>NC_136061.1:707838839-709038839 GCF_964261635.1 Lissotriton helveticus
TTATAGAAAATCATTTCACAAGGAACCTTCCTGTTAGTACCCCAATTCTCAGACCTTTGCCTTGATTATGGCATTAGATGCATTAACAATGTAGGTGGGTTAAGACCTCTTCTGTATTGGCAGAGACTTTGGGTAACTCCAGAGTTTATGCCTTTTGTATGACCTTAGAGGACTTGCTAGGGAAGCCCAGGGCCTGTAAGTGTGCATGGTTCCAGACAATGAAAGATTGGCTGGGTCAGAATTGGTTGAAGAATTTTTTGTTTTCCACTGCTGATGCTGGTTTGGTTTCTAGAATAGAGCTAAAAGGTGCCTATTGGTGTTATATTGACAACTTCACCTTGTGTTCTCTTATGGCAGGCTTTCTTACTGATTCCTTCCTAGAGCTTAAAGCGGATTATTACTCAGGAGCATATCTGAATGAGATTATACCTCCCCATGCTACGTCTTTAAATGTTAAATTCCGCTTGGAGATTTTGGTCATTATCATTACACAGATAAATGGAATTGTCACACGAGTTATAGCAACCTGCCTGTTCTGTCCACAGGTTTACTGAAACGGTTGAGCGTATCGTTGTTTTCTGCCCTAAGTACTAAGGTATTAGAAGGAAGTGAGATTTACCAGTTTGTCGTAATCTAGGATCTAGGAATCTAAAGACTGCATCTAGAATTCTAAGAAGTGATGTCAGTCAATTCATTGTGTTCCCTGTCTCTTGATTTTTAATACGTATGTGGAGGCTAAGACCGAACAATATTTCAAGTTACTGGTCTAAGTTTTATCCAAAACTGGTTCCTTATAACTGACTTTTTCAATGATACTGTTTTCAATTGTTATCAACTCTTTTTTTATGCAATGTTCTGTGTTTGAATGGCTTTATAGTTTTTATGAACAGAAGAATGTAAAGCACTATGTCAAGTTCAGTTGGACTGCTCTATGAAATTCCGTTTTTGTATCAATTTTTTTAATTGTTTTATTTTTTTATTATATATATTTATGTGTTGTGTTCTTAATCTGCTCTTTTATAGCAATTGTGCCAAAATAAAGATTCACACAAATTGAAATTGAGTATAAACCAGCACATCACCTGGACTACCGAGCAAAGGTCAGTGAACTTTATTATGATTTTAAGTATTTTGCTAAGTAGAAATCTGGTCCAGCTGACTTCAGAGTGTGCAGTCAGGGGGAGAGGGGTAGGGGTCAATTCAGAAACCAAAGGATGTGAACTCTAGATGTGCAGGTGTGATAGCAAAGCCATCCAATACTGGTTCAGTTAACAAGGCAGTGATGAATTTGGAATGATTTTTATATGAAATGAAGAGAAATTCAGTCTTTTCCAGGTTGTCATACCGGCAATTCAGGAAATACCAAAGCAAAATGAACATGGTAGTGATTAATTCATAATCTCACCCTTCCACATGGTCAAAGTATTAAAAAGAGCACAAACATTGGTCATAATGTTGACACATATCAAACTGAGGTTTTCAACTAGGCACAAGATATGACATTCTTTAAATAAACCAAACAAAAACTCTGCTTTTCTGCAAGTTTTAAGTCGGCCTTCCAGAACCAAATTCCTTAACATGTAGTTACGTATTATTGTAGTATGCAATTATAACAGATAAAACGAAAATAAAAGTTCAAGATAATGGAAGTAATATTTCAATCCAAGTATGGTGAGGTACTGCTTAAATTTCCAAACCAATGGTTCATCATCAATTAGGTTTTCTAGGTTATCGAAAGATGCTTTTGAATAAACTGCTAAACAGTCTTTTTTGTCAAATTCCAACACATTTTCCAAAAGGCATTTTCCCCTCTTCTGCAAAACTGCTTTCAGCATGATAGACTGCTTCCTCATCCTGTGGGTAAAAAGCAAGCATGAGTGCACTCAATGGGGCCTTGGCAATTGGTTACTGAAGCAGAACAATCCTTTTGATCTTCCTAGAGTCACAAACTTGACTGTTCTAATGTGATCACTTGATGGCAGTGGTCTCAACCATAGATCCGGTGGGGCCAGATCAATGACAGAATATTACATTATCCTCAAAACATGAATATCCCAACAATGAGCCTCAATTGAAACCTTTTACATAGTGTGGGGCCCACTTGGAAATCTGGCTTGGCTCAGGCTTCAAAAAGAAGAAATACACTGTTCCCCAAACAAAAAGAGGTAATGAAACCAAGTAACCAGGCAAGGGGGAGCAGCGTTTTAAAGGAAAAAAGGGGGGGGGAGTCCCCTTTCGGAACTGAAAACCCTCACACACCCAGCAAGCTAGATGTCATGCTTCATCATATGGGTTTTTGCTCCTCGTTAGACTGGCGCTGCAGTGTCTAACGGGCACCCATAAAGGGGCTCTTTCTCTGAGATCTTCTGTTCCTGCCAGTTGGTGCATATGGGTATGAGGGCTTCAGGG
Source organism: Lissotriton helveticus (assembly GCF_964261635.1). NCBI lineage: Eukaryota > Metazoa > Chordata > Amphibia > Caudata > Salamandridae > Lissotriton > Lissotriton helveticus. The sequence goes on from NC_136061.1 coordinate 707,841,249, forward strand.
GATGTGTAGACGTGTGTGCAAAGATGTGGTGCTTTAAAAAAGGTTGGTAAATCCACGGCACATTTTATTGGTGTGGTTCACCACCTTAATAAAAACAGTGAGGCGAAAAACACTCTGGTGCAATGATCCAGCAGTGTTAGATCAACCTACAGGTCAACATGTTTCATGCTATAGAAGCAATCAGGACCAACAGTGGATAAGTGCTACACAGTGACGAAGGTGCTAATACTACCTTCTACTAGAAGTAGGGACACAGGCCAAGGGGTCCTGCTTAATCAGGGTGGGACCCTACTAAAAACCCAGGTGGGCTTCACCGGTCTTCTTTGGTGTGCTGGCACCACGAATGTTGGTACCTGTCCGTCGAACTGATCACACCTTAAACCTACCCGCACGTCAGGGTTAGGAAGAAGCCGGGGCTTCCCCAGACCTATGCGTGGCTGAGATGTAAGGCAACTCCGCAGAAATCGCTGCCAGAACCAATCTTCCAGGGACCCGATGATTTTGCTCGTCTTTATCTTTCAAGTAATTATGATTTATTCCCAAAAATTTTTTTTATAACAGTAGGGTTCAAAAGCCTGCGAATGCTTTTCCATCCTAACTCGTAGGAGTGCATCATCAGACGCTTACAATATTTGCAGTGAATATACGTGATTCTTTTGTGTAGTTTTAGCATGTAGTGTTTCTACCTGTCGTTTTTCTAGAGCATTCCTTTTTTTTTCTTTTTTCTGATGTATTTGTTTTCCCCTGATTTCCTGTATATTTGCTTTATTGTTATACTATACATCTTCAGAATTGTTCGGCACATCTGCCCTTTTACTACTGGCTGCGTTCCTCACGGTGGTCATTTCCCCCTTTTTTGTTAATTTGCCTGATCATTTATCATTGTATCTTGACACGTGGCATTTGTAAGCCTTTGCTCAGCTCCCTTATCTAATGTATATTTCTTTCTTTCTGGAAGATTGCGTTGTAGACTCACGGTGTTGTTCCTTAAATGTGTGAGCTGCTCAGTTCTTCTTGTTTCCGTTCAGTTTGTTTTCAGGCTCTTTAGTGACCTTACAGTAGCAGACGTTAAGTGGGTGAAAACAAAAAGCTAGACTGTCTTCCATAGGTTGATAGTATGCACATTTAAAATGCAGGGCAGACACGTTCAGCAGTCTTCCATCTGTCAGAACCCATGAAATATCCTGGTCGTATTGTATTGGGCTGTAATTGCAGATATATATTGTTGCTATACCACTCACTGAGAGGGCTCCAAAGACGTGCATTATCCAACGGGGATCGGATGCAAGAAAAGTAATCCTAAATATGGTGGCTAAAAGTCATGCTAAATATTTGTGAGTGATACAGGCTAGGTGTACTTCTACTTTTTCCTCTTTTATTATAGCCTTATAGCCCGCCGTAGAGGGCTATACCGGCTATTAAAGGCCCTCTCCAGCGTTAAAGGCCCCGAGCCGAAGGCGAGGGCCTTTAACAAGGGAGAGTGACTTTAATAGCGGTATAGCCCATCTACGAAGGGCTATAAGGCTATTAGAACATTCTGTCACTAGAGGACAGAATGTTCTAACAAAAAAAACAAAGCCTTTTGGGAGCGTGAGGGGATTGGAATCCCCTCAGGCTCCCTGAACCCTTTGTTCACAACCAGAGCTGTGAACAAAGAAACATTGGAATGTTGGAGCTCCAGGCTTATACCAGCCATTATAAGCCGGAGCACTCCATTGTTTTCAATGGAGCTCCCAACATTCCAATGTTCTAATTTACATTCGTCTAGGCCTTTGTCCATAAAAGATTATTTGCAATAAAATAGAAAGAAAAGGGTAAAGGAGCGAGAGAATGTTGATACACAAGTAAGATACAGGGCATACATAATGACATCAGAAAACATCATAAAAATTACCCCGTTCCACAATACAGTTAGAGGCTGCTAAATATCAAACTGACTTGCTGGGCTATAAGTGCAACTGTAAGATTATTAATCATTAGAGTCTGCATTACACTAGGGGTGGGCGGAATTGGAGTAAATGTGTAATTCTGCATTACTCTTGTAACGGAATAAATTCAGCAACTTCCCGGGCGGAAATAATCTTCAATGGTTTCAGTTTTTAACAGGACTAGAAGAGGGAGCAGTCCCTCTATATTTAAAAAAACTGCAGATAAAGTTTAATCTGCAGTGGTTTCTAAACATAGAGGGACTGTTCCCTCTCCCAGACCTGTTTAACTACAGTGCACTGCCTACCCCTCAGTGCCCTTACATACACGGGGTGGCGGGGGGGGCGAGGGGGTTGGTTTAAGGTAGGGGTAGGCACTGCAGTGCACTGCACTGCATATCCCCTGGTGCCCTTACATGCTTATGTAAGGGCACTGAGGGGTATAAACTGCAGTGCAATACAATGCATACCCCTCGGTGCCCTTACATAAGGTTGTAAGGGCATTATGTATGAACTGCACTGCATTGATGATGATGATAATGTAAAGGTATGACTAATAATAACCTACTTTTCATGATGCTCTAGTGAAGGACGACGTACTGGGTGTGATTTAATCGTAGGGCAAACATAAGTGACTGCGATACACTGTCATAAATCGCTCTCAATTGAACCATACATATGATTTTTCAGTGTTGCAACTGGTGTGTGGGACGCTAGAAAAGTTCAAAACAATAGATTCGTACAATAGAGATTCGTTCTGTGATGTCACTGGAGCTAAGCATCATGTACTCACCTGCATTCCTCTGAACAGTTCAACCCCATGTGCATGTAGCCGGTATTGTGTACCACAACTATACAGCATAGGAGCAGTGTGGTTGTCGGTTTCGTATGCCGCTGCATGACTGTAAAATTTAGACAAAAGGACACTTTTAGAATCAGAATTTCACACAGAGGACCAAACCATCTCTAATTCATGGGTAACGACAAAGTTAAGATAACCATGTATTTTATTTTCTGATCTCCTGCACACACAAATTAGTTCACACTTCACATTTTGTTCCCAGAACTTTGGTGCGAAATGTAGTGCTAGATTTTAATGGCCATCACAACGGGAGCAAATTCGTGATTTTTTTTAATTTACAGTATTGGTAGTGATATTTTGGTAATACAAATTTAGGACACATAGAAGGACTGTGCATTTCGCTGAATGCTGGGAGTTTCGTTTTGCAATGAATGCAATACATTACTTGTTATACTCTTTCAACAATTAATCCACATTTCAGTTAGATCTACGGGCTTGTTGTCAATGGGTCATCATATCACTACATATGCCTGTTGACTTTGTCAAGGTATCGCCACATTAATAGAACAGTAATCACAGTGAGGATTACACATTAAGACCCATGAAGTGAATAACCATATTTAAATGCATTCATTATTAAAATAAGCAATGAAATGTTTGTCTATAATTAATACTTTCCAATCATCAGGCCACATAATGCAGCAGCCATATGACCTATCACTAGGGGTCTCTACACTCCCATGTTGAAAAGCACCATGCCCCAGCTCTGAAAATGCTTAAAATCATCCTGAATATCTTCTGCGCCAGGAACACAATACTCCCAAAAACTTAGGGCAATTTTCTAAACTGCTTCTTGGGGTCTTCTGCTCCCAGTAGCCCTCCACAACACTTAGAAATGATGTAGTAGGTGCCTCTGCCTTTCCATTTGGCACCACAAGAAATAAATCATTCATTTACCAAGCTGTCATAGGCACGATGAGACGCTCCGCTAGGGAGCAATTAATGTTTCATGAGCGGCTTGCTCCGCTCTTCTATGTTGGTTTCTCTGGTACGGCCCTGTGCCTTGTTGAGGTTTTCTCTTTGTTCATTCTTTTATGGGGTGCCACAGTCACACCCGGGGGTACTCACAGCCTTTGTCCTCCAAATGGCAGCATGGTGAGCCCATTGATGGCTTCTCAGCAGACTCCCTGCTCACACGCGCACCATGAATGTAGCCCGTGGGAGACAACATTTGGTCGATCTTGGGCTCATTTTACTCCTGGAGGCAAGCTCTAGTCAGCAGGAGCATTTTCAACAGGTGACCTGGCCTTCAAGGGTACAGTTTGCAGTGAGTTGGTTTTACTGGCTTCCTGCACCAGTCTTCTCTTCTCCTGGTGCTCCTCTGCTGCTGGTGGGGGGATCTTGCACTGTCCCTCCATTACCGACCAGCAGTGCATCTTCCTCCCACACTTCAAAGCCCCAGAGGCTCATAGCTATCTTGCAGAGTACTTGAGGTGGCAGTGGAGTGCAGATCTTCCCTCAATTGGTCTTCAGGGGTCATAAGGGGTCCAGCACCAATGGCCATGGAGAGACTCATTTTTTCCTCGGGCAAGCTTTAGGCAAAGTCCTAAGTCTATTTTTGCAGGCATCAGGTGGCTTGACCTTCCAGCTGTGCTTGATTATGCTGTTATCACCTTCTAGGTCCAGGAGGCTCCCTGTCTCTCCCTTGAGGAGGGGTTTATACGTTTGGGCGGAAAGTTCTGAATGCTGCCACACCAGCCTTCCATTCATGCCCCAGTTTTCCAGCACATAATTCTAGGACAATTCTGTAAGACAAAACCATTCTTCCTCTGTGCAGTGCTCCTATTTTCACCAAAATGTGCGGCCATTGAAATGAGCAGCCCCTTTTCTATGGTTACTCTAAACCAGCTCTGGGGGCAGCTCCTCTCCCACTGGGTCTGGTGGCTGACTGGTTAGGTGGACAGAGGAAAGGGGTAACCCAGGTGTTAGCTACATCTGCCTGTGACAGAGTAGGCTTCTTTGAAGTTAATCAAATTACAGGGCACAGCCCCCAGTTACACCTCACTACAGGGGATCCATCAAGCCGCTAGGTGACATCTCAATACTTACAGAAAGGCCTCCAGAGGCTTTAGGCAGACAAACGTAACTTTTTTTAAAGTGCTACTTGCTTAATACATAGACCAAATTCAATTTTACCAATACATTGGATTCTGAATAACTATTAAAATGAGTCTTTGAATTATTTCTCTAACTGCTGCCAATCTGAATTTAGCATTTAATAAATGTGGTAACGCAGCTCAGTATTTTTCTATGGAAGTAGCCAACCTTGCTACAGTGTAAATCCCTTTTGGGGCTTTTTTACTGTAACGACATGCAGAATAGTGAACTTTTATTTGTTCTACTTTTAAACCGTGTACTTTGCTTATGGGTGATGGACGTTAAGGCCCGCTTATTGGTGAAATATCAATGTTTAAAATGAAGGTTTAGGCCTGTCAAATGCAGTTAATTTGACAGGTCGAATTTAAAACTGCCACAGGCAGGCTGCCTGCATGCAACTACTCAGCTGCGCACAATGATGCGTGCAATCACCACACGCATGTGCATACCTGTTCATGCATAATCAGCTGAGAGGCCCTTACCCTTACTGCACTGCAGCAGCCTTGTCTTAAAAGGCCAACACTGCCAGTAAACATGCTCAGTCCAATGACAGGAAAATAACATAAGTGAGACACAGGTAGTGAGACTCAACCACTGTAAAGATCGAAAAAACGGGTGATCAAAAGTAAAAAAAAAAACTGGACTAGATTGGCGGAACCCATTGGTAGCACCTCTTCTTCCAGGCCCCAGTCTCCTGAAAAGGGTTGGGATAGTTCCCAACACACTATGGATTAGGCATCGATCAGGCACAGGTGCAGCTAGGTTCAAATACTTTTATTGGTCACATGTACAACTCGGTTTAATGATTTTTTTTTTTACCATCTGGAAAAAAGACTCAATCATACATGTCAGACTTGCCTATGCATCTGCACATCAATAACACAGGGGAAACCCAATAAACCAAAAAGGCATCTGGAATAAAACACTAAATAAACAAATTATGCCTATGGTAATGTTTATCAATAATTATTAAATAGGACCGATACCATTAATTATCTATCCTCGGAGTTTATATACTCAATGAACTCAATCAATCTCGAATTATGATTTTACGTTCAATCATCATTCGAGATTGATTGAGTTCATTGAGTATATATCATTTGTTTATTTAGTATGCATCTGTGCATGGCAGTCTCTGGTTCCAGGTGCAGGCTAACATCTGTATTTAGCAACTAGTTATTCTTTTAACTGTTGTGGTGTGGCAATTGTGGGTGGGATTCTGCCATCACAGTGGCAGCTCCTCTCCTACGTGGGCCATGTTTGCAGCTTTACCTCGGGATGGTTTTGACTGGATGAGATCCAGGGAGGCAGATCTGTGCATCATCCCTCCTTTGAAGCAGCAGTGTATTTCCTGGCTGGTTGCAGATGAGAGTTCAGCTTTGGCATTTGGATCTCCAAGCCACGTTTTCTGCAATGGTGGATCCTCTGCAGTTGTGGCCTCCATGCTGATTAGGGTTCCCACAGTGGCAACGATGTGGCTTCACTCACTCCCATGTCAGCAACAGCAGCACCAATCGTTTGATTCCTTGATGGACCTTTAAAAGTCTTAAATTGGCTTTGAAATCAACCTATCAGAAAGTCCTGGGGGATCGCTTTACCCCTTTGACAAGCAGGTGTCTTGGCATTAATTAGAGTTTGGTGGATGGGGTACTCTGTCAAAAGGTGACAGATATCTTGTCCACGCATTTCAAGTGCCATAGGTTACAATGCACTCGTAATATGGTGGACGAGACATCCACCATGTTAGTAATGGAGTATACCATCCACCAAACTTTAAAAAAGGTCTTCTGTGCCATTTCTCCTCCCACAAGACTCTGCCATTGGGCTGGGGGCTCAAAAGGAAGGCAGAGGTAACAAATGCCTTTTTTTGGAGGTGGCAGCCTTATTGTCTTAATCAAGCCCTTTGATTTTGCAACATTACTTGAGGGAGATTTTTACTGAATTATGCCGTAAAACTAGCACCTTCACTATTGAGACAACAGTGGCACCTGAGCAATTAGAACTTTTATGTTTTTTTACTTTTTCCTGAATCTGCTGTTTTCTCCGTTACTACTTACAGTTTCCACCTGGCATCAAATCCCGAAATAGACAGTACTTATTGCATGTTCCTTGCACTAAAACAATTTGTGCACAATCAGTACCAAATGATGAGAGGACAAACAGAGTGCTACTACAAAGATTTACTCAAACTTGAGATTCGATATCTTAGCTTAGTGCGCACTTCACTATAAAACACCAAGGAAGAGTGTCTTGTCTCCTAAATCTGATGTAGCAGTTCCAATTTCAACACAAAAATCAGGTGTCTAGTTCTAAAACTTAAGACGAGAAAATTAGATAACCAGTACTGACATGCAGTCACAGGACTTTGTCTTGATCAAATGTTGACTAACCATTGGCAAATATAAAATCTCTCACCTTTGGCTGCCAGAAAAGACCTATTGGCTTTGCCAAGTTATTTTCATTGGCTACTCAACATCTGCCAAAAAAGAAAAAATAGTTTTTTGCCAATCATCAAAAACACTAAAGAAAAAAAGTGCAATGACGTTTAGGTGCAAATGTATCATGCATGCATGTGGTTGTATGATACATTTGCCAAACCTAACCTCCAATGGAACTCTGGTGTCGGGCGACGAGTACATACTTTTGGCCCTTGAGTCCATGGCGAGGGAGAACAATAAAGGAGAAAAGGGGCATCCCTATTTAGCCCCTCTCTGTGTAACAAATGGTGGCAAAGATCTCCTCTTTCCTGTAATGCTAGCAGTGTGCAATCTACAGCTACTTAGCACCCATTACGGGGATACCGATTTCCTAATTATGATTCTATCCAAATTGCAATTAAGAAATTAATATTCCCAATGCATGGACCTCACTGAGCATCATTTAGGGATTCTTTGTGGGTAGCAAATCGACCTAACTCATGATTATTAATGAAGTAGGTGCTCTTTAGATCACTCCTCCAGTCGCCACCCTGATTAGACCCACTCTCATCCCTCATCCTCCTGTGATTTCCCCATCACACTTCTCACCTCCCTTTATCTGGGTGGTCTGCAGAACATGTTTTATGGCCCAAAGGTGATCACTCGTCCTCTGTCCCCAGGCCGCATGCAACTCCCATAGGCACGTACCACCTCCCTTCACTGGAGAGCAAACTTTCTGATATTAGCCAAAATCTTCAACTAGTTAAAACCAATCTTCTGAATCTTTTTCAAACCACCTTGAAGCTTGAGAAGTTAATGACACTCAACCTGACCTCTTGAGCTAAAGGAACCCCACACCCAAAAATCTTAACTCTCCCCAACTCGGATGGCTGAACTTCTCTGGGCATGGTTCAATGTACTTTGGAAACTCTCTGAACTTCAACTGGAAAACGAAACCCCATCTCAATCCTATCTCCAGACCTCAGAGAGTTACCTCCACAAATCTGTTATCCGAAGCCAATCACTATCCAACCTTTTACCTCCAACACTTTCAGAGAACCTAGTCGAAATTTCTGAAACTTGAACAAACTCAACCTTTTTAATGTCCCCGTAACACACATTGTAGTTTCAGAAACCAACTATCACACCAGATCTATGCTTCTCAATTACAGATCGGCTGTAAAACATGCTGCAGACATTGTGGATCTCATCCGCATGCATGACCTTGACCTCCTGATATTAACTGAAATGTGGCTAAATGAGACCTCATCACCTATTTTGGACATTCTTGTCCCACCCAACTATGACATCATCACAATGAATAGATTGGGTAGAGCTGGGGTAGCTTAGCTTGCATTTATCACACCTACCTCATCCTGAAACACTCACAACTATGCAAATGACCTCCTGTGAATACCTAGGTATCGAAATATGGAGCAATGACAAGATTGTACCCAAACTCCATTCCATTTCCCACCCCCCTGGGAAACAATCTACCTTTCATTGAACAAATAATAGAGACCATCCCTTCCAACTCGGATAAGCACACCAACCTTCCCCGGGAACTTTACCATACACTAGAATGATTCTAATGACCCTTTAAAGAACTCCTTCAAGGTCTGCCTCACAGACCTCAACCTTACCCAGTTGTGTAATGGTCCTACCAATAATAAAGGGTCCACCCTTGATCTACTCATCTTGAAAGTCAATACCATTCTACTAGAATCCATATGCCACTGTGACTGGCCAGGTCACTACCTAAACTCCTTCCTCATCCTGGAGATGATGATGACTAGAAAGGGATAGCCGCTAAAACCCAAATGGTGGTCCAGAGACTTGAGAAATATTCATCTATCCACCTTAACCTCTACTAGCAACAACATCCTGCAACCTCCCACCAGCATGATAAATGTGAATGATCTCACTGTTTATTTCACACAATCCATGCCAAACATACTTGATACTTTTGCTATGAAGAAGCTAAAAAGAATTCAGATCTTACACTCTATGTTCTGTAGCCTCAATGAGGAAAGATGCAAATCAAGGCTTGCGGAGAGATCTTGTAGAAGCTCTCCCTCTATCACACACATCAAGCACCTAAGGTCAAAAAGAAGCTCCTACAACAAACTCATCTGAAACTCCAAAGCAGAATACTTGAGGGAGCAATTAGAAAAATGCCAAAATAGACCCAAAAAACGATTTGAAATCATCAAACAACAAGTAGCTCTAACCGTCACTCGGTAGACACCGGTCCCTTGCCAAGGGGCGATGAGTTCTCCACCTATTTCATTGAAAAGACAAAGAGGCTTGAATCTGATTTCCTTCACGCCTCACAACTTCTGTCATCTTAGGGCCAGCACATTCTCCTACCTGTTCAGCACCAGGCTAGAACCCCTCCTTCTTGCTATACTACTAAAACAGTGCTACTTGGGGGTCCTTCACAATCCCCGATTAAGGCGCTTTAATCACTATGTTAGCAACAATTAAACCCTCCCACCACTTCAATGATCTCCTGCCTGCCAAGCTTACCTAACAGCTTAGCTCTATCATACTCCCTCTTTGATCCAAGATTGTCCATTCCTCTCTCTCTCATGGCACATTTGCCGACTGCTTAGAGATGGGCCAGGTCACCCCTATTCTAAAGTAATCAAATGCTGAGTTATCTGACCTTAACAACTACACCGTATCACCAGCATTCCTACTCTAGCAAAGCTGTTAGAGAAATAGGTACACCTGCAACTTTGCAACCACATTGATCAATTCAAACTCCCTGATCCTCATCAATCAGTTTCAGAACAGGCACTGAAATGGCCCTTACACACATTGTTGATGATGCTCTGAGAATGCTAGACGAGAAAAAACCCTGTCAGCTTATACTACTTGATCTCTCCTCCGCTTTGATAGGGTCAAACATATTAGGATGAATGACATTCTTGAAAAGAGGATGGGACTATCAGATCCCATCTTAAAATGGTTGCCTCCTTCATTCAGAATAGAACACAAAGAATTAAGGTAGATCAAACACTATCAGACAGCTTACCAGTCACGATCGGAGTTCCCCAAGGATTTACGTTCTCTCCCACTTTATTCAACTTGTCCAACTTGGAACCTCTTATCGATCTTCTGAATCTGTCTAATATTCACTACTATTGTGCGCTGATGACACTCAATTGTACTCTGCCAAGAATGGTTGACCTGCAATCCCATTAATGCTTAACACCCTAAAAACTGAATTCCTCCTAATCACTTCTCACAATCACTATGCCCCTATCGAAGAATGGCCCAAGTAACTCACTGCACTCAACTCCATTCCACACATGATCATTTGCACTAGATCACTTGGTATAACGTTGGAGGAACACCTGAATATGCAAAACGATATCTGTGCCACCACAAGGGGATCCGACTACCAACTAAACATATTAACGAACATCAAACTATTCTTGCCCCCCAGATGACTTTCAGTTAGCAGTCCAATCCTTTGTTATATCCTGTTAGGATTTAGGCAGCGCTACCCTTGCTGGTCTACTCAAAGCAAAGCTAGCTCATCTAAGAGCAACTCTGAACTCTGCTGCTAGGCTCATCACAGGATCCAAAAGTTTCAACCATATGACACCTGACTTCATCCATCTAAAATTGCTCCCGTTTGAAGCCAGAATTCAGTTGAATGACACAGAAGACCCTTCACCACAACACATCTGTTTATCTGGCAAAAAATGTAACTATCCGGTGGTTGCCGCTCCTCAAGAAGCTCTAACTCCCTATTGCTGAAGCAACAGAAATAAAATAAAAAGACCAACTCCTTCTCTGGTCTAGCCCCTAAAATATGGAACACACTTCCGCCAGAAACCAGAACAAACCCTTCGTCTAATTCCTTCAAAAAAGAAGTAAAAAAGATTATGATAGATTCCTTCACTTGTCATCTTAGTCATTTAACCTGCTCTTTGACATTTGGACTCCTTGGGATCTTGGATCCACCAAGCCGTTATTGATATAATGTATCTGTATTTATAGCTGTATTTATATGTGGTTCTGTCCCTGCAAAGACCGGACTGCGCTTTGGACAGCACTCCGACACCCTGTAGGGTCATGTTTGTGCTATATAAAACTCTGCAAATAAAATAAAATAAAAACTAAATTAGGAATCACAGCCATCACATGGATGGTGGCCTGCTGACCACCATGTCTGTGACTGTTTTTTAATAAGAAGATTTTTTTTAAATGCAGCCCATTTTCCTTGTTTTTAAAAAGAAGAAAATGAACCCTTGAACTTTCATTTTTAAGAGTAGGGTATGGTACTTGAGACCACTGCCTGCTTTAAAAAAATATTATTTATATTCTCAAAGGTAAGGGGTCCATTGGGGACCCTTTCCCATGTGAGAATGGGTCAGTTTTTAACTGGTGGTAAAGTATCACTGTTTTGTGACCAGAAGTCACTTGCAAAATAATAATACATGCCATACTGATTCGGTATTTGGAAGGGACGACCTAAACATGCCCCTTCCGAATACTGAATCGCAAATGTTGAATGTGGGGCCAGATGTACAAACATTAGAAATACCGAGTTCCCAATCTGAATTGCAGTTAGGAAATAGGTATTCCTAATGTATGAGTTTCATTTAGGGATTCCTGTGCGAGTCACAAATGGACCTACCTAATGAATATAAATGAGGTAAGTCAAGTTTGCGGCCCATTAAGAATCACAGCCATCACAGGGAGAGTGGCCTGCTGAGGTCAGCAGACCACCATGTCTGTGATTGCTTTTAAAAAAAGCAATGTTTTTTTTTGTTTTTTTTAAACGCAGCCCTTTTTTCCATTAAGGAAAACGGGATTCATTTCAAAATGTTAAATGAAAAGTTTTATTTTAATTTTGTAAGAGTAGGCAGTGGTCCGCTGGGTTACCACTAACTCGGCGTTGGTGGCAAAATGTGAATGTTTCGCAACCCCATTTCGGTCGCAAAACATTCACACATACCATGAAGATCGCTATTAGGAAGGGTCAACCTAAACACGCCCCTTCCTAATATCAAATCGTAAACCCTTTTTCCGATTCGGTAATAGGTTACCGAATCTCAAAATAGGGTTTTGTACATCTAAAAATGTTTTTTTGGGTCTCAAACGGCCCGATTCTGAGAATCCGGTTGTTTGCGAGCTCAAAAAAGCTACGTACATCTGGCCCATGTGAGATACACTGGAGCACTTTTAGAGCATGCTTAAATTAAGAATTGGTCTTGCCACCATTTTGTAATACTGATTGCGTTGGAACGACACAATTTACTGCACAGGTTTGAGAAGTGTACATATGTGTCTGTGTGTGCGTTCGTGCACATGCGTGTGTGTGTCCACACAAAGGACAAAATCCCTGTTGTCCCTGCGCCTTAATGTCCATGGAGGTGTGCAGCCAGATTACAGAAATCACACTAGGATAGTCATTCTTTAGATTAGAACACAAATCCTGTAAACATCTGTTACCCTTACCCAGCATGTGACAAAATGTTACATTATGGCGGTTGGTTGTATGGATAAGTAAATCTCCAAAATGTATCTGTGTTCAGTAAATAAATTAAGGATTCGTCTGTTCTAGATTGTCGAGATTCTTTCCTTCCCCGCTACTGAACATGAAGGTAGATAAAAAAAAACCCGATGAGTCGGATCGCAAACATTTATAAAAGTTTAAACCATAGCGTGGCTGTGTCTATCACGCCAAAGCGTTCTGTTATACGAGGCAGACCTGTGCCATATCTCTGGAATGAGCAAAATGCCTCAAGTGTCACATTAAGTGCAGCCATTTTTTGTCAACACTTCATGACTCAGACATTATCAAGTTGTCGAGGGAAAGTGATGACATTTACAAGAAAAAAACGGCCATTCATTTAAAGCTAACCATTACAAATGAGCACCCAAACTCCGCTTAACCCGGCGACCTTCTCAGTTCAGAGTCATGGGGAATTCCCTCCGGAGACATGTTGTGCCAACATTGTAAGAAGACATTCTTGCGATCACGTAAAAAATAAGGTCAAAGAGTTTTGAAAGAATTTCAACGTCTTATATTAGGGATCATGTCGAAATGAAACGTTACATTTAGTGCTAGACTTGACTGGACACTAAACGACAAATGAATCCCGGTTGTGTTTTCACAAAAGGCAACACATATGCAAAGAGGATTAACTGAAATACCTTTTATCAAAAATCTATCTAGATTTTGCTTCTATGTGTGCCTCACGTATCATACCCTAATTATTGGTAAATTCTGTCTAAAGGGGTTAATTCTGGTCATGATTTTTTCACGTTCGTGATTATGGGCCACGTTAATTGCTAAATGGTCTTTTCTGAGTGAATTATCGTTTGTTTGTCAGAGACGAGTTTTGAAGGAATTATTTACTCGCAAAGTCATTCACTCAAAAATTAAGAGGTTGATGTTCGATTTTCAATTATTACACGACTCATCGAAGGTATACTACGCATTTGGAATGCATTCAATCTTCATAACATGTCTTTATACACTTTCAAAAAACGAAATTGATAAGAGCTAAATCTATTAACTTTTGTAGGCATAAACAATGTATTAAACTCGTGGTAAAACCAAAGCAAACGTTTTCAAGTATCTGTGCACTCACTCACTAGCAATGTCGTAGCTACGCTTGAAGTGGCACAAGCGGTATCTACTCTTTCAGTGGCTTAGATATTGGTTAGGACGTGATTTTCTTTATTCTACAGCTATTTGTGAAGCCCCAGCGCATCATGAAACCAATGGCATCTGTGCCGAGGATCTTCTGCATGGTAAATACGAAGGAGATTGATACAGCTGTTTAACATGTTTGGGACTGGAGCAGAACGAAACGTGAAGCATCTCAATATCAAGAAACATGATTTTAGTCAACTGTCAAGCAGAAAAAGCTAGACTTTATTGTGGACACACTGTAGCAAGTAAACATCCAAGGGTAGGGACCTGGCCCAGCAGTTCGGTCTCTACTGTTACTAAGGGTGCAGGAACAAGGTTGATTTGCATATGACTGGTTCTGGTCTGAGGTGGCACTGTGGCCCCCCAAAAAGATGGACTGAGTTGCCACCCAGGTAATCATCAGTGGCTGAGATTAATTCAACCATTCTGCCCAGCGCTGCGCTGCTTTTACTTATCTTCATTCTTCACAAAGGTTTGGCATGGTTCTGTAAGGGTATCATACTACTGTAATGTGTATTCTCTTCAATTCTGTGCGAGAACCTTTACAATCACAACTCTGTCTACATTTTATAGTTAGTCGTCACTTTATCTTTTATGGCTGAAGCTACATTTTAATTGCTTTCTACTCCAGGAAATCTAATAAATATTATTTGAACTGGAAACAAATAATACTAAAAAAGTGGGAGGAATGCCTCCAGGCGATGCTCCTGTACTGATATAATATACATAATTTAATCTGTTTAAAATTTCATATGATGAAAGGTCTAAGTATGTACATGAAAACATGACTGGGGTTAACTGACCAAAAGAAACCATTAGGGCAAGTGAAGCCTGGGCCAGCAAAGCTCTGCATTAGAGTAGCTGTCGTGATGCAGATCTGCACATACTGGCGCCTAACTTTTTCAATGAAGATTTCGGCCTTAGCCTTACGCTCAAGACATACAATAATGATTATAATGTTATAATAAGAATTGTGATAAAACATGCAACTTAAAAAAAAAATCATATGTGAGGTTATCTGCTTCCGCCCGCTGCACTCCACCGAGAAGGTAGTTGTGTCGGTGATGGACCAACTAAGGGAGGGCATCGATACTGGCCGACCACAGGCCCTGGTCCTGTTAGATCTGTCCGCCGCGTTCGACACGGTGGACCACAACATCTTGTTGACCCGTGTCGAAGCGGCGGGCATTGGGGGCACGGCCTCTGCCTGGCTCCGTTCCTTCTTGACGGACAGGGAGCAGGCTGTCCATCTTGCCAACTTCACTGCCCCACTCAGGAGGGTGACATGCGGAGTCCCCCAAGGCTCTTCCCTGTCCCCCTTGTTATTTAATTTATACATTTCACCCCTCATTTTTTCTTTACAGCAGATGGAGGTCTCGGTGTTTAATTACGCCGACGACCTCCAACTTATTTTTAACCTCTCCTCCTCCCCTTCTTCGGTTTCCAACTTCCAGAAGGTTATGCTTTTTATCCAAGGGTGGATGAACTGCAACCACCTCAAATTAAACCCGCACAAGACCGAATTGGTCCTGACGGGGGGTGGTTGCCGTCCCTGGTCCCCTTCCTTCTGGCCCCCTTCCCTTGGCCCTCCCCTCCTTCCAGTCCCCAAAGTCAAAACCCTAGGTATCTTCATCAATCCCCTGCTCACTCTCCATGCGCAGACCAGCTCAGTTGTGTCTGCTTGCTTTTTCTCCCTCCGGATCATCCGAAGGGTTTCCCGCTTCTTTTCTGCCGCTGCACTCAAACTCATTCTCATGGCCATGGTGCTTTCGCGCCTTGACTACGGGAATGTTATCTACAACGGTGCGCCGGCTTACCTGATCCGTCGGCTTCAACTGATTCAAAATCAGGCGGCTCGCCTGATTTATTGGCTCCCCAGGTTCAACCACACGACCCCCTTGCTGCAGTCTCTCCATTGGCTTCCAGTGAGGGAGAGGGCCCTCTTTAAGCTGGGCTGCATCACCTATCAGGCTAGAGCAGGGACCGCCCCCGCCTTCCTGTGTGAAGCCATCTCCCCTTACCTCCCTTCCAGAGAACTTCGTTCCACCCACCTGGCCCTCTTGTCAGTCCCACGCTTCAGGAAACAGAAGTCCGGGGGGGCTAGATTTGCAGTGCTGGCTCCATCCTTCTGGAACTCACTCCCGTTTGCTCTTAGGACGTCATCTTCCTATCTGGAATTTCGCAAGCAACTGAAGACCTTCTTGTTCTCCAGATCTGTAGCAGCCTAGCCCCCTTCTCCGCCTCCACTGATCCATTGCTATCTAGCGCCATGAAACCGTTCTGGTATAAGAGCGCTCTACAAATATTTTAAAATTCAAATTCAAATTCAAATCTGCACTGTATTCTGAGCTGCACTATGCAGCACCCGCGTGGCCTCACAGTACTAGAACATCTGGGTTCTGCTTAGTGGTTCCGATTGAGCTGTGGAGGGAGTCTCAGGTTGGACCAGTCGAGGAGCAGCAGGTCAGGTTGGAGGGATATTGGCACAGCTGTGCTTGACACGAGAGGCCATGGCAACAGCTTACAAGATCATTCCATACATATTAAAATTTGTAAATATGAAATCAATGTTTTTTCCAACTAGACTGGTGTGAATTATTTCCAGACTGGGTATAAAACAGAAAAACGATTAATATCTAAGAAGCGCTAACATTTTAAGCTACATGTTGCAAATGTTCTCTTAGAGAACAGAGGAGTAAATGGTCTCTAATAGTAAAACACTTAGCCAAGGGAGTAGCCAGAAAATTATAATATCTCCCACTTGAAACATACCTTAGAAGGTTGTACCACATCTTTTGTCTAGCTGGAATTAGAACATGTCTCTCTTTAGCTCTACTACGGATGAGTATTGCAGGTTGAAAGGGAATTCTTATAGGTTCTTCTGTTCCTGGATTACTGGTTTACAGATGTTTTGTACTGAGTTTATAAGATTCTGTTATGAATTACCCTAATAAATGGCAGATGACACCTGTGAATTAGGCCATATGATGTCTCCTGTCCTACTAATTTAGAGGAAAGAAGTGCACACTATCTCAGCGCTAGCTACAAAGGATTCAATCACTAAATTCAGTTTCAAAGGAAAGCTTCATTACAATCATATCTACTAGTGTGCCTTCTACAGGACTTGGTTTACCACAAGCATGTTTTAACTCCTTCTGGATAGCTTGAATGCGCCAGTACCAGCTGCAAAGTTGTACCCTTTTAGTACCATATTCTCAGAAATGTATACTATTAAGGTAGCTCCGAGGCTTAGATTGGTGTAGAGATTTTTGAATAGTTTACAGATTATGCGTCTGAATCCCCAGAGGGTTACTCGCCGTTCTGCCCTTCTAAGATTGGCAAAATCAGTACATTTACACATGGTAATGCCAATAGGACTGAAAATGTAACATACCCTCTTCCCTCACTCCAATTACCAACAATAGAAACAAGCATTTATAATGCAATGGTCGCGTCTTTGTTAAAGTTAGAGCTATTGGCACTGCTCATGACATTATTTTTGTTTTTAAAACATATAAAAAATGGCATTGTCATTTACAATGCCAATAGCTTAATCTCTGGCAAATGCGAGACCTATTGCATTTGCAACCACACACACACACATACAGAGCGGGGAACAGCACTGGGAGATTTAGAGCGGCACAGCAGGCACCAAAGCTAAAAACCACAGTAATAAGTCTCAAAAAGCAGCGACCTCAGAGGGGTGGTGTGGATGGGTATAGACTGTTGTAGGAGGGCTGAGATGGTGTGGAGAACGGCACGGGGAGATTAAGAGCGACACAGCGGGTGCCAAAGCTGAATAAGCACTAACATGAACAAGCAGCAACCTTGCAGGGATGGTGGGGAGGCATGCACTGTTGTGGGCGTGGTCAGTGGTGTGGGGAACGGCATTGGGAGATTAAGAAATTAAGTGATGCTCCTAGCTTAAAAAAAAGAGGCCACAGAAGTTTCATGGCAGGAACATGAGCCAAGCCAGGGAAACCAAGAAAAGAGTGTCCCTATGATTTGAGAGTCTGGAAAAAAAGAGGGAACTTGGCCATCAGTTTGCTTGCCTGTGCAACCTAATTGGAAACAGGTTGGTGGAAAGAACAGACCCGATAACTGCTAATACTCTATGACTGGAGTATTTATTTGGACTACCCTGGTGTAGAGTTATAAATATGTTATGGATAAATGGGGATTTGGCATTTTGAATTTTGGGTGGGGGGGCTATTTAAAAAGAGTGCTTTGGGCCCAGTGAGTAGAATAGTACTGTAGTCCGAATGGAATCTTTGCTGGATGGAAGTGGACAGTGTGGCGAATGTTGATTTGTGGACACAGGAGAAATGTGTGGTTGATGAGCAGCCAAAATAAGTGGAGTATTTTGACCATATAATATGGATGGGGCATGTTTAGAGTGAAGAAAGGGAGTAAGTGAAGGCAGTGATCTCAGCATGTGTTGAAAAAGTCAGTGTACATGAAGCTCCGCAACATATGTAAATTTGGAAAATTGTACATTTCGGGGGATGATGATCCACTATGGACCAAAAGCAAGATGGTGTAGTCTGATGGTACCAATCCTGAGGACGATTGTTTGTTTTTTGGTTTGCACTTGTTTATAGGTGATAGAATAAGGACCATAAAGTGTGGAGGTAGGATGTAGAGTCCCAAGCATAACCTATTGATATCCTGCTTCAGCATTCAGAACAAAATGTACCTAAGCACATCAAACAAAGCCGGCAGCGGCGGAAGGTGTGCAGTGCTCAAACGAAGATTGAAGGCTATCCTGCATGCCTTTCCTCTGGCATGGATCCCATCGATACCATCAAACACATGCAGCGACCCTCTGACATTAGCAAATCCGTAACCATGTCTCTTCATTCATAATTATTGTCAGAAAGCAAACCTAAACTTGTTTACTGTTACACATAGAGATCCATTTTGTGATGTAGAGAATCTTGATTATAGTATTCTGGTAACAAAAAGTCCCTGCAGCTGTCTCATTCACCATCATATCTAAAGCACACATAGTCTAATACATGTGACTGCTTGGTGTGCTGTTTTCAGCTTGAGCTATAACTCCATTCCTCTTTTTTGTTCTCTATTTCAATTGGTTTTTCTCTTCCTTGCCTTCATTCTTCCTTTCGTTTATTTATCCCTCTCCTTGCTTTTTCTCTCTGTCTCCTTCCTCTCATCCTTTTTCTCCCTCTACTTGCTTTTGATTTCTACCTCACCTTCGTCGTACAATGTTTATTTCTGTATTTCATCCTTTGTTTTAAAAGTGACTAGTTTCTTAAAGCAGTCTATTCATGCATTCATTTTTGTCATTACTGTCTGATTTACAGTGTGATGGTCACTGTCGAGATATGTTTCCTTATAGATTACAATGAAGTTTACATGTGCCTCGCGGAATATATCATTGCTAATGATCCGTCGTGCCCTATCAGGACGAGCAGTGTAAGATGTAGCTCTCGCCTCGCTACAGAAAAAGTCGGCGACCCCTGACCTAGGGACCCAGAGCGTGAACAGTAATTCAATCAACTATGAAAACGAAAGAAGGACTACACGGCAGTGAGCTCGAAACCACCCGGACTAAAAGACAAATGCCACGTCCATCCCCGAATGAAACATTTTCTATTCGCGTAAAGAAGAATTTTGCTGGATTCAGTCTGAAAAAAGGCACATAATTTTCATTCAGAAACTAACTGTTTTGTATTTTTCATATGAGCCGTACCAATAATCGAATACATCTATGAATACTAATTGTTTCTTCTTCCACAAATAGTCAATGATTTAAAGTGTCCTTTCTGTAGTTTAAATATCCGAATTGTCTTTTATTAGTAAAGTTTAGGCAGAAGATGGGAAATGCATTAATGTTCTACAATGGCCGTCTTTTTCTCCTGAATGAGGCTAGTGGTCTAGCTGTAGTTCACTTTTTTTCCCCCTCATTGGCCCGTCTGTATTTGTTTAACCAATTTGTGGTAGAAACTGTTCAACGACTACGGAAACCTCTCTGTGCCAAGATGCTTCCACCTGACCCTTTTGCGGTTGAACAAGCTCAGCTGCTTGATAAAGTCAGCGCTGCCAGCATGGAAACGGGAGACAGCAGGCGGAAGTGCAAGGGGATAATTCAAGCAGTCGCAGCCACCGCAGAACTCCGTGGGACACCGCGATAACTGAAGGCCCCTTGCAGCATGGAACCCTCCACGGACAAGGTGAGCGCGCACAGGGACCACGGGGGCAAGAAGATTGCGCGAGTGAAGACGAACTGTTTGGCGGGGGGAGAGAGACTGACACTGACAGCTGATTTCTCTGTGAACTTTAGAGGCTGATTAATGGTGGCGTATCTAATTTTTAGAATGGCACTAAATCGCAAGCACGCTGTCACCTGAAAAATGTTTCAAACATAGCAACTGATAATTGTGTTCTGGAATGAAGACATGAAGTAATTCTATGGTAACCATTTTGAGTAGTAGTTTACTTCAAATCTGTTAGCCGGAGGTGGCGGGTCCTTTGGGGGTAGGCTAGGGTGGTCGTATAAAGCATCTTAACATATCGCCACTATTTTCAAAAGGGAGTGAAAGCCGAGATTTCAGGAATACAAGATACGTCCTTTTCGGATTGGGGGCGTGTTTTGGACGGATGACGTAACGGATAGAAAGGACAGCAAAAAACACGCCCCTCAATCCGAAACGGACGGGGCTTAGAGTGACAGGCAAAGCTCTTCTCCAAAGGCTTGCCGCCGTTTAGGAAGCCAGCCAATGGAGAAGAGCTGGCTCGTTTACCTCCCTACTCTAGAAACATAAAATCTCAGAAGCGAGAATGCGCAAGCGCAGCCTATGCAGGCCGAGACCTAAAAAGTGTCTTCTCATCCAACATGCTAGAGGCACTTTTTGAAAACAAAAAATAGTTTTAAAAAAAGTTCCATTTGCAGACCCCAGTGCTGAAGAGTATTGTTTCTGACTTAACCAATTAAAGTTTTCATTAAACAACTGTTATATTTAGTTTGTTACATCTATGATTATAACACCTTCTTCAGCTTCATCCCAATTATTTTCAGGGAGAAACTTTTTTGGCTGTGTAATTCCCTAATGGGGCCACTTTTATTTTTGTGCCTGGGTCAATTTTCTGTCCCAGTCCAAACCTGTATTCAAGCTATTATGAGTTTCCCTTTAATTTCAACGTAACTCCTTCCACATAGTGAAATGTAGCAATGTGAGTCTCATTCATGAAAATATACTGAGTTTTTTGCATTTCCAGCACTTTTCTATTTGACAGAAGAGGTTGAATGGAACTTTGTGTATTATGTAGAGTGTAGCTGCAAAGCAGCATCTGACAACTTCCAGAGAGATGTTCCCTTATATATACAAGTGTGATATGTCCAAGGCAAATGGAGAATTCCACATGGGTCCTCTAGAGACCCACAACTGGGGCTGCAATCATAGCATGAGTACCCCACTCTGAGGAACTTGCCCTATCCAAAGTCAGCCCACGCCTTATCCTGTCCACCTGTCAGCCTCAGGCAAAATAATCTGGCTCAACTTCAGAGATGCCTGCAAGCAATGAAGAGTGTAAGTGCAATAAAGGATTGCGCCCATTGAGTGTAAGGAGATATCTTTCACACATTCACATAGTGACAACATAGTTCATTCTGTAAGTGAGCACAGAGTAATTTGCTACCCTGGTGCAGATTAATACAGTGTCCAACTGTGCAGCTAACATGGGTGTGTTACTGTAACATGACTCAAGGGAATGGCTTAATATGAGCTGTTGGTATCTGGTGTTCGGCACTGGCATTTAATTGTCAACACCAGCACTTATGACAGCTGCAACATGGTGGCACTGTTTGTGCTATATAGAATACCTGCCACCCAAGCCATTCTTATGATTTTGGGGGGCCTCAATCAGTCTGAATTGTCACAGTTGCACACATGTACTGTCATTGGCAGTGCTGGCACGGGCAGTGGGTGGCGCAAGCTCAAGCTGCAGTGCCCTCCTGATGAGGGTCATTGCACTTATATTTTTACAATTTAAGCACTGCTCATGGATGTCTTGTGCAAGGCAATTTCTTGAGCACCCACCACATTTTGCCTTGAGGCAATCTGATCACGATAAAAAATCAGGACAAATGCACCCTGTAGGACTTGTATTCTTTAAATACAAAGTAACCTGGACATCTACAATTAAAGAACATGTTTTTCTCTGTACTACTTTTCATTTTGAGATTGATGTGTGAGGGAGCTGTGTAAATACTGTCTGAATGTTAAACATTGAACGCAGGGCTTTAAGCCCTTCAAAAATCCAAGCAAGTAAGGTGAACATTAGCTTCATGTGAGAATCATTTATACTTTAAAAAAAATCCTAGGAATCCTATATTTCAAAATATATGAATTATTCCAAGCAAATCTTTATCGGGAACATTGATCAAACCTGCTGTGAGAGTCACATACAAAAGGATAATTTGGTCACATTTTGTACAGTTCAGCACTGTTAGTGTACTTTTGTTTATTGCATTCAGGACACTTATTTGCGCTAGCGTTTGAGAGGGTGGGCATATTCAAGTCTTGATTAAACTCTACAATAATAAGTCTTTAAATATACATTGAAAGTTTAAAAAAATTGTAATAATACATATATATTTGAGTTTTATATATGAATAAATGGCCAATATATTCGCTAAATACAAAAAAACACAAATCTACTAGATTTGACATTTGTATTTGGTCTCAAATACTAGTAGCCTGGGAAATTTCCTGTAATTTGCTTGCCTGGATGTACTGTTACTGTAGGTTCTATTGATTCTGTGAGCAGGCTATAATGGGGATTACATATTTTTGGCAAATAACATGTGAGGATTGTTGTTTTTGTGCCAGTTTCTGCATGTTTTCCCCAAGTGACAGAGATTTCACCTGTTTTCAACACAAATTTCAATGGGCCTGGTCACTCCTGTTTATCCGGCCAATTGTAATCCAGGACTTTGTAGTGAGTTTAACATAAAAACTGTAATGTGACCTAGTTAACTCCTTCATCGCATGAATTAACTCTCCCTATAAGACAAACTGGCACATGCATCAACAATGCTATTTGCGATTCCTTATTAGCGAAAAATAAGGATTCGCTAATAAGGAATAGCAAAAGGCTATGCATGTAGAAATCGCTTAGAAAATAGTGATTTCTAAACATTCATTAAGGAATACCTCCCCATTCATTCCTATGGGCCTAGAGGCCCATAGGAATGAATGGTAAGACATTCTC
This sequence comes from Lissotriton helveticus, assembly GCF_964261635.1. Lineage (NCBI taxonomy): Eukaryota > Metazoa > Chordata > Amphibia > Caudata > Salamandridae > Lissotriton > Lissotriton helveticus. Next base: position 707,864,466 of record NC_136061.1, read on the forward strand.
AATTTGCGATTCTCAATTAGAGAGTCGCAAATTAAGAATGCAATTTCAAGGGTGCAAAAGGACACCCTGTTGCACCCCTGAAATCTGCATATGAGTACATCTTGCACACACACATGCCCTAAGGGCATGTGTGTGTGTAAAATACCACCCACTTTAATGCAAGAAGAGGGCACACATAAAAATTACATCTGCATGACTTGTCTGGTGTTGTTAATCAAACGTTCACTTTTCACTATTAATCAACAGTTCTCAGCAGAAGTTAAAAACTTGCCAGTTTTAATCAAATAAACTCCCTGCCTTTTGTGGCCACCCTTGGACAGGCATTTAATCAACAAGGTAACAATGTTTGTAATCTAATACTCCCAAACCTAACAGAGAAGATCTGGAAAATACTACATATATTAATCAGAATTACCACTTGCTTGCAGTGGACTCTGCAGGGGTGTATGGTGTTGACTCTATTAGTATAGATGATTATTAGCCTTTGTGATTGAACCAGTGTTAGGATGAAAATAGTCCCCTGTTTGGCTCTGCAGCACCTGTTACTCAGCCCTGAGTTTCCATCGGTAATCTCTGTTTTTGCCTCTGCACACACAACAATCATGGGTGTGCACAGAGGGAACCCAGTGACACGGAGTGAGACCCAGAACTTGACTCTGTGGTCTGGAGGGTCATACAAGAGCATCCTCATATTCTGAGCAGTAGCCGCCCGTTGCGGGAGTGCTGTGGGGCAGTGGGGTGGGGAGGGGCAGGATGGGGAGTAGTAAACTCCGGTCACGGCCGACTGGAGTTGCGGAAACAAATAAATAAATCAAACGAATTTCGGTGCACGCGCTGAAACGCCAAATGCGTTTCAGCGCGCACAATAAAATACATTTTACTTATTTATTTGTTTACATTACTCCAGTCAGCCGTGACCGGAGTTTACTATTCCCCACCATATCCCTCCCCCTCCCTGCCCCACCGCCCCACGACACTCCCGCAACGGGCCGCTACTGATTCTGAGTGTGACAATGTGACTAAAGTCAGTTCACCGGGCTATAAGGTAGCAGCAGTTCCATTTTTTCGCAGTTCAAGAATTCTTTATTGAACAATTTTCATTTTAATTGAATTCTTTTTCAAGAAGAAATAAATGATATCTACAAAAATGTGAACAATATAAAATATACGCATGTGTGATTTTTAAAACTAAATTATAATTTTAATTCATTTAAATTAAGTAATGAAATTGCAATTCTAAGTGATATATGTATGCCTGTCGGTTAGGATACCCTGCCTCCCTAAGCTAAATGGAAATGGTGGCCCGGGGCTGCATTGTCTAATTACATGTGCCCCCCTTTCCCAAGTGATTATAATCCTGGGGAGCCCATCCTGGGCCACATTTCATAAGGGGATGGGGAAAGCGTCCCCCTCTCTAAGCCTATTTTGGCCCCGGGCCAACATTTAATATGGGTGGGTGTCCTGGGTGGGCACCAGGGCACCCACCCATATTAAATGTTGGGGGCTGGTAGGGGAGACTCGGTCCCCCGCAGCCCCAACCGGCACCCCAAAAGCTGCGGGAACCGGCATTGCTCCTGGCCGCAGGGAGCAGATATTTCTGTTTCTCCCACTGGATGGTAGCAATACCTTAATCTGTTTCCCTGCCTGCATCAGTGTCGGCAGGAAAACGGACCAAAAGTCTGCTCGCAACTGCTGGAAACACTTTTAAAGCTCCTGCCCACTGGGAGCAGACGTTTCATTGCTCAGGAGTTTTGAAAATGCTCTCATCACACGGGAGCAAACACAAGTTTCTCTGCCCCACTATATATATAGTGGTGTATTGAATAACACTCCCACCAGTCACAGCTTTCCAGGCATACTATAGAGGAAAATATGTGCAATTTTTCGGCCCTGGAGTTAACACAATTCAGATTTTTTTTGCATTGTCCATTTGTTTTTCCTTTTTTCCTGCACTTTGCCACAAGGGGAAACCACTTCCCATGTGCCCAATTCATTTGAGGGTTTTATATTCCCCTTCCAAACCAGGAAGTGTATTCACTCCATCTTTATAGGAGCAGATTTCTGACCTTTCCATGAGTGGGAAATGCTCATAAACTAAAGAGTCTGAGAGTGTTAACAAACTCATGAGGCAGACCATGCCTTGGTCCTCCCTGTCCCAACCCATTGCGTGAAGTTGTGGCACATATTAGCAGAAGTAAATCTTTTCAAGCCTGTCACACATTCTTTTGCAGATGCCAAGCACAGCTATATCCAGCCATTTTCAAATGTAAATATATTCCATTGGCCAAATATGGTGTTTTGTCAGTGAAGAGCTCTTTGTTTACTTACTAAATTATGTGCAATTATATTGTTTAATGAGTCTAAAATAATTGCACATCCAGTGAAAATATTTTCTACTGGTCGAGAAAAATGTGTCTTCTTGATATACACGAACAGTAAGGATGGGCAGTTCACTGAGATTCTATTTATTTTCCCTTCCCAACATGAGAGAACCTTCTCATCACTAGAGTAATACTCAGTGACACTGGGGTATGTCCAGTAAAAAAACATGAGGTGCTTATAGTTTTTCTCATTTTGAAATTTTTGTCCTCCAGTCCATAGGAAAATCTCAAACTGTGTTTGAAAGTGTCCTTGTCTTCAATATTCCATCACAGCTTAAAGGATTAACTTCATTCTAAAATGTTTTTTGAAAAGACTGCAAGCATCTGGTGCTTTAGATGGGTCTTTTCTAAGTCAAGGTTAGGAGATAATCATTTAAAAAACAGTTGAATAGCACCATCTGCTCCCCAAGTATAATTCAAGAAGTTACTCTCCTACTACTCCATAACCAAGGTAAGGATACATGTACTGTTCTTACCTCCACATCATCTAACCCAAATTTACCCTGCAATTAGTTGTAATAGGAAGTAATATGAATGTGCACCTGTTAAATCTGATGCCCCTGGGTTTGAAATTTAGTGTGTGCAATATATATCTATGCAAACAAATGATGGACGGAATGCTGAATAAATCATACATTCACAGCCAGTCAAGATAGCTGGGTTAAATCCATCGCTCTTTTGCTCACCATGCCACCCCAGTTTAGACCCAGCGATATGCAAATCAGTCTTGACCCTGTGCCTCCTGGGAACAGTCCAGACCGAACTGCCAAGCCTGGTCCTCCCTGGACCAGAAACAAGAATCCTGGGACCGGTTTCTGGGTATTACCCTTCATCAGCCAGGCTAGCTTGAATCCAGTGACACAGTCAATCAATCAATCAATCAGTGACACTTATAAAGCGCGCTACATACCCGTAGGGTCTCAAGGCGCTGGGGGGGGGGGGGGGGGGGGGTTGGTGCCGCTACTGCTCGAACAGCCAGGTCTTCAGCTTCTTCCTGAAGGAGAGGTGGTCTTGGGTCAGGCGCAGGTCGGTCGGGAGGGAGTTCCAGGTCTTGGCGGCCAGGTAGGAGAAGGACCTTCCTCCTGTAGTCGTTCTTCGGATGCGGGGGACGGCGGCGAGGGCGTGGTTGGCTGATCGGAGGTGGCGTTTGGGAGCGTAGAAGTTGACTCGGCTGTTGAGGTAGCTCGGGCCTTGGTCGTGTAGGGCTTTGTGTGCGTGGGTGAGGAGGCGGAAGGTGATTCTTTTGTTGACGGGGAGCCAGTGAAGGTCTCTCAGATGTCCGGAGATGTGGCTGGTTCGTGGGATGTCGAGGATGAGTCTGGCTGAGGCGTTCTGGATCCGCTGGAGTCTCTTCTGGAGCTTGGCGGTGGTACCGGCGTAGAGGGCGTTGCCGTAGTCCAGTCGGCTGGTGACGAGGGCCTGGGTGACGGTCTTCCTGGTCTCGGTGGGGATCCACCAGAAGATCTTCCGTAGCATGCGTAGGATGTTGAAGCAAGCCGAGGAGACGTTGTTGACTTGCCTGGTCATGGAGAGGGAGGAGTCCAGGATGACGCCCAGGTTGCGTGCATGGTCTGTCGGTTTGGGTGCGGTGCCCAGGGCGGGAGGCCACCAGGAGTCGTCCCAGGCGGAGGGTGAGGAGCCCAGGATGAGGACCTCCGTCTTGTCCGAGTTCAGTTTCAGGCGGCTGGTCGTCATCCACTCGGCTACCTCTTTCATCCCTTCGTGCAGGTTGGCTCTGGCGGCGGCGGGGTCGTTGGTCAGGGAGAGGATCAGCTGGGTGTCGTCGGCGTAGGAGATTATGCTGAGGTTGTGTTTGCGTACGATGGCCGCGAGGGGGCTCATGTAGACGTTGAAGAGGGTGGGGCTCAGAGAGGATCCTTGGGGGACGCCGCAGATGACTTCGGTGGCCTCTGACTTGTACGGTGGTAGGCGGACTCTCTGTGTTCTTCCGTCGAGGAAGGAGATGATCCATTCCAGTGCCTTCCCCTGGATTCCGGCGTTGTTGAGGCGCTGTACTAGGGTGCGGTGGCAGACCGTGTCGAAAGCCGCGGAGAGGTCTAGGAGGATGAGGGCCGCTGTTTCTCCATTGTCCATCAGGGCTCGGATGTCATCGGTGGCGGCGATGAGGGCGGTCTCGGTGCTGTGATTGGCTCGGAAGCCGGACTGTGAGGGGTCGAGGGATCCGTTCGTCTCGAGGAAGGCGGCCATCTGCTTGTTGACGGTCTTCTCGATGACTTTGGCTGGAAACGGGAGGAGCGAGATGGGGCGGTAATTCTTGAGGTCGGTGGGGTCCGCTGTTGGTTTCTTGAGTAGAGCGCTGAGTTCGGCGTGTTTCCAGCTCTCAGGGAAGATGGTGGTGTCGAAGGATGTGTTGATGATGTCTCGCAGGTGGGGTGCGATGACAGCGTCGGCCTTGTTGAAGACGTGGTGAGGGCAGGGGTCGGTCGGTGATCCGGAGTGGATGGAGTTCATCGTGCGGATGGTGTCTTCGGTGCTGATCGGGGTCCAGGCGTGGAGGGTGGTGGTGGGGGGTGGTTGTTCGGTCATGGTGTGCGTTGGTTGGTTGTTGAAGCTGTTGTGTATGTCCGCGATCTTGTTGTGGAAGTATGAAGCGAGGGAGTTGCAGAGGTCTTGCGATGGGGTGATGTCGTTGTTTCCTGCGCTGGGGTTGGAAAGCTCTTTCACGATGTTGAAGAGTTCCTTGCAGTTGTGTGCGTTGTTGTCCAACCGGTCCTTGAATGCTGTTTTCTTGGCGGCGCGGATCAGCTGGTGGTGTTTCCGGGTGGCAAGTTTGAAGGAGGTCCTGTTGTCCGGTGTCGGTTCCCTTTTCCAGACTTTCTCGAGGGCTCGGCAGTTCTTCTTGGAGCTCTTGAGTTCGTCGGTGAACCATGGGGCCTTCTTGCTGCCGGGTCTGCTAGGCGGGGTCCTCAGTGGGGCGAGCTCGTCCGCGCAGATGCTGATCCACTTCGTGAGGTTGTCGGCGGCCTGGCTGGGGTCCGCTGAGCTGGCAGGAGGGTGCTGGCTCAGGGAGGTGGCGAGGTGGTCTGCTGTGATCTTGTTCCAGCTTCTGCGGGCGGCCTGTTGCTGGTGTTGGTGGGTCGTCGTTCTCTTGAAGGTGAAGTGGACGCAGCTGTGGTCCGTCCATTGAAGCTCTGTGGCGTGGCTGAAGCCGATGTCTGTGCTGGAAGAGAAGACTGCGTCGAGTGTGTGTCCGGCGAGGTGGGTGGGGGTGGACACCAGTTGCTTGAGTCCCAGGTTGGCGAGGTTGTCGAGCAGGGTGCTGGTGTTGCGGTCGTTGTTGTTTTCCAGGTGGAAGTTGAGGTCTCCCAGGAGGATGTAGTCAGCGGAGGAGAGGGCATGCGGGCTGACGAAGTCGGCGATGTCCTCGCTGAATTGTGTGCGTGGTCCAGGGGGTCGGTAGATCAGGGTGCCTCTGAGGGTGGTGTTCGGGTTGGTGTGGATCTGGAAATGCAGGTGTTCTGCGCTGGTCAGGGTGTTGTCGGTGCTGGTCGTGAGACGGATGGTGTTCCTGTGGATGATGGCGATGCCTCCTCCCATATGGTTGGCGTTGCGGTCCCTCCGGACGATCTGTGTAAGGAGATATCTTTCACACATTCACATAGTGACAACATAGTTCATTCTGTAAGTGAGCACAGAGTAATTTGCTACCCTGGTGCAGATTAATACAGTGTCCAACTGTGCAGCTAACATGGGTGTGTTACTGTAACATGACTCAAGGGAATGGCTTAATATGAGCTGTTGGTATCTGGTGTTCGGCACTGGCATTTAATTGTCAACACCAGCACTTATGACAGCTGCAACATGGTGGCACTGTTTGTGCTATATAGAATACCTGCCACCCAAGCCACCCAAGCCATTCTTATGATTTTGGGGGGCCTCAATCAGTCTGAATTGTCACAGTTGCACACATGTACTGTCATTGGCAGTGCTGGCACGGGCAGTGGGTGGCGCAAGCTCAAGCTGCAGTGCCCTCCTGATGAGGGTCATTGCACTTATATTTTTACAATTTAAGCACTGCTCATGGATGTCTTGTGCAAGGCAATTTCTTGAGCACCCACCACATTTTGCCTTGAGGCAATCTGATCACGATAAAAAATCAGGACAAATGCACCCTGTAGGACTTGTATTCTTTAAATACAAAGTAACCTGGACATCTACAATTAAAGAACATGTTTTTCTCTGTACTACTTTTCATTTTGAGATTGATGTGTGAGGGAGCTGTGTAAATACTGTCTGAATGTTAAACATTGAACGCAGGGCTTTAAGCCCTTCAAAAATCCAAGCAAGTAAGGTGAACATTAGCTTCATGTGAGAATCATTTATACTTTAAAAAAAATCCTAGGAATCCTATATTTCAAAATATATGAATTATTCCAAGCAAATCTTTATCGGGAACATTGATCAAACCTGCTGTGAGAGTCACATACAAAAGGATAATTTGGTCACATTTTGTACAGTTCAGCACTGTTAGTGTACTTTTGTTTATTGCATTCAGGACACTTATTTGCGCTAGCGTTTGAGAGGGTGGGCATATTCAAGTCTTGATTAAACTCTACAATAATAAGTCTTTAAATATACATTGAAAGTTTAAAAAAATTGTAATAATACATATATATTTGAGTTTTATATATGAATAAATGGCCAATATATTCGCTAAATACAAAAAAACACAAATCTACTAGATTTGACATTTGTATTTTGTCTCAAATACTAGTAGCCTGGGAAATTTCCTGTAATTTGCTTGCCTGGATGTACTGTTACTGTAGGTTCTATTGATTCTGTGAGCAGGCTATAATGGGGATTACATATTTTTGGCAAATAACATGTGAGGATTGTTGTTTTTGTGCCAGTTTCTGCATGTTTTCCCCAAGTGACAGAGATTTCACCTGTTTTCAACACAAATTTCAATGGGCCTGGTCACTCCTGTTTATCCGGCCAATTGTAATCCAGGACTTTGTAGTGAGTTTAACATAAAAACTGTAATGTGACCTAGTTAACTCCTTCATCGCATGAATTAACTCTCCCTATAAGACAAACTGGCACATGCATCAACAATGCTATTTGCGATTCCTTATTAGCGAAAAATAAGGATTCGCTAATAAGGAATAGCAAAAGGCTATGCATGTAGAAATCGCTTAGAAAATAGTGATTTCTAAACATTCATTAAGGAATACCTCCCCATTCATTCCTATGGGCCTAGAGGCCCATAGGAATGAATGGTAAGACATTCTCAATTTGCGATTCTCAATTAGAGAGTCGCAAATTAAGAATGCAATTTCAAGGGTGCAAAAGGACACCCTGTTGCACCCCTGAAATCTGCATATGAGTACATCTTGCACACACACATGCCCTAAGGGCATGTGTGTGTGTAAAATAGAACTTTGAAATGCACATTAGTGCATTTTTCAAAGTTTTTGCAAATTACTATGAAGTTCAACTTCATGGTAATTTGCTCCCCCTACTAGCGAATTCGCTAATTTTTTTACTTTAATGCATTGCATTTAGGGAATCTCAATTTGAGATTCCTTAAATGCAATCGCAATTTAAGTAATCGCAATTTAGAAATTACTTAAATTGCGATTTGTGCATTTGGAATGATGCATCCCAAATGCAAAAATACCGGCCGCAAAGGGGCAGATTCTGAGAATCTGCCTGTTTGCGACCAGTTTTTGCATTGATGCAGATATTTACATTTTTGTAATAAACGATGAGCAGCAAACAAGTACTCGACTACATGTACATTTGCAAAAATGACAACAATATAGAAATACCATAAACCTGAAAAACGTAAGAGCGATATTATACACTTAATCATAAGCGACAACAGTGCCTTGAATAAGGAAATTATTTTGGGAAGTGTCTCTTCTTCCAGGTCACTTTAACAATATATATTAATTTTTTTAACAAACATTTCTGCAACACCTTACTTCATTACTGTTTCTATTGCTTTTCATGGTTCGTATACTCCACAACTAATTACAAGGAGTGTTTTTAGCATCACTAAATATCCGGATCCCCTACTAAGAGTGAGGGGGAGGTGATTGCCTTACATATTAGTCAACGTTATTGTACCTGTGCAGCCACCTTAGCGAATCATGTGTCAGAGGCACACACCACCCACTTTAATGCAAGAAGAGGGCACACATAAAAATTACATCTGCATGACTTGTCTGGTGTTGTTAATCAAACGTTCACTTTTCACTATTAATCAACAGTTCTCAGCAGAAGTTAAAAACTTGCCAGTTTTAATCAAATAAACTCCCTGCCTTTTGTGGCCACCCTTGGACAGGCATTTAATCAACAAGGTAACAATGTTTGTAATCTAATACTCCCAAACCTAACAGAGAAGATCTGGAAAATACTACATATATTAATCAGAATTACCACTTGCTTGCAGTGGACTCTGCAGGGGTGTATGGTGTTGACTCTATTAGTATAGATGATTATTAGCCTTTGTGATTGAACCAGTGTTAGGATGAAAATAGTCCCCTGTTTGGCTCTGCAGCACCTGTTACTCAGCCCTGAGTTTCCATCGGTAATCTCTGTTTTTGCCTCTGCACACACAACAATCATGGGTGTGCACAGAGGGAACCCAGTGACACGGAGTGAGACCCAGAACTTGACTCTGTGGTCTGGAGGGTCATACAAGAGCATCCTCATATTCTGAGCAGTAGCCGCCCGTTGCGGGAGTGCTGTGGGGCAGTGGGGTGGGGAGGGGCAGGATGGGGAGTAGTAAACTCCGGTCACGGCCGACTGGAGTTGCGGAAACAAATAAATAAATCAAACGAATTTCGGTGCACGCGCTGAAACGCCAAATGCGTTTCAGCGCGCACAATAAAATACATTTTACTTATTTATTTGTTTACATTACTCCAGTCAGCCGTGACCGGAGTTTACTATTCCCCACCATATCCCTCCCCCTCCCTGCCCCACCGCCCCACGACACTCCCGCAACGGGCCGCTACTGATTCTGAGTGTGACAATGTGACTAAAGTCAGTTCACCGGGCTATAAGGTAGCAGCAGTTCCATTTTTTCGCAGTTCAAGAATTCTTTATTGAACAATTTTCATTTTAATTGAATTCTTTTTCAAGAAGAAATAAATGATATCTACAAAAATGTGAACAATATAAAATATACGCATGTGTGATTTTTAAAACTAAATTATAATTTTAATTCATTTAAATTAAGTAATGAAATTGCAATTCTAAGTGATATATGTATGCCTGTCGGTTAGGATACCCTGCCTCCCTAAGCTAAATGGAAATGGTGGCCCGGGGCTGCATTGTCTAATTACATGTGCCCCCCTTTCCCAAGTGATTATAATCCTGGGGAGCCCATCCTGGGCCACATTTCATAAGGGGATGGGGAAAGCGTCCCCCTCTCTAAGCCTATTTTGGCCCCGGGCCAACATTTAATATGGGTGGGTGTCCTGGGTGGGCACCAGGGCACCCACCCATATTAAATGTTGGGGGCTGGTAGGGGAGACTCGGTCCCCCGCAGCCCCAACCGGCACCCCAAAAGCTGCGGGAACCGGCATTGCTCCTGGCCGCAGGGAGCAGATATTTCTGTTTCTCCCACTGGATGGTAGCAATACCTTAATCTGTTTCCCTGCCTGCATCAGTGTCGGCAGGAAAACGGACCAAAAGTCTGCTCGCAACTGCTGGAAACACTTTTAAAGCTCCTGCCCACTGGGAGCAGACGTTTCATTGCTCAGGAGTTTTGAAAATGCTCTCATCACACGGGAGCAAACACAAGTTTCTCTGCCCCACTATATATATAGTGGTGTATTGAATAACACTCCCACCAGTCACAGCTTTCCAGGCATACTATAGAGGAAAATATGTGCAATTTTTCGGCCCTGGAGTTAACACAATTCAGATTTTTTTTGCATTGTCCATTTGTTTTTCCTTTTTTCCTGCACTTTGCCACAAGGGGAAACCACTTCCCATGTGCCCAATTCATTTGAGGGTTTTATATTCCCCTTCCAAACCAGGAAGTGTATTCACTCCATCTTTATAGGAGCAGATTTCTGACCTTTCCATGAGTGGGAAATGCTCATAAACTAAAGAGTCTGAGAGTGTTAACAAACTCATGAGGCAGACCATGCCTTGGTCCTCCCTGTCCCAACCCATTGCGTGAAGTTGTGGCACATATTAGCAGAAGTAAATCTTTTCAAGCCTGTCACACATTCTTTTGCAGATGCCAAGCACAGCTATATCCAGCCATTTTCAAATGTAAATATATTCCATTGGCCAAATATGGTGTTTTGTCAGTGAAGAGCTCTTTGTTTACTTACTAAATTATGTGCAATTATATTGTTTAATGAGTCTAAAATAATTGCACATCCAGTGAAAATATTTTCTACTGGTCGAGAAAAATGTGTCTTCTTGATATACACGAACAGTAAGGATGGGCAGTTCACTGAGATTCTATTTATTTTCCCTTCCCAACATGAGAGAACCTTCTCATCACTAGAGTAATACTCAGTGACACTGGGGTATGTCCAGTAAAAAAACATGAGGTGCTTATAGTTTTTCTCATTTTGAAATTTTTGTCCTCCAGTCCATAGGAAAATCTCAAACTGTGTTTGAAAGTGTCCTTGTCTTCAATATTCCATCACAGCTTAAAGGATTAACTTCATTCTAAAATGTTTTTTGAAAAGACTGCAAGCATCTGGTGCTTTAGATGGGTCTTTTCTAAGTCAAGGTTAGGAGATAATCATTTAAAAAACAGTTGAATAGCACCATCTGCTCCCCAAGTATAATTCAAGAAGTTACTCTCCTACTACTCCATAACCAAGGTAAGGATACATGTACTGTTCTTACCTCCACATCATCTAACCCAAATTTACCCTGCAATTAGTTGTAATAGGAAGTAATATGAATGTGCACCTGTTAAATCTGATGCCCCTGGGTTTGAAATTTAGTGTGTGCAATATATATCTATGCAAACAAATGATGGACGGAATGCTGAATAAATCATACATTCACAGCCAGTCAAGATAGCTGGGTTAAATCCATCGCTCTTTTGCTCACCATGCCACCCCAGTTTAGACCCAGCGATATGCAAATCAGTCTTGACCCTGTGCCTCCTGGGAACAGTCCAGACCGAACTGCCAAGCCTGGTCCTCCCTGGACCAGAAACAAGAATCCTGGGACCGGTTTCTGGGTATTACCCTTCATCAGCCAGGCTAGCTTGAATCCAGTGACACAGTCAATCAATCAATCAATCAGTGACACTTATAAAGCGCGCTACATACCCGTAGGGTCTCAAGGCGCTGGGGGGGGGGGGGGGGGGGGTTGGTGCCGCTACTGCTCGAACAGCCAGGTCTTCAGCTTCTTCCTGAAGGAGAGGTGGTCTTGGGTCAGGCGCAGGTCGGTCGGGAGGGAGTTCCAGGTCTTGGCGGCCAGGTAGGAGAAGGACCTTCCTCCTGTAGTCGTTCTTCGGATGCGGGGGACGGCGGCGAGGGCGTGGTTGGCTGATCGGAGGTGGCGTTTGGGAGCGTAGAAGTTGACTCGGCTGTTGAGGTAGCTCGGGCCTTGGTCGTGTAGGGCTTTGTGTGCGTGGGTGAGGAGGCGGAAGGTGATTCTTTTGTTGACGGGGAGCCAGTGAAGGTCTCTCAGATGTCCGGAGATGTGGCTGGTTCGTGGGATGTCGAGGATGAGTCTGGCTGAGGCGTTCTGGATCCGCTGGAGTCTCTTCTGGAGCTTGGCGGTGGTACCGGCGTAGAGGGCGTTGCCGTAGTCCAGTCGGCTGGTGACGAGGGCCTGGGTGACGGTCTTCCTGGTCTCGGTGGGGATCCACCAGAAGATCTTCCGTAGCATGCGTAGGATGTTGAAGCAAGCCGAGGAGACGTTGTTGACTTGCCTGGTCATGGAGAGGGAGGAGTCCAGGATGACGCCCAGGTTGCGTGCATGGTCTGTCGGTTTGGGTGCGGTGCCCAGGGCGGGAGGCCACCAGGAGTCGTCCCAGGCGGAGGGTGAGGAGCCCAGGATGAGGACCTCCGTCTTGTCCGAGTTCAGTTTCAGGCGGCTGGTCGTCATCCACTCGGCTACCTCTTTCATCCCTTCGTGCAGGTTGGCTCTGGCGGCGGCGGGGTCGTTGGTCAGGGAGAGGATCAGCTGGGTGTCGTCGGCGTAGGAGATTATGCTGAGGTTGTGTTTGCGTACGATGGCCGCGAGGGGGCTCATGTAGACGTTGAAGAGGGTGGGGCTCAGAGAGGATCCTTGGGGGACGCCGCAGATGACTTCGGTGGCCTCTGACTTGTACGGTGGTAGGCGGACTCTCTGTGTTCTTCCGTCGAGGAAGGAGATGATCCATTCCAGTGCCTTCCCCTGGATTCCGGCGTTGTTGAGGCGCTGTACTAGGGTGCGGTGGCAGACCGTGTCGAAAGCCGCGGAGAGGTCTAGGAGGATGAGGGCCGCTGTTTCTCCATTGTCCATCAGGGCTCGGATGTCATCGGTGGCGGCGATGAGGGCGGTCTCGGTGCTGTGATTGGCTCGGAAGCCGGACTGTGAGGGGTCGAGGGATCCGTTCGTCTCGAGGAAGGCGGCCATCTGCTTGTTGACGGTCTTCTCGATGACTTTGGCTGGAAACGGGAGGAGCGAGATGGGGCGGTAATTCTTGAGGTCGGTGGGGTCCGCTGTTGGTTTCTTGAGTAGAGCGCTGAGTTCGGCGTGTTTCCAGCTCTCAGGGAAGATGGTGGTGTCGAAGGATGTGTTGATGATGTCTCGCAGGTGGGGTGCGATGACAGCGTCGGCCTTGTTGAAGACGTGGTGAGGGCAGGGGTCGGTCGGTGATCCGGAGTGGATGGAGTTCATCGTGCGGATGGTGTCTTCGGTGCTGATCGGGGTCCAGGCGTGGAGGGTGGTGGTGGGGGGGTGGTTGTTCGGTCATGGTGTGCGTTGGTTGGTTGTTGAAGCTGTTGTGTATGTCCGCGATCTTGTTGTGGAAGTATGAAGCGAGGGAGTTGCAGAGGTCTTGCGATGGGGTGATGTCGTTGTTTCCTGCGCTGGGGTTGGAAAGCTCTTTCACGATGTTGAAGAGTTCCTTGCAGTTGTGTGCGTTGTTGTCCAACCGGTCCTTGAATGCTGTTTTCTTGGCGGCGCGGATCAGCTGGTGGTGTTTCCGGGTGGCAAGTTTGAAGGAGGTCCTGTTGTCCGGTGTCGGTTCCCTTTTCCAGACTTTCTCGAGGGCTCGGCAGTTCTTCTTGGAGCTCTTGAGTTCGTCGGTGAACCATGGGGCCTTCTTGCTGCCGGGTCTGCTAGGCGGGGTCCTCAGTGGGGCGAGCTCGTCCGCGCAGATGCTGATCCACTTCGTGAGGTTGTCGGCGGCCTGGCTGGGGTCCGCTGAGCTGGCAGGAGGGTGCTGGCTCAGGGAGGTGGCGAGGTGGTCTGCTGTGATCTTGTTCCAGCTTCTGCGGGCGGCCTGTTGCTGGTGTTGGTGGGTCGTCGTTCTCTTGAAGGTGAAGTGGACGCAGCTGTGGTCCGTCCATTGAAGCTCTGTGGCGTGGCTGAAGCCGATGTCTGTGCTGGAAGAGAAGACTGCGTCGAGTGTGTGTCCGGCGAGGTGGGTGGGGGTGGACACCAGTTGCTTGAGTCCCAGGTTGGCGAGGTTGTCGAGCAGGGTGCTGGTGTTGCGGTCGTTGTTGTTTTCCAGGTGGAAGTTGAGGTCTCCCAGGAGGATGTAGTCAGCGGAGGAGAGGGCATGCGGGCTGACGAAGTCGGCGATGTCCTCGCTGAATTGTGTGCGTGGTCCAGGGGGTCGGTAGATCAGGGTGCCTCTGAGGGTGGTGTTCGGGTTGGTGTGGATCTGGAAATGCAGGTGTTCTGCGCTGGTCAGGGTGTTGTCGGTGCTGGTCGTGAGACGGATGGTGTTCCTGTGGATGATGGCGATGCCTCCTCCCATATGGTTGGCGTTGCGGTCCCTCCGGACGATCTTGTAGCCCTCTGGGATAGCGATGGCGATGTCGGGAGCTGAAGAGGCGTTCATCCAGGTCTCCGTGAGGAAGGCGACGTCAGGGGCTGTGGCGTCTAGGAGGTTCCAGAGTTCGATGGCGTGTCTGTGGACGGAGCGGGTGTTGAGCAGGATGCACTTGAGGTGGGTGCTGCTGGTGTTCGACTTGGCGGGTGCTGGTGCGAGGCAGGTCCGGATGCAGGTGAACTTGCAGGCGTGGCAGCTGAAAGGACCGTGGGTGCGTCGTGGGGTGGCTTGATGGCATTCTGGGAGTCGGCCGGTGTTGAGAGCGGTGAGGGTGGCGGTGGAGTACGTCAGGCGGGTCGGTCGGGGTCTTCGTGGGCCAGGGGTCCTGGCGCTGGTCGCGATCCGGTCGCGGACGGGCGCAGACGGGCTTACCTTTGGCGCGCCTTCGGCGCACAATCGGCGCGCCCGCTGCGCGTGACCGCTGCGCGTTCGCACGGTCGCCATTTAAGGCGAAGTGCGGGGGTGGGCGGAGCAGCTGGGAGGCGGGAGCGGGGAGGGTACAGAAAAGAAAAAGGGGCGGGGAAAAGCGGCGGTGGCGGGAAGGGAGGGCGGAGGGCGGCGAGGTAGGCGGACAACAAGGAAGGAAAACCAAAACACAGGCACAATGAAATAAAATAAAACAGGCACAAATTACAGAAAAAATAACAAGGCAGAGACAACCGCAGCGGAGGCAGCCGGCAACCGGCAAACGAGGCAGCAGCGAGGTCGAGGGCAGGCAAGGGGCACACGCAGCAGCTGGTGGCCGTGCGGCGCGGGGGTGTCCCACAAGTGGGTCACACTCACCTGCGTCGCACGGTCGCCATTTAAGGCCAAGTGCGCGGGTGGGCGGAGCAGCTGGGTGGCGGGAGCGGGGAGGGTACAGAAAAGAAAAAGGGGCGGGGAAAAGCGGCGGTGGCGGGAAGGGAGGGCGGAGGGCGGCGAGGTAGGCGGACAACAAGGAAGGAAAACCAAAACACAGGCACAATGAAATAAAATAAAACAGGCACAAATTACAGAAAAAATAACAAGGCAGAGACAACCGCAGCGGAGGCAGCCGGCAACCGGCAAACGAGGCAGCAGCGAGGTCGAGGGCAGGCAAGGGGCACACGCAGCAGCTGGTGGCCGTGCGGCGCGGGGGTGTCCCACAAGTGGGTCACACTCACCTGCGTCGCACGGTCGCCATTTAAGGCCAAGTGCGCGGGTGGGCGGAGCAGCTGGGAGGCGGGAGCGGGGAGGGTACAGAAAAGAAAAAGGGGCGGGGAAAAGCGGCGGTGGCGGGAAGGGAGGGCGGAGGGCGGCGAGGTAGGCGGACAACAAGGAAGGAAAACCAAAACACAGGCACAATGAAATAAAATAAAACAGGCACAAATTACAGAAAAAATAACAAGGCAGAGACAACCGCAGCGGAGGCAGCCGGCAACCGGCAAACGAGGCAGCAGCGAGGTCGAGGGCAGGCAAGGGGCACACGCAGCAGCTGGTGGCCGTGCGGCGCGGGGGTGTCCCACAAGTGGGTCACACTCACCTGCGTCGCACGGTCGCCATTTAAGGCCAAGTGCGCGGGTGGGCGGAGCAGCTGGGAGGCGGGAGCGGGGAGGGTACAGAAAAGAAAAAGGGGCGGGGAAAAGCGGCGGTGGCGGGAAGGGAGGGCGGAGGGCGGCGAGGTAGGCGGACAACAAGGAAGGAAAACCAAAACACAGGCACAATGAAATAAAATAAAACAGGCACAAATTACAGAAAAAATAACAAGGCAGAGACAACCGCAGCGGAGGCAGCCGGCAACCGGCAAACGAGGCAGCAGCGAGGTCGAGGGCAGGCAAGGGGCACACGCAGCAGCTGGTGGCCGTGCGGCGCGGGGGTGTCCCACAAGTGGGACACCCCCGCGAGTGAGGAACGGACCCACGTCTGGGCATACCCATCCTACTTAGTGTGAAAAGTGCTACGCAAACAAATGATGGACAGAATTCTGAGTTGCAGGGTCAAGACTGATTTGCATGTGGCTGGTTCCAAACTGGAATGGCATGGTGAGCAAAAAAATGATGGATTTAGGCCCAGATCTCTGTACTGGTGTGAATGTATGACATTGTTCTGCATTCTGTCCATCAATTGTTCTGTTTGCAATATATATCTCTCATATTGCAAGTTCAGCCTCCCAAAATGGGGCATACCATCAGGGCCGGACTGGGCATAGCGGGCATCGAACATTTCCCTGGGAGGCTGGAAGGGTGGGGGCTGGTTTTGAGGCATGGGGGCCGGTTTAGTTACTGGGGGCCGGTTTTGCAGTGGTGCTGCAATATCTGCCCCAGTAACAAAAGCAGTAGTGCTTCACACTTGCACCCCCCACAGGGAGGAGGGGGGAAGCTGGTCCCTTAAAATTGACAGGGCTGCTTTGAGTCCAGCCGTGCCTTTCCATGGAAAATATTAACAGATTGACCTGCAAAAGTTTATTAGGGGATGCAAATTAAATAACACCTACTATTTACCAAGTGAGTTAAATTCCACACCTCTTGTAAGTGTGGCCCCAACACTAACAGGTGCACAGTGGTCCTACAACACTGTGGCACTCATAATCAAGGCCTACTTTCATGAGTTTAATATGAGTACGATGTGATAATTGAGCAATATCCTCATTTGGGCAAAGACACTTGTTTGAAGTTTCTCAAATCAACAGGTTAGGAGCACTTTGGGTGGGGCAATAGGTTATATTGAACTCTCTTAATGGGGTTGATTGGCCAATCATACACTGTAACCATTTTGACTATGCTGAAAATAATGCTGTGGAACTAGCATCAGATACGTAAGATTAAAACCCTTATGTAATGAAAATGAATAAGAACGGTAAGCAATAAACAAAGCACCACGGCTATCATTATGAGTCCACTAGTAATTTTGATACAGTCATTTTGCACCCTATCTCCCACCCAGATTTTCTAATGAGAGTGGGAAAGAATCTTACTGGGGAAATTGGTGCGTCTGTTTTGGCAGCTGGTTTCCAATTTCTACACCCCTTTCTGGAGCGACAATCTGCCAGGTTTTACTTGCCAAACATATTCTCAGAATCACCTAAGATAATGCCACATGCAAAATTACTACATGGGGTTTTACAACATCGCTCATAATTGCAGATTCGGTGTGGAAACTCCTGTTACTGGCCAAATCATGATGCCCAGTTCACACAGAACCAGGGCCAATATGGAGATAAATTAACACTGGCAAGGAAATAATGGCCTGTGTGGATAGACTTCTTGATATTTAATAATGTGCTAAAATATGTGCAATATGAACTGACATGAACTGTTGATTCGAAGAAATTTTGAATTCATTGAATACAGCCAAATTTGAGCGGATAATAAAGAGCATTATGGATTGAAATGTGGCATTATGATGTGGTATTGTTCTACGTTATTGAAAACTCTGGACCTACCAACTTTGAAAATGATTTTACTATGTGAGACTGGGCGAGTCTGGAAAGGGCAGGGTCTGGTGTCGGGTGGGGGCTTTGAGCCCATCACCATCGGGATAACCATGGTGTAGGTAGGGTTTACAGAATGGCACTGGCCGAGACTACCCTCCACAAGAACAAATAAACACTTCTGAGGCTGTTGCCAATGTCCTGTGATGGCTGTAAATCCCCTGATGGAAATCAGCTGACCTCTAACCATGAGCTGGAAATCCCCTCTCTGTAGGGGATTCAGCTCATTCAGGGCTGGACTGGCCATAGCGGGCACTGGGCATTTCCCCGTAGGGCCACTAGCGTGGGGGCCAGTTTTGGGCTCCCCGGAGGCCGTTTTTTTGTTACTGTGGCCGGCAATATCGGCCCCCGTAGCAAACAGCTCGGCCGCACCTCCCTGCCCCCTCCTAGGGGCCAGCCGAGCAGTTTGCCAGGACCAGTTTCGGTTCCCAGTCTGGCTCAGAGCTCGATCTGTGCCACCTTGTGATATTGGCTTTTTACTGCATGTATAGAGCTGATATTGTGTCACAAATGGTGGCACCCCGTGAGTTGGCATGTCTATAACACTTACTGGACCACTTTTGTCAGCTCATGACGAGCCTAACGCTTAGGCCCCCATTAGGATGGCGGGCGGCCTTGCGGAAAATGGGACCGCCCACCTTAAGGGCGGGGGTCCCGATGTGTGCATTAGGATGCGCCCGCCACAGTGGTGGGCGCATCCCCCATTTTTAACATTGTGGCGGGCGGTGCTCACTGCTCTGCTCGCCACAATGTTAAAAATGTATGCGTTCATTTGCAAAAACAAAGCGGCAGGCACCGCGCGGTGCCTGTCGCTTTGTTTATGCAAATGCTGGTGGGTACCACAGGTACCCCCCGTGTGCACCCCCCCACCCCTCCTTCACTCTGGGGGCCCACATGGGGATAATGCTGCCTTTGTAGTCACCAGTAAAAAGGTCAGTACTGTCTCCTTGTTTTCCTATTTAGGTATTCCCTTCTACAGGCATCTAACGTGGGGTCCCTTGAAGTCCAGTAGAGTTGCTGCCTTTTCCAAAGCTGCCAAGGATGTGCTTAACTCTGCTAGTCGACTAGGTCAAAATCCCACTAGGGAACTCCGGAACATTTACAAAGCCAAATGATGGGCTGTTACCTCCTAGGGGGCTGGCCTGTGGGGCATTAGTGATCCGGGGGAGTTGGAAACAATTGTGAATTGTTTTATTATAAGACTATTTTCTGTCCCTAAAAGTAAAAGCTCCTTCAAATGCCATTCAGAGGTCGCGATTGGATTTATTATGATTTTATTAAAGTGCAATCACTGTGGCTTGGAATTTGGTCAAAGAACCAGACCTCGTTCATGCAGTGCTTGTAGACTGATTGAAACTTGACTGATGTCCAACTATCCCCTGGATAAGGTACATTTATAATACCTGCCTAAGACTGGGACAGGAAGATTTCTCCTGGCAGCCTGACAGCTACCTCACTTACTTCTTTGAAGAATACTTTTCTAGCTGGCTGCCTGGAAGAGAGAATGCGGAGGGTGGTTGACAAGCCAACTGCCCAGGCACACATGAGGATTTGCACGAATCCTATTTAGCATGAGCATGTAATCACCATGACAGGCTTTTTGCTAGACATTTCTCTGTGCACTTCATTGCCGCCTTCCCTCAACAAGATCCTTATTTCCATAACTTACCTGTTTGTCCTTGTGATGATCACTTAGCTCAAAGCACGTTACACTTTATGTTCTTCTGTAAATTGTATTCACTGCTGAGAAAACGCTATTTGTTACCCTTTTTAAAAGAGGCGAATATGCGATATTACAGAGCTGCTTTTAATTATTTACAATCTCTCCTGCTGTGAAGATCTGAGGCTCTTTTAATGATTTTTAAAGATTTTGCTGCTTATCGTATGGATCAACTGATGAATGTATTACCCCCAGGTCCCTCCGTCCTCGACACCTTCATAATTACATGTGGAGATAACTATCTCCCGACAGAAAAAAAGAGCAGAGGCATGCTGGGACCCTAATACTGCCCCTCCCACCGGGAGTACATAAGCAGTACTTACCCAGCATCCCGTCTGTTCTTTTTTTCTGTCTGTCGACAGATGTTTGTTGTGGTTGCTGGTGCTGCTCCTGCTGGGCTTGGGTGGCTTACCTTCCTTGGATCTCCCCGTCCGGCTGCCTGGCTGTGCGGTCGGGGTGTCTGCTGTCCTGCCTCCTGGCCTGCCGGGCTTGCTGGGAGGCTGGCTTCTTCGTGTCCTGGTTCCTGTTTTCACTTGTGATGAGATAGTAGGCGGGCCGGCCCTTTGCGGCTGGTGCGCCGGCCTCCGGTTCTTTTCCGGGTCAGGGGGCTCGTCTTCCTGGTTCCTGCTGCAGGAAAGACGAGCTGCTTTTTCCTCGGGCTGCCTGCTCGGCCCTGGCGTGGATGTTTTGGCACACCTTGAGCTGGTGGGGGGAGTGGGGGCTCTTGTTGGTGTTCCGGCCTCCCTCCCGGGGTAAGTCCCGCGTAGCGGTGATTTCTTCCTTTTTCGCTTTGTGGGGGCTGGGGGCTGGATTGTGTGGCTCCTCTGCACTTGTCATGGGTGTGCTTCGGGGATGCGATGTCTCCCTAACAGCTGCCTTGTTTCACCTTGTCCTTTCATGTTTGGAACAGCCGCATTGGTTTTCTTGCATGTTGGCTTCTTCCTGGGAGCCAGCCTGACTTTCTGCCGGTCTCCGTGTTGGGTGTGGCGGGAGTCTAGGGATGCCGGGGATTGTGCCCGGGGCCTCATACATACACTCTGCCACTGTGCTCTCTCCCTATGTTTTTCTTTCCAGGTTGGTCGCGTGTTCCAGTCGTTTCTCCTGCAGTGAGCTTCTGTGGCACATTCGGTTGGCGCGCAGTGCTTCTTCAGCTGTACTTATGCAGCTGTACTTGACATGTGCCATGCCGAGGTTGTGCGTTTGTGCCTCTCCTGGAGCTGCTGAGTGTTTTTTCATTCCCATTTTGCTCAGTGTAACTACAGCCCTTGCTGGGGAGTATTTGCTTCCAGGGTGCTATGTTTGCCGCTTTTCGGCCTGGAGCTATGGCCCGCTGTTGAGTCTTGTCCCTGTGGTGACTGAAGATCTTGCTGGACGTGGGTTCGGATCCTGCTGGCGCAGTCGTTGTGTCCTGCGGTGGCCGTTTTCTGCTCCTGCTTGCGCCTCCTGGGGTTGGTGGGGGTATGCTCCTGGGGCCTCTTGCATTCACTGCCTGCGGTCTGCCGCTGTGTTGGGTCCCCGCTTCGGTCCGCGCCTGCGTGTCCTCTCCTTGCCCTGGTCGTGGGCTTTGGGTTGTGGCTACGCTTCCTGTGGGTGCCCGTTCTGTTGGGTTGCCTGCTGCGGCCTTGGTGCTCTCCGTCCTGGTGTTCTCTGGGGTTCTTCGCCCCCACCTCCCTCCTTCTGATCTTGGGTGTCTGTCCCGGGGTCTGTTTTGGTGGTGGCGCTTTCTCTGCCTGTGTGGTGCCCGTGTCCTTGCGTCTGGAGGGCTGTGTTTCCTCTGGGTGTTCCTGTCCGGGCTGCTTTCCTCCTCCTCCGGGCTGGCCTACTGAGTCGCTCTCCCGGAGCTGGGGTACGTTGGTGGTTGTGCCTCCTGCTGGTTCGCTTTCTTCTCTCGGCGTGGTTCGGGGGCTCTGTTTCTCCCCATTCCTCTGTCTTGAGGGGCTGCTCGTTGTTGGTGGTACTGTGTCGGGTGGCTTGCGTGGGGTTTTCCCTCCACTGCCTCTTCCCCTTCTCCGGCTCTCTGTGGTCTGGGGGCTGGGGGGGGATGCCACTCTGCTGATGCTGCTCGCCCCTGCTCCTTGTTTGGCGCAGCTGGCCTGTCTTTCGGGTTGCTGGCCTGTTTCCGGGTTCGCTGCTCTTTGGTCTGCGCTGCCCCTCGGTTGCCTTTTGCTTTGGCTTCCTTGGTCTGGGTTGGAGGTTTTTTGTTCCCTTCTGCGGTGCCTCCTTTTTGTGCTCCTCTCCCTTGGTCTGCGTGGTGGGTGTTTTCTGCCGCTTGGCTTCTCCCTTTGGTTTGCAGCCTCCGCCCGCCTCTCCCTCCCAGGGGGTGACGGCTGGGTCTGCCGGTGCCCATGCGACTGCACCTTCTCCGCGCCCCTCCGGCGTGCCCTCCCGCCCGGGTGGGTGGGCTCCTTCCCCTGTCGGGCTCCCGGGGGGGGGCGATGGTGGCCGGTCGGGGAGTTGGGCACGCGGCTCCCACCCCGTCGTCGGGTGCGGCTTTCTCCTCTGCCTGGCGTTCATGGGCTACTTCTGTGTTGTTGGCCTTCGCTCTTACCGTTTGGTGGCCTGCCTCTGTTTGGCGTGGATTCCTGTCGCCTCTGTGGTGGCTGTTTCCCTTTTATTTTGCTGGCTCTCTCTGTGCTTGCTCCTGGGGTTCCCGGTGTTGTTGGGGGTCTCGCCTGCCTGCTTCCGCATTGCCCTATGTCAGGGTCCTGCTCTTGTGTCAGGTTTGCCTTTCGCTTCCTCGGCGGCGGAGTCTGTTGGGGTTGCGATTCTGTTTCCCCTTCTTCTGGTTCCTCTGCGCCTCCGTGCCTCCGGCTGGTGGTGAGACGGTGTTCCGGCTCCTTGGGGGTCTGCATGGGGTTGGGTCCTGTTGGCCCCTAGGTTTCCAGTTGGCCTGCCGTGGGTTTCCCGCTTTTCTTTCTCTCCCTCTGCGTGCCTCCTACTCTGGCTCTCCCTGTGCTTGCCTTTTGGCTTGCTTTGGGTGTTTTCCTGCCTGCTCCTCCTGGTGCTGCCTGGGTTCCTGACTGGTTTGTTCCCAGTTGGGGGCCTCCTGTGGGTTTGGCTTCTCTGTCGGGGGTTGTTTGGAGCCTGCTCTTCTTGCCCTGGTGCTTCCTCCCCCCGGGTTGTCTTTCCGGTGGTGTTTTCTCTGGGCACTGGTGTTCATGCCGCTGCTGTTTGGACCTGGCTGTCGTTTGCTGGTGCCGCGCCCTTGGCGAGGCTCCTGTTTTTCCCCTCTCCGGGTCTCCTGTTCTCCCGGTTGGTGGCCTGACGCCGTGATGCCTTTCTGCGCTGGCTGGGTGTCTGCTGGGGCTTTCTGCTCTTGTGTGTTGGTCTTCTTTTGGGCTCTGCGTCCTTGCCTGGGCTCTCTGTGTCCTGGCGGGGCGCTCTGCTGTTGTGCCGCGCCCTGGTAGGTCCTTCGGGGCTTTTTTCCTGCTGGCAGTTCTTGGCGGTCTTCTTTCGCCTGTGTTGGGGCTTTTGTGGGATCCTTTGACTCTGGTGGTCTGTGGGCTTCCTGCTTGTTCTAGTTGTCCTCGAGCTGTGCCTCCTGGGCTTCCTGGCTGTTTTGCCGGCTCTGGGGGTGTTCTGCTGTGCATTGCCTGGTTTTGGCCTGGTTGGCTTCTGCCTCCCTAGTTTCTCCGGCCTTGGTTCCCGTTGTGGGGCTGTTGGGTGCCCCCCTCTCTGGGTGGGGTGTAGTTCCGTGGTGCTCTTGCCTCGGTGGGGTCTCCCTCCTAGCTGCGGGTTGTCTGGGGTCTTCTGCTTGTTGGCCCTCTGCTTCCTCTGGCTTCCGCTTTGGCGGTTTTCTCTGTTCTTTTCCGCCCTTCTGTGTGGTTTGGGCGGTGGTGTGCTGAGGGTTCCCGGTTCCTCCCTGCCCTTTTTGCTGTGCCGTTTGCGCTGCGTGGGCTTGTTCCCGGGTTTTGATTGGGCCTACGGGTCCTCCTGCGTGGTCGGGTTGCTTGGCTCTGGTCCTGGCTTCCCGGTTCTGTTGGCGTTTGTTGACCTCTTTTTTGTGGTTTGCTTGGCTCCTCTCCGGCGTTGCTGGGTTGGGGCCTTGTGGTGTTGGTCTGGCTGCTGTGCTCCCTTGGCTTTCTTTTTCCTGTTGCTCCAGCCCTTGCTGCTGGCCTGGCCTGGGTGTGGGGTTCCTGGGCGGTCCTGTATCTTATGGGCGCCTTCTTTGTGCTGCACTCTGTGCCTCGTTGGGCGGCTGCTGCGGTTTCCCGGTTGCTCTGTGCTCCCCTCCTGCCTTGTGTTCCATCCCTTTGGGGTTGGGGTTTCTGGGCTTGTGGTCGGTTTCTCTGTTCCTGACCTGGTTTTGTTTTCTTTGTTGCTGATTTCCGGTATTGTTGGCCTCACCTTGTTTGGTGGGCTTTCGGCTGGGTTGTGGGGTTCTTCCCCATCCCTGTCTTTTGGGTCGGGTTCTCGATCCTGTTCGGCTCCTGGGTGCTCGTTGCTTCCTGGGCCTCCTCGGACGGGTTTCCTCCTCGGGTCTCTTGGGCCCGGGTCCTTTCTTTTTGGGTTTTTGGCCGTGTTTCTGGCCTGTGTTTCCCCTTCCTTTTTGGGCTGGGTGCTTGTGCCTGCGCTCTGTTGGCCATTTCTTTCTTTGGCTTTCTTCCGGGTTGTCTCATCTTCCTGGTGTGTCTGCCTGGCCCTGTGTGCCTTCCTGCTGGTTCTGTCCTTGGCGGTCTTCTCCGGTGGGTTGTTTTGGCTGGTCTTGGTGTCCTGGTCCGGGTTCCGGTTGCCGGTTTCTCGGGTTGGCGGCCTCCTTTTCTTGGTGCCCTGGCCTTTTTCTTTCTCTCCGGTCCTTGTCCCTGCTGTCCTGTTCTGGGTTGCGGGCCGGGGGTTTCCTGCGGTCTTCCTTTCCTCCTTCTCGGTGCTCCCTTGGGTGGCTGCTTTTGTTGTGGTTTCCTGGGTGTGCTTGTGCGTGCAGAAGGCCGGGTTTTCTGCTTTGGTATTCTCCACATGTAATTATGAAAGTGTCGAGGACGGAGGGACCTGGGGGTAATGTCCTATTACTTACCGGTAATCTTCATTACTCCGGGTCCCGTAGTCCTCGACACCTTCATACGCCCCTCCCTCCCTCCCGGGCGGCCGGCCTTCCTGTCTGGGCTTGGTTGTACAGACGAGATGCTGGGTAAGTACTGCTTATGTACTCCCGGTGGGAGGGGCAGTATTAGGGTCCCAGCATGCCTCTGCTCTTTTTTTCTGTCGGGAGATAGTTATCTCCACATGTAATTATGAATGTGTCGAGGACGGAGGGACCCAGAGTAATGAAGATTACCGGTAAGTAATAGGACATTAATGTATATCAATTAATGTTCTATACACTTTTATGGTCTAGCTAGACCGAATAAAGTTACTCAGAGTGACTTGCTGGCTATTCACTGCATGAAGAAAGTTGATATTTTGTCACACATGGTGGCACACTGTGAGTTGGCATGTCTGAAACTGAGGAGCATGTCACATGTGGTACTGGTGGTATTTGAAGAACAAAATCCGGTAAGAGTCGTTAGGCACATTAGATTTGATGATGTGTAGGGTGTTCTGAAGTGATAACTGGCAAAACATTCTGACCTAACATCATATTAGCTATTATGTGTTAATAAACTTTCTTTGTTGTACTTGGCCACCACTTGCCTTAAAGTGAAACTGAAACAGTCTTTATTATTTTCTAGCAATACTCTGCATACTAAACAAACACATTTTCATTATTTTGGACCCTCTCCACAAAAAGGCATATTGACCTCTTTATAGCAATGTCTCCTTTCCCATGTACAATGATCTGGTTTACATTGTGATCGGTATGCCATGAAAATGACAATGTCTCCTTTATCATGTACAATGATCTGGTTTACATTGTGATCAGTATGCCATGAAAATAATATTTGAGAAAAAAGGAGGGCTCCAAAATTTCGAGAGAAAATATTGAATTGGGAAGGACAATTTGCCAGAACAATGGCCCCGATTATTCTGAAGCAAATGCAAACTTTCTCCCATCAGTCAATTACACTATATATATCATCAAAATTTAAAAACTGTTCGTCATGCTATTAGTAATTTCATTTTGATCACAGGAGGGTCCTGTACATCAACCAGATGCTTTGCTCATGATTTGCAAGGCAGTGATGTTATAAATGTGATTTTGGATTTTCCGTACAATAAATGTTGATTAAACTGATTCAATTTTTTAGGTAATTATCTGACCCCATATTTATGCAAGCACTGTACATGATATTGTCCTTCACTCGTTCTTTTAAATATTATTTCTGACTTCACATGCAATCTGAAGCCAATGATTTCAAAATATGTCATATTAAGAGAATTACATACAGTTCCATTCATCTTTATCTGATTGTGCCATCAGCCTAGACGAGCAACTAAATTGCAAACCATGACGTTCACAAGAAATCAGGCTCACAAAGAATCACAAAGGGATGTCAAAGGCATTGACTACAAAATTCATATTCACAATCATAAATAACTTGGTAACAAATATATAGGGTGCAGAATTCAATTATGTGAATACACGTTGTACAGTTGTACGGCTTCATCTCTCATGCAATAAACTTTAGGGAAATTTTAGGTATGTAGAAGGCGTGTACATTTTGAAAATGAAAGGAGAAACCTTTCTTCACTGTAGAAAGCATGCCAATTTTTGAGCCATTAACATAAAGCCGTAGAACCTCCTCATGAATACTTGAAATGCTCTCTATATACTTTAAGGATGTAAATCTTCCAGAAAACTAGCATATGTTTTCTGCAATTGATGTCTCCACCACTGAACTCTTTAATGTAACTTTTAGCAAGAAGGATACATATTTGGCTGGGGTTCTTACTGATGAGGCCATGTCTAGGACTAACTTTCCACGGATTCCCCAATCTTGGCGAACCCATGCATTCGGCCCTATAATTCATTTGTTCTGATTTCTCCTCTCTTTCCCTTTCAAGCATCACAGGGTCAAATACTTTGTCCTTCCAACAGACAGTGAACTTTTGGACTCCACAAGTCCCATTTGTTTTGTTCCGCTCCTCTTTAATATTTCTATTATCCCTGATGTGCTTGTTCGTGATCCCTTAAGGATAACTGACCTCTCCCTCATCTTAATATGTTGACCTCAGTCAAGGCTGATGCGTTTCTCAGTGTTTCTGGATATTTTCTTTAAATGAGATAAAGCAGTTACACATTTCAAAGGAAAAAATGTGTTGGCTAGTAACGCCAGGACAGACTGACAAAAGAGGATATCCGAGATACATGCAACAAAAAGCTAAAACTTTACAACTGATAATCTTAAGGAAAACAAGCTAACTAAACAAAACCATTTAGTCATACTCCATAATTTTTTAGGAAACTGCTTCTTGATGGAATAATAAACATATAGTGTATTTGAAGTAATACTAGGATAATCCATTTGAATCAGATTAATGGTCCATTGCATACTTTATTACACCTTACTCTGTACTTTTTACTATTCCATTGAAGGCCATCCTTCTTAATAACGTCATAGTTAAGCTCGGGCTAAGCATTGTTCGGCAAACTAATCACAGTTGCGGATGGCATGACTCACGGGTGGGGAGGCGGGGGTGTGCAGGGAGGAGGGGTTAATTTAATTTAAAAAAGAAATTTAAACTTACCTTCGCTTCTGGTCTTGCGTTGCGTCACCTCCTGTTCTCTCTCTCCTCACAGCAAGCAGAAGCAGGCAGCCTCCCTCTCCTCCTCTAAGCCAATCACAACGCTGCAATGGCAATGTTGTGATTGTCTAGGGCGCCCTCCGTACAGGCATCTATGGGGAGGCCGTTTTCTCCATGCAGGCTGCATGCAGCCTAATTGGAGAAAACGGGAGAGTGATCATAACTGGTTTGGTCAGCCCTGGGGCCGACCAAACAGTCAGCGCCCATAACATTGGGCTAGCCACTCCTCCCTGACTCACCCACCCGCTACCCCCCAACCAAACCCTTAGAGATTCATTTGGTGATTCCAAGTGGGTCACAAATCGATTTACCTCATAAATATTAATGAGGTAGATAGCAATTTGCGACCAATTAGGAATCACTAAAATCACGGAAATGGTGGCCTCTTGGAGTCAGCAGAGCACCATGTCTGTGATTGCTTTTAAATAAAGCAATCCTTTTTTTTTTTTAATGCAGCCTGTTTTCCTTAAAGGAAAACGAGTTGCGTTGGACCACTGCCTGCTCTGAAAAAACATTTAAGCTACCATTCCCAATGGGGAAAGGTACCCTTGGGGACCCCTTCCCATTTGCGTATGTGTTACCATCTACTTGAAGTAGGTGGTAAAATATGAATGTTTTGCAACCGCATTTCAGTCCAAAACATTCTTACATACTGTTGCGATTTAGTATTCGGAAGGGACGCCCTAAACTCGCCCATTCCTAATTACAAATTGTGATTCAGTAACATGTTACCGAATCGGAATTCATATATACCAAAATGCATTTTACCAGTCACAAATGGCCCGATTCTGCTAATTGGGCCGTTATTGACTAGTAAAAAGCAAGATACACATGGCCTAGTTACTCATTTTACAATACTCTGTAAAGCAGAGCAGGGGTAGAAGGCTCCAAATATTTAGGTGACAGGACTAAACTTAAACCATCTTTGACTTGATGGCCTATATTTTTGTGGTTATCTAGGGCAGGCCCTTGTGTTTTTGGCTCATTACCCTATTAGAATTAGAGTATTATGTTAACACCATTCTAGGTCATAAACAAAGCTCTTTGATTAATCTATATTTAATCTTAGCCTGACTACATCCTTACCTGAATTTGATTCAGTTTAATACATCTGAGATGGAATCATAACAGTTTTTTTGACTAAACATCATCCACATCATTGTTGCATACATAAATGTTTACATTTAAATGGCTGAAAGGTGACAGCGCTGGTTCTACACAAAACACCATAAATAAATCAAGAAATAAATAGCCAGGGTAGATAGTAAAATACTCTAGAAAACAACAGGCCATTGCTGTAAAGCCTGATGAGGAGCAGTGCAATAAAGGCTTTGTCAAACAATTGATTAAAATTGCTAGAACCAATCAACAGAGTTTTGGGGTACAGCCGACAAAATTGTAATATGGTATTTGGGTATCCAGGGTAACAAAGGTCCAATGACAGAATTAATCATATATTTCCCTGGCCCTCATGTGACAACTAAGTTTACTTCCATTCAGCTTCCCTTCTTACTCTAGGACACCTTAAATGCAGTGTGGTGCCGTAAGTGTTTTAAGCTTCAGTGCAGCGGTCACAGTTTGGTCAAAACAGATTGATAATTTAAGGTGGTAATATAAGCTTTAAAATGGCATTAAGTAATTCAAAAGGGTAACCTGCCAGAACCGAATTAACGTCAACGCCAGCCCTATGGCGGATTACTTTAAATGCTCTCTGCAAAATTCTAAGCAACACATTTTAAATGTAGTCGTTACATGGGTGCCAATGAGAAAGTTATGCAATACTCATTGTAGTCAACAAGTTAACTCCACCATCATAAAAATGTAAAAACAACATCAAAAGGAACATTAGCATGCGGAAAAACTCATATCCAAGAGGAGGCATCTCAGTGAAGGGGAGAGATTGTGGAAAACGACATACAGCACCATATAACTGTATAAAAACGTTCATCATACCGTAGCAAAGTATTTATAAGATCTAACAATGAATGTAAATTATGGCTCCGATTTTGACTTAATCCCTGTTAAAAAAAAAAACTTCACATGTCCCGTACTCACCAATAGAAAAACAAATTCATGTACCTATTGGACTATCAACATCAAGTTTGTTTGGGCAATCATCTAACTCGTTCCTCAAACTGTCACTTCTCCTTGTCCACTAAAAATCACAATCAATTGTCAGGATTCCAAGTACTGAAATATTACCTCAAAAAAATAATGGACAGTGGAGCACTCAGCCTCATTTGCCCATCGCTAAACTGTGCAGATCATTGATTAAGATATGTGTGCTACATACTAAACATATGGGAGATAGGCTGGGCTCACAACAGTTTTGTAACCCTGATATAACATGGAGAATCTACCTAAAACGTCACTCTCCACATAATTTGGATTAGGGAAACATTTCACTTCTTGTCCTTCTAACCTTAAAGTTGCCTTCAGTACAGTATATACGTTATAGAGAGGGGGTTTCATATCCTGGGACACTGCATGAATTTCCAAGGCAAGATTCTTTGGGGAATTGCGTCATATATAAAGATAAGAGTAACAGTGTTGAGACCGCCTAGATGGCAAGTGCGTCCTCACGGGGCTCCATTTTTCAGCAGTTGCTGTTAAACATCTGCTTGTTTCCTATTTTAAATCTACTTGCCATTTCTCAGAATCCTAATGAGCTAAGTAGCGCATTCCACTAATATGTAGACCTGTTTAAGAAGACCTTCTTCTTCCACTTATGCATAGAAAAACTGAATTACTATCTTGCCCACTTCGCTCTTTCCTTACACAAACTCCTCTTCTTTTCCGCTCCATGAAAATCATCACTAATTTTATGACTTGTGGTTAGGACCTGGCTCTTCGAATATGGACACTCATGGCAGAGAAGTAATCGTTTTGCAGTTTAGTTATAGGTGCACATTCTGTGATTATTCGGCCAACAAGCATTGGATTGGAAATCTGTAACTTTTTCCCCAAACTTTTTTTTTGTGCATTAACTTTAGTTATGCCTTGGATGACTCTCTAAGATGTCATCAAAACCCCACAACACATAATGTTTGAAAATAAGAAAGTAGATTTCCTTCCTCTTGTAGCATTGATCAGCAGGAAGAGCCTTGCCACAAAAAGGCCCATTCATATTGGAACTTCTCAGGCCAAAGGTTTTTAAATGATAAAATACTTTCAGCTAAAGCTTGTCATTATGTAAACTAATTTGTAAATCAGCCAACTTTTAGTTGGCCATGACCAGCCACGGCCGGTGGTAGGTGTAACTGCAGGGCGGTGACGTAGGGAGGGGCAGGGTGGGGGGTTGTAATGTATGGATTACGGACTTTAACAGGTAAGTAAACATATAAATAAATAAAACGAATTTCGTTGCGCGCACTGCATCGTATTTGGTGATGCAGTGCACACAACGAAATTCGTTTTATTTATGTATATGTTTACTTACCTGTTAAAGTCCGTAATCCATACATTACAACCCCCCACCCTGCCCCTCCCCCTCCCTACGTCACCGCCCTGCAATTACACCTACCACCGGCCGTGGCTGGCCATGACATGAACGATGGACATCATACCTAGAGCTGGATGCCAAATGATGACTTATGTTTTGGTCCTGTCCACATAGTAAAATTGAAAACAACCCAAACAGCACATGTTTTAACCCTCCTAGAATAGATGCTTCACTTGAAGTTAACCTGTCTGCAATATCAGACTGACCTCAGGCTCACAAATGTACAACAACATCACCTCCACCCTCAAACGATAGTCTTAAATTTAATTAAAGTAAAGCAATTTAGAACTCTAGCCCTCAACTTGTGGAATGCTGAAATTCTTCGGGGGTGAATAAAACTATAATTTTATGAGCAGGTTTGTACTAAGATTGGAGACTCCTAAACTCTTACTAAGATAGGAGTTATCCTAATACTTCCCCTGAAAGTTCATGGCTATCTGAAACTCTTGGACAGCTGTCTTACGAATGCAACCAACTTTGATGGCTTTGAGAAAACACTTCCATCCCTATTGTGAATCCAAAAAACCTTCTCCTTTTTCCTTCCTTCTTAACATACTCCCATTTCTCATCCTCTACTATTTTGCCACACTACCTACTTTCTGTTCTCAACAGGTTAACCAAAAGCGTATATAGCTAGATTGCCATGTAAACATAGCCTTCCCCATCATGTCTGCAACAGTACTCTAACCACCTTAATTGACTGGAAAATATTTAACTTTATCTTATACAGCGCACTTATTTTAGTTCACACATAAACATTATGTTTAAAAATGATGAATAACCAAAAACCTATTGGTACGCTGTGATAAAACAGTATAGAAGTGTGAGAAATTGTATTTCCTAGGATTTTTTTTATTTAATCCCATTTTTCTTTAGGACCAACAAGGTGATGGTTTGCCTTACTTTCCATACAACTGGTATAGAAAAGGTTTTACCAACACAGAATATGATTCAGGGCATAACTTGAATGAAGGCTTGTAAAATAACAGATTAGTGGGAAAGATGCAATCTTCTCTGTGTGTATCAGCAAGAAGAGGTTAGAGAAATTAGGGTACAGAGAAGGAGGAGAAAGTAAGAGATATAGCTCAGAGGGGTATCATGCATAGAGTAGAAGAGAGGGAGAAAGAGCACATGTTTTTTCTATCACAGACATTGATTAGTCCAGGGAAGAGAAATAATGACTACTGTTGGAGAGAAAATGGAAAGGAAAGAAGGTTTGAGCTGGCTTGGTAGAGGAAAAAGTCTAGGATATTGGTTTAATAGAGGCCTAATTCAAGTGATTAAAAACAGGTAGGTTTTTAGTTTCCTGCTGAAATAAACGAAGTGTTCTTGGTATCTCATTTCTTCTCTAAGCAGAGCCTGCTCTAGAGAAGGACTGGGAGATGGCTGATATCCATGTTATTTACATATTGTAGATTTCCAGATTTCTCAATACTGAGTTTACCTATTTGGGCAGTGAAAGAAATTGCAGCCCAATCCGTATGCTGTGTGTTGAATCATTGTGGGAGGTGTTAGTATGGGTGCTCAGAATTGAGATTAAATAATGAGAAATTATGTGAAATTTCATGAATGTTACTTGCTAGTTTCTCGCATAAAAATAAACTTGAGCATATACCTCACGAAAAAATGTCTTCAGTGAGATGTTTTCTACATGAAGTAGGCTCTCTTGTGCAAAAATAAATTAGCAATTTTTCACATATTTTGTGACTTTCTTAGACCACACTATTGTTTAAGCCTTCGTGACTACACTGACGGCTTTCACTGTGGAGTCGATCTGTAATGTCATCCAGAATTATGAGAATTCAGATTTCTAATGACTACACAGGAGGGTTAATTTGAATTATTCTTGGATTAATTCTGGGTTTTGGCTAAGAAACTGAGCTGGCGTCCATTTTTGCATCTTTAGAAGGCATAATTTCAGAGGAGAGTAGACAACTTGGAAGGAGTAGATTTCCATTGACTGAGATCTGAGCATGGTGTACTCAGATACCAAGGGCCAGATGTAGGTAATCCCAGATCAATAGCAACAACAAAAGAGTGTTCGAAGCTCATTAGAAATGGCAGGATTAAGAGCACAGGTAGTATAGGGGAAAAAAACACCGACTTGGTGTTTATAGAAAGCCCTCACTCACCAACCTGGTCGGTGACATGCTTCATCATCGGGCCCCACTGGGCGTGGCCGAGTGCCACCCCAGTGTGCTTCAACGCCAGATTTACTGCGGAGCGGGTGATGTGAAGTGGTGAGTGGCTAAGTGGATGTGAAGGAGACTTATAATAAGTGTAGGTGGTGAGAATTAAAAATGCCTTAATTGTATCAAAAATAGTTTAATGAATGATCAATAAGACATGTTAAAAAGATATGTGTGGGGAAACTTAACCAATGTAATGAATGGTTAGTTGCCTCTAAGTGTACGTGTCGGTCACCACCTACACTTATTATAAGTCTCCTTCACATCCACTTAGCCACTCACCACTTCACATCACCCGCTCCGCAGTAAATCTGGCGTTGAAGCACACTGGGGTGGCACTCGGCCACACCCAGTGGGGCCCGATGATGAAGCATGTCACCGACCAGGTCGGTGAGTGAGGGCTTTCTATAAACACCAAGTCGGTTTTTTTTCCCCTATACTACCTGTGCTCTTAATCCTGCCATTTCTAATGAGCTTCGAACACTCTTTTGTTGTTGATATTGTTTACCAGTGGGGAATAAGAGTGTTCACTCTCCCTACCTCTCTTCTTGTTGATACACAGGTAATCCCAGATCACCGATTCTTAAATACCGAATCATACCGATTCGGTATTTAAGAACTGGCAATCGGGATGTAGGTATTTTTTCCGAATAAATTACCGAATCGGGAACATTCGGTAATTACCGAATCGGTATTTACCGATTCGGTAATTGCCATTGATTCCTATGGGCCTTGAGGCCCATAGGAACCTATGGCAATTACCGAATCGGTAAATACCGATTCGGTAAAATTACCGAATTGACAAGGGAGACAGGGTGTCACTTTGACACCCTGTTGCACCCCTGATTCTGGCTTGTGTGCCCTTAGGGCATGTATGTGTGCCACATGGCACAGGTGTACATGCACAGATGTGCATGTACACAGGAATTCGTTATTTATCATGCAATAGTATTACATGGTAAATAACGAATTCTTAGGGGCCTGTGGCACTGTTTCCAGTGCCACCTACATATAGATTTACCGAGTCTATAAATTTACCGAATCGGTATTTTACAGAATCGGTAAATTTACCGATTCGGTAAATTTACCGATTCTGTAAAATATAGGTCCCCTACATCTCAATCACCAAATACCGGTCGGTAACGGCCGAAATCGGCCGTTACAGACCGGTATTTGGTGACCTACATCTGGCCCCAAGTTAGTTACTCAGAATTCACAGCTGTGCAGCTCTATATACAAGTTGAATAACGCTGGAGCAGTAATATATCCATTTGAAACTCTGCGAGTGATCTGGATTGGGTTGGAGGAGGACTGACTAATTAATAGCTACTAGTGAGGAAGAAAGTAAACCAACCAACTCAAGGTCTTTCCCTTGAAATGCATGCAGGATTAAAGGATGTGGATGAGCCTAAGATGATCAAGGGTATTTAATACCACTGATAAAAATTAGAAGGACAAGGAGGTAGGTACTGGTCTTGTCCAAGAAGCAGTTAAAGTCATCCAAGACTTTAAGTGTTGAATTGTATGCGATGCAAGCTTTATGAATCAATCCTGGCTTGGGCCAGCTGACAGGCATTTTTCTAGAACTTTTTTCCGGATGTTGGCATTCGTGAATGGTCTGCAGTTAGAAAGACCATTCAGTTATGTCTTTAGGCTCCTGTTTCTTAAACAAGGAAGCCTTATTTGTCCAGTGCATAAGTCTGGTAAAAAGCCTTCGATTAGTAATGCATTTTAAGGATGACACCATGTTGTTTGGGAAAGGATAACTTTTTGAATTACTTTTGATGGGATGCTGTTATTATGATAGATAGTTGTTAGTGGAAAGTGGAAGCAGATTTATTTCTGGCTCAGAGCTAATTGTGTTGTGAATGCTGTTTCTTAGCAATAGTATTTTATTTACAAAAATGTCTTGGAACATTTTATGTAGACTGATTTGGATTCATGGTTTGTCGAGCTTTCATCTTTATAACATTCCATCTGTGATTTTCCACTGGGACTTTCAGAGGTGGTAGGCATGCAGCCGCTTTGCCAGGTCTCTATTATCTTTCTGATCTTCATAAATCATTTCTATTTAGTAGGAGTTTATCTAATAACCAAGGGTTGTGTGCTTTGAATGCTGCTTTCCTTATATTGTCTACAGCTTGTCGAATAGTTGTGCCATCAATTACCGTAGAGGAATTTTCGTCCCTAACTAGTCTTAGCTTGACAGTGGCTGTATTTATTGCTAGTGCTGGTGTCTCTTCTGAGAAATTATTAAAAATGTGTTGTTAAGAGTGGTGTCGCCCTCTTAAAGTGCTTGGGTTTGTAGTGTAAGGGTGTTTCCGTGAAGATAAAGTCTAGCATGTTGCCTTAGGGTTTTGTAGACAGATTGAATTATTGATTTATTGCATGGACTTCTTGAATATTGAAGGAGAAAATTGTGATGATTTAAATAAATGTGTAGAAACTGGAAAGGTTTTGGGTCACGTATGAATAGGTGTAGCAAATGGGGCAAATTTCAGATAGTACATGTAGCAGAAATGTGTCTAATTTTTACAAACTACGCATTCATAGAAAAGAGTATGTGCATCCCCAGCGCCATCAGTATTCCAGAGGTGCGGGCCTGTTACGAAATACAGTAATTTCAGAAACTGGTACAACTGAGGCAGTGTTATTCACAAGTCATGAACATCTCAGATAAACACTGGGCCTTTCAGAGGCAGAGACCTATTGGGAAATATACCACAGTGACTCAAAATGCCAAGCACATGAACAGATGTCAGTCTACAATCCCGGGATTCTTCTCCCTAAGATAGTTAATTGGTTTAAGACAATATGTAACTCCTTGATCAGATGTTTCAATCACAGAGGGGCAAAGTAAATCTGCCACCTCTAAAAGGTGTGGATATGGTTTTCTTAGGATAATACCATCACTCCTCAGCATTCCTTCGGTACTTTTAATGGGGCAGTAGCAGCAGGTTTCAGGAGTGCTGCTGAGTTTTTATGGGGACATAATGTTAAATCATTGTAATAATGTAGGGCTTTGCACTGCTGGCACAGTAGCTTCAGATCATGAAGACAGGACAGGAACAGCACTTCCCAGGAGTGCCCTTACACACCTATTTGGAAAGTGGTGGCATTTATGAGCAGAGTTGCTTTACTTTCAATTGGACAGTAGAAGGAGCTCTCAGCAAGGGCATTTTATCCCTAAAGGTGTTGTAATGTCAATCTTCGTCGAAAGAATGAGAATTATATGACTTTCTGTATGAACTTTTACCCATCTGAGCAGGTATGATGCATAACGGGACACTTTTAATGACCTCTGCCTCTCGCATACCTCTCATGTGAAAATCATTGTCAAATCCTTACCAGCCTTTCAGCATAACATCACAAAGATATTTGTGAGTGGATTATATTTCTGAATATGGTATACAATATCGCCTGACTTGTTTCAAGTATGGTCACCATAAAGTGTGAACCAAAATATCCGTGTCAGCATATTATCCGATATAAATATTGTTTCATTATTCATATTCAGGAAACAATATATATGTACAATGATATTCTGCCAACCATGTGCAGCTATCACACCCGTATGGTGGCCAGATTGAACGCAAATAATTATGTGTAGTTTATGTAATCTGCTGGGTAAACAATGAAGGTTTGCTTTGAGGTTTATCAGTCTTATTCTCTTAAAATACACAACAACTAATTTATGTTTCTACCTCTCAGCCCACTTCTTCAAAAGATTTTATTTTCTTGAAGCAGGCATCTAGTATGGAGAAAAAATAAATTCCCTTTACATTGTCCCGCATCTTTTACAATCAACAACAATAGGGATTCCAGGATGTTCTTTTATTTAATGCATGTTTGTGTTTGTTTCAGGCCTCTTGTGAGATCATTTATTGGATGGCCCATTTAACACACACAGCACATTACTGGCCCACACTATTGGATTTTAGGGTTGGGCACTGTTTACTTTTCAATGAAATGCTGGCAAATAGATGTTAGCCCAACATAGGTCAAAACATGATGTATCATCCAGTTCAAACTCTGAGTTGTAGTAATAGGTCTAGATTATGAGAGCTGCAACAGTCCTCAACCAAATATAAAATGGAACCATATATGAGCAAACGGCAGCACAACAGGAATCTAAATACTAATTTTGAAAATATGCAAGTGCTGAATAGGAAAGGAAATGAAGAAAGCAGTTTTGTTGCAGAACATGAACCAAATGTTAAAAGAGACATCTTTGACTGCGGACAAATTATTCGCTTTTGTGAAGACAATCACCAACAACTCTAATACTGCTGAATTTGCAAATGCTACCATATTAAAACATATTTCAAAATAATAAACAACCTTACCCCTTAAATGACGATCCCAAGTTCATTTGATTCCATGTCATGCATTCAAACTGTGAGGTCATTTGGCATAAACTGTCACTGTCACAAAAATATCTAGAATTAGAACTTAGATTAATTGATAAATCTCAGTAGTAATTTAAATTATAAGCAATTCTCTTAACTGTTCAGGAAACAGAGAGCTGCAAGCTATGACGTCAAGTGACCAAATGTATCAAACATGGGCATTTCCGGAGAGGATTTGTCTAATCATATAATACTGAGTTACAATTCGGAAGCATGCTTTCTGGTTTTTTGTGCAATTTTTACTAGAATAGAGAGTTGTGAGAAAGATGACCCATGTTGTCTTGTGTAAGTACGTTATGTGAGCACCGTAGTCTTTATTTCAATACGTAGCAAGCAAAGTTTAGAAAGAAAATTCATAAACCATAACCGGGAAATCTCAAGGTGACAGAACACGCTACTCATTAGGAATTTGAAAATGCAAAGCGATTGTTGAAAAAGTATGAAAAGTAGTATTGTGTACAGAGTTGGAACAGACACAAGCATTGAGTAATAGCATTAGGATTCACCGGTCTCTCATTGCTGGGATTTAATGTGCTATTAGTTCTGAAATAGAAATATCAAAGAAGAAATAATGACCTTAATGGTTACATTAAAAACTAACAGTAAGAATTACAGAAAATAGTTTATCATGAGTGGTCCCTTAACAGGAGTTACCAACCCCATTGGAGTTATAAGTTCTTTACTTAAAACGGCGGAAATCTTCATTGTAAAGACCGGGAGAAAATTTTAAATTACCGGGATAACCAGAACCTGAATTATCAACATCCTTCCCCAATAATTCCTCAGTTTTCAGTGAATCCTTACTCAGCTGTTAGGGAAAACAGCTAAATTCTTGAGCAGCACTTCTTCCGCTTCAACTCCTGGTGCCCTGGTGGAAAAACACAAGCCCAACTTCCACACAACTGCAGGAAAAACATAAACCATTGTGTTTGTTTTTTCCTCCTCTACTGAGGAAGCTGGGCCTGGATTAGCCCTGAAAGCAAGGGGTGTTGCCAGAATATACAGTAACTGTGAAGGGGGAGTAGGTTTTTCTTTCATTGCAGCTCCAAGAGCTACAGCAAGAGCTGCTTTGCATAGCAGTGAAGCCGCTTTCAATTACTACTGTGTGACAGATCCACCTGTTTTTGTTTGTTTGTCCACTCTCATGGGTGCTAACAGCATTATTGCCCTTATCTGCAAGGCAATAATGGGTGGTAATTACCCCCCTCATTAGAAACTCCCTGTGTGGTGCCTCAGTATGCACTGGGCTTTGACTTCTCTAATGACCTTGTCATAGTCCTATCAGTTTGCAAATTTAGGAAGTTTGTGTTATGCTGGAAGTGTGTGTTATGCTGGATCACATTTGATTTAAATTCATATTTAATTACTAAGCTCATGAGACTCATATTATAAAACTGGCAATAAAAGCATGTATGTTTTGTACATGTGCTATTTATTACAAAAGTCACCATTAATAAAATACACAGATCATTACTTATATAGTTTGTATTTGACTAAATTAATTGAGTGGAGCAGTCTGAATGTGACTGGGTATGGGATTAATTCATAAACATAAATGCATGATGGAATGATTTGCCATCATCTCATAATTAACCTCACTGAAACATGTTTACAAGATGTACAACTTTCCTCTAGGTAGTGCTACGGAATTGGTCTCCAACACTCTTGGAGGTCGCAGTACAAGGTCACGTAAGTCCCCAAGACATATTCTGTGAGCTTTTAGACTGCAGTGTGGAGAAGATAGAACCTTCTATAACATAGTCCTTCTTCAGCTAGAAGGCCCTACCTTAGAAATGCTTTGTAACACTCCTCTGTCCAAAATAGGTGCAATAAAGCAGGCTTGCAAGCCAGTCAGTATTTCAGCAGACCAACTGGTTGTGTACTACCCCGCCCTTTGCGATGTGACGCGTCTTCCAATCAGTTGCATCACAAAATGTATCTTCAAAGGTCACAAAATGCCCTGCATCGGTATTATTATTGACGTAGGAGACAGTTTGCGATCCCCTGCGAATGGCTCAGGACACTATGAATGAGGTCTGTGAGTGATCTCCATCCCTATGTTCGCATTTCATGTGTGTCAACATTTGTTTGGTGAAAACAGACCATGACCCTTAAAGGGACAGCTGCTTGAAAAATATTTGTTGATATCCAGGGATTGCAACAGTGGACGAGGGGTCTGCATTAGTTCCCTGGTTGTCTGTCCTACAAGTGCATGTGGCACAATTCTCAAAGGTAAAGCTGGTCCATGTGGGTAGCTTCCACTGTGCTGATCAGTTATCATCCCATGTCAGGTGTTGGTAACTGATCAATGATTTGAGACTGCAACTGTAGTGGTAAAACATTGATACATTAGGTAATGAATCCTAAATAGAAGGGAAAGCCTCTGTCGTGCCCTCTCTTAATTCCGATTCAGAATAAGTCACAAAAGTTGCTCTGCAAGTTAGAAATACTATTTTAGCTCTTAAAATAACTAGTGCATCATACCATAGCTTTTTATGGTCGCAAAGCCTGTGATTTTGTGAATCTCATTCTTCACCACTAGAAAAATAAAACTTCTGTAAATCAGGCCCCATATGTTTAGACCTCAAGCCGAAATTACAGATCTTTAAACCTAAATTAGAAATGCACGGTATTTGAACATCATGCTGGTATGCTAACTCCCTCTCTGTGTAAAACTGACCAACAGGTTTTCCTTAAAAACACACTTTGCATTTTTAAAGGCTACCCGTGTACATACCTACCTAACAATGAACACATGTTTACCATACAAAAGTGCTACTATCAAGAAATGATACAAGCAACCAAAATTAGCCATGCTTTTATGAGTATGCATTTAAACCATTATATACAGATGTCATATTCTGCCTACAGGTGCGTATTTTTTCTGGACATGTAGAATTTATAGTCAAGATATTAATTCCCTCAGATATCCTCATATTTTAGAAATATCAAGGTGTTCTAAGTGTGTTCATTTAATAAATGTATTCCCTTCAAGCATTTAAGTACTCAACCATTTAAGTATGGTGGTACAACTCGTAACGCCCTCACAACTAAAATTCTCTCTGCTTTACTGTGTAATCCCGGGACATCTGCTTTCATTTTTTTTTGTATATAAATACGTATGATTATTTTCTTTAACTACCAAAACAAATTAACTTGTTCTTCTTAATAAAATCAGTACCTCTTTCCGTAGACTAATTTTAATAAAATGTACATGCTATATCATATGTTCAATGCCAAAAAACTCAGAGTAGTGACACTTAAATTACCACAGACAGATAATATGGGTTTCCTCATTTGTCACCGAGGTTTGACCGCCTCATCCATTAAAGTGTCTATTACTATTATGCGTTTACAATATCCTGCAAACCACCTCAGAAACGAGCTGTCTCTCCCGCCGCTTCCCCGGCTTGCAGTGAGCAGCTGGTGCTGGGCTGTGCCACTGCG
Organism: Lissotriton helveticus; assembly: GCF_964261635.1. Taxonomy (NCBI): domain Eukaryota; kingdom Metazoa; phylum Chordata; class Amphibia; order Caudata; family Salamandridae; genus Lissotriton; species Lissotriton helveticus. Next base: position 707,905,246 of record NC_136061.1, read on the forward strand.
TTCTGCAATTCCACAAATTCTTGCTGTAATGCTGATGTAATTAATTCCTTCAGGGGTCTTGATTTTTATTAGAAGTGCCAGCCCGATGCCTTTACAGCAGGAGATTTTCTTTAACTTTCTCCCGGCTGGCAGTTCATTTGTTAAGAGTCCTCCCCCGCCATCCCCACTGGAGTTGTTCCCCTCTGCTTTTTCATCGAGCAATCCATTTTTCCCGCGTGTCGTTAGTCGCGCCACCCTGCGCACATTCTGCTGGCCGGTGACTGATGGGCGTCGCCAGCGAAACAGTGCAAACTGTTGCGCAGAATTTATACCCGGAGCGTGGCGAGGTTCGTAAACATATAAAAATGTATTTGCTCGTCCTCCGGAGTTTGCCCGCTTGAATGTAGGCCGTGACGTTGAATAATGATAGTAGTGCTGTGGAATTTTCGGCATGACTCACAGCGTGGAATCCGTGACCAGTTCAACATGAAAAACTCCAGATTCATAAAACTGGCTTGTTAACGGATTTATATGGTAATAAATTAGAATATCTGAACAACGAAGAAGAGTTACTTCAGCCTTAGAAATTTTTCTTTGAATAAATGAGGTTTTGGGCTGATGTTCAGAGAGTGTGAAGTAGAATAAGCGTCAGTAAGGAAATCTCGCAGGGCCCAAACCTCTAAGTATTTTTTCACGCCTAAATTCAATGTAACTGCACACAAAAAAAGACAATTCCGTGGATTTATTTCCAATCGTGTTTCACTAAATGAGGACTGGTGGGTAATGGGCCTTCTCAAACTATGGGGCATATTCAAGCCCCTATCGCCACCACAACGTCACTTTCAGTGACGTGATGGCGATATGGGCTTCGCCTTATTTACAAGGCAGCGTTAAGCCACTTAAAGTAGCTTAACGCTGCCTTATCAATAAGGCACCCTTTCACGCTGTATTTAGCGTGAAAGAGGAGGGCAATGGGTGCTGCGGTGGGCTATCCACCGCAACACCCATTGATTTTGATGCTGCCCCCTATTTACAAGGGTGGCGTCAATAGGAGGCAGCGCCAAAATTAAGATCAGGGAAAACTCGGTCTTAAACAGGCGAAATGAGGAGACATGCTTTATATCTCCTCGTTTTTGTTGTTTTCATGTGTGCTACGTTGTGCAGCACACATAGAAACAGCGAATTGCCGCTGATTGTTTATGTGTGGGAAGGTGACCCTTTCTGCGCATAAACAATCTTCCCCTCAACGCAGACACTAGGCTGCTAAGTTTAGCAACAGCGCAGGCCAAAAAGCAGTGCTGCACCGTATTATTGTAAATATGGTGCAGCACTGCGTGTCTGAAGTGGTGGAGTGCAGCCTTAAGCCAGGAAGGTTAACGTAGCACTTTGTCACTTTATTGTAAATATGCCCCTAAATTCTCAGCCTGTATTTAAGAATACAGAAATCCCGCAGAGATCATGAAATTTTTGCAACTACAAATTTACAGCGAATTGTGGGTTTGTCGGCATAGCTGTAAAAGAAGGTGAAGACCCACAGACTTGTCGATTTGTGAGTAATCAAATACCTCTTGCGGGTAGTTTGCCACTCTGGAAAGGCATGCAAACCTACTGTTGTCAAGGGCAGTCAGTGCATTTCCAGAGTTGTCAACTCATATAAGTATGGGGGTGGGAGAGAAGGAACTTACATATATTATAAGTGTGGAGGGAAAGGGTATCTTCATGTGAACATTTATTTTCTCACTTGAGAAACAGCAAAAATAAATAGTTAAGTGTGATAATACCTATTTGCAACACGTGAAACAAGCAAACATTTTCACGTACTAGGTATTATGTATTTTGCCATTTTACACTTTTGAGTACTCCTGGAAATACTAGTGTAAATCTGCACATGACCCCCTGTGATTCTTGGTGAATCACAAGAAAGTAAAAAATGTGTTCCAAATGTGGAAGCAATCCCCCCGATGCAGAATTCTGACTTTGATATTAGTGATTTATTATTAATTGAGCCCATAGAGAGAAGAGGGAAAATGACAATGCTGAGCAAAAGAAGCATGTGGATCATTTGTATTTAATCTCTCTGACAGTGTTAAAAAAAACCTATGGTCTGAAAAAGTCACGCTTAAATATTCAGGACTGAGAAAGTACTGTTATATGCAAAGTGAATAGGAAAATGAGGTACTAAATGTAGGGGTATGTGAAAAGTTCCATTAATTCAATTCATGGCACTTGTAGAGCATGCAGCTGCCTCCGAAGAGGCGTCCCGACTCTAATGGAGAGCTTTAGAGAGAGAAAACCTAAAACGCACCGGGCTGAGTACACATTAGACAGGAGTCAAAAATGTCTTCAGACTTTGTCTAAAAACAGATTCAGAGGGCCTGCACTGCAGGCTGAGAACTGCATTCCACAGTTGGAAGCCAGGAAAGTGAAATATCTCCTGTCTCTTCTAGCTTTGTGGATACGAGAACTTGGAGCAGTGTGAGATTATTAGAATCCCGAGATCTACATTGAAAATAGGGCTCAAATCTTCTCCTAAAGTAGAGAGGACCAATGTGAGTAGAGGCCCTAAAGGCAAAGGTGAGTGCCTTGAATTGGATCCTCTTGCTGACAGGAAGCCAGTGAAGATGACGAAGGTGATGAGTTAAAGGGGAATGCGGGGGAATCTTTAAGATTAGGCATGCAGTGGAGTTCTGAAACATTTGGAGCCATGGAGTTAGGAAAGTCGGCAGACTCAGATACAGACTGTTGGAGTAATCCAATTTGGCCATGATCAAGGCGTGGCCAATCGTTTTCCTAAAGTCCTCCTGAATAAGGTGAAGCTTCCTTCTGAGCGACCTATGGATAGCAAAGCAAGTGGCAGATAAAGACTTGATTTAAGGCTCAAACGTGAGATTGGAATCAAATGTTACCCCTGGGTTCCTAGCCAACTGTGCCAGTGGGGAGGAGCTCCCAAATCAGACGGCCACCATATGCTAGACTCAGGAGCCGGCATGGTGCCAAAGAAGAGGATCTCGTTTTTTTCAGAATTGAGCTTAAGGAAGATCATCCATTCCATTACTGACTTTAAGCAGGGCTTGAAAGAACTCAGGGTTGCTGGCATGTTTTCATGAAAAACCAGGAGAAGTTGGGTGTCATCCACATAGGAGTCCACCCGCAACTCTCAGGCCTCAACAATTTTAGCCAATGGCTCAACGTAGATATTAAAAAGAGTGGGGCTGAGCACCGAGCCCCGAGGCATACCGTACTTAAGTGAGGAAGTTAAAGGAGAAGGAAGACTGCCTGAAGGCAATCTTTCAGGAAGGATCTGAGCCAAAAAGGGAGCCTGATGTCTTATTGCAATCCTCTCAAATCTGTCTTTAAAAGGGGGGGGTGGGAGACAGTATTGAACCTTGATGACAGATCCAAAAGCATGACCATAACTGGTGAACTCTAGTGAATATTTTGCTTTATGAATTATGATACATCGAAAAGGGCAGAATTGGTACTGTAACCTACACAAAAGCCTGATTGGGGGTCGTGCAGAAGGAGGAAGTGTGATAACTGCCTGTTGACCTAGGGGGAACTTTGCTTCTCCACCACTGATGTAGAGTCGGTGTGCAACATTTCAATGAATTTGTTTTGTTAAAATGCTGGACTCTAATCTAACTATAGGTAGTTTCAGCTCTTCAGGTATGCTGAAATGAAGCAAATAGCCGGATGCTATTTTCAAGTTTTGTATGTAGAATGGCAGGGAGATTTCACTCAATGAAGGAATCTGCTAAATTGGCAAAGCAACCCAACATCTTACCACTCTAATGCACAGAATAAAACGAGCCCTGTCTGCCTCTTCAACTTGAATATTGAGCTGATCAATCCAAATCCTTCTGTTCAATGCAGCGATTTGTGTGGAATCTAGTTATTTGCTCACACTTCTATTTTTATTTTGTCTCATTAATCAGAGAACTACATGGTGATATCGATTATCATTTGGTTGTGAATCTATTACCACTTCCACATTTCAAGGCGTTAATGTACAGTTGAGGAAAGAGTCCTTTTGCCGAACAGGAGAATTCCTCTGACTTCTGCTTCTCCCGAGTGTTTTAGATGGTGGATCGTTCCCCTTCATGCACCTACAGCCTAAAATAGTTGCCATCTATCTTATGGATATATTCTTTTTTTGTGTTTGTGTTTGTCAGGTAGACCTGTAAACGTTTCACATGAATATGATACACATATGACGTATTTTAGGACTCATGAGAGGTATTAAAAGCTGTTTATAAATAATCATACATTGCAATACATGCAAGAGAGGACTACATCTGTAGGTGAATTGCTTTAGCACTGTGTTTCCTTCCTCTAAAGACTCTTTTGTCTTTTGTTCTGTGTGCTCCAGTGTCTTAATGACAGATTTGGCACTCCCATCTTCGATCGTTTTGTCCGAAGGGAGAAGAGATGTCTCTGTATCACCTGGTTAAGGAATCCCCTGGAGTGGCGGTCCTTTTGATTCCTTGTCCAAGTGTTCTGTTGTATCCTTTTACCTGTCTGCCCATGAATCCCGTGGTTATGGTGAAGATTCAGTGGTAGGATGCTCCTTATGGCTCCTCAACGTGCTCAGCGTGTCTGCACTCATTGCTGTAGAACATGTCCCTTGAGTCTTCTATGTGGTGTTAGATTCACTCCATCTCCTTCGGGTGGCATTGCTGTCCCTCTCTCAGTTCTGTCATCTGCATCTTGGGGCTTGGAATTTGAGACGATAGGCCTTCAGCAACACAGACTTGTGGAAGTTGCGGCATTAGCTGTACAGAACCCTAGACAGATGTCTGCATTCACCCTTGGGTGTGTTCTGAATATGGTGTCCGTCTCAGGGGTTGCAGTGCTCGTCTTATCCCTATCCTCAGGTGTTGGACTTTCGCCAGGAAAGTCGTCCCAGATTTTGTCTAGGGCTGCTCTAAAGGTGCAATTACAGCTATTCAAGCTTTTTGGGAACCATGGAGTGGCCTGTCTATTACTGAGCACCTAGTTTCCAAGTTACTTAAGGAATTTTTCAATCTGAATTCTCCTCAGAAGATTTGATTTTCTTGATGGTTCTCCCTTTCCAGCCACTTGATGATATGCCTTTGGATCTCTTGATGCACAAGATGATTTCTGGGACACTTAATTCCAGCCATCTGTGCTGATGTTTAGATTTAGATAATTAAGCCTGCTTGGTGTTTCCATTTGCATAATCATATAATCTTACCTCATTCTCTTGTTCATCTGTGTGGCACATGTAAAAAGCAGCATACAAATTAATGACCAATGGTGAACTCATAATAAACACTATATTTGCTTTTGCAGATTTATGCAGATCAACCTGAGTATAATGAGCAGTTGTAGCAGTCCCAGGATGTAGAATTTGTGCTGCGCGGTTCACACAAATTTCAAAAGTAGTTCTCATTTAGACAGGGTAGCAACATTATAATATGAAAAACTGTGGCTTTATAATTGCCCCATAAAGTAAATTTGCACAAGGGGGTTCTCCACTGGAGAAATTGTCATTGTTAACACACTGGGAGGTGAGACGAGAGGAAGAATAAATGAAGGAAGAGGCGGAGTCAGTAAGGAAGAGATCACATAGAAGAAAGAAGGATGGAAAGTAGGCACTAAGAAAATCAAATAATGAGCAGAGATCTGTATGATGGGAGGGAAAGAGAGATCAGAGGAAAAGAGGAAGGTAGGAAAGGAAATGTCAAAAGAAAGAAAAAGAGGCAAAGAAGGAAAGGAAAGGGTGGAGTTGAATGGGAATAAATAAAGAAGAGGGAGCTGACAAAACGAAAGGAGAATGCTTAAAAATATATACGCTATCTAGGGTTAGCCAGAGATAGCATGAAATATCTCGAACCTAACAGTCAGAGGAAAGAGTGCCAAAGAACAGGAGGTTCAGTAAACGGTCAAGTGGTTAAAAGAATTGAATATTTGCCAACGGTGTTAAAAAGTGAAGCTAAGGTCCAAAAAAAAATTGGAGGTTGATTTCCAGAATGTAATGACTTTAAAACAAAGGGTTAGCTGTAAAAAAATATAGACCATCAAGTGCAAGGTGGAAGAGGTGTGGCGCCGCGGCCAGGGCGACTGACGCTGGAATCTGGGGACCACGGTTCGATCCCCGGCTCCGGCGGCAGGTTAGCCCAGCACCATGTGACTCTGGGCAATAGCTCGCTTAATCTTCCCGACGGCCCCCCAGCGCCTAGAGACCCTTACGGGTGATTGTGCGCTTTACAAATGTGGACTTTACTTTTTTACTTTACTTGTAATAAGTTAAGTTGTAGACAGTCTGTCATTCTTGTAGGGAAAGACACAAGGATTACACTTCAAATGGGCTATGTACCCTTTATTCTTCACACCCTATTGTCAGCTTTGAAGAAGCTCTCTAATTCAAATTGTTGTCCAGCAGGCTCTGTCTGACCTCCTTCTTTGGTACAGTCGTGCATTATTGAAATGGAAGGACAGTGCCCATTCATTATTTTCATCAAAATACTTTTAAACACTAAAACGCGTAAATGTAAAACACATTTTAACGGAGACTAGGCATTCCATGCTTCCGGACGTGGTGTCTGCACGCTGAGGGAGTTGCAGTAGACTCCTTGACTCCAAGCCCTGGGTGTCTGCAGTTCAGCGTCCTCTGCCTGCCGCTCACTGGAAGCTATCTACTGCCGTCCCAGAGGACACCGCTTGCCTGCCTCGCTAAGCTGGAAGAGAGGCAGCGATGACAATAGCTGCTGTGGGAGATGTGCCCAAATATTCAGGAAATGTGAATTAAAATTCTGGCCCCGTGAACCTTGGTGCTCACTACTACATGCGGGCTTTCGGCAAGCTGTCATTTCCAACCAGTAAACAGAGAAATCAAGCTTGTGGGAGGGGAACTGATACTGAGAGAGGCCAGACATTGTCTTAGTTAAGCATAACATTCTGCATATCCCCAAAAGCCTGCCATAAAGAATACACTTGGAGAAGAAAGGCAATGTGCCTAGGGAGAGATCCGATAAATCAGGAAGAAACTGAAGCCCACAGATCCACGATGTTAAACATCAATATATTCTGGTTTCGCACCCACCCCTTCTGGATTCCCCCCACAATTATCTCATCCAATTATTACTTTTCGGTTTTATGAATGGTTACTTTCCAATAGGGTAAAGTTACTTTGACACCTTAAGTACAAAGCACTTTGTGATAAATGCGCATGACAAACATCACTTTTTTCTGAAAGTGAAAGCATTGTTACAATCCCTGCTACTTACTGGAAATAGAGCAGCGTATGAAAGGTATCCGATATTCACTTTCAGTTTAAAATGCTTGAAAACATAATATACCGATGTAAAACCCGAGGCCACTATGGACATCATTGGAAAAACGAGATACAGGATTGTCAAGTGTTCACTATGATTTTCTCTGCAGTGATCAATTGCGAATCACCTCATGAAAAATGGACCAATGGACACTGAGTGCTGATTAGAAGCCCTTTTGCTGTGCGTTATGAGATGTTAACGACTAGAATTACAGTACCTCTAATTAACCTCTTTATTTATGATACTACATTGTTTTGTACCGGACGGTCACTCGAATATGTCTGCCACTTTAGCTACAGTGTTGCTTTTCATGCTTAGGGAGGTCGGAATTGGAGGAAGAGCCATCCAGTGGTGAAAATACTATTTGGTGAATAGACACCAAGCAGAATATCTTCCTCTTTTTATGTCACCTATTAGAGCGCTTGGTCAATGGGTCCTGCGGGGGTCTGCACTCAGCCCCACCTTGTTTAATATCTACATACGCCTATTGGATAATCTTGTTAGGTCATTTGCTATCTCATGTATAAATTGTACGAATTACACTCAATTTATCATTGCTTTGGACAGGACAAGGGTGGCCTCGCTTGAGGTATTCCACCAGTGCATGTAAGCTGTACCTTCTTGGCTACAATCCAACGCCTTGAAGTTTAACACTGATAGGAAGGAAGTTTTGTGGGTTTCTCGTTCCTCTTTGGCCAGACCATATCCTTCTACATCTTGGCCTCCAAACTGGTCCGATTCCCCTCTCCCAGTCCAGTCTGAAAAAAACGTTGGTTTCTGTTTGGATGAGAACCTGACGTTGGTAAAGCAGTCAAACCATCTAAATTCCACCTCTTGATGGGTTTAAGGAAAATCGTACCACTCTTTCCTCCTGCAGCCCAACGGACAGTGGTTCAGGCGACGATTCTTAGTCCACTTTACTACTGTAATTCCCTTTTTCTGGGTGCTTAAGAGGGTGTGTTCAACATACTTAGGGATTTGCAGTAGACTTCACATTCAAAACATGGCGACCAAGGAGCTGTTGGTCTGCCTTGGCATGCCTCATCCTCTTCTGCACTGTGCATGCTACATTGGCCTCTAGTTGCTAAAATAATTACTTTTAAGTCTCTGTGCGTTTTCCATTGTGCAATACATAATTCTGTAACACTCGACTTGAGGGAGAAATTCTAAATCTATATCAGCAATAAATCCTTTCGTTGAATGGATGTCTCTTTTCGTTTAGTTCATATATTTCAACAAGCTCACCTTGGTGAGAGGGCCTTCTCTTTGTGACGGTGAAATTATGGAATGCTCTTCCCACTACATTGCAGAAAACCTGTTTCAATTCTGGGATTAGTTTCTTCCTGATGTGTGTTGCTTGATTTCTTCTCTGGTTTTCGGTTAGGCATAAACTGTGGGTAATAGTAGCTGTCAGTCTCTCAGCACCAGGACACGTTTTTGGTATTTACCCGCTTATAAACCCATAACATATTTTCTGTGACAGCTTTAGAGGTGCCAGTCACGGTTGAGTGATACATATTTCAGGTGAAGTTAATTTAACATTTACATTGTTACTGTTTGCGCTTTGGCATATTTGATGAACAAATCTATCTTTTTCAATGTTCTCCTAAAAAAACATGTACACCTATGGGGGGGGGGAGGGGTGGAGTTCTACCACTATTCGCCATTTGACAGTGGAAGAATTGGGAAACTGATACAACAGGGCGTGTGCCAGATATTAAATGCGTTTTACATAATGTTTTTACTGTTGCAGAAGAATTCTAAGGAGATTATTGCCGTAGGGTGCAATAGAAAATACTGAGCATAGAACAAGTTAAACGGACGCTGTGAGCAGTCAGGCAGGACTGTGAAATAATGCAGTTATTATTCATGTTTATCTGTAGTGAAAGAAGGCGATTGATTCTGGGAGCAAAACCAACCCGAGACAAATAAGTTGTTCAAAATCAGAGTCAGAAAATCACAGGATTACGTTTCAGTAAACTATACTCTTGTGGTATACGAACAGCAAGGCTATTTCCTCTAGGTGACAGAGAGGTTTCCTGAAGAAAAATGACCTCAGCAAATGCAGAATAACTGGATGACGATGGTGGGAATTGGACAATGAGGTGGACATTTATATAAAAATAGATAGCAGTGGCAGGTGGAGAAAAGAGTGGTGTAGGAAGAACTGAATGTACATGAACAGAAGACTAGCAGATACACAAAGCTGGCTACCAGCCCGAGGCAGGAGTGATTGACCTCCTCGACCTGCCCAAAGTGTTCTTAACCTCATTGTCATGATTACAGGAAAATGACCATGATGTGAAATGTATCTGACCAATTGCAAGCAACGGGACTACTCATTAAGTGGAGAAGGCACAGATCCTGCAGCCCTGAAGAGTGAAGTGGAAGGTAAATCACTATTGTTCTTTATTATTTAATAGAATGTTTTGATTGCTAGAAATATGGCCAGAAGGTTCAAATGATTGATATGTTTGGTCTGCATTCCATGCATCTTGAATACTTTTATTTACAAGATATGTGCCTCATCCCATAAGCGATATGTATGTGTGTGTGTGCGTGCATATGTGTGTGTGTGTGTGTGTGTGTGTGGTAATGGTCACTTGCAGAAGAGGGTCTAAACAAATTCATGCTGATTAACAACTTGTTGCTGTTGCACCAATCCAAAGAGTGATGTGTACTGGCCTTTATCAACACTTGATCACTGAGATGGCCCTCCGTTTCTGCTAGTAGCCTGGTGAGGCACTGCTGGTCTGGGTGCATGTTTAATCTGGCTTGTGGCACAATCACTATATATGATGCTGTCATTCCAAGCTGTCTCATTACAGTTTTTACTGCTATTGGATGAGTTGACTGAAAAAGAGCAGAGCTTTTGAAATGCCATCACCCTCTGGTAATTGCGTTTTGCTGTTCCATTGACCGCATACAGTATTGCTCCAAGAAATGGTTGGATATGTTGGGGGATGAGGTGCGACTTTTCACATTGATTGTAAATCCCAATGTATGTAATTAACCCTGGGCGGGTCACTCTGCTCCGTCTGTGGCGTTGGCGGAGATTTGCCTACTCCGCGCTCCGTGGTGAGCGCAGAGGTAGGTGAAACTCCACCTCTGTGGCTGAGCGGATTTAGCCACTCCCTCCACCTCCCTGCTTTATACTGATAAAAAGGAGGCACTTAACTGTGTTTCTGCCACCTCCCCTGCCTGGTCGCTCTCCTTCCTGCTCCTCTTGCGTCCTTCTTCATTTAAAAAAAACAACGTTGTACGTCTTTCGAGTGCGCATGCGCAATCGCAAAACATACAACATATTGTTTTTTTTCAATGAATAAGGACGCGAGGAGCAGGCAGGAGAATGCGGTCAGGCAAGGGAGGCAGCAGAAACACAGGTAAGTGCCTTCTTTTTATCATTTTAAAGCATTTGGGGGGCAGAGGGAGCGGAGCGGAGCAATACGTAGTTTAACAGAGTTTTTTTCAAACTCCGTGGAGCTACGCTTAGAGGCACTACGCCAGCTCCACCCACCCTTACATGTAACTGAATTAGAGCCATTTGAGTGTGTGCTATGTATTTAGGTTTGCTGCTGCTCTTGATCAGCTAGTAGTTTAGATATGGGAAGATGGGGAATCCTCTCTCCTAAGGTGCGCTATGACCACCACCAAACAGTTTGTTAAGACCCATGGGGCTGCAGTTACACCAAATTGGAGAACTTTGACTTGGAAATGTTGTCCATTTACCACAAATCCTACAAAGTGATGATGCTCAGGATAAATTGTGATATGAAAAAATGCATATTTGAGGTCTAAGGCAGTCATAAAATCTCCCTTGCGAAGCAGGGGGATGACGTGCTGTTCATATAGAAATGCTCCACCACCATGAATGATTTAATGTTCTTAGATCTAGTATAGGTTCAAGTGTTTCATCCTTTTTTGGAGTGAGGAAGTACATTGACTCTTCTTTCTCGAGAAGGTGCTTTTTCTATAGCACCATTTTAAGGAAGAGCTTAAATTTGCTCTTGTACTAGAGTGAGATGTTGTTGGCTGTAAAACTTGTGTCTTTGAGGAACATAGGGTGGGTTGATGTGGGATGCAAGACAATATCCTCTTTGGCCTATTTGGAGTGCCAGCTGATATGATTTCCACCCAATACGCATGAAAATCTTCTATTCTCCCCCTTACTTGTGTTATATGCTTGGGCTTGGCGAATCAATGCTTGGAATGCACATTTACCCTAACATACCTCTGTAACTTTCCCTTTAATAGTACCTGTTGTTTTGGGGGTCATGAAAGATTTGTTGTCTTTGAAATGTGTGAGTTTGTGATGTTTGCTCTGATTTGGATGACATTTTTGTATAGGGCCTACAAAAAAATCCCCTTGAATTAGATGCTTGTGGTGCCCCCATTGACTTTGCTGTGTCAGGGTCCTTTAATTTTCTTTCTAACATTTCGTCCATGTGGGGACCGAAAAGATGCTCATCATCAAACGGAATATTTAAAAGATGTTGTTGCACCTCAGGTTTGAATACTGATACCTTTAACCATGCACTTATGCATAGTAGTATACTGGCATTTACACCCCTAAAAGTGGTATTAGTTGCATAAACTGCATAACAAATGTTTGCATTCAAGATACATTTTCTTTCGGCAACTACTTCTTCATCCCGATCCCTATGTGTTTCTGGTAAATGTTGTTTGAGTGTTTCCATCTCTTCCCATTGGAATCTGCCATATCTTGATAAAAAAGGCAACTGAATTGGTGATACACCAGTGAGTTGACTCATCTCCCACAACTCTTTTCCCTACTGCATCATGGTATGGTATGGTAGCTGTGATGCAGTCATAAAGGTTAAAGGCAGGAGTACAAGCACTGTGTATAGGAAGGAATACAGGCCAGAGATGAGGAAGGAATTTGGCTGGGGAAAAGGTAAAGGGATAAAAGAGCAAGAAATAAAATAACACATTGACTAGAAGAAGACAAGACATAGAGTTAGTCCAACAATTTTCCTGCTTTTACTTATGTTAGTATTGGGAATAGTAAATTTGACACCTCAAAGTCCAACACTTTCTGTACTGTATCAAAGACTGGAGAGTGAACAGTAAATCTAACCCCCTATAAAATCCAAAACTTTCCCAGCTTTTGCTTACATTGGAGTAGGGAATAGACCCTCCTAATTTTAACACTTTCTCTACTTTTTTCATGTTGGAGCGGGAATAGTAAATCTGACCCCTGCAAAGTACATCAGTTTCACTTCTTTTGCTTACACTGGAGTCGTAGTAAATGTGAGTCCTTTAAAGTTCAACCCTTTCCCTATTATTGTTTATTTAGGATCACTAATATTTATTTTATTTTTTGTATTTCATTTAATATTTAAATTAGTTTAAAAAAGTAATTTGTAAATGTTTTATGTATTTTTTAATTTTGATGGTTTGTATTTATTTTATGTTAATTGGATATATATTTTTGTTATATATATGTTTGTTACTTTTTATTTTACTTTACTAACATTAACAATTGTCAGTATTTGTTTACATATTGTTTTAATGTTTAAAGTATATATATGTATATATGTTTTTAATTGACATTTATAATTTTATATATATAAAGAGAGAGAAAGAGAAAGATTTCTTTATATTTACTTTTTCAAATATTATAGAAAGTATGTAAACTCAATATTTGTGTTCTAAATATTTTTGACGCATTATTAGTGTATTGAAATATGTTTGGCTCTGATTTTTTCATACAATCATGTCTGCTATTGTAATTAAGGTACATTATAGTTACCTATCACAAATAACTAGACTGACATTTATGTATTTGCAAAATTTATACCATTGTGACATGGAGTAAGTGAGCATGTACCAGCTACACCAAGGGCAGCGGATCCAACATACATCCAGAACAGCTGAATGCAGTCCACGTATTCCAAATAACCAATATGCAAATGGGCACAATTTAGAATCACTCCATGTAAATGTATTTTATGTGAATAGCTTGAAAATCTGACAAGGATGCAGCTATCCTGGTCTTTCTTTGTACATCCATGGATAAACACATGAGTTAGGGGCCCATTAGGATGGCGGGCGGTTTGTCCCCAACAGGCTGGCTGTAGCCACGGCTGCCCTGGTGGGGGCGATCCGCCTGCCATCCATACCTAAAAGACCCCCTGCCATATTAGAATGGTGGGGGTCCGGGGCGCATGGAAAGACCGTCTGCCGCTTTTCCACCGGTCGACTCATCGACCGGGCGGAAAACGTGAATAAAATGGTGGTGGTGTTTGCAAGACACCGCCATCCATATTATGATGACTGTGGAGATGTGCCTTTCCATGGTAGCGTAGCCGCCATGGAAAGGCATGCGAGTTCTGCTTGCGGGGGCCTGTTGCAGGCCTCAAGAGTGTGTATGTGGGGGAGGAGCACTTGAGGGGTACCTGTGGTACCCCCTACATTGGCATGGACAAGGTGGCAGGCACCGCGGGGTGCCTATCACCTTGTGCATGCCAATGCACAACGTGCATTCACAGCATTGTGGCGGGCGGTGCTGTGAGCACCGCCCGCCACAATGTTGTGAATGGGCCTAATGGCCACAGCGGGACCACCGCACCTCCGGCAAATGGTCCCGTTCACCGTTACTGTGGCGGGCGGATCATAATAGAACCCTAAGTTATCAAAAGAGAGAAGTCTAGCTTTATGAATGTGAATAACTTGCCAACGACTGCCTTTTTCATTCAGCAATTAAAATTAGATTTATACATAATTTGATAAAATGTTTTGTTGCAGAACGTGCAAGACATGCAGTTCAGCGCATGCAGGGGCTAGTAATGCATTTTCAGCATTTAAAGAACTCTATAGTAGAAATAACGACTTGTGGCACTCAACACTATAACTACCCCAACATACGTTTGATAAGAGTCATAAATGTAAAAAAAATGATGCTCTGCTTAAAGATGGCAAAATGGTTGCAGCATTCGGGTATCACGAGCTGCCTTGTACAGCCAATGGTAACGATTTTCTCAACAAATTACAGACTTCATCCCCATTTGAAAGTCAGGTTGCCAAACCTCTCAAAGAAAATAAATATACATTGGAACAAAATAAAAGCAAATCAACCCTGAGTGAAGAGAACTTAAAATGAAACCAGTAGTGGATCATACGCAGTTTGTTTTGGAGAAAATTACAGTGTTACTAAGTACTTGACCTCTGCACAGAAAAGGCTACAAACTGACTATTAACTCCTACGCTCCTTTAAAGTGAGTAAAAGCGTGACTCAACATTTCAAAAATGTGTTTACGACATTCACCGCTGACAGCTACAAATGTTCATATCTGCATTTTTAAGGAACACACTCTCTTTTCCAGTCTCGTGTTTGTCTGCCTATTCACTTTGCAGTGTCACAAAACTGTGATCACAGTAGCACGAGAACATTTTCTGGCAAACTGATGTGTTTGTGAAGGGCTAAATAGCCAATGACTAATGAACTTAGAATTTCCGAGATGGGAGTATTACAGAAACTAAATGTTTGTATATCATGGCATCATTTGTCTCGAATAACTATTGCTTGCACATTTCTAAGTTGTTAATTTCTGAATTTTGTTGTCGTCACCTGATTGCCTTTACCTAGAGGATCACACTGAACTTGATCAAAAATGGCAAAACTGACTTTAGAAAGATATGAAGATACAGTCACAACAAGGGAGCATATTAGCCGTATAGAAGACTGCAGAAAATGAAGTGCTAATGATAGATTATGCAGTACGGATTGTCCCTTGACACAATAGTAGTCAGCAAATAATCAATAGTTTAGGTACCTGCGTGACTCCCAAGTCTTTCACCTTAAGGGCCTCATTTACAATGAGGCTGCGCCACCGGAGCATCACCTTTTGCGATGCTCCAGTGGCACAGGGGTATGATCCATATTGACCAGGTAACACTAAGCCACTTTGCGTGGCTTACTGTGGCCTTGTAAATATAATTCCCTTTAACACATTTTCTGCGTTAAAGGGGCGTGCAATGGGTGTTGCTGTGAGCGTTCCCAACAACACCCAAGGCTTTTTGCCACTGCCCCAGATTTTACGAGGAATTGTAAAGCAGCAAAAACGTACGCCTCCCCAGGAAGCGTAAGGGAGGTGCAACAAGAAGATATATCTTTATTTCTCCTCGCTTTTCCTTTTTCTTTGTTCTGCATTCTGCTGCACACATAGAAAGAGCAAAAAGCCTCTTGTGATTGTTTTTGTGCAGGAAGGGTTACCTTCCTGCACAAAAACAATCATCCCTGCAACGCAGGGAACCTTGCAGGCGCAAAGGTGCCTGCATTGGCAAATGGCAGCCCATAGTGAGCAGGGGAAAAGGACAGGAATATGCTGTATCTGATAGATAAAGGAACATTCCTATTCTTTTCTTTTTCCCTAGGGCAGTACAGCACGAAGGCCTGGGGCGCTGCCCTATGGTAATATCTTGTAAATAAGCCCCCAAGCATTTATATTTCCTTTTGCATGCAGTTGTAAAGTACTGCAAGCTGTTACTTAGTTTTTAAAGTGCTTAGAGCAGGAGAAGTAAGTTCATATACGAATTTGACTGACATGATGGTTCAATGAGAAAGGTGGATCTATGTCAAGTGCTCTTGTTGTATTATTAGATATAAAAGCCCCTTAATAGTGGAAAGCCCACTGGCAATCTCTCAGCTCTCTCAAGGCAATGGGGAACAGGCTGAGATTCAGCCTTTGAATGGCTGAATGAGAATATAGTAAATGAAGCAACGGCAAAAGAAATTAGCCAAATAAATTTTTTCCAACTTCTGTTAGTTACTTGCACATGAAGACAGACCGTTAAGGAAAAGAAGGAGTTTCTGCTCGGCCATTGATAAATTCTGCATAAACCAATTATCCATTCTCTTTTAGTTCCACCCCAGGTCAAGGGAAAAATATTTTGATCCATTACTCAAGCGTCTTAAAGTTTAGGCTTTGTCAGATGTTGCATCATTCACTCCTGAGGATGGACACCCATATGTATGGTCAGACTTTTGCACATGATTGCTAAGGCATTTTGAATACAATTAAGTGACCACTTAAGTACCATTTGCCACACTGAAACATCGTTTAACTGTACATGTTCTTATTGTGGTATTCTGAACATTTGAAGTTTTCATAGAATATTCTTGTCCAAAAGACTTAATTTGCGTTAAATAGGAGCATAATTCAAACAGATTAGGAGTTTTTAAAATAAACACATGTCACTAGTTTTTACAGCTTCATGAATCACGCCTCATATTTGGTCATCCTAATGTCTAGCAATAGAATAACCCTCAGCCGAAACCACAGAACAAAAGATTTGCCAACATTGTTATCCCGTCCATCTCTCAAGTTTTGGAGATAGTGCAGGGTAACACAGGCCCCCACAGCCCCTGCGGTGCGGGGGGGCTCAAGCTCCAGGGGGCCCCATCAGCACATCACTGTGGCTGCAGGGCTCCTGATTGAGCCCGGAGGGGGGCCCCCGAGCTGCCTTGCAGGGAGGCCCCCTCAAGGTTCGTTACGCCAGTGAGATAGTGGAGCCTGGCTGCAGTGAAGTATAAAGGTATTCCGTGTTATTGAGAAGGACTCGTTGTTCTCGAATACTTCCAGCATTTAAAAAAATCCTAGAAAGACATATGCACTCGTCTCCTAGAATCCATCCTTAATTAATCAGCGTACCTGTGGTTATCAGCTTAATGTTGATCCTTTAAGTCTACTTACCACCCTGGAGACAAATGGCACCTGACTGGGGTTATAAAGTGATGTGCAAAGATCAACAAACACATAACATTAAATATAAATCTATATAGATGGGTAAACTGCAGAGTTCCAGTTTAGACTGGGTCTGTCCACACCACACGAGATTCACATCATGTGTGAAGCGGGTTTTGAACTCAGTATGTATTAAAACTTCACTCTCTTTGGTTGGCCAGAGAATAATTAATTTAAACAGTCATAATACTATCATACTAAAAATTGATGTGATATGCAAAGTTTTTATTGGCACTGGGAATGAATGATGTTTGCTAACAGTTGCAGACATTGCAAAGGGAGATTAAACAAGCAGCTGCAGAAACACTAAAATACATCATGCTATATTTGACGAGGTGAAAAGTCAAAATACAGAGTGGCTTAACTTGGAAGCACAAAGAAAGACTCCATGCAAAATTAGAAAAAAATAACAAGGGCATAAGTTTAAAATATTCCCAAATGACAAAATTGTTTCCGGCAAACATATTGTTTTAAGAGGCCTTTCAGTAGAGCAGATTACATTAATCTTTTTAATATTTTCAGTGGAAAATCGGTAGCAAACACTTTCTAAAATATGATGGGCTAGTTTTGTATGCCGTCCTAGTTTCTATATAAATACTTAAGTATCAAATTGAAATTTGTTCTACATCATAAATTGCATTAATCATTTGGGGTCTAAAGATTGTATTGCTCTATTTTCCCTGGATTCTCCCTAAAAGTACTCTGAGCTTTTAGACTTGATCACTTGATTAATAGTAACACGATTTTGGGGTTTAAATTGGTGAGTCTCATGAGGAAATTATTGCCCTACTAGCACGTGGTGAAAAAGGGGGTGCTTAAAGTAGAAATATAAGGATAATAATGAAAAGAAATATACTGTATATGCATATGAAGAAACAAAAACAACTGGAGTGGCATTACTTTCACAACACCAAAATAGTATTTACTACCTTATATGTTGTCCTGCACAAGTTAATTATACGTAGACAAGCATACTAGGTGACATCACCACTATCACATTGTGGGGATAAAAGTATATACACATATACATATACAGTGCATAAAAGAAATATAAGGATAATGATGAATGGAAATATACTGTATATGCATAGGAAGTAGACAAAACAACTGAAGTGGCATTCAACACTGTACCTGTGCACATTTCACCAGGACAACAATGGCATATTGTGTATGCTGAAAAGTGCCCGGAACAAGGAAAAACATGCCTGAATTATTAAACAAAAAGAAGAACCCACACTTCACAGTATTTCAAAAAGTATTATTCTGAATGAAATGATAAACAAAAACTAATATGTTTATCTTGGCAATTAATTGCGCCTTTTATTCGTGCTTTTTTTGGAAAAAGGGTACTGTTTTTTAGCAAGAAAGGACAATATCCTTCACATACATAGCCAGACAGTCTTGCTGTCTTAATTATACTGAAACATATATACAAAGGGTGAAAACATACAATTATAAATCATTACATTCTACAAGACATGACATTCAAAAAGAAAGGAACAGGTGAGCGATGTCAAGCTTTTTCAAATAACATCATTAGAATACTGAAACTTAAGTGCAGTTCATTTCTGTACTAAATTCTAATTATTTTGAAAGAATAAGACTTAATCCCCTTTATCAGAAGAGCGTTTTCAAAGGACTTAATCCCATTTGCCGACGCGTTTCGAGTATGGGTTCCTTGTACCCCAACTCTCATCAGGGCCAACTTAATCCTTTTCCCAACCTTTTTCCTATTAATAAAAAAGACAAAAACAGTTTGTTCATACTTATTAAAATTGCTTCCCTCAGCCTTAGCAGGCTCTACATTATGTACTGACTTAGCTACCAAGTGCCATACCTCAAAGCTGTAGAGGTCAAGGTCACTCTTCGAACTTGTAAATGAAGCTGTGTGCACGGTTCTAGAACGAGAATCGTTGTGTATTTGTTAATTTAAAACATTCTCCGTTTATTTCTTAAGATTGAAAGGGGACAAAGGCAGGAAGTTCATACCTGCATTTCAGTCCTTCAAAAAAACGGGGGGTGCGTGATGTTCGCCAAAATCGAATTAAAGGGCACCACTCGTATTTTTCAATTATATTTCCTTCTGTGAAAAGAGTAACCAAATGACCCCATGGTTATTCTTGCACATTTTTTAGTGAATCATCATTAATTGCCCAAGTATATTGCCGCAACACTCACCGTGAGCTGACTCACGTTGATCGCGGTGTCTCGCATTAATCAAAGATGTCACTCTCAGTTCACCGCTTGCTGTGAATCTAAAATGTTAAAGAGACCCATTAGGGACGCTCCGCCGGTAGCAAGGCGTGCGAGCGCTTAGATCCTGGACTGCAGTCAACGCTTACCGCTGTCTTTAGCTTGCGTTTCTCC
Source organism: Lissotriton helveticus (assembly GCF_964261635.1). Lineage (NCBI taxonomy): Eukaryota > Metazoa > Chordata > Amphibia > Caudata > Salamandridae > Lissotriton > Lissotriton helveticus. The sequence goes on from NC_136061.1 coordinate 707,924,657, forward strand.
TGCGCACTCCTCGTTCGTGGTTCACCAGTCGTGGTCACACGGGCTGTTGCCTATCGGTTACTTCAAATTTTCTTGACCAATCAGAAACGATGAAACCAAGGAAGTGCATTATGGGAATTGTGGTGAATTGAACAACTCGTGTACGATTCTCATTGGAGTCTGTTCAACTCACTCATGGAGTTGAGTCCTTGACTAATACTGTCGAATTTCATTATTTTTTTTTTATTTTTTTTTTTGGTTAAAAACTTTTATTGAGCAATCAAATAAAAATTACAGAGATGGGCCTACAACCACACGGGCTGGCCGCTAATAGCAACGCACAACATAAGAAGCAAACGATTACTTCCGAGGCCAGGCACAAATCAGATACCAAGTATTGCTCAAAACATAGGACAGGACATAACAATTTTCTGTAATAAACATAAAAAACAACGAACTCTAAACAAGGCGAATGCACATTAATCAAGGTCAGCCCAGAAGGCGGAGGGGAAAGCCACTAATCAGGAAGATGAAAGCACAATCAATGGGACTCGGCAAGGCTGGGGGGGGGGGGGGGGGGACAGCGGGGAGGACAGGAAAATCCTAGAACAGCATGAAAAATTTCGGGAACGCCAACCTAGGGAGATAGGGTAACATCGGGAGTGTCAACCAAGGGAGGGGTACAAATGTCTCCACGATATTCGTTCCACTGACCCCAAATCTTCGTCCACGCCCTGGGCCTGCCCCTAGCCACATAGACGGTCTTCTCTCGGAACATGGACCAGTCCATGTTATCCTCCCACACCGAGACGTCGGGAGGTCTGGACGCGCCCCAGAGCTGCGCAATGTCCCGCTTCGCGACCATGTATCCCAAGGTCGCCCATCTGGTCTGGGCCACAGAATAGTCGGTGGGTTCCCACACATTCAACAGGCATCGTCGGGCCTCAGGCCGCAGGGTAATACCAGTCACAACAGTCATCACCGCAAGCACATCAGTCCAGTAGGCCGCCACCACCGGGCACTCCCAAAGAATATGCAGAAATGTAGCACTCATCCCACAACCACGTTTGCATAAGCCATCCGGGGAAAAACCCATTACTACCAGACGCGGACCAGTTACATACACCCGGTGGAGGATCTTAAGTTGAACCAAACGAAGACGGGCGGGGATGGCGACCTCTTTCGGAGAAGAAAGTGCCGACTGCCAATCCTCGTCATCCAAATCCAACCCGTCACCGACCCAAACCTCCCTTAAGTCGGAGCAGTAAATCAGCGCGAGTATTAATCAGTTTCTTATAAATCAGGGAGATAGTGCTATCGGGCAGGTGGCCATCCAGTATGCGATCCTCAAGGGGGGAGGACTCGGGTAGGGTCACATCAGGAGTCAGAACTGAGGCCAGAGCATGCCGGACCTGCAGATATCGAAAAAACTCTCTATCACTCAAGTCATATTCGGCCTTAAGGGCCTGGAAAGACTTCACTCTACCCTTCACACAGACATCACCCACTTTACATATCCCAATCATATCCCAGCGGTCAAAGCCCTTAGTAGACCAGAGACCTCCCAAACGTTCGGATGCATAAAGCGGAGTCGCCATTGTCAGTCGGTTCTCCCATCCCAAACTCACATTCGCGGCGCGCCACACATTGACTGCTATCCTGGACGGGCCCGTAAGATGGCGCCCAGCCGATCTGGAATAAAGCGCTCTATTAAAATCCCCTCCCGGCAGCTGGAGTCTATCCATCTCAAAGGCCGGATCTCGACCCGGGGAATACATTGCGTGGTTAATGGCAGACAGCTGGGTAGCCCAATAATATCTCCTGATATCGGGGAGCGCCATGCCCCCGTCGTACCAAGGGATAGTAAGTTTCGCAAGGGCGATATGTGGACGCCCGTCCCAGATCAGTTGCCTTTGAAGACTCTCGATCTCTCGGAAATAGGTAGCGGGAACGTCGTCAAAAGAATTTTGAAGTGCGTATAGGAATCGTGGCAAAGACATAATTTTAAAAAGGGCAGCCCTGCCCAGAGGAGACAGGGGTAGTTTACGCCAGCGGGCCACATCCAGTCGCAATCTAAGAAGCGGGGGGAGGAGATTACGCTCGAACCGAAGTGAAGAGTCCAGCGTAATAAAGATCCCCAAATACTTGAAGCCAGACTGGACAACCTGGATAGGAAATCCGTCCGGTAATGGGGGGAAAACACCCGAGAGAACATACACACAGGACTTAGCCCAATTAGTAACCAGACCTGAGTTAGCACCAAACGAAGTAAGAACGTCAAATAAGACATTTAGAGATTTACGCGGGGAAGTAAGATACAGAAGAATGTCATCCGCGTAAAGCGAGACGCGGTCTTCAAAATCCGGCGACCAACGGATCCCTTTGAGTGAAGGTTCCCATCGAAGCCACGCAGCTAACGGTTCCAGGGCAAGCGCGAAAAGCAAAGGAGACAAGGGGCATCCCTGACGGGTCCCTCTACCCAGGCAGAAGGGGACAGAAACCCGACCGTTTACCACTACCTGTGCCAAGGGTTCGGCGTATAACAATTTCACCCAACCCATAAACTCAGGTCCGAAACCAAATTTCTCAAGAGCTGCCCAAAGATAGGGCCACTCTACCGTATCAAAGGCCATCGAGGCGTCTAGCGAAGCCAAAATGGCCGGCTCCGTCAGAAGCCCCGCCCTCGCAACAACTCCGTGGAGACGACGTAGGTTAAGAGCCGCGTTGCGATGCGGGATAAATCCGGATTGATCCGGATGAACCAAGCCACCAATGACCGTCAAGAGGCGGGTAGCCAGAAGCTTAGCCAGAACCTTGGGTTCAGCATTCAACAGGGAAATGGGCCTATAAGACGAACAAAGGTCCCGAGGTTTACCTTCTTTGGGAATAACAACAATCGTAGCCAGACGCTGATCATATGGGAGAATACCCCGCTCCCGGGATTCCAAAAACATGGTGCGAAGATAGGGCGCCACCTTATCAGGGCACAACTTGTACAATTCAATTGGCAATCCATTCGGGCCCAAAGCTTTGCCCGAACGGAGTGAGCGAATGGCCGTCGCTATCTCATCCGTAGTGAAAGGGGACTCCAAAGAGACTCGGTCTAAATCGGAAACACTGGGCAGAGCTATATCACGCAACAAAAGGCGAGAGTCATCAACATCCCGTTCAGACACAGGGGAATAAACCACACGAAAGTAGTCCGCAAAACATTCAACTATTCCAACCGGGTCGGTCACTCTCACACCATTCAAAGTCTGAATCACAGGCACCACACGACTCGCCCTCTCCTTCTTATCCAACCATGCCAGCAATTTACCCGCTTTGTCCCCCACATCATACAAACGACCCTGTTGCTCCCGAAACATCAGTTTAGCCGCATCTGTAACCAAAGACCTATAAGCAAATTGTTTCAGACCCAGGGCGTGGAGTTTACCAGGTGTAACATCCGACTCCAGTTCAGCCTCCATCTCAGCAATCTCCCTCTCAAGGTCCACCACCTCTCGATTCCTCGCCTCTTTAGATTCAGCAATAAGGGAAAGGGCCTGCCCGCGAATCACTGTCTTAAAGGCCTCCCACAGGGATATCGCAGAGGAGACGGACCCCACGTTGTCTAGAAAATAGTTGTCCAAAGACTTAATCAAGAGACCACGGGTCTCGGGGGAGGTGAGGTACCATGGGTTGATAGGAGCCACCCGGCCCGCCGCCTCCACCCCCACCTCAAAACAAAGCCAGAGCGGTGAATGATCAGAGATGCCCCGGGGGAGGTGTCTAATCTCGCGAACCGCCGGCGATTGCGCCGCAGGCATCAGGAAATAATCCAGTCGAGACAAACTCCCATGGGCCCCAGAATGGAAAGTGTATTGAAGCTGAGTAGGATGCATAAGCCTCCAGCAATCCACCAAGCCAAACGTATCCAGAAACCCACCCAGCCACTGTTGGGCCGAAGGAGTGTCCCTAGGGGGGTGACGATCGCGTAGACCGGAGAACACAGAATTAAAGTCCCCAGCTATGAAAAGAGTACTATCAGGGAGGTTCAACAACACCCGGCCCAAATCGGAAAAGGTAGAGGTCTGTAGACCGGGGGGCACATAAACGGCAAACAAGGAAAGGGTCCGACCCTCATAGCGTCCGACGAGGACGGCGTAACGCCCCCGATCATCAAGGATCACATCATCAATTGTCAGGGGGAGGGAAGCCCGAACAAGGATACCCACATCCCTGGAACCCGTGGTAAACCCCGAATGCGCGGCGAGGCGATAGCCCCACCTATTCATTGCACGACATGTATTGCCCACCAAATGAGTCTCCTGTAGAAAAACAATATCCGGAGACAAACGTCGTAGACATCGTAACACCACACCCCGCTTAATGCGATCCCCCAGACCATTGACATTCCACGAAATAAACCTCAACCCGCTACCCCCCATCCCACACAGCAACGCCGAAACCCCCCCCCCAATGAGCATGACATCAAAAACATCATTAGCAGGATAGAATCGCCTTGATAAAACAAAACACAAACATCAAACTTCCCATCCACCCACCCCCCAACAATCAAGGAAACACCCCCCACCCTGCACCCCTGCAAGAAGCTAAAAAGCCACCCCAACATGCAGTGTGCCTGTCGCCCAAGAACCCCCATTCTACAAAAAGACCCCGGAGGAGGAAAGGCCCTGGCCCACCCGCCATCCCGATCAAAACAAATAACGAGGAGACACACAGACAGCAGAGGTACTTAGGCATAAAATCCCAGAAGAAGTTACTCTACACGAAGACCCGGGCATAGACAAGTAGTTCAACTCTCTACACCACCCTCAGCACCATCCGGGTGGTCGGCGGGCTCAGTCGCAGGAGGTCGGTCCGGCAGAGAGTCCAGCCAGTCATTCACAGAATCAGGCCGATCAAAGAAAAAGGTTCGGTCATTGTACTCAACTCGCAGCCTGGTCGGAAAAAGCATAGCATAGCGCAATCCCATGTCCCGGAGGCGCTTCTTGACTCCACGGAAGCCCATACGCTGTTTCTGCACCTGTTGAGAAAAGTCCGGGTAAAAGTTCACCGTGGCATTCTCAAAGGCCACCGGGCCCTTCACGCGCGATGCCTGCAGGATAGCGTCCCGATCCCTATAGTGGAAGAGTTTCGCAACAATAGGCCTCGGCGGGGCGCCCGGCTTACCCTGGCCTCCCGGAACACGATGGGCACGCTCCACTGCGAAGAATTTACTCAACCCAGATGGAGAAAGGTAGTTCTGGATCAGGTCCTCGACCAGGAGATCAACAGAGTGCGGGTCTGGATTCTCCGGAACGCCAACCACACGCACATTACAGCGACGTGCCCTGTTCTCAAAGTCCTCCAAGCGCCGGGTCATGAAATCGTTCACCCTACGGAGATTGCCAATCTCCGTCTGTATCTCCGAGACGTCTGCCGTGAGGCTGGATGATTTGAGATCCAATGACTTCACCTTCTCATTGGTTTTAGATAGGTCGGCCCGAATCAAGTTCACATCAATGGCCACGGTGTCGATTTTGTGGGCCAAAGCTTCATACTGTTGGCCTATTGTTTCCTTCATGCCAGAAATGGCGCCCATGATGTCCTGCAAGGACGGCTCCGTTGACGCGTCAACAGTGTGGTCAACCACACTTGGGCCAGGCAGGGCGGCTCCAGGGGACCCCTTCGAATGGGTGTAACGGTCCATAACATTAGACTGGACCGGGCCCCCACGCAGGGGCGTCTTGGTCTTTCGTGTCTCTCGGTCCCCTCTGCCCGCCATGTCGGAAACCGCGTCACCAGGAGACTCACTCGACCCGATGGAAATGGCCATAGGAAAGTAGGGCGTCGGGACCAAAAAGCAGCGGCGAGGGTACCACTAGGAGTGAACTAGCCCGGAAGGAGAATAAGCTAGCTAAAGGCCCGATAGCCATCTCGTGCGCCGGACCCAGCAAAGGCCAGACTCCCCTGCCAGATGTCTCAGTCTGAGGCAGAATCGAAACCGAAACTTAAGAGGGGGACCCACAAGTCCAATCCCCCTGCCGCTGTTGTTCAACTCCAAGACGGCCACAGTGCCGCACACAGTCCCGGGCGCACCTCAAGGGCGGACCCCGAAAGTTCGAGTCATCGTATCTTCGGCGCCCCGGGTCCAAATCAAATTCCAAAAAGCCCAGGAAGATCAGCCCAGCGTCCTCTACACAAATCCTCGTGAAGAATCAGGATATGTTCAGGATATCATGCCGGGAGTGGCGGGGGTCCGGAGAGCGCTGTGCTCACGCGGCCATCACGGATGCCCGCCAAGCTCCTCCTCTCGAATTTCATTATTAAATATGCTTCCTTGCGAAGCAGAGCTTGTTCAACATTCGGTGATCTATGTTTTGGATCTATGCTTGCTAGAACAGTCCATGTAAAATCGGTTTCTTTATGATTCAGAGCCACAAAATGGTCAACCATTGGTGCTTAGGTACTCTTTTCTTCAATCTCGACCGGTGCTGTGTAATTCGAGTATTAACCTGCTGGCACGTTTTGCCGATATACATTTTATTGCAAGCACACATTACTGCATAAATGACATTCTTACTTTTGCAATTTGTATGCATATCATGCCTCCATTTAATGCCATTATGGATCAATTCAGTTCCCTCCACAGCACTGCTGCAGGCGACACACATACCACATTTGTGGTGTCCAGTGATGGGTTTAAGGTTCCACTTAGATATGAGGTCACTCTTAGTTTTTGGAATATAGCTGTCTGCCCGGATAATTTGCTGGCCAATACTGGGATTTTTTCTCATGGCAAAAATCGGTCTTTCCAAAGGGTGCTCAAGTCCCTCTAGCAAATGCCAATTACGCAAAATAATCTGCCTGAACTTATTAGTGTGGGCTCCATAAGTGGTCACACAGACCAATTTGTTTAGTTCCCTTTTTGGTTTGATTTTTAGAAGCTCCTCTCTAGGAGTGTATCTCGCTCTTTTCTTTGAGTGTTTCAAAAGTTTTCTAGGGTAACCCCTCATATCCATTTCATCACAAAATGAAGTTGCATGTTTGTCAAAATCAGATATTTCAGAACAGTTTCTTCTTATTCTTAATAACTGACCGTAAGGTAGATTTTGTTTCAAACACTGGGGATGCGCACTGTTATAGTGTAATATAGTGTTTTTGTCCGTCTCCTTCTTGAATAAGGAGGTTGTAAACCTGTCTCCTTCGATGCCGACTTCCACATCCAAGAAAGTCATCCTTTTAGCGCTTGAGTCAATTGAAAATTTAATGTCTGGATGTCTTGCATTCAACCAGCCCAAAAAAAATAAATTAGTGAGGTCCACCTGGCTCCCCTGCCACAGGAGCCAGATGTCATCAATGTATCGTAACCACTGTTTTATGTTCTCACTGTATGGATTATTCCTGTGGATGAATCTTTCCTCATACTGGGCCATGTACAATACCGCCATCTCCGGCGCATAAGGACAACCCATGGCTGTACCTTTGTCTTGAATAAAAATATCATTTTCAAATTTGAAATAGTTGCTCCTCAAGGAGATTTCGGCCAGTGATATAATGAAAGCAGTGGGGACCCTATGGGGTCGCTCCCGTTGCTCCAAATAAAATTCCATCACTTGTAGGGCTTCATCCTGCGGGATCTGTGTGTATAACGAATTGACGTCCATTGTGACCATCAATTGGGTTTCCACATCAACTGTCATCTCTTGTATATTATTGATGAAGTCAATCGAATCTCTCAAGTATGATTTTACTTGTGGTAGAAATGGTTTCAAAAAGAAATCAATGTATTTGGAAACAGGTTCCAATGCTGAATCGCAACCGGATACAATCGGTCTTCCAGGGGGTATATGATGGTTTTTATGAATTTTTAGCAAAAAATACAGGACTGGCGTTCTTGGCGATTTTTTGTTTAAAAACTCAAATTCTTTCGGCCATGGGAGCAGATATTACAAAAACACTTCTACAAATTTAAACCTTTCGGACAAAACATTAACCCCAGATGAAAAAATCATTTTAGGCTTGGGCTTGAAATTTGTCCCCAGTAGAAGAACTGATTTTACCAAACTTAAGCTGGAGGCACTCGATTTCTGTCGAAAAATTAGATTGAAAACCTTCTTCGCCAATGCCGAATCCACTTTAAGTAGTGAAACTACTGGATTAAGGGTTAAATCTAAATTTTTGCCAACAACAAATATACCAAAACAGATTTATGCCTTTGAACAGGCTGTACTATCGTCATTAACAAAATTGGAGAAAGGCAAAAGTGTCATTCACCACAATATCACTAAGAGCCAATTGACGGCCATCCAGGATCTTAAAGCTGATACTTCAATCATAATCAAGCAGGCGGATAAGGGGGGTGCAGTGGTGATCTGGCCACGATCCATGTACCCATCAGAAGGAAGGTCACATGTAGATAACCGGGAATGGTATAGGCCTGTTAAGGAAGACCCGGTGTTGGAAATTCAAAACAAGATTGCTAAAATCACCAAAGAGGGACTGGAAGAAGGGTTTTTGGGTCCGAAAGAATTTGAGTTTTTAAACAAAAAATCGCCAGAACGCCAGTCCTGTATTTTTTGCCAAAAATTCATAAAAACCATCAGATACCCCCTGGAAGACCGATTGTATCCGGTTGCGATTCAGCATTGGAACCTGTTTCCAAATACATTGATTTCTTTTTGAAACCATTTCTACCACAAGTAAAATCATACTTGAGAGATTCGATTGACTTCATCAATAATATACAAGAGATGACAGTTGATGTGGAAACCCAATTGATGGTCACAATGGACGTCAATTCGTTATACACACAGATCCCGCAGGGTGAAGCCCTACAAGTGATGGAATTTTATTTGGAGCAACGGGAGCGACCCCATAGGGTCCCCACTGCTTTCATTATATCACTGGCCGAAATCTCCTTGAGGAGCAACTATTTCAAATTTGAAAATGATTTTTTTATTCAAGTCAAAGGTACGGCCATGGGTTGTCCTTATGTGCCGGAGATGACGGTATTGTACATGGCCCAGTATGAGGAAAGATTCATCCACAGGAATAATCCATACAGTGAGAACATAAAACAGTGGTTACGATACATTGATGACATCTGGCTCCTGTGGCAGGGGAGCCAGGTGGACCTCACTAATTTTTTTGGCTGGTTGAATGCAAGACATCCAGACATTAAATTTTCAATTGACTCAAGCGCTAAAAGAATGACTTTCTTGGATGTGGAAGTCGGCATCGAAGGAGACAGGTTTACAACCTCCTTATTCAAGAAGGAGACGGACAAAAACACTATATTACACTATAACAGTGCGCATCCCCAGTGTTTGAAACAAAATCTACCTTACGGTCAGTTATTAAGAATAAGAAGAAACTGTTCTGAAATATCTGATTTTGACAAACATGCAACTTCATTTTGTGATGAAATGGATATGAGGGGTTACCCTAGAAAACTTTTGAAACACTCAAAGAAAAGAGCGAGATACACTCCTAGAGAGGAGCTTCTAAAAATCAAACCGAAAAGGGAACTAAACAAATTGGTCTGTGTGACCACTTATGGAGCCCACACTAATAAGTTCAGCCAGATTATTTTGCGTAATTGGCATTTGCTAGAGGGACTTGAGCACCCTTTGGAAAGACCGATTTTTGCCATGAGAAAAAATCCCAGTATTGGCCAGCAAATTATCTGGGCAGACAGCTATATTCCAAAAACTAAGAGTGACCTCATATCTAAGTGGAACCTTAAACCCATCACTGGACACCACAAATGTGGTATGTGTGTCGCCTGCAGCAGTGCTGTGGAGGGAAATGAATTGATCCATAATGGCATTAAATGGAGGCATGATATGCATACAAATTGCAAAAGTAAGAATGTCATTTATGCAGTAATGTGTGCTTGCAATAAAATGTATATCGGCAAAACGTGCCAGCAGGTTAATACTCGAATTACACAGCACCGGTCGAGATTGAAGAAAAGAGTACCTAATGCACCAATGGTTGACCATTTTGAGGCTCTGAATCATAAGAAAACCGATTTTACATGGACTGTTCTAGCAAGCATAGATCCAAAACATAGATCACCGAATGTTGAACAAGCTCTGCTTCGCAAGGAAGCATATTTAATAATGAAATTCGACAGTATTAGTCAAGGAGTGAGTTGAACAGACTCCAATGAGAATCGTACACGAGTTGTTCAATTCACCACAATTCCCATAATGCACTTCCTTGGTTTCATCGTTTCTGATTGGTCAAGAAAATTTGAAGTAACCGATAGGCAACAGCCCGTGTGACCACGACTGGTGAACCACGAACGAGGAGTGCGCAGGAGAAACGCAAGCTAAAGACAGCGGTAAGCGTTGACTGCAGTCCAGGATCTAAGCGCTCGCACGCCTTGCTACCGGCGGAGCGTCCCTAATGGGTCTCTTTAACATTTTAGATTCACAGCAAGCGGTGAACTGAGAGTGACATCTTTGATTAATGCGAGACACCGCGATCAACGTGAGTCAGCTCACGGTGAGTGTTGCGGCAATATACTTGGGCAATTAATGATTATTCACTAAAAAATGTGCAAGAATAACCATGGGGTCATTTGGTTACTCTTTTCACAGAAGGAAATATAATTGAAAAATACGAGTGGTGCCCTTTAATTCGATTTTGGCGAACATCACGCACCCCCCGTTTTTTTGAAGGACTGAAATGCAGGTATGAATTTCCTGCCTTTGTCCCCTTTCAATCTTAAGAAATAAACGGAGAATGTTTTAAATTAACAAATACACAACGATTCTCATTCTAGAACCGTGCACACAGCTTCATTTACAAGTTCGAAGAGTGACCTTGACCTCTACAGCTTTGAGGTATGGCACTTGGTAGCTAAGTCAGTACATAATGTAGAGCCTGCTAAGGCTGAGGGAAGCAATTTTAATAAGTATGAACAAACTGTTTTTGTCTTTTTTATTAATAGGAAAAAGGTTGGGAAAAGGATTAAGTTGGCCCTGATGAGAGTTGGGGTACAAGGAACCCATACTCGAAACGCGTCGGCAAATGGGATTAAGTCCTTTGAAAACGCTCTTCTGATAAAGGGGATTAAGTCTTATTCTTTCAAAATAATTAGAATTTAGTACAGAAATGAACTGCACTTAAGTTTCAGTATTCTAATGATGTTATTTGAAAAAGCTTGACATCGCTCACCTGTTCCTTTCTTTTTGAATGTCATGTCTTGTAGAATGTAATGATTTATAATTGTATGTTTTCACCCTTTGTATATATGTTTCAGTATAATTAAGACAGCAAGACTGTCTGGCTATGTATGTGAAGTATATTGTCCTTTCTTGCTAAAAAACAGTACCCTTTTTCCAAAAAAAGCACGAATAAAAGGCGCAATTAATTGCCAAGATAAACATATTAGTTTTTGTTTATCATTTGATTCAGAATAATACTTTTTGAAATACTGTGAAGTGTGGGTTCTTCTTTTTGTAAAGTACATTTGGGCCCTTCCCCACTTCTGTCCATAGGGCCATACTCCTCTTTTTTCAAAAAATGAATTATTAAACAAACATCAACTTCCACGTTTTTTCTTATTCTTCGGGCTACAAACTCAAAATTGTGTGGTAATAATGCACCTCAAAATTGCATTACACCGCAGAGAAGGAATATGCTACTTACCAGTATGCATCTGTTCTTGGCATAGAGGGCTGCAGAGTGGTACATTTATGAATAGATCGCCATCTGGTGTTGGGCTCGGATGATTGCACTTTGTTTTTCTTCTGGAGAAGTCTTTGTCGTCATAGGTGACTCCTCCTCTCGGTGTTAGTGCGCATGGGCATCGGCTCCATCCTTAGATTGTTTTGCCATAGTAGGGTTAGATGGAGTAGTGTAGTGTAGTACATAAAGATATGCCCATGTAAATGTATCTAAATAAGATAATGTTGGGACAGACACAGGTTTCCGGGGAGGCAGGGAGGGCATGTACCACTCTGCAGCCCTCTATGCCAAGAACAGATGCATACTGGTAAGTAGCATATTCCGTTCGAGGCATATGGGCTGCAGATGGTACATTTATGAATAGATTGTACAGCAGTTACCTCCCTAGCGGTGGTCACCAGTGTCTGTCGCAACTGTCTGAAATAGAGTTTTTAATACAGCTTGGCCCACTCTGGCTTGTTGTGCAGCCTGTACATCAACACAGTAGTGCTTTGTGAATGTATGTGGTGTAGACCAAGTTGCTGCTCTACATATGTCATCTAGGGGAATGTTCCCTAAGAATGCCATAGATGCTCCTAGTTTTCTTGTGGAATGAGCTCTAGGAGGAACAGTTAATGTTCTCTTTGCTTTAATGTAACATATTTGTATACATCTTACAATCCATCTTGCGATGCCTGCTTTAGAGATAGGATTGCCCTTATGTGTTGGGGAAAATGCTACAAATAGTTGTTTAGTATGAAATGGCTCTTTTAACATCTAGTGTATGTAGAGCCCTTTCTGCCACCGTCTGTGGCTTTGGAAAGAAGACTGGTAATTCCACTGGCTGATTGATGTGGTATGCTGAAATTACTTTAGGCAAGAACTTTGGGTTTGTTCTAAGAACCACTTTATTCTGGTGTATCTGTAGGAATGGTTCTTGTATTGTTAATGCCTGTAACTCGCTTACTCTTCTGAGTGAGGTAATGGCTATAAGGAATGCCACCTTCCATGTAAGGAATTGTATTTCGCACCTATGCATAGGTTCGAAGGGTGGCCCCATTAGTCTGGTGAGTACTACGTTGAGGTTCCAGACTGGGGAAGGTGGTAATCTTGGTGGAATGACTCTTTTAAGCCCTTCCATGAATGCTTTTATCGCTGGTACTCTGAACAGTGATATGCGCTGCCTATTTTGTAGGTATGCTGCTATAGCTGCTAGATGTACTCTGATAGATGTGTACGCTAGATTACATTGCTGTAAGTGTAACAAGTAGCAAATAATCTCCCTTGTTGATACGTCTAGAGGGTTGATATTGTTATTAGTGCAGTGTATAGCAAACCTCTTCCACTTAGCTGCATAGCATGCTCTGGTGGTTGGACGTCTCGCTTGTTTGATTATTTCCATGCAATTTGGGGGGAGATCTAAGTACCCAAATTCTAGGATTTCAGGAGCCAGATCGCTAAGTTCAATTGAGTTGGATCTGGGTGCATTATCTCTCCATGGTTCTGTGTAAGGTGCATGGGTAGAATTCGTAGCTTTTGATGTGGCACTTGTGAGAGTTGCAGGAGCGTGGTGAACCACGGCTGTCTTGCCCACGTGGGTGCTACTAGTATCATGGTCATTGAATGTTGTTGCAGTTTCCTGACCACTAATGGGATTAGTGGGAGAGGGGGAAAAGCGTATGCAAATTTGTTGGACCAATTTATCCATAACGCATTGCCCTGCGACAGGTGATGTGGGTACCTGGACGCGAAGCTTTGGCATTTTGCGTTCTGATGAGTGGCAAATAGGTCTATCTCTGGTTGTCCCCATCTTTGGAAGAATGGCTGCAGTATTTGTTGGTGCAGTTCCCATTCGTGTATTTGTTCCGACTGTCTGCTTAAGATGTCTGCTATCTGGTTTTGAACTCCTGGTAGGTGTTCGGCTAACAGATAGATGTTTTGAGGAATGGCCCATCTCCAAATCTCCTGTGCTAGTCTGGATAATTGGAGAGAGTGCGTCCCCCCCTGTTTTTGAATATAATACATTGCTGTCATGTTGTCTGTTCTGATCAGGACTGCTTTGTGGATAACATGTATCTGAAAGGCTTTCAATGCTAGAAACACTGCCAGTAGTTCTAGATAGTTGATGTGCAGTGTTTTTTCCTGCACACTCCACCTTCCTTGTACTGTGTATTTGTCCATATGTGCTCCCCATCCGGTGAGCGATGCGTCTGCTGTTATTGTCACCTGTGGAATTGGCTCTAGGAACGACCGCCCCTTGGTAATGTTTGTTCTGTTCCACCACTTCAGAGAGCGGTGTGTGCGGTTGTCTACCAACACCAGATCCGTAATCTGTCCTTGAGCCTGATTCCACTGTGTCGCTAAGCATTCTTGTAGCGGACGCATTTGTAGTTTTGCATATGGTATTAGCAGTATGCAGGATGACATCATACCTAGTAGCTGCATGAACACTCTTGCTGTTAGTGAGTGTTGTGGCTGAAATCTCTGAATGATTGTAAGCATTGCTTGGACTCTTATTGGGTTGGGGTACACTTTGGCTTTTTCTGTGTCTATGGTAGCCCCCAGATATTGTTGAACTTTGTTTGGTTGTAGGTGTGACTTTGTGTAGTTCACCGTGAACCCTAGCTGGTGTAGTAGCTGAATTGTCTTTTGTGTGTGTTGCAGACACTCCTCTTGCGACCTGGCTTTTATTAGCCAGTCGTCCAAGTATGGGAAGACATGAATTTGTTGTCTTCTTAGGTGAGCTGCTACCACTGCCAGGCATTTTGTGAACACCCTTGGTGCCGTCGTGACACCAAATGGGAGGACTTTGAACTGATAATGTTGTCCTTCTACCACAAACCTGAGGTATTTCCTGTGGGCTTTGTGAATAGGGATATGAAAGTAAGCGTCTTTTAGATCCAGTGTAGAAAGAAAGTCCCCTTTCTTCAGTAAAGGAAGTACTTGTTGGAGCGTGACCATGTGGAAATGTTCCGAATTTATGTATGCGTTGAGAGGTCTTAGGTCCAGTATTGGCCTTAGAGACCCGTCCTTTTTGGGGATTAGGAAGTATAGGGAGTATACTCCTGTTCCCTGTTGGTGCTGTGGAACCTTCTCTATGGCATGCTTTTCTAGCAGTGATATTACTTCCTGTTTTAACAGTGTCAGGTGATCTTGTTTCATTGGACGCTGTTTGGGGGGGATGTTTGGTGGGGTAGCTGTGAGTTCTAGGCAATAACCATGTTGGATAATTTGTCTTACCCACTTGTCTGATGTGATGTTTTCCAAGACAGGTAGGAACTGTGATAGGCGTCCCCCTACCGGTGTTATATGGTCTGGGGGAAGCTCTATGAAGTCACTGTTTTGGGGTTGGAGAGTTGCGGTTGTTGTTGTTTCCGCGACCTCTACCCTTGTTGTTGTTACCCCTGTATCCACCTCTAGAATTACCTCTGGGTGATGTAGGTGTAAAAGAGGTTTGCTGTTGGTTTGTACCTGTACTTTTGGATCCTCCTCTATAGGTGGATCTACGAAAGGAACCTCTTTGTGTCGGCTGCTGCAATGCTCCCATTGATTTAGCCGTTTCTGTATCCTTTTTCATTTTTTCTAGGGCCTCATCTGTCCCTGTGCCAAAAAGTGTTTTCCCATCAAAAGGTTGATTAAGTAACGAGGTTTGTACCTCTTGTTTGAATCCTGACACTCTGAGCCATGCATGTCTCCTTAGCATGATGCTTGTATTTGTCGACCTTGCCGCAGTTTCTGCCGCGTCTAGGGCGCACTTTATTGAAGTGTTAGTAATTAACTTCCCTTCTTGTATAAGTTGATCAGCTCTCTTTTGATGTTCTTTAGGGAGATGTTTGATGAGTGTTTCTAATTCATCATAATGCGCTCTGTCATACCTTGCAAGTAGTGCTTGCGTATTAGCTATGCGCCAACTGTTTGCCGCTTGAGATGCTACTCTCTTGCCAGAGGCATCTATTAGTTTAGACTCTTTGTCAGGAGGTGGCGCTTCTCCCGTAGATAAAGAGTTTGCTCTCTTGCGAGCGTTTGTGACCACTAGTGAGTCTAGAGGAATTTGTCCCTTAATGTATATTGGGTCTTTTGGAGCTGCCCTATATTTTTTATCAATTCTTGGGTTCAATACCCTAGCCCTCACTGGGTCTTTGAATATCTCTGATGTATGACTGAGAAGGCCTTTTAGCATTGGTAGTGTTCCTGATGTTCTTTGTGCAGTAGGTAGTGTCTCTAATAAGAAGTCCTGTACTAGAGGTTCTGTATGTAGGTCTACCTTATGAAATGTTGCTGCTCTAGTAATGAGTTGTGCAAACCCAGTATTGTCATCAGGAGGTGAAGGTTTTGAGGGATATGACTCAAGGTCGGTATCATTACCTGATCCCACATTATACTCCTCCCATGGGTCTGCCTCCTCTGGGATTGTGTCCTCATCATCCCCAGGGTGTCCCCCCTCCCCTGTGTCACTTTCTCCATCTGTTGTAGGTGTAGATGGACGTGTGGGAGGAATATCTGGCCTATTGTGAGGAATAGGCGAAGATGGTGTGTGAGGTTTGGGAGAAGGGGGAGGAGTTGTATTCGTCCCCATTGTTCTCTTCTTTGGATGAGCCTTGTCGTCCAAATGTTCATGTTTCCTCTTTTTAGGTAGCTCTGTGACTACCTTGCCAGTCTTTGGGTCAATAAACAAAGTCTTTTGTTTAGGATCCGTTCCGTGTTCCTGTGTCGGTACCGCAGTTTTCGGTTCCGAAAGGTGTCTTTTCTTTGAAATGTCCATTTGTGTTTTCGGTGCCGAAGTTTTGTTCGGATCCGATTTCTTCGGTATCGAAGATGTCCCCGGTGTCGAGGGTGTTTTCGGCGCCGAAGCGTGCTTCGGTGTCGACATGGACTGCTTCGACTTCGAGCTTTCCTTGACCTGGTGCTTCGGTGTCGATGTGGTTGGTTTATCGGAACCGGAACCACTATGATGGGGGACCGAGTGTTTCGGTTTCTGTTTCGTTGCCGGGCTCGAAGGCGGGGCGTTGGAAACTTTTTTCGGTTGTCTGACCGGGCTCGAGGGCGGGGTCGACACCGTGCGGGGTCTGTTTTTCGGTAAAGGGACGTCGTCACTCACGGTTTGTTGGACGTCGATCTCCTCGACGTCGGACTCGTCCGCTTCTGACCCCGCCTCGTCGGCCTCTTCTTCCTCCTCTTCTGGTTGCTGGTCCTCGAACAGCTCCGGGATTGCTTGTGACTGCATTCTCGATACCTCGTGTCTTCGGGCTCGACGGTTTCTAATCGTCGACTTTGACGAGAACGCTGCACAGGCCTCACAGTCCCTGGATTCGTGTTCAGGGGACAAGCAGAGGTTGCACACTTCGTGTAGGTCCTTGTGTGGGAACTTAGCACCACACGTTGGACATTTTTTGAATGGAGTCCTTTCCATGGACCCCGGGCTGGACTACGTCGAGTTTCTCGTAGTCGTCGTCCTTCGAATCGCGTCGGTATGGAGTGAAGTCGCGTTCGATAACGATACCGTCGATTTGGAAAGGAATACGCGCCGGTTATAACCTTCTTTGTTGAAGTCGGTCCGGAGCGCTTCGATCCTCATCCGAACCCGATGGCGGAAAAAAACAATCTAAGGATGGAGCCGATGCCCATGCGCACTAACACCGAGAGGAGGAGTCACCTATGACGACAAAGACTTCTCCAGAAGAAAAACAAAGTGCAATCATCCGAGCCCAACACCAGATGGCGATCTATTCATAAATGTACCATCTGCAGCCCATATGCCTCGAACAATAATTTAAATTGCAATATTATCATATCAGAACCTGCACTACATGTAAGGCACACTGTTCCTGTTTGCGCTGTTGCACATCTTTAAATGGATGCACCAGGTGCAGAATGGAACAGTGCACCTCATTATATTTAATGTGCTACTGCCAACACAGTTGCAAACTCATATCTGCCTTGGGGACACGCACATGGGTAAAAGACAGGCCAGATGTTTGAAATTACAGGTCTGCCATTCACTGTAGACACAGCAACAGTGCTTGCATTTTAAAGGAGGGCAGAATTCCCTTTGTAGGCGGTTACATGTAGTAACTGCACATGTCTGCAGGAGAATATTTGGGGATCCATGGGCCCTACTTTAAACCCTTCCAAGGGGCGGCGTCGGGGGTGTGCTGTCTGTGCCCCACTTTTAATGTACACATCTACTGTAGCCCCTGAAAGTTCCTGTGTCACTGTGTCTACATCTATAATACGGTGTGGGTGCAGAAATCAATCAATCAGGATTTATAAAGTGCGGCTAGTCACCAGATAGGGTATCCAGGCGCTTGCAACCCCAGAGACTTATTCCAACAGCCAGGTCTTGAGGGTCATTTAGAATTCTGAAAGTGAGGTGATGGTCCAGAGGTGTGTGCGGAGGCTGTTCCAGATCTTCACTTTGATGTGTGAGAAGGAGCATCCTCCACTACTGTTTCAGTAGATGCGGGGAGTATGGGCAAGTGAAAGGGAGGTGGAGTGTAGTCTACTCAATGGTTGGTGGTACTTCAGGCGGTGGTTAATGCAGGCAGGTCTATGGTTGTGTAGAGGCTTGTGTGCGTGGGTCAGCAGCTAGAATTAGTATCTCTTCTGTACGAGGAGCCAGTGGACTTTCCTGAGGTGGGATGTGATGTAGGTTCATTGGGGAAGGCAGAGGATAAGTCTGGTCACAGCGTTCTGTGTGGTATGAAGTCTCTGTAGAAGGTGTGCAATGATTCCTACATCGAGGGCATTGTCATAGTCCAGTCTGCTGGCGATGAGGGCTTGTGTCACGGTCAACCAATCAATCAGGGAATTGTAAGCGCGCTACTCACCTGTGAGGGACTCAAGGTGCTGAGGAGTGGGGGGTGTGCAGATCCATTCAGCCGAAGAGCCAGGTCTTGAGAGTCTTCCTGAAGGTGTTCAGGGAGGGGGCGTGTCTGATGTCTGTCGGTAGCTTGTTCCTGGTTCTGGCTGCAATGTGAGAGAACAATCTTCTGCCTGCTCTGGCCCTGTGGATGCGTGGGGTTTCAGCCAGTGCGAGGATGGCTGATCGGAAGTTTCTTTTGGGTACGTGAAAGTTTATTCTGTCGTTGAGGTATTTGGGTCTGTTGTAGTGTAGGCATTTGTAGGCGGGAGTGAGGATTTTGAAGGTGACTCTCTTCTCCATTGGGAGCCAGTGTAGTCTCCGCAGGTGTTGGCTAATGTGTTCATGCCGGGGGATGCTGAGGACGAATCTGGCCATGGTGTTCTGTATTGTATGGAGTTTGCGGAGTAGGGACTTGATGATGCCGGCGTAGAGAGCGTTTTCATAGTCCAGTCTGCTGGAGATGAGTGAGTGGGTGACTGTCTTCCTTGACTCCCCGGGGATCCGTTTGAAGGTCTTTCAAAGGTGCGTCTTGTGTGAAGGGGTAGCCACTTGAAGATTTCATAGCATGCGCAGAGTGAGGAAGCAGGTGAAGGAAATGGTGTTGGCCTGTGATTTTATGACGAGCTTGTTGTCAATGATGATTCGGAGGTTTCTGGCATGGTTGGAGGGAGTGGGTGCAGGTCCTAGGTCTGATGGCCACTAGACCATGTGTTGCAGCTGTTGTCAAAGATCAGTAATTCTGTCTTGTCAGTGTTCAGCTGCAGGTATTCATTATTCATCCAGCCTGCGACGTTTGTCATGCATCTGTGGAAATTGGTTCTGGTGGTGGGGTCCTCGGTGAGTGAGAGGATGAGTTTAATTTCGTCTGCATAGGAAATTATGTTGAGACCATGGACTCAGACAATGTTGGCCAGCGGGGTCATAGAAGCAAAGTGTTTCCTCGTTTACATTGGGACGCGACCCAATGCATATGAGGAAAGGTCCCTCTGAGATCATGTCGGCACACATGTAGAACCGGTGCAATCTGTTTAACAGAAGGCGCTGCACAAGCATCTGCAGGCCCTTTCTGTAATACCAAATTGCCCCAAGAGCACACAAAGCAGGCAAGCACTTCTGTTGCACCATGTGGCATTTTTTGTGATGCAGCCCCAGGAGTTAAAAAAAAATCCTAATAAGATCCCTCACTTCAAAGTAATGCAGAGGGGAAGAAGGTTGCAGTGGGAATATTTTGTTAAGGATAAACAATCCAGTTTAAAAATTACAATAAAAGCATTGCATTGATACAGTATGGAATTGTGTGCATGAATTAAAGACAGAATATAAATAAATAACAAGCATTGGTCAACGCAATAAGTTTCACCGTTGTCATTAATAATACGCTGTTTTTTGTTGGAAGTTGTAGATCAGTGAGCAGGTGTGTACCATACATTACTGAAACTCCATGGAAGTATAATAACGTGTTTATTGATAAATGCAAAATATTGTGCTGTGACTGGTGGTACTATAAACCGGGGAGATTAGTTAAAGTGCAGAGTACAAAAAAAAACATTTCCTCAAAGAAGTATGCTTGAAATGGGTGCAGCTATGGGGCGATTAGATAAAGGGTGGAGGAAAAACCAAACAAGCACAGTGCAAGCGCTGTGCAGGTAAAACCTAAAAAATTCATGCTGACACAATGACATTGAATAAATGAAATTGGAAGAACCCAAAAACATGCAGCCAACAAAAGTATTCAGTTTTTAAAACATGAACCCATATGGCAGCTTGTCATGGAAGCCTGACACTAGCAACAAATTTAAGTCCAATGCGCGATTTTTTATGTCTAGACAAGATGCAGCAATACTCTTAGGGAATCACTATATTAAGAATGCATGGCATAGGCGACAGATAAAATGTCACGACATGTGTCTGCTGACCCATGTGGCTAAATGAAAACATGCACTAACAGGGGAAAATGTGACCCTGGCAGTATTAGGATTTCAGCCGGTGTAGTGCTGCACTATTGACCAAAGCACTCATGCCTGCATCATTTCAGCAACAGTAAGCAACTTTTGGGCGCACATCGGATATAGCCAGAGCATTAAAAGAAATTCTTTACAAACAAATGAATTCAGCTGCATGTCACTGTCATGATAACTTCCCTGCCCTCCTTCCTATGCAGGACACAGAATTAATAAATCAATGGTACTCTTTAATAAAAAGCTACTAAGGGATGTAAGTTCACTATTTAATAACATCCTGAAATTAATCCCTAGGAATGCCATAAGTCAGAGACACAAAATGACTAACGTTTGATTCACCTATCAGCAGTAGTGATATTTACTTCCATATAATTAAAATATCACAGTGCTATGACGAAGCTAATAGCAAGAAACATTTTTCCCAGGCAGCAAAGCTCTAACCAAAGGAATAAAGGTAAAGCGGTAATCGTGGCCAAAACAGTCAACACCTGACTTCACACAGTTCCCCTGATGTTACCCCTCGAGTTGGATGCAGTACTCCACTTGAGACCTCAGGAACGTACATGACACCTGTTATCTTATGAAAACGAGACTTCTTTTGTTAGTGCTGCACAATAAAAACACGCTTACAATGTTGCCTCTCGAGTAGGACACAGTGCTCAAGCTGTGGCTTGCAGAACAGGGCACTACATTCTGGATGAGACCTCCAGGACTTGGTACAACAATCCAGGCGAGGGATGACACAACTGTACACAATACTCTAGGTGTGGGCCCAGAACTGAACACAACTGCAGGTGGTATCTTCTGGGTGGGCACAGTTAAGTTAACGAGGCTAATAAAGTAGGGCACACTACTCCAGATATGGTTTTCACAAGTGACCACAGTACTCCAGATGTGGTTTTCACAGGTGAACACAGAACCTCAGATGGTTAGGTAGCTCAGAGGAAAATGCACCCTCTACTCTATGAACGTAAACTCAAGTTTCAGAATTGACTCTGACACGATCAAATCTGCCTTTCATGCTTGAGGTGGATTATACATCTACCATTGCCACTTCGGAAAACTGTGTGTGACCTTGTGGCCACAGGTTTGAATCTTGGCAGATTCACTCAGCCTTTCAACCTACCAAGGGCGATTAAAGGAGTACCATAGTACCATTGAGTTGTTACTCTAAATAATTACCTGGTTCATCAATTTGTGCATAGACACTCTCATGTGTACATGGAGCAGCGAGGGGCACTAACTGAGTGGCATCCCAGACCTTCAGGAAAGTGTGACTACAAGGGGGATGCTCCCGCTTGCACTCCATTTTGAGCAACCGTACTGATTAAACTTGTAACACATGAGAGTGTCTACGGAGAAATTGATGAACCAGGTCATTAAATATAGTACCACTTATCATGTAAAACATACACATTCCCTGGAAGAATTGGTTATTAACCAGGAAAGGTAGTGACTCAAATCAGGGATTGCTAGCCTTGAGGAAGGTCGAAATTACCCTTTGTGGCTGGGCAACGGTAAAGGCCGAATCATGTCGACCTAGAAGCAGTGCAAGAGAGGAAGGGAACCCTAATTTCCCCTAAACCACCTCCGCCTCTTTTACTTTTAAATCTTTCCAGGAGACCCAGGAATAAACACAGGGTCTCTCTGTGTTAGTTTTAGATTATTTTTCTCACTGTCTTTTTGTTTACTGTACGGATCCCAACACATTCTTTTTGTTGTGTCTTCCCCTCCCTTTGTTCCATCTCAGGCATTAGTCTGGGCAGGGATGTTGTAGCAGCCCTATGATGAAGCATGCCACTATCTAGTGGGTGAGGGCAGTTTTTAACAAACCTTCAGTTTTTCTCATAATGTTCTAAAGAGACAGGTGATACCCTTGGTCACCTGTCTCATCCTCCTTTTACTCATTTTGTGGTTACAGTATGAGCATGATAGGGAGGATGGAAAAGGAGTAGTACCTCTCTCCCCTTCTTAGTGTGTAGATATATATATATATGTTTATAGATTTATATCTCTACAGTAACACTGGGAAGCAAGGTTTTACTGTAAGTTACCCACGGTCCACAGAGTAACATGGGCTCGCTACTGAGAAAACGAGATAGCCAGCTCCATTATTAAAGGCCGAATTGTGTCGAATTTGGTGTCAAACACCATGCTTTTTCCCCAACATGATTCTCGTGTTGAGGGTGAGCTTTCATGTACAGGGTTGCCACCCTGGGTGGGTGCCCACTAGGATACAGTGACCCAGTGCACTGGCGGGCTTTTCCGAGTTGTTTGCAGCCAAGAGAAGAGTCTGCCCTCCTGGTGAGATGTGCTTACAATTCCCCAGGATAAGGTCAAAGGCCCGGGCAGGAAGGAGGTCACATCTCCACCCTACCAGGATGGCTAGCGTTATAGTCATCAAGGCGGTGAGCCTCAATGGCTTTCTTCGCCCTCGAGGACAAAGCCCTTCCTGCCCTTTCCTGCCAGACAAGTGGGAAAATTAGTTATTGAAGAGGTTTACACCTCCAAAAGTCTAACCATGCCTTTAGGGTGAGCTAGGAGGTCGGTACAGCGAAGGAAGGGTTCTGGCAGGTTGTAAGACCCTAAATTAGAGGACTCTGAGTAGAAAAGTGACATTAACCCACAGGATGTTGTCACTATAGGGGCGGGTTATCCCCAGGGACCAGTAGCCCATTGGCCACTGTCCATCACCCACTTAATGTCCCCTAAACTAGGATTTGAGGGATTCCCTGGCACCAGAACCTGTGTTCTGACTTTGAATCCAAGAAGAGCCACAAAAAAGACACCATCACCAACAACAGGACTTTGGACTCTGCTGCTGTGCGAAGATAGGACACTTAAGTGCAGTTAAGAGACCATATACAGGAACAGCCTGTTAGACGTGTGTCCCTGGAAAAAGTTCATGGCTCCAAGCAACAAGGATTCAAGTCGATACCAGAAACTGAAGCAGACTCTCTTGGATTGGTGGGACCGGTCACCTGCGAGCTACAGGAAAAATGGCATTCTGCGTGACAACAGTTGTGACCCCCTGGGCCTATTGAGAGTGAGCCCGAAGAGAAGTGGTGTCCTGCAAGCACAGAGTGGTAGCTAGCGTTTCACAAAGTTTCAAGCTTCTACTTTACTCCTGTCACCCTTCAGCCACTGAAGTAAACGTGGACTATATTTGCAGCAGCCAAGGTTTGCTGATGGCCAGTTGGGTGATCGACTTTTTGAACTACATCTCCAACCCGAGAGCACCTCATAGCGACAGAGACTGACATCGGCACCGAGCCTGCTGCTGTGTCCCTACATCCTGAAGGGGGTGTTGTCCAGTGTGTGGCAAAGCATCTTCAGCGCAACCTGCCCTGGTGATTGACAGCTGCCAGCTATCTCTGCACCCAGAGCCGCTGAGCAAGGTAGAAGAAATCCAGCTATTGAACCCAGGTCCTGGAACCCCAAAGGCCTCTACTCTCTATGGGTAGAGTGGAACTTCATTCCCAAGTGTGGTTTTGTTAAGTGCTAAAAGTGACAGCTCGAACAGATCCTGTTCAGTACCACGGACAGCCAAATCACCTCTGCACCCGGACTCCTTGGGCAAGATAACAAAGTAATGACTGTTGGAACTGGTCTAGAGACCGACATGACCTTATCCACAAGAGGTTTCATTTGAACTTACCCTGCAAGTGACAGAGTGCCACCCATGTTTTCCCCTGTTCATTTCAATGGGACCAGTGTGACAACATAACGTGACTCCAGTTGTATATATGATACAAAGTTCATTTTGGTGTATATATTTATATATAAATAAGCTCTATTTTTAATAATTGGTGTTAGATTTCTTTCGAGTCGTCTCAATTACTTATGCACCACAATCATACTGTAAAATGCTTTACACGTTCCTCCAGTAATGCCTGACTGCGCTTTGCCAACTTTACCAGGGCTGAACTATGGTTTGTTGTTATTGAATCCAAGGATCATCTCTGTGTATTGTGAGAATATTGTATGGTAAGGCCTCCCAGCCATACCACATAATATTCCAGCTTTCAAAACACATTTAACGTTATTTCATGCAATGCGGCTCAGCATGAGAGTTTGCTCTGCAGCATTACACGAAAAAGGAGAGAGCACAAAGATATGGAGCATTTCTGCTCTCTTCTTGCACCATGTTCTGCCTAGTGCCAATGCAGGCACCCTTGCACCATAGAGCAAGGGTGCCTGCGCTGGAGGCAGGATTGTTTTTCTGCAGTAAGGGACACCTTCCTGCACAAAAACAATCCTTAGAGACATATTCCCTTGTATATGTGTGCAGCAGAATGCAGCACACTAGGTAAGTGAAAGTAATGTTGAGAAAAAAAGTATTTGTCAAGTGCAGCATTTTGGTGCAGAGTGCACACAGGTTTACAAGTCTTTGTAAATCTGGGTCTGTGACAAAATGCATGGGTTGATGCAGGGAAACGCCCATGCTGAGCCCATGTAATACCTACCCAACAAATAGTAACACAAAGCCGCACTATGTGTTACTCTGTATTTACTAAACTATGCAAAGTCACAAAAAAGTAGATTTGTCTGGCTTATTAAAGGCAAAACAATTATTACAAGTTATACTAAATATGGCCCTTAGTATGCACTTAGTAAACACAGCTAACTAAAAAACAATAGAAAATAAAAATAGAAAAACTAGTATGGAATCTGGTTGGACATGTTCTTAATAAAGGCAAACTCCTGAGGGGCTGCTATATATGTCCTTTCTACTCAATGTGTAATGGTCCTTGTATTTACTGGAATCCATCTTAATCACTTTTTCATTCAACGCAACACAGCAAAACAACTTGCTGCACTGCGTGAAAGGGAGAGGACAGGAATGCACCATATTTATCATTAAATGGCATATTCCTGTCCCCTCCTTGTGCTAAAGCACTCATTGACTGCTAGCGCCAATGCAGACATGCTTCCGGCAAAGTGCATGAAGGATTGTTTTGATACAGGAAGGGACAGCTTCCTGCACAAAAACAATTCTTTGAGGCAATTTCCTCTTCTAAATAGGCTGCAGAATGCAACACAATTTGAAAGATGAAACCTTGAGGAGAATATTTCTCCTTGTTGCACCTGTGGGGGGAAACCATACAATTCTGAATCATTCCCTGGTTTACCAGTGCTGGTAAATCTGGGAATGTATCAGAATGCATGGGTGGATGTGTGGGAACTCCCACACTCCACCCATGTAACGCCTTCACCACGCAGTGTAACGCCAGGCAGTGACTTGCGCTGCCTTGCGTTACACCTGATTTACCAAGCCACGAAGCGTCATGCAGGATGGCCTTGAGTAGATTGGTAAATCTGATTTTTTTTTGTGTCGCCCCATGTCACCTTATATGTTGCAAGGGAGAGACAAAACAATAATCCCCAGCAGCTGATTTCAGTATTGACCTCAAAACTAGAAGTTACAGGTGTTTTCTTGGTCTTTCTGCGAGCCTCAATGAGAAAATGTTTCTCTTCTTTCTCTACCGAGCAACTACCCACATCGCTGCCTCATAAAGTAGCTCATCACATTTTTCAACATATACTGCTCTTGATTAATCACAAGAGAGTTTTTATTTTGGCATCAGGGTTGTTCATCAGCGTTGTTTAACACTGTAGCCACTTTTTATAGTATAAAATTACTTCTTGAGACAAATTGGTATCTAGCAGTTGCTTTTCTCCTTGAAGTCAATCTACGTTTTAGTTCCAGTCCTTCTTTCAAGGTCATTAAGTGTTGTTGACTCAGATATCTTTTTGAGATCAGGTATCTCAGACGCAGTCCTGTTTTTGAGATCAATACATTTCCTGGAATGTTTTCATGCTGATCCTGGTTGTGAGAATTGTTATTTACAGCTGGGTGCTAAACTGTGTGGCAGAGAAAACATTTCAGCCTGTGGTGTGTGCCATGGGGTCTAAGTGTGATCACTGTCCTGGTCAATGTTCCCCATGGGATGTTATTGCATTGTTATCAACTACATGATCAGATCTCTTAGTGTGAAATTGAGATGGACGCTGTTCCTTCTTGTCTAGACCATTAACTGAGCTGGTTCTATGTGTTCCTCTTTGCCATTGATTTTAGTGATTTTGAAGTACTCTTATTCGTACACAATTTGCAGGAGAAGCTCAACAGAGCCTCTATTCTCCAATTGAGTATAATGTGACTAGCACGTAACCCTCCTGAATTTAATCATTTCCTTGCATGCCAAGATTATATCCTGGGCATCATAACTTAGTAAACAAAGATCACAAACCCTATAAAGCTCGGTCCAAGGAAAACGGGTGTTACATGATATACACCCCTCTGAGTCATTCTAACATTACCTGATACAATTTGAATGAATGTTAAAGTTAAAAATAGATAATCTCACTAGCGCCAGGGTTTTCAATCGTTTCAATTTTGTTTTCCATACTGCACTGTCAATTTTCCATAGATGATGTGCAAAACTATGCAACATCTCTGAACCATATGGCATTAAAAATTAAGCAAAGGTAAAGCCTATGTCCTTGTACACTGTGGGTGTCTGAGGCCACGGTAATGAGTATTATTACGACGAACAGCTGAAACCAACACCAAAGGGAAGGAGAGTGCACAAAATGTGATCTGCAAGAGCGCATGCGGCAGACACAGTGCTCTAGTAAAAGATGCAATTTAAGTTGTATAAGAAATAATAAACTGCTTAAGATAATAGGAAATGTGTGAGTCATAAATCATCACTGAACTTTATTTTCAAGAGAGATGCTGGAGATGGCATTTCCAATATATCTGATCTAAAAAGGATAATTTACCATAAAAAAAGAATATCTTAAACACACAAAATGACATAGAAGAGTGAGAGTAATTTATGTGCCATGACTGATGCAAAATAAAAATTTCAGTTGGGGAAATACAATAAATCATGTTGTGTAAATCAAACATTAAATTATTTGTTAACTTAAAAAGAATGTGTGAGGCAAGTGGAGAAAAAGGGAATTAACAGAATATACACTGGGGCACAAAATTCATTAGAGTTTAATATAGCACGAACTAAACCCGAAGATATCAGGTATCAGAGCGCTTTACATGAGCACCAGTTTTGTTACAGACGGACACATTCATTTTATGTTGGGCATGGGGAGATTAAGTGATTTGCCCAGAGTCACAGCATGTTAAGTGTCCCTGCGGAGACTCAAGCCCGGTTCCCCCGACTTCTAGAGTGACCGCTCCAGCCTTAAGGCTACATCCTCTCCCCAGATTAAAAACCTGCAGCGGGCTTCCTTGAGAATATGCAAGGATTGTTTTTTCAGTCAGACATTATCTTACCCAATGCACACAGCTGGTCGTATACTTGATGTAATGCAATCTGTGTAGGAACCTCCAACTTCTCAGTGCCTTTTCTGTCCTGGGCATACTTCTCCCTCGTATTTCTCAACTTTTCAAACCTATTGTACCTCACTATACCCCATAAAATCAGCTACTTTAACTTAAGCCTGCCACACACTATCAAGAAAATATCTCATTGTTTTAGGAGTAGACACAAATAACAGAATAATCAACACAAACTCTTTGGCAAACTTCCGACTCGAAGTCCTCAGGTAAAATATCTACTGTAAAGATTCAACCAGACGATCACAGCTTGCCTTAGATTTAGGCCTAAAACACTGAAGACAGACTATAACTCCTGCTAACACGTGATGCCATGGGGAAGTAGAAAAGATCAAACTAAGTAATTGTGACCTTAAATGCCAAGGGAGCTGAAAGATGGCTTGTGATGACAAGACCATCCTCACAAAACACAGGGTACAATAGGACTAAGCAATGACGAGAAAACAAAACGGTTTATGTTATTAAACAAACTAGCAATATTTTTACTTCTACCAGGAAATGACCAACCCAGATATCCCGAAAACTCACACTAAGTGACCCATCTGTACGTTAAGTAATAAATCATTTTATTGGGACAAATGTCCATAAAATATTCGTAAAACAGATAAAATATAATACCAACATTTAAAAAAAATTGAAATTATTTTTAAAAGCTACCAAATCATTAAAACTTGTGAGTTTGGTAAAAACAGAAAACATTCTATTTCCACTACCACCTCACAAAAATACATCTTGGACAAAAGTGCAATTGCATCAGATCTACTATACCTGATAACTTAAAAATATAGGTTCTAAAAACTTAATGCAAGCAATTTTATAAAACAGGCAGTCAATAAGCACATGACATATTGAACAGTTTATTTAAACAACAAAAAAACACTGGCACATGCCATTTTTATCCTGCACATTTTCATACCATTTAATTCTAGAGAAGATTGGATTGCACTCAAGCCGTCGTTTGAGAATCTCCATACTCGGCTTGGGATCAGGTAATTGAGTGAGATACAGGAAAATCTCCCCATGACCTACTGTGTCTACTGAAAAACTGATAGAATGTTTTTTCAACAGATAAACTATACCCAAACTGTGGGACACTTTGAGGGTCAACTCTCCCAATGATTTTTGTTTGAGAATGGCACCCATGTTCCTATGGTTCCCATTGAGTTGTGCATAGGTTGTTTTCGTTAATACTTTTGGGTGTAGCGTTGGCCACTTTCCCTTCGCTAATGAGAATGTACTCCCAACAAGTAGCACTGTAAGGATCTCTAATTGTTCTTTGCCATCTAAATCCATAAAATCTATCATTCTGGTTTTTTTTTTATTGGTTTTTTTCACTTTTTTTAACCTTTATTTGTATTTTTTTGGTTTACATCTCCAGCACAATAAATCAAGTAAGGTACAAGTATACAGCATATCAACTCCCGCAACCGGCAGGCTGTTTATCAATAGCGAAGATGGCGGAGGTTGCCTTGTCTACCGCTTTGGTAGTTACATTTTCGTTTAAACATTACTGAATTTTAAAAGAACTCTCTCCCCCACCCATCTATCATTCTGTTTGCAGTTGTCCAGAACCTTACCCACTGGATGCTCCCAATTACACTTTATTCCTCTTCCACCACAATTTCTACAATGACCAAGAATGAGATTTCAACACTAACTGAAAACATAAAATCCCCCAGTCTGCCTGGTGAACCCCGTCCTGCTGTATGCTTGAAGCAATTCAATCATGATCTTGAAGTGGACATATCATCTAGGATTAATATTTCCCTTACAAAACATAGTATCATAATGTCTGCAAAAAGAAAGTAACCGCTGACCAGATTATTGGGTCTAATTAGTATCTAATCTCCAATCTAGGCAATGGCAGTATCAATTTGGTAAAAAAAAGTCACAAGGAATGGTGTGTAGATTTCCGTTATGTGCAATTAATCTTGCATAACCTTGCTTAAATCCTAATTACTGGTGTTCGTGTATTTCATGCAATCTCTGTTTTTCTTTCTGCTACGCTGGTCACAAAACTTTCTCTTGTGAGTGATTCAAGCAGAAACTATCTCATGGGAAATTTGAAACTGGATGTGTGCCACAGATGCATGTGCTGACTGGCAACATCAATTTTTCGAAAACTCCATGAACAATACATTGGGCTGGTTTCTTTCCAACCTTTTATATGCGAGGGAATGTCTCACCTAAAGTTTTCATTTACATTCGCATAATACCTGTAATTCTTGAGAGAATTACACAAATCACACTTGGATAAAACAGTGCAGTTTTATCCACCTATTTCACAGGTCACAAGGTGTTAATCAGGCCTGCTAGAAGCACTGAGTCCCACAAAAGTATTCTGGCTTCATACTGCTTGACCTCTCTGTAGCAGAGAGCACTGCGGGCCATGACATGCTGCTGACAAGACTTGACGAAACAACTAAAGTTTATGTCCTGGAAAGGAACTACTCCTTCCTCTTCATCTTCAACTATGCAAGGAGCATCATCTCCTCACACACTAGAAACACACCTGCTACTTCCCATCTTTCTAGACTTGTACCATTTTGACACCATACCCATTATTCAGGGAAACAGATAGTTTACTTAGTGGCAAACACGTTTGTGTAATGACTGGATACAAAGCAAGTGCCAGCGTGTTCACATAAAAACCATATAGTCTTTAAAGTGAAAAACCTGAAAACAAAAGCCCTTGGCAATCATCATTCCGATGCAATGAATATAATAGTAGGTCACATCATGCGGAATATTATTTAGATGTTGCTCTATATAGGTACTTTTTTTTCTTATAATATTTTTTTTATTAGAACAGGAAAAATTGGTAAAGTACATAGTTTACATGTCAGTTTACATATCAAATAGCAAGACCAATAAATGTATCAATCATAGTCAACATACCATATTACAATTTCCAATGGCAACCTACAAGGAATCAGACTCTCACCGCCTCTAACTAGAATATCCTAACTACAGTTTTAATTAATAAGTTACATTAAATAGGATTAATAAATTAAGTGCCAAGTGCCTGTCATTTTGTTTCGTGTCTGACGAATATAGGAATACAATAACTTCTACAAAGGGCCGCATGCATATATAACTTATTTTTAACTAGTTTGTGATCTGCAGGTTTCAGCTATGAACTCATACGGAAAAAAAAGGTAGCCAAATACCCCTAAATCTTACCACAGCTCCTATACGTTTGGCATAGGCCTCTTCAAGTCTACACGTCCTAGTCATTTTATTAAACCAATGTTCAATGCTAGGTTGTAGCCTGGTTCTCCAGTTTTCCTCTATATAGGTACGTGTTTATGCTGAAGACCACAAGCATCTTCAAAAGACAAATCAAGCTAATCTGTTGTGCTGCTTTGAGAATAAAACAAATGCTCTGCATCCAAAGGGTACTTCAACCTTGGTATGTCTCATATTTACTTAAGCATTTGATACTGTGCCACGTGGCAAACAAATGGGTAGAGATTGGTTTAGAAGTTGATAACGTTACATATTTCGAGTTAATTTACAGCAGAAAAAGAGTGTTGGCAAACAGAGCAGCTGCAGAATGAGCACCCAGGGATCAGTACTAAGAGATAAACAACAAAACCACATGAAAACTTGAAAAACTGGTTATTTAAAAGCACAAGATTTGTGAGGCACTTTGTTAAATAAAATTATACAAATGGAGAAGTAATTCTGAGACTCTCATTATGATGGGCCCAATAAATTCAGATATATGTAGTGACTATCCTTACCGCACATATGCATAGACATTATGAGTTTTGTGATAAATATGGGCAGGGCAAACCTGACGATGTTTCCTGCCAGAAATGCCTGGTAAATACTGGACCATGCAGATTTTCATGCTGAGCATTATTCCACAAAAAACTAGTGAAAGACAATAATTATCGCACCCGATAACTAATAAGCTCCTAAGTGTCCGTTTTTATTAGGTCCCATAATTAATGATTGAATCCGATAGTGGCCTAAGAAGGACATGGGCACAATAATTATAAGGAAATTAATTATCCTCCACCTAACCCATCTCACCTGAATGGAAATTATGTGAGAGAAGCAGGGAGCATGGTTCGTGCCACGGTCCCCTTACCACCTCACGTGGCATGTGAAATGGCACAGGATGAGCAGTGTACACTGAATGCAGTTGAGGACTCAGGTGTGTAAAAGGTATGATCTTTGTCTGGTCAAGTACACTCAAGATGACCTATTTATTTGTATCTCTATGGAAATTTTAGCCTACATGTTGAGGTAAGAGTGTAGAATAATTTTTTCTGTGCTGATTTTTTTTTATAAATTAGATGCAGTTGCTACATGATAGAGCGGGGGCAGTATGGAGAACTACCAGACAGAGAAAAGGGCAAACGTGTTGTTTTGTTCTGGGTATACAGGTGTGTTGAATATACACAAATGATGTTTGCCAACTTTGTGCTGTTTTGGGAAAATGTCATGAATTTAACAATGTTTGCACAACAAGAGGGGGTAAAAAGTGGAAAGGATGCAGCACTACGGCCACAGCTGTCGATTCTGGAATTGGGGAACCAGGTTCGAGTCTCAGTGTCCGTTCAACAACCTGTAATTCTGGGCAAATCACTTAATCTCCCCGAGCCTAAATAAAAATGAATGCGGGCCTGTGTAATTTAACTGGTGCTCATGCAAAACGCTCTAATACCTTTGTGTCGAGTTCGCACTGTATAAAACTGCAAAAAATAATTTGTTTTGCAGATAAAAAAACTACACTAAAATAATATTTTTGTGGACAAACTCACATCAAAAATGGGTGTAGGAGATTTTGTTTTTATTCAAAGAAGATAAAACTTGAAACTTTGTGAAATTGCAAAGATTATCAACTGTGCATAATGTTGGCAGTGAAATTATTATTTTGCACACATCTGGTAGATATTTAGCAGTGGTGGGGGCTGTGGAGAGACAAATTTGGATACTGCGTAAACAAAGGTTGTATCAATCACATGGTGCGGACTGCAGCCATTCTGCAGTGGCCATTGCTGTTTTCTTGCACCATGTTCGTATGGCTTAGTGAACAATAATGTTTTCAGTAGATTGCTGAAGTGTAAGCAGTGAGTGGTGAGAAGACACCAAGGGATCGGTAGGGATCTACTGGGAACAACGTTCACCTGCTTTTTTACTTTTACTTGTTTACACAGGGGCAATGTAATGCAGTGAAGGAGGAGCATCGCCCCACTGGCTCAGATCCAGCAGCAGAAAAATAAAACGATATTGAAATATCATTTTATTTTTCACCTCCTGGCTGAGCCAGCGTGTGCAGGGAGTGGCGGCCGGACCATGGGGGAGGATGTAGTGGTAGATGTGCACTTTTAAGTGCGCATGTCAGTTTGGCCAGCCATCTTAATCCGGCCAAAATGACAGGCATCCTTAGACTTCTCCAACAGGGCGTCTGTGCTGTTGGAGAAACAGCACAGACTTCCTGTGCCTGAGCGATAGTTGATCCTGCCCACTCAGGCCAATCCCCACACTGCTCTCCCGCTTGAGAGCAGTGTGGGGATTGGCTGGAGAGGCTGTGATGCTAGCCCAAGGACTGCTAGGACCAGGAAGTGGAAGCAGAGGTGCGCGAGGTGGCTGGCAGCACCCGGTAAGTTAAAAAAATAATACATATTATTATTAACTCACATTTCCCATAGATTAGTTTAACCTGCATTTATTTTTCATTTATGATGTGTTCATTTTATTTTATATGTAATTACGTGTCGGAAAAAGGCCCAAAAATAGTTAAAGAATATATTTTTCTTTGAAGCTACGTCTTTGACTGTGGCCCACACTCACTGGCCCCACTCACACTGTAATGAGGATCACAGAACACACTTTGACGGCTGGTGGGAAAACATTCCATTGATTTGGACCCATGTGGTCTTCAAGATGCACCCTCCTGTTACAGCCTCCTGAGCTTTGGCCAATGATTGGATCCTTGGCTAAAAAAGTCTCCTGGTTCACAAGAATTTGCCTCATTATGTACTTAACACTGGGCATTATATAGATTTTGTGTGCTTAAAACAAAACGCACATCATGGACAAAGGTACCTTCTGTAGTAATGCCCTGGACCAATACAAATATCCCACTCCAGCTTATTTTATATGAAAAGTTTTCAGTATGTGCATTGCATCCTGAAATCGACTCAGAGACACATTGTATGTGATCTTAGCTCAAAAGAGATGTAAATATAATTGTAGGATGTTTTGATTCCCCTTCGACCTACATGAAACAAAGGCTTCTTGTTCGCCACTGTTATTCCACTCTGGATGTATCTTGCCGGCAGTCCTTCCTTCCTCTGTCTCCTCCTTACCTCTATCCTTTGACGTCATATTATATTCATGAGACCAGCGAACTGGGGAAATGATGGAATTTTCCCCCTCTGTGCAGTGTAATTAATTATCAATATAGTATCACAGGCAGCCAATAAAATGCTGGCAAACCTCAAACGGTTTCCTTAATAGAAGCTCATTGCTGCGTGTTACTAAGCAACTTTATCTAGCCATGGGATTGGTTCCAAGTTCACAAAAAGTTGATTACTAAATTTAAGAAGATGTTTTGCTTCCAAGTATTCCATAGAAACAGCAATTTCTCTAACTGATCCACGTACTCCTGAACTATGGACCATATCAAATCTGCAATCACTCAATCTTTCGACCTGCATGGATTGCAGCTCTAGTATATTCAAAGTGTTTGTTCCTTTACATTTAAATGCTCTGTGCATAAGAACAGCCGACATTCCAAACAACATCTAGAGTATCTATCTCCACAATGCGTAAGAACAGTCGAAAGTCCGAAACAATATCTATTTACAACAATTTGACGCAGGGCGGAGCTGCACGTCACTTTGTAGCACTGCCCTGCTTCAAACGAAAAGGCCAGCAATTAGCTGTATCTATGAGATATGGCACATCTCTGTCCTCTTACACTGTGCTGGTGCACAAATATCTGCCTAGCACCACCATAGGCACCCTTGCACCATGCCTGCATTGAAATCAGGTAGTTTTTGTACAGGAAGGGACGCCTTCCTTTGCAAAAACAACAGGTGCAGGGTTTTGAAGCATTCCCAGATTTACGCTATGTTTTTAATCTGGGAATGTGTCAAAACCATGGGAGTTAAGTAGGAAAACCCACAGCAAAGCCCATAGCACGCCTACTCGAGGCAGTGTGAGGAAACGCAGTGACTTGCTCTGCACTGTATTATACCATATCTATGGGGCCATGAATAGCTACCAGGGTGGCTTTTCGTGGCCTTGTAGATAAGGGTCTGCACTGTGCGCTGCCGGAACATCAGAAAAGTGACATTCCGGCGGCACACTGGGCTTTTAAATAAGCCCCTAACAGTATCTACCAGTGGAGATGGTGATTATTTGGAGAAAAAACACTGCTACTTTTGAAACTGAAGCTGGACACATCATGTTCATAGGCACTGTACAAGTGTGAAGAATGTCAATCTGCTGAGAATGCAGTATGGTGAACGAGTGAGTGTATATTGCAGCACTGCCGGTTTAATCACCTCGAGTTGCTTGGCTGCAGGATGTACAGTACTGCATTAAGGGACGGAATTTTACTGTGACATGAAGATTCAGAATCCATAATAAGAAACAAAAAGGTTCCTAGGATCATGCTTGCAGTTGAGAGGCGGCCGGCGCCATCAGTCAAACTACTATGAATATCCACTATATATGCATTCAATAGTAATGACCTAGAATGGGCTAGTGAAAACACCTGAAACACACTGTAGGCCATATCTATGACCTGGTTTGTGTCACAAGCGATACAAACCTTAAGTCAGATTTTTGAAGCCATGCAAAGCCACTCTGTGTGGCTGTGAGTGGCTTCCAAAATTTGGAATAATGCAATGCTGCACAAATCACTGCATTGCATTACTCTGCCCTGGGTAGGCATTCCATGGGCGCTGTGTGGGTGTTCCCACACAACTCCCATGGTTTTTGACGCATTCTCAGATTTACAAGACCTTCTAAACCTGGAAATGAACCAAAAAGATACCCCCCCCCAGGAGAGGCGTAACAAGGAGAGATATCTTTATTTCTCCTTGTTACTCCCTTTTTCTATGTGTGCTGCATTAGCACACATAGAAAAAAGGAAATTCCTTCCAGGAATGTTTTTATTGAGGAAGGTGTCCCTTCCTGCACAAAAACAATCCTGCATGGAACACAGGTGCCCTTGCACTGCGTTTGCGCTAAGCTGATAAAAGGGTGCAAGCGCAGGGGGGGGAAATCAAGATGGTGCCATATGCCTGAAATATGATGCATTCCTGCCCTTTCCCAGTGATGCAGTGCAGTGCAGCTAGTTGACTTGCAGGAATGCACTGTGCCACTATTCAGTCAATATGTCCCTGGGTACATGAAAGTGTAAGAATCAATGAAGAGCCCGGATGAGCAGTTATCCAAGTCTTGACCCACAAAGTTGAGCTTCTTAAAAGTCCGCTAGGATGCAGATTTCTGTTGTATGGTTAGTCAATTCCTTGGCCCTCACTAGCTTTCTAAAAGCAAGTGGCGTCTGGTGACTTGTTCATGACAAGTTCCACAAAGCGATTAAAGGAAGCAAGGAAGAGCAATTGACAAATTGGTGCTAAGTAAATTAAGAATACTAGACAAAATCATGTAATTTATAGACAAAATCATGTAATTTAAAGTTGGTTACAATGCAATACATTAAAAAACTATTCCGAAGGGGTAGTATAAAAGTAATTATTAAGTAAGTATTAATGGCAGGGAAGCTGTAACTAACAACATAGTTAGTTACCTTTCAAGAAAACACAAGAAGGCTGAAGCCAAATAGTAAGGTCTTTGAACTTGAAGCCCAGTTGATTTTGGTTTAGTGCTGTATTTTACTACCTAGTGGTCGGCCTGTGGATGGTAACATTTTTTTATTTTACTGAAACAAAAGGCCAATCACTGCTTTGCTGTCATAAAGTAATCTTTTGTACAATTTAGATGGGGCACGTCAGTAAACATGATTTTAACAGCCATTCAAAGATTAAACACTAATTTAGCTAGGTATGAGTAGACTAAATCAGGATCCATGTACCATAAAAGAGAGGACAGGGTTAAGCAAACATGAAACACAAAAGCATTGGAAAAATAACTCCACAAAGCGTGCCAAGCAGATAAAACACACACATGCCCCCAGAACATTGAGAAGCATAAATAAAACTAGTTTTCTCAACACCAAACAAGAACTCATTAAATGAATAAATCTACACCCCCAAATCCACCTCCTTTTGAATAAATTACTAGCCCCACCTAATCTCTATGAGTTCCACAGAACATCTATTTGTCCCAGGTGTGGCCTATTCGTTGTTCCTTAATGGGCACGCACATCTGATAGCAAGCTTTTAAAGAGATAGCGGCATAGGCACCGCATCCACGGGGTAATATATGGGGTGGAGCAGGTGGTCACAGCAGGGACAGCTTAGACTAGGTAATATCGTGAGTGTCCTTTCAATGTATTGGTGTTTCTGTATGGCTTAATGGGCGCATGTAGGGCTTTCTAGGCACACAGAGCCCAACAGCAGCCAGTCTTAGGAGAACGTATTCCACCGTGTTCCAAGAACCCTATGTTTACCGTACAGGGAGTGTTTTAAACGTAATAATGCATTGTGGGAATTGTAGTCTTGGTTCACTTAGTTTGAGTTAATTGTGCAAAAGCCTCATTTCTCAACAGTTTTGCAAACAAAGAAAAAGGACAGGGAAGGCATCAAGGTGCGGTGAAATCATCCCATCAGCAGCTCCATGGCTCCATCTTGACCTGCAGGTTTCAAGGATCTTTAAGACGGACAAAAGCTATTCACTAGAATGAGAGGGCTATTGCGTCATCGCGGGCTGATAATACATGCTGAAGCTAACTAATGTATGACTAGCTTTTCTAACGCACCCTGGCATCCTCTGTACAATGTCAAATCTATAGGAAAGTAACAGAAACGCACACAAACCGACACAACAACAAAAAAGGCACTCACTAACCTTAGTTTGTACTGATTGCGCTGCTGCAACTGGATGAGGCAGTGGAATCTTCGCCTCCCTCAAGCTCTAGGCCTCAGTACCTCCCGAACTCTGTTTAGGCACCTGATCGCTCTCTGCCTACATATGAAGCCGTAGTTCTTCCCTCCCTTACTATTCCCATTACTGAACTTTCAGAAACAGGGTGCACAATGCTGTCAGCTACACTTGTGAATGAAAGGTACACGCCACACACGAAAGACTGCAACACGGCCACCTGCTATTATGCGTGCCACTGACCCATGGGGGATGGATATCAGTGTTGCCTGACATATCAGCTA
This sequence comes from Lissotriton helveticus, assembly GCF_964261635.1. NCBI lineage: Eukaryota > Metazoa > Chordata > Amphibia > Caudata > Salamandridae > Lissotriton > Lissotriton helveticus. The sequence goes on from NC_136061.1 coordinate 707,962,808, forward strand.
ATCCAGATGCTGATTTCATGTTATTTGGCATTAGGTGACAGCATGACCGCACCTGGATTGGCTGGAGCAGGCAGATGCAGCGCTCCAACCGTGACCAGAAAGATGTGTCGGTATTCCCTCGTCTCACTTGCACAGCACAGGTTGGGAAGTGTTGAAGTACGTATGTCAGATTGGCCGTGGCAAACAAAACAGTCAGAATGACATGCACACTTTATTTCACTGCTACGGGCAGGGTTCCTGCCAATCTTCATGCTTCGACAAGGCCACATTGACACCATCTAACAACGTAATGAATATGCTACTTACCAGTATGCATCTGTTCTTGGCATGTAGGGCTGCTAACATTCATATCTGTAGCATAGATCGCCGCCTAGTGTTGGGTCCGGATGATTGCACATTGTTGTCCTGGAAGAGTCTTCGAAGTATCACGAGATAGGTGGCTCCTCCCCTGGACTACAGTGCGCATGGGCATCGACTCCATCCCCAGATTGTTTTTAGCCATTGTGGCAAAGATGGAGTTTAACAGTGAAAGTGATGGCCATGCTAGAGATGAAATGCAAGAAAAGTCTGCAGCCGCTACGGGCGCCGGGGAGGAGGGCGGGCGATATGAATGTTAGCAGCCCTACATGCCAAGAACAGATGCATACTGGTAAGTAGCATATTCAGTTCGAGGCATGTCGGCTGCTAAATTCATATCTGTAGCATAGAATACATAGCAGTCCCTCCATTAACGGCGGCCGCCCGTGCCAGCTGCAGAAGTCTGAAAAAGTGTTTTAAGAACAGCCTCTCCTACAGCTGCCTGCTGTTTGGAATGCACATCTACACAGTAATGTTTGGTAAACGTGTGTGGTGTAGACCATGTGGCTGCCCTACAAATGTCTTCTAAAGGAATGTTACCCAGGAATGCCATGGAGGCCCCCAACTTGCGTGTGGAGTGTGCTCTGGGGGGACCGTTAAAGTGCGCTTAGCCTTCTGATAGCAAATCTGAATACACTTAACGATCCACCTGGCTATTCCTGCTTTGGAAATGGGGTTGCCTTTATGCTGGGCTGCGAAGGCAACAAAGAGTTGCTGTGTCTTTCTAAAAGGTGGTGTTCTGTCAATGTAGTACATAAGTGCTCTTTTGACATCAAGCGTATGGAGCATCCTTTCTGCCACCGTTTCTGGGTTGGGAAAGAATGCGAGCAGTTCGATTGTTTGATTGACATGAAACTGCGACACCACCTTAGGGAGAAATTTGGGGTTATTGCGCAGCACCACCCTGTTTGAATGAATTTGTATAAATGGCTCTTGAATGGTGAGCGCCTGGAGCTCACTAACACGTCTTAGAGACGTTATGGCAATGAGAAAAGCCACTTTCCATGTGAGGAACTGAAGCTCACATGAATGCAGAGGTTCAAATGGGGGACCCATCAATCTGGTGAGCACCACATTGAGGTTCCACACAGGAGCTGGCGGGGTCCTGGGAGGGATGACCCGCTTCAGCCCTTCCAGGAATGCTTTAATGGCAGGCACCCTGAAGACAGAGAGATGCTGCCTGTTTTGGAGATAAGCCGCTATGGCGGATAAGTGTATCCGAATGGAAGCGTATGCTAGATTGCATTTGTAAAGATGCAACAGATAGCAGATGATATTAGGAATGGATGCATCGAGCGGGTTGATAGCGTGCTCGGTACAGTAGATGACAATCCGCTTCCATTTTGCTGTATAGCAAGCTCTGGTAGTGGGCTTCCTTGCCTCCCGGATGATGTCCATGCATTCAGGGGGCAAATCAAGGAAGCCAAACTCTAAGACCTCAGGAGCCAGATCGCCAGATTGAGCTGCTGCGGATCCGGGTGCTGAATGTCGCCACGGTTCTGCGTTAAGAGCCTGGGTGTGAGGTGCAGTCGTTGATGCGGTACCACGGAGAGTTCGAGGAACGTGGTGTACCACGGTTGTCGCGCCCACGTTGGAGCAACTAGGATGAGCGTCAGCGAGTGTTGCTTTAGCTTTCGTGCCACCAGCGGAATGAGAGGCACTGGGGGAAAAGCGTACGCAAATCTGCCTGACCAGTTCATCCATATCGCATTGCCCTGCGATAGTGGGTGAGGGAACCTGGCGGCAAAGCTTTGGCATTTTGCGTTTTCCTCCGTGGCAAACAGGTCGATCTGTGGATGACCCCACTGCTGGAAGTACGGGCGGAGTACTGATGGATGTAACTCCCACTCGTGCATTTGGTGGCTGTACCTGCTGAGCAGATCCGCCATCTGATCGTCCGTGCCCGGGAGGTGTTCCGCCATGAGGAAGATGTTCCTCTGAATGGCCCACTTCCACATGCTCTGAGCCAGATGAGACAACTGTGGAGAGTGCGTACCTCCCTGATTTTGAATGTAGTACATGGCTGTCATGTTGTCCGTCCGGATCAACACGACTTTGTTGCACAGATGTACTTTGAAGGACTTGAGTGCCATGAAGATTGCCATCAGCTCCAAGTAGTTGATGTGCATCTTCCTTTGTTGCGTTGTCCATAGTCCCTGCACTGTATAGTGGAGCACATGAGCTCCCCATCCCTGGAGAGATGCGTTCGTTTTTAGAGTAATCTGTGGCACAGGCTCCTGGAACGGTCGGCCCTCGCAAAGGTTGTGTGGATTCCACCAATGCAGAGAGCGTATGCCCGACCTGTCACCAACACTAGGTCGTTTAGCTGTCCTTGAGCCTGAGTCCACTGATGCGCTAAGCATTCTTGGAGCGGACGCACATTGTGTCTCGCGTGCGGGACTATGAAGATGCAGGAGGCCATCATGCCTATCAACTGCATGAACACTCTCGCTGGGAGTGAGTGTTGCGGTCTGAACTTTTGGATCAGCGTCTGGATGTTGTCGATCCTCGCTGGGTTTGGCTGAGCTGTGGCAGCCAGAGTATTGATCGTCGCGCCTAAATACTGCCGCACATGGGCCGGCTGAAGGTGTGACTTCGGGTAGTTCAGTGTAAATCGTAGACCGTGAAGGAGGTGAATGGTGTGGGACATGTCTGCGGCGCACTGCTGGGCTGACTTTGCCTGCACGAGCTAGTCGTCCAGATAAGGGTAGACATGTATACCCTGTCTCCGGAGGTGTGCCGCCACAGTCGCCAGACATTTTGTGAACACTCTGGGAGCGGTGGTCACTCCGAAGGGGAGAACCTTGAACTGGTAATGCCTGTTTTGGATGGTGAACCTGAGGTACTTTCTGTGGGATGGGTGGAGTGGTATGTGAAAGTAAGCATCCTTGAGGTCCAAGGTTGCGAGGAAGTCTCCCTGTTGTAACAAGGGAAGAACCTGCTGCAGTGTCAACATGTGGAAGTGTTCCGAAAGAATGTACTGGTTCAAGGGGCGTAGGTCTAGAATCGGTCTGAGTGAGCCATCCTTTTTTGGGATTAAGAAGTACAGGGAATAAACCCCTGTGCCTTCCTCCTCCACTGGCACGAGCTCTATTGCGCCTTTTTGCAGCATCACCAGAACCTCCTGCTGCAATAAGTGCAAGTGCTCTGCTGACATAGGACGGTGTTTTGGGGGCATGGGTGGTGGGGTGGATGTCAGTTCTAAACAATAGCCGAACTGGATAAGTTTCCTGACCCACCTGTCTGTGGTGATGGACTTCCAGACGGGCAGGAACTGTTGGAGTCTCCCCCCGACAGGTGTTGGATGGTCGGGGGGCAGTGACAGGGAGTCACTGTTTGTTGGGGGCAGAGGAACGGGAACTGTTGTTGCCTCTGCCTCTACCCTTGGCACTGTTTCCTCTGTATCCACCTCTGCCCTGCTTGCTGTAGGAGGATTGCGCACCACCTTTATTGAATGGCGTCTACTGCGACATGTGCCCTCTGTTAACACCTCGATTGCCTGAGCGACGAAAAGTGTTCCCTCTAAATTGTTGTGACTGGAGAGCTCCCATGGACTTTGCAGTCTCCGTATCTTTTTTGATCTTCTCCAGGGTGGTGTCCACCTCTGGGCCAAACAACCTGTCCGGATTAACGGGTTGGTTGAGGATAGTAGTTTGTATCTCTGGCTTGAATCCCGAGATGCGGAGCCATGCCTGACGCCTCAACATCACACTAGTGTTGATCGCTCTCGCTGCTGTGTCTGCAACATCTAGCGCACACTTTATAGCAGCGTTGGAGATGAGCTTCCCCTCCTGGATAAGCATTTCAGCTCCCTCTTTAAACTGGTCTGGGAGGTGTTGTAACAGCTGCTCTAGGGTGTCGTAGTGTGCCCTATTGTATCTGGCCAACAGAGCCTGCGTGTTTGAGATGCGCCATATGTTGGCCGCCTGAGCTGCTACCCGCTTCCCAGATGCCTCCAGCACTTTTGACTCCTTGTCTGGGGGAGGAGCTTCACCCGTGGTTTGTGAGTTTGCCCTCTTGCGGGCATTAGAGACCACCAAGGAGTCCAAAGGCAACTGTCCCCTGATGTAGGTCGGGTCTCCAGGTGCCGGTCTGTACTTCTTCTCAATGCGTGGGTTGACAACTTGTGATCTTGTGGGTTCCTTGAAAATGTCTGCCGCATGCTTAAGGACCCCTTTCAACATTGGGAGAGTCTTGACAGTTTTTTCAGCAGTAGAGAAAGTGTCAAAAAGGAAGTCCACCTCCACGGGGTCAGCATGCATTTCCACTTTATGGTTTGTAGCTGCCCTTTCAATTAAGGCATTAAATGCCGCAGAGTCCTCAGTGGGAGACGGCTTTACGTTATAGACCTGGGGATCCTGGACCGTCTGCTGGTCCCCTTGATCACCAGTATCCATCCATGAGTCCTGCTGCTCATCCGGCTCTGTATGAGCAGGAAAATTGTACTCCTCATCTTGCTCCCCTCCATCCCCATCAGAGTATGTGGGTGAAGGTGTTGCACTCCGCCCATGCTGAGGAAGAATCTGCTCCACCAGAACTGGGGTGTCTGCTGCAGGCTTTTTACGTTTCAGAGGAATGGTAAAGGACTGCAAAGGTTGTGAAGTAATCTTCCTCTTGTATAGTGTGAGTTTCCCGGTGTCGGCATCGATGAAATGCTCCGACCGTTCTTCAACCAAAGGGTGTCGATGACCCACAGTCCCAGCCGGTGGTGTTGACGTCGACACAGTGTCCTTGGGCACCGACCGCGGTGCAAAGGCCTTCGGCGCCACCTTAGGCGGCAACGTGTAGATGAGCGGTGCCGATGTGGTCTTCGGTGCGTCTGCCGGCTTCGGTGCGGAAGGAGTCTTCGGTTCCGATGCCAAAGCCTTGTCCTTAAGGCGCTTGAGGGAGTCTGAGACCTGCTTCGTAAAGGAAGCGGACGGTTTCGTCGATCCGACTGATGTCCGTGGTCCGCCCCCCGGGGAAGACCCGAGCGTGGCTGACTTGTGTTTGTCCGGTGGAGGCGCAGGAGCACTCTTGACCGGTGCGCTTCGATCACTGTCCACTACCGTAGACGTCGATGCCGATGGCTTCGGATCGATAGGTTTTCCTTTAGGGGTCACGGCCCCAGACCATGGCTCCGCGCCCTTCACCGACTTTGCGTCAACGGGCCCCTTGGTCTTCGGCGCGACAGACTGTCCAGATGTAGGCTCGGCAGTCTTCTTGGGCGTCGGCTTGTCTCCCTTGGTGGACACCGGCCCGACGGGCTTCTTCGAGCTTGGCTCCTTAACCACCTTGGGCACCTTAGCCTGGTCGGCAGCTTGCGCCTGTTTGGGGGCCCCCGAAGACGACAGCGTCGGCACCGGAGCAGACGTCTTCGGTTTCGATGGCGTGTCGGCCATCTTTGTTTTCACCGGTACCGAGGGTTTCGGTTTCGGTTTTGATTTCAGTAATGGCGGCTCTGCGGAGGTGTCCGTAGCCGAGCCGGAAGGCGGGGCCGTGGATCGAGGTGTAAGGTCGTGGGTAAGGCCGCGTGGCGATCCCGTGACCTGAGCCTTTGTAAGAGTACGAACGGGGCATAGCTCTTCCTCCGAGCTATCTTCCATGGCCCCATATGCTTCGTCGTCGTCCCCTACCTTCTCGACGATTTCTGCAATGTCGGGACTGTGGACGTCTGCTCCATCGTCGGACTCGACCTCCACCGGGGTAGGGGAAATCTGCAGGTGACGCACTTGCTCGTCTTCCGCGGGGTCGTCAAAGATGTCCACCGGTGCTGGAGCCGATCGCTGGGCCTCAAGGCGCGCCACGCGCCGAAGCTTGATCGTCTTCTTCGATCGAAATCTGGAACAGGCCATACAGTTGGCCTCGTCGTGGTCCGGCGACAGGCACTTGTTGCACACAGGATGGACGTCGATGTGTGGGTACTTGGATCCACACACGGGACATTTCTTGAATGGACTCCGCTCCATGCTGTCGAAGTCTTGCTGCGTCGACTAGGTCCCGATCACCGAAGAGTCTCACGACCCCCCGGATATCCGACTCTACGAGCTGGAAGATAGACCGAACGCGAACAATACCGACGGTGGCAATAAGGCCTTTTGGCCTTGAAAAAGTTCGATCACGATTCCGAACAGGAGACGTCGAAATCACATCCGAACCCAATGGCGGAAAAAAACAATCTGGGGATGGAGTCGATGCCCATGCGCACTGTAGTCCAGGGGAGGAGCCATCTTTTTTTTCGGAGTTTTATATAGCGCGAACTAGAACCGAACCGAATCAGTTATCAGAGCGCTTTACATAGCACCAGTTACGTTACATGAGGACACACTTTCATTTTTTTTTAGGCACGGGGAGATTAAGTGATTTGCCCAGAATCACAGGGGTTTTTTGGCGTCGTTACCGAGTCGATCCCCAGGTCCGAGGTCGAGCGCCTTAGCCGTTAGGCCAACCCCTCTCCCCCATCTATCTCGTGATACTTCGTGACTCTTCCAGGACAACAATGTGCAATCATCCGGACCCAACATTAGGCGGCGATCTATGCTACAGATATGAATTTAGCAGCCCACATGCATTCCCAGGTTTAGTTTTGTTAGTAAATCCGTGAATGCATCAAAATCATTGGTGGATGCACTACTCATGGAATGCCTTCCCAAGGCAGAGTAACTCAAGGCAGCAACTTGTGTTATTCCAGATTTGATATGCCTCACAGAGACGGTTGTATGGTGGAACCATGCATGCCATTACCACGCATGCTTTTACAACACTGTACATACAATGCATGGCTCATTACCACGCATGCATTTACAGCAAACATTTTTCTAACGAATATACCTTTGCGACGCATTCCTTTACCATGAAAGTTTCGTTGTAAAGAGATAGTTGGTAAAGGCATATATGTTCTCAATATTTGGCATGCGTGGTAAAGCTGTGGTAGGGGAAGCACAAAATTATAACCCTGGAAATCACAGCTCTGCTGGGGGTGCAGAGAGTCCCCTGCACCTCTGGAACTCAGCCTGAGGCGCTGCTGCTGCACTGGAACTGCTACTGCTGTTCATTTATGCAGGAGGAGCTATGCACCTATCTTCATCCTGGTGCTTCTCTGTACTGTCCCCCATTGCTGCAGCAACTGTCAAAATCAGATCCACAAACAGAACAAAAAGTACAAACACAAAGAACTAAATGAAGTGCAGATAATGTGCATGTGGGGCGGAAACAGAAACCAGGAAGAGGGAGGAGCAGCTAAGGAGGAAGTGAAGGACACTAGGACATAGTGTGCTCAGTCCTAGTTCTAATACTGGGCAGAAGTCTCACTTCAAACTTCGGGGTTCCATAGCTGAGCTTTGGGGTCACAGCAGCTGTCACAGGGTCACCACGACTGTTCTGTGAGAACATTTTCATGTAGTTATCCGTTAAATAAAGGTTTTTCCATGTTTTTTTTCTGTGATGAAAAGTGTATTTGAACTCCGGCAGGCATCTTAGAAAGAAGCTCTTGTATGTACTTTTAAAACTCCTGTAAAACCCTTACCGTGCATCTGCCTTTCCTATTCTAAGAACTTTACCGTGCACATACCTTTATCATACATGCCTTTAGAACGAAATTCATTGTAAAGGCATGCGTGGTAACGCGATTTTTGTTGTAAAGGCATGTATGCTAAATTCATGCATTTTAAAGGCACATTCGTAGCAATGGCTTCGTTGTAACTGTCACACGTGGTAATGACCACGTTCATTTGGCTGTTTCCCCACAGAGACATGCAAGGTGGGTCTGCGTTGCATAGTAAATCTTACTTAAGGTGTTGGATCACCTTGCGTGACAAAAAAAACAATGCAAGCCATTAGTAAATCTGGGCTTAAATGATGAGCTGCAGAGGAACCTAAACAGTTGTCAAGTTTTACTCAATGGCATCTGGTGGCAACTGCACGTCGCTGACAAAAATACATCTTTCTGGAATATTTTTCCCTTTTGTAATAAAAGATCACTATTTTCAAGATTTTATTTCAAGTGTTGAATGACCTAAATGAATCCAAAGAGTTAAAACTCTTATCTGAGCTGTGATATATGTGCTGCAGTTTTAGGGATTGATTGTATGATAAATTAAGTATTGCCTCCCCCATGTCCTCTTGCAGAGGCTTCAAAGGAATCAGCTTGAAGTAGAAAGATTAATCGAGAGGCCTAGTTTGAGACAACAATATCACTTCGCTTTATTAGCAATCACTACACATCAAAACTCGAGAACCATCAAAGCACACTCTATGGTCCACTGAACATTAGTAGACATTTTACAATGCAAGGCGCCACATTATGGGAATCTCATGCTAGCTGTATACAAAGTACAGCCAGCACCAGTTATAAAACTATTGGCCTGATTAAAAACAAGCATGCTAACAAATGCAGCGTTAGCATATAAAATTGACAGCCAAGAGGGAGCCAGCAGGAGCGGGGAGTGAACGCTATAGTTCAATGCAAGCACTCGAGTAGAGGTGGTAGGATACACTCAAACAGCCAGTAGCATTAGGTGAAAGATGAGCTTTTGATTGGATTGAGCAAAGACGTGATTGCCAAAGTCTCAAGCAAGTGGCAGAAACAGACAGATCGAAGCAAGTTAATGGTCTTTGCATAAATAGGTATGCCTGACAACTGCACGAACAAGACATAGACCTTAAACTCCATACTGGAAAGTCACAAATGTCTACTTCAAGGCTGAATACCTGCAATATGTTTGAAGTTCCAACTCTCTTGGATTTGACAAAGAATTCTAGAAGTAGCCTAGACTTTTAACTAAAGTCATACTATATAAAGTTAACAGTTCCACAAGAGGAAATTAAAAGCAACAGTGCAATTGCACTTTTACGTTTATTTTGTGTACCCCTAGGGAAAATATTTATTCCCATAAAGGTCTTCCTGTCCTAGTAAACTCTATTTTTGTGGGTGCTAATAAATGTTACTATTTCACAAAACGTGAATTTACACATAAAAAAGAATTTACTAGTACTTCAAATTGGATGTACGTCAGTACAACGCGATCTTTTAGATCGCGCTACTTTACAATGCTGCCATTACAACGCAAGTCGTTATAACGACTTGCGTTGGTGTGAGCGGATTGAGGATTATTATAATTTTATATTCCAACACCAGAGGACGGGGCGAGTCTATCCACGACCGTGAGGGGAACGGTCAAAATATCCTCACCTTACAGGCGGCGGGCCCAGTGGCAGGGGGCATGCTCCAGGTCTTTGCCGTGAGGGGAACGGCTCCAACTGGACTACAAGTCCCAGCAGCATTTTGCCGGCGCACAGAGACAGCGTCAGTGTCCGGCGCGTCAGCCCTCAATAGTGCACTGCACTTCACGCAGCGCGGGACGCGCGCGGGCAGCGCCCGGGCATAGCCCGGGACAAGGGCGGGATCATCTGTGGCCATCAGGGGCCAGAAGAGGCCGGGATGGGCCATCCCCTAAAAACATTGTTATAAAACCTGTGAGTAACCTTATATGTACCTAGCGTAAATGACAATCCTCAAGAGGTACTGATTGGAAGTTTTTCTTCTGGATTACGCTAAAAGGCAGTTACTCAATATTGAGTGAACAATTTTATATTGATTGTAAGGTATAAAGAGCCTATACTTTATTTCTTTTAGTCATAATTATTTCATTGTATATAAGGACTTATATGTGATTTAGTAATTGTGTGGACTTAATCAGATGGTGTAAACGATATTGTGGTCAGCGTTCTGGTTTCTTTTCCAGTTGTATGTTAGATCTTTTTTATAATTAGGATTCCCTAAATTATCTGGTGTGCACAAATGGCACCACGGAAAGATACAGGTACTACAGGGATGATTGGGACCCTAGACGCCTATCTGACCAGGGCTGAGTCAGCCGTCAATAAGGAAATTATTCTGGCAGAACATAGGCTCTCTATGGACCCCTTATTTGGTAGATTAACAGCTTCTCCAGCCCCAATGATTAACACAACATTAATACCCCCCCCTGCTGGTCAACCAGCGGTGGCCCAGTTAGAGGGTGACATTTCCTTATTGAGCAATAGTCTGATCTCTGGGTCACCAGAGCTGGCTCCTAGCCCGGTAAAGTCTAGACTACGGGTGAGAGGACAAAAACAAAAGCAAGTCTTGAATTGCCTGAAAACCCCATTACTCCCAAAAAGGCTAGGGTACCTAAACAGAATCATGCAGCTATTGGCAGAAAGGCAGTGAGTGTTGTAGAAATACATGACACTGGGGAAAAAGTTGATAGCAGCACAATCCTCAATGCCCAGTGCGATGGAGTAACACTGAGCTGTAATCATGCTGGGGGAGATTTTTGGGGGAAACTAGAAGGTTTGTTGCAAACGCTGTTGGAACCCATTATGCTGAAACTAAGTGGGGTAGAGTCCAGGCTTTTGCTTCTGGAATCTTCTATGGGGAACTGTTTGAAAACAGCAGCCACAGCTCATACAAATACAGAAAGCCCATCTTCTTCTAGTAGTAAGAATAGGATACCCAGTAATAGCACCAAGTTGACTGACGCAGTAATAAATACATTAAGTCCCCCAGTCTTAGATGGTGCCACTAAAACCAATGGAAGTACGAGAGGGAATGGTCCCACTCCACATCAACCAAGTACAAGGAGGAAAATGCCTACATCTGACTCTCAGCCAAGATTTGGCGAGGGTCCTAGTGTGGTTACACGATCCATAGTTATTGATCTCCCCCCGGAAGTGACCCCTTACGTGCTCATACTGGGGCATGCTCCTGTTCTCCCATTAGGAGAGACAGAGAGCTACGAGCAATTATGGAATAAAACAACATTTTGGCTTAATCAAAATACTCCAGGTGGGATGAATGTTTCTAACAATATAATAATGGTACGTAGGGTCAGTTGGATTGGCAGATCAAATAAAACAGGGAGTGGGGACTGCATTATTGTTAATTTTGACAACTCTTCCACTGCAGGCCAACTACTATCTAATGGTCAATGTTATCAACAAATGACTGGTACGGCAATTGAATTACTTCCCCTGGGGTTCTTCTACAGGCCCTCTTATGGGAGGGGCCTGACACGACTCAATCAGGGAGACCATTGGCGAATGAGAGATCAATCAAGGCTGAGATTTCCCACCAGCTACCTTCCCCCTAGGTTGTAATATAATAATCTTAGTAACCCTGGTACGAACGGGCATGGACCACCAGGCCTAAACAGATTTGAACTTCTGTCTGGCCTGGAGGCCTATGATTGACTTAAGGCACCAGAAAACCAGGGTGGTGGGAGGCTGAATGACCTGGGAGCCAAAGAAGCCAGTCCCTGTAGGAGGAGTTCTAATAATGTTATTTCCTGGAATACCGCAGGTCTAGCAGCTAAGATGCAGGATTGTAGCTGGATTACTTTTATTAGGCAGTACTTGATAATCTGTTTACAAGAAACATGGTCTGTTGAATGCAACCATCTCCTGGAAGGATATAAGGCATACTTTGTTCCAGCCATTGCCACCACTAGGGGAAGACTAAAGGAGGGGTTAGTTATCTATATCTCCGTGGTGCTGGCCTGTAAAGTGCGTAGAGTATCATCCTCTAACCCAGGCATTCATGGTTTAATTTTAAAAGGAGAAAATTGTATAGCTGGCCTGGTAAATTTTTATAACTCAGTAAATTCATGCTCAGATTATAGCCATTTATCTGCTTTGAATGTTTTTATCAACACGTCAATGAGTCATAATTACAATTGACATGGGTGAAATCCTTGAAGGTATTTTAGGATTAACAGCCGGGAAAGCACCTGGACCAGATGGGATTCCCCCGGACCTATTTAAGTCTGAGCCTTCTTTCTAGGCTCCTATTTTGGAGTCCGTTTTTAATGCTGCAGTACAAAGTGGATGCCCCCAATCCTGGGGGGTCTCCACAATTGTCCCTGTCTTTAAAAAAGGGGATAACTGTAGCCCTCACTGCTACAGACCCATTTCACTCATAGATTCTATGGTTAAAATAATAGGAAGGATACTACTGCAGAGACTTTCATCCTGGGTTGAGGATAATAACACCATGTCCATCTCCCAGTATGGTTTCTGCAGTGGCCGTTCAACAACAACCCAATGCCTTAACCTCTTTTTAATTCTAAGTAAATACACAGTGGCACACAGGGGGACCATCCATCTCGCCTTCATGGACTTGTCCTCAGCTTTTGACTGTGTGAACAGGCGGAAGCTGTGGCAGTCCATGAGGGTGAAGGGGGTGGACCGTGGTATTGTTAACTTCCTAGTGGATTTACATAGCAATACTAGAGCAAACGTTAGATTTTCCCAAGATCTGAGTGTGACAAAGAATTTTAACATCAGAAAAGGAGTCCGACAAGGATGTATTTTGGCTCCTTTTCTTTTTAATTTTTACATTAATGACCTGGATAGCATTTTACAGGAGGTGGCGGCTAACTGCCCTAGAGTCGGTCGCCGGGGTATTCCAGTCCTATTATATGCGGACGATGCAGTCCTCATATCTAGGACTGAAAGAGGCCTCCAAGCTCTTTTAAATGCTTTTAAGTCCTTCATGACAGACAGGGATTTAACGATTAACAACTCCAAATCATTTGTCATGCAAGTAGGTCAACAACCCAGAAGGAACTTTGTATTCAAAGTAGATGACGCAATAATCCCTACATCTAAGACGTTCTCCTATCTTGGGGTCCTTTTTGATAGTAAATTAAACTGGGGCCCGCATGTTCTTAAAAAGAAAGGGGAGCTTGTTAGGGTGAATGCATCCATTTTTAATTTTGCTTCCAAACTGGGGAAAAACCTACTGGTGCCATGCTGCAATTATATAACGCAAATCAGTGGCCACGGCTGTACATGGCTGTGAAATATGGGGGTATGTTGCGGGAGAGCAGCTCCAGATTGTGGATAACTCTTTTATAAAACGTCTTTTGTGTGTCCCCTCGGGCACGTCCAATCTAGAAGTCCATAAAGAACTGGGGACACAGTATGTAAGCGATATTTTCTCCCTACGCCCACTGACTTGTTGGTTAAAACTTTGGCTGAATCCTGATATCCCACTAACGCACTTAATTGTGAAAGACTGTTTGTCTCAGGATAATGCATTGGCTATTCCATGGCTGAAATACTTGAAGTCTAGTTTTCTCAGATTGGGGCGTTCTGAGTTGTTTGAGAACCCTGGTAGCATTACTAAGAGGGACCTGGAGTCAACGAAATTGGCTTACCTCATGGATAGGAAGATCCAGAGGGAAGGCATTGAGATCCAGAAGCCGAGTGTCAGAAAATATGTTATGCTAAAAACATCTGCATCTATTGAGCCTTATTTAATGGGCTCTCTGACCTCCCATGAAAAGTTTTTATGTACTAGATTTAGGCTGAATCTCTTTTATCTTTTGCTTGTTAGGCCGAGAACTGCTATTTTTAGTAAAGTTGCAGCTCCCTGCGGCTGCGACGGAAAGTCTCCGCAGGATATGCTACATTTTATGTTTTTATGTAGATTTTATGAATATCCCCGCAAATGCTATCTGGTGTCACTTTTAAGAAAACTTAATTTTTGTCAGCTCAGACCAGCTATTATGTATCTACAACTCTTGCACAGTGACAGTATTCTCCACGTACTTGCATTTTTAAAATCAACTGTCAAGTACAGAAAATGCCTGGATTGTAATGGTTTTTATCCAATTAAATTTTTTTATGAGATTGTATGTACAACTTGGAAAAATCATGTATCTTTTTTTTCTGGAATGTTGATTTCATATTTTGCACCTTCGGTATCCTGATATGGCATGTATTTTTAAGAACAATGAATTTTGTACTATTGTATGTGTACTTTTATGGTTTTCGAACAAAACCGAAATAAAGTTTTATTGATTGATACTCCAACACCAGCCCATGTAACAGTAGGGAAGGTGTTGGAATATAAAATTACAATATTGCTTATCCAACAGCGCCATCCAGCGCAAGTCGTAGTAACGACTTGCGTTGTAATGGCATCGTTGTAAAGGTAGTGCGGTGTAAACACCGCGTTGTAAACGACGTTTCCCTTCCAAATTTCATCAATGTGGCAGAATTTTCTATGTAAATACATTTTCTCACAGGAGGAGGTTGTGGGTGTTCTCGGGCAGAGTTATCTGGCAAAATAAACCAGCACCTCAAGTTGCAAACTTGTGGGTAGACACAACATTCAGTCAGGCAAACTGACCCCCCCAATCGATATGGCTAGTAATTTACTTCTGGTAAGGGTCAAAGTAAATCTCCATTTAGGATAGAAATTACTTGGAAACACACCGGCTTTTACAGGCATTTAGGGAAAAGGATTTCATCAAGAGGAAAATATTTGTATCATGGGGCGAAAAAAATGTAAAAGTGGCAAGTTGCAAAATGTCTGGGAAACTGTGGTTATCGCAGTTTCTTAGGAATTCTCCTCAGATTCCGAGTGAATTCAGAAGATGCAGAAATTTCTCCAAAATCAACATTATATCTACATGAGAAATGCGCTCCTAGTAAGTACTGGAATAGTCATGAAAATGCTCAGCATTGGGTAAAGGCAACTTTTCACCAATCAGGATTCTGCATTTGTTCTTGATAAATGTGTATTTTCACAGGACACACGCAGTGCAACATACAAGGCTCATGTTAGCAAGAAAGGTCCACACGGGACTAGACAGCATATCTATCTTACCTACATATCTATAAATGTAGACAAAGCAGTTGATCCAAACTCCATCACTGTATATGTACATAGAGAGAGAGGGAGTCAGTCAACTAAGCACCCTGATTGAATACAGACAAGTCACAGTTTACGTCTATGGTCCCAAATAAGACTGGATTCCCACAGAGATAAAGCAGACATGATAAATTAGATTTGCCTACTTCTCTTCTAATACGTATTATCAGGTACAGACCTGCAGGTTACATGTCTCAGTTCCCACTATACTTAACTGACTTTTTATCTGCCATAGCTATTGATTATGCAAAAATATTACTTCTTGGAGGTATCAATCTGTGGGCCAATGAGGTAAACGAATCTGTGAGCCAATGAGGTAAACGGCGGGAACATCTCTTCTGACCTTACTGATTCTCTTCTTAGTCTGAATTTTGTTCAGCAGGTGTTTAGAGCCACATATATCAAGGGCCATACTCTAAATCAGGTTTGGTCACTGAATCATAATATATCCAACCTCATGGTTTCCCCTTGTACCTAGTCGGATCATCATTTAATCAAATTTGACATGCGCTATATAACATTTAGGAACCCCCTTCCTGTCAAAGTATCTCTTCCAGAAACCAAAAGCGTGTTAACCTTAACACCTTCTGTAACTCCTTGGCACATCAATCTCAGCCTTAGTATAGCAAGATTTTAAACTTTCTCGATGGGGCAATTACCAAATGACTCAGAAGCCAGTGACATGTACGCCCCGATGTGTAAAACAAAATCAATCTGTTGCCATGAATCTTCTAAATGGTATATAGATGATTTAAAGAAAGCTAAACTTGAGCAACACTAGTTGGAATTTGAATGGCGGAAAGCATACTCACCTGACATAAAGGATAGCTTTGTCTTCCAGCTTAGAACCTATAAGAAATTGTTATGGAAGGCCAAATCTACCTATTTCTCTAATAACATTTTTAAATCTGAAAACAAAACTAAATTATTATTTGACACAATTATGGAACTCTCTGGACCCTACCCAAATATTGTGCGAAAATGTGAGAAAATTCAGATGATAAAGGATAGCATTCCCCTAACCCTCTTGTCAGTGCTATCTCTTCGGATGATATGAATCCTACAAAAAGCATTTCCAGCAATCACCAAAGATGATCTCTTGAAGCTGATGATCAAGGCCAAATCCGGCTCCCCAAATGACATCTGCCCCTCCGGATTCCAAAAATGACGTTCTCAGATTTTCCTGATCCAGCGATTTCTCGGTTCAATTTATCCTTAAGTCACAGCATGATCCCCCATACCATTAAGGAAATGGTAGGTGTTCCTCATCTAAAAAAAGTTGGGAAACATTCATCTGTCTTGAGGGAACTACGGCCCATCTCCTTATTTCCTACCTAACCAAGATATTGGAGGCACACATTGGCCACCATACCTGCTCATTTCTTGAACACTGTTCTTTCAGGTGGGTTTAACTTTTTGCCCTGCCCTTTCTACGGAGTCCGTAGTTGATAATATGAGAGAGGAAGCAGATAAAGGACGGGCCTAAGAATTAGTCCTTTTGGAAATATAGGTGGCCTTTGATACGGTGGATCACAACATCTTAATGAAATGTGTTGAGGTCACTGACCCGCAGGGAACAGCATTAGATTGGTTGAAATCATTCCTTTCAGACTGATCTCAGTTGGTTCACCACTCCCCTTTCTGCTCATCCAAAGTTAAACTCAGGACTCTGCTTTATCCCCCCTCCCCCTTTATGCAATCTCTACATCCATCCGTTGGTACACACTACAGAGGTGAAGGTTAAAATTAGATAACTACGCCAATGACATCCTGCTACTTTTTAACATGGATGACTCGCCAGGATCCATAGAGTTTTTTCAGAGCACTATGCCTCGCTGATGAGTGGTGATTCCCTGAAACATGTCCTAGGATGCTTGTTTTCAGTCCATGGAGGACCTGGCTTGGCAGTTCCGGCTAGACTGTTTTCATGAGGAGCAGGGTCAAGACTGATTTGCATATGGCTGAGTCCAAACTGGGGTGGATTTGTGAGCAAAAGAACGATGGATTAAACACGGGTCTTTGTGACTGTGAGTAAATGTTTGCATTGTTCAGCATTCCGGCCATCATTTGTTCCTTTTGCTTGTAACATAATATAACAACACATGCTACACTTATATGAAGATGTCCCTAATTCTGAAACGGAAGAGCACATTAAAAACCAAATACTGACAAATCTGTTTTCACAGCATTCGTCTGGCTCATTAGAGATTAGTATCTTAGGTGTGTGAAGACTTACTAAGGCTTATTGAACCAAGGGGCCTCTGAGCCTGTAACCAGGCGAGGTCGCCCCCACACACCCCTGCTACTGCCTCCATCAGCCCTCTGGTGCCCTTGGTGCCCTCTGCTGCCTCGCTCTTTGCCGCCTTAGTTTTATTTTTCACTCGTTTCTTTACTCGTTTTTTACTCGTTTTTCTCTAGCGTCTTGCCCCCTTCTTCTCTTTACATCTGCCATCTGGTGCCCTTAGTGCCCTCTGCTGCCTTCAATTCTTGTGCCTTAATCTTTATTTTACTAGTTTTTTCTTCCTGTTGCGTTTGTCCCACAGAGCGACCCAGCCGCCGCTAAGCCGCCCTCTGCCCTCCTTTCCCGCCGCTGCCTCCCTGCGGCCCCGCCCCCCCTGCCCATTCGCCGCCCCACTCCCGCCACCCAGCTGCTCCTCCCTCCCGGCTCCTTCTTAAGGAGACAGCGCAGAGGTGCAGGGAGCGACCGCTGAGCCTGTAACCAGGCGAGGTCGCCCCCACACACCCCTGCTACTGCCTCCATCAGCCCTCTGGTGCCCTTGGTGCCCTCTGCTGCCTCGCTCTTTGCCGCCTTAGTTTTATTTTTCACTCGTTTTTTTACTCGTTTTTAACTCGTTTTTCTCTAGCATCTTGCCCCCTTCTTCTCTTTACAGCTGCCATCAGGTGCCCTTAGTGCCCTCTGCTGCCTTCAATTCTTGTGCCATAATCTTTATTTTACTCGTTTTTTCTTCCTCTTGCGTTTGTCCCACAGGGTGACCCAGCTGCCGCTGAGCTGCCCTCTGCCCTCCTTTCCCGCCGCTGCCTCCCTGCGGCCCGCCTCCCCCTGCCCATTCGCCGCCCCGCTCCCGCCACCCAGCTGCTCCTCCCTCCCGGCTCCTTCTTTTGTCGCTCCCACGAACGTGCAGCGTTGATGCGCAGCGGGCGCGCCGATTGTGCGGCGAAGGCGCGCCAAAGGCAAGCCCGTCTGCGCCCGTCCGCGTCTGGTCCGCGCCCAGCGCCAGGACCCCTGGCCCCCACCGATGCAAGACGACCCGACAGGCCTACGATGCCGCCAGCCTCAACGCACTCAACGCCGGACGGAACCACGCCTGCTACCGAGCTACCCCGAAACGCATCCACGGACCCTTCACCTGCAAAGCCTGCAAGTTCACCTGCCTCCAAACCTGCACCGCACCCGCCAAGCCAAGCACCAGCAGCAACCACCTCAAGTGCATCCTGCTCAACACCCGCTCCGTCCACAGACACGCCGTGAAACTCTGGAACCTCCTCGACGCAACATCACCAGACATCGCCTTCCTCACGGAAACCTGGATGAACATCTCCTCAGCCCCCGACATCGCCATCGCCATCCCGGATGGGTACAAGATCATCAGGAGGGACCGCGTCAACCAGACCGGAGGAGGCATCGCCATCGTCCACAAGAACACCATCCGCATCACGACCGACTCCAACGACACCTTCGCCGCTGCCGAACACCTCCACTTCCAGATTCACACCGACCCAAAGACGACCCTCAGAGGCACCCTCGTCTACAGACCCCCGGGACCACGCACACAATTCAGCGAAGATTTCACAGACTTCATCAGCCCGCACGCCCTCCCCTCCGCTGACTACATCCTCCTTGGAGACCTCAACTTCCACCTGGAGAACAACAAGGAATGCAACACCGCCGCCCTGCTGGACAACCTCGCCAACCTTGGACTCAAGCAACTGGTCAACACCCCCACCCACTACGCCGGCCACACGCTTGACCCCGTCTTCTCATCCAGCAAGCACATCACCTTCAGCCACTCCACCGGACTCCACTGGACCAACCACAGCTGCGTCCACTTCAGCTTCAGAAGAACCACGACCCACCACCACCCGCTTCAGGCTCCCCACAGAAGCTGGAGCAAGATCACCACCGACCAGCTCACCACCTCCCTCAGCCAGAACCCACCCGCCAGCGCAACGGACCCCAACGAAGCAGCACGCAACTTCATGCAGTGGCTGACCGCCTGCGCCGACGACCTCGCACCACTGAAGAACCCTCCCAGCAGACCCAGAAGCAAGAAGGCATCCTGGTTCACCGACGAACTCAAGGACTCCAAGAAGACCTGCCGCACCCTCGAGAAAGCCTGGCTCCTCGACCAGACCACCGACAAAATGACCGCCCTCAAACACGCCACCCGCAAGCACCACCAGCTCATCCACACCACCAAGAAGAAATCCCTGAAGGAACGACTAGACAACAATGCCCACGACAGCAAGGAGCTCTTCAGCATCGTCAAGGAGTTCTCCAACCCCAGCACCGGCAACAACGACATCACTCCGTCACAAGACCTCTGCGACTCCCTCGCCTCGTTCTTCCACCGCAAGATCGCCGACATCCACAACAGCTTCAGCGCACCATCCACGCACCCCACCGTCGAACCAACGACCCCCACCACCACCCTCCGCACCTGGACCACGGTGACCACCGAGGACACAGCCCGCACAATGAACACCATCCACTCTGGATCACCGACCGACCCCTGCCCACACCACGTCTTCAACAAGGCCAACTCCACCATCGCACCCCAACTCCGGAACATCATCAACACCTCCTTCAACACCGCCACCTTCCCGGAGAGCTGGAAGCACACCGAGCTCAGCGCCCTCCTGAAGAAACCAACAGCGGACCCCACCGACCTCAAAAACTTCCGCCCCATCTCGCTCCTCCCTTTTCCTGCTAAAGTCATCGAGAAGATCGTCAACAGACAGCTTGCCGCCTTCCTCGAGACGAACGGATCCCTCGACCCCTCGCAGTCCGGTTTCAGAGCCAACCACAGCACCGAGACCGCCCTCATCGCAGCCACCGACGACATCCGAGCCCTGCTCGTCAACGGGGAAACAGCGGCACTCATCCTCCTGGACCTCTCCGCTGCATTCGACACTGTCTGCCACCGCACCCTAGTTCAACGCCTCACCAACAACGGCATCCAAGAGAAGGCACTGGAGTGGATCACCTCGTTCCTCGCCGGAAGAACACAAAGAGTCCGCCTCCCCCGTTTCGATCCGAGGCCACCGAAGTCATCTGCGGCGTTCCGCAAGGATCTTCACTCAGCCCCACCCTCTTCAACGTCTACATGAGACCTCTTGCAGCCATCGCACGCCAACACAACCTCAACATCATCTCCTACGCCGACGACACCCAGCTGATCCTCTCCCTCACCAGAGACCCCGACACCGCCAGAACCTGCCTACACGAAGGGATGAAAGACGTCGCCGAGTGGATGAAGAACAGCCGCCTGAAACTGAACTCAGACAAGACGGAAGTCCTCATCCTGGGACCATCGCCCTCCGCCTGGGACGACTCCTGGTGGCCCCCTGCCCTGGGCACCGCACTCAAGCCAACCGACCATGCACGCAACCTGGGCTTCATCCTGGACTCTTCCCTCTCGATGACCAGGCAAGTCAACGCCGTCTCCTCCTCGTGCTTCAACACCCTGCGTATGCTCCGAAAGATCTTCCGTTGGATCCCGACCGAAACCAGGAAGACGGTCACCCAAGCACTCGTCACCAGCCGACTGGACTACGGAAACACCCTCTACGCCGGAACCACAGCCAAGCTACAGAAGAAACTCCAACGCATCCAGAACGCCTCCGCCCGACTCATCCTGGACATCCCC
Source organism: Lissotriton helveticus (assembly GCF_964261635.1). NCBI lineage: Eukaryota > Metazoa > Chordata > Amphibia > Caudata > Salamandridae > Lissotriton > Lissotriton helveticus. Next base: position 707,983,733 of record NC_136061.1, read on the forward strand.
CGACGCAGCCACATCTCTGGCCACCTGAAAGACCTGTACTGGCTCCCCGTCAACAAGAGGATCACGTTCCGGCTCCTCACCCACGCACACAAGTCTCTCCACGACCTGGGCCCCAAGTACCTCAACGACCGCCTGACCTTCTACACGCCCACCCGCCAGCTACGGTCCACCAGCCTCGCCCTCGCCGCCGTACCACGCATCCGAAGAGCCACCGCCGGAGGAAGATCCTTCTCCTACCTGGCGGCCAAGACATGGAACTCCCTCCCCACCCACCTTCGGCTGACCCAGGACCACCTCGCCTTCAGGAGACAACTCAAGACCTGGTTGTTCGAGCAGTAGCAAACCCCGTCCCCCAAGCGCCTTGAGACCCTTCCGGTTGAGTAGTGCGCTATACAAGTGTTATGATTGATTGATTGATTGATATTGCTGCTGATGAAGACATAACAGACATTGAAACATCTGTATTTGGGGCAATGTTTTTTACAAATCAAGAATAATTCACAAGCACAAGAGAATGCATTCAATTGAGACTGTGACACATATTGCTAGTGTTTTTTTATCCTAAATAATAATAATAATAAGGATGATAATAATTATTATTATTAATATGATTATTATTAATATGATTATTATTATCAACATGTGTTCATATGGCACTTGTACTCCAGTATTTATTATTTCATTGTTTTGTAAGTAACAGGGGGTATTATACAGGTGCACACACTATTTTGCCGAAAGCATTGCTGACTTTTAAAAAAGTTATATCAAGAATGGGAGTTGTGGTTGTCAGAAGTGCCTATTTTTGCATGAATATTCCCATTTGTTTGACTAATGCTACTGGTTTTAACTCTTTGCACTGAAACTCTGCTAACCAGGCCCAATGCATGGGTTCTGTCCCCTAACCATGTCCAACTTGTCTTATTTAACTTTCCTATAAGTACCTAGTAAATGGTGCATAATTTACACAGGGCATGCAAGCTAAATGTCACTATTGGACCGCAGCACATACTGTGCCACCACTAAAGTGACAATGCAAAACATGACTGCAAAACTGCCACCAGTAACCTGAATGTTCAAGTTTAAACTGCAAGTTCGACCTGTCAAAATAACTCCTTTTGACAGGACTTGACCCTCTTTTTAAATGTAATAACTCACCCCTAACTAAGCCTTTATGCCCATTAAGGCATGATATTTAAAAGAAGGACTTATAAATGTTTAATGTAAAACATGTCCTTACAGTGACAAGCCCCAAAATCTGTTTTCACTGTAGCAGGGTTAGGTGTTCCATAGAAAAAATTGGGAATTAATATTAAAATTAAACAATCTTATCCCAAAAAGTTAATTCTTGGAGCTTTTAAAATATTTCTTACAAATCCAAATCATTGGCAAAGTTAGATTTGTGCTAAATATTTTACAAAAAGTACTTTTAAAAAGTCACTTTTTGCCTGCCCCAAGCCTCTAGGAAAGCCATTTAAATGAGCTCCCAACTGTCACCCAGGAGATGAAAAGCTCCTTGCTAAAGTGTGAACTTACTCCCAGACCTGAGACAAAGGCCTTGGACGTGGAGAGGTGTTCTGTTCCTCTAGGAGGATGGGCAGTGCCCAGGAACGTATTATTTTCAAAGAGGCCTAACCTGTCACAAGCAGATTTAGCTAACACCTGGGCCACCCCTCTCTTTTGTCCTGTTAGTCAGCAAGGCAACAATCCCAGTGGGAAAAGAGGTGCCCCCAAAAACGATTTTGAGTGACCACAGAGGAAGGGTTGCTAATTTCCCAAGCTACACTTCTAGAGGGGAACAGGCCCTCTGCACTGGGGAAAGAGGGTTCTGCCGTGTTGGAGTTAGGTAGCAAGGGTCTCTGTGGGATTGTCTGCAGTAGGACACACAGGAACTGCTGCAAAGGTGGTTTGGGTTACCTCTAAGAACGTTTGCCTTAATGGTTAGGGAGGGGCCAGGAGTCACCCCCACCTACAGACTAGTGCCAGACCTAAATGTGGCACTCCTGGGCATCTCCTTCAGAACACTACTGGGCCTGTGGAAGAAAGAAGAACTGCACCTGCTCTTGAGACCTTTGAGGAGAACCCTAAGGGCTGGACCAGTTCCCACTTGCACGCAGTGCCAAGAAGTGGACTCCAAGGGTTATTTAGCTGCCCTTCTGTTAAGTTACACGGACTGAAAATGTGGAAAAAAGTCTACTTTCCTGGACGCCAGCTGACCACATTTGGGCCTTCCCTGGAACCTGCTGATGGCTGCTGTTGGAATAAACCCTGGCCCTTAACTGTTGGTCCTGAGCCCTTGGAACACTTGGCTGTTGTAAGAGTGTACCACGCCTGCCAAATTTTAAAATCTGAAACTTTTAACTTAAATTTTGCCTGGAGAACCTTTGTTGGACTGGGACCAAGCTGCTAGCCGATATGCAGAGGGTGCATCACCAGTGAGTATGACTTTGATACACCTCCCGCTATGTTCTTCTCCACAACAGCAAATCCGATGCAACAGGCCCAATGCTGACCCACATCCAAAGATATTGAAGACTCTTTGGCTATAGTCTGAAGCGTTGTCCTGTTGAGGAAGGAAAATGCTACTTACCAGTATGCATCTGTTCTTGGCATGTAGGGCTGCAGAACCACACACTATTGCATTAGATCACCCTCTGGTGGTGGGCCCGGATGATTACGCTTTGTTGTTGTCTAGGAAGAGTCTTTGTCTGTTGGATGACTCCTCCCTCAGATCGTAGTGCGCGTGGGCATCGACTCCATCTTCAGATTCTTTTCGCCATTGGGCAAATAATGGAGTTGTATGAGTACATATAAAGATGACCATGTGTTGTGTATCCAAATAAGATAATACTGGAACAGATACAGATAGCCGGGTAGGTGGATGGGCTTCTGTGGTTCTGCAGCCCTACATGCCAAGAACAGATGCATACTGGTAAGTAGCATTTTCTGTTTGAGGCATATGGGCTGCAGACCACACACTTTGCATAGATTGCACAGCAGTTTCTCCCTTAGCGGTGACCACCCATATCTGTTGCAGTAGTTTGAAATAATGTTTTGAGTACAGCCTGGCTCACACTTGCTTGTTGTTTTGCCTGCACATCTACACAGTAGTGTTTTTTGTAAATGTGTGCGGAGTAGACCGTGTAGCTGCTTTACAGATGTCATCTAATGGTATATTTCCTAGGAATGCCATAGATGCCTCTAATTTACGGGTAGAATGATCCCTAGGGGGAATGGATAGAGTGCGTTTTGCTTTTTGGTAACAAATTTGAATGCACTTAACAATCCATCTTGCAATGCCTGATTTTGTAATAGGATTTCCCTTATGTGGAGGAGAAATAGACACAAACAGTTGTTTAGTTTTACGAAAAGGTTTTGTCCTATCAATGTAGTATAGAAGCGCTCTTTTTACATCTAATGTATGTAGAGCTCTTTCTGCAATTGTTTGTGTTTGGGGAAAAAATAATGGCAACTCAATAGATTGGTTGAGGTGGAAAGGTGAAATGACCTTTGGCAAAAACTTTGTATTTGTTTTAAGATTCACTTTATTGTGATGAAGTTGTATAAATGGTTCTTAATGCTTGGATCTCACTTACTCTTCTAAGTGAAGCAACAGCTACTAAAAAAGCAACTTTCCATGTAAGAAACTGTAATTCACACTTATGTAATGGTTCGAAGGAGGACCCATAAGTCTTGTGAGAACAACATTTAAATTCCACACTGGAGAGGGTGGTATTCTGGGAGGAATTATTCTTTTGAGTCCTTCCATAAACGCTTTGATTGCAGGTACTCTAAACAATGACAAATGTTGTCTGTTTTGAAGATATGCTGCTATAGCAGCAAAATGTAACCTGATTGAGGAATACGCCAATTTAGATCTTTGCAGATGTAACAGGTAGCATATGATGTTTTGTATGGAAACATCTAAGGGATTGATGTTTTTATTTGTACATTATACAACAAACCTTTTCCACTTTGCTGCATAACATGCTCTAGTGGTAGGGTGTCTTGCTTCTTTTATGACATTCATGCAATCAGGTGGTAACTTTAGATATCCAAATTCTAAGACCTCAGGAGCCAAATCACTAGATTGAGCTGCATTGGGTCTGGATGCATAATCTCTCCATGGTTCTGTGTCAATAGATGTGGGGAGAGTTTTAGTTTGTGGTGTGGTACTACTGGGAGCTCTAGCAGCGTGGTGTACCAGGGTTGTCTTGCCCACGTTGGTGCTATGAGAATCAATCTGAGAGAATGCTGCTGTAGCTTGCGTACCACTAATGGAATTAGTGGGAGAGGTGGAAAAGCATATGCAAATTTGTTTGACCAGTTCATCCATACCGGATTGCCTTTGGATAATGGGTGTGGGTATCTGGCGGCGAAGCCTGGGCATTTGGAGTTGTGGTTTGTAGCAAACAGATCTATCTCTGGTTGACCCCACTTTTGAAAAAATGGCTGAAGAACTTGATGATGAAGTTCACATTTGTGTATCAGTTGTCTCTGACGACCTAACAGATCTGCAAGTTGATTGTGAACTCCAGGTAGATGTTCTGCTAATAGAAAAATGTTCTGAGGAATGGCCCACCTCCATATGCACTGCGCCAGCCGGGAGAGCTGTAGGGAGTGTGTTCCTCCTTGTTTTTTAATGTAATACCTTGCTGTCATGTTGTCCATCCGGACTAGTACAGCTTTGTTTGATAGGTAATGCTGAAACGATTTTAGAGCTAAAAAAATCTCTAGTAACTCCAGATGATTTATGTGAAGTAGTTTTTGTTGCATTGTCCATGTACCCTGTACTGTGTGATTTTGTAAATGTGCTCCCCATCCTGTGAGAGATGCATCTGTGGTTAATATTATTTGTGGAACTGGCTCTATAAACGGCCGGCCCTTGGAAAGGTTTTTGGTGTTTCACCATTGCAGAGAGCTATATGTCCGGTTGTGTACCACCACCAAATCTGTTATTTGTTGCTGAGCCTGATTCCACTGACTTGCTAAGCACTCTTGTATGGGGCGCATTTGTAGTCTTGCATATGGTACTATGAAAATGCAAGATGCCATCATTCCTATTAGTTGCATGAACACTCGAGCTGGTAGTGAGTGTTGTGGCTGGAACCTTTTGATAAGCTCCTGCATAGTTTGTATTCTTGTTGGGTTGGGGTACGCTATTGCCTCGGAGGTATCTATTGTAGCACCTAGATACTGCTGAGACAGGGATGGTTTGAGATGGGACTTCTTTTGATTTACTGTGAATCCCAGTTTGTGTAGCAGGCATATTGTTTGATGCATGTGCTGTACACATTGGTTGTATGACTTGGATTTTATTAACTAGTCGTCCAGGTATGGGAAGACATGAATGTTGTCCCTTCTTAAGTGGGCTGCTAATACTGCTAGACACTTTGTGAACACTTGAGGTGCTGTAGTTACTCAGAAAGGGAGTACCTTGAGTTGGTAGTGTTGACCTTCTAGAATGAACCGCAGGTACTTTCTGTGCGATTGATGTATGGGAATGTGGAAGTAGGCGTTCTTGAGATCTAATGTGGCAAGGAAGTCTCCCTTCTTTAGCAGCGGTAGAACCTGTTGTAGTGTGACCACATGAAAGTGGTCTGATTGTATGTACAGGTTTAGGGGCCTTAGATCTAAAATAGTTTGAGGGACCCGTCCTTTTTGGGTATGAGAAAGTATAGAGAATAAACTCCTGTGTTTTGATGTTGTTTTGGGACTGGTTCTATTGCATTCTTTTGCAGTAGGGATTCCGCTTCTTGTCTTAGCAGTATGAGGTGTTCTTGTGACATGGGACGCTGTCTGGGTGGTATTGTTGGGGGAGTGGAAGTAAGCTCCAGGCAATAACCTGACTGAATTATTTGTCTTACCCACCTGTCTGTGGTGATGGAGTTCCAGACAGGTAGGAACTGTTGTAACCTCCCCCAGACAGGAGTGCAATGGTCTGGGGGGATGGAAAGGAAGTCACTGTTTGGGAGTAGAGGTGTTGCGATGGTTGTTTCCTCTACCTCTGCCCTTACTGTTGTGTCCTCTATAACCTCCTCTATAATATCCTTTACTAGGCGAGGTTTGGTTGGGCGCTTTGTAAGAAGAGGAGGTATTGTCGGTTTGGAAACCCTTAGAGGCGCCCCTATTTGAGGAGCGACGAAAGGAAGGCCTATGGGCTTGTGTTTGGAAAGCTCCCATGGATTTTGCCATGTCTGTATCTTTTTTCATCTTTTCTAGTGCACTATCGACTGATGGACCGAAAAGATGTTGTTGGTCAAATGGTTGGTTTAAGATTCTGGCTTGTACTTCTGGTTTAAATCAAGAGATGCGTAACTATGCATGTCTAAGCAACAATACCCCTATATTTATTGCTCTAGATGCTGTGTCTGCTGTGTCTAGTGCACTAGTGCACATCTTATGGAGGTATTTGTAATAACCTTGCCTTCCTGTATTAGGTCAGAAGCGCTGGTTTTATATTGTTCTGGCAAGTGTTGCATGAGTGACACTAACTCATCATAATGAGCTCTATCATATCTTGCTAACAAAGCTTGAGTGTTAGCAATCCTCCAGACATTGGCTGCTTGTGAAATGGTGCGTTTTCCCGAAGCATCTAAAAGCTTAGACTCTTTGTCAGGGGGTGGAGCATCCCCTGTTGTCTGCGAGTTAGCTCTTTTTCTCGCATTTGACACTACTAGTGGGTCCAATGGCAACTGTCCTTTAATGTATGCTGGATCAATTGGAGCCGCTTTGTACTTCTTTTCTAGTCTGGGGTTAATTACCCTTGCTCTAACTGGGTCTTTAAATATTTCAGGTGCATGTCTTACTACTCCACTATGTATTGGAAGTGTGGTTGTGGTCTTATGTGACGACATTAGTGTGTCTATTAGGAAGGCTTCTTCCACTGTATCTGTGTGTAAGTCTACTCCATGGAAAGTGGCTGCTCTATGAATGAGCTGCGTAAACCCAATAGTGTCATCTGAGGGAGATGGTCTAGACGGGTATACATCATCTTGAGGCAGATCTGGTGCATCTGGTGCATTATAATCTTCCCATGGGTCATCTGATGGCCCAGGAATATCATCTGGGTCATTAATGTCATCCATGTGATGTTCACTCTCTATCTCTTGTGAGTAGCTATCCCCATCAATCAATCAATCAATCAGAGTACTTGTAAAGTGTGCTACTTACCCGTGAGGGTCCCAAGGCGCTAAGGGGAGAGGGGGGTGCTGCTACTGCTTGAAAAGCCAGGTCTTGAGGAGTCTTCTGAAGGCGAGTAGGTCTTGGGTCTGCCGTATGTGGGTAGGGAGGGTGTTCCAGGTCTTGGCGGCGAGGTAGGAGAAGGATCTGCCACCGGAGGTTGTTCGTTGGATGCGGAGGACAGCGGTGAGGCTGGTGGTGTGAAGCTGGTGGGTTGAGGTGAGGAAGCTGAGTCTGCTGTTCAGGTAGGCTGGTCCGGCGTTGTGGAGTGCTTTGTGTGCGTGGGTGAGGAGCTTGAAGGTAATCCTCTTGTCGACGGGGAGCCAGTGTAGGTCCCTTAGGTGGGGGGGATGTGGCTGCGGCGGGGGCGTTGACCATCAGTCGGACGGAGGCGTTTTGGATGTGTTGTAGTCGTCGTAGGTGTTTGGCTGGGATTCCTGCGTAGAGTGCGTTGCCGTAGTCCAGTCTGTTGCTGACAAGGGCCTGTGTCACCGTTCTTCTTGTTTTGGTCGGGATCCACTTGTAGATCCTGCGGAGCATGCGGAGGGTGTTGTAGCATGAGGAGGAGACGGCGTTGACCTGCTTAGACATGGAGAGAGAGGAGTCGAGGATGAATCCTAGATTGCGTGCATGGTCGGTGGGTGTTGGTGCTGTTCTCAGTGTGGTCGGCCACCAGGAGTCGTCCCAGGCTGAGGGGGTGGGTCCGAGGATGAGGACCTCCGTCTTGTCCGAGTTCAGCTTCAGACGGCTGCTCCTCATCCAGTCGGCTACGGCCTTCATTCCCTCGTGGAGGATGATTTTGGTGGAGTGTGGGTCCTTGGTGATGGAGAGGATGAGCTGGGTGTGGTCAGCGTAGGAGATGATGTTGAGCTCGTGATGGCGGGCCACTTGTGCGAGGGGGGCCATATAGACATTGAACAGCATTGGGCTGAGGGAGGAGGCCTGGGGGATGCCGCAGATGATGTTGGTGGCTCCGGATTGGAAGGGTGGGAGGCGGACACTCTGGGTTCTGCCGGAGAGGAAGGACGTGGTCCAGTCAAGAGCCTTCTCTTGGATTCCAGCTTCTAGGAGGCATATATTTAGAGTGCGATGGCAGACCGCGTCGAAGGCAGCTGACAGGTCCAGGAGGATGAGGGCTGATGTTTCGCCATTGTCTAGTTGGCACCTGATGTCGTCTGTGGCGGCGATGAGGGCTGTCTCGGTGCTGTGGTTTCGTCTGAATCCGGACTGGGACGGGTCCAAGATGTTGTTGTCTTCCAGATGGCGGGCCAGTTGCATGTTGATGATTTTCTCGATGACCTTTGCCGGGAACTGGAGCAGGGAGATGGGCAGGAAGTTCTTGGGGTCCGCTTTGGGCTTCTTGAGGAGGGCGTTGATTTTGGCGTGCTTCCAGCTTTCCGGGTATGTCTCTGTTTCGAAGGAGATGTTGATGACCTTCCGTAGTTGGGGTGCGATGGCTGCATCTGCTTTGTTGAATACGTGTTGTGGGCATGGGTCAGACGGAGATCCTGAGTGGATGGAGTTCATGACCTTGCGTGTCTCGTCATCGTTGATGTTGGACCAGGAGGTCAGGCGGTTGGCGCTGGTGGTGTTCACAGGGGAGGTGGAGTCTGGCTTAGTCGGGGCGGTCGTGTTGTTGAAGCTGTCGTGTATGTCAGCGATCTTGCGGTGGAAGAAGATGGCTAGTGAGTCGCACAGTTCTTGTGAGGGCGGGATGCCGTTGGCGTTGGCGCTAGGGTTGGAGAGTTTCTTTACGATGCTAAAGAGCTCTTTACTATCATGTGATTTGTTATCCAAGCAGTCTTTGAAGGAGGATCTCTTGGCTAATCTGATGAGGTGGTGGTGTCTGCGGGTGGTGTCCTTGTGGGCTTCTTGGTTGTCCGGTGTGCGTTCGTGGAGCCCTGTCTTCTCCAGTTTCTGGCATGCGTGTTTAGAGGTCTGGAGCTAGTTGTTGGCGTGGCTGTTGGAGGGTTTCTTGAGCTGGGTGAGGGTGTTGGCGCAGTCACCGATCCACTGTCTGAGGTTTCGGGCTGCGGCATTTGGGTTGGTGGGGTCGGTGGGTGGGTTCTTGGCGAGGGAGGTGATCTGCTGGTCTTCGGTGACTTTGCTCCAGCAGCGGCGAGGCAGCTGTTGGGTGCGATGGTGCGTGGTTGGTTTCTTGAAGGTGAAATGGATGCAGCGGTCCAGTGGAGTTCGGTGGTGTGGTCGAAGGTGACGTGGGAGCCTGTGGAGAAGACGGGATCCAGCGTGTGGTCGACAGCGTGGGTGGGTGCGGTGACGAGTTGTCCGAGGCCGAGGTTGGCGAGGTTGGCGAACAGGGTAGAGGAGTTGCCGTCGTTGTTGTTCTTGAGGTGTGGTTCAGGTCCCCGAGGAGGATGTAGTCCATGGAGGCGAGTGCGTGGGTGCTGGCGAGATCGGCGATGGAGTCGCTGAACTGAGCCCGGGGTCCGGGGGGTCTGTAAATGAGTGTTCCTCTGAAGGTGGTGTTGGGGACGGTGTGGATCCGGAAGTGCAGGTGTTCGGCGGTGTTGAGGGTGTCGTCTGCGTGGGTGGTGACCTTGAGGGTGGACTTGTGGACAATGGCTATTTCTCCTTCGATTCCGTTGGCGTGATCCCTGCGGGTGATCTTGTAGCCATCTAGGATGGCTATGGCGATGTCGGGCGCCGAGGAGCCGGTCCACCAGGTGTCGGTCAGGAATGCCACATCTGGGGGGGAGGTGTCGAGCAGATCCCAGAGCTCAATGGCGTGTTTGCGTGCGGAGCGGGTGTTGAGGAGTATGCAGCGGAGGTGGTTGGGTCCTGTCCTTGGAGGTTTGGTGGTTCTGTCACAGGTGAAGCTGCAGGTGTGGCAGGAGAAGGGTCCGTGGGTCAGTTTTAGGGCGGCCTGGAAGCAGGTGTGGTTTCGGCTGGCATTGAGTGCGTGAAGGGTGCTGGTGTCGTAGTGGATTCTGGTGACGTGGCGTTCGTGGGGTCCAGGGGTTCTGGCACTGGGTCCAGGCGCGGACGGGTGCAGACGGGCTTGCCTTAGGCGTGCCTTCGGTGTGCCAGCGGCCTGCATATGAGGTGGCTTTGGAGGGAGGAGCAGCTGGGAGGCGGGAGCGGGGAGGGGAATGGATGTGCAGGGGTGGCGGGGCTGCAGGGAAGCAGCGTCGGGAAAGGGCCGGATCGGGAGGGGCGGGGGGCAGGGGGATCTGGCGCACAGGGCAGAGGGGAGGGAAAAACCCAGGAAACAAGGAGGCAGCAGGGAGGCAGGAAGCAGGAAGTCAGGTGACGAGCAGCGGCGTGCGGGAGACCTCCCTGCGAGCTGGGTCAAAAGTCACAAAAAGCGCAGAAAGGTCACAAAAAACAGGGGAAACAAGTGGTACAGAGGCACAAAGGTCACAACAAAGGGTAGAAAAGGTCACAAAAAACGGGGGGAAATGAGTGGCACAGGGGCAGAAGAGTCACAAGAAAGGGCAGAAAGGTCACAAAAAACGGGGGGAAACGAGTGGCACAGAGGCAGAAAGCTCACAAGAAAGGGCAGAATGGTCACAAAAAAACGGGGGGAAACGAGTGGCACAGGAAGCAGAAAGGTCCCAAGAAAGGGCAGAAAGGTCACAAACAATGGGGGAAACGAGTGGCACAAAGGCAGAAAGCTCACAAGAAAGGACAGAAAGGTCATAAAAAAACAGAGGGAAATGAGTGTCACAGAGGCAGAAAGGTCCCAAGAAAGGGCCGAAAGGTCACAGAAATGTAGGGGCAGCTAAGCAACAGAAGGCAAAACGGGCAGAGAGACACGGGGGCCGCGAGGGGAGCAGAAGGAAAAACCGGGCAGAGAGACACAGGAGCAGCGAGGGAGAGAACGGGCACAGGCGGTGCTGTGCGAAGGGGGAACGACCTACCTGGAAGGGTCAAGGGTCGCTCTCCACCCCACGCAGCGGCCGGCCTAAATGGGGAGGTGGGAGGGAGGAGCAGCTGGGAGGTGGGGTAGCAAATGGGCAGTCAGGGGGGTGGGGCCACAGGGGATGCAGCGGCGAGGGGCGACGAAGGAAACAGAAGGCAAAAGGTCACAAGAATACAGGGGGAAACGAGTGGCACAGAGGCAGAAAGGTCCCAAGAAAGGACAGAAAAGGTCACAAAAATGGGGGGAAATGAGTGGCACAGAGGCATAAAGGTCCCAAGAAAGGGCAGAAAAGGTCACAAAAAACGGGGGGAAACGAGTAGCACAGAGGCAGAAAGGACCCATGAAAGGGCAGAAAAGGTCACAAAAAACAGGGGGGAACAAGTGGCACAGAGGCACAAAGGTCCCAAGAAAGGGCAGAAAAGTTCACAAAAAACGGGGGGAAACGAGTGGCACAGAGGCAGAAAGGTCCCAAGAAAGGGCAGAAAAGGTCACAAAAATGGGGGGAAATGAGTGGCACAGAGGCACAAAGGTCACAAGAAAGGACAGAAAAGGTCACAAAAAACGGGGGGAAACGAGTGGCACAGAGGCACAAAGGTCACAGGAAAGGGCAGAAAGGTCGGAAAAAATGGGGGGAAACGAGTGGCACCGAGGCACAAAGGTCCCAAGAAAGGGCAGAAAAAGGTCACAGAAAACGGGGGGAAACGAGTGGCACAGAGGCAGAAAGGTCCCAAGAAAGGGCAGAAAAGGTCACAAAAAATGGGGGGAAACGAGTGGCACAGAGGCACAAAGGTCCAAGAAAGGGCAGAAAAGGTCACAAAAAACGGGGGGAAACGAGTGGCACAGAGGCACAAAGGTCCCAAGAAAGGGCAGAAAGGTCACGAAAAATTGGGGAAACATGTGGCACAGAGGCACTAAGGTCACAGGAAAGGGCAGAAAGGTCACAGAAATGTAGGGGCAGCTAAGCAACAGAAGGCATAATGGGCAGAGAGACACGGGGGCTGCGAGGGGAGCAGAAGGAAAAACCGGGCAGAGAGACACGGGGGCAGCGAGGGAGAGAACGGGCACAGGCGGTGCTGTGCGGAGGGGGAGCGACCTACCTGGAAGGGTCAAGGGTCCTCATCTTGTGGTATAAGACTATGTGTACTAGATGGTGAATGTACAGGAGAAATATCTACTGGTATTTCTACTTCTGGTGAAGGAATCCTTATGGGTGAAGTTTGAGCATGCTTTTTTAGAGGAACTGGCGGTGGTTTAGGATAGTCCATTTTCCTCTTTTTAGGCACTGAAGTGATATGTCCAGTCTTTGGATTAATATGAAGAGTCTTTTGCTTTGGGTCAGATTTAAAAAGCTCTCCTACTGGAAAATCCTTTTTCGGCGCCGATTTATGTGGTTTGGGGCCGAAATGCTTATCTTTAACAGTGTCTATTGTCTTTGGAGCAGTTTTGGTTTCGGTTCCGAAGACTTTTACCTAGGATCCATGCTCTTTGGATCCGGAGTTTTTGTTCCCGGAATACGTTTACACTCATCTACCTTTCGGAACCGAAGTATGTTTCGGTACCGGAACCGTCGTCGGGTCCACTTTTATCGGAACCGGGGAGGTTCTTGGTTTGTTAGCTTTGGGAACCTCTTTCGGTGCCGAACTTGCTTTCGGTTCGACCACTTTCAGTACAGAAGGATGCTTTGGTGCCGGTGTTAATTTTGGCTTAAGGACCTTCTGCTTTTCGGGATCGACAGACTGGCTCAAGCCCGAGTCGAATGGAGGCTTTTTTATATTCTTCGCTGCCGAGCCAGACGGCGGGGCGTCGGAAGGTTTTGTTCAGTGTGCACCTGGACCCGAATGTGGAGGTGGAACCAAAGCCTGTCCCGGTATGGGGGGGTGAACAGGGTCGATGTCTGTACTCACGACCTGTTGACCAGCTGGAAGATTGTCATCTTCGGATTGATCCTCGGCTCCAGAAGCTGAATACTCTGCTTCGAAAGCGATGTCTTCGTGCTGCTGTTCTTCGGCGTCTACTTCAATCGGAGCCTCGTCGATGATGAGGTCTGGTGTCGATGAAAATGACTGCGCCATTACTCTTTGAGCTCGACGGTCCCTGATGGTTTTCTTGGACCGGAAGGAAGCGCAGGCCTCACAGTCCTGACTCTCGTGCTCTGGAGATAAGCACAGATTGCAAACCCCATGAAGATCGGTCTGAGGGAATTTGTGTGCACACCGAGGGCACTTCTTGAAGGGTGTTCTTTCCATGAGCCACAGGCCCAATGGCGCAGTTGGGCCCGACGGACCGACGGCCCTGACGAACGCTGGAATTGAGAAGTGACGCTTCTCTTCGACGCTGGTAATCGGAATCACTGTCGACGACGATGCCAATGGTATTATGATTGATTTACGGATTCGAAAAGAGATCGGTAACGGGACCGAACGATGAACACATCCGAGCCCGATGGCGGATAAAAACAATCTGAAGATGGAGTCAATGCCCATGCGCACTACGATCTAAGGAAGGAGTCATGCAACAGACAAAGACTCTTCCACAAGACAACAACAAAGTGTAATCATACGGGCCCACCACCAGATGGTGATCTAATGCAATAGTGTGTGGTCTGCAGCCCATATGCCTCGAACATCCAAAAAGAGACTAAGTCTGATGATAGAAATCTTCACTGGGCCTGATGCTGAACAGCATCTGATTGACGTCGATGACTTCCTGTAGGCAAAATCCGGACTGTTCTCACTCTTAGCTTTTCACGTCTTGGTCGATGGTTTCACAGAGACCATGTAGTTCATCATTACATTGTCGATGAGCCCATCTTCTTATCCAGTCTTCAGCCTTGCCCCACTGAAGACTCTACCACCTTGAAAATGTTCTACCTCCAAAGGTAACAGTTTGACCCGGACCACCTGGGTCCTTGTATCTTACTCATGCTCCTTCCCGGTCCTCCTCAAAACTTATGCCCCAGTCTAGCATAACCAGCTGCCTGCAGTTGACACTTTGCACCATTTGGCACTATTTTTATTTAAACGTTTACAAAATTCATATCTCCAAGTCTCCTGATTGAATTTTTGTCATATTGGTGGCATTCTGTTCATTAAACTATCCTCTTTATTCATAAATTAGAGTGTGGTTTTTATTATGTTGTATTTTTGACTTCCTTAACTGTTTTGTGACTTTTAAATGCTTTAGACATTTTCTTGTGTCTGCTCTATGCCATACATTCCAGGGGTTGAGATCAGTTTTAAATTATTGAAGCCTTTATCAGACCTAGCAAGAATATTGTAGTTATTTCTTGTGGTGGACCATCATCCACCCCAACTAATAATCTACTTTATCGCAGTGGTGTGGGACCTAAACACTTGACTTTGAAATGAGGCCACATTTCTGGATGCTGCAAGGATACATTGGTTCTCTGTGTTTCAATTCCCTTATCTGCTCACAATTGCTGCATATAGAAAAATAAGTACCAAAAATGATAAATTTTAAGTACAAATTGATATTTACAGAACTATCACCAGGCCTGGAGCTTTAGATGTGGTAATTGAATAGAGACTAGGAATCTGCACACAACCTACAAAGTAAAAGGTTGAGAAGAAAACCCTGTAAGTGTCTGGGGTTAACAGGACACAGTTGTATTGGCTTCAGAATGCATGAGCCAACTAATGAACACAAATGTATTCCTACGAAGTGAGAACCCAGAAATGCCTGCCCTGTCCTTTTAATTCCTAGTTATACCCTCACTCACTCATCCCACTTCTTTTCCATTCTCATTCTCCTCTTCCTCCACTTGCCCCCTTCCTTTTTCTCACTGCCACTTACCTACAATGTATCTTCTATTGCTCTCCCCTACTCACCCTTTCACCTAAGATGTACTGCTCCCCACTTTGTACAATGCTGATCAGCTTTTAGATCAGTCTCCACACATATATACATATCTGACAGTATGACCAGTCAATACATTGCTATGCAAATCTCTCTAATATACTATAGCATAACATATAAATTAAGAGCAAATACAGATGCCATTCCTACTTCCTTCTTCAAACTTGGCGCTGTACACTGGAATTCATCAACAAATTAAGCACCTCTTACTAAGTCTGCTCTTAGCATAAATTATAAAAACCTGCCACCCGACCTACGTTGGCAATGAGGTAAGTATTAAATAAGCTCAAAGGATGAAGAATTGGACCTCAATTTTCACCATAATACTATTCTTATCATATTTCTTACCAACTTTAAAATAGGGAAACCTTGTAAGCCCTGGAACAAACTTTGATTTTTGCAGTGATTTAAACCATGTGGCATTTGAAATAGAACTTCCTTACTCTTTTGTGTATTACAGAGGGAGTTTAGGTTAGCATAGGAAATCCCTGAGACAAAGGCATGATCCACTGAATGTTCTCCTTTGGCCTCAGAGCCCATTTTGCTGCTCACTCATTTTCCTCTGCTTCTTCAGGAATACCCACAAGAGTATCAAAAGAATTCCTGGAGTTGCCCTGGGAATGATGTGGTGTTATTTTCTTTTGCATATGCTTAACACAATTGAAATGCTTTAGTGAGCAATGTGTGCACTGTGAAATATTAATTGAAATTATGTATGTTTATAGGGCAGCACTATTATATAATGTGTATATAATGTGTATATGTGTATATGTCTGAATAATGAATTAAATTGCAAGTTGATTGCTTTCTTCTTTTATACGCTATGCATAACAACATTTCACATTTATATCCATGTATCCTGTATCATATCATCATCACTGAGCAGAACACATTTATAGCAGTTCATTTATTGCTATTATATTTCCCTATCACAACTACCTTCACTGATATAGTACTTTTAAAACTTAAATATCGATATTTTAATTGTACCAACATTTTCCATAATGGATGACGTAAATTCACCTTTAGTGTTTGGTCACCCCATATTGTTCACCTATTGCTGTTCCCAATATTTTTGCTGGTGTTAGAACTTTGTGCACTCTGCCCTTGCTAACCAGTAGTACAGTGCCTGTTCCCACTCCTGTTACCTGGCTGCCAAGACGTGGAACTCCCTCCCCACCCACCTTCGGCTGACCCAGGACCATCTCGCCTTCAGGAAACAACTCAAGACCTGGCTATTCGAGCAGTAGCATACCCCCTCTCCCAAGCGCCTTGAGACCCTCCCGGGTGAGTAGTGCGCTATACAAGTGGTTTGATTGATTGATTGATTGACTCCCCCCACACACACACACCTTAAACTGAGGTCTAATTGGCATATCCCCAATTGGGATATTTAACTTACCTCTAATTCCTTAATATATAGTAGAAGATGTTCCCAGGGCCTGAAATTGAAATGCCACTATTGGAGTGCAGCACTTATTGAGCCATCCATCCTCTATAGTGGCAGTGTAAATATGGCTCCAGGCCTACCAGTTTAGCTTGATTGTAGCAGTGTAAATACTGAAAATCTACGTGTCAAAATAAACCCTTCTTACAGGACAGAAACTCCATTTTAAATATTAATAAGCCACCGCTATGTAGCCCTCGTAGTCCACAAGGTTGGGTGTATGATATTTAAAAGTAAGACATGTAGAAAATTAATGTTAACATGTCCTTACAGTGGCTAGCATCTAAAAGTTATTTATCAATGTGGCAGTCCTAGCTGTCCTATGTAGAAACCAGAGTACAGATTCTAATTGTAATACTATATATCCTTAAAGGGCCTAGCTGGAGAATAATTGAACATCTATTTTCAGTAGTTATTAAAAATCGAATACTATGGGGTAGTCAGGTTTGTAATAAACAGTAAGGAGAAGCAACTTTTAGAAAGTTACCTTTTCCCTGCCTGAGGTTCCTGGAGCCTTAAATACATTTGCTTTCTCACTTCTTCCAGCCAATAATTCGCATTTAAATAGGTGTAAAAAGAGTATAAAATGCCCCTAGAAGCAAACAATAGACTGGCACCTCTAAATTTCACCCATTATGCCGGGTGGAGGCTGTGAAAAAAAATGTTGACATTACAATGGGAACGAGACATGTCTCTTGCAATCACTAGCCCCAGTTCACATCTCGGCTGCCACCTTCCTTATTGCCTATGAGCCAGTAAAGCCCTTTTGTATTCAGCCTTTGCTATGTCAACAAGCTTCAGGGGGCGGCCCGCTGTGTTGTTTAATTTTTAAAGTTTAGTGCCATCCCCGTGCCTCAGGTCTGGGAGCTGTGCGATGCTAATGAACAGGAGATGTTTTGCAGCTACCAGGAATGCACGTGCACACCACCCGCCCGATCAGCTGATGTCATCAGGGCTATGTGCTTGTTTACTGTAATGCTGTGCTCCATGTCAACCTTCTTATTTACTGCTGGAGATACAGCTCTGGCTTGGAATGAATGCAGGTCTGCAGTGGGGAGAAACAAGCCTGCTTCACTGTGGAACAATCTATGTAGCTGGACAGCTGGGGTGCTTGTGCTCAGGCAGTTTCTTTGCCCGACACAACTTTGTTTGTTCTTGTGTATACATTACTGCCCCTAAAAGGCCCTCGCTGGGGTGGGACTCTGTCCACCAGCATTCTCACCGCTCTAATGAGGGGCCTCGTACTGCTGGTGCTTTAAAAAGTGTACCTGAACTCCCACAGGATGCACACGGGACGCACCCGGGCCAAGAGCGAGCCCATCTGTGCCCATCTAAGGTTGACCATGGCCAGGCCCTGTTTCTTGGTCCTACATCTTGGGAGGTGCTAACACTAACTCATGTCTTGTAAGAGAAGCCCTAATACGGTTGGTTCTTTCTTTGTTCTATCTCTGAAGGGCAGCTACTGTGTTTAATTGACTCTTCTCATTTATCTTTGTGGGGGTGGACTCCATACCATGATGGGGGAAAAGCCCTTTGTCCCTTAAGGGTGATGAGAAGGGCCCATGTTCTGCTCCCTCGATAACCACTTACCTTATCTCGGCCATAGGGCCAATATCCACTAAGCTCAATTTGGTCAAAGACAGTGTAGAAGCAGTACAAAAACTGATTGCTGATTCATCCCCAGCTCCGCTGACCGAAATCCATCAAAAGTCCCCTGGTGAGGACCCTAAACTGGCTCCAATTGTTATTGAGGAGAAAGAGGCCACATTATGTATTCCTAAAGCTATGAAGCAGAAAAAGAATAAATAAATAAAATCCATGTGTATTGCATGATAAGACTAGCAGACGAATTTTGGAATCATCAAGCCCAGCCTCTCCAAAAGACCCGCCACCACCTAAAAGGAAATGGGGAGGCGGAATAAGACTGGGGCAACCCCAGAAGGACTGTGTTATCTTAGAGCTTCGTTGTAGGGATCGCAACTGGACATCGTCACCCCCAGCTCTTCATATTAGGCTGGCAATAACCATATTGGCCAGCACCCACTGAACCAAAAAACAATGCTACATGGTCATCCTTTGTCACCTACTCGGAAGAAGAAATTGGTAGACTGCTCAGCACTGTGAAACCAGCCAATCACCTCACGGACCCCCTTCCTGCCAACGCTGTCAAAGACCTCACCCCGTCGCTCCTCCCACTCTGGACTAAAATTATCAACAGTTCACTTCAACAAGGGACCATCCCCGACTCCCTCAAAGTTGGACAAGTCACACCTCTACTAAAGAAACCTACAGCCGACCCCTCTGATCTAAATAATTACCGTCCCATTACCAATATTCCGACTCTTGCCAAATTGCTGGAAAAATGCGCACAAATACAATTGACTAAACACATTAATCAGTTTGATCTACTCAACCCTCATCAATCAGGCTTCAGAGCAGATCACAGTACAGAAACTGCTATGACTCACATAATTGACGACGCCCTTCAAATCCTAGATCAAAACGATACCTGCCTCCTCATCCTTCTTGATCTCTCTTCTGCATTCGACACCGTCAAACATGAGAATTTACTCGATCTATTAAACACAAGAATGGGTATATCTGGAACTGTGCTCAAGTGGTTCACGTCCTTTCTACACAACAGATCGCAGAAATTCAAGAGTAACAACTTGTTGTCTTCGCCAATACCTGTATCGCTAGGCGTCCCACAAGGATCCTCCCTATCCCCAACTTTGTTTAACCTAGTTATGGAACCTCTCACCACCTTGCTACAAGCATCCAATTTTCACTTCCACATGTACGCTGATGACACCCAACTTTATCTCAAATTACAATCACCCAAAGACATTATGCTCTTGAATTCAACGATCAGAAGCACCCAATCCTGGCTGGCCGCTAATCATCTCAAACTCAATGCTCTTAAAACAGAGTTCCTCTTGATCTCACCTCCCGCGAAGATCACTACCGCTCAAATCTGGCTTAAACACCAAACCGCACTCAATGTTCATCCCACCATCGTGGACTCAGCAAAATCTTTAGGCATAACACTTGACACCAACCTCAACATGCAGGAACACATCAACAAAGCAACTAAGGGTGCAAACTACCAGATCAATACCTTAAGGAAACTCAAACCCTTCCTTCCAGCCAAAGATTTCCAAACTGCGGTACAAGCACTAGTCCTCCCTCGAATAGATTACGGCAGCATCGCCCTCTGCGGTCTCCCCCTAACTACTACGGCACCCATAAGAGCTTCTCTAAACGCCGCAGCGAGACTCATCACTGGATCAAAAAAACACTCACACATTTCCCCTGACCTGAAAGCCCTGAACTGGCTGCCTTTTGAAGCCAGAATACATCTGAAAATCGCCTGCATGACGCACAAGGCTGTCCACCTGAGCTCACCCGGATACCTCGCTCAGAAGCTGACGATTTCTGGAGGCTCCAGAAACACTAGAGGCACAAACAATCTCTTGCTAAAGCCCCAAAGATTCCGCAAGGAAAAAACCTATAAACGCTCCTTCTCAGGAATGGCACCCAGGATCTGGAACTCACTCCCCCCTGAAACCAGGCTCATCTCCTCTACCATACTTTTTAAGAAAGAAGTAAAAGCTATCCTCATGGCTAAATACACTTGAATCATTACTGGGGTTGATATTTACAGACGCTGTACCATTCAGTTCTACTGATCTTTTTTTGCATTTTTGTATGACTCGTGTTATTGACCTACCCGATTGCTTACGCTACCACTTATTTGTACTTGTATCATTATTGATGTATCTGTCTGACTATGCTCCCGCATGTACCTTCCCCACCCCAATTGTTATTTACTCACATGTTGTACCTCTCGTCTGTAAAGCGCTCTGATATCTGCAAAGATCTTGTTCACGCTATATAAAACTTTCAAAATAAAAATAAAATAAATATATCTATGGACAATATATGTCCGTTCTGCCACACTCAGGGATTGATCAACAAAAGATGCTATTCTACTTTTGGAGGAGACAAAGGGGAGGATATAGTGTTGTTAACTCAGGTTTCAGTAAATATAAAGTTACTAACAGAAAAATTAAAATAATCATTGGATTTGTGTGTAGAAGCTTACTCTGTTCTCAGCAAAAACAGCCACCGGCCATCTTGCTAGCAGGAGGGATTAAAGTAGTTTTAAAAAAACAAAACACCCAGAAACATTTTTTGCTGTAACTGCCTGTCTAATGACATCAATGCAATATGTGGCAATGGTCTATCACGGATGTTTATACCGTGCCATTGAGAACATTATGCTGTGGGCGATGTGATAAATGGTTATTTTAAACTTAGTTTCAAACAAATAGAATAATGATGCCACTAGGTGGATACATTCCATATTTAAAGGTGTATGTGTAAGCCAGTCGAGCAGGCTTTGTCAATGCTTGTTAAGTAGAGGATGGCCAGCGACAACGGAGTTCAACAATGACCACACACATGAACTGAAGAGCAACCGCTATATTTCTCTGGTTTAGTTACAAGTGGTGGGCAAGATAGCTGCCAGTGGTGCCACAGAAAAGCAAAGCGGGGTTGCACTTGACTAATCCACAAACATGCTGTGTGTTTAGAAAGAGTCAATTCAGAGAACACTTTTAAACTACAAACGATGTACCTTGCCAAGCGTCTAATGGTCAAATCAGAGTTAATTAAGCATGCTTTTTTGGTTCTTTTAGCACTAAAAGCCAATGGTCTTCAGAATCTTTTAAATGGTTTTAACGATTTTATGACAAATTAAAACCTTCAGATGAATCATCAAACATCATTTATTATGGCTTGTCGTCTCAAAAATACTAGGTCTCCAAAAAGTTTTATTGGGGAGACCTTGGTAGCCAAAAGTATCTTTTTTCAAATATTTAGGTATCTTGCTTGACGTTAATGGAACATGGGACAGGTTGAATAATCAGAGAATAGAGAAAGATGGGGGCTACCTGTGAAATTATTTATAGATTTGCCAAAACTCTAGGCCATAAGTAAATTAAGTGCTTTTCAAATCGTGTATACGGAGCAGGAGTTTGGGGCCATGCTGTTCCAGTGAAACTGCAGGCAGCTAAAATACATTTCTGTGTACGCTTTTAGCCAGTCCCAAAACTACTCTGAGCTTCATTTGGCATTTAGAACTGGGCATGGGCTTTTTGGAGGACCAAGTTGGTATAGTGTTTTACTACTATGGCTGAAACTATGGGGCACTCCAGAGGCTGGCTACTCGAGGAAGTTGTTTGAGGATTGTTTACATCTAAACAATATGATCTCTATACCCTAGTTGGCATATGCCAAGAACACTTTTTATAACCTAGGACTGAGCCCTCTCTTCAAATCCTCAGAATGTATTGGCCCCAAACCAAAGATCTGGTAAAACATACTTTTATCTCATATAGAGAGGTTAGAATCGAGAGATCACTTGACATGATTTCCATCCTTAGTTAGTTATATGATTATTGCCACCACCTCAGACATGGAACCTTATCTAATTTAGATCATGAATCCTGAACACAGATTTTATTTAACCAGGCTAAGATTAAACATGGTCCACTTTTTAGCTGATTTTCCCTTGGTAGTCATTTTGGTTTCCTCTCCTCCATGCTGTCCATGTGATGCTGCCTCCTCTCAATCCACTGTGCACTTAATGCATTTTTGCACTCTGTATCATACCTTAACAGCCTGCTGTATCATACCTTAACAGCCTGCTTTTGAAACCCAATTCTATTACAAATGTAAAAAGAAGAATTGATGGACAGAATGCAGAACAATGTCATACATTCACCCCAGAACAGAGATCTGGACCTAAATCCATCATTTTTTGCTGACCATGCTATTCCAGTTTGGGCCCAGCCATATGCAAATCAGTCTTGACCCTGCACCCAATGTGAACAGTCCAGCTCGAACTGCCAGGCCAGGTCATCCCCACACTGGAAACAAGCTTCCTAGGACCGGTTTCGGGCTTTAATCCCTCATCAGCCAGGATAGCTTGACTCCAGTGGCATGGAGAGCAAGGGACTCACATCTGGGCATACCCGTCCCACTCGGGGTGATTACAAAAAGAACAATTGATGGAGAGAATGCAGAACAATGTAATAAATTCACCCCAGTACAGAGATCTGGGCCTAAATCCATTGTTTTTTTGCTCACCATGCCATTCCAGTTTCGACCCAGCCAAAAGCAAATCAGTCTTGACCCTGCACCCAATGGGAATAGTCCAGCCCAAACTGCAAGGCCAGGTCCTCCCTAGACTGGAAAGAAGCATCCTAGGACCAGTAGTTTCGGGGCTTCAGCCTTCATCAGCCAGGATAGCTTGACTCCAGTGGCATGGAGCGCGTCTGGTCACACCCATCCAACTCGGGTAACAAATGCAAAAAGAACAATTGATGGACAGAATGCATAACAATGTCATACATTCACCCCAGTACAGAGATCTGGGCCTAAATCCATCGTTTTTTGCTCACCATGCCATTCAATCAATCAATCAATCATGCCATTTGTATAGCGCACTACTCACCCGGGAGGGTCTCAAGGCGCTTGGGGGGAGGGGTATGCTACTGCTCGAACAGCCAGGTCTTGAGTTGTTTCCTGAAGGCGAGATGGTCCTGGGTCAGCCGAAGGTGGATGGGGAGGGAGTTCCAAGTCTTGGCAGCCAGGTAAGAGAAGGATCTTCCTCCGCGGTGGCTCTTCGGATGCGTGGTACGGCTACGAGGGCGAGGCTGGTGGACCGTAGCTGGCGGGTGGGCGGTAGAAGGTCAGGCGGGTGTTGAGGTACTTGGGGCCCAGGTCGTGGAGAGACTTGTGTGCGTGGGTGAGGAGCCGGAACGTGATCCTCTTGTCGACGGGGAGCCAGTGCAGGTTCCTCAGGTGGCTGGAGATGTGGCTGCGTCGGGGGACATCCAGGATGAGTCGGGCGGAGGCGTTCTGGATGCGCTGGAGTCTTTTCTGTAGCTTGGCTGTGGTTCCGGCGTAGAGGGCGTTTCCGTAGTCCAGTCGGCTGGTGACGAGTGCCTGGGTGACAGTCTTCCTGGTCTCGGTCGGGATCCAGCGGAAGATCTTGCAAAGCATACGCAGGGTGTTGAAGCACGATGAGGAGACGGCGTTGACTTGTCTGGTCATCGAGAGGGAGGGGTCCAAGATGAAGCCCAGGTTGCGTGCGTGGTCGGTTGGCTTGGGTGCGGTGCCCAGGGCTGGGGGCCACCAGGAGTCGTCCCAGGCGGAGGGCGAAGATCCCAGGATGAGGACTTCCGTCTTGTCCGAGTTCAGTTTCAGGCGGCTGTCCTTCATCCACTCGGCGACGTCTTTCATCCCTTCGTGTAGGCAGGTTCTGGCGGTGTCGGGGTCTCTGGTGAGGGAGAGGATCAGCTGGGTGTCGTCGGCGTAAGAGATGATGTTGAGGTTGTGCTGGCGTGCGATGGCTGCGAGAGGTTTCATGTAGATGTTGAAGAGGGTGGGGCTGAGTGAAGATCCTTGCGGGACGCCGCAGATGACTTCGGTGGCCTCGGAGCGAAACGGGGGGAGGCGGACTCTTTGTGTCCAGTTTTGCCCCAGCCATATGCAAATCAGACTTGACCCTGCACCCAATGGGAACAGTCCAGCTCAAACTGCCAGACCAGGTCATCCCTAGACTGGAAACAAGTATCCTAGGACCAGTTCCGGGCTTTCAGCCCTCATCAGCCAGGATAGCTTGACTCCAGTGGCATGGAGTGCACGGGATCCATGTCTGGTCATACCCATCCCACTCGGGTGACAAATGCAAAAAGAACAATTGATGGACAGAATGCAGAACAATGTCAAACATTCACCCCAGTGCAGAGATCTGGGCCTAAATTCATTGTTTGTTTGCTCATCATGCCATTCCAGTTTGGACCCAGCCATATGCAAATCAGTCTGGAGCCTGCACCCAATGGGAACAGTCCAGCCCGAACTGCCAGGCCAGGTCCTCCTGAGATTGGAAACAAGCATCATAGGACTGGTTTCAGGCTTTCAGCCCTCATCAGCCAGGATAGCTTGACTCCAGTGGCATGGAGAACACAGGATTTAAGCTAGCCTGGCTGATGAAGGGTAATACCAAGAAACCGGTCCCAGGGTGCTTGTTTCCGGTCAAGGGAGGACCTGGCTTGGCAGTTCGCTCTGGACTGTTCCCATGAGACACAGAGTCAAGACTGATTTGCATATTGCTGGGTCTAAACTGGGGTGGCATGGTGTGCAAAAGAACGATGGATTTAACCCAGATCTCTTGACTGTGGGGGAATGTATGATTCATTCAGCATTCCGTCCATCATTTGTTTGCATAGCACTTTTCACCCTAAGTGGGATGGGTATGCCCAGACGTGGGTCCCTTGCTCACTGTGTCACTGAATTCAAGCTAGCCTGGCTGATGAAGGGTAATACCCAGAAACTGGTCCCAGGATGCTTGTTTCCAGTCCAGGGATGACCTGGCTTGGCAGTTCGGTCTGGACTGTTCCCATGAGGCACAGGGTCAAGACTGATTTGCATATGGCTGGGTCTTAACTCGGGTGGCATGGTGTGCAAAAGAACAATGGATTAAACCTAGATCTCTTGACTGGGGGTGAATGTATGATTCCTGCAGCATTCCGTCCATCATTTGTTTGCATAGCACTTTTCCCCTCAGTGGGATGGATATGCTCAGACGTGGGTCCCTTGCTCACTGTGCCACTGGATTCAAGCTAACCGGGCTGATGAAGGGTAATACCCAGAAACTGGTCCCAGGATGCTTGTTTACGGTCCAGGGAGGACCTGGCTTGGCAGTTCGGTCTGGACTGTTCCCATGACGCACAGGATCAAGGCTGATTTGCATATGGCTGGGTCTAAACTGGGGTGGCATGGTGTGCAAAAGAGCAATGGATTTAACCCAGGCCTCTTGACCGGGGGT
This sequence comes from Lissotriton helveticus, assembly GCF_964261635.1. Lineage (NCBI taxonomy): Eukaryota > Metazoa > Chordata > Amphibia > Caudata > Salamandridae > Lissotriton > Lissotriton helveticus. The sequence goes on from NC_136061.1 coordinate 708,009,017, forward strand.
GAATGTATGATTCATTCAGCATTCCGTCAATCAATTGTTTGCATCTTACACAAGTATTACAAGCCCTTCCTTCTTATAAAGAAGGGCTAGGTTTTCTACAAAGTTTAGTCTGCCCTGTAATTTGTTCTTCAATGCTTAGCTGTGTTGTTGCTGCTTGAAGTTAAAAAAAGAAGTATGCTTTCTAAACTGTAGATGTGTGGGTCTTTTTAATAATTGAGCATAAAACTGTCTGTTATTTTTAAATAATTATTTTACCATGATTGTATCTATGACTATTTAAGTGTATTTTATTTATTGTGCTTTTTTGGTCATCTCTTTTGAAGGAATAAAGATACTTTGACTGACTTACATTACAATGGCAAATCCTGCTTGAGTGTCAAATCCTGCTTGACAGGCTGCTGGGTTTACGTATCACACTGTGGGGTGCAGATGAAAATGAGAGAACTGGATCATTTTTGTGCATCCACTGTCGGGTTGCTGAAGGATCTGCTTTGCTCAACCAGGTGTCTAACTCTGGATGTTATATATAACAAAGGGGTACATTTGAAAGCAAGAGAAGAACAATGCCAAACAATTCTTGTCTACCCAATTTTCTGGTTGCTGGAAAACTCTTGTTTTGTTCTACCAAAATTCTGTCTCCTGGTTTATTGTGTGCACAGCAGCTGTCCCAAACTGGATTTTAGTGCCAGATGTGGAAGGACACTAGTATTACCATGGTACACTCCCCACACATACCCTCCAGCCTTAAGGGCCCAATATAGTGTTGGCGAAGACTTTCCTCATATTGAAAATACCCAAAGTGGGTAGGATTGGCCCTGGGAACTCTCACCCCATTGCTTAGAGTGTCTAGGAGTCATTCCCACCAACTAGCTCATGCCAGGCAGAAATGTGACATCTCAACGCAGTAATTTCAGAGCACACCCCGGACCTGAGGAAAGATCAGAAGAGGACTAAAGCTGCTCTCTGCAACCTGAGAAGAATCCTGAAGGACTGGATCTGCTTTCTCTTGTACCCAGGACAATGAGTGAACTGCAAGGGTGATATGGTTGACCTCCTGCGAAGCAAAAGGGATACAACAAGCTAAAAGAGGCCTTTCTTTCAACTGCCCTGCTGATCAGTGGCCACTGAACCTAGACTGGACCCTGCTGATGGCCTCTATCTGACACCTTGTGAGGCTTAAGTGCCTGCACTGGGCTCCGGGGGGCCTTTCGAAATGTACTCCTTTAGTGGATTGGAACTTCGAAGACTGAAGTCAGAAAGTAAAATATTTAAGCAGGATAAACCTGATTGGCGTGTTTCCCGTGCTCCATAACAGTCAGCATCAAATTCCACCTAGGTCCAGGTCTCCCGCAACCATTGAATATCATGCATACTTTGTGTTTTCTGGAGCTATCCTACTTAAAGCTTTTAAAATTAGTATCTCCTTTGGATTTTTGTCATTACAGTGTCCTTTTGTTTATTAACTTTAACCCTAAATGTTCTAATTAGGTTTTGGATTTTTTTGTTTTGCATTTCGAGTTAATTATTGTTTTGGTACTGCATAAATATTTTACACTTTGCCTTAAATTAAGCCTTTCTGCTCTGTGCCATACCTACTAGGCCATACCTACTAGGATGCTGAGGTCACGTTAATTTAGTGACTTTGAGGGTTCATCCTGACATGGGTTGTGTTTATTCCTAGAGCAGGAAAGGCACACACCTCAAATAATATTCCAATTTCTTACAATACAAACTGTGCATGTTAACTCTGTATATTTATATAAGCTTAACTACTTACAATGATGATGAGGTATTTGCTTTTTGGAAGTAAAGCTTGTTACAGTTACAGTTCTTCCTAGGTGACAAATCTGGTTGACCAATTACGAATGATTTATACTGGATCCCGAAGCTCTTGTGATGTTTTTGGAAACACACTTAAAGTCTAAAGAGACCATTCCAGTTGATTCGTTTTTTATCTCAGAATAGATTTTTCAGTACTTAGTGGTTTCTGTTAATTTCGCTTTGTATTTGTATTTAACCTGTACAAAATACCCTTATCTGTAAGATATTGGCATGCAAGAGTTTCTAGTGGAAACAATTGTTACCAGGTCAAATTGATTTTACAGCAGTGCAAAAGGGCTGCATGTGTGACGCAGGGCTCACATTAAGATTTATGAAGCCACGCAAAGCCACCCTGTGTGGCCTCATAAATCATGAGTATTAGGATGCAGTGCAACTCGCTGTGTCACCTTACTCTGCACCCAGGAGGTGTTCTGAGAGCATTGTGGTGGATTTTCCAATGCAACACCCATGGAATTTGATGCTGCCCCTGTGATGTAAACCTGGGAAAGTGTAACATATGTATGCCTCCTGAGGTGAGGTGTAACGAGGAGAAATATGTTTATGTCTCCTAGTTCTTTCCTTTTTCCATGTGTGCTGCATTTTGTAGCACACATGGAAAGAGGAAATTGCCTTGTAGGACCAATCCTGCCTGCATGAGCGGCACCCTTGCACCTTAGTGCCTATGTTGGTATAAGGCTGCTAGCGCAGTCAGAAAGGACAGGAATGCACCATATTGCTTAAATATTGTGCATTCCCGCCCTATGCTAAAATGCCATAAATGAGGCCCAATGTATGTTTATCCCATGCATGCACCCCATAGCATGTTATGTTTTGGAAATACTGCACACTCACAAAGCTCAGTGGTCGGGAGCAGTGGAGAAGTGCAACGATAGGAGATGCTGAATACAAAAATTGGTGGAATGTTTGAATTGATTAAACTGTATTGTCTGCCAGCGTTCGAGTTTTTATATATACAGCAGAATAAAAAATGATAGGGGAAAGAATTTCCAAAATAAACATTAAGAGCAATACTGGTGTCCAATATAACAATGCATTTACGTCGTTGTGTGTTTAGTACATTATGAATTAATGTGTACATACCTGTTGTACGGTGATCTCAGTAGAAGAGCTTGACTCCCGGTGCAACTATCCGTGGGTGTGTGACAACCATACACAGGAGGAGGGACTGAATACTGCTGATCTGCTGCGGAGAAATAGCAAATCATTTCAGAGTTGCCTTCATTGTTTATTTGCAAAAGAATTTCTGCAGGACATGTTTCTTATATAGAATGTGAGAAACAATGAACCATAAATAGCAAAAATGTGTTTGCATGCTGAAAATCATTGGGGCCTATTCACAAGCTGCATTGTGTAGTATGCAGCCGCAGCCCGTGCGCATTTTGCGATGCAGGGCACGCTACAATATTAGTTTTATTAATTAAATTGTTTACTTACCTCCAATTATCCATATTCCTGGTTTTTAGCACCCCCCACCTTGCCCCTCCCCCGCCCCGCCTCTCTGGCCCACCGCAACCCCCTCCACGGGCCGTGGCTGGTAGTATGTAATCAAGTATTACAGTAGTATTACTCAAGTATTAGAAAATGCTCTTACAAACCTATCTTTTCATTACAGAGATCCCCACCAAGTTGGCAAAGATCTCCGAACACATAAGTATACGTTTGAGTTGTAAATGTGACATGGAGTGGGGGAATGTTGGGAAAATTGGGACTATCTACCTCTAAATGGTACAGGTTGAGGGAACTTTAAGGAGGTGTTTAGGGAGGGACATGCTAATACAAATACAGTCACATATAAATAAGAACATTACTATTCGTAGACTACACATTTAAAGTTACAATAGCCATAAACTTGTCAAAATAGGAGTATATGTACTCCAACCCAGTCTTGGAGTAAGTAAAGCACCACACAATGCCACTCACTGGTACTTCAACTCTATAGAAAATAATGGAGTTAAATAAATACAATGAAACCCCTGAGGAATTAAATCACTTTGATATTTAAATTATATATACGTGTATATATAATTGTGTTTAAAAAGTCATTTAAATATTAATGAATTATTTTATTACAATAAAAGTTAATAATGAATCTAATTTTTAAAAACAAATTAACATTATTTTTTAAGTCGTATAAATTGATTCAGCAGACTTTATAAAGATTTACTAAAAATTAGTTGAAATTGAAAATGGTAGTGAGGGTGTTTGTTTATTAACAATTTGAAAATTATCATTTATAAATCAAATTAATATATTTAAATTCCTTCTTAATACGTTTCATTTCTTTGGTTAATTTACAAAATAATGGAAATATTATAATTTTTGATTGGTCCAAGCTCAATAATAAATATCTTAATTTCTTTAGCATTTATATTATACATTAAAACATGTTAGGTCATTTAAAGAATAATAATAACCTTTAATAATTTGTACCTCTGTACCTAGGTGTAACTCTATGCATGATGATTGCAGAGGGATCACAAAGGGATATGCATGTATCCGTTGTAAATTGGCAAAGCTTATATTTAAATGGGTGCTTAATGCCCATGGCAGTAATCCTTTGTTTTGCTTCAACATGTGAAAAAGTTGAGAAAGAAAATAAATTGAATGATTGATTATATTCTGTATTAGAAATTGGGACATTCTTCCTTCGGGATAATAATTTTTCTAGGACTCCTCTTCCTTGAAATGGATAATTTCCCATAGCCTTTGGTCCACATTACATTCCAGACAAATTGTATCGTGTTCACAAGCGCTTATATTAACCATTAAGTACCATTAAATTCAGTAACTTTAACACATTTTACTTACGAAAAAAGCAAAACTTTGGGATGATACACTATAGAAAGCAAAGTATTATTATTGACTAGCAACCTGCTATAAGACAAAAGATGTGTCAAACAAATAGTGATCAAAATAATAAAAAAAATAGCTATTATTATTACTATCAATATTGTTACTATTATTGTTGTTATTATTGTTGGTCTTATAATTATTCTTTTTCAAAACCTTTCGTATTATAGCAGACAGGTGGTATGATTGCTATATTACATGAAGAGAGCGCTAAAATGCTTATTCTACTTCACATGCTTTTGTTGTGGAATATATGGCATGTTTTTTAAAAGAAATATTTAAAAAGTGGCATTATGTTTACAATTAATCTGAAAATCTCATAACATATTTTTTGCAAATGAATGCATTTTATTAACATTTGATACTGCCTTTCCTCCTTTCGAATATCATCACTTAGAATATTGGAATCACAGGTAATGATCCTAAAACAGACAATGTGAATTGGGGTCAACAATAGTGCTCTTGCATTCAACAAAGGGGTCTAACAGTTATTACCTAGAGATGTCTGCTGGCTCATTGGATCCTCGTGTTTGAAGGAGTGGTTTGTAAACTGAGCAACGTGATGAGAGGGAGTGTGACCATAACTTGGAGCTCCATCAAACGCCAATGCATTGTAACCTTCCAAGAGAAAAGAAACAGGAGTTAACTTGCTGGCCTTGAACTTTCAGACTTCCTCTGAAACATTTCCAACAGTTCACACAAAGCTGCAAACGAACATCGTCCAAATGCCTTATCACACATGGCCAACATTTCCTACAGCATTTTGCTTCTGAGGGTGGTGCTCTGTGTACGCACTAAAATATCTCACTTCTCGGATATCCTGCACAGATGAAGTATTGTGTGAGTAACGTTACTTGGTGATCAACAAATTTATAGGAGCACTCAGTTGCCCGGTTTACATTTAAAGCTACAAATAAATTGATGTTCCCTATTTATAATAGCCCCCACTATGAGTTTTAATAGCAACACATCTGGAGGTATTTGCTAATGTACAAAGCCTGTCATTTGGACAACAATATTTGTTATAAGTACAATGTCCGAACAAATATACAATGATGTGATAAAACTCTAAATTAATAAAAGAGGCAAACCACAGCAGGATAAGAGGGGGAGTGAGAACAAAGCTCAATACACTCTGAAATTAAACAACGCAATTAAAAAGCAGTGCTCATCCTTCTAACACCTTACATTTTGCAAACTGAATGCTAATTTGCAAACATATTTGTTCCGACTTGAAACTGCTGCCAAATATGTGTTTTCTCTCATGGCTAAATTACCTAATCCCTGTATTCACTCATAAATCTTAAACTGTTGGTTGATGTTTCTAACATGGGCAATGTTACAAAAAGTAGAACATTCTTGGGATACACTGTACAATGAGACCAAGACATTATCAATGTTATCAATTATCAACAAAAATGACATGATCCTTTTTAACAAAAGAACATGTTTTCTTGGCTTTGGTATTCAGGCTCCACTGTGGAGTACTGAAGCATACTTTCCATTGGCTACAACTCAACTAACGACAGAGAGTATCTATTATCTGATGGAATTGATGGAGAAAACAAATGTTCTCCAAAATTACACGAAATAGATTTGTAAGCAGGAAAGTCACCTCCTTCACATAGCAACTGCCTTTGCAAGTAATCCCATGGAATGCAGTTCGTAATTCAAAAAGATGTTTCATTGGAATGATGGCATGACAGATGACAGGAAAAATTCGGGGTTCCTATTGGACAGGACTCTAATTCTAACTTCTAATGTTAATTGAGATGTTAAAATGTTAGTTTCAACATCTGTTGTCCAAAAATGAAATTGGTGCATTTTGTTTTAATGAATCCTTAAAACGCAGCCAATTTTTTAGAACAGTTTTCCATTAGAAATGTGAACAAGAACTAAGCACCAAATGACAATATTCAAAGGAAACTATCCAATTCATGATTTGTAAAGAGGGTTCAGCAAAAAAAAGTCCTCCCTGATTTGTGGCTCCACGAACCCTCGTCCTTTCGGGGACATTGTTTAAAAAAAATTAAATACTTAACTTAATCGAACGTTTTATCGCTCTTTGCACAATACTATGGTGAAGATAAATTACAGGATGTGTAATCTTTTCCATAACTAGTTCCTGTCACCAGAATGTCCTCAGAGGTTCTGTCAGAAGCAATGGGAACTGTGTGACCTTAAGGCAAAACCGCAAGATGGCTTTACGGAAGCCATCTTGGTTTCATATATTCAATCACTCAAGCACATATCACAAGATTTTCCATGCTTCTTAACTGTCTATTTTCAAAGCCTTGCAAATAAGTATTATTATAAAGCACTGCCCCAGGATGAGAACAGTCATACAATGTCGTAAATGTTACTGATTACAAATCCCTGATATAACATCAAATCACCATCTAGCACAGATATACTTTAGACACAAGGATGTAGAGGTTACTCTGCAAAAGCTGATGTCAATCTTTCCGGTTAAAAATAGAAACAAATTAAATAAAACAACTATATTAGTGTTGATGTTTGGCAAGGGAGAATCGTGTCACAGTAATGAAAGGATGCTTTCTCAATTGCTGTCGCATTAAACTGGACATGTCCCATCTGCTGTGCTCATTGATGCTGTGCTACCAACACAGGAATTAACCTTTTAAACTCGTTTTAAGGACTTTCCGAAGAGACCGCAAATTAAGATTCGACGCTAAATTAAAAATAACACTCTACATTACAGCAAATGAGCATCGCTTGCCAAAAACAAACAGCAAGCAAATTCTGATTTAAATGAATCACCTTTCCGTTCCTGACCCCAGTGTAACACTAAAATCGTCAATCAGGCGTTTGGACGCAGACTTTCATTAATTACTTGGAGCCGTTTAAACAACTCCAGCTAAAAAAGTAATTACAAGGTAATATTTTCTTTCTGAGGTTTCTCTAGTGGTCAGCATTTCCCCACAGAATCCAGCCATCTTAGTAGGGCTACTGTTGTCCCACGGGGAGGGCATGTTCCATTTATTTTGCCTGACGTTCTTTTACTGTTCACACCACTCCCCGACAAGACAAACATCTTTCTTGATGTGATATCATCTGTGTCCGTGCAGGGAACGAGGGTGGATTTCGGATTGTAATAAATCTTCTTTTTAACTTGTTTTCTGTTAATATAATGTCTTTCAAGGCCCTTCCACAGACTAAAGAAAATACAAGTGCCTGCCTGGCACATAGAATTAAAAAAAATAGCCCTCATGCCATTGGAATGTATCGGAGGCACAGTTTAGCATTCACGGGTTAACCGTGGGGGATTGAATACATAACTCTTGCCGAGAAGATGCATGGATAAGCCTGATCTGGTGTATCTAGGCATGAGCACCCGTGATAATTGTTTTTGTATATCCTTTGTTTTTTTAATAATTATTGAATAAATATAGTTAATAAAGTTTACTTTATTGCACAATGGAAAGCAATATTTGAACACTACACTAAGTGAACATTATACTTACTCGTTTGGGCAGTTTGCAACTTTTTTGTCATCAACATATAGGCCCAGACTCTCAAACAAATCACAGAACACAGTGAAGCAGCCAGAAAAGCTGTGCGGCATTGCGTGACAGGGAGGGAGCAGGAGAGCGCAGCATCCCCAAATGCAATGCAGTGCGCGCAACGAAATTCGTTTGATTTATTTAAATGTTTACTTACCTGCAAACCTCCATTATCCATACATTACTAACTCCCACCCTGCCCCTCCCCCTCCCCACGTCACCGCCCCGGCAGGTACTCCCCTACCGACCGCGGCTGGGAGAGCGCCATTTCTATAAAGAAATGTCCCCCCCCCACACTGTAGCGGCATAGTGCTAGGGTGCGTGCCGGAGTCTACTATAGGTTTCATACAGGAAGGCTACCCTTCGTGTGCAAAATACTGGTGTTGAGACAGAATATCAAGTGGAAAATGCTGACTCATACGAATATCGAGTTGGAAATATCGTGGTTCAGAAATATCGACAGCAAGAATATCGTAGTCAAGAATATCGAATTTAAGGTAAGAAATATAGTTTGTAAAAATATAGAAGTCAATATTGTTTGCAAATATATAGTTGTTTAAAATATCGATTTTTTTAATCAGTGTTATGTTTTATAGATTATATTTTAAATGTATGCGATGTATGTTAAAAAATATTATTTATGTTTTTTAATATATGTGTTAAATGTTCAGTAGTTATCAATTTTATTTTAATTAAATTTTGCCTTTTTTAGTTCAGTAGCGGGTTGTGTGTTTATAGGGGACAGGGTGGGAAGGTATTTAATTATAATAAATTAAGGATTATTTTTATTTATTTAATTTAGGTTTTATAGTGTTAATTGTGCGAAGTAATTAATTTATAATTAATTACTCACTAGTTGCTATATAATATCAATTAATTAATTGAAAAATAATTATGGTAATTGTGTAATTATTTTTTAGGTACGGGTTGTGGGATTTATAGGGGAAAAGGGTGGGAAGTAATTCATTTTTGATTAATTAATAATTAGTTGTTAATTTATATTAATTAATTGATTAAAAATTAATTATGGGAATTGTATAATTAATTTTAGGTGTGGATTGTGGGGTTTATAGGGGTAAAGGGTGGGAAGTAATGTATGATTAATTAATTAATTATTCATGGTTAATTTATATTGACTAATTAATTGATAATTAATTATGGCAATTGTGTGATTTTTCTAGGTGTGGGTTATGGGGTTTATGGGGTAAAGGGTGGGAAGTAATTTATTTTTAATTAATTAATAAATAGTTCTTAATTAATATTGATGAATAAACTGAAAATTAAATATGGAATATGTGCAATTAATTTTAGGTGTTGGTTATGGGGTTTATAGGGGTAAAGTGTGGGAAGTAATTTATGTTTAATTAATTAATAATTGATATTTAATATGGTTAGTTGTTTATATTTTTTGTGCGTGGAATTTGCTTTTTTAGGAGTAAAGAGTGGGGAGTTAATTAATTAAAGGGTGGGGAGTTAAATAATTTTACTTACTTTATAATTAGTTTTTACATACTATTAGTTTTTTAATTGAAAATACGTTGTAATAGTGTAAATATTTTTTTTACAGTTTAATTTTACTAGTGGGTTGTGTGGATTATAGGGGTAAAGTGAGGAAGTTTAATATTTTGTATGTGTTTTAATTTGTTTTTTAATTAATAATATTTCTTTAATTGGTAAATAATTATGTTAATTATGTTTTTTTAATAACGTTTAGATGTGGTTGTAAATTGTGTGGTGATTAGGAAATAAAAAAAGTAAATGTATGTAATAATTAATGTTTCTAAATAATTTCTAATAAAAAATATTTATTTGTTTGAAAATTATTTTATCTTTGATTTAATATAATATTTGTCATATGCATTTAACATTAAATAATGTTTTTTTTAAATTTGTATTTTAATTTTTAATATATTTATATATGTTTTTATTTTTTGAATATTTTTGTTGTTAATATTCTGTTTGTTTTTACTTTTGAACTGACTGGAGTGAGAATATTAATTGTTACCCCTTTGCAATACAACATTTTCCCTACTGTTGCACTCACTGGATTGGGAATAGTAAGTTTTACCCCTACACAATCCAGCACTTTCCCTACTGTTGCACTCGCTGGAGTGGGAATAGTAAGTTTTAACTCTCCTCTATCCAACACTTTCCCTACCGTTGCATTAATTGGAGTGGGAATAGTAATTTGTACCCCTATGCAATCCAACACGTTCCTCACCGTTGCACTGACTGGAGTGGGAATAGTAAGTTTTACCTCTCCGCTATCCAACACTTTCCTTACTATTGCACTCATTGGAGTGGGAATAGTAATTTTTACCCCTCTGCTATCCAACACTTTCTCTACTGTTGCACTCACTGGAGTGGGAATAGTAATTTTTACCTCTCCGCTATCCAACACTTTCCCTACTGTTGCACTCACTGGAATATATTTGCCCCTCTGCTATTCCACATTCTCCCTACTGTTGCACTGGCTGGAGTGATAAATTTAAGTTTAAAGATTTTTAAATTGTTTAATGTTTTAATTTATAATAGAATGGGTTTTTTAATAGAGTTTATGTTATTAGTATATAAATGTATGTGCATTATATATATATATATATATATATATATATATATATATATATATATATGTATATATATATATATATATATTTATACCATTTATATAAATTAAAAATAATAGTTTATTAATTGTTTTAAAGTAGATATGTATATATATATATATATATTGATTATTCTGTACGTGTTTACATTTTTTTAAATTACGTTTATTTGGTATATTTGCTAGAATGTCTTTTAAATCCACTTTATTCTTTTAAACTAAATTTTTATTATTTAATATATTTAATATTTATTATTATATATATATATATATATAATTATTCAATCCACAGTTTGCTCGGAAGCACAACGCGCACTCAGTAGTATCGATGCTCAAATTTTATTTCTCAGAAAACGTTTTCTGAGAAATAAAATTTGAGCATCGATACTACTGAGTGCGCGTTGTGCTTCCGAGCAAAGTGTGGATTGAATTAATTGATTCGGCATTTGGGTTCGCCGAAAGACGCGCCACCTGACAAAGGGAGCAGGATCCCGGAAGGACCCTTCTTGGAAGTAAACTATATGTATAATTATATATATCTATATATATATATATATATATTGATGTTTTGTGCAACTATATTTTTAACATCACTATCTTTTTACCAATATTTTCGTACTTCCCTGTTTAAGTAAAGGGAGTCGGTATTTTGCCATTCTAAATTTTTTCAGCAATATTTTTTACTTCTATATTTTTCACATCTGTATTTTGTCAGTGAACCCAAAATACTATGGCTAGACAAGTTTAAAACCTTTTCCTACTTTGCATGTGTGCTGTACATGCAGCACACATGCAAAGTCAGAAAATCAAGGAGAAATGAGAACATTTCTTCAATTAACACCTGCTTTTCAGCAGAGTCAATTTTTGGTGCTACACTCTTCCTACTAATGATAGTGATAGGGTTTAGCATCAGAAATCATGGGTGGTTGCATGAGAATGCCCATGTACCACCCATGTAATGCCACTGTGAATACTGGTGAATACAATGTCAATGTACACTATGATATATGCATGCACAGCAGCCGCAATATCAATAAATGCAATGTCGATGTACGCCATAAACTATGCACGTATAACAATGACAATCCCAGTAAAAATAATTTTGATATATACTATGACAAATGTACACATGATAACGAGAATGTCAGTGAATATGATAGCAATGACTACCATGTTCTATGTGCATGCATTAACGAACTTGTATCGTTGCTATCGATTTCACTCAAGATAACCCCCCATCCACCCAGAGTCAGAGATACGTGGTCAGATAGACCCTTCACCCCAACCCAAACCCAGGTCTACCAATTGATTCATCACAGCTGGGGTTACACTCAGCTCGAAGACAAACGTGCAACCAGAGAAAACCCTGATTGATCCCACAGATAGGAAGCCACACCAAAAACAGGTCTGAGGAAATTGCCCCCCAAAACACAGAGTTAAATGCCACATCCAGTTAGAAATACTCAGCCAATCAGGACACAGCTCGCACACCACACGTAGTGATCAAGCGTTCCTCATGCCGGACATCTGGACACCAACACACTGGCTCAGACTAGCTCTTCCCGAGGTTGAGAGCCACCTCTTCCCCCATTATAAGTTGGCTTTACTTATAATTTATGACTAGGCCCGGACCCACATGCTCTCTAAAAATTTGAAATTGTTTTATTGTACCTCACGAACTGTAAATATGATTGGCCAAAACTTATGTACATTGAGACTGTCTTCAGACGAGGCTCTGTCAATGTGATCCAGCCGTTGTGTTTAATTAAACCAACTTGTTTCTGTTTTGTCAAATGCCTCTTATCTATTAATTTTTTCAAGGTAAATTCATAACCGAGCAACACCACCTTGACACAGAGTAATGCAAAGCAGCGTTTTGTGCTGCTTTGTGTTACTTTTCCAAACAAACCAATGCACATACCAATTTGCTGTGTTTTAATTGTCAGTTTAGCATTAAAAAAGTAACTCTAACCTGATGCTAAACCTTTGTGAATCTTGCCCGTCTACTGTTAACGCCTCCTTTTCAAAAATGACATCTAGGATGTGTCCAGCAATATCTGTGGGCTTGTGGACTATCTGATGTAAGTTCAGTGTGTCAAGGCCAGTGATGATGATTTTAGATGGGGCATATTGGAATTGTCAAACCAAATGTTAAGGTCACCCAGAATGCAAAGGTTGGAGTGTAATCAGGTTTAAAACTTATTTATTTATTTAAGGATTTGTACTGCGCATGGCTGCCTCAGCAACGAGGCGTCCCAGCGCAACCAGAAACCAGAGACAAGAGCATGAGAGCCCAACCTAGTGATTAAACATCTGACATAGGGAAAAGCCAGGTCTTTATGGCCTTACGAAACACCAGAAGGTTTGGAATAACTCTAATGTGAGCTGGGAGCGAGTTCCAAAGTTTTGCTGCCAAAAAGCGGAAAGAGCGTCCCCCGGCCCTCGCTCTCCAGACTCGAGGTGCGCAAACAAGGGCAAGGTCGGCAGATCTCAACAAACGCCCAGGCACATAGGGCATCAACAAACGAGATAGCCCTGATGGGGTCTGGTGCGTCATAATCTTGTGTGAAATGCAGAACACCTTAAAATGAATACGCTTTTCGACGGGCAGCCAGGGAAGTTTAGGGAGCACATGCGCCACGGAGCATGATCTAGGTAGTGCCATCAAAAGCTGCGCCGCCGCATTCTGAACCCTCTGCAGGCGCTTAATGCTGGCTTTATGAGCGCCCAGGTATAAAAAATTGCCGTAGTCTAACCTGGAAAGAATGGACACCTGAACAATAGTCTGGCGAACTTTGGGAGGGAAAAAACCAAGCAGGGGCCTCAAGCCGCGCAAGAGCCCGAAGCAGACGGCAGCAATGGCTTTTGTTTGTTTCTCGAACGTCAGTCCATTATCAAACCACATGCCCAAGTTCTTCAAAGGCTCCTTAGGTAAAAGGGCGTGTTTCAGGCGGACCGGCCAGCACTGCTTGGACCATAGCTCCCGATCCTTGCCGAACAGCAGGATCTCAGATTTACTGGCATTTAACTGTAAACAGTTTGCCGCCATCCAGTCGGAGATGGCCAGGAGATCCTCCTTGAACTTGTCCAAATTGGCACAGCAATTTTTTGAGAAGACAATTACAAATTGGGTGCCATCGGCATACGACACTAGGGGCAACCCCCTGCCTTTTGCCACCTCCGCCAGGGGTCTCACATAAAGATTGAACAAAAGTGGGCTTAGGATGGAGCCCTGTGGTACCCCCTGGTGCAGGGCAAACTCCTGGGAGTGGAAAGGTGGTACTGAGACCTGGAAGGACCGTTCCTCTAAGAAAGACCGGATGCAGTCCAAAGCCCCATCCCTAATCCCAACTTCCAGAAGGTGTTCAAGAAGAATCTCATGGGAGTCTGTAGCAAAAGCGGCACTTAGGTCCAACAGGACCAAGCCCACATCCAACCTACTCCGAATGGATTCCGACACTGCCAGTAGCGCCGACTCTGTACTATACCGTGGTCGAAAGCCATGCTGTGAAGGATCAAAAATGTTGTGCTGCTCAATAAATTTAGATAGCGTGGAATTCACATGCGCTTCCACCAGCTTAGCCAAAAAAGGCAGCTGAGAAATAGGGCGATAATTACCAAGTTCTTCCGGATCCAGAGAGGGTTTTTTTATCAAAGGGATGACTTTGCCGTGCTTCCATGCCCTAGGTACAGAAGCTGACCTCAGATACAAATTGGACAATTCTAAACTCACAGGGGAGATTAATGAGTGTAACTGGCGAAAGTGGGCAGGTGACATAGGGTCAGCCGGGGAACCTGATTTGATTTTTTGGACCAAGGCCTCAAATTCCGGCGGCGTCAAAGGTGTAAATGATGATAAACAGTTGCCCTCCATGATATCCCCCCCTTCCAGGCACCACTCTCCCATAGGGGGGGTCGCCTTAGAAAGGCCCCTATAGATCTGCTCAACTTTGTTCACGAAGTGCTGCGCTAGTTTATCACACTGGTGATTAGAAGCAATGGGAGAGACTCTAGGAGCAACCGCACTCTTCATGCTGTTAAGCAGGGAGAAGATGGTCTTTGCGGGGTTTGTACTGGCGAGAATCTTATTGGCTACAAACTCCGCCCGTGCTCTCCGAATGAGCTTATGATATTGCTTGACAGCCGCCCGATATTCTAGTTTTGCAGACACATCATAAGAGCGACGCCAGGCACGCTCAAGCTGCTTGCAGCCCTTCTTTGCTAAAGTTAGCGAATTGTTGAACCATGGATTAGAAAGCCCACGTCCCTTTCCTCCCTGTTTGGCAGTGATACAGCTATCCAGGCCAGCCATCAGCCATTCTTCGAAGCACAAATTTGCCCCATCTACACCTGGGGGTCTGTGCTCAGATAGCCAGGCAGAAAACAGATCGAAGTCTAACTTATGCCAAGGTCGTTTAAGTGCTTGGACTGGGCGGATCACATCCACTTTGCCCTGCAACTGAGAGAATGTAACCAAGGAATGATCCGTCCATGCCTGCGGGACCGGCGGATACATTTTTATAGAGCAGAAGTTAGAGAAAATGGGGTCTAACAGATTGCCAGCCAAAGTGTACCCTCAAGAACGTGCTGCAACAGCTGAAAGGCCTCTAAGTCCGCCAGGAAACTGGCGATCTCAGCTTTCCCCCCGTTCTCAAGATGGAGATTGAGATCCCCCAAGATGGTAAAATTGGCAGCCTTACTGGCCATTTGTCCCACTTTACTCAATAGGTCTTCTCTAAACAGACTAGAGGGCCAGGGGTCTGTAAATTAGAAGGCCAAACTTTGTAAAATTGTGGCTGAGACCGATTTTAAAAGAGGCACATTCACAGCACACTATCTTCTCCTTACACAGGCTAAAAGTATAAGCTTCCTTAACCACCGCTACAATACCACCCCTTCTCCCCCCTCTCTGTTAATGGTCTTTAACACATAACCTTGTGGAAGGGCTAGCCAAGGCTCCACCACTGATTCTTGGGTAAGCCAGGTTTCCGTTAGGAATAGGGCATCAGGGGACTCGTCAGCTAAGAGGTCAAACACCTCAGCATGGTGTTTCACCAACGAGCGGCAGTTCAGACTAAGGAACCTATATTCCGTGGAGCCAGGTGGGCAGAGAGGCCACTCCACTGGGGCCAGCTCAAAGGCACAGAGTTCACAGTGAAAGGATTGCTCCTGGAATGCCCAGAGTAGAGAAGGGAAGTTAGATGCCATACCCAGGAGCTCATCCCATGAGTACCTGAGTGGGTCTGTAGAGGGAGATGCAGGGGTCCTGGCGACTGGCGACGGCCCGGCGCGAACGGCACAGACGGGCTTGCCTTCGGCACGCCAGCGGCGCTGCGCGGGCTCCATTGTGTCCACATTTATGCAGATCAGGCAAGCGAGGCCGCAACAACTGGCCCGCTTACCCTGCAATTCCTCCCAAGATGTTGGGAGCACTCCAGCCACCTCGGCAGAACCGTAGCCAAGTGTGAAGCCCCCTGCCCAATTCAGTACACACCTTCCGCACTTCCCACCAGAAGCAGCAACATAGGAAGTTTAAAGGACGACGTAAATAAGGTGAGTGAGGGTAAAATCCTAACAACAAACAATGCGCAGACAATGCATAAAATCACTAACTATACTCCCGGCTAACGCCTCAGGAGTCTGGTAGCTGCGTGGGTGCCGTTGTGTCCACTTTTATGCAGATCAGGCATCGAGGCCGCAACAACTGGCCCGCTAACCCTGCAATTCCTCCCAAGATGGCAGGAGCACTCCAGCCACCCCGGAAGAACTCTAGCCAAGTGCCAAGCCCCCCCGCCTGATTCAGCATACACCTCCCGCACTTCCCACCAGGAGCAGCAACAAAGGAAGTTTAAAAGATGAGGAAAATAGGGTGAGTGAGGGTAAAATCCTAATAACAAACAATGCGCAGACAATGTGTAGAAATCACTAACTATACTACCGGCTCATGTCTCAGGAGTCTGGTAGTTCCTGGGAATGTTTCATTGCTAAGTGGAGGTCTGTAAAGGAGAAGGAAGTTACAGGACGAAGTTGGTGTAGGATTGCATCTGAGGAAGAGTGCCTCACAATCTGTTACGGACACGTCCTCAGCTTTAGTGAGAAGTATTGTCTCCTTGAAAATAACAGCTGTTTCACCTCCTCTTTCGCCTATACAATTTTGCGTGTTAGTTTGATAGCCTGGAGGAACGTCTACCTGCACTCATAACCAGCAGATTGGACTATGGAAATGCTCTCGACGCCGTTATCAACAAGTCGCTGCTCCGCAAACTCCAGACCATACAGAACACCACAGCCTGACTCGTCCTCGGCATCCCTCGACACGAACACATCACCCAACACCTGCACAAACTCCACTGGCTCCCTGTTGAGAAGAGAATTACTTTCAAGATACTATCCCATGCCTACAAATGCTTCCACAACACCGGAACCCACTATCTCAATGATAGAATCTCCTTCCACGTTCCCAAGGGAACCTCCGATCGGCCGCCCTTGCCAGACCCCGTGCATCCACAGAACAAGAACGGGTGGCAGACCCTTCTCATACATCGTGGCAAAGACCTGGAACGAGCTCCCCATTGATATCAGACACACCTCCACCCTGCACATCTTCATGAAGACCCTCAAGACCTGGCTCTTAAACTAACTGGAGCAGCTTCCCTCCTCCCCCCCCCACCGCCTTGAGACCCTCACGGGAGAGTAGTGCACTTAAAGAATCCCTGATTGGTTGATTGATTGATTTGAGCCATGTCATCTCCCATCCATGATTCAGTTTTGAAGAGTAACTCAGGTTGTGTGTCAGTGAGTAGGTCGTAGATGTGATGCTTGTTTTTAGAGAGTGATCAAGCATATATTAGTAGGCAGTTTAGAGATGGTGTTTTTTGGTGATGCTGTGACTTTGTTTAGTAGAAGAGTGAGTAGTGTTTTTGATCTTGTTGCAGGTGTCATTAGCACTGGTATTAGCTGAATGAGGAATTTCAATCATGTTGCTTTTCTATATCGTATTCCTCGTCCAGCAGGCTTAGAAGGCATTTTGATGGGTCTGAGTGTGTAGGCAGTAGAGATGGTGTTTGAGAGTGAGTTGGTGACCTGTGTTGTTTTGGTAGAGTAGCCTTGTTGTGTGATTGACACGGAGATGAAAAGCTGTGAAAAGTGGCATGTTGTTTATTTAGTTTGAATCTGTTTAGAGTGGAAAGTGTATGAGTTAGGGGTGGTGGTGCAACATGAAGGTCATGTTGAATGAGAATTGTTGTGTTGGTATATTTGTATTAGGAGTGGGGAAAGCAAGAAAGGTGGCAGTAATGATGGCGTAGGATGTGTATTATTTGTGTTCTCAGGAGGGTGGGAGTAGGTGTATGTTTCTAGTTTATGATGAGAAGTATTATACAATAGTGTGTGTATTTTATTCTGTTGTGCGGATGTGTGTGTTATTTCTTGTTTTTGTGGAGTAGTGAGTGGAGATGACGATGTAGTGATTTTCTGAGAAGGATTCATATGGTAAGTATTGCGGGTAAGTGGAACTTGAATGGTAAAGGGGTGATGATGTGTTTTTGAAAAGAGTGTATGTTATGAGTGTTTGTGTTAGCTGTGATAGTTGGAAGAGGTAATATGTATGGTGGAGTGAAGTGTGAGGATTGTTTTGTTGTGTGTTTTTGGTAAAAAGAAGAGCCTGGTGTTGGTGGATAAAATGATGTTGGGCTGAATATAGGTTTGATGGTGATAGAGAGGGGTCTGTTAGGAGCAAGTAGAGGGTAGAGCTGGTGCTCTTTTTAAACAGGGAGTCTGTGTCTGGAGATGGATTCAAGTTATGTATAATGTGGCTTTGTGTTGTGTTGGTGATGTGTGGATTTGTTATTTTTATGAGACAGAGTGATGTTTTGTTTGAGTGTGAAGGTGCCATTGTGTGAGATAGGTTCGACGGGTGTATATGTGTTAGTTGAGGGGTTCTGTAGTGGTTTTTGAGACAATGAAAGGTGGTTTGGGTTTGTTTGTAGTACATGAGTTGAGTGCATTTCCTGTGAGTGTGTTAATATATTTGTGGATGGGTGAAGGTTGGTGCTGGTGAATGGAAAAAAGGGCAGCATTTCTGGATGCAAGCCTACCTTGATGCCCATGCTGAGACGCCCTGAGCCCTAAGCTTAAATAGCCCTAGTGATCAGGTGACACTTTCGGCCAATGGGAGGCCTAGCCCTATCCCTAACCAATCAGAACACTAGCACTAAGCCTTGGGACCAATAGGAGACCAGGTCCTTACAACAAATCACAGCCCTAGTCCTCTCAACCAGTCACAATCACAACCCTAAACCTAAGCCCTAAGTCCAATAGAAACCCTAACCTCAGGAACCAATTCGAATAGCAAACCTATCAGCTAATCAGAACCCTAAGCCCTAAGTACAATAGAAAATCTAGCCTCAGTAACTAATCAGAATCTCAAACCTATCAATCAAAACCCTAACCCTAAGTCCTAAGTCTAACATGATCCCCAGATATATGAACCAATCAGTGCACAGATGTAACAACCAATAGGAAACTCACAGAAGGGGCATGTGACCTTAAGCACAGGCTGATGGCCCGTGGGCTGGGAAGCTGCTCCTGTAGACCAGACTCTCTTTGGAGACAGACAAGTTCAATTCACACTTTGCAGGTCCATGTTTTAACCCTGCAGGTAAAGCCCAAGTAAGAGCCACTTCATATACTGATTTTCACTCACTTAAACAAATCACTTTTTTCTAGCCAAAAACGAGTGCTACATACAGTTTCCAAACACAGTTTAAACCATAAAGCAAAAGAAGCAGTCTTTTAAACACGCTTAATCTCTGAGGGTGTCCTTTACCTTTTTAACTTTAAAAATATGAAAGGGGGAGGGGTATGGGTATGGGCTGATGGCTGAGGCCTTGCCCCTGCAGGCCTAAGCACAATACAGGGGACACCTGGACACAAATTCAAATGGTCACGGGTGGAAGAAATACTGGCACCAACACCCCTTTGGTTGCTATTATATGTATAATTTGCAATCACTAAAGAACCCTATTGGAAAAAGTGCATGAACACTATTGCTATCTGGGAAACTGATGCTAAGTATGTGTCTGATGCTCCATTAATAGTCTTGCTAAGGACTGCCCTTTTTCACTTCCAGGGAGCGTATGCAAGACACTGGCCTCGGGGCTTCAAATAGATGCAGAAAATGTTCTCTAATAACAACTCAAGACTAAAACTGTGACACTCTTGTCAACATCATGACATGCAGGCCACGTGATACCAACTTACAGAGTGGTTTCCTTTACCCAAGTGCACCTGGCCATTACTGAATTAATCAAACTGGACTCAGTGCTCAGATAATGCACCCTTTACTTAGGACCTTTACTTAGGTGTCTAAACAAGTTTTAAATGTACAAATTAAGTGTATTATGGTTGGAAAAATAACTGTTTAAACTAAAGGGAAAATGAAAATAAATACAATGTAAGTATACAGGCTATGTTCTGAAATCACCCTAAAGTTAATACACAACTCCAACATCAAACTCATATATTTATGAAAAATGAACTCTTCCAGCCATGAGGGACCATAGTTCACTTGGTGCTGGTAAGTGGTAGGAACATTCTTGAGTCCAAAATGAATGATTGTAAACTGATGTAATCCCTTTGGCATACAGAATGCAGTATTTTTATTGGCACTAGGTGCTACTGTAATCTGCCTATAGCCACTGGCCATATCAAAGGTCCTCCTGAAGCAAGCAGTTCCCAGCTAGCCCACTATCTGAGAATTGAGAGTGCCACCCTCTCGGTCCCCTCATTGAGGGCCCAGTAGTCCACACAAAAATGCAAGGCTGTGGCTCTTTGCCTGGGCACTGATGTTACTGGAGTCGCCCAAGGACTAAAGGAATGCTCAATTACTCTCAAGTCCATTATCTTGGCAACATCCACTTTGATGCATTCTTGGACTCAGTCTGAAATCATGTAAACCTTCACAAGCAAAGCTGACTCCTGTATCTATGTTGTGCAAATACACAGGTGTCAACTCTGTAGTCAGTGAAAAGTGAAGGGAACATTTGGCAGTATCTCACTAGACTCATGTTAATGCTCCGGAGTCAGTTCTAGAGCAAATTGTACCCCTCCCACTCATAGCTAGCAACCGGTCAGGTAGTGGTTTGCCATCTTCCTCAACCTCCTCTCTGATTGCCAGGATGTTCATTGTAAAATCTCTCCAGAGGTAAGTTTTAATTCAGTTGAGATGGGACACCCTGTTTAGCCCTCATGTGGTACCTGTGTACACCAAGCAGTTCACTTCAGAAAACATATGATCTATACTTTATGGTCCACACAACTCATCCTCCAAATCTCTAGGGCAAAGGACAACTGGTTTTACCACCAACACCTCCTGCTCCCTACCCTCCAGCCCCCCTTACACAGTAAATGGCACTATTGAGTCAAATGATTACTTCATCTGACCTTGGCTTGGTTGAAGTCTTTTCTTCACCTGACTCCTGCATTGTGCTATCAACTTCCTGAAGGCATTCACATACTCCACCACATCCTTCTTCGGTGATTCTTAAGTTATTTTCCAACTTTCTGTCACGAAGGTGAGTAGGCTTGGCACTGGATGCCCAAACAGAAGTTCGAATGGACTGAATCCAACTCCTTTGTGTGATTTTTCTCTATGGACAAAAAATAGATATGGCAGGAGAAGATCCTATTACATTGTGAGCTCTTCTTGCAGAGCTCACATCATGCTCTTTAGGATCTTGTTAAACATATATACCAACCCATTGGTCTGCAGATGGAATGGTATGGCGAAGTGATAAGTCACACCAGCTCACTCCAACAACTCTAGAATATGAGGGGAGATATGTTTTGTTATCCAGTCGGAAATCACTTTCTTAGGAAATCCAACCCTAGAAATAATCCCTAGAACTGCCTTTGCTTCAACTTCTCGCTGTTTTGCTCCTCAGAATTACTGCTTCTGGATACCTGGTGGCATGAGCCACAACAACCAAGACATACGTGTTGCTCGATGCTGAGGAGGAGTCATCAAATGCAATGCCCACCAACTTAAATGAAGCACCTACTACTGTCAGTGACACCAGCTGTGCCCTGGTCTTACCTCCAAAATGTCCACTCAATTCAGGACAGGTTCTACAGAACCTCTCTTTGCCTTTGTGCATTGCTGACCAATTAAACAAAGAGTCCACTCTATAATTGATCTTTATTATGCCTCCTAAAGGCACTTTGTGGCCCACCAACAACATAAACTTCCTGTGAATTACTATCCTTTGCTAGCTAATTGTTAGATCCTCTTCTGAATATGGGGTACTGGTCTCCAACTATAGTGTTTGAGGTAATTTGCCATTGATGTCCCAAAGTCCACCTCCCTTTGTCTTTGCAAACTGGCCTAACCCTTTCCACACTTGACTCTATGAGTAGTGAGGGTAAGCAGTTAAAGTCTTATGATCACCCTTGGCCCAGATCCAGTAGAAAAAAAGCTGCGATTCAAAGAATGCATGTCCCAAGTTGATAGGTGAAGGAGCACAAATCACCTTCAATTAAACAGAGGCAAGTCCGAAATTGTGCTTTTTGGCAAGGCTCAAGAACACTGGTCACATGACTGGTGACCTCGAACCTTGGCCCCTGTCCAATCCCAAAACAGATGGTACCAAATCTAGGATTCCATATGGACAACCAATTATCAATGAAAAGTCAGACTAACCATATAATTGGCTCCTGTTTTGGTGTGATGCGTAGTTTACGCCAGGTTTTTAAAAGGATTCCTATTGAGGCCAGAAAACCACTAGTTCAGGGACTGATAATAAACCGCATGGACTACGGCAATGCCCTGTTGTCCTCAATCAACGAAGGCCTTCTTACAAGGCTTCAGATTTTGCAGAACACCGTGGACAGGCTGGTCCTTAACTTCCTGCCCAGATCCCCTTCGCCCCCCTGTCTGAGATCTCTACACTGGCTTCCAGTCAGAAAGCGAATTCACTTCAAGATTCTTTGTGTAACACACACAAATATGTGTGGAATAGGCCCGAGGTATTGGACCAAAAAACTAAGTTGGTACCAGCCTTGCAGGTCTCTGAGATCCAGTAATGAGTTATTTCTCACACCACTCAGAACTCGCACCACTAGAAATGGAGGAAGGTCCTTTTCTTTTCTTGCTCCTGCATCTTTGAACAAACTGCCCTCAAACTTACGCACAATCACAGATCACAACTGCTTTCGCAGGAAGTTAAAGTCATGGCTGTTCGACAACTAAACAAGCAATCTTTCAGAGCTGTCTGCAAGCGCCATGAGACTTTCAAGTGATTTGTGCGCTGAATAAATGTCCCTGATTTGATTTGATTCAATGGGAGATTTTGTGTGAAGGGCAAGAGTTCAGAACTCGCAGTAGACCAACAAACAATAATTATGTTGTTCAGCCTAGTGCTTATTTTAGTAAAATGTACTTTATTAGTATACCATTATATAAAATGACATAATTCTATGGGGCTCAGATGCAAGATTGCAATTGTAACTACAATGCCTAGTAACGCAAACAACCCACTATGGTGCCCTCTGCCTGTTCTAAAAGTTGGTATAGTGTCAATAGTGTTTGAATCTAGTCATAGGTGCAGCTCAGGCACAGGTGTAGTTAACTAGGCCTCCATTCACTCAGAGCAAGTCGCAGTCCAGTCCAAGAATGTGTACCTGAATAAAATGGATCACTTAGGCAACATTCACTGCAAAATTTCCATTACACTGTCGTAATTTTGCATAATTTCAATAATTTAACATTACACTTGCTACGCGAAATTCTTAAAACTATGCTATTTTGCAACGTCACTTAATTATGTGTCATCTGCGGCAAAACTTTAGTGCATGGGAACAACATAAATTGCCAGAACATGAACAGCTATTTGGGGAGCTTTTATTTTTTGCCCTTTATTAGAGCAAAATGTGTCCTTGTGTCCAAAATGGACATGAGAATGCATTTGTGCTCTAAAATATAGCATCAAATGCCGATTTTGAATTTTGAGTAATTTTCCCAAAAATGTATGTATTTACACAAAACCAAATTACACTAGTTTCAGACACTGAGCAAAATAATCCTTCATGATCAGACTAATTACACTACTTTGCTTTAGAAATGTTCATCTCATATTCACAGCGACATTAATATATAATATGCATAGTTGTCTGCATTCTCACTCCAGCCTGGTCCAAATAGAAAAGAAAGCAGTGATATGTCCTTCTTCAACTTTTGTAGATACAGTATACAATTTAGCCATTTTGCTGGCAAATTTGCAAAATACAACTTAAAAAGAGGTGGAGCAATACATGTCTTTCACGCCTCTGGCAATGTCAGTTCTGATTAAAACCTTTTAGTACCCAACTTGGGTCTCTGTTTACAAGAAACGGGGTATATTATCAACAACTAGCGATAATTTTTGTCTCTAACTTGTTTAGAGACAAAAATTATCGCCGCACATCGGCGATTTTTATCGCAGATAAACCTTGCTATTAGCAAGGTTTATCGCAAATGCGATAAAAAACACCCGCAATGCATGAATATCGCTGAAAAGTCAGCGATATTCATGCATTATCGAGCAAATGCTCTTAGCCATGTTATCCACCTCCCATTGGATAACATGGCTAAGAACTGCTCAGGGCAGGTGTTAGCTTTTGGAGATATTCGCCCTTAGCGCAAATATCTCCAAAAGTTGGTAATAGGAGATAGCGATGTTAGCGACTGTTTCCAGTCGCTAACATCTTGGCACGCCCACTTTGCATATCATTAGTGATAAATATCACTGACATGCAAAGTGGGGCCCATGATGGTCGCTATCTCCTATTAGCTGTCGCTAACTGGTGTTAGCGACAGCTTGGTAATAGGGAGATAATTTTATCTCCGCTTTCTTGGCTTTTAAAGCCAAAAAAGCGGAGATAAAACCCCTTGATAATATACCCCGTGTTTCCTTGACAGAAATAAACTATTTTGAGACAGAGTAAATAATAATTATCATAAGTAGTCTCCCAACATCACATGGTGTTCTCTTTCCCTTTCCTTGCAGATTTGTAATGCTTTCATTGCAGAGGTGCATAACATATTTCCACCCTTTTCGAAGTATCTTCACTGGCCCCTTGCGACCAGGCGGCAGGCACTAAAGAGTGCAAAAGTTTGTTGTGGCCACTACTGTATGAATGTCTGTCAATTGTCTATTTTAGTGCAGACATATGAGGCCCGGAGTTGCAGCTTTCTGTAACTAATTGAAATCTGCATATCGCTTCAGGTCTTGTATATAGACCATGGTGCAGGTAATCTATATTCTGGCTAGATGGACACTTAAATTAGGTCGCCACAATGTGCTTGGGTTGCTTTATTATTTCAGGTCTTATTAAGGATAAACTTTGTATCAACGCTGTCATAATTAAAGCTCATTTTTGCCACCTTATCCTACTAACATCAATTGTGGCTTTTTGCAAAGGTCACAAAAATGGTGTCCTCTCTGAAACTGTGCTTGAAATTGACCTTAAAAGATTAGGGGGCTACCAGCAGACCCTTCAAAAGTAATTAAATAATTCCACCAAAGACTCTGAGTCACACAAAAATCATAATTACTTATGAAAGAGCCCCAATATTTCAATGTTCCTAAACCAAAAATAACAACTAAATGGGCTCGGAGGTAAACAAGTGAAATTGAATATCTGTGGCCAAGAAGGTCAAAGACATCCCATGTAAGAAGGGAGAAGGCTGGTTCATAGGTAACATATCAAAGACTACTGATATTTTACCATTTGCCATTTCGTTGGTTAATGAGAAATAATCGCAGGATCTGTCATGTACCTTTGTGTGGGTAAAGATATATTTAGTTGCAAAAATGAATTCTATATGTGGAGCTCGATTGTTTAGTATTAAAGAATAGCCGGTATTTTTCTTCTTTCAAATGTTTTGAAAAAATAGGCAGAAGTTAGGTGTACTTCACAGAGTTGGTGGACCTCAGGGGGTTTGTCCATAGGATATTCATTTTAATGTCAAGACATATAAGTATGAGATGAGATTTTATTTAGGCAAGACAATTTTTTCTTCATATAATGCATCTGCTGAAGAACAAACTGTCTTTATAGATAGATAGATAGATAGATAGATAGATAGATAGATAGATAGATAGATAGATAGATAGATAGATAGATAGATAGATAGATAGATAGATAGATAGATAGATAGATAGATTTTTTAAAGAAAGAAATAACATGCTTTGGCTAGTTGTGATTTTCTCTGCAGTTTATATTTGTATGGACATTAGTAGTAGTATGAATTGCATTTAATATGGTATCATGGCATACCTTTAGTTGACTATGAGGTGTCTGTAGGGTATATTTTATTAATGAATAAAGTTACTCCTTAATGTGTGGTAAATTACTGTCATGTTTTCTAGATTGAAAAGACTCTATCCTGCACATGGTCTTGAATCTCACACTGTCGCAAATGTCACGCCTGCCACCTGCTTGCATCGAGATTAGACAGCAACTTTAGGAAGCCAACTAGTGACAGAGAATTGACAAATACCCTTGTTAATGTATGGGAAACCTTCCAGCAGGGAAGTGTTAAATCTGCCTGAAGCTGCAGACACTGCATCATAGCTGCTAAATTATAAATTATCAAATATTTCATGTTTATTTGTCCTGTTCATTCGAAGTTCTAATTGAAACCTAATAAAAACTATTATGTTGGACAATCTTTTTTGAGTTATCATTGTTCAATTGAAAAATGCCAAGCAATGTCGTTGATGCTTCAACAATTGGAAACTCATTGTACCATGTTATAAATGTAAATATTTTGTTTTTCTGTTTTTGTGGGAACACTCTGTCTTCTCAGGCAACAAGAAGTGAAAGCACTTTAATTATTTATATGTTATAACAGCCATCCACCCACATACAGCCCCTCGCGGTGGGCTGCTCTGTGAAGCCAAGACATATAAAAAGGCCTTGGCTTCACTGCCTTATAGCTCAGAGTATCAGCAGGTATATTCATTTGGCCCCAGTGGCGAGGCCCAGAATTGTGCAGCACAGGTTAATTTTGCAAATAAAAGGGGTTAGGTTGCCTGGTGGTTGGTCGCTGCTTTCTGAAAAGTAATGTTTAATATGTGAGTGTGATGTAGAAAATACCTCCAATTTTCAAGCTTTATTTTATGAAAGAAAATCGTGGCGATTCACCGGCATGTAACTTGCAATCTGTCATTCTTTCCAGGTCGATAAAAAATGCCTTATTCTGCAGGATAATAAGATGAGCTGTGATTCAACCGCTAATCATTTTTGCTGTTTGTGGGGCTTTGTAAATAGCCAAAATTAGTGTTAAAGCTGCTGTAGGGTTTGTTTTCACCCTTTTGAGTTAATTGTTTTCAATTCTCTTTCCTCTTTCCTAAAGAAACCCAGTCGTTTACTTTATAAAAATGTAGTCTTTTTCCAGAAATGGAAACAATATTCAAACCCATTATCTCTAACCTAAAAAACAGAGGTTTCATTTTCTCTTTGTTTCTTTTCAGCAGTTGTAAAGCCTTACAATAAGACTTTTATAAATCCCCTTGGCCTGGTGCAGACATTTCGTGACCTTCGAGGCTCTGCATAAAGCAACATGGTGTTTCTGCCACATTTTCCGGTGTTGCCTGACCAAAAGCTTGAGGAATGTGATAAGGACCTTTAGCCCTGGAGCAATCGTTTGATAGCAAGGCCTTTTTAATTAGCACTTTTATCGGAGTCGCTGCTGATTAATATGTGCTGAAAATAATTGAAAGACGGACATCTGCTTGGCACTGTGCAGGAATCCCACTGTTGGCAGAAGCAGCTGGATGAAAGCTCAAGGCGCGAGGATGAAACGGCCACCGTTTGCAACCTTTTATTTTTTGACCTTTGGCAAAAAAGGCAATTGTGGAACCACGATGGTATCTTTCCCACGGCCATAAACATTCTAAAAAGAAAAGTTCAACCTTGACTGGATCAAAGCAAGAACATGTTATTCGGTCCTAAGGGGTGTTTTCGAATTCGCGAATTCCTTTCCACCAGAGACAGATCAGTGTGCTGCAAAATATTTGTGCTGCCCTAGCAGATGCAACATTCTTGGCACCTGCCCCTTGGTAGCACGCACCAGCTCTGAAGAAGGCTTCGACTTGCCCTCACTCGAGCAGGCAGGGTATGAATGCATTTATGTGCACATTTCCCCTGTGCCCGTTTTTGAAATTATAGGAGGAATTCTGCCATGAGCTCCTGAAAATGAATAAATACGGACTGTTAGAACAAGTAGGATTCAAAAACCCAAGGTTCACCTAAGAGCAAACCACCATTTCTAGGATGTGACAGTGGGCTTGGCCATTGAATCGGCAACATTTTTGATCAAATCTCATATGCACATTCAGAAAAGCCAACTTTCATATTTCCTGTGGCCACGGCTGACCTGTAAGGGAATGAACTTTAATTCCAGTAATGCCACCAGAAATGACATCACCAAAAGTGACCTCACCGTATTTGTTGTTGAGGGGAAATGTGTTCTAATGAACACCTTTGCTTTTCTAGCCTTTGGTCACAACACCCCAGGCAGTCACTCACCGAGTGCTAAGTAGGCCTGCCTGTGCACGCGCCTGGAAGTAGCAGCTCACCGTACCATCATGCTGGGGAAATTGTCCCCACTTTTATTTTCCATGGCACTCTCCTCCTTCCCTGTACCTCTCCCTCTTCTCATCCCTCCCTCTTTCCCTCTCTCTCTATCTCTCTCCCTCCCTCTCCCACTTCATCTCCGTCTCCCATTCCTTCTTTCATTCTTTCTCTCTCTTCCACTCTCCTCCTCTTTGGCCTGCAAGTTTCAAAAATATACACTTCAGACAAGGAGCCTCTCGAGCCGTCTCATTGGCATGCTGTGTAGTCATAACCTATAACTAAATGTTTCTGTGTCTTTTACTCAAATCACTAAACTATTTATCGCCAGGTTTTTCAAGCTTTTCCACGTCTATCTATTGTCACACATTATTTGTTACCTGTATTTATTTTAGGACAATGCCTGTATTCCTGCAGCAAGGTCGCTTAACCAAGCATCTCTTATGTGTTTTTTTCTGTCAATATCTGCCCAACACCTGGTTCCCATTGTGTGCTTGACAATGTACAGCTCTCCTGTGCCTTAGTTGTGGCTAGGTTCCTCCTATAGAAATTCCTCATACTTACACACAATAATGCAGCCCAGCTACATTAGAGAACAAGGCAGAGAAGGCCGTAGCGGGACTAGTCAGCAGGAGATGGCTTTTGAGCCAACTAGGCTTTCATCTCTGCTATCTCTTGCTGTACAGCAGTGGCAGAAAGCTGAATGACACCACACCAGGCAATGAAGACACCAACTCCACCTCTGCAGCTCTTGAGAGCTAAGAGTAACAGCAGCATTTCAGATGGAACTACATGAAACACTGCTGTGTTTCTCACAACCCTCAGCCTCCAATGCACACACATCACACCACATCTCAAGGATCCCCACTGTCTTTCTATACACAAGAGTGCACAGTTCAAACTCATCATCCTCACTTTCAAAGCAGTACACAACACCAGCCCTGCCTAGCCACATTTTCTTTCACAACATTTCCAGCCAGAATCCGACTCACACAAATCCCAAGCATGAACAGAACCAGATCCAATGTTCAGGCTTTCTCCGACATTGCTCCTAAACTGTGGAACGACCTACCACTTCACAACAGTCCTTTGTCCTCTCTTCTTGAGTTCTGCAAGAAGCTGAAGGCCTGCCTCTTCGAATAGCTCCTCCAACCCCCTCTCCACGCGACAGGCCCAAGACGTGGCTAAGCTCTCACCTTCTCAGCACCAGGATATACTCCGGGTGATAGTGTGCTTTACAAATACACATAGCATAACATAAGTCACCCATCTGTTGCAGTCTTTTTATTTTGCTTCAACTCTCAACAGAGGCGCCTGCTGGCAGCCTTTGGCTATGATAACTCCAGGTGTAAAGCTAGTGGAGGGGTCATTTTCAAGTAGAAAACACAGTTTAGCTTTGAAATACCATATATAGCTCCTTTGTAAAAATAAATGAAACCAAATTTGTGTAGAGTGCTGTTGGTAGTGTAAATATAATATTTAATGAATTGGGACTCAAGACATATCCTACAGCGTTACTTGGTTATGGGAGAGCCAATATACATCTTGGGTTTAAAATGTAACTGCAATGATCATGTGGTATCCAAAAACATGAAAAGAGAAATACGGCCACAATCACAGACTCATGGGTCGTATAGATTTGCCAAAACTGAGGTCTTATAAATCTAGATTAGGGTGTGGAGAATCCAAGAGAGTGGCTATTAATCATGTTATCCCTGAGAATGACTACAAATCGCTGGTACAATCCAGGTGTTATTATTGACTAAGGCTACTCTACAGTTGAATATTTGTATCTGGGACTGGCAAGGGGTATCCCAAACTTTAAGTAGTATCTCTACAGGCTGCTCTACGTGCAACTGCAAGCTTAGTGTCATGAACCAGTAGATTTCGCCCCATTGATATGGGTGATACGTGTCACCCCCACGTGGCATCCTATTGACGAAAGGAGCACATTTGAATGCATTAAAATGCTGCCTCCTGGAGCACTCACAAACTAACTATATGCGATGGAACCAACCCTCTTCGGAGGATAGACAACCTCCTCCTGAAAGCTCCTATCGCCTCGAAAGCAAGCACACTTAATTAAGCCTTCTCAAGAGTGCACCAAAGGGATGGAACTCCAAACCTCTCAGATAAAGCTAATCCCTCCCATGGAGCATACTGATGAAACCGAATTACCCTTTGTTGCAACAATGCCACAACGAATTTTGTATTGTTGTTGACATGACATTTTGCTGATGCCTCAAACCATCTACCTGACAAGCAGTAAGATCTGATGGTTATGTACTTTACATTGGCATTGTACATATGTGAGTTTTCCTCTCTTTCTATACCAGGCCCCAATGAAATGTGGCTTTTACTTTTAGTTGCTAAGTCAATTATTTGCATGTATATTGCTTTTTAACAAGTACCGTCCATCTCTGAAAAGCATTTGTCTACTTATCATAGGTCTGGTACGCACTATATAATTAACAAAATAAATGAATTAATAAATATATGTTTCACAACAAGACATTTGCAAATAGTGTTTAAGGATTTTTCAGTAAACCTCAGAACAAAACATAAGCCTTCAGCAAAAAAAAATAAAAGCCATCGCTTTCAGGAGAACGAACAGCAGATTGAAACCCATGAGAGCTCACATTGATCTTACTTAGGAGGTCACACCTCCCTTGAGTCGCCAGAGGTAGATACAAACAACTCCGATTGTGACGCGAAAGATACAGATTATATGACGGCAGAATGAATACCAACTGGACAGTCTGCTGCAATAAACTCATTCTAAAATGTAAGTATGGAATATCAATACATTTGTGGTATCAATTAGGTATTCTCCTCCTTAGCCTTGCTACGGTAAGGTGGGAGCAAAAAAATGAGGGGGAAAAGGAATTGCAGCTGTCAACCCCCAACATCCACCATACCGAAGGACATAAAACTGAAATTTTGACTACTTAGTGCAGAAGTTGATCTGAGTAGTGCAGTAGCTCTTGTGTGTGAGCTGTGACGTAGTCACTGCTCACATAAAATAGCTAACCTGTTATTGAGCTGATATTCTGTTATTATTTCCTCTTTGGAGTGCAAATCTTAACTTCACCTTAAGTGGTATTAGAGTAACTCAAATCTGGAGCTAGATTGCTAACATTTGCAGTAGGTTTGGTGGTATTAATGTCGACTTCGTGGGCTGAGATGACTATACTAGTTTGTCTATATTAAAACTATGTCTAAAATACATTAATTGCAATGCTACCGTGATTTTAGATTGCTGATTAGGTATCTCTCCCTTTGATCCACAGATACACTTTTGATCATTTTGTCATGAATCCACAAATCCTTTTTCAGCAATCTGCACTAGAATAAGGTTTTTATGTTTTTTTGATACCACCTTTTTCAGCAATCTGCACTAGAATAAGGTTTTTATGTTTTTTTGATACCAACAATTTCATCAGATAGCTGAAGGAACCACACAAAAAAAAATACGCATTAGTACAGCCTCTTATTTGCCATGAGATTCTCCAAGATCCATCTGCAAGAAACTGTCTTTAAGCTTTTGACAACCTTCTACTGAACCCTGGCTAGCTAATCCATCTTCAAGAAGCAATGTCTCCATGTTTATCAAACTGCTGTACTGTTCGCCCTCCCTCGCCTGAACAAAATGGATGTCAGAAAATGACTGTCGGGAAACGAGATCAGGTGTCATTTTCACTAAGAAGACACAATGGGAAACTGTACAGTCACAGTGTGCTGGTAAAACCGACTGTTCCCGGATGTTATTGAAGTCACAAGTAGCTGACGAAGAATCGCACTGACAGCTAGTACACAAAGTGCTGCTGCCACTCCTTGTCACAGAAACAATGCAACTTTTAAACTTGGAGCCTTGGTTTAAGAATTAGCAAATGAGAATCACCTTTTATTTGGTAAGATGGCACGGTGGTTTTTATGTGCGGATTTGCAAAGTGTTTCTTCCTCAAACTTTGCATGATTTTTATAACTTTGGCAAGCTCTGCTAAATTTGTGAATATTGTACAACTTAATTTGTGACAGGTACACGAATCCAACGGCAGGCTTTGCTGGAAAGAGATCTCAGAAAAAACGCACTTGTAGTTCTCATAAAAATATTTCTTTGCAAAAATCTACAGTTTTTTTTTTTTTGCAAAAATGTTCACTTGCATGCAAGGTTTAAGTATGTTGCAACCTTCCCAAAGTGTGAAGCTTAATATCTAAGCAAAACTTTGCAGATGAAATTAAAATTTCGCCTACCACTAGGTTGCATGAGTCTATTGTTGAAAATGGTGTGCAAACTGCAAGTGCAGTTTTCAAAGACCCACACTAGGTAAATAGTGGTACCTGTCCCTGGAACCTTGCGACTTTGGGCAGTGGGCACAACTTAAAGAGTACATATCCTTATAGGTGTCCACCAACTCTTTATGATTTACTAACATCACACCGTTATACGTTATGACCCTCCAGTGCACGTGACACTCATGTCAATCGCCTAGACCCACCTAATCAATTTCCACTGCAAAGGCTTTGTCCTCTATATCCTCAGTTTGTCGATAAAATGCCTTTTATCTTGCAAACCCCAAATATTTCAGAAGCACACACAACGTCTTAAAGATACTGTTTGCACACGTTTATATTATTTTCTTGTCTTGTTGTGAGGTGGCAACTGTTATGCACATGTGCAGTTTCCCACAACAAATAACTGACCTCTACGAGAGCAGGTGGAAAACAAGGATAGATGAGTCTGTTTCCCTGCCTGTTTGCCCATTTTTAGGTGTCGCCTGTCGATGCGCATGCGCATCGAGCTTGCGAGCCTATTGCGGCTTAAACAACTTTTAACTAAGAAGCAAGGAATCGTGGTGATTCCTTGCAGTGCCCGTGACTTTTAAGCTCAATGCGCATGTGCATTGAGCTTAAAAGCGCGTGCACAGCCGCAATCGCCGTCAGCCGCATTCCTCCGACACCTTTTGAAGTGAAGCTTAGCTTCACTTCAAAGGCCCGGCTTCTTAACACCCACATGCCGCTCACCCCGCTCCGCCCCCTCCCCTGCCCGCCTTGTGCATTTCTCCCGACTGACTGTCTGCTCTCTTTGCTATCTTGGCCCGGCTTCTTAACACCCACATGCCGCTCTCCCCGCTCCGCCCCCTCCCCTGCCCGCCTTGTTTCTTTTCCTTTTTATTCCACCCCTCTCTCCTTCCTTTTCCATCTGCCTTACCCTGCTAGCGGCCCCTCATCCGTCACATGCTGCCCTGTCACCCCTCTCCCCTGCCTCTGCTCCGTGCAGATTTTACCCCTGCGTTCCGTCTCTCATGGCCCGTGATGCTGTGATGCGTCCCTGACTCACTCTCAGACTTCACAGAGACTGTTAGGTTTCTTTGATTGTAAAGGGGATTGTTGGGGGGCGGGGTGTTTGCAGATGACAGAGGCGCTTACACTGCCGTCTAGTGAAATAGATGGCTTCCACGCCATGTCAAATCTCCCATTCGGCTCCGCGGTCCCTTTATAATCTTACATTTCCGATATGTGGCAGTCTTCTCTCATTCTGCCTGCATTGCTCTTAGGTCTCTTGGAGTGGCGCTACTGCTACAGCAAGAGGTTTGCTTGGGGGCAGGAACGTGGCGGGACTGGGAGATGATGCTGGTTTTACTCCTGACTACCGAGGTTCAACAAAAATCTTTACATTTTTGGCAGATCGCCTCATTTGCTCGTGCATGTAAACGTGAATGTAACATGCATGTTTGCTAATTGCACGTTCACCTCTGAAGCTTCTTGGCGCTGAATAACCGAGGTTTACTGTTACCCGCCGCAGTGATACTCATTTTATGTTTCATGTAAATATGTCATTTAAAAGCACTTGTATTTTTTACTGTCCCAATCACGCGTACACCCCTCCGTTTTGTGTAATCTAATTCACAGCACTGCGCTGCGCCAGATATACAGGGACGTGTCTGTAGAGCTCTGTTTGTCACTGCAACAAGATCTACGCTGTGTCGGTCAGGGGGTTTGCTGCAGAGGCAGTCTTCTGAGGAACTGCCTCAGTTGTGTGATCCTGGGCAACTCGCTCTGTATCACTGCGTTCAGATCGGCATTCATCAAAGTGAAGCAAACCAAAGCCAGTGCCTACCATTGTGTGAAAATAGGACAGTGTGTAATCTTATTTCAAGCAAAAGTCATACATCTCAGGATGCGCTCACAATCCCTAAGTTATCACAAATTCAACACCCTGCAAGTGGAATGTGTTAATTTGTGTGCGTGTGAATTCGAGATCCTACATTTTTTAATTAAATAGTGGAAAGTATGAGGTCCTAGAACAATGCCCTCGAGGGACCCCTCTGCCACACCCTGAAAACGCCCATTATTATATGTGCACACATGTTGGTTCTATGAGAGCAGTTACTTCACAGCCTTAAGGCCACACTCCATGTGACATCCCTTTTATGCACCATATGAACATGACCTGCACTTGCTTAATTCTTAGATGTTTGTATTTAGCCCCTATGCAGAGGGTTGAGGCGATGAGGAAGGTCACGTGCCCAGTAGATGTCCCAAGATCGTGAAGACAGGTTGTCTTTTATTCTGAACCCTCTCAGATGTATGCATGACCTTAACATATGCATGTTCTTTCATATGCCTGGCCCTAAGATGTCCTCAGACATGCCTGACCATAACATACTGTGAACAGAATATGAATGTACTTACATATTTTCTCAGAGATGTCAGATGCTCTTGGGTGGTGTGCCTGCATGTACGCAAGAGC
Source organism: Lissotriton helveticus (assembly GCF_964261635.1). Lineage (NCBI taxonomy): Eukaryota > Metazoa > Chordata > Amphibia > Caudata > Salamandridae > Lissotriton > Lissotriton helveticus. Next base: position 708,044,208 of record NC_136061.1, read on the forward strand.
GTGTGTTGCTTTGACTAAAAAAAAACAAGCACTGGTGTTGCCAATAGGTCTCGCAGTAGGAAAGTTGGAGCTATTGGTTTTGTACATGACAAAGCCCTTTATGTTTTTAAAATTAAAACAAAAATAAAAGGCATTGCTATTTGCAATTGTAATAGCTCCAACTTTCCTACTGCGAGACCTATTGGCAACCCTTCACCCTCAACCTCTCACTCACCCTCACTCACCCTCACTCACCCTCAACACCTCAGCCTCACCCTCACTCACCCTCACCCTCACTCACCCTCAACCCCTCACACTCACTCACCCTCACCCTCACTCACCCTCAACTCCTCACCCTCAACTCCTCACCCTCACTCACCCTCACTCACCCTCACCCTCACCCTCACTCACCCTCAACCCCTCACCCTCACCCTCAAACCTTCACCCTCAACCCCTCACTCACCCTCACTCTCACTCACCCTCACTCAGCCTCAACTACTCTCACTCACCCTCAACCCCTCACCCTAACTCACCCTCACCCTCACTCACCCTCAACACCTCACTCACCCTCACCCTCACTCACCCTCAACACCTCACCCTCAACCTCAACCCCTCACCCTCACTCACCCTCACCCTCACTCACCCTCACTCTCACTCACCCTCAACCCCTCACCCTCACTCACCCTCAACCCCTCACCCTCACTCACCCTCACCCACCCTCACCCTCACTCACCCTCAACCCCTCACCCTCACACAGTGCAATAGGTCTCAGACCATTTCAGTTAGAGCTTTAAGAAATGTTTATGGCTTTTTTATTTGTAATTCTTTAGCATTGGCTACAGGAAACAAAAATGCTAAACATTTACAAAAAAACCCCATAAACAATTCTAAAAGCACTAACTCTAATGGTGCGAGACCTATTGCATTTCCAATGCTTATTAGATATTGCCTCAATGTCTATTGGCAAAGACCTATTGTGGATAATAGTAATACTTACAGTGGGCTTTGGGCCAGCCATTGCTTATCCTTGGCAGACTTTCTTGTCATCCTCATTTGCTTGTTTCTTATTCAATTGGCTTTCTCTGCTTCTTGTGTTTTTCCTTCCCCTGCATCATTGGTTCTTTACCATCCTTTAGAAAAAATGACTTGTATCCTTCCACTGTTAATATTCAGTGAACTACTTTTTCTTTTGCTGTGTCCTTGAGTGCTCTGTACTACCTCAAAATCTTAATCCCCCACACTCTCCCTGCTGCTCATCACCTCCCCACGATCATCTCAGGCTGGCATTTTAAATAAAGCTCCTCTATTGCTCCTTCAACACCCTGTTTCCCATTATAGCCATCACCCCTTGCTCTGATGTTGACCCCTTCCACCTGCTTCTCCATTGTTCCCACACCCTTTTGTGATTTTTATTTTACTTTTCTGTTTTTCGAGGTGCCCATCAGCTGCAATTTTTTGCTAGGATTTTCTTTTCTTAAAAGGCTCTTTCACTTGCATTTTAAATGATGAATTCATCATGCAGTATGGACATACATGTGTGGTGATGCATGCATACATACACATCATCACACTTGGGCCCCATAGCATCATGAAGCAAAATTGCATGCATGATGAGGTATTAGCACGTTCACAACATCACGCTATTGGTAAAAAAGTATTTATTTTTTTATTTTTGCCAATGTGGAGCATCCTCTGCAGTTAATAGTACACAATAACAAAATCTTTTGGCTTTACTAATGCTTGTTAATTGGTGCTGTGCACATATCTCTGGCAGGTGGATGTGGACACAACCGAGGCCCAACCCATAGGATTGTCGGTATTCATCATCTTCACAAAAGTAGCTGGACTCACACATCTCCACCCTCACTCCTCACACTGCCAGTGTCCATGATGCACACAGTGTGTACGAAGAGCAACCAGTAAAATTCTGGTCTACTTAGAAAATGGATGGAACCCCAGCATCAGCGTTATCATTAAGGCTCCAAGTTTTCTGTTTTTACTGATTTGTATAGGTAATGACAGAAAAAGTGTTTTCTGCCAGTATGAATTTGTGAAAGTAGAAAAATACAGAAAACTGTGATTCTTGTGAGTAACTCTCCATGCTGTCCTTCGTGAATTCCAGGCCAACAACTAAGCTGATACAAGCATGAGAATTTAAAAACCAGGGTGATATTTCCTGAAATACAGGCATATGTTAGCATATATTTGTATATAATGTCAATATTTATCTGTGGGTATAGTGTTGTGTTATATTTGGCTGCTTAATTTCCTTTAAAAAATGCGACAGACATCAAAATATGAGTGCATGCTTGTCAGTTAGATACATTTCGAAATATACCACTTTACATTTCCATTTTTTCTCAAAACACAAAATATATATGGATGCATACAAATAAAATGGCCAAAAAATAAATATGGATAAATACTGACGGAAATGTTAAAAAAATAAATGCTGTAAAACCAGGGGCCATAGTTTTGATTAAGGTTGACATTTTACCTAATACTTACAGATTTTTACATTTTAATGCAGACAGAAAACGGTGTTTCCCATTTAGGGTATCATGACAACCAAGCCATTATTTGTGTTGAATGAAAACATGGGGGGGTTACAAAAAGAGGGTGGAATTCCCTTAAAGAGCTGCAGGTGAGCATTATATATTTTTGCTACAAAAAATCGTTTCCAGGTAACTGTATGGTTGTATTATATATAGCTATGACTAATGCTAAACCAAGACAACCATCCAAACTTGAGCATACAAATACAGCCGCGGCCCGTGGAGGGAGTTGCGGTGGGGCAGAGAGGCGGGGCTGGGGAGGGGCAGGATGGGGGGGTGCTAAAAACTGGCATATGGATAATTGGAGGTAAGTAAACAATGTAATAAATAAAACGAATTTCGTAGCGTGCCCTGCATCGCATAATATGGATGCGATGCATATGGATGTTGTTACAACTCATTGATTGTAATACAGATGATGAGTTGTGTCATCTCAGAATCAGGTATACAAAGAACTATCCCTTGTATCATGCTGAGTTGTTGCAAGTGACCGAGGAGTTCAATTTCCATATAGGTTCATGAATCCATAGGCAGAGTATCTTCATAACTTCTCATAACTCAAGTCTAACTTGAAGTATGTATTGTTCGGGGTATTTTAGTTCTCGTAAATATGGTTGTATTTGACTCCCAATCATTCCATAATATTTTCAGTCAATCCTGCATGTTCAGCATAGACCAGAACTCAATTTCAATATTTTGCAAAAATGTGGACTGTCAAACGCACAAATGTCATAACGCATCATATTGTAGATTGCAGATGCCTGAGCTCTCAAAATCTATGAGTCTGCTTAAACAGTTTCAAAAAGAAAGTTGTCTGCTTTGTTCGGGGGAAAATGATAGTTCAAACCTGAATGAAAGGCTTCAATATGGCGCGTTTTCTTTCATTACTTTACCATAAAAAAAATACAAATGACCTTTTTGGAAACGAGTCCTCCGTGTCGCCCCTTGCTGCCATTCTGATGACTGTATGCCTTCACACGGACAGTCTCTGCGCTGGAAAGAGTTGTTAGATGTTGCACTAAATGTGCAGAGTGCTCAGGCACCCTGCCTCCTCTCACGGTTTGGGAGGGCAGACCGTCTCTTATACTCTGCTGGCTGAAGCAGCAGTCATTCTGAAATCACTATTTACTTGTTTGAAAACATATTTTATTATGTTTTTGGTATGGTGCCGAAATATCGTAGTCAGAACATCATCTGACATCGACACCGTGTCCCAAATTTGGTTTGGAGCAATAGAGCACCAGTGGAATTAACAACTGAAAATCCACAATCAGTGGGACGAAATTTTTATAGAGATAATGTAGGACACGTTGTTTACATCAGACGATATTCAGACATACAACCTTGTTGTGTTATGCAGCATCCGCAAAAACCTGTGTGACCTTGTACAGACCATTGAACTAAACCCAAGCATTAGAAACCCAGAAAACACAGCTGCATGCGTGCTTGTCGGTTTGACCTTCCAGATTCTGCGACTAATGTCTAACGTAATATACGATAGTAAAGGTCCATGCACCATCACTCTATCGTACATGCAACCCTGTTTGTTTGTATCTATTTTTTTTTTTTGCTCACCTGTGCAATTCTTCATTCCTCGGCTATGGCCCATGCATTAAAGTCTTCCCCCTACTGATGTGCAGCCGGTATTTCAAGGCACATCCACCCAACAGCAATCCTTCATCTGGCTAATGCTATCGCCAAAAGGACTTTCTTGGTTGTCCTTATCATTTTAAACGACCCTACGCCTCACGAACAAACGTTCGGTGAATGTGTGTCTGTATTCCCGCTGCTGCATTGCATCACACTCGCGCATCTTCTGAGCATAGTGTAATCTGTGGACATTTCCACGGCGTGAGGTAAATCCCAGCACCACTTCGGTTGTAATCAGGGCAATTCTCACTTCTCCTACTGTCTAACCTTTTCACCACCTTTGGGGACTCCGGTCTCGTATGTTCTTTGGAATATATGAATCTATGTTACTTTGAATCTTGAATTATTTGCTTATTACATGCCTTATCCCATGATCCAACAGTAATTTCCTACCTGTTGCTCACAAGTAATAATCTAACACAAGTGAGTGGTGATTGAATATTTTTACCTGGGCATTCTGATATCAGAACACGCCTGTAATAAGCATGTTAATTTCAGGATTTTACACAATATATAATGTATTCTCCTTTAATATAAAGTTGTAATTTCCATTCAATCATTTTGCTGTAGGCAATGATATATGAGATTAACAATGGCACTATTGTCCAAGTGACATTGTTTTAGGAGGCCCCAAATACGAAATTACTGTTTGAAATGTTGCTTGTCTTTTAAATGTATGTGAACTTTGCAATGCGAGTAAGGAACTTGTAAGCTTGACACCTAGGGGCAGACCTTGTGCTGGCAGGAATCAAAGGAGGAGCTTAAACATATGATGGAAGTGGATGACTGATTTAGGGTGAGTGAGCATATGGATGAGTATATGGATAGAGGGTAATTTGTGTGTTACCATGGATAATACGTGCACATCAGATGCTGTGACTGGTACCTCTAAATCAGATGATCCCAGATTTCTGTCGAGGGACAAGAGAGAATCCTGGGTGGCTTTCCAAAGCCTTGTTTATGTGTTGTTGCAGTGTGTAATGCTATGCAGTTCTCGAGTGTTGATAAAACTATTGAATATATTAAGTATTCACGAGATACCATCTTGTTTGATTGTTGGACACCTGGTGAATCAGAGGGAATGTTAAGAAGTATCGAGAGGGGATAGGGCACGGCTGCTAGTGGCGTAACGAAACTTGAGCCCCCCTGGAAGTACATGGAGGGTCCCCCCTTCCGAACTCAATCAGAAGTTCTCAGGCCAGGGAACTGTGCTGATGGGGGCCTCCTGCGGCTCGGGGCCCACCTGCATCGTGGGGACTGCAGGGGTCTATGTTACGCCAATGGGCCTACTGCCTTTAACAATCGATAGGTTCAAAGCCTCTTTTATTTTTATTCTGCACTTCTTTGGGATTATTATATACTTCTGCTCATCACAACCCCTGTCTTTGGAACTGTCTGCTTGTTACTGTTGATCTCACCCAACCCCCATTCCTAGACATTCAAGGCCTCCTCATTGGCACTCTTTTAATCGTGTTACTCTGGTACTTCCTGAATGCATCTGTATATGCTGACCTATCAATTACACACACATTTTAAATGTGTGAAACTAGTATTCAGCTACTCGATTTCACAGTGTAAGATGATACTCTAAACTCACACTTGTCATTTTTCTCTAATATGTGTTATTCTGGGAATTCTGTACTTTAAATAGGGACTTACATCTTACCTGTAACACAGTGGTCTATTTTTTACTCGTTTATACTAACACTTTTATATCAGTTTGTGGTTAGTACCCCCCAAGTATATACTTACTAATATACATATTTATATTTTCTCTTACCATTCTCTTGCATTTTAGTAAAACAATGTGTTCACGTGTACATGTTTTTATGTATGGCAGTCTGGTGGTTATGCCATATATACAGAGCTATAAAAACAAAACCAATAAACTGCTTGACAAAATTAGAACATGACTGGGTCCTTAACAATGACCTCATGTCTTTCCTGCATCTCCTTCCTCTGGTTGTGCCCCAGAGTCAGTGAGATGGAGATAGGAGTCGAGAGGCACTCTCTAGGGGCAGAGTATAACTAGACTGGATTGGAATGTTACTCCAAATGATTGCCGTGGTTAGACAAATGGCAAGCATGCCTTCCATCAGCTTTTGCGATGTAATGCTCTGTGCAGCCAAAAGTATGCCCGTAAGAAGGTCCTGTGCTCACTGTGCCACTGGAACAAAGCTACACCCAACTGAAATGCCTCAATCAGAGTGAAATCGGTCTTGGGTTGAGTTCCGGTCGGGGAGGACCAGACCTGGCAGTTTGGAATGCTAACCCAAGTGATCGGCAGTGGCTAGACAAATGGCAAGCATTCCTCCTGTCACCTTTTGTGTGTTTGATATCACCTTTTTGTGTTTGGTGTAACATCCTAAGTGGCCATGTGGCGTAGATGTGAGTTCTGGGCTCACTGTGCCACGGAAAACAAGTTCCATCCCAATGAAGTGCCCATTGAGGGCGAAATTGGTCCTGGGTTTCTTGTGTTCTGGTTCAGGGAGGAACTGGCCTGTTCCCATTGGAGCAGGAAGAAGACTGATTTTTCTATGGCTGCATCCAAACTAAGGTGGCACACTGGGCAAAAGGAACAGTGGGTTTGAATGCTAGCCCAGGTGATGGCGAATGATTAGGCTTATCACAAGCATTCCTCCCACCAACCTCTGTGCTCTTGACATATGTTGGGAGACACATCTGGGGTACAAATGAGGGTACGGGAGAGTAGTGGAAGTCTTTCAATGAATCTCTTTGCAGTACTGATGGCACGGCAGTAATGTTCGTGGGTAGGTGTAAGAGTCCAGAGCAGAAACAGCAAGCAGGCCTCCGAGAGAAAGCGGAACTGAAGGGATGAACTCCCACCGCTTTCCGGCCTCGCTACCCCTGCACCCCCACTCCCCACCTCCCCCCTCTCTCTTCCTCGCTAGGAAGGGTCCTGGTCGGAAGGATGTACAGACGACTTTCTACTGGGATTTATAGTCAGGAAAAAGAGCCGGTACCAGGGAGCAAAGGTGCAGGCTGAGCTGGTTTCTGTGGAACAGGGGACGGAGTGATATAAGCGAGTAATCAGTGTAATGCACAGCTTTCGTCGTTGAATTAAGAAGGACGCCACATATCGTCATCTTATTAATAACACCACTTCCAACCGCAACGATAATGAAAACTATCAATAAAATTCCTTCATATTTTCATTTTATTCCTATCATTATTGGTATTAAATATTGTCGCTGTTGTGTTTTTGTAACTGTTTCTTAAATTACGTTTTACTGCCATTGTAATTAATTATTTTAGCACTGCTAAGTGTTATCGTCGTCGTTACAGTGACTAGTACAAACAAGAAGAGCTCTGTTTGGTCCGACCCTGTAGACTCGATAACGTTGCCCCAGTAGACGGAAGGGCACATGGCCATGTGTGCACACTGTGCGGCTGTACCGGCGGCGCTTGCATCACACCTGCACATTGAGGGACACGTGGCTGTCTGTAGAAGTCTCGCATTTTCGGCGAAGGGTCGTTTATAGACACACGGCCTCACTCTCTCTCTTTCTCTCTCTCTCTGTCCCTCTCTTTCTCTCCATCTCTTTCTTTCTCGCTCTCTCGATCTTTCCCTCTTTTCTTTCTTTCGTTCTTTCTTTGGCGAGGGATCCCGCTCACGCTGGGGCTCCTGTCGGCCTGAACGAGACCGGTGAGCAGAAGAAACTGATGCCCGGCGTAGTAGTTTTCTTTGCATCCGTTCTGTCTCTCGTACCTGCATGCTCAATACTGAAAGGGTCCTTCGGTTTCATAAATTCCAGGTCACCTCTCACGTATTCATATTTTCGGAATTATGGGCTTAAAAAGATGTAGAGGCACCTGGGAGCGAACCTGAGCGACATTTAAGGGAGTGAAAGCGCACCCACGCAGCCGGCCCTGTGGTCAGGAATGAATTTGGGGGCGCTGTTCATCCCGGGGGGGAGGGGGTTAACGCTCCTGGAACACCGCTTTCCAGAACCCGCGGCGGATTTTACTTGATTCATAAAAAATAACTCCGACGCTGAAAGGCGGTGGTGTTTTCCGCGCCCTGTGGAATCTGGTGATTTACAATTACCCACGACTCGCGTTTGTCACCGATAATTAACCGACGGGGATCGGGTCCTGGGGTTTCTTGACCACAGAGCCCTGTGTCCTTTGTGCTGCAGCGGGCTGTGTGCAGCAGCCCACCCTGCCAGGCGGAGCCCGGCCGCAAAGGGGCTCACCATCAAAAGTACAACGGAGACCCGTTTAGTGTTGTTCTTCAGGAAGACTTAAGGTGCACATGGAAAGCTACCGGTACTAATGACACAAACGGCATCGTGATAAGAGCAGTAATAATTAATACTATTTTTTTTAATTACAAATAATTATAAAAATAATAACAGCAACAAATAATACTATAATATTTATGATGATACTGATAATGATAACTATAATATCAAAACTAAAGATGACAGTAGTAATATTCACCACCACCTCCATCATTGCTATTTTTATTATTAGTAGTAATTTTGTCGTTGCTATTTGTAGTAGTACGGTTGTTGTTGTTATTATTATTACTATTATTTTGTTGCTGATGCTGCTGTCGTTCTTGATGATATTTATTACAATTACAAATACGGATAAGAAAAGCACCAGCAACACCACTAGTAGTGACACTGTAAAGACGACTGACACAGAAGGTAAGTGTAAGGTCTTTATTATAATAACCTGACACCAGGGCACATCTGTTCGCTGCCACCATAACCTAGTAACTGACAATCAACTGCCAACCTGCCGGTGGTCAGTTAGACATACTGACGTCACAATGCACCGGCAGGTCGCTCGTGCAGAGACATGGCACGAGAGCAATGCATTAGAGGAAAGAACTTTATTAATAAACACAACACATCTCCCTTCCCAGAGCAACTTGTCAGAAAGAGAATGTCCTGGTGAAACATGAGGAAGGGAGGAATGACCACTGCTAATCACAAATGTAATCTTGTAATTTAGCTGGTGGTTTCACCACCCTTCCGTACCTGCTCACAGAAGGTTCATCCTGACCACTAGTGTCTTGCGCCATAACATCTTCATAAATTGAGTCATCGGAATCAGAATCTGCTTCACTGTTTGTCTGGTACCTATATTCTTCACTTGCCTCCTTACTCAGACTACTACCACTGTCTTCTACCCGAGAAGCGTCCGAATAATTCTCACTACCCGAAGGTACATCATTCATACCCAGAGATACAATATTGGTACCACTCGGTTGAGAACCTTCCCCATCCTCTCGGTCTAGAATCCACTCATAGTCTTGAGAACCGGAAGCCCCTTCCTCATCAGAAATGGATTGAAAGTCAACCATTCCTTTCCTTTCTTTGCATAATGATAAAGCAGAAAAATGCCAAGTTTTCCCATCACTCAAAAGGGCGGAATTACAAAACACTTCTTTAACTTGCAACGGTTGTGAGTAGTGGTGTTTCCCATTGATGACACTTTTGTTATTCCTCACTCTCACATAGTCTCCTGCTTTAATGTTAACCTCTTTACATGAATGTTTTTTGTCATAGTATTTTTTTTCTATGGTTTGACATTTTCTTACATTCTCCTTTATCTCCTCTGGAGACCACATTACTCTTTTAGGAGTAACCCATCCTACATTATCTTTTGTAATGGGGGTCCTCCCTCTCAGAATCACAAAAGGACTAGTACCAGTAGACACACATGGCGTAACTCGGAATGACCAAAGGTTTTTCATAAGTTGCTTCCTCCATGACATGTCATTCTGATTAGCCAATTGAATTATGCCTTTGATCACCCGGTTAAACCTCTCTACAGCTCCGTTCCCTGCCGGGTGATACACAGATGTGGTTTTATGTTCTATTCCTTGGTTTCTCAGGAACTCTCTAAAAATTTTAGACTTGAATTGTGGACCATTATCTGACACCATGCAATTGGGAAGGCCTTCTCTAAGGAATAGCTTCCTCAAAAATCCTACAACACTTTTAGCATCAGCTTCCTTCACCACCTCCACCTCTGGCCACTTTGAGAAATGGTCTACTAACACTATTAGGTACAGCATCTCACCATGTTCATGAATAGGCCCACAAATGTCAATTCCCAATCTTGTCCAAGGCATATCAGGACATGACAACGGTTGAAGGGGTGGTCTCAACGTGTATTTTGTCTTGTCCGAGTTTTCACAAGCTGTACACTCTCTGACACCCCTTTCGATTTCCAAGTCATACCCAGGCCACCAGTAAGAATTTCTGACCCTGCTCTTGGTTTTTCCAATGCCAAGATGTCCCTCATGGCAAATATCCAACAGTTTTTTACGTAACTTCTCGGGTGGAACTACTCTTCCATTTCTCAAGATAAGATCCCCCTCTACAGATAACTCATCTCTTACTTCCCAAAATGGACGCAAAAGGGGAGACAATTTTTTCTTTTCTGGCCACCCTGTTCTTATTTTCTCCTTCACTTCAATCAGAATGACATCTTTTCCCATCTGTTCACTCCACTCTGCCCCTGAGATACATGGTACTTCTTCCGTGATATTAGCTACACAGAAGGTGTCAATGTCCTGAATTTGGTCATCTCTGATTGGAAGAGGTAGACGGCTTAGACAGTCCGCCACCTTGTTTCTCACACCCGGAAGGTATTCAACTTCGTAGTTGTATTCTAACAATTTCATTGAAATTCTGGACAAGCGAGGAGAAGCAACCTGAAGACCCTTGGTAGAAAGCACTTTCACCAAAGGCTTATGATCACTTCTAAGGGTGATTTTGTACCCCCAAATGTATTGCCTGAAATAGTTCAAAGCCCAAGCACAGGCTAGTGCTTCTCTCTCAATCACAGAATATTTTTCCTCTGTGGTAGTGATAGAACGAGAAGCAAAAGCAACAGTGACCTCTTTGCCGTTTACATCAATTTGTGACAGGACTGCACCCAAACCCTTGTTACTTGCATCAGTTGTCACTATGCTTTTTAGAGAGGGGTTAAACCCTTGAAGAGGTGGAGCCTCACAAATATCCTCTTTAATCTTCTTGAATGCCTCTTCGCACACAACATTCCACTCAAACTTGTTTTTCTGTCTTATTAGTTCCCTGAGGTGTAAGGTCTTAGATGAGAAATTCTTAACGAATTTTGCATAAAACTCTGATAAACCTAGAAATGCTCTGACTTCTTCCTTATTCTTAGGTGAGGGAGCTTCCCTGATGGCTGACAGTAGTTCTTCTTTTGGTTTAATGCCATCCCCATCAATCTCGTGCCCCAAATATGTGACTTTATTAGTTGCAAACCTGCACTTACGCAGATCGGCTGTAAGTCCATGATGCTCTAGCAACCCTAGGACTCTGTTTAATTTAGCATCATGTTCACCTCTACTTTTGCCCGTGATCATGATGTCATCTTGGAAAATTAATAGATTTTTCTCCTTCTTGAATATTTCACTCATTAACCTCTGAAACATGGCCGCAGCAGAGGCCAGTCCAAAAGGTACTCTTTTAAACCTAAAACATCCCAGAGGAGTTACAAATGTAGTCAAGCTTCTACTCTTGGGATGCAAAGCCACCTGGTGGTAAGCAGAGCTAAGATCGATAGTTGAAAACCACTTAGCACCATTGGTAAGGGACAGCATCTCATTAATCTTTGGCAAGGGAAATTGATCTACCAATATGTTTTTATTTAGATCGCGAAGATCAATGCATAGCCTGAGCTTGCCGTTAGGTTTCTTCGCGATAACTAAAGGTGAAACCCACTCAGCCGATTCAACTGGCTCAATAATGCCCTCCCTTTGTAATCTCTTCAACTCATCCTCCACCTCACTAATTATAGAGAACGGTATGTTCCTAGACTTGTGTATGCAAGGTATGGCATTTTTCTTAAGCTTGATTTCATGTACAAACCCTTTTAGTTTCCCTATGCATTCTGTAAACACCATAGGATACCTTTTTTTAAAGAAATTGTTACAATCTTCCTCAGTTTGTAATATGAGAACTGGGTCAGGACTGTTCGGATCAAGTATTATACCTAGTTCCCCTTGGTCCATCCATCCCAACACTGATGGACCGACCTTGGATATATAAAGCTTGCCCATAGCTTGGCGTGATTTAAATATGAACTCCAGTTCCCTGTAACCTAGCATTTCAATTGGTTCGTAATTAAAAGACTTAGGGGAAATATCAGGTTTCTTCAATCTTGTTCCAATGGCTGGAACAAATTTCTCTAACCATACCTTTTCATTTACAATAGTATACGGCGAGCCTGAATCCGCCACAATTGACATGTCAACCCCGCCAATGTTCATGTCGCAAATAGGTTTTTTCTTCTTAGTAACACTGTCTTCAACATTTAACACAAACAAATTCATGTCATATTCATCTGAGGATGTACAATCTTCTTCTTCCTCATAAATTACAGCTTTTACATTCCTCCCTCCTTTTTCTTTCTTTGGACACATAGCACCAAAATGCCCCACCATACTACAATTTGAACACTTTTGCCTCACTGCTGGACATGACCTGTCATTGGCCAAATGGTATCTACTGCCACATCTGTAACACCTCCTGTCATCTGAGAGTTTACTCTTACTACTAGAATCACTACGTTGTGCATACCTTGAACCCGGCATACTACTTGACTTTTTAGAACTAATCACTTTTGCTACCATGGACTTATCCTCCGTAAAGGATTTTTCCTCTTGTAAAACAGCTTTGGCACACCTTCCAGTTAATTCTGTACATTTAACTATTTCCACAACCTCTTCCAATGGTAATTCTCCCTTCGCCCACAGTTTCTCTTGAACATGTTTATTTGAGGATCTCATAACAACCTGGTCACGAACCAGTTCGTCATGTAATGCCCCAAACCTGCATGTTAATGCCAAACTCTTCAGCGCAGCAACATAATCCTCCACAGACTCTTCCTGTGTTTGCCTGCGTTGAAAAAATTTGAATCTATTCACCGAAATGGAAATAGTAGGTTTAAAATACATCGTTAAATCTTCCAAAGCAATAGTATAAACATCTCCTGGTCTTGCTCTTTTGTTTATGCGATTGTAGATTTTCATAGCCTTTGCCCCCAAACAATGAAGAAGAATATTTTTTTTCTTTTCAGGAGTCAATTCATCTCCCTCAAAGGTGGATAAATAGTTTTCAAAATACTCTCTCCATTCTTCCCATTTTAGGGCGTCATCCCCCGTAGATGGTATGAAAGGTAAAGGTGGAGATAGATTCCAAACATTCCCTGAAGCCATAGTCAATACCTAACCTTAAGCGGTAAGTACTTATTTTCCAATTCAACTTTAAGCTGGAGAACACTTATTCTATTAAATGAGGATAGTAGTCCTTCTTTTATTTTTCCACGTTTTGCTATTTATGACAAACTTATGTGTTCCCTGTCCACATAGTCCACACCAAGAATAACTTCCAATGGTGTGCGTGTCACCGCTGTAAGTAACACGCAATTAGAACATTTCTTTGAAAACGGCGCGTTATTTGCTTAAAAAAAACGCCTCCTCTCTCTTTTAATTTTCCTCCGTGAAACTGACTGAAACTCCTTTGCCGGATGACAGACACGCATAAAATGGCCGCCCAACGTCGTCCTGCGTTGCGTTCCACTGACGTCACTCTGCCGGCTGACAGGAATCTCTCCTCAGGTTACCGTGCCTGCGCAGAGCACAACCGCTGAGGTGAAATCTTCCAGAACTTCTCACACGCCGGAGACTCGACTCGCTCTCCCCAATTATCCTCACGCAGCTGTACAACAGTACAAGTGCACTCCTATGCGCAACAGACAACCAACAGCGCAAGGATGCGGGAGAAGGACCGCTCTTCAAATTCTGACCAAAAGTCACAATTGCGGAATCTTCATGCGGAACACTCAACGCTCGCAGCGCTGGCACCGAAGGCTGGGAAACACTGACTCACCCTATTTAATGGCGTTCAACAAGACCTCCAGACCTTCTTTCCTTCCAGGCGTGTTCCAGGAATGAACACAAAACTGCAAAGCCGTTCGCCGATCCCCGACTCACTCCCACATGCTCAACGTGCATGTATAGAAAAGCTGCATCCTGGAAATTCCGCGGAGTGCGGAAAACGATAAACAGGTGGACACCACTGCGCCAGATGCACCCAACACAAACCGGTCCAATGGCCTCCCTGTGGGTTCTTCGTGGTGTCAGGAGCCTCGTCGCCAAGTTGTAAAGACGACTGACACAGAAGGTAAGTGTAAGGTCTTTATTATAATAACCTGACACCAGGGCACATCTGTTCGCTGCCACCATAACCTAGTAACTGACAATCAACTGCCAACCTGCCGGTGGTCAGTTAGACATACTGACGTCACAATGCACCGGCAGGTCGCTCGTGCAGAGACATGGCACGAGAGCAATGCATTAGAGGAAAGAACTTTATTAATAAACACAACAGACACACTTGTGTTTACAATTCGCACAGATGCTCGCTCGACGCAAAGCGCACCCTGAAACAAGGTCTATTTTCCGCAGACTCGTACTGAGCCGCTTGTCTCGCGCGTGCGTCACCAGTGCGTGCTGCGCTACGGCCGCTCTGTGTGGTGTTATTTACTTGACGCACTCCTCCCATAAACGTGCGCTCCCGCGAGCCCTTGTGCGTCATCGCCTTGCTGTGTTTAACGCGTGTTGACTCTGTGCTCTGGGTACACGACGTTTGTGTATTCATTTTGTTTTGTGTAGTTATTCAGGGCTCGAGTCGGGGGTACCACGCGGGTGGACGGCGCCCCCCACCTATTTCACCGGGTTTTTGCCGGGTGGACGCCGTTCCCCCTGCCAAAAGCTGGACTGTGCTTTGAGATGCCGGCGGGTTGTGGGGAACGTCTTCTACCCTTTAGTGGTGCAGCAGTGCCAGTGCCGATCGCTGGGGTCCCAGTACACACGGCGGGGACATGAGCCCTGCAGCTACCGAAGTCTGGCCTAGACTCTGTTACAGAATCGCAAGCCAAGCCGCCGTGTTTATTCTGGATCTTTTAACATGTTTACGACCGATTGGAAGTCTTACCTCTGAAGCAACGTCGCCTCTCCCTCCTCCAGCCATTCATCACCAAGGTAAGTCCTATTCGACCTCCTAAGCTGAGTGACGTCACTTCCGGTGACACCACCTAACTTGGAGCGTCCCCCCACTTCTGCTTTTTAGGACTTGTGCCCTGGTTATTGAGTGCTATCTTGCCACTTAATGGGGGTTGCCAAAGTGGGCTGGGAGTTATTGTGTCACCTCTGTTAGGTAGCCATAGAGCACATGCAGCAGTATGCTGATGTGGGCATGAAGCGTGGCTGTGGTGATGTGGAAGTGACGACTTTTCCCCACGTGTGTGCTCTTTACATGTAACACAGGGATACATCAAAATATATATCATAAAGACAATATTGATCCTTTCAGAGCCAGGCAGAACGTTAAAGGACGTCGTTTTTAAACTGCTTTAAGGGACAGGATTAAATGGGAAACAGTTTAGAAATGCACGGGAAGAGGGGGTCAAGGAGTGAAACCTAAGAGTGGACTTGCTTGCAAACTCTTGACAGGCATGCGTCATTCATTCGCACAACCTAAGCTCCCCGCCTCCCGCCAAATTTTCTTTCATTCAAGAATTTGCTGCCTTTAGATCCCTTATATTGAAATTAGAATAGCAGCATTCTCCCATTATGGAGCCTTATTGTGGAGAGGAGGGTGTGTGTTCCTAAGCTTATGTGCTTTTTGCCACGCTAGTTGTGAAGAACAAATAATAGGATAGCCTCATGGATTAAACAAAACCCAAAGGTTATCAGATGTATTTATCTCAACTCATTCCGTCAAGTCATTCTCCAGTTTACAACCGGAATTTAAAATCATGGTGTTCCACACGTTTGAACATAGATTTTGAAGATGGGGAATGTGATACTATCCTTGATAGTTGTATTAAAGAATTGAGGGAGTCTCACCTTTAATTCAGTTACTTCAAAGTACTTTCATTGGCATTGGTCCCCATCTAAGTTAATTCAGCTAAACTAAGTCCTGACTCTCTTTACTAGCGTTCTGGGACTTTAGGTCGTAATATTGGCCATATACTGTGGGAATGTCCCAAAATTCATATATTTTGGTGCCAGATTGAAAATCATTTGAGTATGTATTCCTTTATTAATATCTCTGTTTCAAACCGTTTTTCACTTTTACATGATATTTCAGAATTGTCACCTATGTCCACTCATGTCTTTACATGGCTTTCTACCACTCTAAGCTTCGCTAAAATTAACATTCTACTTTTTTGGAGGTCCAATGTTATTCCAGCTCTTCATGCTTGGCTTGAAGATATGTTTGATGTGGCTAATTTTGAGAAAATTATTTATAAACCGAAAGATAATTTGGCTTATTTCAACAATGTATGGGGTCCTTTCCTATATTCACACTGATTTTGCTAGGTTGTTCATTCTTGATGTCTATGGGTTTGCACTAGGGATTTTACTTTTGAATGCATATATTTCTTTATTATTTTTTTATGAATATATATTTCTTATTGTGGTTGTATTATTTACTTCATCAATTTTTGAAACAGTGATTATGGAACTTATTCTTGTTTCTTGCAATATGGTGCCTTTTCTCCATCTTTTATTCTATTGCATATCTTATTTATGAACGTAATGTGTTCTATTATTATTTGTGAAAGTTATTCAATGTTTATATACTTCTGATTTTTTTTTTTAAATAATGAATGTGATACAAAAGAAAGAATTTGCCGCAGCACTCAGCCGACTTCAATGTTATGTGTATGTGGCGTCACACTCTTGGGTTACTGAATGTGGGGTGCGCCTGGGAGCAGGCATGTGTCAGAGCACAGGCTGCTGCCGAACTTCCACTGCACGCCAGCTGCGTTGGCCCTTCTGTGAGCTGCTAGAAAAACGTGGAGCATAGCTTAACACCACAGTAGACAGGACAGGGCCTACTGTTGTGATAATAATTTATTGCGACAGCACAGCCCCCACGCAGCTCCCAATCCACGCTGAAAGGTGGGTGTGTGTGTCTGCATGCGGAGACCCCTGGGGAGGCGAGGTCACTGTTTTAGTCACTTGTACTTTTTAATCAATATCACCTATAATTGTGATACATACATTCAGGACACATATATAGAGTTTTATATAGCGCGAACTAGACCCAAGACATCGGGTATCAGAGGGCTTTACATGAGCACCAGTTTCGTTACAGAAAGACACATTTGGTACGCACACAGAGATGAAGTGATTTGCCAAGAATCACAGGATGTTGAGCGTCGTACTCAAACCCGGTTCCCCAGTTTCGAGGTCGACCGCTCTTGCCCCAAGGCTACATAATTGCACGCGCCATCACGGTGCACAATATCACAAATGGCATCACAGGAATTGACATCATAGAAAGTGGCATCACAAGCCACAACTTTACAGGAAGTGGCATCACAAGAAGTGACTTCAGATCTACAGACCTCATAATATGTTTAGCAATTCTATCATGTGTACGTTTGAGCGCATTGTGAGGATAATAGCACAGTGTGCTATGGAAGATGATATGTGACTTGTACACCTTGCAATCCCTCAGTTTTATGTAACATATCCTGTTCATTCATTTGCAAACATATAATGTATTGTACATGTAATATGCAGGTGTTGATGTAAAGCGCTCCGACACCCTGCATTGGGATGAGTAGGGCTATACAAGAAAAAACAGTGGTACTTAAATTATTTTAATGCCTCCTCAGGTGTAGTAAGCTCTATATAAATACAAATTGCTTTGTGTAAATACTTGTTAAGACCAAAACATCTGACATTCTTACAGTGCATGCATATCTCCTAAACTGGCCTTCCAGTCTTTCCCCCATACGAAGCGAACACACGGCATTTCAAAGGTAAGAGTATGAGCAGACGAGGCGCAGAATAGACGAAATCTTAGGTAAATGCTAAGCTGTCCTAAGTGTCCCACTGTAATGTGTATACGATTGGTAAATAATTCCTGTGGGGTGGAATATAATGAAGGAAGGACTTTTTGAAATTAAAACAGTTTTAAGGAGGGGCAAACTATGAAATAAGTGTATGCGTATCCCGATTTAACTAGCACTTTAAGTAATAGTAGGATGCTGGAGATAGCATCGAGACAGTAGAAACTTTAAAGGGTAAATTCTATAAAAAATATACAAGCCGTGAGCCAAATATACTAGATACAAAAACCATCGTATCACTACTGAAAATGGCAAATAATATGCCCGCAACGCCAACAAAATGGTTGACATTAAACCAGCAATGTGTGCTACAAATACGATCTATTAGCCACCTTGCCATAGCAGGGGACTGCATACCAATTATAAAGAATATTAGAAACCAGGGGTAGCTAATTATACAGAAAACAACAGATATGCCCATCCCCTATAGTTAGAGCACTAGGTACCAACATATTTTTACCTTTTATCCATATTAATTACAGGATAAAGTGTTTCGAATCACGACAATAGATTTATCGAATCGTCTATGTCATCGAGATCATAGGGGGAACAAGATATCACCATTATCAGAAGGTGATCATATCGCTACTAAAAAGAGGTAAGCCATCCATCATTGAGGACAGACTACAAATGTAGATTATAATAACAAACCTTAGGAACACCATTAAGAGGAGGATTTGTTTACTTCTACATTACAGTGACAAGGTGTTTTTAAAGAGACTATAAATGTGAAGACCAGCATACCAAACTAAGATGAACCAGTGTACAAACAAATTGAATGAGCAGAAAAAGAATCAAATACTCTGCTCTGAGGTAATAAGATATATGATAAAATATACGTACATATTGAGATCCTGTAAATTGGGATATAATAAGACAGTTACCTTTCTTTGTATATCACAATAGGTTAAACATCCTTAAAGACCCTCAGATAGGATTATCAAAATATCCCACATATATCAGAGCGTATGGAAGATACTAGCAACAATTGATGGTTAGTATTAAGCTTGTTGTTTGGAATGATATGAATGATAAGAATGAAATGTGTGAATAGGTTGAGTGGGTCCCACCTCCAATCCGCTTTCTTGGAATTTCGTTTCCCCCCCTCCCTAAGTCTCTTTCGACTGCAGTCCACAATCGAGGGAGAGTAATTCTGAAATGTAGTGTATCCAAGTAGAAAGAAATGTAATGCGAATATAAAAATGCAATGTACAAAAAAGAGGGATGACGATCTGGGATAAATTGTGATGGATAAGCCCAAAAGAATGCAGGGGTGGGTGCAAAAACAATATGTGTTTTATACATATATAGGTTGATATACGTTTCTTTCTCCCAGGTAGATACCGATCTTGTTTGTAATAATTACACGAAGAAAAGTGACCCGACATTATTTCATGTCCTGAAGAAGGTGGTTTTTGTCCATTTAAACAAATCTGCCACCGAAACGCGTCGACGCTTAAGTCTAATCAAAGAATCCAAAATAACGAGGGACACTAGATAAGAAAAATTTTCATACGTATTGATCCCATAGAGATCACCAAACGTTGTTGGATCAATTTGAAGTTTTTAACACATTATCGCTACTGTGTACTCTCTAGGGTCTATGTTTTGTATTAGGTACATTCTTTTGTATATTGGTGTTATTGATGATGAGTATTTTTGTATGAATTGTGATCTTTATTGAACAAAACAATTCTTTTTTACATGTGTAAATTTTGTTTTAATGACATTTGAGAATATTTCTCTTTTTAATAAACCAGTGTAAACACTACATTTCAGTTGTGGGTATATAATTGTACTTTGGATAAAATGTATTAGATGGATTTTTACTTACCAGCTAGCCCTGGAGGACGGGTGTGACCGCATTAACCCCCCTTTCTTTCCCCTCCAACCCCGAAGAATGTTGATGGTGTGAAAATTACCAGAGTGATAGGTGTGTGAAACTTAACTCCAGGGATTACTTCTCTGCTTAAGTATCTCCTAAACTGGGACTGAACAAAGTGAAAACAAAGTGAAATGCTGCCTTTCTTAAGTATGTGTGAAGTGCTAACATTTGTTTCCCCTCCCTTCCACTTCACTGCATCTAGCTGTGAGGCTCCTGACCGCTCCCAGCCAAGAGACTCACAAAAGGAGGCCTGATGACCCCCCCAAATACAGCCTTTGTTATGGGCCGAGCAGCAGGAGTTTTAAATAAGAAAGCCCCGTCCCAGCCTGCACGTTGTTGCTTGTTGCAGTTGGAAAGCAGACAATGTGCAGGCTCTGCTGAAAGTGTCCCTGTGTTTGGAAATTACACAGGGACGAGTTCAGCACATTATTTAGTGGCGCCCAAATTCTTGGCATTGTGGACAGTGTTCACCCTGTGAAAATAGTGGGTGGACGCTGCCACCCGCGTGTACCCCCAACTCGTGCCCTGCACACATGTTCCTACGATTTGGGCGTGACCTCTTGGAGGCATCAACAAGTGACCTTTAGAGCTGGGCCTACTGGGGACGACAGTGCAACCTACCGGTGGTGAGGAGACACTGTGTGCAGTGCATTAAGAGCTGCCTTGCTGATGTCACTGACTCAACAAAGCTACTGCAGAGTCCTCGGCTCTCCTGAGAAGTGAGAATCTATGTTTTTTTATCAGATCAAAAGGTGTCCTGGGGCTAAATATACACAGAGAAGGATGTGTCCTAATCAAAGCACAGAGACAGTGCTGCCAACCAACTGGGTGTCAGCTGGACAGGGCCAAGTTGTTGAAAAGCCAAGTCTTCAAAGCATCCCGGAGCATGTGGTGTCCGTTGCGGTAATTCCAGGTCTGGGTGCATGTGGCCTGGGCTGGTGGAGGCACATTAACAGGGCGGACTGGAAACCAAAACCGGCCCTGGTAAAGTGCTCACAGGGACCGCCGGGAGGTTAGGGGTGCGGCTGAGCTCTTTGCCAAGGCCGGTTTTGGACGATTTTGTTACAGGGACTGAAAACGGCCCTGTAACAAAAATGGCCCCAGGGACCTAAAACCGGCCCCCATACTGGCGGACCACCGGGGGAATGCCCAGTGCCCGCTACGGCCAGTCCGGCCCTGCTCGTTAACCATAGGACATGACAGGACTGGGTACCTGGCTGGAGAAATGGTGTGCAAAGCCTCTCCTGCAATGGACTCCATGGTGGCCCTGGACCCTCCAACCGGGCTTCTACTGGAGTCAGGGGTGTGGCACCGAGGAGCCATAGGGGACCATCAGGCGATAACTGCGAATGGAGTCCCCGAGTGGTTGATATGGATTCAGCAATTGTTTCTCCTGAGGGGGCTGAATTGGGGGTGCACAGCAATTGAGGTTCTACATCTTGGAATCTATCAGGTCAGACTGCTGAAAATCCCAGTCCCAGGCAGCACATACTTATGGTTTATGCAGTTTAAGATTCAATGGACTAAGCAGTGTTACTTCCAAGGATGAAGTTGTGGAAGACCAGACAACACCAGTAACCAGACACCAGTGGACCAAGGAGATTAAACTTCAAGAAAAGACCAGCAATATCTCCGATGACCATTCAGCTTAACCTCAAAGAGCACACAGCTTAAACTCTGAGAATCAGGCAGCTGACACTTCAAGACTGTATTAATAAGGCCCAGCCAGCTTACACTCCGATGACCTTCAGGAACCAGGAAGATTGACCTCCAAAGGACTAGTTAGCTTACACTTCGATGACCTTCAAAAGCCAGGAAGATTGGACTCCCAAAAAACAGTCAGCTTGTACCCCAAAGACCTTCAAGAACCAGGAAGATTGAACTGTCAGCTTACACTTCGATGACCTTCAAGAACCAGGAAGATTGAACTCCGAAGGCCCAGTCAGCTTACATTTCAATGACCTTCGAGAACCAAGAATATTGAAATCAGAAGGACCAGTCAGTTTATTCTTTGAGGACCTTCAAGAACCAGGCAAAATGAAATCCAGGGATCAGTCAAGCTTAAACCCCAATGATCTTCAAGAATAAGGCAGATTGAACTTCAAGGACCAGTCAGCTTACACCCCAACGACCTTCAAGAACTAGGAACATTGAACTCTCAACTTACTCTTTGATGTCCTTTGAGAACTAAGAAGATTGAACTCCCATCTTGGTGAACTTCAGGAAGATTGAACTCTCAGCTTACACTTTGATGCCCTCCAAGAACTAGCAAGATTGAACTTCCAGCTTACACGTTGATGACCTTCAAGAACCAGTAAGATTGAACTCCAAAGGCCCAGTCAGCTTACACGCAGTGACCTTCAAGAACCAGGAAGCTTGAACTCCAAAAACCCAGTTAGCTTACACTGTGATGACCTTCAAGAACCAGACAGATCGAACTCCAGGGACCTGTCAGTTTGCACCCCAATAACCTTCGAGAACCAGGTAGATTGAACATTAAGGACCAGTTAGCTTACACACCGATGACCTTCAAGGACTTTTAGAAAGATTGCACTCGTAGGACCAGCCAGCTTGCACTCCGATGACATTCAAGAACTAGGAAGATTGAACTCCGAAGGACTAGTCAGCTTACACTTCATTGACCTTCAAGAATCTGGAAGTTTGAACTCTCAGCATATACTTCGATGTTCTTCGCGAACCGAGAAGATTGAACTCCCAGCTTACACTTTGGTTAACTGCGGGAACCAGGAAAATTGAACTCCCAGCTTACACTCCGGTGACCTTAAAGAACCAGGAAGATTGAACTCACAGCTTACACTTTGATGACCTTCAAGAACCAGCAAAATCGAACTCCCAGCTTACACTTTGATGACCTTCAAGAACCAGCAAAATTGAACTCCCAGCTTACACTTTGATGACCTTCAAGAACCAGGAAGATTGAACTCAAAAGGCCCAGTCAGCTTGCACTCTGATG
This sequence comes from Lissotriton helveticus, assembly GCF_964261635.1. NCBI lineage: Eukaryota > Metazoa > Chordata > Amphibia > Caudata > Salamandridae > Lissotriton > Lissotriton helveticus. The sequence continues at coordinate 708,067,195 of NC_136061.1, forward strand.
ACCTTCAAGAAGTAGGAAGATTGAACTCAAAAGGACCAGTTAGCTTACACCCCAATTACCTTCAAGAACTAGAAAGTTTGAACTCCAAAAGCCCAGTTAGCTTACACTCTGATGACCTTCAAGAAGTAGGAAGATTGAACTCAAAAGGCCCAGTCAGCTTGCACTCTGATGACCTTCAAGAAGTAGGAAGATTGAACTCCAAAGGACAAGTTAGCTTACACCCCAATTACCTTCAAGAACTAGGAAGATTGAACTCCAAAAGCCCAGTTAGCTTACACTCTGATGACCTTCAAGAAGTAGGAAGATTGAACTCCAAAGGACCAGTCAGCTTACACTTTGTTGACGTTTGAGAACCAAGAAGATTGAACTCCCAGTTTACACTCTGATGACCTTCAAGAACATGAAAGCTTGAACACCCAGTTTACATTTCGATGACCTTCGAGAACCAGGAAGATTGAACTCCCAAATTACACTCCAATGACCTACTAGAACCAGGAAGATTGGACTACAAGGACCAATCAGTTTACACCTCAAATGACCAGACAGTTCAAAATTCTCAGACTTGGTGGTTTGACTGTCATGGACCGGAAAGTTTACTTTCGCAAATCACAAAGGGGCAGATTTACAAGCCCCTTGTGCCACTTTTGCATCACTTTTCCCATGTTAAATGTGATGCAAAAGTGGCGAAAGGAGATTGTAAATCTGCCCCAAAATGTATACTTCGTGGTCTACTGCAGGTAAAACTTCAGACAACAGGCAGTGCAAACTTCAAGGACGATACAGCTGAAATGTCACAAATGTAGCAGTTAAACTCTCAGTGCAAGGCGGCTTTAACTCTATGGACCAGTCAGCAAATTGTTACAGCAGGCAACTTACACCCAAAGAACCAGGTAGTTTGAACTACGATTGCCAGGCAGATTGGACAAGGAAACGTAAAGGTCAACAGCAAGACAGACGGCTTTGCCAAGCGCAGAGTATCGCGAGGCGCGCCCTTAGGACCCGGCACCTCCGGGCCCCGCCCGGCAGTTGTTATGGTTGGGCGGCCGGGCAGCCAATCGGCGGCCGGCCGCCCCTTCTACTTCCGGGTCACTGGCGGCGGCGCACATCCGGAGTGGTGAGGGGTGGAGACCTTTGGCCTATTTAGGGTCAGGCACCTGTGACCGGGGTCTCTGTTCCCTTCACCACTCCAAGACTGCGTGCTGCCCCGTTGCTGCCTTCTCCGCGAGGACCGGCCTTTGATTTTAACTGACCGCACGCCGGCGCCGATTCCTCTCCGTGACCTAGGCCGGCCGTCTGGAACTGCGATGGCGGCAGCGGAGTACGAAGACCACCAGCGAAGTGCGGCAGCGCCCTCTTAACGGTACCGGCTCGACAGGTAGGGTGTCGGGGGTCCGAGGGAGCTGTGGGCAGCCGTGGGGGGCGGGGGGGCTGCTCTTTTGAAGCCGCTGTGCTTTGGGGTGCCTCCTGTAGCCCGCGGCTGCCTGCAGTGTTCCGCGTATCACTTGGTGCGCTTCGGGCTCCGGCTCCTTCACCTCCGACCTGGTGGGGGGAGGTTTTGGTATCAGGGGCATGGGGGCGGAATAATCAGATTGTTCAGCACGGGCGGATGGGATCATATCTAAATATGTTCAGGGAGGTTGTTACCGCAGGCCCCAGTAACCTGTTAATTAGTAGCTCCTAGAAGCGGCAGCTTTACAGCACGAAGGTTGTTTTAAGAATGGTTTAGCATTTTGTTATTAGATACTGCTGAGAGCTAATGCACCTGTAGACTTCATGGGTTCATGGGCACGTGCTGCGGGGTCTACCTCTTCATCCTTCAGCGGTCGCAAAAGATGAGTACCAGGGAGGTGGGCAATAGCAGATGGGTGCAGCGCCAAGATGCCTTTCAGCCTATGCGCGCCACAACGGCAGGTTGCTTTATGCTTCTCAAGAAGGGGTGTTTAGGTGTCTGCCCGGCTTTCTGCCCGGTTAAGAATGACGAGCCGGTGAGTCCCACGGGAGAAGGGGGGCTTGCACTGCCATATAAGAAAGGGGTGAGGTGGCAGTGGGGGGGGGGCTCTAGCGGGGCAGAGGTTATGGGAAGACCAGTGCTGAAAGGCCAAACGAGACTGTACGCTTGACACGCTGTGTATCTGGGAAGGGAGTCAGTTCGACTAAAAATGCGATGTCAGCACTAGCCCCCCCTTTTCTTGATCGTTAAGATAGGAACAGGGGTGGGGCCCGTATGGAGTTCTACTCGGATGGAAGATGGCGCCGTGTAGAAGCTAAGGCCTCTGTTGTTGGGGTGACTGAATGTGAATTTAGGGTTTACCCCTCCTCTTTTCCCGCAACCGGATGTCTAGGTTAAACATGCTGTCGCGAGCTCGTATCTCTCATTCACCAGGCTCCTGTCATGATAGCTTTCGTACTGAATACAGGGATCTTTGTTTAGGGGTTTTGATGGTAATGGATGTATTTGACAACTAATTTTCCAGGGTTACAAGTGCTCTATGTAGGCTGAGGACAACTGGGGAGCCAGTATGCAACCTTAGGTATCTCATGCATTAGTATACCCCCCCCTTTCTTCAGAAGTATCGATGAGCCCAAATGCTCCATTTGTGTGGAGCATATCCTGATTAGGAGTTTAGTCGGGGGTTAGATCTGGGTGAAATTTAATGAATACACTGGCGCAATTACGGCGAATTCAGGAATTTGGTGTCACACTGGTTGCTCATTTCCGGTCGGTCCGGGTCGCCCGGTGCCTTCGGGTCCCTCCTTGGGGGGCCTGGTGTATCACCTGCTCCCGGCAATGGGCGGGTCATCAAATGGGGGGGCGGTGTTACATGGCTTCGTTCAGAAAACGGGGAATGTCCCGGCCGGCAGGGCCCCCTCCGGGCGTCTGTAGAGAACATGCGGATATCCCATGTGTCGAGTAAATCTGTGGCAGCGCGTAGTTGGTTGCTTGCGAACATGGCAGAGTGCCAGTGCGGTGCTCGCCGGGCGGCTTTTTTTTTTTCCTTGGCTAGACTGGTCCTCCTTGAGCAACAAAGCGGTTGGCTGCTCACCCTGGCACTTGCGGGGATGTACCCAGGATCTGTGAGGGGGGGAGGTCGTATATGTTGTGACGCCCCGCCATCTTCTAGCGCTTGCGAAGAAATGGGTTAGGATTCATAGCTCGAACGGGTCGAAGCTTATAAGAACGAAGTGAAGCGCGTCACGAGGTAGTGGACGCCATTGCAAGGGTCAACCTAAACCCAGAGGGGGGTGAACAATGGTATAAAGGGGGGCAATGACGGTGTCGCAATATGTACTGTTATGCTGCGTGATTTGTTTTCTTGCCGCCCTTTGCAGAGATCGACTGGTCACCATTGTCGTTCCTTGTTGCTACCTCGAGGCGATAGACTGGTCGTAAGTGGTCTAACCAACCCCGGAAGGGGGAGCAGTGGTACAGAGGAGGTAATATTAGTGCTGCAAGAGGTGCTGGGTATTGCTGCATCAGTTGTGTTCTCCCGCAGTTGGCAAGGGGGGGACCGGTCACCTTTAGGTCCCTTGTCCCTAGCGTTGGGGGTTCAACTGTGACTACGGGGGCCAAACCAAACCCGGTCTGGATTCGCTGCATAGTCCTTTGGCGTGGCAGTAATACCTGTTATAAACTACATGTGATCACAATAAGAGTGTAAAAAGGTTTCAGAAGTTCCAGCTACTGTTGGGGCAGTGCCGGTCACAACAACGTGAGAGTTAGGGTACCAATACTTTGCCGGGTGTTTTGGGAGGGGCGAAGGAGGTAGAAGCACCGGAGTTGGGGTTTAAGTGAGGGGTTCGACGATATAAGGACACATTTTGGGTTCAGAACCTCCATACGCACATCTAGAAACCGGGTTCCTGTTAATATTCACGATGTGCCGGAATTTTTCCACACAGACAGGTGCGAGGGTGACTGGGGGCTGCCCACCCCCCGTGCCACATACAAACAGCAATGCTGACACGTCCACTTGGGGGGGTCTTGTAAACGGAAAACAGGCGCCCTACTGCAGGAGGCATAGAAGGTTCTCGGATAACGCGATAATGATTAAATTACAAGCATTCGCTTGGGGGGTGGTACAAGGTAGGGTCTCTTATGTCTTGATAATGTGATTTCTGCCTTGGGCGCATGATGGCTAAAGCATGACAGATTGTCTTAACCAAATCATTGGCATAGTACAGAAATCTCCATAAATGGCGGTAGTGTAGCTCCTATATTCCCAAGAGGCGGCTGCGTTTTGGAATAGTATAAGCGACAGGGTAGAATAGGGACTGAGGTCGCCGTGGTCTCTGCTGACTCTATTAGACTTAATTGATTTTCCAGCTGGCTCAGAGGTCGCTACAATCTTTCTCGAATGTATCGGATGCCTATGCTCCTTACTAAGACAAGAAGGGATGATTTTCTGACTACCATACACCATGACAACTTTGCATCTCCATGTAGGTTGAGGGTAATTTCCAGAGTCATGAAAACCAGTAGAGCGAAGGTTACTCGGGCATTCGTGAACGCTTCGCTTCACCAGGAGTGCAGAGAAGGAGAGACAGGCGATTTTCAGTGAAAGATGTTATTTATTTATATCTGTCGCAGACTATTCTTCATTATGTCCCCTCTAGAGCTTTACGATCCGCTGGATTAAATCTTGCCATTGTGCCACGCTTCAAAAAAGCTAGAATGGGCGGAAGGTCTTTTTCAGTGTTGGCGGCAGCTCTCTGGAACTCTTTGCCTGCCCCTCTCCGTTCCATCCCCGACCTGTTCCCGTTTAGAAAGGCACTTAAAACCTTCCTATTCTCTACAGTTTAGCCCTACTTGTTGGTTTCTACTTCGATGGGTCATTTCTACTGTGTTGTGTTACACAATCTCCAAAGCGCCGGGACGCCACTTGGCTGTGGCAGCCGTGCGCTATATAAAATAAAATAACATAACATAACATAACATATGGAACAGTCTGTGGTTTCCCACAGGAGAAGTGAATGGCTGCAAGTGCAAAACTTGTTAAGTAGAGTGCGTACAGTGGGATGAGTATTATGAAAGAAGACTGTAAAAGCATGATTTGGTCTTTAAGCCATGAGATGCATGGAGGACGGATAAAATATATACAGCAATAAAAGGACTGGTTTGACTCAACTGGTGCTTCGAAATAAAGTGTATCCCGGTGTACCTATCTTACTCATACTACTGGGAAGAAGTAAGTGAGAAGGACGTTAAGTTAAATAGTTTCTGCCAAGAATCTGATTCTCTCAGGGGTTAATCAGCTCCGTACCTTGTTTAGAGTGTGGGAGGTCTGGTGGCTCTCTCCCAGAACTCGACCCCCCGGCAACCCGCGAGGGCGGCCGGGAAACATGGTCTTCCGACGGTTATGAGAGACACATTTGACAGGAATGTTGGGGCCAAGAATGCTGCTGTCACGATGGCCATCGAGCGTTTTAATTTTTCTATTTTCTCCTGTGCAGGGGAAGGCCCGCAAATGCGGTGTGAGTGCTGGGGGCACTCGTTCGTGCGTCACGCTACGATAGCGGCGGCGAGTGGCGAAGCCGGGAGGCTGGAAGGCCAGGTTGCGCTCAGTGAAGGGCCGCCTGTGTTGTATCCTGCACCAGATGGTCGCCGGTGGGGTGATGTATCACACGGAGGGAGTGCGGTCACCGGACATGGTGAGGCGACTCGAGGAAGAATTCGGCAGTTAGTGCTCAGTGAATGGGCCGCTTGTGTCATACTATGCGCCACATGACCGTGGTTGACCGGGGACGCCTGGCGGTCCAGGAGGCCTTACTGGCAGAAGTTGCATGGTTGGGGCATAATTTTCCATCAACTAGATTTGCCTGGTCAGGCATGTGGTCATGCAGGTCATGGGGCCCGGAAGTGCGGCCCAGATCGTTGAACGTCCACTAAGCCGACTAAATGGAGAACTGGCAAGGTTGTGCTCAGCGAAGGGCCGCTTGCGCTACATACAGCACCGGATGATTTCTGGAGAAGCAATGTACCATCGTCATGGGGTGCAGAAAATGATATTGCTACGAATTACAGCCTACTTTGTGACCATGTAACCAAGAGACTTGATTGCATAGCTCCCCTGAAAGCAATCAGGAAAAGAGGTAGCCCCTCCGCACCCTGGTATACAGATACATTAAAAGATCTGAAAAACGTCTGTAAAAGGGCAGAGAGACAATGGAGAAGAGGCTACGAAGAACAGAATAGACTACTCTGGAGGCTGACAATAACTCAATACAAGAAAGAGATCGCCACAGCCAAAGCAGAATACTTTGCTGCTATCATCTTAAAAAGCTCCAACAAATCACGCGATATCTTTAAAATTGTAAAAGATCTGTCCCATCCTGTTTGCACTAACAGTAATATCAAACCTTCACAGGAACTATGTGATGGTCTGGCCTCCTTCTTTCAGGAAAAGATTTCCAAACTTATTGAAAGTATGGAGGACACCCCCTCCTCCATAGTGCAGCACCAAAGCAGCATGGAGAATGATAAGAGGGATGAGGAAATAGAAGAACGCATGATACCAGGGGCTATCCTGGACACATTCGATACCCCCGCAGAACAAGAGTTCGCACAATTAGCCCTTAAGGTAACATCTGGATCCCCATTGGATCCTCTACCCCAAAAAATAGTGAAAGAACTGGGGGCTGAATTCTTTCCTGTACTGCGCCAGCTATGTGTACAATCCTTCTGCACAGGTACTGTGCCGAGGGAGTGGAAGCAGGCAGTGGTCACACCCCTGTTAAAGAAATCCAACCTGGACCCCAATTGCCATAAGAACTACCGACCTATCTCTCTCCTGCCGTATCCAGTAAAGATCATGGAACGGATGGTCAGTAGGTCTTTGTCCCTCTTCCTGGAAACTAATAACATCCTTGAGGAGGAGCAATTCGGGTTCAGACCAGCCCATGGAACCGAGTCAGCATTACTGATGGTCCTGGATGACCTAAGGATGAGGGCGGACAGGGGGGAGTCAGCAATTTTGATTCTGCTTGACCTGTCCGCCGCATTCGATACGGTGAGCCACGACATCCGCTGACTCGGTTGGAAACCGCTGGAGTAGAGGGTATGGCACTTGAGTGGCTCCGCTCTTACCTGTCAGATAGATGGCAGGCAGTGGCACTGCCCCCGTATCAGTCTGAGTTTGCTATGGTCCCACATGGGGTCCCTCAGGGGTCTGCGATCAGCCCGATCCTTTTTAACGTCTATATGCAGCCCCTGATGGCCATCATCAAGGCTCACGGTATTAGCGTGATCAACTATGCGGATGACACGCAGCTGATGATTTCCCTTGATGGTGCCCATGCAGAATCTCTTGAGACCTTCCACACCTGCATAAGGAAAATGGCAACCTGGCTAAAAAGAAATTCACTACAGTTTAACAGCAGTAAAACTGAGATAATGCAATGCAAAGTGGGAAGAATAGCCAGAAACCTGCCCGTTGACTTTTGGCCTCTGGACTCATGTGAGCCATTGGCACCAGTAATAATAATAATAATAATCTTTATTCGGTTTTTAGCAATGCAAAACCATAAAAGTTATCACAACATACAAAATACATAAGTATTTATATAAAAACAGTTATTACACATGTTTTTAAAACATATAACCAGGTTCTGTGCAAATTGAGTAAATGATAGGGCTCTAGTAACCCTCTAAGTTTATTCTTCTATTTCAAAGGTTATTCCTATGTCTCATAATGCACTTTAGAAAATTGAGTACATGGTAACAGGTACCTTCAGAATCCAACATCTGTAATGCTAACATGGCTGGGCGACACTGTCTGTAACCCCAACTTTTTAATAGAGGGATTATCCAGATTTTTCTATGGGTGTGAACAAATTTGCAAAACAAGATTGTATGAATGGTTGACTGTCGGGACAAATCGTCACATGGACAAGGAGCTAAGTTTAAGTTCCAATTGTTTTTATCAGGAAAAGTCACTAGTCTGTAAAAAAGATTCAGTCTGAACCTTGTTAGGAGCATCTTATCGTATGCTGTAAATTCTAGGGTTAGATAAAGCTGGATTCTCGGGGAATACTGTATCATATTCGCATGGGTCACAGATTTTTTGGTCGACAACAAGGTCAGTCTCAAAGACTCTAGATGGCTCAGCGCAGTTTGTTTCAAATCTTTCTTAGATATTTCACTTAGTTTTTCTGGGGTGAGATAGTACTTATGTAATCCCAGATCAGAAAAGAAGTGTCTGATATAGGAGAGCCATGTTATTTTATGTACATGATCCAGTTCCATGGAGTCCTGTAAGATGTTTTTGGTCAGCAGGTTTTTGTCCGACGTCCAGACGCGCCTCCAAAGTAATAGTGGCTGGATCTTTATTAAGTCTTCAATAAATGGGATTCCCAATTCCATGTGCGAGGCATAGATGGAAGAGCCTTTTGGCGTGGACAAGAGGAATCTCATGAAAATATTTTCTTCTTTTTGCAAAGAACCAATGTCTGTGTGTCCCCATATCCCTGCCCCGTAGAGGGCGATGGCTTGGCATTTTGCAGCATAGATCTGTAGCAATTCTACTGATGGTCTTTTTCCAAGTCTTTTTGAGAAGTTCATCAGTGCTAGAATTGCTCGTTTGAACAGGTGTCTCCTGGCCTCGACAGCCGCCTTCCAATTTAGGCTGTCATCAATCATGATGCCCAGGTAAGGATACTGGGAGGTCTTTTCAATTTTTTGGTCTTTTAAATAAATGGACTTTGTGGCTTTTCGTTGTCCACCCGCTACCATAACAAATGTTTTTTTTACATTAATATGTAAGTCCAGGGCACCCATGAAGTTAGCATACTTGGATAAAGATTTCTGTAGCTCGATAGGGGTGCGTGCTAAAATAACTGCGTCATCCGCATAGAGCAGTGCGGGGATCAGGCGATGTTTCAGTCTGGGCAGGTCCTGCCCCCCCCTCAGCATGGTCTCCTCCAATCCGTTAGTATACAAGGAGAAGAGGAAGGGGGCTAGGACGCATCCTTGCCTTACTCCTCGCTCTACCCTAAACGGTGCAGTTAACTCTCCTTTTATTCCATATCTCACTCTTGCTGAGGCTTCACCGTATAGCTCCCTTAGAAAATTCAGAAGGGGAGGATCAACCCCTAGTGTACCCAGCAGAGACCAGAGCTTTGCATGCGACACGCAGTCAAACGCGGAGGACAAATCCACGTAGACCATATAAATTGTCCCTGGCTTTGCATGAATGTATTTCGAAACTAGCATGCTTAAGTTAAGGGCCTGTTCCACTGTTCCAAATCCTTCCCTAAAACCAAACTGGAGATCCGAAAGGATATTTTTTTCTTCTGCCCATTGCTGGAGTTTGTCCAGGACAACTCTGCCGACTACTTTGCCCAGAGAGTCAAGCAGCGAAATGGGTCGGTAACATTTCGTATCTTGGCGGTCTCCCTTTTTAAAGATAGGGACCATGATGGAACATGACCATGACTCCAACAGTCCAAGTTTCGCTGCCGCTGTGCAGACTCTTGTGAGTATAGGAGTCCAAAATTCAGGAAGATGTTTAAATAAGTCCACTGGGACCCCGTCGGGGCCAGGTGCTTTGCCGCTCTTACTCATCGATAGTGCCATTTCGACGTCTTGTAGTTCAAAGTCTATCAGTATTGGAAATACTACCTGGGGGAGATTAAGATGACGTTCTTCTGCTTTCGATGTTAGTTCAAAGATTTTTGAAAAATGATTCACCCAGGTTTCCTCATCGATGGCAACGTCGATCTGAGGAATATTAGAGTCCGATAGCAGAGGAGACTTAACTATTCGCCAAAAGGACTGACTATCTTTCTTGAGTGCGCTTTTATGCAGAGCTTTCCACAAAGACTGTTTCAACTATTTTTTCCTTGTCTTTCTGGCATTATTATACTCTCGCCGGAGGTATTGGATCTCTAGATGGTCTCTGTTCGATTTTCCAAGTGCCTTTCTTAAGTTGGTCTGCGCCTTAGTACAATCATGATTAAACCAACCTGTAGTACTTGGTTTGTTTTGTTTGGGTGATCTGGTCAGCAGTATTTTTACTTGTTCTAGTATCATCTTAAAATTTTCCAGGATTAACTTGGCATCTGCTTGGAGATCCAGGCATATCATTATATTGTTATAAGCAGTCTTTATTAATGTGTTAGTAAGCTTGTTAGGATCCACTTTTTCCCATTTTATAGTGTATCCGTTTTTTTCCCCACTTCAAGCCTGTTTTGTGATAAGGTATTTGCTATTGTTGCCATAAAAGATCTTGGTTGGTTCAGCTGTAAATTCAGCCTTAGAGCAGAATGGTCGCTTAGAATGTTTTCCAAAATTTTAAAATTCCTACTTAGATCCTTTAGACCTTCTGTGATAATTATGTAGTCAACTGTGGTCTCGTGCCCCCTTCCTCGATAGGTAGGTTCTGGTTGATTCTCTGATGGTAGAATTGGGTTTATTATTTGCAGTTCCAGATCTGAGAGGATCTTATTCATAGCCAACCCCGTTCGTGAATGGAGGAAGTGCACGAGGGGGTTCTCGTGCTCGTCCACCACTCCACAGGTCTGATTGTTCGTCAAAGCGCAGGGGTGTAAATTAAAGTCCCCTCCCCATATTATATGGACGTTACCCTTTCTCTCATAAAGATGTCTAAAGTGGATAATTTTTTCTTGAATTATGGAGAGGATGTTTAAGAAATTGTCATCCTCTAGATTATTATATAAATTGATTAGTATAATAGTATATTTTTTCCCTATTGTCAGTGTAAACAATTGAAAGTTTGGGAAAGAGGCTGCCTCTAATATCTTCAAGTCAGTTATTGTGTTGGCTATGTAAGTTACCAGCCCCCCCTAGGTCTACCTGAGCTGCTTGAAAGGGCGGGGGATGAATATGTCTTATATCCTACAAGATGTAGGGGCGTCGTGGCCCATGTCTCCTGTAGGCATATAATTTTACCCTCCTCCAAAAATCGGGCAGCGGAACCATCCTCTATTTTTGGTCGAAGGCCTGCAACGTTCCAGAAAATCATTGAGAGCTGTAAGATTTCGTTCTCAGTATCCACCGTTTTAGGTTCTGGTAGATCTGGGGGATCTTCGGGTAGGACCGGGCTGGTCTGTAGGGGCTTCATAGTTTCAACTCTTGGTCAATCGACCATTTCCAGGCTGCTAAACCGGTTCATGGTCGGTATGCCTGACCAATTTTGCCAATGTGGGGTATCTCTATAGATGGGTCTGTGTGATCGGTAGCGCGGTCTATCCCACTGTTCCCAGTTTCTACCTCTGTTCTGTGGTCCCACGGTCTGCCACGGGCCCTCTAGCTGTTGATAATTCTGGGTTACTGACCACCAAGAATTGTCAGGATCACTATGTCGCTGATATGTTTTAGGCCCAGCGAAGTCTAGTTCCCATGGTTGTGGGACTGCTTTACACCAGATGTTGTCCGATTCATTCGAATAGTTATTGTAATATCTTTTTGGGTAAAAGAAGGAAAGGGATCTTGTAGCGATCCCTCCAATTGTATTATTATGATCCCAGGAGCAGATATACTCGACTATGCTGGGATCCTCAAAGGTGATCACTATACAATCTCCCTGTATAGTTTTTTCCTATGTCCCACCCAAGGGGTCCTACAAACTGTTGTTATCCTGCTTGTCCAGGTTGGCGGAACAGGTCGATTTGTGTTCAACCAATACTGTACTTTATTTTTCAACGACCAGTTGGGTTCCGTCCCCTCTCCCGTTAGTTCAGGAACCCCTGTCATCACTACCACATATGGACATGCCTCAGGTGGCATGTTTAGCGGAAGCCTGTTATCAGTGGTCCCTCTCATACCACCTTTGTTGTTTGGGAGATTTGTTTTTTTAGTGGCAGGAGTTTTAGGGGCCGGTGTATTTATGATTTGCGTATTTGCTTTAGATGTATTTTGTACGATATTGCTCTGCGGGGGAATAGTAAGGGCCTTAGGCGTAGGTTTCTGTACAGCAGGAGCCTTTGGTACTGTAGGGGCCTTTACTGTGGGTTGCTGTTTAGGCGACGGGCGGGCTAGAGTTGTAACTTTCTTTTGTGGAAGCAATGTTGCCGAGGTGTTTATGCCCATTTTTGGCGGTCCCTGTATGGGTATTACCTTGGGACAGTTAGCGAGTTTTGTCAATTGAGACTCGATGTTAAGGAGTCTAGTTTCTATTGGGCGAATAAAGGAATCTAGAAGGGAAGCTATCTCCTTTATTAGCCTTGATGCTTCTCTTTCCTTGCCCGTTGTTATTGGAGGGGGGGATTCTAAGGTGATGGTATCTTGAATGTTCTGTAGTGGAAGATGGATCGTTAACAAATTATTGGCTGGGTCAGCAATTTGGTGGGATAAACCTGACGGATTTATGGTGTCGATCAGACCTATATGTTCGACCAGTTTGTTATTTGCAGTATTATCTAACTTTTCCTTATCCTTCCTTTTCTTTATGGCTCCCTCCCTCCTCCCTCTAGCTTGCCTTGCTTCTTCCGGGGTGTGGTCAGGGAAAATTTCGGGTGTTTTTTCTAGTTCATTTTCTGAGAATGTTACAGAGAGTTGAGAGGCAGAAAGATCTACATTATTTGGGAGACTAAGTCTGTTTATGCCCGCTGTATTTTGGGTTGGGTCAGATTGTATGTCTGGGGTTCTTGCGGTTGCTAGTAGTCCCATTGAGGATCGCCTTGCAAATGCGAGTTCTGTTGATACTCTACCCTCAATCAGACAGATACTTTGATCAATGAATGTGTTAGCTTTAGAAATAAAATCATCCATCGGTCCTAGCAGTTTTTCTCCTACCCCGGTTTTTTAAAGTTTTTTTTGTTTACTTCCCCTCGTGTTCATTTTCAATGGATGGAATATGCTATGACTTTAGTTAATAATGATGAGTTGTCGCTGGCTTCAGGAAGGTGATAAGTACTTATAAAAGAAGTCCGAAGATATACTGCTTAGAGCAGGGGCCCGGACCGGACTCTCACGTTCTCGAACGGCCTCAAGCGGCCCGCTCTTTGCCCGGTCTTCGCCCGAGCTGCGACCCGCGCGCGTCCCGCGTCGCGGGTAAAGTGATGGTAATTATATACTTGTCGGCAGTGGGTGTGTCCGTGGGCGTGGCTGCCGGGGGAAGAGGAACCAGCTGAGCAACATGGAGGTTGCTGGTCCTCGCAGTCCCCCGGCTTGCTGGTGAAGTTTGCCCAAGCCTCTACCCTGGGGTCTCAAGCTGGGAGCGCTAGGCTAGCCCTGCCGATTGCAGGGCTCGCTCACACCAGCGAGTCCTCGTCAAGGGGAGGCTGCAGTCAGACAAGCAGGCTTCTGTGTTGCGCGGACCTTTGCTCCATCCTGGACACAGCAGGCAGTAGAGTTCGGCAAAGCAAAGTGAGTGGCACCCGCGAAGCGGGTGTCACGAAAGGTTTTGATCCGTCGGCAGTGGGCGTGGCCGTGGGCGTGGCCGCCGGGGGAAGAGGAACCAGCTGAGCAACGTGGAGGTTGCTGGTCCTCGCAGTCCCCCTGCTTGCTGGTGAAGTTTGCCCAAGCCTCTACCCTGGGGTCTCAAGCTGGGAGCGCTAGGCTAGCCCTGCCGATTGCAGGGCTCGCTCACACCAGCGAGTCCTCGTCAAGGGGAGGCTGCAGTCAGACAAGCAGGCTTCTGTGTTGCGCGGACCTTTGCTCCGTCCTGGACACAGCAGGCAGTAGAGTTCGGCAAAGCAAAGTGAGTGGCACCCGCGAAGCGGGTGTCACGAAAGGTTTTGATCCGTCGGCAGTGGGCGTGTCCGTGGGCGTGGCCGCCGGGGGAAGAGGAACCAGCTGAGCAACGTGGAGGTTGCTGGTCCTCGCAGTCCCCCGGCTTGCTGGTGAAGTTTGCCCAAGCCTCTACCCTGGGGTCTCAAGCTGGGAGCGCTAGGCTAGCCCTGCCGATTGCAGGGCTCGCTCACACCAGCGAGTCCTCGTCAAGGGGAGGCTGCAGTCAGACAAGCAGGCTTCTGTGTTGCGCGGACCTTTGCTCCGTCCTGGACACAGCAGGCAGTAGAGTTCGGCAAAGCAAAGTGAGTGAGTAACAACTGTGCGGAATTTGGGGGTCAATCTCAATGACAAACTGAGTCTTGAGTCCAACGTCAACAGACAGGTGAGCAGCTGTTTCGCTTTAATGCGGGGCCTTCGAAAGCTGCTGCCCTTACTTCCAGCACACACCAGAGCAACCGTGGTCAGAAGCATCATCCTCAGCCGCCTGGATTACTGCAATGCTCTGTTACTGGAATCTCCTGCTTATCTGATTTCCAGACTCCAGAGCATCCAGTCGGCAGCTGCAAAGATGGTGCTTTCTCGAGGACGTCGATCTTCCACCACTCTTGCTCTGGCTGAGTTGCATTGGTTGCCCATTCAGCAGAGGATCCGGTTCAAATCCCTGTGTACCGTTTTCAAGGCTGCACATGGCTTAGGTCCTAAACCCCTTCAGGCTAAATTCAAGTGGTATGAACCTTCACGGACCCTCCGCTCCTCATCCACCAATCTCCTTAGTATACCCAGGATCAGGAAAGCTACTCATGGTGGCAGAGCTTTTAGCATAGCGGCAGCCCACCTCTGGAATAGCCTTCCTCTGGCAATTAGGAAAACCAACGAACTGATGCTCTTCCGCAAAAGGATAAAGACCTGGCTATTTCCTAATGTCACACCTCCCTAGAGCTTCTCCCCTCACTTGCCCTTACTGCTCAGCTCCTCAGATGCATTTTTCAGCGCCAGGATGCCCGTTGGGTTGCAGCGCGCTTTATAAATGATATAAATAAATAAATAAACTTAGGCACAGATATTGCTATCAAAGAACTTTGGTCGTTTATTTTGAACGCAGGTGGGGAGGGTGGCAGACCTGAGGGCCTTGGCCACCCTTGTGGCGGAAATGTGACCTGCGAGCAGTAAACAGTGATTGATGGGAGGCCGATTGGCGGACTCCATAGGCCAGCTCTGAGGGGGGATATGGTAAGCACTCCGCTGGGAGGAAGTCACCACCGGCTGGGGAGGCTAGGGCCACAGAATTCGAGCCTCCTGGGCGTCCCAGGGCAGCCGGGTGGTAGAGGGGTGGGCCCTGGTAATACCAGACAAGGACCAGGGGTGCGGGCCCACCACTCTAAGGGGAAGGTGCACGGCACCTGGCATAGGATACCCAGTGCGAGATGCGAGCCAGATGGGGCTCCTCCCTTAGGGCTGGGAATGTTAAGAGGAACATAAAATCTTTGGAAAATGTGATTATGAATATCAGATATGCATGTTATTTGCTTGTCATGTTTATTCAATGTGCTGATTAAACATGGCCTTTTTACCCCACAAGAATCTCTTGGTTATTGCAATGTGGGGAATACTGCATGTTTGTGTTCATGTCAAGGGGGAGGCGGGGGCAGAACTGGAGGGTACGGGTCCTATGCCAAGCGCAGAGTATCGCGAGGCGCGCCCTTAGGACCCGGCACCTCCGGGCCCCGCCCCGCAGTTGTTATGGTTGGGCGGCCGGGCAGCCAATCGGCGTCCGGCCGCCCCTTCTACTTCCGGGTCACTGGCGGCGGCGCACATCCGGAGTGGTGGGGGGCGGAGACCTTTGGCCTATTTAGGGTCAGGCACCTTTGACCGGGGTCTTTGTTCCCTTCACCACTCCAAGACTGCGTGCTGCCCCGTTGCTGCCTTCTCTGCGAGGACTGGCCTTTGATTTTAACTCCCACCCACCCGTCCCTGAGATTAAAAATATTTTGAGGGGGGGCGTGTTGCGGATATGTGACCTGCGAGCAGTAAACAGTGATTGATGGGAGGCCGATTGGCGGACTCCATAGGCCAGCTCTGAGGGGGGATATGGTAAGCTCTCCGCTGGGAGGAAGTCACCACCGGCTGGGGAGGCTAGGGCGACAGAATTCGAGCCTCCTGGGCGTCCCAGGGCAGCCGGGTGGTAGAGGGGTGGGCCCTGGTAATACCAGACAAGGACCAGGGGTGCGGGCCCACCACTCTAAGGGGAAGGTGCACGGCACCTGGCATAGGATACCCAGTGCGAGATGCGAGCCAGATGGGGCTCCTCCCTTAGGGCTGGGAATGTTAAGAGGAACATAAAATCTTTGGAAAATGTGATTATGAATATCAGATATGCATATTATTTGCTTGTCATGTTTATTCAATGTGCTGATTAAACATGGCCTTTTTACCCCACAAGAATCTCTTGGTTATTGCAATGTGGGGAATACTGCATGTTTGTGTTCATGTCAAGGGGGAGGCGGGGGCAGAACTGGAGGGTACGGGTCCTAAAACTTGTAGGACCAGGCGCTTCTAACTCCAGCCTTCGGACAGCTCATATCTTAAGGGTCAGGTCACTGAAACTCAGGTCACGATGTATTTTAAATTATAAGGAGTCACCTGTCACTTCATGGCACAGGTGAATGTAACTGCAAACATCAAGAGGAATATAAACTCCAAAGATCCGGGATAAACATGTGACTTCCCCTCCAAGGGTGAGGCTAGGCTGCCTTAAAAACTCGGGGCGGAGGCAGGCTTCCGGAGAGGGCGCGCCGGGACCTCGTACACGGTACACATCGGTGAATACATCGCAAAGTCACATTTATAGGAGAAGCTCGTATGGAACCTGCCTGGAGTATTGAGGCGCTCTTTTGAAAGTGGACTTGCGCGAGGTTAGGGCTGGGGATCACCCCTGAGTTAGATTGGCGCCAAGGGCGGCGAGCCAGTTGTGCAGGGGTCACTGGAACACCCCCTGGGTTTGTAGCGCTATTTAGAGGGGCGATGCGCGTCTATCTGACTGAAAGGGTCAAGACATCGAGCACCCGAAACATCTCTTTTTCCAGAATGTGTTCGATAAACTTAGAGTTAAATAACTGTTCATAAAACTGCCATGAAACTTGACAGCGAAGTAATAGTTGGACTGAGGCTGCGCATGCAAAGGACAGGGGCTGAGCACTCATCACCCTTTCCCTACCGGACTGTGACACCTCTCTTCACCCCCAGCGCCCGCACCCCTGCCTCGAGAGTGCACGGGGGAGCATCTCGCGCGTTCAACGGCAGGTCACTTCATTCAGGTGGCCCAGGCCTTTTAACACATATGTTGGCAGAGGTGGGGCCCGGGATCAGGAGGGTCACATGGTTACCGCAGAATCACACAAGTTGGTGAAGTGGAGGCGCCAGGATTAGGAAGCGGTGCTCCAAGTTCATAGTCAGCAGTTACCTTCGGGAAGAACGCGTCCCCCTGTGCCTTCACTCACGGAAATAATTATGACCATTCTCTTTAGTATTCACGGATCGCTTCACACAGTAGTTTCCCGTTGTCTAAGCGCTGGAAATACCAGGTGTTTGCTGTTCTCCCGTTCAGCGGCACGCGCCTGGCTCGCTCAGCCCCACTCTCTGACCCCTCGTCCCCGCCTCGAGTCCTCATTTCACACCGTAGAGGACGCTGCGTCCCGAGCTCCGCCCGGCGGGGGTCAGATAAGAACTGGTGGTGGAAGATGTCTGTAAACAGGCTCCCGCGGGCCCTTCCGATTCTTTAAAATTGCCTCTCGGGCCATGACAATTCTACAGAATAATGGCCCCGCAGAAGAACCAGGACCAGAACTCACATGTTGTGTTGTTGCAAGTGTGTGTTTGAATCAGTCGTTGAGGAGCGCAGCGTCTGCGGCTCAGCTCACGGTGAGTGTTATGCAGTGCAATTCATTTTGGGTTGGAACAGCGTTTATCAAAGGTATAACACCCCCACCTCTCCCGCGCACTTGCACATGGCTTGCCGTGCTCTTTCACGCAGGCAGTGTTGTTTTGTTGTTGTTTACAATTTTTAGAGCTGGAGATGTCGTAATGTTTTCTTTTGCTTACTGGCACTCCGTCGTGTTTTCTCTGGGTTGGCCGCCAGTCCCCGGGACTTCCCAGAGGGAGACAATCCTGATTCTCTGGAATGAAAGGCCGCGCAGGACGGGCAACACGGGGTGCCCCAGATTCGCATGTGTAACGCTAAAACGAACGTTGCGGTTTGTGGTGAAAGACGGTGAAGAAAGCACACTAAAATCAGATCTGCGTTGTCATACAGAGCAAAATAAAAGTAGGTTGCTACTGCTACTGTGGTAGGTGTCACTGCCCCCATGCCCTCCCCCCGCCCCAGAACCAGTGAGCGCACAGGGTCAGAGAGAAGACACTCACTGTCAGAAGAGGAGAGACCCCCACCCCCCCTATTGTGCTTAACTTCAAATACCAGGAGCCGGAAAGAAAATGCAGATAATAAAACCTGACTTAAAACGGATAACACCGGCGTGCTATCCTCGCGGGAGTAATGCGCTTTACAAATACTGTAACGAAATATAACATAACACAGCAGACAACATAACAACATGAATCGATTTAGCATCGGAGAGTTCGATTAGGACGAAGAATAGAATTCAGGTTCAAGCAAGAAGTGACATTCCCAGCTGTGGAGAGCGACGTTTATAAACCCGCGCGGATGACAGTGTCAGGACGGAATTATTGGTCTGAAATAACGAAAGACGTTCATCGCATATGTCACCCACACCGAGAACGAAATATTGCACTTTTAAAAAGCATCAGACGTTATTTACATTCCTTGCAAAAATATTTTATTGCACGTGATGAAGTTAATGAAGAGAAGTAAAATTGTTGCCCAAATAACATCGCAAGAGGTTATTCCTGTACATCCTGCGATCGCGACAGGTTACGAAGATACTTATTTGTGCAGTTATGAGCTATTCGAGGCCCTGAAAGTGGTACATAAACATTAAGAGGTAATTGAAGTCTTTGTTGGTGTATTTTACTTCCCTGTCCTTTTTTGTCTGCAAGAACCCCGAAGCCGGCGGGTCTTAGACGCCTGATACAAACCACGAACTGGAATCGATCATTTTGCAGAAAGCAGCCCGGACACTTCAGGTCCCGTGTCTGAAGTGCGAGGTTGCAACTGGCTATACGGGCTGAAATCCCGGCTTCCCCTTACCTCACACGCTGTTTGATCCTCCGCAGATCTCTCCTGTTTATCCTCTTCTCACCCTCCTCGAGCTCACTTTGTCAGCACTTACACATGCCGAGTCCCAGGATTAAAGCACTATGTAGAACATCCGAAATTTGCAATATCAGAATCAAACTCGCTACTGCTGCACTGCGAGCCGAGGACAATATGTCAGCTTTTAATTAAACAAATGATAGCCGGGTACAGGACACAAGGTAAAACTGTCCATATTAAAACGGAATTGTTTACATTAAAAAGGCGGCTACCTGGCTTCAACTGTAAAGTATTAGTGAAGACTAAATAGTAAACAGAAATAGAAACGGGGCTTTCAGAATGCACATACATGGCAGCCGCGTCCTGTATGCCCCTGGTGCGGGCACGTGCCCCGCTGCCGCCTATGTGCGGTCACTGGCAGATTAAAGGGCCAGCAGGGAACCAAGCGTCTTAGTGTCACGGGGCTGACATAGCAGCGTAAAGCATAACCGGCCCGAAAAATGTTTCAGCGTCGTATAGCTTATAACACAGATGACATAAGAGGGAAACTTGATATAACGCAACATATTATAAACCATCACAGCACGGAAAACATATGACATTGTATAACATGCATGACAAATATCATGGCACCATAATGCACAAGATATACGACACAACACAGCATGCCATACCATATGACATGTAGCATAATATATAACACGATGCAACATGCCAAAACATATTAAAGTTGTCATATAACATAGCATGTAACGTTTGCCATTACATACGACACAGCATAAGATGGCATAGCATACTTATCATATAACGTAAAATATGACATAAACCATGGCACAGCGTAAAATTAAATGCGTCTTAACAGTGTGTATCCTTTAGCAAAGATTAGGCATGTAACAAGACTCAGTGCAGTATTACATAGAGTGTAACAAAATGTCACTGCTACGAACGCATGTTATACCGCGGGTGTTCAATGTAGGTCCGCGGCAGTCAGATGTACACGATGTTCCTATAACATAAACTTACATGCAATTAATTTAAATTGAAATAATTTACATAGCGTCATGCACACCCTGCAGGGACTCGCCCTACATGTACTTATGTTGGATACCTCTGATTTATAATATGTAATCGCATGTAATGTATATGACACCACTTGACATTTAGCTTGATTCAGAGTGTGATAGTTATACCATCACGTATTACAGACCACACAATGGCTTAAAATATTACACAAGGCCTGCATTCAGTACGGTTTAAAGGTGCTCTGTGTTCTTTGCATAAGACCGGTTAGAACATGTACATTTAGTACCTGCAGGGGTATGTGACATCGCAGGTGGAAATGATTCAACATCTGTTCGTATTTCTATAGTTATTAGGACTTTGTTGGTAAAGATCGCACAGTTCCCTACAAATAAGTTGTACCAGCACAGCCATGCCGAGGCCACCTTTATAGGCAGTGACGTCATAGCTCGCATATACTCACTTGTACTAAAAGCAGAATAAATACTCGTCTGTGGGGCCGATAACACGCGAGTAAATAAAGTGCAGGAACATAGGATGCCTTTGTGTATGCGCGCGCAGAGCGGACTTGGGCCTGGCTTGTGTGATCTTGTGACATCCGGCCGCCCCAGATACACAATGATTCAGTTCGACACCACGCTTTGCTACTGTAAGTACAATTACGCGCGCTCCTATTCTGGGGGCTCCTCGCGCAGGGTGTGGGCGCTCCTCGATGGGCTGCACGGTGCGGAGAAGCTCCTGTTCTCACAGGCTCTGTCTTCTGCAGCCCCTGCAGTGACAGGGGGAGTCGAGACCTAAGGTGATCTACCTGCCTGTGCATCTCGCCGGGACCCTTTGTGGCGCTGTGTGCAAGTCGACTCTGAATAAAACCAAACCTGACAATGGTGCCCGCAGCGCCTAGAAGCTACAGAGTGAGGCTGTGCCCAGATTTGAGTGAGAGCTGGCACCCCAGCAGGTCCCTGGCAGGGCTCTCTCGGCGGCATATCTGATACCGCAGCACATCATCTCGTTCGGATGAGGCATAAAGGATCTTTCGGGTTAAATCTGGGTCAAATCTGACGCTATAACAGATCCCTGACAGAGATCTCTCGATTGCATATCTGACACCCCAGCACATTATTTAAATCTCGCCTCACCATTGACGATCTCTTGGATCAAATCTGATCTTTTGGGGGCATATATGACGCCACAGCGCGTGACCCAGACCATGTGTGGCACACAATATCTATAGAATCAAATGTGTCCCTTTAGCAGAGCCTCCAGATCGCCGGCGATCACGGAGAATCTTGCCTGACACGTGGAAGATCCTTAAGAGCACATCTGACCATAGCCGATCCCTGGGATCAGCACCGGCCACGTGACACTCCTCATCTGACTCATATGACATCATCTCTATTGTAAATTCTGTCACCTATGACTACAGAAGATTCCTTTGATCCGAACCGGTAAAATACAAACTATAATCTTAAAAGCGCCATTGGACCGCAGCCACCACCCGGGGGTCCCCCAATCAATCTCTGACCAGTGATCGTCAATTAGAAACACCCGACTCCGCACGCGGACGAACCCCCTGATTGCGGCGTGCGCACCTCTCACTGTGACCCCCTCCGCCGTCCCTCCTGCCACTTTGGGACCTGCACCTCACCTCCGACTGTGCCCCTCCTCCCCGCCGGCCTTGGCACGCGCGCCCTACACCCCCCCACGCCGGGCCCCTTTACACCGCCCTCCGTCCGGGCACAGGCTCATTCCAGCTCACCTCTGGCTGCGTCCCTCTCCCGGCCCTTAATTCTTGCACATTGTGCACTACAGCTCGCCTCTGACAACGCCCCTCCCCAATCAGCCTCGACACAGTGCGCACTACATCTCGCTGGACCCCTCTTCTTCGTCCCTCAATCTTGGCACAGTGCGCCCTACAGCTCCCCCCAGGCCGTGCCACTAAACATCGTCTCTGGCTGCACCTATCTCCACCGGCACATCCGGGCACCGTGCGCTCTACAGCTCACCCCAGGCTCTGCCCTCCTCCCCGTAGGATAGTGCGCACTACTCATTTCCCCCCCCCCCCTTACTCTACAGTGCCTAGAAGCCCGGACCGGCACCACAGCATCTGAGGGCGCACACTGCCTAGTCTTGAAATCCCCTGCTTCCGCAAGGGGGCTCGGAGGTGGGCGAACAGGTTGTTTCTGAAACAGCAGTTGCTGCATCACCCACCCCTCTCCCTTGAGGTGTACAGGAAGCGCACAGACCCTCACTGGCTGTGTTCTTCCGCACCTGGCCCTTCATTCATGAGTCCCATGTCTGCCCCCACTCTCTCTTGGCCACAGCCAAGCCCCGTCCCTGCACCTCTCAGCGGGGTGGGTTGATATGGACTCCTACACATTAAGAAGATCTCGAGCTGCGGAAGTGACCAGAAAGTGGGAGTTTGTTCCACCTCAGACTGGCCCAGGCAGCCATGTTAGGTAGGGATCCTCTATCCTCTCTATGCAGAGGACACTCATCTACCTTAAGGTGGCCTCCACTCACAATCTCTCCATCCTAAACTCCACTCTTGACTCCATTCAAAACTGGATGTTAACTCATCAACTGATTCTGAATCCCTCCAAAACTGAATTCCTCTTCCTCTCCTCCTCACTTTCTCCTCCTCCAGTTAAATCATGGATGGACTAAATGAATCTACTGAACAATAAACCCATCATTGTTGACAGCGCAAAATCCCTTGGGGTCATACTCGACAAAAACTCAATCTACTCTCTCACATTAATTCCATTGCAAAGTCTGCTCGATAACAACTGCGCCTTCTTTGGGGAATTCGTCGCTTCTTCCCGGAACAAGACCTAAAAACCTTGGTCCAATCGCCGGTTCTCTCTAGATTGGACTACTGCAATTCTCTTCTTACTGGCCTCCTCAAATCCCACTAGTCCCCCCTTAAATCTGTTCTCCATTCAGCAGCTCATTTCATATATGGGGCCAAAAGAAGCGGCCACATCACACCCATTTTATCCGCTCTCCGTTGGCTTCCCATCGAGGCAAGATCTATCTACAAGACTGCCTGTATCACCCACAAAGCCTTGCACTCCTCCTCTCCTCGCTAGCTGGCAAATAAACTGAAACTCTCTGGAGACTCTAGACCATCACGTAATGCAGAAAATGTATTGCTTGAACCTCCCACTTTCAAAAAGGAAAGATTGAAGGCTCAATCCTTTTCAGGCAACGCAGTGAGAATCTGGAACTCACTTCTGCTTCAGCTCTGGACCACGACCTCTTCCCGGTCCTTCAAAACTGACCTCAAAGTTCTCCTCCTTCAAAGACACGCCCTCTCTATTCCCTGAAGGAAGTTCTTCCACTATAGGAAATTCTGTACTTCATACCTATAGAAGTGCCTTCCCAGTGTGTTCTTGTGTTTTGAGTGTCTACCAATTATTGCAGTAATATACCTCTACTTGTATCTTGTACGTTTATGCAACATGCACACATGTCACTTTTTCCTCTTATAACGTATCGTTTTCTACCTCTTCTTGTATTTTGTTTGCTTTTGATACATTCACAATTGTCACTTTAGCCTCATGTAACTTAACG
Organism: Lissotriton helveticus; assembly: GCF_964261635.1. Lineage (NCBI taxonomy): Eukaryota > Metazoa > Chordata > Amphibia > Caudata > Salamandridae > Lissotriton > Lissotriton helveticus. The sequence goes on from NC_136061.1 coordinate 708,090,705, forward strand.
TTTGCTTTTGCAACATGCCCACATGTAATTTTCTCCTCATGCAATGTTACTGTTCCTATTGTGAAGCGCTCTGACACCTTCAGGTAAAGTCTGCGCTATATAAACACGTATACAATAAATAAATAGGGTGGCCCAGGCAGCCATGTTAGGTAGGGTGGTCCAGGCAGCCATGTTAGGTAGGGTGGCCCAGGCAGCCATGTTAGGTAGGGTGGCCCAAGCAGTCATGTTAGGTAGGGTGTGCCTGGGTGTCTGAGCACTCTAGGTGTGTGCTGAACTGCACGTGGGTACAGATTTGAATTTTTAATTAGGATAGGTATTTGTAGAACGCAGCTGTCACTCCGAAAGGAGCATCCTGGCGCTATTGGGGGGGGGGGGTTTGAGTCAAGGTGGACAAGAGAGGTGCTATATGAAAGATGAGTAAATCTCATCTGACGATCCAAAGATCTAGGGCTTCAGGGCCTTTCTGAAATGGTTCAACCTTAGGTGCGTGAGCATAAGAATCCAGGCTCTGGCTCCTCATGCAGTTCACCTCTGAGTCATGCACAAGGCGGTGCTGGGCACTGCCAGCAGGCGCTGTTCAGCAGTGAGTCCTGTTGTGCTTCGGTCGTCCTTCTCCGTGGAGTGCAGTGCGCTCAGTGACTCTTAAGCCCCCAGCTCCCTCTGCTCTTGGGAGTGTGTGGCCCCCTCAGCGCACTGACTGGGTCTAATGTTAGTGTCAGTGGTCGCCCTTGTAGTGAGATTAGTGATGCTCTAGTTGTTTTTTAAATACTTTTGGTGAACTCTATATCTGACAGTTTGACACATGAAGGCCTAGGCTTTGCATGAACAATATTGACCCTCGGATGGGCCACTGAGAGGGGTGGCCGTTTTTGGGACTCGGGACGGGGTCCCGTGATTCTAGCCCCTATGTAGCCGAGGAGAGAGGTCCATGGGGCAAAAATAGGGGGATCAGGTGAAGGGCGTCTAGTGAGGGTGGCCCAGAATCAACCATGACATGTGGATGTTTAAGGGGAAATGACCATGTGAGCCCACTGACATGGTTCGGGTGTCATCTTAGCAAATCACATTTAAGGGCCGTGAAAGTGGGTCAGAACGGTCACGCAGTTATCCTTGGTCAAACATTTAATTATGGTATGGACTGGAGCAATACTGACCTCGAATGTTTTGTTAGATCTAAATATATTTCTTGCAGAATTAAAATGAGTTAATTTGCCAAATTTGAAGTCAATCTTGGATTCTCTTGTCTGGTACTTTGGCAAGATCAATAATATGTTGTAAATAACTAAATTCAACCCATAACTTCCAAAATGTTTATTTTGGTTGGGTTTCTTTTGGGGGAAAGCAGACGTCTATGGCTTTTGGCAAACACCTTCAGTGCAATTCTCCTTTAAATCTCACATGCAGGGTTGAACTTCACGAAAAACACACTCAAGCACACACCACAGCTTTTGCAGCAACTACCGGACCTAAAGTACTTTTGTCTGGTGTGTCCTACAAATACACAAGGTCACACAACGATGACCTATGTAGCCAGTACCAGAAGGTAGACTGCGGCCCTCGTTGGTGGGGTGGGGTAGGGAGGGATATATTGTAAATGTCAGAGGGCACTTACTTAGCACTGGGCACTTTTAGCGTGGTTATGCGGCGCACACCATGGTCCTGTTCGGAGTTCATTCTCGGACCGGAGTCTGTGAAGGTTTGTGTACTCTACTTGCACAATGCTGTGGGATCGAGGTGATTTTATCTTCCTAAAGAATAATATCATTTATCAAGTACATGCTTTTGACTTGGTAGAAAAACAGGACGTGTTAAGATAATTTCTGAAATTGTCCCTTTTGGGCAGATCCCAGTAGCTTAATTTGTGTTTCATGTATTTCATTCAACATATTCTATTTTTACGAGCTTTGTAGTGTCTGTTTGGGAGTTAAGTGCCCCAGGCAAGAAAGAAGCACTGTGAGTTCAGTACTATATTGCATAGGCAGGGCTACTGGTATTAAGGAATTCTATGGCGAATTTGTTTTCCGCATTAGTATGGAATTGCCGCATTTACCACATAATCCATTACCTGATGAATAATAATTACATTATATTATTCTCAAAAAATCGTTTCTATCTCAAATGGACCAAACGTTATCAAAAACGCAGCAGTTTGAAAGTCCTTCGCAAAAGTTGACCGGTCATCTATTACATGCCTATTTGAGCTTTAGACTGTTACTTACGAGGTGGAATCTTCGACCAAACAAGAAATAAAAGACAAAAGAATCCTGTAATACTGTCACAAAATGTGCCGCATCACATATACTAATTTGTCTTGTCTTGCCGCATAAATTATTCAAACTAGCCGCAAAATGTGGTCCTTGCCTGTCGCATAATTCCAGTGACCCTGAGTATAGGTATGTGAAATGACACAGGACATAGTGCCGAAATAACTCTCAATTTAACTAAAAGCAGAAAATATGGGATCTGTGCTGTCAGCTTCTCAAACTACCAAAAAACTCAGTGAGTTAAACCGAACAGTTTTTTCCTCAGAAATCTGTTTATCACACTAATATATGTGTGTTACTTTCACCCTGATGACACGGACTCTTCAAACACAATAATCTGACGTCTTGCAACACTCATTCATAAAACACGAAGTGCTGTGGAAACACATTCATCACGCAATAAAAAAATCACAGAAACTGTGCCAATACATGCATCACGTTAATTTTTCTACCACGTGCCTCCCGCAATCTGCAAACACGAGTATCGGACGACGCATGCTCTATCACTTTTAACGCAAATTGTGCAAACACACTAATACCAAAAATTGGTCTCACGCACTCATCACGCGACCCGAGCAACACCTGTGCAATCGCATTAATAACACATTGTGCTGTCACTTTTTCACATTCATCTGATGAAATTCACACTGTCACATTCACGCATGACTATCATGTAACATCATCACGCATACTGTCTCCGCACATATTGCTACTGTCATTTGCAAACTGTTTATAGCGACTCAACGAGTGAATTATTAAACGTTACTGGTCACAAGAATTGAGCCGAAACACGAGTGTGGCAAGACACCCATCACACAAATGATGGGTGTCATTTGTGTGATCCCATTCGCACAATGATTGTGCAACCGCCATCAACACTTACCACAAGGAAGGCGCACTTGCAGAAGCAATGATTGAACATTCACCACATTTGTCTTAAAGCATGCACTCACAGTCACCAGACAGGTGTGGCACGTGCATCTCAATGATTGCGCATTCACCACATTGTAGTGCAGTGTGCACTCACAGTCACCAGACAGGTGGCACGCGCATCACAATGATTGCGCATTCACCACATTGTAGTGCAGTGTGCACTCACAGTCACCAGACAGGTGTGGCACGTGCATCTCAATGATTGCGCATTCACCACAGTGTAGTGCAGTGTGCACTCACAGTCACCAGGCAGGTGTGGCACGTGCACCTCAATGATTGCGCATTCACCACATTGTAGTGCAGTGTGCACTCACAGTCACCAGACAGGTGGCACGCGCATCACAATGATTGCGCATTCACCACATTGTAGTGCAGTTATGCACTCACAGTCACCAGACAGGTGGCACGCGCATCACAATGATTGCGCATTCACCACATTGTAGTGCAGTGTGCACTCACATTCACCAGACAGGTGTGGCGCGTGCACCTCAATGATTGCGCATTCACCACATTGTAGTGCAGTGTGCACTCACAGTCACCAGACAGGTGGCACGCGCATCACAATGATTGCGCATTCACCACATTGTAGTGCAGTGTGCACTCACATTCACCAGACAGGTGTGGCACGTGCACCTCAATGATTGCGCATTTACCACATTGTAGTGCAGTGTGCACTCACAGTCACCAGACAGGTGGCACGCGCATCACAATGATTGCGCATTCACCACATTGTAGTGCAGTGTGCACTCACATTCACCAGACAGGTGTGACACGTGCACCTCAATGATTGCGCATTCACCACATTGTAGTGCAGTGTGCACTCACATTCACCAGACAGGTGTGGCACGTGCACCTCAATGATTGCGCATTCACCACATTGTAGTGCAGTGTGCACTCACAGTCACCAGACAGGTGGCACGCGCATCACAATGATTGCGCATTCACCACATTGTAGTGCAGTGTGCACTCACATTCACCAGACAGGTGTGACACGTGCACCTCAATGATTGCGCATTCACCACATTGTAGTGCAGTGTGCACTCACATTCACCAGACAGGTGGCACGCGCATCTCAATGATTGCGCATTCACCACAGTAAAGCGCCACGCTGCATTCCCCACAGTATAGCGCAGCGACCCTCACATTCACCAGACAGGTGGCACGTGCACCTCAATGATTGCGCATTCACCACAGTATAGCGAAGCGCGCGCTCACATTCACCAGACAGGTGTGCACCTCAATGATTACACATTCAAACTCCCGGCATTTGATCTGTTATTTCGTACATTATACATTCACCACGAGAATTGTGCAGCCAGCCATACTTCTCACAAGGATGGTGCAGTCACATAGACCCCATGCACGTATTCACAAGACAGTGTGTTCGCAAAGGCTGGCACTGCCACCAGTAGTGTGCATTCACACTCACCCTGGTTCCTCATGGCCTGCGGGCTCTCCAGGCAGTTCGGCAGGTAGGGGCCGTTGGAGAACATGCGCACCTGGGCTGCGGGGGGCTGGCTCGGCTGCGGGGCCCTGCTGGGCGGGGGGGCCCCGAAGGCCCCGTACCGACACGCCTCGGCCGTGCCCGTGATCTGGCTGGAGAAGTGCACGGTCACCTTGGCGCTGAGACACTGGTCCTCGTGCAGGCCGCCCCCGCCCCAGCTGGGCTCCTGCTTGATGTAGGAGTGCGGGGCCAGGGAGCCGTAGGGGGCCCCCGGAGAGAAGTCCAGCATGGGGGCCCACTGGGACCCCCCGCCCATGGGGAGGCTGCAGCTGCCGCCGCCCGCCAGAGAGGACACCGGGGGCAGCAGGGCGCTCATGTCCCGCACGTCGGAGCTCATGGGGTCCTGCAGCGCCAGGTACAGTGCCCGGCTGGCGCCCTCTGCTGCCGGCGGCGCCTCCCCCGGAGGGTCCCTGGCGGGGCTCTCCTCAGTCCAGTAGCCGATGGTCCACGGATCCACCGGAGCCCACCACTTCTCCGAGGGGAGTCCGGGCAGAGGGTCCCAGTACGCCTGAGCGAAGGGTCCAGGAGAGTCGGGGCGGCCTCTCCCAGGGGGCTGCTGCCGGCGATCCACCGCTGCCCGCGCAGGGGGTCGCTGGGGGCCCGGCTGTGGGTCCAGGGGTGCTGGCAGAGGGTCCAGTCGGGCAGTAAAGCTAGGAGCGTCTGGGCAGAGTCCAGGGGTGACAGGGTAAAGATTCTGGGATGTCTTGTGAGCGGACCACGAGGTGGACACAACTCTGGGATGTCAGGGCATGCGCTGCAGAGGTGCCTGACACCTGGGTGTCTGTGGGTGTCTGGGACGGGTCCACTCACGCCCGGGCACAGAATCCGGACAGTCCGGGCAGGGTGGCGTCAGATCCGCTGTCAGCTGAGACGGTCAGACTCCCATGGATCAACAGGCGCTGGCGAGGGGCGGGGTGAGCAGGTACCCCTGCGGAGAATCGACAGCGGCGGAGGCGGCGGGTGCTGAGAGGACCGCCCTACTGAGGGAGCTGCCCGGATCTCCTCACCTCCCGTGTGTCTCCCCCTGATCCCCGCAAAGCTCAAATACAGGCCGTGCCCGGGAGGAGGAGTTAGGGCCGCTCTGCGCGCCGCCGTCTCATCCCATTTGTACGGGGGCTCGGGCACTCTGAGAGCAGCGCCAGGCAGGGGGTGGGGCTCAGGGGTCTCCGTCCATCTCCAGTGAGGGATCTGTCCACTGAGCCCCTTTCATTAGAGCTCCCTCCCTGCATCGGGGGAGTGCGGTAGGCGCTATTGGTGTAGAGCGCGTTTCCAGTGCGCAGTCTCTTTACACAGAAGGGAACTCGGGTGTGTGGGGACCAGGGTGACAACACGAGGGCGCGGACCGGGAAGCTCTTCTCTGTGAGTGGGAGAGTGAGTGTGGGCGCTCAGGTGCGCCATCCACCCTTTCCAGGGGCGCAGTGAGTGCTTCGCTTTCTTCCAAACACTGTCACTGGAATTCATCTTTCCTCATACACCAACAGTGCCAAGGACACGCTGTCGCAGGCCTGTTTTGCCAAAATAAGGGCTGACCGGGTGCTTAAATGTCAACGGTGTAGCAGGGGCACCGGGAAGTTGAGTAGCCCATTTGCCACAAGTAATGTCCTTTTTCTGCTACATAAACCAGGCGATGTGAGTGGGGTGAGCCAATACCTTTTTATGTGCATTAGGGTCCATGCATGCTTAGTACGCTACTGGGGACGGCCCGGCCGTTCACTCCCTCTACTCTCCCACACATGATACATTCGCACATTGATGTTAGTTAGACTGCGGAGAGTCTGGACTCAGAGCATCAGACCACAGCATAGCTGCACCGCCTGAGAATTGGGCATGATGGGCAGAAAGAAGTGCGTGCACCCCCCAACCTTTGCCCTCGATAGCCCCGTTCTTTCTTGAACAGCGCGCCCGGGTCCGGGTCCACACCTCACCAGAGCTCAGCAGCAGAAAGCTCTTTATTTTCATAGCAGTTGGGACTGCAGTCCTAGGCCAGGATGGGCCACCCCGGGCCTGCGCAGGAGCGATGCCCTCGCTTTCACCTCACTGAGACCCGGCCCTCGTCCCTGAACCGTCCGCGGGCCCTGAGAGCTCCAGCCGGGCTTTGGAGAGGTGCAGTGTTGGGCACACGTCGAGACCGGTAGAAGTGAGAGAGGCAGGCCAGGACATTAAGACGCGCGCACGTGAAAAGACACTAGGAGACGTGCATGAACCTCTGGGGCAGCATGAGAGCTGCGCACCACTCTTGTGGAGCGGAATATCATCCTCACAGCGCTTCCAGACAATTCGATAAATCGCTTTCTGAACAGTCTACTAGCCTTCTGAGCACAGCACTGTTTCAGCCTGGGATCTTTTGTAACAAACAGACACTCTGTATTGTCTCGCAGAACACAGGAGCGTGCGCCGTTAACCTGCAATTGTTATGTGTCGTGTACCATAGCAAGACGTGCAACGACAAAACAAGTAGATAGCCCCGTTGGTTAATGCACCTGGATCATAACTGTGCGCAGACCACATGACACACACGTGCAGATCCAGCCAGATGAGGGCCAGCCTTTATTCTTTCTTAGTGATCTCCAAAGGTCCGGGTAATAAGGAACCAGCCTTTACCTCACGGTATGAAATACACTGCTAACGACACTCAGCCACGAAGGGCGGAAAACCAAGGGTACGGCAGATTGGAAGCAAGCGGCGAAGGGCTCGAAAAAACAAGTTCAACAGGACATGGCAACACCGCTTTTTTATTTCCAGGGTGCTCTACACTGTACCTTACTGCTCAGTTTGTTTCTGTTTCATGTTACCTTTTTTTTGTGCCCGTAAAATCCGTACACATGCGAGTTTCATGCATTTCCACGACGGTCTAATAATTTGAAAATAGTGAAAGTGACCTTGTCAGCGTCGTTTTCTAATTACCGCTACCGCAGCGCTGCCCTTTTTACCGGGAGCGTGAGTGAAACAACAACGTGAATTAAAGTTCTGTGTGACGTTTTCTGCTGACGCCGGGCGCAGTTCTTTGAATAACGGGACACACAGGCGTGAGTCAATGGTGAAAACTCTAAATATTGTGTTGAACCCTGTGTTACAGTAAGCTGGCAGGCATCTAGCTCGAAGCGCGACAGATAAGAGTTGAACTGTTTACCGAAAACGCGCAGGTTCCGACACAATTTTTCGAACTCGTGAAAACAAATCCCGCCAATACAAAAGCGCTGCAGTTTGAACTGGATTCACACGACCACGCAGGGCAGTAACTTTTACAAGAATTGGCCATGATATTCGTTTTTAAAGTGGAATATGCGCGGCATAGAAGCGCTCTTTCTTGATACATTTATCAGTGTCGTTTAGTGTTGATGATTCTCTCATTCGAATCCCGGCATCCAACTCTTAGCCAAAAAAGTCGTGTGATTTGTGGCAAATCACCCTCCCCCGTACCCGAAAACGAAACTATTATCACGTGTAATTGTGACTGGAGTATGTAGGATACGAAATTCGAACAGTGCAGTGTTTTTTCTAGTACTGTCTACATTACAGGCACCCCCTTTCCCCACTCTCACCTGTAACCATCGCTACTGCAATCTGCCATCTGCCCCCCCCCCACACACACACTCAGCATTTTCTCAACTTTTACAATGCTTTGTGTAAGGCGCCACCTTGATCTCCGTATCCAGGTCGGCGCTATATCGTGAACCTCTAGTGTATTCTATGTCAGCACTTGTCTCTCAGTTTACTGTTTCTATTTCTTGCAAGCACTTTACCTCTTGTATTTGCACCTGGAGAACACACACCAATGTGTTGAGCTAATTTGTTCGTGTTTAAAAACAAAATGCCTATATCTCTGTACTGATAGCCATGTGGGCATTACTGTTTGTAGGTTTTGCATCTTGAATCTTGGGAATTGTACTGTGCTTATTTATCGTCGCACCAATATGTGTTGATTTTTTTCCTCCATTTTATATTGTAATCATTTTGCGACTTCCGACTCGACTTTCGGCATGGTCCCGCTCGCCCTGCAGCTCGGATAACGGGGGTGGGGGCAGAACCGGACATCAGCTACAAATACCTTTGCGCTCACTCAGTGGACACAGTTCGAACAGCAGGTTGCAGTGCCTTGCTCCCCTCCTGTGAATGCCAGCTCCACTCTCCGGCCAGCACAGATCAGGACAGCAATAACGCGCTGTAGAGCCGCAGAGTTGGATTGGGAATGAAAATCGACCCGGGCACGCAAAAAAAAAAAATCGGCCCACATTTGCATAAACACTCCTCATATCACTGCGTTGGTGTAATTTTATTGAAAAAAACGTTAGGGGGTATAAAAATATACGCGTTAGTTTACACTGGTGAAACAAGTGACGCCACTTCTACTCAGGCCCCCTTCCCCGCTCAGTATGTGCACACATTAATGGGCCGGCACTGCGAGAGAAAGGGAGTGACACCTCTTGCTAAACGGAGGTAACGAGCGCCCATCCGCCTCTAGAAAGGCCACTCAGACACCTACTGGGCCGCTGGCTGATCGAATAATAGAGACAGCGCCCAAATAGCCCCCCAGACTGCTCAAAAAAGCAGCCCGTAGCAGGACTCGGACACCGGCCCCTCGGGCATTGCCCGAATGCCCGCGTTACCAATCCGACGCTGTGTAGAGGTGCCTTGAGATCTTTCTGTCTCACATATAATACGCCGTAGGATTGGTCCTTAATGTCGCCCTTTGACACCGGCATTTCCCATCACGTGTGCATGGCGCAGCCGAGATTCGGTGTTTGGTCGGTGTGAACTAGTCTGTTCGATTTCTGGTTTAATGAACGGGTCGAGTGAGCTTACACGAATATAGCACTCACTCACCTTCAGATTTAGCACTCACTCCCCTTCGGATTTAGCGCTCACTCACCTTTGAACCGCTTCAGGGCACATGTGTTGATGCTTACTACTCTCCTTCTCTGCACTGAGACGCTCGGAGCTAAGACACGAGACACACTAACTCTAGTCTCAGTCACTTTGTGGCACTTATTTACAAGCCCCTTGCACTGCTTGTACCTCACTTTTTCCCATAATACAATTGACGCATTGGGGTCAAGGGGCTTGTAATTAAGCCCTTGTGATACTTGGGGCCCTATTTACAAAGGTAAACCTACACTTCTGTGTAAGTTTACTACTTTTTGGTATTCACAAAGGTAAACTTAGAGTAAAAGTCGAACTTTACTACTTTTCTGTATTCATAAAGGCAAACGTAGAGCAAAAGCCTAACTTTACTGCTTTTCGGTATACACAAAGGTAAGTTACTACTAGTAAAGTTAGACTTTTGGTATAACTTTACCTTTGTGAATACTGAAAAGTAGTAAACTTACACAAAAGTTGTGAATCAGTTATGACCAACAGAAATGGAGTGCGACCTTTGCATTTGGTTGGTCTGATTATTATTTTTTGGTAAAAATATTCCATATGAGAAGAATTTGACTCATCAAAGCATCCTGCCAGGATTGAGCACTTGCAGGACAGCTTTAGAAACAAACAAAGCGCGGCTAATGAGACACTGTCTCGAGTTGATTTGATGTTCAATGAGCCTTGGTTGTGGGCTGCTGGCGCTACGGCTACCTCTTTTATTACGGCAGCAGATCACAGGAACTCTGCGTTAAGTGGGAAGGTATTACCAATGCCTGCGTCACAACCATAGTTACCACGTCAACAAGACACCATAACTACTGCTGCCACAACCACCATTTCCAAAAGTCACCATCACTAACATCACAACCACAACCATCACCATTCCCACAAGACATCACTGTGAGAAGTTGGCCTGATATATGATGTCCACAGTTCTGTGGGCACCTTGTATCAGTCCAAACAATCCCTTATGGTGGTGGTTGTAAGTCAACCTTATAGACAAGCTATCCTAGGGGTAGCATGGACTAAGCAGCCTTAAAGGCTTAACTCAAGAGGACATGTGAAGCCAGCTGTTTTACCATATGCAATCCTGTAATATCAAGTGAAAGGTCACCACACAAGTTATATATTATCAAAATATATGTATTTATTCTTAGAATAATCCCCACTACTCTTTATGAGCAATGAAGCACAAGCGTTTAAATAAAAGCACAGTATAACATAGACAAGTTGCACAATTTGGATGAGGCCGGTGGCCACTCAAACCATATATCAATAAAGTGGTATAACAATCACTAATCGATCGGGGGTAAGTCCTAGGGCCTTATGAATCGCTTGGACTACACTGGACTAACAGCAGTTAGGACGGGAGTAGCCCACGGGATTCGGGTGCAGTGCCTAAAGCACAAGCATGCACTAATGTAAAGTCAATGGTGCGTAAAAGTTATCGAGTTACAGTTTTAAGAGTCTTCCGATTGGACTAGAAGGACAAAACTTTAGACTTAGACACTAGAGGTGTAAACCACTACAGGAGCACCGGCGTTCAAGAGTTACCTCACCCACAGGAAGCGGGTGCACAGGTGCAAAGATGTGTCGGGTTTCGTCACGAAGATCTAGGGTGCCTGGAGATGAAGATGCTGCAGGCGTCCAGAAGAGAAGTGTCCGGTGCGATCCAAGGGTGGATCAAAGTTGTAGAGTACCTGAAAGCAGAGGGGACAGAGTCTGGGTCACTAGCCAGTGACCAGGAAGGAACCAGGAAGGAACCAGGCAATGTCGGGCGCAATCAGGTCGATGTTGTGTAGCTTCTCTCCGCTGCCACGTGGTCTCTGGGGCACCGAGGATGTCCTGGAGTGAATCACGAGCTGTCCCACAAAGGCTCTCGCTGTCGGCGGTGTCGGCTTCAAAATCGGAGTCAAAGGCAACCCATGCAGGATTCGAAGATGGCTTAACACTCGGACCAGCAAGGTCAGAGCGGGTGCTCCTTTTCAGGGGAGCTAGGGCCAGTCTGGAGCAACCAGACCAGCTGTGTAAATTTGTAGGTTCGTTGGTTTTGGGGCCACTAGCCAAGGGGCAAGCGACTGGACCAACGCATCAAGCAGGAAAATGCAAAAGGGCCCCACGCAGCACTCGTCAAGTGTGGAGGGGTGAGCTTTGGTGCAAAAGCTGCTCGGTGCTCGAGCTTCTCAAACTCCAATGCACAGTTTCGAGGGAGCCTTGGGTGCTGCACGGTCAGCGCTTCATGGTTTTTCCAAGATGGCTGCTCCCACGCTTCAGGTCGCCTCCACAGGTCTCAGCTCTGCATAGACTGTGGATCGGGCTGTTGGAAGGCAGGAAAGCTTGCTCTTGTTGATCTCTGTTCCTCGAGTTCCGGCGGGAACTGCAAGAAAGCAAACGTCGAGGTGCTGGATGGTGCCTGTTTGCACAGGGTGGTCACTCCTTGACCACAAGGGAGATTCTTCAGTCTTCCACGTCGAGTGGGATGTCGAAGGCTTCAGAGTTTTGTTTCATAAGTTTCAGTCAGGATAATCTGATGTGCATTGGCACAGCTCCTACTTTTAAGTCAAATCAAGGGGCTGGATTACCTGCTAGGTCCCTCCTATGGGTGGGACCTGGGAAGGGGGTGGTTACACCCCTTTCCCTTTGTCCAGTTTCACGCCAGGACTGGGGCTGGATGGCCCCAGAACCGGTTTGACTGGAATCTGCCCAGGGACACCTTGTGCGCCCCAGGCAGTGTCTAGTTTCTTTCAACCCTCCCTGCTACAATCCACTATCTCCTGTCTGGGGTGGTGTGACACCTCCCTGTGACAGGAAACCCTTTGTCCAGGCGTCCTCTGCCGAGTTTCGGTCAGCAGCAGGAGGCCAGACATGTGTCTTTGGCAGCAGCATCCATTATGTGATGCTGGGGCTCTGGTTAGGATTAACCGCGTTTTCAGTAAAGTAACATGTCTTCACCCTCTAGAAGGGTGGGATGCTATCCCCATTACCAGGACTGGCAAGGGGATAGTATTCCAATGTGTATGACACCAAAGACGACATGTTTTGATAAAGCCAAACCAAAGTTACAATAACCGCTAGGATTATAATGCACTTAAGAGTATATGGTATGGCAGTATCACTGGAACAGCATTAAGGAATTGGTCCCAACACTGCAGTCAGGCTCAGCTCATGCTAGAGCACCATCTCACATAAAACCAAGCACTCTTCCTCCAGGACTGTAAAGGCCTGCCATAGGAGTGACTGATAGGTATAGATGTGTCCAGATATAGGTTTAGACATAGGTATACTACATCTAAGCAAGGGGTGAGTACACCACCTTGCCCCAGCTGTGGGAACAGCCAGTTGTATCGATTTAAGTACCAGCCAGGGGTGGCAAAAGATATGCTGCAGCCCCTGGTAGGCCTTGGATGCACCTTTGCCCTTGGCACCTAGTGTGCACTGGATAGGGGCTGACAAGGTGTCCAGTACCAAATTGGTTATGGACCTATAGTACATGTCTGTGAATTTAGAGAGAGAACAGCAGGCTGGGGGTCTGATTAGCAGGCCCACAGCCACATTAAGTCGAAAACCAGTGAAGCAAATAGCAAAAATTGGGGTGACCATAGGATAGCAGACCCGACTCTCCTACACAACCCCCCCCCAAACGCAGGGACATTAAATTTACCCGTGACCAGATAAGTCTTCATGTTCTAAGTGGAAATACCTGGAGAGACCATCTGCATTACCATGGTCAGTCCCTGGGCGGTGCTCCACTGTAAAGTCCATCCCCTTTAGGGAAATGGACCACCTGAGTAGTTTGGGGTTTTCACCCTTCATCTGATTAAGCCACAAGAGGGGCTTATGGTCTGTCTGAATTAGGAAGTGAGTACCAAACAAGTATGGCCTCAGCTTCTTCAGGGCCCAAACCACAGCAAAGGCCTCCCTCTCAATGACTGACCAACGTTTCTCTCTGGGAGTCAGCCTCCTGCTAATGAAAGCAATGGGCTGGCCTTCACCATCTACATTAAGTTGTGAAAGCACAGCCCCCACCCCCAACTCAGAAGCATCTGCTTGTACAATGAACTGTTTGGAGTAGTCAGGACTCTTAAGGATTGGTGCAGAGCACATGGCCTTCTTCAGGTCATCAAATGCCCTTTGACAGCTAACTGTCCACTGAACCGTTTTGGGCCTCTTCTTGGATGTCAGATCATTCAATGGTGTCACAATGGACCCATAGTTCTTTACAAATTTCCTGTAATACCCAGTCAGGCCCAAGAAGGCTCTGACTTGTGTCTGGGTAGTTGGAGGAGCCCAGTCCTGTATGGCCTGGATCTTGCTCTCCAATGGTTGAACTTGACCCCCACCTACTAGGTGGCCCAAGTACACAACCTTGCTCTGCCCTATCTGGCACTTGGTAGCCTTGATAGTCAGGCCTGCCTTTTGCAGGGCCTCCAGAACCTTCTTCAGGTGGATCAGGTGATCCTCCCAGGTAGAGCTAAAGACAGCAATATCATCTAGATATGCTGCACAGAAGTCATCCAACACAGAAAGGACTTGATTCACCAACCTTTGGATGGTGGCAGGTGCATTCTTCAAACCAAAGGGCATCACCACAAACTGATAATGTCCACTGGGGGTAGAGAATGTTGTTTTGGCTTTAGACTCCTCAGCTAACCTGATTTGCCAATAGCCAGCTGTCAAATCAAATGTGCTCAGAAATTTGGCAGAAGCCAACTTATCAATGAGCTCATCTGCCCTTGGAATGGGATGAGCATCTGTCCTAGTGACAGCATTGAGACCTCTATAGTCCACACAAAATCTCATTTCTCTCTTTCCATCTTTGGTATGAGGTTTTGGCACAAGGACTACTGGGCTGGCCCAGGGGCTCTCTTATGGCTCAATCACTCCAAGGTCTAACATTTTCTGCACCTCAGCCTTTATACAATCCCTGACATGGTTAGGTTGCCTGTAGATCTTATTCTTCACAGGCAGACTGTCACCAGTGTCCACCTCATGGGTGCACCAGTTAGTTTGACTGGGTGTAAGTGAAAACATGTGTCTATGGGCTTGCAAAACATGTCTGCAGTCCATCTGTTGCTGGTCAGTGAGGCTGCCTGCCAAGGCTACTCCATCAACTGAGCCATCATCAGGGTTTTGGGAAAGCAGGTCTGGGAGAGGGTCACTCTCTTCCTCCTGATCCCCATCTGTAGCCATGAGCAAGCCCATGTCTTCCCTGTCAACAAATGCTTTCAACCTGTTTACATGAAGCACCCTGTGGGGGCTCCTAGGGGTGCCAAGGTCCACCAAGTAGGTGACCTCTCCCTTCTTTTCCAGTATGGTGTGGGGTCCAGACCATTTGTCTTGGAGGGCTGCTGGGGCCACTGGCTCCAACACCCACACCTTCTGCCCTGGCTGGTACTCAGTCAGAACAGCCTTTTGGTCATGCCAAGCTTTCTGTAATTCTTGGCTGGCCTCCAGGTTTTTGGATGCTTTCTCCATGTATTCAGCCATCCTGGAGCGGAGACCAAGTACATAGTCCACAACATCAAGTTTAGGCTTTTTGAGAGGTAACTCCCATCCTTCCTTCACAAGACACAATGGACCCCTCACAGGGTGGCCAAACAAAAGTTCAAAAGGGCTGTAGCCAACCCCCTTCTGTGGGACCTCTCTGTAAGCAAAGAGTAAGCAGGGTAAAAGGATATCCCATCTACGCCTGAGCTTTTCAGGTAATCCTTTTATCATTCCCTTTAGGGTCTTGTTGAATCTCTCCACAAGCCCATTTCACTGAGGATGATAGGGTGTGGTGAACTTATAGTTCACCCCACACTCCTTCCACATTGCTTTTAAGTATCCAGACATAAAGTTAGTACCTCTGTCTGAAAGTACCTCCTTTGGAAAGCCCGCTCTGGAGAAAACTCCAAGTAAGGCCCTTGCCACAACAGGAGCTGTTGTGGTCCTCAGGGGAATTGCCTCTGGGTACCTGGTGGCATGATCCACTACCACCAGGATAAATCTGTGCCCAGATGCTGTTTGGGGATCCACTGGTCCAACAATGTAAATCCCAACTCTCTCAAAGGGCACCCCACCATAGGTAGAGGTATAAAGGGGGCCTTTGTGGTGCCACCTGATTTGCCACTGGCTTGGCAGGTGACACAGGAGCGACAAAACTCGTTGGCATCTTCTGACATGTGAGGCCAGTGAAAGTGAGGAACAGGCCTGTCCCAAGTCTTGTTCTGGCCTAATTGTCCTGCCAGGGGATAACACGGGCCAAGGTTAGAAGGAAGCCCCTAAATTGCAGAGGTATAACCAACCTCCTGGTTGCACCAGGCTTGGGGTCTCCAGCCTCTGAATAAAGGAGCCCATCATCCCAATACACTCTATGGGTACCTTGAGCATTCCCAACAGCCTCAGCAGCAGCTTGCTGTCTGAGGGGTTCAAGTGAAGGGCAAGTCAACTGAGCCTGCCCCAGGTCTGCCCTTGAGGGTCCCCCTGTCCCCAGAAACTCAACCTGATCAGGTTCAAGCTCTTCAGAGACAGTCTCCTCTTGGATCACAGAATCACCCTCCTGTGAGGTCTGATCCTCAACCTGGGGCAAGTGGGAAGGCACTGCCTTGACCCTCTTGCTCCTTCTCTTGGGTTGTGGTTGGTCTATTGTTTCAAGATCCACCACAGGTTCAGGTAGGCATTTCTTGGCCTAGGCCTGGTTACAGCAAGGACATGGGCTGAAATCCCTAGCATTTCTGCATGAGTCCTTGTTGGACTTGGCCCTTCTGGCAGGTTCACTCCTAAACATTTTGCTTGTAATGGTGACCTGGTGATGGTGATTTTTGGGTTCTGCGCACTTTCACTGTGTCCCAGTGGAAAGTGTGTGAGCACTCTGAGTGCATGTGATGAGATAGGCCTGCCCTCCCATAGGAATGATTTGGGAATGTATGTGTCCCTGGTAGTTCCTGATGCGTGGGGTGTACAGGCTCGAGTCTGGTATCTGCGGACTCGTGTGATTAAATGCTTCGCAATGATGTATGTGGCATGATTGTGTCTTGTGCGGAAGTACCACTTCTAGACGTGGCTGTGTATGTGCTGTGAAGGTGCTGGCGTGTGATTGGCTGGAGCTGGCTGGGATGCCAGGCTCCATGAGTCATGATGGGTCTGCCCGGTGGTGAGTGTGGAGATTAGCATGCTGATGGCTGGGGAGGAGTGTACCTGTGTCCTGAATGAGGCTGGGTTTTCCCCAGACAATGCTGGCTCCGCCCCCTGTGGTGCGACTGATGACCCTAGCCCTGCCAGTGAATTTAAAGGGTGATTGAGCACATCAAGAGTGCTCACCAACCAGCTGCGACTGGTTTATCCCCTCACCCTGTGCCAGAACAAAGGAATGTGGTGTATAAAAAAGGGGCTGTGTCCCCTTAGAAATTGTTCTCTTCCAGGATCTTGCCTGAGGGGGCTGCTGCTGTTGCTGGGCCAGAGGACCGCCACTTGGACTGCCTCCCTGCCTGAAGGCCCAGTGAGCTGGCTCTGGGCCCAGCCTTGCCCCCTGCCTACCTGAAAGACTTAATTGCTGGACTTTTTTGTTCTCTGTAGCCCCGGGGAGCGCTCTCCCTTGTCCCCAGTGCTGGGAGCACTTTATTTGTGCCTGTTAGCGCTGAGAGCGCTTTTCTTTACCTATAGCGCTTGGGAGCGCTTTGCCTGCCCTAGCGAGTGCCCACCTCGCTTATTTGTAATTAATTTGCCCCCTGGCAGATGCCCACCCTGCCAGGGACCGTGCCGCTAATATTGTGCTTTTACGTGAGGGAGCCACTCCTCGGTAACTTCATCCCCGCCTGCCTGCCTGAGACGGGCCGCCGCGCTGCCCGCGACGACCCGGAAGTGGTTGCACGGCCAGCCAATCCCTGTGCGGCCCGACGGAAGTCCCGCCGTTGAAGCCGGGGCACGAGGAGCAGGGCTGCGGGGCTTGCGGGGCTCCCGTGAGGAAGGGAGAGCTCCGCTGCAAAGAGGACCGCCAGGAGACCCAGCGAGAAGCAGCGCGACCGGAGGAGCAGAGAGGGATTCCCCGGCCGCCAGCAGAGGTGAGCGTGGTGTCCGCCGCCCCCCCTCCCGAAGAGCCCGGTAAGAAGAGGGCCTCGGGGTGGGTCTTTGCTGCCCAACACAATCCGCCAGCAGGGGAGAGCCCCGGCCGCCGGCAAAGAGAGCGCCGCCAGGCGAGAAGCGCCTCGCCACAGACCCGGTGAGTGGGGCATTCCTTCCTTGAGCCCTGAGAGGCTCCCCCAAGGCTCCCCACCCACATGGTTTGTGTAGAGCCCCCGAGAGGCTCAGGGGGGCAGGCATTTCACGAGCCCGGAGAGGCTTTAGGTGCCCCAAGTTACTTCGAGTCTCCAGGAGGGGGACTCCAACGGTGTGGGCCATTTTGTGTGCAGAGCCCACGAGGGCTCAGGGGGCATTGTATTTGTTTTGAGAGCCCAGAAAGGCTCTAAGGTGGCATTTCTTGTGGCCAGAGCCTGCGAGGCTCCAGTGTTGGCCCCAGCCTTGTCTCACACAGCTGCCCAGCACTTCGTGGGCAGCTGCCACGTTTAGGTCCCTGACACTGGGACACAGGGCGTCCTAGCCCCAACAAGGCCAGTAGGCCTATGGACAGTCACAGGTGGTGACGTATGTGAGTTTGGCGCAATTGTTCTTTTTCTGCACCTCTGAATGTGTGTTTATGCGTCATGTGCCTTGTTCTTACACCTCTGAATGTATTGTTGATGCATCATGTGTTTTCCTTCCTTACACCGCTGAATGTATGTTTATGCATCATGTGTTATGTGCTTACACCCCTACAGGTATTGTGATACTTAGGTGGTTGTTTTTCTCCTAGTGCAGGTGGTGCTAGTGAGGTCCTGGTTACCAGTGATTACTGGTTGTGTACTTTATGTCCTAAGTTGTGCTACAGTGATTTATATCCCATGTTCTGAGTGCTAATTCTACCTAGTGCTATGTTCTAAAGGTGCTGATTCCTGACAGTGGTCCAGGTGGCCCTGTCTTGTACATATCCCCTGTAAATTCTGCCTGTGCCTGTTGGCACATTGTAAAGCGTGTGTTTTTATCTAATGTGTTTTGGTGTAATACAAAGGCTATTTTTACATATGTCCTTATGTGGAGTTTCCTTTGTGGTGGGCCTTGGGGGTTGTTGCTGGGGTGCGTGCGCAAATACTTAACTCACATCGCCTCCGAGTTTAGCCTTGCTGCTCGCGCCACGTTACCTAGAGGGTGAACAGGGGTTATCTTGGCGTGTAACTCCCTTGCCCTGACTTGGGAGTGGTGGTCTCTGACTGACTTTGGCGAAAGCCCTGGCCAGCCAGGGATCCCATTTCTAACAGTCCTGTACTCCACTTCTGACCATAAGGATTCCTCAAGATCATTGCCCAACAAACAATCAACTGGGAGGTCTGCACTAACAACAACTTTCTTAAGGCCAGTTGCCCCTCCCCAGGAGAAGTTAACAACAGCCACACTATGTGTAGTAGTGGCATTGCTAGCATTGATCACTAGGTAATTCTCACCTAATATCATCTGTTCAGGGTCCACAAAGTTAGGTGTCACCATAGTGACACTGGCACAAGTGTCCCTGTAGGCCTGAGCCAGCTTCTCATTAATTAAAGGCGTCTGCCTGTACTTGCCCAGGTTACTAGGACTTATAGTAGAGGACATGGCTATGTCCCCCTCACAGATCAGAATTGCTTGAGTAGGGATTCTGACTAAGCCAGTCTCCATCTCAGATCCCAGGGTTAACCCTACTATCCCCTTGGGTTGTGCACTGCCACTGTTAACTGTACTAGGGGGTGCAGGTATCTTAGGGACTGCAGTGGTAGGAGCTGGGTTTCTCTTAGTGCATTCACTTCCCCAATGAGAAGTGGACTTACAAAAGTTGCACCAAGGTTTCTTTGGGCCATCATTCTTCTTTTTCTTGTTACCATTCTGGGAACCACCCTCCTTATTACTATTTTGGGGGCCTGTAGAAGACTTCTGGTCTTTTTCTTTCTTATCTCCACCCTTTTGGTCTGCTTTCTTCTGATCACCTCCTTGGTTCTGGGGTTTCTGCTTAACCCTTGTTCTGACCCATTTGTCTGTCTTCCTTCCCAATTCTTGAGGAGAGGTCAGATCAGAGTCTACAAGGTGTTGATGCAACAGCTGATTTGTACAGTTATTAAGGATCTGCTCTCTCATTATAAGATTGTACAATCCTGTATAGTCTGAAACTTTACTTCCCTGCAACCAACCCTCCCAAGCCTTAGTTGCACAATCAACAAAATCAGTCCAGTCTTGAGTCTGTGCTTTTTGGGTGTCTCTGAACAACAACCTGTATTGCTCAGTGGTTTGGCCAAACCCTTCAATAAGACCATTCTTCAAGACAGAGTAGTTTTTAGCATCCTCAGGTCTAACTGTGAGGAGCTTATCTCTCCCTTTCTCAGAAAAGGAGAGCCACAAGATTGCTGCCCACTGATCTTGAGGAACCTGCTGTACCATGCAGGCCCTCTCAAGAGCAGTTATCCATTTGTGGATATCATCCCCATCTCTGTAGGGGGGCAGAATCTTACTCAGGTTTCTATGATCATAGGACCTGTCTTTATCCCTTGGGAAAATGCTGCCACCAGTGGGGGTCTCCCCACTCAACTTCTGCTCTCTTGCAAAAGCTAGTCTAGCTTGGGCCAGGGCTAATTCCTCTCTTTCTATTTGGAGATTAACTGCTCTCATCCTGGCCTTATGCTCTCTTCTTTGAGGGGAAGTCATTCCTCTCTGTGATTCTCTTGAGGAACTAGAAATGTGAGAATCCCTGGAAGGGCTTCTCTCTCTCCTTATTGCCTGGGAGAATCGGGTTATGTACTCTGGGAAGCTGCTGGCCCTCATCAGTTCCATGTAGGTCCAAGTTGGCTTGGCTAAGCCTTACCACTGGTACCTGGCTAACCCCTTGATCATGATCTGACTCTTCACTGTCTGATTCAGGGTCTACCTCTTCATTTTCTACTTCTGGGGAGGAATTCTCAGTATCTATGGGGTTCACTCCATCTCCTAATCCTGAGGGAGCTACTCTAGCTTTCTCAAGGTCATCCTTTTCTAGGATGGCTATCATGATAGGAATGGTACCTGGCTAACCCCTTGATCATGATCTGACTCTTCACTGTCTGATTCAGGGTCTACCTCTTCATTTTCTACTTCTGGGGAGGAATTCTCAGTATCTATGGGGTTCACTCCATCTCCTAATCCTGAGGGAGCTACTCTAGCTTTCTCAAGGTCATCCTTTTCTAGGATGGCTATCATGATAGGAATGGTAGGGTTGTGACCCTTTCTCAGCTTCCTTGCAGTGCACAAGGCACTCAAGTCTCTGTGGCTGAATTTGTCATAGTTGGAGGTTGCCTGTGGAGGGTCAACCGTCACAGGTAGAAAGCCTGTAGCTTCACCTGTGCCAGACATGACTCTAGTGTGGTGTAAGTGATGCACCTACCTACACTAAGTGTTTTCATACTGTACCTTGCTAGTGAGTTGTAGTCAGGGTGTGCTAAGCCCTTCTACCTACACCTACTAAGTTCAGTAGAACTTAAATATGCTAAGCTTTTATTTATATGTACCTATGGTACTTAATGTGATCTTTCAATTTGATAAAAGATTGCAAAGGTAAAACAACAGCAAGCTCAAATCCGTACCGCTGCTCACCAATGTGAGAAGTTGGCCTGATATATGATGTCCACAGTTCTGTGGGCACCTTGTATCAGTCCAAACAATCCTTTATGGTGGTGGTTGTAAGGCAACCTTATAGACAAGCTATCCTAGGGGTAGCATGGACTAAGCAGCCTTAAAGGCTTAACTCAAGAGGACATGTGAAGTCAGCTGTTTTACCATATGCAATCCTGTAATATCAAATGAAAGGACACCACACAAGTTATATATTATCAAAATATATGTATTTATTCTTAGAATAATCCCCACTACTCTTTATGAGCAATGAAGCACAGGCGTTTAAATAAAAGCACAGTATAACATAGACAAGTTGCACAATTTGGATGAGGCCGGTGGCCACTCAAACCATATATCAATAAAGTGGTATAACAATCACTAATCGATCGGGGGTAAGTCCTAGGGCCTTGTGAATCGCTTGGACTACACTGGACTAACAGCAGTTAGGACGGGAGTAGCCCACGGGATTCGGGTGCAGTGCCTAAAGCACAAGCATGCACTAATGTAAAGTCAATGGTGCGTAAAAGTTATCGAGTTACAGTTTTAAGAGTCTTCCGACTGGACTAGAAGGCCAAAACTTTAGACTTAGACACTAGAGGTGTAAACCACTACAGGAGCACTGGCGTTCAAGAGTTACCTCACCCACAGGAAGCAGGTGCACAGGTGCAAAGATGTGTCGGGTTTCGTAACGAAGATCTAGGGTGCCTGGAGATGAAGATGCTGCAGGCGTCCAGAAGAGAAGTGTCCGGTGCGATCCAAGGGTGGATCGAAGTTGTAGAGTACCTGAAAGCAGAGGGGACAGAGTCTGGGTCACTAGCCAGTGACCAGGAAGGAACCAGGCAATGTCGGGCGCAATCAGGTCGATGTTGTGTAGCTTCTCTCCGCTGCCACATGGTCTCTGGGGCACCGAGGATGTCCTGGAGTGAATCACAAGCTGTCCCACAAAGGCTCTCGCTGTCGGCGGTGTCGGCTTCAAAATCGGAGTCAACAAGCCTTGGCAAAGGCAACCCACGCAGGATTCAAAGATGGCTTAACACTTGGACCAGCAAGGTCAGAGCCGGTGCTCCTTTTCAGGGGAGCTAGGGCCAGTTTGGAGCAACCAGACCAGCTGTATAAATTTGTAGGTTCATTGGTTTTGGGGCCACTAGCCAAGGGGCAAGTGACTGGACCAACGCGTCAAGCAGGAAAATGCAAAAGGGCCCCACGCAGCACTCGTCAAGTGTGGAGGGGTGAGCTTTGGTGCAAACGCTGCTCGGTGCTGGAGCTTCTCAAACTCCAATGCACAGTTTCAAGGGAGCCTTGGGTGCTGCACGGTCAGCGCTTTGTGGTTTTTCCAAGATGGCTGCTCCCACGCTTCAGGTCGCCTCCACAGTTCTCAGCTCTGCATAGACTGTGGATCGGGCTGTTGTAAGGCAGGAAAGCTGGCTCTTGTTGATCTCTGTTCCTCGAGTTCCGGCGGGAACTGCAACAAAGCAAATGTCGAGGTGCTGGATGGTGCCTGTTTGCACAGGGTGGTCACTCCTTGACCACAAGGGAGATTCTTCAGTCTTACACGTTGAGTGGGATGTTGAAGGGTCCAGAGTTTCATTTCATAAGTTTCAGTCAGGTTAATCTGATGGGCATTGGCACAGCTCCTACTTTTAAGTCAAATCAAGGGGCTGGATTACCTGCTAGGTCCCTCCTATGGGTGGGACCTGGGAAGGGGGTGGTTACACCCCTTTCCCTTTGTCCAGTTTCACGCCAGGACTGGGGCTGGATGGCCCCAGAACCGGTTTGACTGGAATCTGCCCAGGGACACCTTGTGCGCCCCAGGCAGTGTCTAGTTTCTTTCAACCCTCCCTGCTACAATCCACTATCTCCTGTCTGGGGTGGTGTGACACCTCCCTGTGACAGGAAACCCTTTGTCCAGGCGTCCTCTGCCGAGTTTCGGTCAGCAGCAGGAGGCCAGACATGTGTCTGTGGCAGCAGCATCCATTTTGTGATGCTGGGGCTCTGGTTAGGATTAACCGCGTTTTCAGTAAAGTAACATGTCTTCACCCTCTAGAAGGGTGGGATGCTATCCCCATTACCAGGACTGGCAAGGGGATTGTATTCCAATGTGTATGACACCAAACACGACATGTTTTGATAAAGCCAAACCAAAGTTACAATAACCGCTAGGATTATAATGCACTTAAGAGTATATGGTATGGCAGTATCACTGGAACAGCATTAAGGAATTGGTCCCAACACTGCAGTCAGGCTCAGCTCATGCTAGAGCACCATCTCACATAAAACCAAGCACTCTGCCTCCAGGACTGTAAAGGCCTGCCATAAGAGTGACTGATAGGTATAGATGTGTCCAGATATAGGTTTAGACATAGGTATACTACATCTAAGCAAGGGGTGAGTACACCACCTTGCCCCAGCTGTGGGAACAGCCAGTTGTGCCGATTTAAGTACCAGCCAGGGGTCGCAAAAGATATGCTGCAGCCCCTGGTAGGCCTTGGATGCACCTATGCCCTTGGCACCTATTGTGTACTGGATAGGGGCTGACAAGGTGTCCAGTACCAAATTGGTTATATACCTATAGTACATGTCTGTGAATTTAGAGAGAGAACAGCAGGCTGGGGGTCTGATTAGCATGCCCACAGCCACATTAAGTCGAAAACCAATGAAGCAAAAAGCAAAAATTGAGGTGACCATAGGATAGCAGACCCTACTCTCCTACAATCACCATAAAATCAAAACTTTTATTGCCATTGCAACCACTAAACCACCATTTCACAGCACACCAATACAACCCCCACACCATTGTTGGCAAAAAGGTAAACTCAATCCCCATTTGTACAAGACAGCATCACAACCACTACGCTATCACAATCCCTATACTATCATAACCATCAATTGAACGGGACACCAGCACAACAATTACACCATTACAACCACAGCAACAGCCACAATTACCACAAGACATCACAACAATTACACCACTGTCACCACTACCATACTGCCACAAGTACCATTTTCACAAGATACCACAACAACCACCGCAACATCAACATAATGCCACAATCGCATCTACTATTTCCACAAATCACCATACCATCATAGCCAAAACCACAACCACCGTTTCTACCAAACAGCACAACTACTAGTCACTGCAACCACACCACCAGAGCCAGCATATCCATAAAACACTACACAACCAATTCACCAAGATCAAAACTAAACTGCCAGACCCCCATATCAGCAACACAACCACAACACAGTCATCACCACCAATCACAATCTCCACCCCACCCCGCTACCAGACCACAGTGGTCGAAGTGCATTAAAACAAATAAGGGAACTGTGATGCTGTGCACAATGGGGCGAGGTCAAAGATGTGGAAAAAAACAAAATATTCTGCAACTTTTTTTAGTCTTTCATCTTCAGGTAAGTACACATAAAATAACACACCTCTTACATGTACAATAAATGCAAGTCCAGTTAATCAGTGGGAAATGCACTATTACACTTTATGAAACCTCTATTATTGAATGCACTGCAAGGGTCTATGTCGGTAACCAGAGAGCTATGGAACTGATTCATGGTCGAAGCTGTGTAGTGAGGAGCTCAACATAGACCCCTGTAGCCCCTTCGGTGCACAGGCCTCCTGTGTTACGCCCTTTTAAAAAGTACACAAGTCACAGCCCAGCTGGTAACACCTTTCCAAAACCACTCAAAAATAATACATCTGTGTAATCAGGAAATCTCAAGTGATTCCATTAATCATAGCCAATACGGGTTTCCGAGCTACCTTTACATTTGCAGATTGAGCTGTTGTCTTTCAGGTAAGCAGGCACCCTGGCAAGAAGGCTTGTTTAGTTGTCTGCCTGCCTTCAGTTTCACAACACAAAAGACCCCCTGACTTACACTGCAGCTGAAGCATTTCAGCTCTAAGAATTCAACGTCCCGGGACGGTTATCTATTCACAGAAAGTAGGGGAACTGTTTTCCTTAAATTAAAAAAGTATGGACACTTAGGGCCCATCATCTCCCGCCCATTTTACCACTGCCACACCATCACTACCACATCCGCATCCACAATCACCATTTTCATAAGGCACAATCCTATCCACCACATATTTTTATTTTAGTTTAGAAAGCTTTTTTGAAGTAATAATCATAGCAAAACATCAATACAGAATTTATGATGAGGAATGACAATGCTAGATGTAGTTTACCAATAAGATACAAAAATGAATCACACCTCGGTTGAGAGTACTAGGCAAAGTCAAATGCATTTTTTAAGATTGTAAGAAGGTGGAGGAAAGGAAAGAGAAAAGGGGAAAGGAAAAAGAGGGGAAAGAAGAAGCAAAGAGCCTAATACAAGAAGAAAAACAAGATGTGTAACAGTGAATAGGTGCAGAAACAAAAAACACCATAATAAATGCACATACAAGCTTAATTGTTCAACCTAGAAAGAAAAGAAGTTAAAGGCAACCATAACAGATCTTTTTTGATCATCAAGGCAGTAGAATTAGCGAAAGCACGGTCAAGTCTATGGTGATGACATAGCAAGTTCCACCAAGCTTGAAATGAAATTTTCAAAGTGTCTTTTCAGTTGGTAGAAATTATTTGAAGAGTGATAGCAAAAAATACGTCAATAAATTTACCCACAGTATTATGAACATTCCAAACAGAAGAACAACTGCCTAGAAACACATGTGAAATCTCAAACATAACATTAGTAGATAAAGTTTCATTCAGTTTTAACCAAACTTGATACCAAAAAGCTTTAACTAGAGGGCAAAGGAAAAACATACGAAGGAAATCACTATTATTGTTAGAACAAGACCAACACTTCGGGGAATCGATTAAGTGAAATTTGTACATATCAAAAGGGGTGAGATAAAGTCTGTTGTAAAAATAATATAAGGTCTGTGTGGTACTAGCACAAAGTGAGGACGTGTGAATTTTTGTCCACAGGGAATTCCATGTGCATAGAGGGATTACTAGGGCTAAATTTTTTTCCCATACAAACTCTAATTTGGATTTGGTCCTGATTTTCGAGGAATGAGATAGTATTTTTTAAATAGTAGAAGCTAGTAGAGAAATCAATGGAGGCAGAGAAAGTTTGTTCAGGAGTGATCATGGGAGAATCCTGAAGAGAAAGACGAGTGAGAGATTCCTTGAGTTGAGGATAGTGAAGGGCATGAGAAGAAGAAACGTTGTAAGAGGTCTGGAAATCTGAAAAATCCATAAAAGATCCATCTTTCATTAAGTGTTGAGGAGTAATAATACCCTTGTCAATTCATTCTTTCCAAAATAAAGTGCGTTTGTTAATCTTAATGGATTTGTGATACCAAATTGGGGGGGCGTAAAAAAGGGTCAACAGATGGGAATTGAGAGTGAAGCAGAGAAGTAGTTATTCCTTTGGAGTGAATGAAAATAGGAGAAGAGAAACGTTTAGGAGGTTGGGACAAGCAGGCAGCAGAAATGAAAGAAAAAGGCGAAGATTGAGCTTGCTCTAACGAACTCCATGCTGTTAGAGGCGGATCAGATAAAGAAGTCCATATTTCCTTGAGGGTGAAAGCAGAATGGTAACAGCGAATATTTGGAAAAATTGACACCTTCCAATACTTTGGATATTTAAAGGCGAACCAATGAGATCCTGGGTTTGCGATTATTCCAAAGAAACTTGGAGAGAGAACTATTTATAACACGAGAAAAGGAATTGGGAAGAGAAATAGGAAGCATGGATGAGTAGAAATTTATAATAGGGAGAAGCATCATTTTGATGGTAGCTAACCAACCCCACCATGAAAGAAAAAGCGGAGACCAACCATCAATAAGAGCGGGCATTTTCTTTAATTTTGATGGTTTCCTTGATGGTGTTAGCATAGAGGATACCGAGGCATTTGATATGTTTAGAATTACATTCAAAACCTGTATTTGAAAAAATAAATGGAAGACAGAACTTATTAAGGGGTAGGATCTCAGATTTATCTACATTTAGTTTTGTTGTATGGCGTTTTAGGATCCGAGTGAAATTTACAGATTCATGCCCTTATATAGGTACAATTCACATTGCCCTAATATAGGCATAGAAATCATACCCATATTTAGACATAGCCCATGCAGTCCAAATACAGGCATGGCTACTTCCACCCGTACCAGAAAGCCACAACGATTTCTTGGAAAATCGGCTTAAGCAGTCAGGGACATCCCCTTGCTTGAATATTGATTTGTCCAAGAACTCATGAAGTTTCAAAGAACTGCCATTCCCTTGGTGTTCTTTAATGATGTTATTATGCCCGACTTTACGTCAAAATAGGCACTTTCAAGGTATAAATATGCCTTCACTTGCTCTAGCAAACACACGGTGGTTCGGAGCAGCTCGACTAGCTACTTGCCCGACGCAGCGCGCTACAGCAAGTGCCAAAGGAAGCCAACCCTCCAGCTGACGCACTGATCGAGAAGCTGTCCTTTCTCTCGCTTAGAATCCACTCCTCGCGGGGTGTTGGTAAATCGAGTCCTGAGACAGAGATACCAGACCTCCTTCATTCTAAACTAAGGCATGGGGCTGATTAGACCCTAAAGAGAAATCTTGGATAGATTATTGGCAAAGAAAACTAAACCTTTGCTACAGCACACTTACTTCTTCCCTCGTACTAGACTTAGGTTAGGTATATCGGAGTAGGCGTATTTTAGAAGCCCCAGTTGAGTACTTTTAGCCTTTGTTATTTATGTATGTATTTATCTATGGTTTAGAAACCATACAATGCTTTTACAGTATTATTTCATAAAACTGTTCATGCTATATGCATTATACTTTGCAGCCTGCATTACGATTGTAGCAGTTCACTTTACTTGCATGAGAAAGAAGACTGTTCAATAAATCCTTTTATTGAAAACGCCCGTCTCTCTATTTTCTCTGCACCTCTGATGAAACTAAGCATGCACGATTGACTAAGTAAAATATCTATCTATTGTTTCCACGACTCTGAAGATACGTTTATTCTTGGGGAAACAAAGTTGTCATGTACATGCAGTTGTCAGAAACGAATCCCTTCTTGTGAATTCGAGAACGTTTCTAGTGACCTCTGACTTAGCTGGCACTCACAATTAGGTTTAATATATTAGATAGAGACCTAGTAGACATAAGTCCTACGTCAAAAATATAGGATATATTATTCCAATGCACAGAGCCTATTGGGAATATAGGAACTACACTACAGTTTATAGTCAGAGACTCTTGAGTATTCCTGTACAAGTGAGAAAAAAGCTGGCAAGGAAGTGGGTGGGTTAGAAATATATAAAAGAATATCATCAGCATATGCAGTAAACTTAATATCTAGCGATTTGAATTGAAAACCCGTATAGTGAGGAGAACGTCTGATTATTTCTAGAAAGGGTTCCAATGCAAGGATAAAAAGAAGAGGGGAAAGGGGACAACCCTGTCTAGTTCCTCTAAGAAGAGGGAAGTAACGAGACTGACAACCAGTTACCCAAACAGAAGTGGTCGGGGCTGAATAAAATAGTTTAATATATTGGAGTATAGGAGGGCTGAAACCATGTCCCTTAAGTGCACCGAAAATGAACTCCCAGTTAAACCTATCAAATGCTTTTTCAGCATCTAACGTGATGGCGGCTAAAGGAGAATCTAATTTAGATGCCAAGTGGATGATATTAAGGAAGGTGCGTGAGTTATCTGTAATGGAATGGCCCTTAACAAATCCGGATTAGTATATATTAACCAGATCAGGGATTGCTATATTAATACGTAAGGCGAGTAGTTTTGCAAAGATTTTACAATCTGTGTTAATCAAAGAGATAGGCCTGTAATTTTTACAAAGAGACAGATCTTTATCTTTTTAGGTATCAAGCAAAGCATATCTTGAGTAAAAGTACCATGTGCTGAGCCAGTGCTACGGAAGTAATTAATTAAAGAAAGGAGGTGAGGAAACAAAAGTGATTTAAATTGAAGGAAGAATCGAACAGAGAAACCATCAGGGCCCGGCATCTTATCTTTAGGCAAAAGGGAGATGGCATCAATAATTTCTTTTACGGAGATGGGGTCATTCAAAGAAGAGAGATCAGCCTGCTTCTCAGGAGATTTAGGAATTCTTTGAAAAAAGGAGTCAATATGGTCAGCGGAGGAGGAAGATTCTGGGGTATATAAAGAGGTGTAATATTCAGTAAAGCAGTCAAGAATTTTGGCATCAGAGAGATGTAAAACACCCGAAAGATCCTTAATAGCAACAATTTTAGTTTTTTGCTTTTTAATTTTAAGATAATTGACTAAAGATCTGCCAGCTTTATTCCGTCCACCATACATTTTTGCATTGATTTTAAGAAGGTTATTATAGGCAGAGTCCCAAGACTGTTTATTGGAATGCATGTTTGCTTTAATAAGATTAGATAGTGTGTCAGGGCAAATAGCGGAAACATACTGATGTTCCAACAATTTAATTTGTTTAAGGAGAGATGTTGACTCTGAGAGCGCTTTTTTCTTTTTCCGGGAGACAAAGTCAATTATAAAACCTCAGGCAGAGGCTTTAAAGGCGTCCCAGATTAAATGAAATTGAGAAACAGAGGAGATATTATGGAGAAAGAATTCTTGTGCAAAGAGTGAGAATTTTTCAACAAATTGAGGATCCAGGAGAAGAGAGTTGTTAAAGCACCAGCACTGAGATGAGGGTGTAGTAGAGGGATGTTATATATCTAAAATAATGGGGGCATGGTCAGAGATAAGAATAGAGCCAATATCAATATTATTCATTGAATTGTAAGGTATGTTGAGTGAGGAAGACATAACCAATACAGGAGTGGGATCTAAGGACAGGAGAAAAAAAGTAACATTCTAGAACATCTGGGTGTGATGTTCTCCATGCATCGACTAATCCTCTTGCAGTAATTGCTTTATGGAAGGTTTTTGCATTTTGTTGGACATATATTTGGTTTGAGATTTTCGGTCAAGGAAGGGATCCGTGAGTTGGTTACAATCTCCGCCCACAATCAGATTTTCTGCAGCATGTGAGGAGAGGAGAGTAGAAAAATCAGACCAAAAGGAGGAGTCAATACCATTTGGGCCATATACATTGCAAAAAGAAATAGGAGTGTTATTAACAGTAACATCTAAAAAAGCCATCTACCATTAGTATCTTTAGATTTATTTTGTAAATGAACAGTTAATGATTTATGGAACAGGATAACAACACCATTCTTATTACTGTCAGTTGGGGAGCAGAACATTTTGCCCACCCAATGTTTACGTAATGAAGGTAAATCTTGTAATCTGAGGTGTGATTCTTGTAACAAAGCAATATGAAATTTCAATTTTGCGAGATGGGACAACACTCTCTGCTTCTTAACAGGATTACGCATACCTTTTACATTCCATGAAATAATGCAGAAACTTTTCATGGATAAGGTTCGTACAAAGATAAACAACCATTAGAAATGACAGGTGCAAAAAAAACTAGTAAATAAAGTATGAAAATACGTTAGAAAAGAGGGTTTAAGAAATAAATAAGGATACAAGTATAAAAAAAGGAAGTAAATGAGAAAAAGAGAATAGCAAAAATGAAAAAGAGTATCTAAAATTGCTTGGTATGACAAAAGAAGTGAGTAAAGAGGAGAATATAAAAACACTATTATGAAAGAGTAAAAAGAAAACAAAAAAGTATAGAAAGGGACTGAGAAAGGAAAAGAAGAAAAAGAAAAGCAACAAAGAGGAAAGGAAGTTGGGGGAGAAAGCGTAATCGTCAATTAAGAGATGAAGAGGAGAAGATGACTAGCGAGGAAGGAAAAGAGGGAAAGAGAAAAAGCAAGGGTGGAGAACATAGTCTCCCAAGAAGAGATAGCAGAACGAAGATGACAAAAAATCCGAAGGCTTTAGTCATAAAGAACACTGTGAGGAAGAACATTGACATGTAAGGGGGGGCGGCGAGGAACAAGACAACCACGCATATAAAGAGACACGAGAAGAGAACAAGATTACCTCCTACAAATAAATATGGGAGTGGGAAAAATTCCAAAGACAAAAAAGGCAAACTAATGGAACAAGAAGAAGAGAACTTACCAAACAGTAGAAAGAAATGCAGCATAGTGAATCGCACATTACAAACAAGGGGGCAACAGCGGTGAGGAACATCAACATCAAATTCGTGGAGGGAGACCCTAAGAAATATGGGAGATAACAACTAAAGACACAGTTAAAGATTACAAAATACAAACTAAGACCAAGAAAACTAACAAACACATAAGGCAATTAAGGCTTGCTCAGTTCCATGAGTTCTCCTTTGTGTGTATGAATGAACTTTCGGAGGTTGGCAGGATCTTCAAAGCTCAAAGTTTGTTCTTTATAGGTTTCTTTGAGGAAGCAAGGATGTATTAAGCCCTAGCAGGCATTCATGGACCTCAAGACGGGCCTAAGGTCAAGGAATTCCTTCCCCCGGTTAGCAGTTGGCTTGGAGACATCGTGACTGAAGGAAATTTTATGGCCGGACCAGAGCATCTGTTTGTGTTCCTTAGCTGCATTCAGGATTGCCATGAGATCTGACTAGAGAAGAAAGTAAGCAATTATACCTCTTGGTTTAGATGAGGAGGATGCACTCTGTGGACTCAACTGATGAGCTCTTTGTATGTTAAAGTACATGAATTTTGCGCGACCAGCTATCTGAAGGACTTGTGTTTTCAAAAATGTAATCA
The DNA here is from genome assembly GCF_964261635.1 of Lissotriton helveticus. Lineage (NCBI taxonomy): Eukaryota > Metazoa > Chordata > Amphibia > Caudata > Salamandridae > Lissotriton > Lissotriton helveticus. The sequence continues at coordinate 708,122,633 of NC_136061.1, forward strand.
TATCTGATCCTTCGGAACCTTCCAGAATACCATAAATGCGTAGATTCTTAAGCCTATTTCAATTTTCCAAATCCTCTGTAGATTTTTTGAGCAAATTGACTTCTTTGGTGAGGCAGTCACCTCTGGCGAGGACATCTTGGGCATCGGTAACTTTTTATTCCACTTCTGAAAGCCTCGAATCAAGGCCAGACTAGTTCTCATCTAACCTTTGAAGGGTTGCAGCAGTATCAGTCATGAAGGGACGAATGAGACGTAGTTCCTCCATTATATAGTCCATCATGAGAGGGACAAGTAGCTGCGTCTTTCCGACCACTAGAAGAAGCCACCTGTGATGTATGTGGATGCTGAGAATCCATAATGATGATAGACAAGCAGCCGTAGATGATATAAAAGCCAGCCGAAAAGACAGCAATGTTGGAATAGTGAGGAAGAGCCAAGAGAGTATGACCAGCGAAATGTCACCAAATGAGAGCGGTAAATAGGAAGCAGAATGCACCAATAATGTGTACAATCCAAAGCTGCTCAGAGACAGGTGTGCATTCTAAAAATATTTTGTTACAACATGAAAGAGAAAAAATGCCCCCACATCTACACTGAAAAGGTGATATTACCACCAAAATAGAAAGAAAAGCTGGTTCCAACTAATATAGTAGGGGAAGAGAGCTCATTCAGCTACATGCCAGTTTCTCCTCATAACATAAAAGTCACTATATTAGACTAGTCTGTCTCTTTTGTACATGAAGTGCTTCATAATCAGCCTTGAAGAAAGGTAAAAATGCTGCAGAAATTACAAAGAGAGCATTTGCATCGCGGTCGGGTGGAATGCTGCTAAAGGAGAGCACAAAATGGCGGCCGCTATGAGGAGGAAACTCACGGAGCTGATAAAAGAAAAAATAGACCTTCCCAGGGTCTATAAACTTGCCATGTTGCTCTCGCTGATTGCCTGCGTCAGAGACCGTGGATGCGGTAAAGATACTCTGTGTGTAGAAGGATCCTTTGTCGACGAGCAGAGCTCGAACTGACGGAGCTCTTCAAGCGGCGGCCCTCTTGATTCGCCACACGCCTCTCCTATCTGCCACATATTCACTGCAACATGAACTATTTCCTCCACACATTACCACAAGTGCCACACAGTCATCACCATGACACCACCGTGGCCACCATTTTCATAACTCACCATCACAATAACACCATTAACACAACCATGCTGTTGAAATCACTCTTTTCACAATATTCCGCCATACCATAAACTCTACCATCCTACCACAATCACCATTTCACAACAGCTAGGCAGGCGTCTCTCTCTAAATATGATGGATGGTCCTCCACCAGGATGGTTGCCATCGTGACCTATCTGGTGGAGCAGATGTCCACCCCCTAAGGTCTGAAGAAAGAAAGCCCTGTGTCTCCCATAATGTACTGTTGGAATGAATGGTGACGCATATCTGTGCAGCAACACTTATTTTTGTCAAACTTGTTTTTATTGATTTTTAGGATATGGTAATACATGGTAACATGGTAATACATCCAATCCTTATTCTCGCATATAGCTATTAGATATCTATTTCCATGTACAGAGTTTGTCGGGTAATCCGTGTTGTCTCCCCTTCAAATGCATGTTCAGGTATTACCTTAATGGGTACATTACATTTTCAAACAGTTTCCTTAAACTAAACCCTGCCCTACTCTCCTAACCCTCCCTCCTCACATGAGTCTATTTCCCGTGAACAGCTATTGTAGTACTGTTTCCACGTATGGGCAGAAGACAGGGGAGTGAGAACGCAAACCAAAACCTGATTTAGGAAAGAAAATGAGAATAAACAATAAGGAAACAACAAATTAACCTCGGCTAACCGGTGACCTGGGGTGACCTGGGTGACGTGGAGGTGGGAATCTGGCTCTGGAGTAGGCACAAGCGAGGACAGTGGCCCTGTTTAGAATTGGAACAGATGCAGTGCTCTAACCCTCGAGGGACAGGTGGTTAGCGGAAACCTATAGATAGAAAGCTGACCAAGAGGCCCCAGGCATATTCAAAGTTTTTAAATGCATCCCTATAGATGTCACTTATACGCTCCATATAGAGTGCTTGCCATAAATGTGTGGGCCATTTTTTTTATGACCGAGGTTACTTTCTTCTTCCAGGCAGCGGCTATTGTCGTCTTGGCCGCCCCCAGACAGAGCATGGATCTCGAAGACCTAGAAGCGAAAATCTTGGGTGTCTGGGATTGGGTAACACAATATCTCTTTAATTTGAGCTCCGATTTTGGACCAGAAGGGGCATATTATCTGGCAGTCCCACCCTATGTGGCGAAAATCACCCAAAAGACCACACCCTCTCCAGCAGAGGTCCGATGTGCTAGGAAATATCTTTTTTAGTTTGGTAGGGTATGGATACCAGTTGTAGAGTATCTAGTAGTGAGCTTCACGTTGATGTAGCGAGTAGTTGTGTTGCCTTATATCTTTCCATAAGGCCTTCCATTGTGTGTCTGTGATGTCATGACCTAGTGTGCTTTTCCAGAATTTGAAATGACGTGGGCACCTGGAGGGAAGTGTATGCAGCAGTAGGGAATAAAGGAAGGAGATGGCCCCTTTTACTGAACCTGCCCCCTTCACGTAGCGTTCTAGTGTCGTGAGTTCTCTTGTCGCCCTTTCTTTAATCTCGGTTTGCAAGGCCCAGTGGGGCAAATGGGGGTAGTGAAAGTATTCTGTGTTTGGAAGGTGGAAGTCTCTTTGGCAGTGTTCAAACGTTAATATATCCCAATTATGGAAAATGTCAGCGAGGGTGAGGCATCCTCCCTCCTTCCATGTGTTGAAGGGTCCTGGCTGTAATGCTGGTGGGAAAACTGGGTTGTGGTGTATGGGGTGAATGGTGAGGGAAACGTTGTCCATTCAGTCTGTCTCAGTACGTCATCCCAAGTTTTGAGGGTCATTCTAGTGGGGGTACTTATGTAGGCATTAGCCGGTCAGTCAGACTTTGATTTCCAAAGAAGATCCCATATCACCCTTCCAGTGATTGCTCGGTTCATGTGTAGCCAGTGTTTATCTGATTCACATTGGGATCATTCGACTATAACTCGGAGTTGTGCTTTCTAATAGAGGGTCAGGTCAGGAATCGACAAACCTCCTTTGTCAGACGCTTCCGTAGGATATTGAAGGGGAGCCTCGGTCTTTTATTTTGCGGAGGAAATTTCTGAAGAAATGTGTTGTCTCCCTGTAAGAAGTCTCTCTCTAGGTTAATGGGCAAACTCAAAAATAGGTGCAAGGATTTCGGGAGAACTACCATCTTAATGGCATTTATTTTGCCGATCCAAGAGAGGTATAGCGGCGCCCAACCCTTAAGGCCGGTTTGTAGCTGATGAAAGAGCGGAGGGTAATTAGCTGCAAATAACCCTGAGATTTTGGGGGTTCATTTTATACCTATGTTCGAAAATCCGGACAAGGGACTTATATCCAGCACTTCGACAACGGTTGGGATTATTGGCCACTACATTGGCCTTGGAAAACACAGGACGCTGAGAATTATCATTTTGCACGTTACTACGTTCGTGTGGATGAGGAGGATCTGGCCAATATTTTGGGCTTTGCAATTTGGATGATTGTGGCACTTTTTAATAATCACAACTTGCGCCAATACTTCGGGCCACCTAGCATGGACGATTAAACAATTGACAAGTCGAACACTTCTATAACTAGCGGACCCTGTTCACCTGTTGTTGACCTTGGGAATTATTGGCCCACATACTTAGAATGATTGGATTGAGATTACTATACTTAAGCCCTGATGAAGTTCCATTCGGAACTAAACGCGTTGGCTGATGTCCAATTTTAACAACAACTATAATAAAGGATAATACGTTTTGGGATACATTTGAAGCTTATTGACTTTGTTTCTGGTGCACCTTCCTCCTCTTTACAAATTACTTATCTGGTTTCCAGTGGAGTGGCAGTGTGGCGAACTCCGGAAGTTGATGCACAGACTATCTTATTCTTTTCAATTTAGGAACTGAGGTGCTGAACCATGGTCAGCCGCATTTGCTTGCTTATTTTATACCTAGGTATGTTAATTCTCTCTTGGCCCACTGGAATGGGGTTGTGGCCATGAGGTCTCCCATCTCTACTTCCGCTACCGTCAGAGAGGAGGAAGGGTTTAGGTTGGTTAATGCGGAGTCCAGCCACCTCTTCAAAACTTCTCAGCTCCTCCTGAAGTGTTGTCAAAGATCGCTGCGGGTCAGAAAGTGTCAGTAGGATGTCACCAGTGAACAGAGAGATCGTATGTTCTTCGGGTCCGAAATCAACACCCCTGATCATCGGGTTCTCTCTAACTTTTGCAGCTAAGAGTTGAATGCTAAACGTACAGAGGAGTGGGGATAGCAGGCATCCCTGTCTCGTCCCTCTCCCCAGAAAGAAAGGATCCGAGCTTACCTCATTAACCAGAATTCTGGCACTTGGGGCCACAAAGTTAGCCTTTATCATGTTTACAAATGTCTCACAGAAGCCAATCCTCTGGAGGGCTTGAAGGAGGAAGGGCCAGTCCACCCGATCGATGCCTTCTAGGCAACAAAGCTGAAAAGAACTGCGGGGATCTGCTTTTTAGTACTCTTTTCTATTAAGTCTGCGCACATTGTTGTGCGTTTGTCTACCCTTAATGAAGCCGGATTGGTCTGGGTGTATCAGTCAAGTTCTCTAGGCAGGTGGCCAATATTTTAGAAGGATGTATGACGTTACAACGCATGCTATTACCACGCATGCTGTTACAACGCAAGTATTACAACGAAAACCATTACAACGCATTACACTTGGGGGTGCTGGATAGTGAATAGTTTAATTTACTATTCCAACTCCAGTCCCCGTGGACACTAGGGAAGGTGTTGGATAGTAAATTAAAACTATTCCTTATCCTAGAGCGCCCCCCAGTGTAATGCGTTGTAATGGTTTTCGTTGTAATACATGCGTTGTAACAGCACTGCGTGGTAAAAGTTGCGTTGTAAAGGTTGCATACCTTTTAGAATATAGCTTGGTATCTAGGTTGAGAAGCGCTATGGGGTGGTAAGATTCGCATTGCTGTGGGTCTTTCCCAGTTTTGGGTATCACTGTGTTAGGAGCATCACACATAGTGTGTGTCACTTGCTGGGCGTCCGCGATGTGGTTAAAAAGGACAGTCAATTGGGGGATGAAAGTTTTATAAACCTGCGTTGTCAAGCATCTGGCCCTGGAGATTTATGCAGCTTCAGAGCTCCGAGTGCCATCTGTACCTCCTCTTCTGTTATGGGTTCTCCCAACTGTTCATTCTGGGTTCAAGTGACCTGTGGGAGCTCCACTGCTCCACTGCACTAAGGTAATCTGCTTGCGCCTGTAAGTTGGGTTGGTCAGCTGTGCATAATGTGCTGTAGAAATCCCTAAATATTTGTGCTTTCCTGGACTCTTCCCGTGTCTGCGTTCCTGAGGGATCCTGTATGTCTCCAATGTAGTCCTTCTCTCTCTTTACTCTTAACTGCCATGGCAAATGTGCTCCTTCTTTATTGCCCTGCCTATATAATGTCTGCTTAAGGTGTAGAAATGTCAGTTCTGCCCTATTAGAGTAAATCGCATGTAGTTTTCCTTTCAGGGCTGTGACATTTCTTTGAAGTGCTAGCGTGGGATTAGCCTTGTGGATATGCTCTAATGTTTTAGTGCTCAAGTAAGGCTGCTGCTCGCTTTTACCTGGTCAAAGATTGCTGCTTTTAATTGCACTGTTTTTAATTGAATTGAAACCCACATACCTTTTATCTTGTTTACCCCCACTGTTGGGCCGCTTACTTTGCACTGCTCCCTGGTCCACCGCAGGCTCATCCCGTTTATGTGGAGGAAGACAAGGACTACTTCCGGGCTGAGTGGGAGGTTGGCGGTCTAGCTGTCTAACCCCCTAAATAAAACCAGATGCCCGGCAAGACCCACACAAGTAAGGCTGCTGCTTGCTTTTACCTGGTCAAAGATTGCTGCTTTGAATTGTACTGTTTTTAATTGAATTGAAACCCACATACCTTTTATCTTGTTTACCCCCACTGTTGGGCCGCTTACTTTGCACTGCTCCCTGATCCACTGTGGGCTTATCCTGTTTGTGTGGAAGGAGACATGGGCTACTTCTGGGCTGAGAGGGAGGTTGGCAGTCTAGCTGCCTAACCCCTACATAAAACCGGATGCCTGGCGAGACACGCAGCGGACGTGCACAAGTAAGGCTGCTGCTCGCTTTTACCTGGTGAAAGATTGCTGCATTGAATTGCGCTTTTTTTAATTGAATTGAAACCCACATGTCTTTTATCTTGTTTAATCCCACTGTTGGGCCGCTTACTTTGCACTGCTCCCTGGTCCACCCTGGGCTCATCCCATTTGTGTGGAGGGAGACAAGGGCTACTTCCGGGCTGAGAGGGAGGTTGGTGGTCTAGCTGGCTAACCCACTACTTAAAATCAGATGCCCCACGAGATGCGCAGCGGACGCGCGCAGCCGTCGCCAAGAGCCAGGACCCCTGCTCATTTTGGGCCAAAACGGGGTATTAGTCATAAACTAACTTATTCAAGGCTGGATTTACCTGGCATTAGAAGAGGCTTGCTGCCCCTGTGCTTTCATCATTCTTGGGATAGGATTAGGACATTGCCAGCTATGGAGGGACCCTTTTCTTGCAAATCTTGCCAGTTCCAAATCCTTAAAATAGAACCACAGCACAGTGACCCTAGAGGCTCTCACCAGGACAAAGGACATTGCACCCTTAACAATGCTACCTATTCCCTAACGGCTTAAAGAATCCTCTAAACAATTCCAATCACAGTAATAATGTTAGATCCCTGCCAAAACATGCAGTAGAGGTGTGGTACCTACTTACCTCTGAGAACCAGGACATAGAATTCCTGACGGAAACCTGGCTTAAACCTAGCTCCACCCGCCCATTACAGTAGCACTCCCTGAGGGCTACTGCAAAGATTAGATTGGATAGGCAGTCTAAAGTGGGGGAGGGCTAGCCATTGTTCATAAAGATTGCATCAAAGTATCTATATTTGAGCAACAATGCAACAAAAAGATTGACATTTTAGTCTTCCAATTTGACCTGCTTCCACAACACCATTAGAAGGGTGCCTTAGTCCACTGGGCCCCTGGCCTACCTTCTGATTTTCCACTTTAATTGATGGCTCCCCATGTTATTTCCACCAAAAACTTTCTACTTCTGGGCAATTTCAATGTACTTTGTGAGTGCACTACAAATCTAGATGCCTCAGTGCTTCTGGCAGATCTAGCTACCCTAGAATTAGTTAAGATCAACGACGGCCCCCCACCTGCAGCAGAACACACTTGACCTTATCCTCAACAACTCGCCTAGTATCCTATGCGAGCCCCCATCCACTCATTTGGACGGACCATGCATTAATTGACTTCCACATCAAGGGCCCTAGGGCGTACAATATGCCCCGACCGGCCTCCATAGACAATGGCAGAAAATCACCCCAGACCTTTTCCAGGCCTCTTTCTCTACTTCATGGAATGTGGAGTCTAATAATGTAGAGGAAGGTCTGGCCCATTACAACTCCTCTGTAAAAATGGCTATAGATAATCTTGCCCCTTTGAAGCTGCACCCTAGCATGGCCAGGCCCCCCCAGACAGCCTGGTTTTCGTCTGATCTTCGGACTGTAAAACGGCGGTGTAAAAATCTGGAGAGGCGCTGACGCTGTACCCACGATGGGACCGATAAAGAGAGATATAAGAGGTCCCACTACCATAAAAACATAAAAGTTGCATGAAAAGCCCATATCACACAATAGCTCAACCAGGCAGGGAATGCCCCAAAAGTATTATTTCAGATTCTCAAATCCTTCACCAACCCAAAGGCTTGTGACAACGAGGCCCCCTCTCAAGTACTCTGTGATAAAATAGCAATGCATTTCACACAGAAAATTGAGCTGATCTATAATAAAATCACCTCAACTGGGAGTCCCCAGCAGGTTCCTACATCTTATAGCCTGCCTACACTCACCAAGGCGCAGCTGTTGGAAAATGTTCCCCCTCTCACTTATGACGACGTGGAATCAATGCTACTTACAACTTTCCACCAGATCTTTGCTCAGGAGACTGAAGGAAATTGGACTCCGAGGACTGGCTCTTCAGTGGATGGCGAGCTTTCTTTCCTTCTGCTCCCAGACCATTAACCAAGGTCTTTTTCATTCAAAGACCATGGATCTGACCAAGGGAGTGCCTCAGGGCTCCTGTCTGAGCCCAACTTTGTTCAACATATACATCGCTCCTCTGGCAGACACACTTAGGACATTAGGTTTCACACCCATTTCTTATTCTGATGATAATCAGCTTTTATTTTCATCGCACAAATCCACTCTTATGGCCCAGTCCACCTTCTCCGTAGGTATGATAGCCATATCTAACAGGATGAGGAGCAATTTTCTGCAGCTTAACGCAGGGAAGACTGAGATCATGCTCTTCGGAGATGCACCACTGCTGTGGTCACCTGATTGGTGCCCGGTGGATCTGGGCGAACCCCCTGTACCCAAGATTTCTGTCAAGAATCTCGGTGTATGTCTAGGCCAGGCACTGATCATGAAAGAACATGCCGCATACACCGCTGGCTCCTGTTTTCATGTGCTTGGACTTTTAAGGCAAGTCTTTCCTTTTCTCCCCTTGTCCATATGGAAAACTCTTATTCAGGCATTGGTACTAAGCCGCCTAGACTACTGTAACACACTCCTGGTCTCAGCCAATGAGTCCTCGCTGTGCCGACTACAGGTAGTCCAAAATACAGCGCATGCCTTGTCTCGAATGCCCAGGCCAGAACGGCCTCCCTTCCCTTCTCCAACAGCTTCACTGTCTTCCTGCACGCAAGCAAATTAAGTTTGAAATCTGCTACATCGTCTACAAGGCAGTGTATGGCATAGGCCCTACTTATCTTGCAAGGAAATTCACCCACTAAATTCCTACAAGATCTCTTCGCTCAGGAACTAAATCTCTTCTTCTTGTTCCTCGGTTTAAAAAATCAAGGACAGGTGGGAAAGCTTTCTCTCACCTTGCCCCCCTCTATTGGAACCAGCTCCCCACTCTCCTAAGCCAATAACCTGTCCATCTTCAATTTCGAAAGCTCCTCAAAACTGTATTATTTTAACCTGTTCTTTGCTCTGGCCTACTGTTGCACTTTCACAGGGCAGAGATACCCCTGCGGGGGTGATTCAGGCACTCTACAAAACAAACAAATAAATACATTCCCCTTCCAGACTCGACCTTTCCGCCACTTTCTCTTTGTTGAGGGCAGCCATTAGAGTTAGGCATTGCCCCCTAACCCCTGCATTAAACGTGTCCCAGTTGTTCTCCAGGGATGTGTCTTGAGGGTCGACTAGTTGAAAGAATTTCCTGATGGTTCCTCGTAGTGTGCCGCACAATGTTTTGTCGTGGGCTAGTGCATTGGGGAAGAACCATCTCCTGAATTTATTTAGCTGCTAGCCAGGACCTCTCCAGGGAGACTGATACTGGTGCGTGGTTAGAAATAATAATGGGGTTTATGGTGGCATCTCTGATGTACTTGTTTATGGCTTGCTCATGAATATATAGTCTAGTCTAGAGTAGGTGTGGTGGATGTGGGAAAAGAAGGTGTAATCTTTGTCTTTTGGGTGCGCTTCCCTCCAGGTATCTCTGAGGCCCATTTCTTGGACGGCCTGTTTCAAATTTTTCAGGAAGCTCCCTGTGTGGGATCTATGTGGGTGTGTGCTGTCGGCCCCTCATGCCACGTGAGATTGAAATCTCCCATGAAGATTATGTCTCCCCCTGCAAATCCCCCCAGTAGGGACAGGGTGTTGTGTATGAAAGCTGCCTGGTTTGTGTTGGGTGCGTATACTGACACTATTGTACATAGCTTACATAGCTTTCCCCGAATGCGGACTTACACTAGCACTACTCTCACATTCCTATCAGTTTTGTAGTCTTCCGATTGGAACTTGAGGGAGGAGTGGAAGAGGAAGGCCACTCCATTGTGTTTTGTGGAGGTAGAGGATTTATACATCAACAGGTATGCCTTGTGCTTTAGCCCGGGATCTTCTGATCTCTTGAGGTGGGTCTATATCATAGTGTTGGTCTGTGAGGTATTTCCAAATCTTCTGATGTTTGGAGGGGGCATTCATACTCTAACGTTCCATGAGATCGGAGCGATCACCATAGTGACGGTGTGCACCTATCTGCTGGCCCTTGTTCGCTCCTTTTCTTTCCGTTCACCCCTTCCACCTCCCGACCGCATCCACCCCTGTCCATCCCCTCAATCATGTTTCTACATTGTTTATTGCTTGTCTTTGATCCCCCGTGTCACACCGGTCACCCAAGTCCCTGAAAAAAGGAGAGAAAAAATCAAAAAAATCAAACCACAACACAATTAGCATTGGGACAAGGTGTCCCAGTTCAAACCAAGTTCACCATTATTAGACTCCACCAAACATTTGAGGCGAATCGGACCATTGTCCGCTGCCGAGGTAATGAGGCTAGTTGAGAAGATAAGCTCTTTTCCTCCGTATGGAGTCCTGTTAGCGCGCTCCGTTTATGTGTTTCAGGTTGCTTGGCTTAGGTTGTGCTAGTGCAAGTGTTAGCCAGGTCTTAGAAAGTTGCAGAGTCAGTGGTCCCTTGGGTCTCAGTGCTGACATGACGGTGTCAGTTGCCATCCTTGTTTTGTGGGTTTTTGAGACGTTTGGGCAGTTTCTTTGTGGGAGGCCAGTGGTGTGAGGACTCTCAAGGTACCCCGGGAAGTCCTTATTTCCACTGTGCTCTGGGAGGTCGGAGGGTTTGCCATGGGTGTCCTTTCCCTGCACCTGAGAGAGAGCTACCTTGTTGGTCTTGGTTGTCCATGCTGGGGTCATCATCCGGTATCGGGAGATCCAAAAGAACGAATGCCTCCTTGACATCGGTGATGTGGTGTGCTTTGTTCCAGTACTCGAGGCCCAGGCCAAAGGGTTAGGTCCTGCGGTACCTAATGTTGTCATGCTTAAGTTTGTACGTGAAGGGCCTGAGTGGTTGGCAGTGCATAAGGGTTGCTGGTGCTATGTATTGGTGCAGTTTGTAGGAGAACCCCTGAAACCTCACCTCCTCCACTTTTCTGGCGGCTTTCAGTATGGCCTCTTTGGTTTTAAATGAGTGTAGTTTTGCCAGAATATCTTGTGGTCGATGTTTCTCTCCTCGGTTATGCCTCCCTACCCTATGCACGCATTCCAGCTTGACTTTGACTGTTGCCATTCCCAGAATTTCAGTGAAGAGTCCCATTATGAAGGCCTCGAGGTCAGACCCTCTGCTCCTTTCTCTAGGTTGCAGATTCTGATGTTTTCGCGTTTGAACATTTTTTATTTATCAGCTGCACTGCTTGTAGTTGAGTTTGGAGTCCTGGCGTGGTCGTTGCTATCTTGTCTGTTCGTTGTTCGAGGTCCGTAGTTTAGGTTTCTATGTCCATCACCCTGGCGCCCACCGAGTCGGCATCCTGTTGGAGTGTGATTAGCCTGCCACTGAGATCGGCCGTCAGCGATTCCAGGGACTTGGTCATGTCCGCCTTGAGTTCTTCCCGTAGTTCCTGTTTGAATTCCCTCAGCGAAGCAGTTAGGTCCTCTTTGGATAGCGCCATGTTGTTCTGCCCTCCTGTAGTTGGTTGTGTCTCTTTAGCAGCTGTGGGGGTAAAGTATGAGGAGATTCTGTTGTTTTTTGGGTAGCATAGAGGAGCTCTCTATCGCGCCAGAGTGAGTTTTACAGCGTTCTGACCAATCCAAAGGTTCAGTGTCGACAAGCTAAGTGGACCCTGTATAGTGCTAGTGCACAGGGTTGTTCTATCTGCTCAAGTGGGTATTGTGGGCTATCACCTTGAATTCCTCTGAGTGGGCCTCGTGTTATCGCCTGCATCCTGTTCCTGGACGTCTTCCTGGCATTAAGATTATTTCACCGTCTCTCCTCCCCCTGGGTCGTGAATTAGTCCTCCTCCTGCGGCTCACCATTATCCTGCACCTCCAACTCCTGTGCCATGTGGTCCTCTTGTCCCCCCTGTGGCTCAGATAATTGTGCTGGTTTGTGGTCTTTCCCGGGAGGAGAGTGCTGACCAATATTTATTTCAGTGGGGTAGCGAGTGAGGAGGTGCCCAGCAGTTGTTCTTGCCAGTATTGTGCTGCTTCATAGTGTCTCTAGTACTTTTCCGCAATCGCAGGTCTTCTCCCGCTCCCAGTTTGCGTTGTCTCCAGCAGGCGCCATCTTAAGGTCAGGCAAATGGCTTGTGATCAGCGGTCCGCTTTTATGTTCCCTGGTGGCGTCCGCCGTCTGGCGCCCAAGCCTACCTTGGTTTTTACCAATGTGGCGCTGCCTCTGGCACTGCTAAACAGGCATTTACTGCCCTCCAGGGTCCACTTCACTAATGACGCTCTGCACTCCACCATACGTCCTGAACCCCGCGAACTCCACTCGCCAGCGCCATGGGGAAAGTCGCTTGGTGTTTCGGTGGGCTCCGACAGGAAGGGGGAGCAGCAACCCCTCACCGCTGCTCGTGGCACAGGGTGATCGCAGTGCCTCAACGCGCTGCTTCTTCTGATCCGACCACAGGCTGTCTCCCCAGCTGGACCCGTTCCTCACCAGCTCGCCTCTAATCATCTGCAATCCTGGAGTAGTATTCTGCTCTCAGTCATCCCGGCAGAGTCTTCATGGCTTGCCTATGACACCCGGGTATGAATTGGCGGCTTTTTTGGTGGGAGTATCTCTTTATCTTCTGTTGTCAGACATTCTGCAGCTGAGCCATCGTGGATCACGTCCACACGGCCATCTTGGCTAGCCAATCCCCCACAGCCACACTTTTTAAACATCTATATTGGTGGTTGTCTGAGACAGTGCCTGCCGCACACTACGAAAGGGGTTTCAGCACAGCTGCTTATGCGGTAATGCAACCTACAAGATACCCCCACTCCGAAAGAATATTATCCTTTGATGATGGGTAAGGATAATGAAACACTCAGTAAGCAGATGTCTGAACTTGGCAAGCACTGGCGGAACTAAAAATACCATAGCGAAGGTTGATATATACATCATGAATGGATATTGCTGGATGACCAACTCCTGATGAGGATGGTTAATCATCTTTGTAGTATACAATATAATTATGAAGGCCGACCTGTGATTTAATACAGGGAAATATACACAAAGAATTGTTTTGGGTTATTGATATGAACATGAGGCGCAAGAGATTACACATTTCCAACATATGATATTGAGCTTGAGCGTTTTTATATAGGTTGGATGCGCTGTTAACACAACCACAAGTCCCAGCACCATTTGGATATTGCTAGGAGACAGTATGATGCATTTTCAATGCACTGCGTTAAGCGCTACGTACGTGTGCCTAACATGTGCTATGAAGCTCTAACGGCTCTTATTTACATATATTGTATATATGCTAGATGGCCGCAACTACAAGTCCCAGCACCACCTGGATATAGATAGGTGACGGCATGACGCATTTTCAAAGCGCTGCGTATGTGCGCGCTTAGGTGACGTCATTGCCGTAACATGCCGATATGCCCCATCCATTATAATCACGGAAGACCTGCCGCCGGTTACCTCCCCTTCCAGCTTAAGTCCGGCCGGAGGTACTGACGAACAGGTAGGTGCCTGATTGCGCTGTGTGAAAGGACTGAATTGTGTGCATCAATGGGCGGGCCTAGTTATGCTTCGATGCACGCATGGGGACAATGCAGATTTTCCACAGTTTTAATGTAAAGAAAATCATGATTTTATAAAAAAAAAGGCACGAAGGCTAATATTATGCATATATCCCTTTTATTACTGCCCAAACACAGTAGCAACAATATATTAGAACTTAGAATACTATAAAACATTCCAGAACTTAGAACATTAATAAGTCCCCTTGAGCAGCAGCCATCTTCCTCTTTTGTGACTGCGAAAAAACAATAATTAACAAACCTCAAATTTACTCTGTCTCCAAACTTCTCCAGACTCCATTTCCAAACTTCCTCTTCTCAACTCTAACACCTTCTTCATCTTTATCTTCATCCTTAAATCAAAACCAAACAAATTAATTACAGGGCGGGTACAGAGGAGGTATAATATTAGCCTCCGTGCCTTTTTTAATAAAATCATGATTTTCTTTACATTAAAACTGTGGAAAATCTGCATTTTATGTCAAAGGCCCAGAGGCCAACATTATGCATGTTCAAAGTTCTTCCAAAACCTTCCCTAAAACATTTTCCACAGGCTTAAAGTAAAACTTTCTAAAAGTCGAATCATTTGACCAATCCGCAGCCTTTAAAATACCACCCAGACTGAACCCTTTAACAAAGGCTTTACTAGCCATTGCTCCTCTTACAGAATGCGACGCAAATAAACCAATATCCACTCCAGCCTTGACCATCACATTCCTAATCCATCTTGCCAAAGTAGGAGTTGACACAGCCCCATAAGGATTAACATATGAAATCAACAATTGACTACACTCCTTTTTCCTCAAAGCAAAAGTCCTTCTCTCATACTCCTTCAGACATTTAACTACACACAAAGAACTCTCACCCTCTAAATATGGGTACAAATCGTCCTAGACATAGTCTTTGTCCTTCTCTTTAACTCAAAACATACTCCCTCTGGTTGATAAAACCTTGAATCTACATCCAAAGCTCTAAAGTCTGATACCCTCCTAAAAGAGACCAGACATAAAAGCATCGTCACCTTCCAAGTTAAAAACTTCAATTCCAAACCTGAATTCGGTCCCCAACTCTCAAGCTCTCTCAACACCAAATTAACGTCCCAGAGTGAATCATACTTTGCCTTTGGCGGATTAACCACCCTTACACTCTTAGCCAACCTTTTAACTAAAACATATTGTCCCACTGGAACTCCATCTACAAAATCATGACCTGCTGAAATTGCAGATCTACTCAAATTAACCGAATTATAAGCCAAACCACTACAAAAAAGACTTGACAAATAATTTGCCACCTCTACCACAGGCGCCGAAATGGATCCAAGTTCCTCTCAACACACCAACCATTCCACTTTCTCCAAGCCGATCCATACACCCTAGATGTTCCCTTAGACCACGACTTTGACACACGCTCTTCAGCCTCCTTTGATAATCCCT
The DNA here is from genome assembly GCF_964261635.1 of Lissotriton helveticus. Classification (NCBI taxonomy): domain Eukaryota; kingdom Metazoa; phylum Chordata; class Amphibia; order Caudata; family Salamandridae; genus Lissotriton; species Lissotriton helveticus. The sequence continues at coordinate 708,137,752 of NC_136061.1, forward strand.
GCATTTGCCAAATTCTCCTGAAATCAACCATGCCATCAACTTCAACTGCCCTGAGATCACAAGATCGTGAAAATTTCCTTGAACATCCATCAAAAACTCCCTGCAATCTGGCAGAACTACCGGATCCTCCACCAACAAATTCATCACATCCGGGAACCATACCTGTGCTTTCCAAAAAGGAGTTATCAGAACCAACTCTATCTCCTCCCTTCTGACCTTGTTCAGCCCTCGGCCTGGTTGCCCCCACGCTCCCCGCCTGCTGCCTGCCTCCTACCTGCTGCCTGACTGCTGCCTGCTGATGCCACTCCAGCCCGGCGCCCCAGCCGCCGCAGGGCCGCCCGCCTCGATCGCCACTCCAGCCCGGCGCCCCAGCCGCCGCAGGGCCGCCCGACTCGATTTTCGCGCCGGTTTTTGCCGCGACCCCGCCCCCCCGCCTGCTGATAGGACAACGCGCTCCCCGCCCCACAGCTGACCCGCCCTCACGGATCCCTTCTTAAGGGGACCCCGACCTCCTTTCTGCAGCGACCACTGTGCCCTCGGCCTGGTTGCCCCCACGCTCCCCGCCTGCTGCCTGCCTCCTACCTGCTGCCTGACTGCTGCCTGCTGACGCCACTCCAGCCCGGCGCCCCAGCCGCCGCAGGGCCGCCTGCCTCGATCGCCACTCCAGCCCGGCGCCCCAGCCGCCGCAGGGCCGCCCGACTCGATTTTCGCACCGGTTTTTGCCGCGACCCCGCCCCCCCGCCTGCTGATAGGACAACGCGCTCCCCGCCCCACAGCTGACCCGCCCTCACGGATCCCTTCTTAAGGGGACCCCGACCTCCTTTCTGCAGCGACCACTGTGCCCTCGGCCTGGTTGCCCCCACGCTCCCCGCCTGCTGCCTGCCTCCTACCTGCTGCCTGACTGCTGCCTGCTGACGCCACTCCAGCCCGGCGCCCCAGCCGCCGCAGGGCCGCCCGCCTCGATCGCCACTCCAGCCCGGCGCCCCAGCCGCCGCAGGGCCGCCCGACTCGATTTTCGCGCCGGTTTTTGCCACGACCCCGCCCCCCGCCTGCTGATAGGACAACGCGCTCCCCGCCCCACAGCTGACCCGCCCTCACGGATCCCTTCTTAAGGGGACCCCGACCTCCTTTCTGCAGCGACCACTGTGCCCTCGGCCTGGTTGCCCCCACGCTCCCCGCCTGCTGCCTGCCTCCTACCTGCTGCCTGACTGCTGCCTGCTGACGCCACTCCAGCCCGGCGCCCCAGCCGCCGCAGGGCCGCCCGCCTCGATCGCCACTCCAGCCCGGCGCCCCAGCCGCCGCAGGGCCGCCCGACTCGATTTTCGCGCCGGTTTTTGCCGCGACCCCGCCCCCCCGCCTGCTGATAGGACAACGCGCTCCCCGCCCCACAGCTGACCCGCCCTCACGGATCCCTTCTTAAGGGGACCCCGACCTCCTTTCTGCAGCGACCACTGTGCCCTCGGCCTGGTTGCCCCCACGCTCCCCGCCTGCTGCCTGCCTCCTTCCTGCTGCGTGACTGCTGCCTGCTGATGCGACTCCAGCCCGGCGCCCCAGCCGCCGCAGGGCCGCCCGCCTCGATCGCCACTCCAGCCCGGCGCCCCAGCCGCCGCAGGGCCGCCCGACTCGATTTTCGCGCCGGTTTTTGCCGCGACCCCGCCCCCCCGCCTGCTGATAGGACAACGCGCTCCCCGCCCCACAGCTGACCCGCCCTCACGGATCCCTTCTTATGACGCCCCCTCAGCGACTGCGCAGCGGACGCGCGCAGCGGGAGCACCGAATGAGCGCCGAAGGTGCGCCAAAGGTAAGCCCGTCTGCGCCCGTCCGCGCCTGGACCGCGCCCAGTGCCAGGACCCCTGGCCCCCGCAGTTCCCAGCCCACCCGCCGGACGTACTACGCCGCCACCCTCAACGCACTCAACACCGGCCGATTCCCAGGATGCTACCGAGCCACCCCGAGACGCACCCACGGACCCTTCTGCTGTACCGCCTGCAAGTTCATCTGCATTCGGACCTGCCTCGCACCAGCACCCGCCAAGACGAACACCAGCAGCAACCACCTCAAGTGCATCCTGCTCAACACCCGCTCAGTCCACAGACACGCCATCGAACTCTGGAACCTCATCGACACCACTGCTCCTGACGTTGCCTTCCTCACGGAGACCTGGATGAACGCCTCCTCAGCGCCCGACATCGCCATCGCCATCCCAGAGGGCTACAAGATCACCCGGAGGGACCGCACCGCCAACCAGACAGGAGGAGGCATCGCCATCATCCACAGGGACACCATCCGCATCACGACCTTCACCGACGACATCCTGACTACCGCCGAACACCTACACTTCCAGATCCACACCGACCCGAAGACCACCCTCAGAGGCACCCTGATCTACCGACCCCCGGGACCACGCACCCAATTCAGCGAGGACATCGCCGACTCCGTCAGCCCGCATGCCCTCCCCTCCGCTGACTACATCCTCCTGGGGGACCTCAACTTCCACCTGGAGAACAACAACGACCGCAACACCACCACCCTGCTCGACAACCTCGCCAACCTCGGACTCAAGCAACTAGTGACCACCCCCACCCACCTCGCCGGACACACAATCGATGCCGTCTTCTCATCCAGCAAAGACATCGCCTTCAGCCACGCCACAGGACTCCACTGGACGGACCACAGCTGCGTCCACTTTACCTTCAGAAGAACGACGACCCACCACCACCAGCAACAGGTCGCCCGCAGAAGCTGGAGCAAGATCACAGCCGACCAGCTCGCCGCTTCCCTGAGCCAGCACCCTCCCGCCAGCTCAGCGAACCCCAGCCAGGCCGCCAACAACCTCACGAAGTGGATCAGCAACTGCGCGGACGAACTCGCCCCACTGAGGACCCCGCCCAGCAGACCCGGCAGCAAGAAGGCCCCGTGGTTCACCGACGAACTCAAGAGCTCCAAGAAGAACTGCCGAGCCCTCGAGAAAGCCTGGAGAAGGGAGCCAACACCGGTCAACATGACCACCCTCAAGCTTGCCACCCGGAAGCATCACCAACTGATCCGCGACACCAAGAAAACCGCATTCAAGGACCGGCTGGATAACAACGCACACAACAGCAAGGAACTCTTCAACATCGTGAAAGAGCTCTCCAACCCCAACGCCGGAAACAACGACATCACCCCATCGCAAGAACTCTGCAACTCCCTCGCCTCCTACTTCCACAACAAGATCGCGGACATACACAACAGCTTCAACACCCAACCGACGAACGCCACGTCCAACTCGACCGAACCACCGCCCCCCACCACCACCCTCCGCGCCTGGACTCCGATCTGCACCGAAGAAACCGTCCGCATGATGAACTCCATCCACTCCGGATCTCCGACCGACCCCTGCCCTCACCACGTCTTCAACAAGGCCGACGCCGTCATCGCACCCCACCTGCGTGACATCATCAACACCTCCTTCACCACCGCCACCTTCCCTGAGAGCTGGAAGCATGCCGAACTCAGCGCTCTACTCAAGAAACCAACAGCGGACCCCACCGAGCTCAAGAATTACCGCCCCATCTCGCTGCTCCCGTTCCCAGCCAAAGTCATCGAGAAGACCGTCAACAAGCAGCTGGCCGCCTTCCTCGAGACGAACGGATCCCTCGACCCCTCACAGTCTGGCTTCCGAGCCAACCACAGCACCGAGACCGCCCTCATCGCTGCCACCGATGACATCCGAACCCTGATGGACAACGGAGAAACAGCGGCCCTCATCCTACTAGACCTCTCCGCGGCCTTCGACACCGTCTGCCACCGCACCCTAGTGCATCGCCTCAGCAACGTCGGAATCCAGGAGAAGGCGCTGGAATGGATCATCTCCTTCCTCGACGGAAGAACACAGAGAGTCCGTCTACCACCGTACAAGTCAGAGGCCACCGAAGTCATCTGCGGCGTCCCTCAAGGATCCTCGCTGAGCCCAACCCTCTTCAATGTCTACATGAGCCCCCTCGCGGCCATCGCACGCCAACACAACCTCAACATCATCTCCTACGCCGACGATACCCAGCTGATCCTCTCCCTGACCAACAACCCCGCCGCCGCCAGAGCCAACCTTCACGAAGGAATGAAAGAGGTAGCCGAGTGGATGTCGACCAGCCGCCTGAAGCTGAACTCGGACAAGACGGAAGTCCTCATCCTGGGATCCTCGCCCTCCGCCTGGGATGACTCCTGGTGGCCCCCCACCCTGGGCACCGCACCCAAACCGACAGACCACGCACGCAACCTGGGCTTCATCCTGGACTCCTCCCTCTCCATGACCAAGCAAGTCAACGCCGTCTCCTCGTCATGCTTCAACACCCTGCGCATGCTACGGAAGATCTTCCGGTGGATCCCCACCGAGACCAGGAAGACTGTCACCCAGGCACTCGTCACCAGCCGACTGGACTACGGCAACGCCCTCTACGCCAGAACCACCGCCAAGCTCCAGAAGAGACTCCAACGGATCCAGAACGCCTCAGCCAGACTCATCCTCGACATCCCACGACACAGCCACATCTCCGGACACCTAAGAGACCTGCACTGGCTCCCGGTCAACAAGAGAATCACCTTCCGTCTCCTTACCCACGCACACAAAGCTCTTCACGATCAAGGCCCGAGCTACCTCAACAACCGAATCAACTTCTACGCTCCCAAACGACACCTCCGATCAGCCAGTCACGCCCTCGCCGCCGTCCCCCGCATCCGAAGAACGACAACAGGAGGAAGGTCCTTCTCCTACCTGGCCGCCAAGACCTGGAACTCCCTCCCGACCCACCTGCGCCTGACCCAAGACCACCTCGCCTTCAGGAAGAAGCTCAAGACCTGGCTGTTCGGGCAGTAGCAGCACCCCCCCCCCTAGCGCCTTGAGACCCTCCGGGTAAGTAGAGCGCTCTATAAATGCCTATGATTGATTGATTGATTGATTGATTGAAAACGGTGGAAACGCATAACATCTTCCCCCTTTCCAGCTCTGCAGGAAAGCATCCACTCCCTTCGCTTCTGGATCCGGCCTCCAACTGTAAAATTCCTTCAGCTGAGCATTCAACCTGTCTGCAAACAGATCCACATACAAAGGCCCCCACATGTTCTCCAGACTTAAAAACACCTCTCTCTTCAACCTCCAACTGCTCGCATCCCTCAGGTATCTTGAATACCAATCCGCTTCTACGTTGCTCAACCCTGGTATATATTGAGCCTGCACAACAATCTCCCTCTCCAGACAAAACTTCCAGAATTCCTTCGCTATTTCCGCTAACCCTTTTGAACGCGGACCACCCATCTTGTTTACATACTGAACCGCAGACAAATTGTCCATCTTCAGAAGTACACAACATTTCATCCTGTCCCTCACAAAGCTCTTTATCGCAAACGATCCCGCCAACAACTCCAAACAATTTATGTGCATATGTCCTTCCTCTTCCGACCATTGTCCCCCTGTCGAAACCTCTCCACACCGAGCTCCCCAACCGTACAAACTCGCATCCGATTCTATCTCCACCTCTGGCATCATTCCAAAAATCGCTCGACCGTTCCAAACTTCCAGACTCATCAGCCACCACTCCAACTCCTCCTGAGATTCCTGATTTATCACAATCCTCTGAGAATATCTCACATCCTTTCTTAAATAATGTGCCTTCAGCCTCTGCAAAGCACGATAATGTAGTAGAGCTGGGAATATTGCCTGAATCGAAGAAGACAGAAGACCCAACAGATGTGCCAACTGTCTCAAAGTAATCCATTCTGCAGACTTCACTCTCCTTACTTCCTTCCTGATCTTCTTCACTTTCTCCATAGGCAACTGCAACACACAATCCAACGTCTGTATCTTGAAACCTAAAAACGTCATCTCCTGGTTTGGAACCATACAAGACTTCTCCTTGTTCACAACAAATCCCAGATCCTCTATTACTCCCACCGCAAACTCTGTTTGTTCCTTCGCCAAAACTCTCCCTTCTGCCATAACCAAAATATCGTCTAGATAAACAATCAAATGAAAACCCCTTGACCTCAACCAAGCCACAATTGGCCTCATCACTTTGGTGAAACACTAAGGAGCTGACGTCAATCCGAAAGGGAGACTTTTGAACCTCCATCGCCTTCTCAACCACCTGAACTGAAGGTAATCTCTCTGATCCTGACACATCGGGATCGTTAAATATGCATCCTTTAAGTCCAACCTCGTTAACCAATCTCCTTTTCTCAACAAATCTCTTAACATATGTATCCCTTCCATCTTGAAATGGTTGTAAACAACCCAATCGTTTAACTCCTTCAAGTTGATTACCGGTCTCATCTTCTTGTCTTTCTTTTCCACAATAAACAAATTGCCTTTGAAACAACCTTGCACCTCCTCTGCGTACTATATCGCTCCTTTCCTCTCCAACTCCAACACTTCTTTTGTTACTAATTTTTCCATCTCTTCTGAAAACCTTAATACCTCTGGAACCCTTTCCTGAACTGGCACACAGATAAAATCTATCCTGTATCCAACCACAGTTTCCAAAACCCATGGATCCTGTGTTATCTCTTGCCATCTGGAAACAAACTGGGCTAGTCTGCCGTCCAATTTTACTTCCATAAATAAAGGGCCTTGTAAGTAACTTACCTGAGATTCCTCTCGGTCTCCTATCTGATCATCCTCCTCTTCCTCTTCCCCTCTGTCTTTGTGGGAATAAACTTCCTTGATTGGTCCACTGATAACCATATCCTCCTGAATAACCATAGCCTTTGATTTTTGCTCTCCAGCAGCTGGAGGTCACCGTTTTTAACTATGCGGATGACCTCCAGCTTATCTTTAATCTTTCTTCCTCTCCTCATTCTATTTCTAATTTTCAGTCAGTTATGGTTTTCATCAGGGACTGGATGAATCACAACCACCTAAAGTTGAACCCGGATAAGACCAAACTGGTTCTTACGGGTGGTTGCTCCAGTCCCTGGAATTCTTTATTTTGGCCTTCTTCTTTTGGGCCCCCTCCTTCTCCTTCTGCCTCAGTCAAGACATTAGGTGTCAAACTCAATAATCAACTCACTCTTCACTCACAAGTTAGTCATGTTGTTTCCTCTTGTTTTCTCACTCTCCGCACTATTCGCACTGTTTCTCGCTTTTTCTCTCCTCTGGCACTCAAGCTGATTATGTCCGCTCTTGTTGTCTCCCGGCTGGACTACGCAAATGCCCTGTACAATGGCATTCCAGCGTACAGCCTAGGGAAACTCCAGTTGGTTCAAAACCAGGCAGCCGGACTTATTCATGGCCTTTCTCACTCGCATCATTGCACTCCTCTTCTGAAGGCACTTCATTGGTTGCCGGTTAAAGAGAGGGCCTTGTTTAAGTTGGGTTGCATGGTTTTTCATTCACGGCGGGGCTCTGCTCCCGCCTTTATTTCTTCCATGATCAGGGAGTATATCCCCACTCGAGAGCTTCGCTCTTCTTCCCAGTCCTTGTTGGTGGTCCCCCGCTTTAAGCGCAAGAAGTGGGGTGGGTCAAACTTTTCTACTCTGGCACCCACTTTTTGGAACTCTCTACCGGATCACCTAAGACTGGCAACACACTACCTTCCCTTTCGGAAGGACCTTAAAACCTTTCTTTTTAAACAGGCCTTTTCCTTGTGATATGCTCTCACTTCTCTTTAGGCCTATCAGTTTTTAGGTGTGGTGGTCACTCTCCCCCACTGGTACCCTGCCCTCCATAGCGCCAAGAAACCGCTGGTGAATGCTGCGCTCAATAAATATTTTAAATTCAAATTCATAGCCAAATCCATTTCCATAACTTGCTCCATAGGGTCTGTTACCTCTTCCATAAAATCCTCTGGTAACACCATTTCCTCGGCCGGGGAACCGACCCCTTGTTCTCCCGGCCCAACCAAAAACACGCCTAATATCCTTCTGAGCTTTCTGTAAAGTATTGAAAGTACCCACGTACTTAGACATGTCCTTCACAAAATCATCCCCGAACAGCAACCCATTGCTCTGCTCACCCAATTCCTTGCCAGCCAAATCTGCAAGTGTTGGATCTATTTTAAACAAAATACTCTTTCTCCTTTCCAAACAGAGTGCTGCGTTAGCATTTCTCAGCAAACTTACAGCACGCTGAACCTATTGACGCATTTCTGCCACGTCAACTCCAGTGTTATTAGAATGTGCTTCTTCGCACAGATCAAAAATCTTAGTTAAGGGACCCAGAATATCAAGCATTCTATCCTGACATCCCTTCAATCCTTTGTCTAGACCCCTTCTCGGGTCTCTTCCCCCTTTGTTATTCAAAAAAGTTAACATCTTTTGATCTAATTCTGGCGTGAAGGCCACTTTACTATTTAGAGTTGGTCTCGGGCACTCCGACCTCAGCCGAGTTCTCATTTCCTTTGGCATCTCCCTCCTGATCCAATATCTTATGTACTTGGCAACATGTTCAACCGGGGACCACTGAGGAGATAGTGGATGTTGAATCAACAATGGGTCAAACATCTGTTCTCCTTGAGGATCCACAAAATCCTCAAACTCCAATTTAATCTCCTCATCCAACTTCCTTCTCTTTACCTTGACCTCTTCTACATCAGAATCCTCCATACTAGAGCTGCAAGTAAGCTCCACATCCCCACTAGTCGAACTACTATCACAAGCCACAGTACTATGTTCTTTTTTCTGTGCCTTTATAGCACTCTCTCTGGCCTTTATAGCCTTTTCCTTCCTTCCTATATTTTCCATTTCTTTTGTTGTTTTCTTTTTAATCACATTCTTCTTCTTTTACTTTCTTTTAACTCCTCCAGAAGAAGTACCTGCCTCTAACTCAACCTCCTCTGTGGTGTAGAAACCATCTTCCTCACCAGTTCCCTGTCTGTTCTCACCTTCCTTAGCTTTCTTTGATATTGTGTTCTCAAATCTCCTTTCCATACTAGCACAAAACTCTCCAAACTTCTTTTCCATAAACTCTTTCATCCTTTCCCCCATACCCAAATCTCCTTTAATAACTTATTACTTTCCTTTAATTCCTCCCTTTTATACTATCCAAAGTATTTTCAACCAAAAATATGCCTAAATCTAAATTCTCCATTCTCAAAACCACAAACCGACACCTCTCTGGGACCTTCCGAACTTCGTCTGACTGAAACTGACATCGTTCAGTCAGACTACAAAATTCCTCCCAAAATATGGCCGACCACGTCTCCTAATTAAACACCTTATGATTCCCAATCTTTTAAAATGGCCGCCGCACGTTACGTACGTACGGCGGTCCTTAATGCTCAGAAAGCCTCTCTCTTCAGTGCGCGTCAGTCCCCGCGCTTCTCCCCTCAACGTTCCTCAAGCTGCCTCTCCTCACGCGCCCGTTCCTGACGAAACGCAGCATGCGCTCGTGACACCACGAGTGCTCGAGACACTTCCACGCGCTCACCACCAACGGCAAATTTCCCAACTATACCTAACTAAAGGTAATTTGTTACATTTCCAAACACAAAACTCCTATAGTACCTCACCAAAAAATATCGTTACAAAATATTCCTATTTATATAATTTCACACGTTCGATAACAAAAAAACGCTATCTTTTTCTCTATTATTTTCCACTAATCTCCTATCTTACATACATAATTCGCTTATGATCCCAATTAAACAATATATCTCAAACCTGTTAATAAATATTTCTTTCCAATTAACTTTATACAGAAAATTAAAACATGGTACTTATCTTAGGTTTGAGCAGCAACAAAAGAGGAAGATGGCTGCTGCTCAAGGGGACTTATTCATTTTCTAAGTTCTGGAATGTTTTATAGTATTCTAAGTTCTAATATATTGTTGCTGCTGTGTTTGGGCAGTAATAAAAGGGATATATGCATAATGCTGGCCTCCGGGCCTTTGACATAAAATTCTAGCTAGCTAATCTTTTATCATGATGAAAAGCTATTGAGTGTCTTCTTAGTGATCGTATTAAGCGTAACACCAGTTCATTTTGAGAAACCGCACTCTTTTGGTAGTTCCTGACTGAGAGGGGCTGGCTAACTTCTACAGACGCATCCCGTGCCGAATGGGGGTTGGTGGAGTACCTTCTGGCTCGATTCTGCACAGTTGTGTGCACCCTACATCAGACATTGGCCCAAGCAAGTGTCTCCTAGAGTGGGCAGATTACAGTTTTTTTAGCACCACGATGGTTAATATAACAACATCTGTATATGTTAGCCAATATCGTTTCTTTAAGAGTTTCTTTAGGTGTTTATATAAGACTGATGTTTCTCAGCCAACAACTTTATTAACACAGAGTGACCTGATGGTTGTAGAACCCTGTGATACTAAACATCAAGTGAACTTTAAAGACAGCTATGGTCAAGGCAAATGAGCAGTTAAATATTGTGATAGATAGCCATTTTCTAAGTAAGCAGACTTTGATCATGGTTTTTACTATCTTTTACCGTATAATACAGAGCGGTGCCTCATTCCCTGAGCGGATGCCAGGTGAGGTGGAGAGTGCTCCCGCATAAAGACGGGTAAGCAGAAAATTCTTTTCTTAAAATGTTTTCTTAATGTACACATTTTGGTACATGATACATTGATGAGTATCTCTGGCAATGATGATGTTGCATATATAGAGCATTCATAACAGCTATAATGTTTGAATGGTTTTAGCAGTACTGTATAAAATCATTTTTCTTTTTTCAGGGCTATATTCACTACTCCTGTGAAATCAGATCGCAAAAATCAGGTGAATGTAGGTTGTATTGAACCAACCACGGTATTAAGATAGTACCTGATTTTACACAATTTTCACAATTTTGCAGTAGCGATATTCCTTCTAGGTCCTGATGAAAGCCTTGATCAGATTAGGATCAAAAAGCTGAAACATGTAGACCTGCCATTGATTTGGACCACTACAGTTATTTCTTTAAACTGCATAGGCACTGTTTTAATCCTGACACCTGGACAGCGCCTAATAAAATTGTGTTCTGTCCTGGTACCCAATTTTAAACACTCCTCAGTCACATATTTTCACATGCACAGCAACCATCACCTCTAAACTATTCATGCTCCACTTCGTTGGGAATCTTACTTGATTCCATCTCACTTTACCTCGAAAAACATCTGTGAGCTCTCTTCCTCTGTTGAGAAGGTTGCAGCCCTCGGTTGCACTAGGTTTTGCAACCAGGAGGAGATCCCAGATGATGAAGCATGCCACTTCGGTGGGTGATCGGATTCCGTCCTCTTTAAGAGGACTTCTTTAACCAATTCAGTTTTTGTTTCTGTTAATGCTCAGTTTTTCTAGACCCACGTTTTTTTCTTGTGTTATTTAAGGTTAAGAGTGGGGATTAAATTCCGTCTGGCCTCAAAAATATTGTCCCTAGGACCCCCGTTTAAATACTTTGTGATATATATAGGAACTAAAAATATACCTACAACTGTGCTGTAAGAGAATTGACATAAGAGACTGCATCAACTATAATTGATTGCTGAGACTGCATCAATTATAATTGATTGCTGGGACTGTTGCTGCATGTTCAGTAGAACCAAACATGTTAAAAATTGTGAACAAAAATATTTTTAGACCTAACCTGCTTACTATTATCTATGATTTTAACTCTTGAGGCATTAGACTGGCCTCTCGGCTATGAAGATTTTTCCCAGAATGGCATGGACTCTAATAGCTGACACTTAATGAAACCTAGGGAGTGTCACTCCATCTTATGGTTGAGTAATTTTAATATCCGATGTTGTAACCGAGTTGGCATGGCAACTTGCGGTCTAAGCGATATTCATGGTGAACCTTTAATGCATTTCAGTCAAAGTCTTTTAGTTTAATGCTCTCAATTAGCTTATTGCTAAGCATTGGCTGCGCTTCACTTTTGACTCATTTGCTGGCTCTCCTATACTAAAGCCCACCTACATAGGAAGAGACTGTTGGAGCGTTATTGATTATTTTTGTTGTTGTTTACAGATGATATGTTAGGTCGCTTCTCAGGGTATGAAGTTCAAGAAAATGAATTTAGTGATCATAATTTACTTGCAGCTCTCCTCTCAGATATATGTACGCCACTCCAACTCTGGTAAGGTGTTCGCCCCCTTAGTCACCACTAAAAACAAAGACGTTTTACAGAAATGGGATAGGATCGACAAATGTAAATTGTTTAATAGTATTGTTCTGCACACCAGTGATGTCATCAGTGATGTCACTGACCATGCCATGAATGATGTAATATGTGACATCATCAGCAGTGGATTGCGGGCGCACGAGTTATACTTAGTACAACTAACTATAACGGAGGAATTTCAATAGTTTTGTACGAGTGAAATGTCCAGCTAGCTATAACACCCCTAAAACCTATGGTTTTTTCAGTTAATTTCTAAGGTTTTTTGAATGCTAATTCCTAACTATAATGTCTGAAACCTATGGTTTTTAAGTGAATTTCAAAAGTTTTTTTAAATGCTGATTCATAACTATAACATGTCTGAAACCCATGGTTTTTTCAGTGAATTTCAAAGGTTTTGTGAATGACAGTTTTTAAATGTATTAATTGTTATATTTATTTTTTTGATACTGATTTACTACATTTTTTTAACTATTTATTTTTAGATATTTTATTTTTTAAATTACATTATAATGACATTATACATTACAAAATATACTTTCTCAGAATGAATTACTTTAGTTTAAATACTTTGCAAATATGCAATAGACTTTTAAGTACAGTAGTTACAGTTGTTGCAATGGGCAACATAATTTCAAACACTATGCAACAGTGAGCTCAATGTGAATTTCAAGTTAAATGCAATTAGTTACTTTCTGGATTACTTTTCTAACCACAGGACTGGATCCTAGATTCAGTCCTTGGACATCTCCTGTAAACAGTTGAGTAAAAGCGTTTTGGTTACAGTAGTGATTTTTAAGGAATATTATTGTATTTTAAAAGTTGACACTAAAAAACTTTTTCACATAGAATCACCAATGTTATCCTAAGGGAGGAAATTCACTTAGCAGGGAAGTAGTGTTATTGTTACTTTTTCTTACTCAGTGGTGGATCCTGGATCCAGCACTGGTGCATCTCCTGTAAACAGTTGAAAGAATGTGTTTAAGTCATACAGGCGATTTTTAAGGAATATTTTTATTTTGTGAAAATAGACACTTTGAAACTTTTCTGGTGAAAATCAGAAAATGGATTCGTATAGAAGGAAATACAAGTTACTGGTAAGTATTGTTAGATTTACTTTTCAGGGTCAGTGCTGGGCTAAAAGATGCAGCACTGGGTTCTCTCCTGATAACAGGTGAGTAAATCGGAATTTGTTGTTCGGATGATTTTAGGTGAATATTTTAAAGTTCCAAAACTCCACACTTAAATTTTTTTCCAAGTGAAGCCAGTCAATGTTAGCCTATGGAAGGAAATTCAAGTTACTTGTAAGTATGCTTAGAATTACTTTTCAGGACCAGTACTGGGCTCAAAGATGCAGCACTGAGGTCTCTCCTGATAATAGGTGAGTAAATCGGAATTCGTAGTTCTGCTGATTTTTTAAGAATATTTTAAAGTTCCAAAACTCCACACTTAGAAGAAAGTAAAATCACTCAATGTTACCCTATGGAAGGATATTCACTTAGCAGGTAAGTAGTGTTATTGTTACTTTTTCTTACTCAGTGGTGGATCCTGGATCCAGCACTGGTGCATCTCCTGTAAACAGTTGAAAGAATGCGTTTAAGTCATACAGGCGATTTTTAAGGAATATTTTTACTTTGTGAAAATATTTTTTATTTTAAAGGTTTTATATAGCGCTGGATAGACCCGGAGGTATCAGAGCGCTTTATATGAGCATCAGATCATAGTTACAGGTTACATTGTTACAAAGGTTCCACAGTTATTAGAGCATGGCAACACAGTTACTAGTAAGGTCGAGATAAACAATAAGCACAAATACGTAAGGGGAAAAGCAGGCAAGGGGAAAGATTCAGGGGGGGTAGGAGCTGGGGAAGTAGGCAGGTAATGAAGACAGGAAAGAGGAAGGGAGGGTGAAGGACACCGCATAGAAAGAGGAAGGGAAGGGCGAACAAGGACTCAAACCGGTAGGCGAGTCAAAGCAACGTCCAAAGTCCAGTAAGCTGTGATCCCAGGGGAAGTAGTATAGCTTCCCAATCTCTGTTGCGGGAGGCAAAGTGGTGTCTTTATGGGCGAGCCGTGTCCACATCTAATATTGCTGGTTCCCCCTGCATCATAGTAGAGGGGCACTGAAGTGGACTCCGAGGTCTTTGCCCTGCCTTGCACATAAATGTGCCCACCTGCCACTTTGTTAGGAGCTTACGCGTGCAAGCCAGGCCCTCATGCATCTTCTGAAAAGTCCCCTTTATTTATGGAAACTCCACCGCCGCCTACCGCTTCAGGCAGAAGGGGGTTCCACGCCCATCAAGACGCCACTTTGCATAATTGGAGCGGAGGATGCAGCAGTCGCAATAAGTGCGTGTACAACTACCCTTCTTTCATTAGTCTGTCCAAACCTGACATTGTGTGCCATCAATGCTGCCGCAGTCCTGGAGAAATGTGTCATGTGAATGCTTTTGTGTGTGCGTCTGTGTGTGTATGAGGGTGTGTGTGCGGACGCATGTGTGTGTGCACCTGTGCGTGTATGAAAGACTGTGTTCACATTTGTGCGTGCTTGTGCATGTCTGTGCGTGTGATGGTGTGGAGTTGTACTTGGGTGTTTTTGAACTAGAGCATGTGATTCTATGTGTGCTTGTGTTTGTGCACGCAGATGTTTCTGTATGTGTGCCTATGTCTGTGCGTGTGATGGTGTGTGCATGTACTTGAGTGTTTTTGTACTAGAGTATGGAATTGTATGTATGCTTGTGCGTGTGGATGTTTCTGTATGCGTGCTTGTGTGCGCCCTCTGTTCACGTATGAGAGTGTGTGCGCGCATTTGTGTGCTTGTGCATCTCTGTGCATGTGATCGTGTGTGTGTATGCATGTACTTGTGTGTACGTCCTTGGAAATTTTTGTTCTGGAGCTTGTGATTGTATGTGTGCTTGTGTTTTTGGTAGTCTCTGTGTGCAGATCGGAGGGGGCACTCTTCAGGAACGATTATTTTTCAGGGTCAGTGCTGGGCTAAAAGATGCAGCACTGGGTTCTCTCCTGATAAAAGGTGAGTAAATCGGAATTCATTGTTTGGATGATTTTAGGTGAATATTTTAAAGTTCCAAAACTTCACACTTAGAAGAATTTCCAAGTGAAACCAGTCAATGTTAGCCTATGGAAGGAAATTCAAGTTACTGGTAAGTATGGTTAGAATTACTTTTGAGGATCAGTACTGGGCTCAAAGATGCAGCACTGAGGTCTCTCCTGATAACAGGTGAGCAAATTGGAATTTGTAGTACATCCAGTAAGCACCACAGAGCTGCGTAGCAGAGAGAACTAAAAAGGGGCACGGCCTGCACCACCTCTCTGCAACGCAGCGCAGTGGCGCTTCCTGGAAGCACCTGGTGGACTACTTGGCCCCCAAGGTCCCTCAGGTTTGAAGTTGAATTTTTTCCCCAACATAAAACGTGCCACAGGGCGTTTTTGCACATATCACGTCAGGCACAGTCCCCTCCCTTCACCACTGTGTAAACATGCCCTGTAACCGTTCTAAGTTGAGAGATTAAGTCTCCTTCAATCCTAAGGATCCCTAGGGTCAAACTAGCCCACTAGGTACCTCCAGTAAGCACCACCTCTCTGCATTGCAGAGAGGTGTAAAAAGGGGCATGACCTCTGAACACCTGCTCTCTCTTCCAAATACCAAAGCAGTTTGGTACGGTAGGGTGGGAGCTGCGAGGCTCCCGCCCTGCCATAGCAAACTACAGTGTCCCGGGGTTGGGCCCCCGGGACACTGTAGGAGCCGGCCCTGGGGGGGTGGTGGTCCCCAGGGCCATCATGGGCTCCAGGAGGGGGGCCGCATTTTTATTGTGCCAGCCAAAATATCCTTGTCAGGTATATCATTTGAAAGAATAGCATTTGTTAGTGTTGTTTTCAATATCATTGTTAAAATGACAATTATATGTAAAAATTTTGTGTAGAATTTTTTTTATATTATTGCAGTGTTCTACATGTTATATGTTTTTTAATGAAAAGTTTCAAAATGTTTTAGGGATGTGTTCTTGGTTTTGTATATTACATTTATTTATTTTTAAAGAAATTTTAAAATGTTTAATGGATGACTTTTTTGTATTTTAAGAGAATTGAGTGGGTAGAATTTCAGATATTTTAAACATTTTAAATTCAGTTTTATATTTAATGTTTTATGATTTTATTTAAATGTTTGCATATGTATTAATTGAATGAATGAATGAATGATTGAGTTTTTTAGAGCTTACGGTTACTATTAGGAGCATCCCGGTGCTAGAATTGTATTTTTATAAAAAGATTTTGCTTTTTTTTTACCTGCTTGATGTGGGGTTTACAGAGGAAAATGGCAGGAAGTATTCTAGAGAGCATTAACTTTTTTATTTAGAAAAACATATTTTAAAAATTAATAAAAATGTTTATTAGAGACATTTTTATATAGCTGCTAACTCTTTTACAACTTGATTTAAAAAATTTTTTTTGCTATATTTTAAAATAAATGTTTCTAAAATGTGTCTTACAAAATATAATTCAGTATGTTTTTATTTTGTTTTTCTTGTTATGTTCTGACTATTAAAGCCAATATTGAAAAAAACATTTATACAATTAAATAAATTTTAGCTTTTTAGGTAGAATGTTCATGTTTTTAACATATATATATCTATCTATATATATATATATATATCTATATCTATATATATATATATATCTATATATATATATATATAGATATAGATATATATATATATATAGATATCTATATATATATAGATATATATATATATATATATATCCAAAACAAAGGTTGTCCACTTGAACGAAGCCGCACAGCCACAGGTTGAAATTCAGCAATTTATTGGAGATGAGAGCAGCAGCCTGCAAGTCCATATGGTGTCCTCAGTTAGTATGTGCCCAGCGCGTTTCATGCTTCCTTAACACTTGGTCAGGGGCGAATTTCTTATATTCAGTCCCAGAGTCTATTGCCAGCACCTGTGCTTGAATGACGCTCGCCTCAGTGGGCGTGGCAGCAGGCACTGCCTGCTGGTTTTTTAAGTGCATTACCAGTGTTCCTCAAGTGAGTGGCTCATGGGGTGCAAAGTACAAGAAAATTAAAACCCCAGTGGCTTGAAAAACACAGTCCTGAGCTTTACGGACTGCAAAGTGTCGCCCCCATCCCTGCTCCTCTGGCCCTCAAGGTGCTGTCGTGATTAGGCTTGAGCTGAGATCGGCTATGCAGTGGGGCTTCATTCGCGACCGGACTTGTGTGCCATTAATCCAAAACAAAAGTTACCCACTTGAATGAAGCTGCACAGCAACAGGCTGAAATTCAGCAATTTATTGGAGGTGAGAGCAGCAGCCTGCAAGCCCATACGGTGCCCTCAGTTAGTATGCGCCCAACGTGTTTCGTGCTTCCTGAGCACATAGCCAGTGTTCCTCAAGTTAGTGGCTCATGGGGTGCAAAGTAAAAGAAAATTAAAACCCCAGTGGGTTGAAAAACACAGTCCTGAACTTTACTGGCTGCAACGTGTCGCCGACATCCCTGCTCCTCTGGCCCTCAAGGTGCTGTCGTGATTAGGCGTCAGCGTTGAGCGCATACTAACTGAGAACACTGTATGGCAGAGGTCTTCAAACTTTTGGATGCCGAGACCCCCCTGTCAACATTTTCAAGCGTAAGGACCACCTCCTGACAAAAATTTCTAAACCTCTAGGCAGGGCTACTGGAATTATGAGGAAGGTGAGGACCAAATTATGCGACAGGCTTGACTAAATTGTGTGAGTTGAAAATTTAAATAATGTTCTGTAATGCTGCGTATTTTGGGGTAGCATTGCTTTATTATTTAGAATTTTTTTAAACACAGTAACACTGAGGAAAGATTTCACCCCATCAGTACCGTTTATAACCAAAATACAGCAATTAACATCAGAAAGATGTCTAGTCAACCTCTGTGAAGGGCCTCCCACTCCGCAGGAATACGTGCTGCCACATTAGAAGCTCACCTGGCCATGGCCGGGAGCAGCAAGGGTCCCTTCAAACCGTGGCGGTCTTGTGCAGAGTTAAGCAGTTTACCCATGCCCCTTTCCTCTCACCCCCTTCCTTCCATCCCTCTCTTCTCTGCTCTCCCAACCCCGGATCCCTCTCTCACATTGCAGGCAGATGGTTATCAGCCCCATGACACCTTTTGGTAACAGTAGCGCAGTACAAATGTAAATAATAACAGGCAGAAGCAGGGGATCCACTAGACCTGAACTTCGGGGGGGGGGGGTTTAACACTTCCAGCCAGGGCTTGTCCAAGCAATGGTCGCACGCGGGGCAACAGTCTTTCCACCTTCTCCTTGAATTCCCTCACTACCACTCACCAACAATACACCTCATCTCTCTTTATAGCACCTGTCTGACAAACATTTCATTTTTTTATAGCGCTACTCGTAGTTTACTCACACTCAGTTCAGTGATGTGCATGGTACATCTTCTTTGTACCAGGCACTTTAACCTTCTGCACTGTGTGGGTGACAAGAGTGCCCATGTGACTGCACGGTGAGCAATGCAACAGTGTGAGAGTAGGGTAAAAGGAGTGACTACAGGGTGAGTGAGGTGACCATATGAATTTGAGTATGGCTGTATGTGCAGAGTGGGACGAATTAGGGCATGGTTAGTGATGGCCTTGTTTGAGTGAGCTACAGATTGAGCAGTGAGGGGGGGTACAGGTGAGTGAAGTATCATATGAGTGCAGGGTGAGAAGTGTGCTTGTGTGACTGCAGGGTGAGGTACAGAGTGAACAATGCAAGCACATTTTTAGTGCAGAGTGATCACTGAGAGCAGAGTGAGAACCATAAAAAAACTAAGCTTTGGTAACCAGTTAACAAAGGCATGTAAATATGCTAATGGTCTTTAAAGACCTGTGAAAACTCGGGCCGGATATAAGACTCCAGACACTGCGCAGCCGAGCCCCCAGGAGCGCGAGCTGCACTGCAGCAGCCCGGACTGAGACACAGGATGGGGGAGGAGGGGGGCTGAAACCCTGGAGCAGGGCCGGACTGGGAACCAAAACCGGCCCTGGAAAGTGCTCGGCCGCCCCCCCCCCCCCCCCAATCGGGGGGGGGGGCGGGAGGGGGGGTTGGAGGTGCTGCCGAGCGCTTTACTAGGGCCGTTTTTCGGCCGATTTTGTTGCAGGGCCGATTTTGCAAAAAACGGCCCTGTAACAAAATCGGCCCCCAGGGGCTCAAAACCGGCCCCCACTCTTGCGGCGCACCGGGGTATTGCCCGGTGCCCGCTATAGCCAGTCCGGGCCTGCCCTGGAGGCCAGGGCAGAAGTGTGTCTGTGAAGGCGCGACCCCCTTCACATCACTCCACAGCCCCCCTGGGGGTCGCGCCCCACAGTTTGAAGACCCCTGCCGTATGGGCTTGCAGGCTGCTGTTCTCACCTCCAATAAATTGCTGAATTTCAACCTGTGGCTGTGCGGCTTCATTCAAGTGGGCAATTTTTGTTTTGTATATATATATATATATATATATATATATATATATATATATATATATATATATATATATATATATATATATATATATATATATATATATATATATATATATATATATATATATATACATATATATCCATATCCTCAACGTGCCTGCTCACAAATAACATCAGGCTCCAGCACGCTCGGGCTCTCTTAAACTGACTTTATTGTGGCTGCAAACACAGGTAACACATTTCAACCGCAGCTGCGGTCTTTGTCAAACCTAATGTTGCCACCATGTTCATTTTCAGTTATACTACCATGTACAGTTTCAAAACGTTAAAGTGACAGTGCTAAATATTTCAATTCAAGTGTCATGTGCGTTATTCCACTTATACAATTTCTCAAAAAGATTTATCCTGTCCCCTATTTGTTGATACATCTCAACAAATAGGTAAAGTGAACTATGCCAGTACGGAATTAAGGAAAGATCACATATGTTGAATATACCTTCACAAAATCGACAGTTGGTTCCACAAGCAATTCATGAAATAGAGGATCATTATATTGCACCAGTGTCCTTATTTTTCAAAATCCATTATAATGTATGCAACACATTGCATTCCTCCAATTCATTGAGACCAACCATAAGTCACATGAATGCTTGTTGTCTCCAAATTGTTCCCAATATAATCACAACAACATACAGGGCAAGTACCCTTTAGTATTCATTGCTTTAATATCTAAAATTGCTACTGATTATATACAGATCCAAGTGGTGTTAAAGTGTTGTGCAAATAATGTGAAACTTTTAAAACTTCGATAGAACATTATTTATAGGATTGGACTCAGATAATAAATGTCTAAAGCAAATTAATTGAGATTGAAACCATAAACTACAGCAGCCTCACATACAGTAGCCTTCCTGATTCAATTTCATAGGTGGACAAGGCAGATCTTCCTCAGTGTTGAGGCCTTAAAGGATGTTGGAGTTAAAATGTAAAATATATATCGAGATTCCAATTGTCTTAAATATTTCTCTCAATTGCCACCCCTTATTCTGTTTGGCACCTGTTCTAAGACAAAATATTCCAAATCCTGTACGTTACTCTCATGCATCTGTACAGAGTGCCTCGCTACTGGGTATGTCTCAACTTTATTTTTGATGGCTCTAATATGCTGTCAAATGCACGCAAGATAGTACTTCCTATGTAGAAATCCAGACAACTACATCTTACGGCATATACTACAAACTCACTTTTACAGTTCAGAGGTTTCATGATCTTTCACTTTCTGTCTGTAAAAGGTACATATATCTCTCTGGTGTTAACGCCATAATTGCAGGCTTTGCATTTGTGGCAGCATTTAAATCCCTTACTTCCACTCAACCATGTTTCCTGCTGTTGTGTGCCTGGACTATTAATCACAAATTCTTGCCTAATCGATGTTGCTTTACGAAAAGTGATATGAGGTCTATTTTGTGATTTCGGCCCTAAAATCGTCTCACTGCGCACTAAATGCCAGTGTTTCTGAAAAATAGCTCTAATCTTTTGATTCTGAAAGTTATACCCAGTGACAAAACGACAGTTTGGATCTATCTGGCCAGAAGTGTCTTTTTTACTGTTTCTGTCTGTGAAGATTAGCTGTTCCCTAGGTTTTAAGTTTGCTTTGTTTTTAGCCTTTTCTAGGATAGGTTAATTGTAACCTTCTGTCTCAAATTTTTCATTCAATTCTGTCTGTGCTTTGTAAAGCTGTTCCGGACTGCTACAGTTTCTTCTCATTCTCAGATTTTTGCGTAAGGGATACTGGGCCAGATGTAGGTATGCCAATACCGGTCAGTAACGGCCGAATTTACCGAATTTCGGCCGTTACCGACCGGTATTGGGCATTTGGGATGTAGGGGACCCGAAAACATCCGAATCGGTAAAGTTACCGAATCGGAAACCTTACCGAATCGGAAAAAATACAGAATCGGAAAATATACCGATTCTGTAAAGTTTCCGAATCGGTAAATTTACCGAATCGGAAAAAATACCGATTCGGAAAATATACCAATTCGGAAACCTTACAGATTCGGTAAATTTACCGATTCGGAAAATAAGAAATGGTAAAAATGAGTTTTTGAGATATAGGACACCTCTCAAATACCGAATTTGCATGAAATTCGGTATTTAAGAGTCGGTATTTACCATGGATTTGAATCAGGTGGTAAACAGGTGCATGGTATAAAAAAGGCCCCAAAATGCAACATTTTCACCAGAATGGTGGCATTCTATGTCATTGTGAGGCGGATACGGCTACAGGCAGAAGGAGAGAGGGTCCGGAGGAGGGAGGAGCAGGTGTACAGGCAGAGGATCACTCTATTCCAGCTTACTGAGCCTGAGATCCTACAAAGGTACAGCCTGGCTCCCCAAACTATCCTGGACCTAATCAGGGACCTTCACCCACTATTGGAACATCCAACCACAAGGGCACACGCCATCCCACCCCATGTGCAGGTGCTGTGCAGCCTACACCTGCTTGCTTCTGGGAGTTACCAGAGTGTGATTGCTGTGGTAGGTGGGGTGTCCGAGAGCTGTCTATCACGTTTCTTTAAAAATTTCCTTGATGCTATGTTGCAGAGAATGCATTTCTACATCATCTTCCCTGCAACGCATGCAGAACTGCTAAGGACAAAGACAGACTTTTATCAGATGGCGCATTTCCCAAACATAATTGGCTGTATTGATGGTACCCACATACCAATATGCCCACCTGCTGCCACAGAGTACATTTATCAGAACCGGAAGTCCACCCACACCATAAATGTACAGGTGATCTGTGATTCCAAGTACATGATCACTGACCTAGTAGCCAAATTCCCCGGGAGTACCCACGACTCCTACATCTTCCAAAACAGTGGGATCTACGCACTCCTGACAGCGGGGGAATTTGGCGAAGGATACTCGCTAGGTAACACACTGTGTGAAACTCCCTTGATACGTATTACAGGTGGATGTGTGTGTGTGCATGTGAGTAATTTTTTTTCTCTTGCCATTAGGGGACAGTGCATATGCCCTGCAGTCCTTCATCCTCACTCCCTACCTCAACCCTACAACACCAAGTCAGAGGAGATACAACAGGGCACACAAGACAACCCGAAACATTGTGGAGCGCACCTTTGGCATGTGGAAGAGCAGGTTTCGCTGCCTCCACAAGAGTGGAGGTGCCCGCCAGTACACACCAATCATCTGCTGCAAGATGATTGCAGCCTGTGCTATGCTGCACAACCTTGTGGTCAAGAAGGGCGCAGCAGTGGATCGCTCAGATTACGAGGACCATGATGATGAGGAAGCAGTGCCTGAACCACACGCATCTGGAGTTGCAACACCAACTGATGGCAGACACAGGTGGGATGAGATCACACGCAACTACTTTTAAGTAAGTAAAGAGACACAGACAGGTGGAGTATGCACCAAATGTAGTTTAATTTGGTAATGAGGTAGATTATTAAAGCACAACTGTGCAACAAAAAGTATTTAACTGCAATGATGTCAGACCTGGTTCACCTCACCATGAACTTTAAAAGTCATTTCCTTCCTCGCTTCCCTGTAACACCTGTAGGTTGCTCACCCTGCTCACTGTCTTGCTGGCCTGTGGCCTCAGCGTGGCGCCTGCTCCTCCTTGTTTCAGGGACAAGGGTGCTTCCTATACTGCTCCTGCTAGTGCTCTCATCACTGACAGGCACATCCAGAGCAGCTGTATGTGCAGTTTGGGCATTTAACAGCGCCTCAAGAGCACTGGTCATACTGCCCATGCCCCTAATGACCTCATTGGTGTTTTGGGTCATAGCCTCCTGCATGTTACTGCTTCTCCTTTATGACAGGGATGTGGCAGTGGCCAGGTGGTTGATGGCTTTATTTAGTCCATGACCACGCTGCCTTTCTCTGCGCCTTGCCTCGAAATCAGTGTCTAGTTTGGTGCATAGCAGCTGCACCGAGTTGCCAATTACGCGCATCCCTGCTGCCATCTCTTTGTTGACTTGTACCAGCTCACGGATGCCCTTAACTATTTCTCCAATGTTGCTGTTCAGGGACCTCATTTGCCGTTGGCATGCCTGGATGGCTCTTCCCTGCATCCTCTGTATTCTCACCATGCTCCCCTCCAGACCACGGAACACACTTTGACCCTCAACTGGTGCATCTGCTGGCCTCTCTTGGACTCTGCGGCGTCTTGCACCACTATGGGCCACCCCTGCACTGGAGTGCCTTGTACCAGTGCTGACATCTGAAGGCAAGTTGTTTGTTTCGTCGCCCTCAATGTCAGCTGCTGCAGACTCCATTTCTAGGAGTGTGGCCACAACATGCCTCCTGCTGGGTTGTGATGCAGGTGTGGAATCATGCTGTGATGCTGGCATTTCTGGGGATGACAGCAACAGAGGGGATTGAGATCTGTCTGGGGACGCCAGGAAATCTTGAGGCATTTCTGAGTCTTGTGCAGGAGGATGGCTACTTGATGCACCTGTGTCCTGTGGTACAGTGTGGGTAGTTGGACCTGCTTCCTGACTCTCCTCCCTCTCAGGTGGTGTGCCTTCAGTCTCCTGTGAGCGCCTGCGAGACATTTCACCTGTGGACATATGAGCGTACATTAGCTAAGCGCTACTGTTACAGTCACTACAATTAAATATGTATCACATTGGCTATATTCTCTAAGGAGTCATTTCCTTCACTAGTTGGTTGTTGTGCTGTATGACAAGTTATTGCATCTCTTGACTACATATCGCATCATGCATTGGCCCTGTATAGTGCTAGCAGTACTGGACTGGGGTTCACTTGGCCACAAAGGGTACAGGTAAGGATGATGGTATGGGGGGGAATGCTGTGCATGTCTCTTACCTTTTTTGCTTGCAGCTCTGGCCGAGCTGTCTACTTCTCCCAGTCCGCAGACGCTGTCCGGTTCAATGGTTGAGGCCACCATCTCCTCCAGGTCAGTAAGGGGGGGTGCTGGGTTCTTGCCTCCACCAGTTTTGGATGCCTGCTTGTGATGTTCAAACAACAAGTGATGGACTGAATGTGGATCAATGTCACACACTCCCCCAGTCAAAAGATCTGGGCCCAAATCCATCGTTTTTTTGCACTCCACACCACCCTGGGTTAGACAATGGCGATATGCAAATCAGCTCTGACCCTGTTGCCCCATGGGAACAGTCCAGTCCGAACTACAAAAGCCATGTCCTTCCCAGAACGGAATCAAGCATCCGAGGACCGGACCGGTTTCGAGGTAACACCTCTCTTCAGCCCGGCTAGCTTGACTCCAAGTGGTGTGGAGTGCCTGGGACCCACGTCTGGGCATCCCCAGCGCACTTAGGGCGGCAATTGCAAAAACAACAAGTGATGGACTGAATGTGGATCAATGTCACACACTCCCCCAGTCAAAAGATCTGGGCCCAAATCCATCGTTTTTTTGCACTCCACACCACCCTGGGTTAGACAATGGCGATATGCAAATCAGCTCTGACCCTGTTGCCCCATGGGAACAGTCCAGTCCGAACTACAAAAGCCATGTCCTTCCCAGAACGGAATCAAGCATCCGAGGACCGGACCGGTTTCGAGGTAACACCTCTCTTCAGCCCGGCTAGCTTGACTCCAAGTGGTGTGGAGTGCCTGGGACCCACGTCTGGGCATCCCCAGCGCACTTAGGGCGGCAATTGCAAAAACAACAAGTGATGGACTGAATGTGGATCAATGTCACACACTCCCCCAGTCAAAAGATCTGGGCCCAAATCCATCGTTTTTTTGCACTCCACACCACCCTGGGTTAGACAATGGCGATATGCAAATCAGCTCTGACCCTGTTGCCCCATGGGAACAGTCCAGTCCGAACTACAAAAGCCATGTCCTTCCCAGAACGGAATCAAGCATCCGAGGACCGGACCGGTTTCGAGGTAACACCTCTCTTCAGCCCGGCTAGCTTGACTCCAAGTGGTGTGGAGTGCCTGGGACCCACGTCTGGGCATCCCCAGCGCACTTAGGGCGGCAATTGCAAAAACAACAAGTGATGGACTGAATGTGGATCAATGTCACACACTCCCCCAGTCAAAAGATCTGGGCCCAAATCCATCGTTTTTTTGCACTCCACACCACCCTGGGTTAGACAATGGCGATATGCAAATCAGCTCTGACCCTGTTGCCCCATGGGAACAGTCCAGTCCGAACTACAAAAGCCATGTCCTTCCCAGAACGGAATCAAGCATCCGAGGACCGGACCGGTTTCGAGGTAACACCTCTCTTCAGCCCGGCTAGCTTGACTCCAAGTGGTGTGGAGTGCCTGGGACCCACGTCTGGGCATCCCCAGCGCACTTAGGGCGGCAATTGCAAAAACAACAAGTGATGGACTGAATGTGGATCAATGTCACACACTCCCCCAGTCAAAAGATCTGGGCCCAAATCCATCGTTTTTTTGCACTCCACACCACCCTGGGTTAGACAATGGCGATATGCAAATCAGCTCTGACCCTGTTGCCCCAGGGGAACAGTCCAGTCCGAACTACAAAAGCCATGTCCTTCCCAGAACGGAATCAAGCATCCGAGGACCGGACCGGTTTCGAGGTAACACCTCTCTTCAGCCCGGCTAGCTTGACTCCAAGTGGTGTGGAGTGCCTGGGACCCACGTCTGGGCATCCCCAGCGCACTTAGGGCGGCAATTGCAAAAACAAGTGATGGACTGAATGTGGATCAATGTCACACACTCCCCCAGTCAAAAGATCTGGGCCCAAATCCATCGTTTTTTTGCACTCCACACCACCCTGGGTTAGACAATGGCGATATGCAAATCAGCTCTGACCCTGTTGCCCCATGGGAACAGTCCAGTCCGAACTACAAAAGCCATGTCCTTCCCAGAACGGAATCAAGCATCCGAGGACCGGACCGGTTTCGAGGTAACACCTCTCTTCAGCCCGGCTAGCTTGACTCCAAGTGGTGTGGAGTGCCTGGGACCCACGTCTGGGCATCCCCAGCGCACTTAGGGCGGCAATTGCAAAAACAACAAGTGATGGACTGAATGTGGATCAATGTCACACACTCCCCCAGTCAAAAGATCTGGGCCCAAATCCATCGTTTTTTTGCACTCCACACCACCCTGGGTTAGACAATGGCGATATGCAAATCAGCTCTGACCCTGTTGCCCCATGGGAACAGTCCAGTCCGAACTACAAAAGCCATGTCCTTCC
Source organism: Lissotriton helveticus (assembly GCF_964261635.1). Lineage (NCBI taxonomy): Eukaryota > Metazoa > Chordata > Amphibia > Caudata > Salamandridae > Lissotriton > Lissotriton helveticus. The sequence goes on from NC_136061.1 coordinate 708,164,487, forward strand.
CAGAACGGAATCAAGCATCCGAGGACCGGACCGGTTTCGAGGTAACACCTCTCTTCAGCCCGGCTAGCTTGACTCCAAGTGGTGTGGAGTGCCTGGGACCCACGTCTGGGCATCCCCAGCGCACTTAGGGCGGCAATTGCAAAAACAACAAGTGATGGACTGAATGTGGATCAATGTCACACACTCCCCCAGTCAAAAGATCTGGGCCCAAATCCATCGTTTTTTTGCACTCCACACCACCCTGGGTTAGACAATGGCGATATGCAAATCAGCTCTGACCCTGTTGCCCCATGGGAACAGTCCAGTCCGAACTACAAAAGCCATGTCCTTCCCAGAACGGAATCAAGCATCCGAGGACCGGACCGGTTTCGAGGTAACACCTCTCTTCAGCCCGGCTAGCTTGACTCCAAGTGGTGTGGAGTGCCTGGGACCCACGTCTGGGCATCCCCAGCGCACTTAGGGCGGCAATTGCAAAAACAACAAGTGATGGACTGAATGTGGATCAATGTCACACACTCCCCCAGTCAAAAGATCTGGGCCCAAATCCATCGTTTTTTTGCACTCCACACCACCCTGGGTTAGACAATGGCGATATGCAAATCAGCTCTGACCCTGTTGCCCCATGGGAACAGTCCAGTCCGAACTACAAAAGCCATGTCCTTCCCAGAACGGAATCAAGCATCCGAGGACCGGACCGGTTTCGAGGTAACACCTCTCTTCAGCCCGGCTAGCTTGACTCCAAGTGGTGTGGAGTGCCTGGGACCCACGTCTGGGCATCCCCAGCGCACTTAGGGCGGCAATTGCAAAAACAACAAGTGATGGACTGAATGTGGATCAATGTCACACACTCCCCCAGTCAAAAGATCTGGGCCCAAATCCATCGTTTTTTTGCACTCCACACCACCCTGGGTTAGACAATGGCGATATGCAAATCAGCTCTGACCCTGTTGCCCCATGGGAACAGTCCAGTCCGAACTACAAAAGCCATGTCCTTCCCAGAACGGAATCAAGCATCCGAGGACCGGACCGGTTTCGAGGTAACACCTCTCTTCAGCCCGGCTAGCTTGACTCCAAGTGGTGTGGAGTGCCTGGGACCCATGTCTGGGCATCCCCAGCGCACTTAGGGCGGCAATTGCAAAAACAACAAGTGATGGACTGAATGTGGATCAATGTCACACACTCCCCCAGTCAAAAGATCTGGGCCCAAATCCATCGTTTTTTTGCACTCCACACCACCCTGGGTTAGACAATGGCGATATGCAAATCAGCTCTGACCCTGTTGCCCCATGGGAACAGTCCAGTCCGAACTACAAAAGCCATGTCTTTCCCAGAACGGAATCAAGCATCCGAGGACCGGACCGGTTTCGAGGTAACGCCTCTCTTCAGCCCGGCTAGCTTGACTCCAAGTGGTGTGGAGTGCCTGGGACCCACGTCTGGGCATCCCCAGCGCACTTAGGGCGGCAATTGCAAAAACAACAAGTGATGGACTGAATGTGGATCAATGTCACACACTCCCCCAGTCAAAAGATCTGGGCCCAAATCCATCGTTTTTTTGCACTCCACACCACCCTGGGTTAGACAATGGCGATATGCAAATCAGCTCTGACCCTGTTGCCCCATGGGAACAGTCCAGTCCGAACTACAAAAGCCATGTCCTTCCCAGAACGGAATCAAGCATCCGAGGACCGGACCGGTTTCGAGGTAACACCTCTCTTCAGCCCGGCTAGCTTGACTCCAAGTGGTGTGGAGTGCCTGGGACCCACGTCTGGGCATCCCCAGCGCACTTAGGGCGGCAATTGCAAAAACAACAAGTGATGGACTGAATGTGGATCAATGTCACACACTCCCCCAGTCAAAAGATCTGGGCCCAAATCCATCGTTTTTTTGCACTCCACACCACCCTGGGTTAGACAATGGCGATATGCAAATCAGCTCTGACCCTGTTGCCCCATGGGAACAGTCCAGTCCGAACTACAAAAGCCATGTCCTTCCCAGAACGGAATGAAGCATCCGAGGACCGGACCGGTTTCGAGGTAACACCTCTCTTCAGCCCGGCTAGCTTGACTCCAAGTGGTGTGGAGTGCCTGGGACCCACGTCTGGGCATCCCCAGCGCACTTAGGGCGGCAATTGCAAAAACAACAAGTGATGGACTGAATGTGGATCAATGTCACACACTCCCCCAGTCAAAAGATCTGGGCCCAAATCCATCGTTTTTTTGCACTCCACACCACCCTGGGTTAGACAATGGCGATATGCAAATCAGCTCTGACCCTGTTGCCCCATGGGAACAGTCCAGTCCGAACTACAAAAGCCATGTCCTTCCCAGAACGGAATCAAGCATCCGAGGACCGGACCGGTTTCGAGGTAACACCTCTCTTCAGCCCGGCTAGCTTGACTCCAAGTGGTGTGGAGTGCCTGGGACCCACGTCTGGGCATCCCCAGCGCACTTAGGGCGGCAATTGCAAAAACAACAAGTGATGGACTGAATGTGGATCAATGTCACACACTCCCCCAGTCAAAAGATCTGGGCCCAAATCCATCGTTTTTTTGCACTCCACACCACCCTGGGTTAGACAATGGCGATATGCAAATCAGCTCTGACCCTGTTGCCCCATGGGAACAGTCCAGTCCGAACTACAAAAGCCATGTCCTTCCCAGAACGGAATCAAGCATCCGAGGACCGGACCGGTTTCGAGGTAACACCTCTCTTCAGCCCGGCTAGCTTGACTCCAAGTGGTGTGGAGTGCCTGGGACCCACGTCTGGGCATCCCCAGCGCACTTAGGGCGGCAATTGCAAAAACAACAAGTGATGGACTGAATGTGGATCAATGTCACACACTCCCCCAGTCAAAAGATCTGGGCCCAAATACATCGTTTTTTTGCACTCCACACCACCCTGGGTTAGACAATGGCGATATGCAAATCAGCTCTGACCCTGTTGCCCCATGGGAACAGTCCAGTCCAGTCCGCTTGTGATGTTCAGCCATTTTCTTTTTGGTTTGTCTCCTGAGGTCATAAAACCATTTTTTCAGGTCCTCTGTGTCTCTGGTGGTCACCCCAACTGCATTTACTTTGTCCAAAACTTCCTGCCAGATTTTTCTTTTGGCAGATTCTGCCACAGTGAGGGACTGCCTGCCAAAGAGTTTATGGTGCACCTTCACCACCTCCTCAACAAGGACCTGCAACTCCACGCTGCTGAATTTGAATTTCCCCCTCCTCTCAGGCTGCTCTTTTTTCCTTGCTGCTTGCTATTTTACACTTTTAAAAGTGCACCAAACCCTTTCTGCTGCTCAGTGACTCAGCTCAGCTCCAACTGCCTTTCCAGGAGCTTCTAATTAGTTGCAGCTGCCTGTGTAGCCACTTCCTGGGAGGGAGGGGGAGGGTGGTAGCACCTGATTGGCTGCCTGCCTAAGTTTCACTTTTGTTTGCTTTCCGATTCTGTAATTACTGATTCGGTATTTACCGATTCGGTATTCCCCATGCATTCCTATGCGGCCCATAGGAATGCATGGAGAATACCGAATCGGTAAATACAGAATCGGTAAATACAGAATCGGTATTTTCCGATTGTCCGATACCGAATTTTACAGATTCTGTATTTTTTACTGATTTTTTATCTACATACCATTTACCGATTCTAAAATACCGAATCTGTAAAATTCGGTATTTTAGAATCGGTAAAATCGATTTACCTACATCTGGCCCACTGTTCTTTAATTTTGTAGGATGGAAATTCCGAGCATGCAGTACCGTATGGACTGCAATGCTCTTTCAAAATATTTTGGTATTCACATTCCCATCTGCTACATAAATTGTCAAATCCAAGAACTGTACTTCCCTCTCACTGAGATGAGACGTAAAGTGCAAATTCAGTTAATTCCTGTCAAGTCTCTTCACAAAGTCCTCCGCTAACAAACTACTGTTGCTGTATGAGTATTTCTGTTCACCACTGTCTCCCAGAATGAAAGGCTTGCGGCCTGATGCGGGTTCTGCTCTATCCGCATTAATCTCCAAACACCCTTCTATCATGTGTCCAAACAAAAGGAGGCCACAACACCAGAGTCAATTTTTTTTATCTTTTTCTATTCAAGTACTACTGCTTGACATTTTTCAAATGCCAAGCAGCCTTGCCCACAATATCGGGCGGCATCTTAAAACCTCAATTTAAAGTGCAAACATGCTACCCAGTGCAAGATATGCAGAACACACACTTTCAGGAAACGTTACATATGCCTCCCAATCGTATTCCTTTCACATTTCACCACCAAACGTCAATGGCAATTATCACTCTAAACACCAATGAAAGAACTCAAATTATTTTTTTTCTATTATCTATGGCAGCAAATATTAGCATTTCAAAATCAATACCTCTCATAATTCAATCAAGCCTAAGTGGGCAGTATTTTTTTGCAATGTACTAGAAGTGTTAACATTCACCTTCTCTTTTCTTTATATCTGTAAATACTTAGCTGCATGAAATATTACATATATTATGCCCATGTGGGCTGTTACTCAAGGTTACCTTTCTCATCATCAAATGCATTTGAAAACACTACTAAAATGTATTATAATATAGTGTGTGTCCACAGGTAATTCATTGGTATTCACATATTAATAAAGTACTTATTTCATGTGACTGTTGTAAACCAAATATAAAGTGATTGCAAATCATTGGCATAACCCTATACTTCTTGTATAGAAAGGCAATTCATACATCTGTATGTAGATCTTCCTCAGTATTCAACCCTGATGGCATCTTAGTATTGAGCTCAGTGATGTACCTAGATTCCAAACAGCGTAAAACCTTCTCTCCGTCTCCAACTTTCTTATTTCTGGGTACTGCATCAATAACAAAATAGGAGAGCATCCAATCGTCCGTTCCCTGATGCTCCTCAAAATGCCTCGCAACTGCATTGCGTGGATGTAATATTTAGGTAGCTCAGGTAACTATAACTAGTGAATTTTTATGGTTTTGTATGAGGGAAATCTGAGCCTAATTATAACGTTCCGGTAACCTTTGTTTTTTTTATTGAGTATTATTTTAAATGCAGCTGGGGGTTGGCCACAGGATCTGGCGTGTGGCCAGGCTCTGCGACCAACCCTCCACATGCACCAAACTCTGCGGCATTCACGGCCTTCGGTCTCCCGTGCTTGTTTTTCAAGAAGCCCCTGGGTGAGCCAGGTCCCAGGGGCATTTTATAATAAAAGGAGGAAGGAGCATGAGGCTCCACTTCCTGAGGCTATTTGAGCCCTGGGGACCACCACCTCCCCAGGGGTTTATTTTAAATAACAGAGGGGGGCCATGCAGACCCCCCCTTCTGTGATTCCCAGAAGCTCCAGGGACAACTACCTCCCCGGAGCCATGTTTTTAATAATGGAGTGGTGCTGCACAGACCCCTCTACTGGGCTTCTAGAAGCCCTGCAAATCATCAACTCACCAGAGCAATTAAACAATTTGCGGGGGGTGCGTGGACCCCCCAGACCCTGGGAACACCACCTCCCCAGGGAGTAATCCATCCATATTAAACAATGGTAGGGGTGACAGCTCCCGCCAAGTCAGAGCAAACACTAAGGGCTTGATTCCGATGCGGTTAGGAAGGCCTCCTAACAGCATTTGCTCGGTTCCAAATTGTATCGGGAACGTGTCTTTCTGACACACTTGGAAAGGTTTGCGACAAACCAAGTACGATGCGAGTTAGGAATATCCCAATCAAACCTGAATGACCGAGCCGTATGGAGCAGAATCGTACGTCCGATGCAGTACGATGCTGGATTTGGACAGCCTTTATGAATCGTGCCGTCTGACTCGAATCAGCAGTTGGAACCAAACTTTTTGGGCCCCCCCTGCACCCGGAGCTTTCCCAATCGGGCCGGTGGGGGCAACATATTGGTCCTCCCTTACCAGCCATGCACAGTGTGGCAGGCACCAGGGGGTGCCTGCCACAGGGTGCCCGAGTTTCCACAGCCACATTGTTCTTCAATGGGAGCTTATGCATTCGGTCGGAACAAAGAATCCCTTTGAAGTCAATGGGAGTCCAACCAAAACGTATCTGGAAGCATCCGAATGCATCGTACTCGGTCGGTTTGACTCTCCCTATCTGAGTCGGTCAGAAACCATTCCCAAACCCATTCTGTCAGGTAGCTTTCCAAACCACATCAGAATCAAGCCCAGAACTACTCCCGCTTGCTGGGTGCAGAGTTTTCATCTAATTCCCTGCCCACTGTCAAGCGGGCAAGGAAACAGTTGAAAGGTTTGCTATAACACACAGAGAGCTGTATTTTTTAACAGTTCCCTATGTGTAAGAGCAATGCTTGCCGCCGCAGGAGGCAGTGAGTCTGCAGCGACATGGGGGCATTCAGTGCTGACTGGGTGCCCTGGGTGTGCTCCAAGGCACCCATCATTTGAAGGCCTTGCCCACTAGATGGGGTTTCCAGGGTCAAAATTCAGCCAGAGAAGGGAGCCCCCTCTCCCATTGAATAAAAGCAGACCCATGGCAATGGGGTCCCCAAGGCTTAAATGGGGCCGAGGAAGGAAGTGCCACACAACCCCTCTCCCCATTGCAAAAGTTGGGAAATAGAGGGCAGAAAAACAAGCAGTAAAGCAAAACGGAGGGCAGAAAAACAAGCTGGAAAGGTCAAAGAGATAGCAGAAAAACAAACACAAATAGGAAAATGGATGGCAGAAAAATTTGCAGAAAAAGGCAAAACTTAGGCCAGAAAAATAACAGCAGAAAAGGCAAAACAGAGGTTAAGAGGGTAAAACAGTGGGCAGAAAAAATAGCAGAATATTGCAAAACAGAGGGCACTCAGAAACTCATACACCACTCAGACTCATGCACCCACTCACTGACCTGCTCAGACACTTATACACCCACTTACAAACTCACTCAGACACTCATGCACCCACTCAGAGACCCACTTAGAGACGTGTGCACCCACTCAGAGACTTACATGCACACTAAGACACTCATGCACTCACTCACAGACAGACTCACACACTTATGGAGGCAATCGCAAACTCTCTCAGGCACTCTGACACCCATTCACAGAGCCACCTAGACATATACACACCAACTCAGACACTCACTCAGACACTCACATACAGACTCACAGACCCACTCAGTCACACACTTACCCACTCACATGCCCAGTTAGACACTTATACAGCCATTCTCAGACACTCACACACCCATTGAAACACTTATGCACTCACTCACACACCCACTGCAGACCAATTCCGGAAAAGTCTACCTACTATCATACTTCCGTTGGAACAGGTGATCAATGCCTAAGGCTTGGAAACAGGCCAGGGTAATACAGCTGCTCAAAAAAACGTCCTTAGGCCCAACAAAAAACAGAAATCTGTCGGCCTATCTCCATGCTACCTTGGACTGTGAATTTCACAGAGGCCTACATTAATTCTCTTCTTACGGAATATCTCACTTCTAATCATAGGCTCAATCCCTCTCAAAATGGTTTTCGCCCTGGCCACAGCACCGAGACAGCGCTTCTGGCTGTGTCTGAACATCTTTGGAAAGCCTTAGAAGCGGGGCAAACGTCGGCACTGATCCTTTTGGATCTTAGTGCTGCGTTTGACACGGTGTCTCACGCCATTTTGCTAAGTCATCTGGCGTAGGCTGGAGTCACTGGCTCTGCACATAAGTGGCTGGCCTCTTTCCTCGCGGACAGGACATTTCAGGTGATAGCCCCCCTTTTGCCTCTAGCACTCTCTCTATAGGTCAAGGGGTTCCACAGGGCTCGTCCCTGAGCCCTCTGCTTTTTAATCTTTATGTTTAACCCCTGGCCAGAGTAGCCAGGATCAGAGGGCTGACCATGGTCTCTGTAGTGATCCTTTATTAGTTCTTAGAATGTATTCTGTTATGTATTCTGTATGCGTGCATGTATTCTGTATTCTGTGTGCGTGCATTAGCTAGAATGCTTTAGTTAGAATGTTGTTAGGGGAGTTGCCAAGAAGCAGTCCTTGTATGAAGACCTTTCCGAGGTTGTTCCTAATAAACCATTTTGGAATATACTTGTGAGTATTGTCATTATTACAGTTTTGACGATGAGGATCATCAAGCAACCTCGGAGAATCTACGTTGATGCAGTGGGATTTATTACAGAGTCTTCGATTTTGGAGGATTCATCTATCGAGAAATTCGTCATTTATGGTGTTCCTTGCGTGTTAGCAGTTACGTAGTGTCTAGGATCATTAAGGTACTGTTTTTTTGTAAAGAATGGAAAAAGGAATATAAATACCTCCGTTTCACGCTACTCTCCAGTGTCTCGGCAGTTGCAGACTCACGCGCATTATTGTGGTTCAAATCGGAACCTCGCGGTACAGTCTCAACCTGCCATTATCTCCGAGTGTTCCGTGCCGACTGCACCGCGTCACTAGGGTATGAGACTCAGCGCGCACACGTCATCGCGTTGGTCATGACCCCGACGTGACTCCATTTTGGAAGAACAATTTCTTCCGGCATCGGCACCAGCTGTTCACTGAGGAGTTAAACACGATTTTGCTGGATTTTGGGGACATTTGTGAACCATATCTGATCATTTTCTGATTGTCATCCAGATTGTAAGTACTACAATATTTTGTTTTTCTTTCTTTTGCTTTATTTTTCTAGTTTTTCTAGTTCCTCAACTTTACATTTGAAATGACCACTCCAGCAGAAACATCTCAAAGGGCAGTTATTCCATTGTCTGACTCTGGCTTACATTTATCTACGCCTAAATAATTTTTGTCAGCTCCTGGTGAACCTACAGTTCAGTGGAGTGAATGTAAACTTGATTTTTTAAATTACATCGCTAATCTAGAGGATTGTAGTGGAGTTTACTCGCCTGAAAGGAAGAAAAGACTTTTAATGTACTGCTTGGTTCCTGAAGGTCTTCGTGTTTATGGGGAATTACAACAAAAAGAAAGATCTGGTGAGATTGATGTTTTCAAGGCTGCTCTTTGAGATTTGGATGAACATTTTTCACCTACAGTCTGTGTTGCAGTTATGCGTCATGCTTTTTTTCAAAGAAAACAAGAGAAACATGAAAACATCGAGAACTATGTCTCTGCCCTGCGCAAACTTTCCATTACTTGTAAATTTGGTAACTTAAATGAGGAACTCATTAGGGACCAGATTGTGATGTATGCATAAAACAAATCCATACAAGATAGGTTGTGGGTAGAAGGTGATTCAAATTTAAAAGAAATTGTATCTATTGTTAAAAAAGCAGAATTATCTGAACGTTGCGCTAAAGCCAGATTATTCTCTGAAAAAAAAGAGAATAGTGATTCTGTAATCAAAATTTCAGATAGTTCTAACAAGTCCTCACACTATCATAAAAAATAAGTAACAAAAATGATGTAAAAAAAATGGTTTTGTTCAAAAAAACAAACAGCAACAACAACAATATTTTTGTTACCGCTGTGGTAGCACTTCTTATTCTGCGCAGTATTTTAAGTGCCCAGCACTTACTGCCAAATGCATGGAGTGCGGATTAGTTGGCCATTTTGCAAAAGCATGCAGGCGCAAAACATATAAGAAAAATAAGAAAGTTGCTTGTGTGCAAGAGAGTGATTCTGAAGCTTCATCATCTGATAATAGTGATGAAGAAAATGGTGACAAAAATAAGAAAGTTGTTTTAAAATTTTCTGGTGATATGGGAGATAGTAAACCACTGTGTTGTTTTTTTTTTGGAGGTGTTTCTTTACAGGTTGCAGCTGACTCCGGGTCGCCCTACACTATTGTTGCAAAAACGTTTGGGCTGACCATTTTTGTTCCACCATTGGTCATCATTTAGAGGCTCCAGATATCAATCCAGAGAGTTACACAGGTGACAAAATTGACATTATTGGGTTCAGAGAATTCGTTTTCAGATTCAAGGGGAGGTCTGCTCTGTGCAAGTTGTATGTTGCGCAGGATGGACCATCTGTCCTTGGATGTAAAGATCAACGCAAACTGGACATTATATTGAATCCTAATAGCCCTGAACAAGTGTTGGTAGCCTGTGACTCTGAAGATACGAAAAAGTGGGTACTGGAGGAATTCCCAAATGTTTTTAGTAATAAGATTGGGAAATTGAAGGGTTTATCACATTCCATTAAATTGAAAAAAGGTGCTGTTCCAAAAATCCACAGGACTAAAAACATTCCTTTCATTGTTCGTGATGAAGTTAAACAAGAACTAGATAAACTCTTGGAGGCTCACATTATAGAACCTATAGAATCATCCGAATGCATATCTCCATTGGTCGTCGCGAGACGAGCCAATGGCAAAGTTCGGTTGTGCGTCGATTTAAGAGGTTTAAACAATAACATTGTGGTGGATCAGTTTCCTTTGCCACGCATTGATGAGATGTTATCTTTGACTAGGGATGCAAAATGGTTTTCGACACTTGACCTGTCATCTGCGTACCATCAGATAACACTTGACCCAAGTTGCAAACATTTAACTGCATTTTGTACCCCTTTCGGTTGTTTCCAATTCTGCCGCATGCCTTTTGGGTTGGCATCGGCGGCAGCCGTTTTTCAAAGGCTCATGTCCCAGTTGTTAGGTCACATCCGTGACGTAATTTTTTTGAAGATGATATATTAATAATGGGTAAGTCAAAAAAGCACCACGATGAAATCCTTAGGAGTGTTTTGCGTATTCTAAATGAAAAAGGCCTAACAGGAGAAATTAGCAAACGTAAGTTTGCAGAATCTAGCGTAAGATATCTTGGTCATGTTATATGCCGCGATGGTATAAAACCCAAAGACAAGCTGGTTGAAGCTATATCAAAAGCTCTGCCACCATCAAACAAAGATGAACTTCGCTCCTTTTTAGGTTTAGCGGAGTATTACTCCAAATTTGTGGAAAAGTTCGCAGATAAAACCCATGAAATGCGTGCTTTGCTAAAGAACAAATGTAAATTTGAATGGTCTGATACATGTCAGTCTTCCTTTTTAAACATCAAATCAGCCATAGTGAAAGCTCCTACTTTAAGAGGGTTCGATCCTTCTTCTCCGACTTTCATAACTACAGATGCCAGTTGTAAGGGTCTGGGGGCAGTATTAACCCAGAGCAATGAGAACAATTCTGAAGTGGTAATAGCGTTTGCTTCTAGATCCTTAACTCCAACTGAAGAAAAGTATTTAGTTATAGAAAGAGAGACCCTGGCATGTGTTTGGGCCTTAGAGCACTTTCGGAACTTTATTTGGGGCAACGAGTTCACAGTTAGAACAGATCACACATTTTTGACAAATGTGTTGACTACTGAAGGACAATCAAGAGCATCAGCTAGAATTTCAAGACTTTCTATGAGACTTCAAGATTTTATTTACAAAGTGTAGTATGTTCCAGGAAGAATGAATGTTACTGCGGATTTTTTAAGTAGGTGTCAGAAGTGTACCTGAATTCTTGGCTTTTCCGTGGAAGCTGGTGACTTGAGGGAGGTGCCCTGCTGAATATTTCCGAATTCCCTCACCTCCCTGGACCCGGATATCTCCAAGGCCAGGAACGGAAGGGAAAGGGGAAGTGGAAAGACAAGAGAGACTGCCACACGGGTGCCTAAGGACTCTTCTTACTCTGGCCCAACTGCACCTAAAATATTAAGAACATCATTAATACAGTTCCCACAGAGATTGCCTTCCTACACTTCTTGTTATCCACTGACTTCTCTCTTTACCTTGCTTCAGTGTGGAATTTGCCGCTCTCTAATTGTTCATATAATAGAACTAGCTTCTTCTAATAGTCCATGCATTCAGATCTGAGTTCTGTGGTTGACAGTTGTAGGATATGAAATGTAGGTAGACAGTAGTATAAATCATATGCATACAATTAATACCCCCATTTACAGAGTTCAACCACTAAGATGGCTGTAAGAATGCAGGAAGCTGAGAAGAATACTGAATAATGTTCCAGAAGATGATACTCTTCAAAAGTTCAATGAAATACTGGAAGGCCCACAGAACGATGCTAAGAGCTGAATTCACAGAGGTAAATGCAGGCAGATTATCACAGGAGAGTTCTATAAATAATGAAATAAACAAGGAGCAATCCTACTGCATTGCCGGTTATTCAGGACTGCTGTCAGGAACCTCATGCCCATGAATTCCTCTGACGCCGGGGTTGCTGCCAGGAACCAAACGCCATAGAACAAGTCCAGAACAAGAATTGCTGAATGTTGCACGGAGTCAGAAAGGAAACAGCTTTAAAGTTGAGGCGAGGCAGGAAAGAAAGCCTCCAGGAACGGGCAGTGACGAACTTACACAACGGCACCAGAATTAACTAACAAACTTGCCGAGTGTGCTAGGGAAAGGTCCCACCAAGCTAGAAAGCCCAGAACAGTAGTTTGGCTTCAAAAACGCTAATTTTAACTCAAAGCACGGAAGCGCTGAGGAGACGCGACCTTCCGTTTCAAAATTACAGTTGAAGTGCGCAGAGCAGAGGGCTCTCGCGCACGAAATGGCGGACTGTCAGCTGAACGCTAGAACGCTGACCAACGAACTCAGGTGGCGCAACCAGGAACTCTCTACACCCCAATTGACCTCTGTTGAGCAACTCTCTCCCGCCAGCTCCAGCTAGATAGAGAGGGGGTGGTACATTTATAATGCTCGAATGGAATCTTGTGAGGGTAAAAACGGGATCTGACAGTACCCCCCACTAAAACCCCCTCTCTAGGCTTCCGTGGGTAAGTCTTGTGGAATTCAGATACCAATCTGGGAGCGTGAACATTAGAACTGGGCTCCCAAGAACGATCCTCAGGGCCGAAACCCTTCCAATCCACTAAGTAGAATAGTCTGTTCCTTCTCAATTTGGAGTCCAAAATTCTTTTCACCTCGAACTCTTGTGCTGACTCCACCTGAACTGATGTTGGAGATGGCTCTCCTCTCAAATCGGGTGGACTTGGTTTGACCAAAGAGACATGGAAAGTTGGATGGATTCTCATGGATTTGGGAAGAACTACTCTCACGCTAACTGGATTAATCATACAATCTACTGGGAATGGACCTACATAACGAGGCTGAAACTTTCGATTCCCCACTAATCTCATGTGTTTAGTGGAAACCCACACCATGTCCCCAGCCTTAAAAATTGGACTTTCTCTTCGTTTCTTATCTGCTTGTTTCTTGTATCCCGCTTTTGCCTTGGATAAATTGAGAGATGCGGACTGGAAAGCTGTCTGCAAATTCTTGATCACTTCTGCTGCTGCCGGGACCTCCACTTCCTCCCGACCCACTAGCATATTGGGATGACGACCTGAGTTTAGAAAAAACGGGGAGAACCCAGTTGCTGAATGAATTGAGTTATTATAGGCAAACTCCGCTGTACTTAATAAAGAAGGCCACTCTCCTTCCTGATCCATCAAATACAGACGAAGATATTGCTCCAGATCTTGATTTACTCTTTCCGTCTGTCCATCTGTTTCTGGATGAAAACTGGTGGACAGACGAGAATCCACCCCCAGCCCTTTTAAGAAGGACCTCCAAAATCTAGAAACAAACTGGGGTCCCCGGTCAGAAATGACAACCTTAGGGATCCCATGCAACCTGACAATGTGTTGAATGAATAAAGAGGCTAGTTGTGGAGCTGTAGGTAAGGTCTTTAGTGAAATAAAATGACTCATCTTAGAAAATTGGTCAACCACCACCCAAATCACAGAAAATCCCTGACTGGAGGGCAAATCCACTATAAAATCCATTAGGATAGTATGCCACGGGGACGGGGCTGATGGCAAAGGCATGAGTAAACCCTGTGGGGCCTGCCTAGAACTTTTCCCCTTGACACACTGCTCGCAAGTGGCTACATGCTGTCTCACCTGAGCTTCCATTCCAGGCCAGTAAAAAGTCCTCTTCACCAATTCCAAAGTTTTGACGTCTCCCTTGTGTCCCGCAAGTGGATGATCATGTAAGAGCTGAATGACTTTTTCTTGTAGTTCTTCACTAGGCACAAACATCTTTCCTTGGATATAAGGTTTTCCTTCTCGAACTTCACGATCCTCTCCTTCTGTCAGCCAATTGTGAAATTTCTCATTTTGAAATTCTTCCCTGATAAGATTTCCCAGATCATCTTCAGCCACCGTTGCAATGACTCTTTCTTGAGGAATGATATGCCCTTCAGGAACCTTTTCACTCTGTCCTTCCGAACTGAGGCGGGATAAAGCGTCTGCCTTTCCATTGGCAGATCCAGGCTTGTAGGTTAACACAAAGTCATAATCCGCAAAGAAGAGCGACCATCGCAGTTGACGAGGGGTGAGGGTACGAGCCGATTTCAAAAATTGCAAATTGCGGTGATCTGTGAAAACAGTTATCACATGTCTTGCCCCAAGCAAATAATGCCTCCAAACCTGGAAAGCATCCTTAACGGCCAATAGTTCCTTGTCCGCAATGGAGTAGTTGATTTCCGCAGGAGATAATTTCCGCGAATGATACGCCACTGGATGTAACTGGCCTGTCTGTTTATGACGTTGGGAAAGGATTCCTCCGATGGCCAGATTAGAGGCATCTGCTTCAATGAAAAAGGGTTCTTTTAAATCTGGGTGTTGTAACACTGGAGCTGAGACAAACGCTTCCTTTAGCAATTGAAAAGAGTCTTCTGAATCTTGACCCCAAACAAATCGCACGTCCTTCTTCAAAAGGCGGGTAATGGGGGCCACTTTTCCCGAAAAATTTTGGATGAACCTCCGATAGAAATTGGCAAATCCCAAAAAACTTTGTATCTCTTTCACAGATCTGGGAGCTGGCCAGTCTTTGATTGCCTGAAGTTTGGAATCATCCATATAAACCCCCCTAGGAGACAGGATAAATCCTAAAAACTCCACCTTAGAAGAATGGAAGACACACTTCTCCAATTTCACGAACAGGTGATGCTCCAATAAACGCTCCAAAATCACTCGAACATGTCCGACATGCTCCTCCAAATTATTTGAAAAAATGAGGATATCATCGATGTAGACCACAGCAAATCTATCCAAAAATTCTCGAAGTACATCATTCACAAAATGCTGGAAGGCAGCTGGGGCGTTACAAAGCCCAAAGGGCATAACTTGGTATTCAAACAACCCCAACCGCGTTCGAAAGGCTGTCTTCCATTCCTCTCCTTCAGCCATTCGAACCAGATGATACGCTCCTTGAAGGTCCAACTTGGTATAGATGCACGCATCCTTGACCTGATCTAGGAGTTCTGAAATGAGAGGTAAAGGATAGCGATTTTTTTTTGTTACTAGATTTAAGGCTCTGTAGTCTATACAGGTTCTCAAAGAACCATCCTTCTTGGGAATGAAGAAAAGAGGCGAAGACACTGGAGACTGGGAGGGTCGTATAAATCCACACTCAAGACTTTGCTCAATATATTCTTTCAAGTGCAAATTCTCGGGCTCAGACAACGCATAAATACGACTGCAGGGCAAAGTTGCTCCGGGCTCCAGCTCAATACGACAATCGTAATCCCGATGAGGTGGTAATTTTCTGGCTTCTTGTTCATTAAACACCTCTGCCAAGTCTTGGTATTCCGGGGGAATCTCAGGAATTTCTACCGCACAGATCATCTGTGCTTGATCAGCCAAACTGGATGACAACGAGGTCTGTACTTCTTTAATTTGCTCACTGAAACAATGCTCATGACAGAAGGTTGAATTCATTTCCACAGTACGCCTTGACCAATCGATCAGTGGATTGTGTTCAGTGAGCCAAGGCAATCCCAAAATCATCTGAAATTGTGGCGCATCAATTAAGTTAAAACTAATATTGCTTCGATGTTCACCAGGACCAAGTACCACAATTGCTTCAGTGTCAAAGACTATAGGACCAGACGATAAGTTGGTACCATCCACAGCTCTAACAGGCTCCGGCCTAATTTTCCGCTCAAATTTTATGCCCATAGTTTTTGCAAACTGGATATCGCAGAAATTTCCCGTGGCACCTGAATCCAACATGATGTCGACCTCTTCTTCTCTTTTTTCCCCAAAGCGAATTTTGCAAAACAAGATCAGATGTGGGGCGGCCGACTGAAGAGTATTCGCTAAAGATTGAGGTTTGGGAGTTGACTCTAAAGGAGCTCCCACCAGAGCAACTCCGTCTACTGCTGGAGCCTGTCTTTTACCCATTGCTTAGCTTTTGGTTTCTTGGGACACTCTCGAACAAAGTGACCAGATTGTCCACAATACATACAGAGTCTTCCCATTTGACGTTTCTCCCTTTCTTCCTTTGTCAACGGACCACGAACTGTGCCAATTTGCATGGGTTCTTCAGGGGCGACGACTTCTGAGTTCTTAGCCGGTTCCGCTCTAGCACGATCAAATCTAGGGGGAACTAGCTTGAAGTCTTTTCTCTTTTCACTTCGTCGTTCTGACTGACGCTGATCAATTTGAAGCACAAGATCGATGAGCTCTGACACATTTGTAGGTCTCTGGGGAATTTGGGACAACCCATCCTTCAACTCATCCTTGAGGCCTCTATAAAATATTGCGGCTCTCTTTTCATTAGGCCAATTCGTTTCCACAATCAATTTGTTGAACTGAGCAAGGTATGCCACCAGTTCACGATTGCCCTGTTTCAAATCCAAGAGTTCATTATCAGTAGCCTGGGAGATGGCTCTTCGATCAAAAATTCTTAAGAACTCCTTCTTAAATTCTTCAAACTTGTACAGGACAGGATCATTAGAGGTGACCAATGGCATAGACCACGAAGCTGCGTCTCCACTCAGGTAAGAGAGCACGAAAGCCACTTTGGATTGATCCTCCTTAAACAGAATGGGCTTACATAAAAAATGAAGCGAACACTGAGTCATGAATATCTGCGCCTTATTGGGGTCCCCCTGAAACCTCTCTGGGGCTGCCAAAGGAATTGTGGGGGACATGGCATGCACTACTTGAGTGGTAAGGGACGATGAAGCAGTAGGGGAAGGATCAAACCCTTGGGCCCTTAAACCCCCAAAATTCGGACTAGGACTTGTGGACATCTGATCTATTCTTTGCCGAAGAAAACTCGCCTCTTGATTTGATTTTCTAACCTCTTCTCTAGTCTCGCTAAGTTGTTTCTGCAACCCTTCCAAAATAGAGGCTAGAGCTTTTACATCTAACCCCTCAGCCATCTTGCTCAGACGGAAGAAAATTTAGGCACTTCAATCTGTCAGAAGTGTACCTGAATTCTTGGCTTTTCCGTGGAAGCTGGTGACTTGAGGGAGGTGCCCTGCTGAATATTTCCGAATTCCCTCACCTCCCTGGACCCGGATATCTCCAAGGCCAGGAACGGAAGGGAAAGGGGAAGTGGAAAGACAAGAGAGACTGCCACACGGGTGCCTAAGGACTCTTCTTACTCTGGCCCAACTGCACCTAAAATATTAAGAACATCATTAATACAGTTCCCACAGAGATTGCCTTCCTACACTTCTTGTTATCCACTGACTTCTCTCTTTACCTTGCTTCAGTGTGGAATTTGCCGCTCTCTAATTGTTCATATAATAGAACTAGCTTCTTCTAATAGTCCATGCATTCAGATCTGAGTTCTGTGGTTGACAGTTGTAGGATATGAAATGTAGGTAGACAGTAGTATAAATCATATGCATACAATTAATACCCCCATTTACAGAGTTCAACCACTAAGATGGCTGTAAGAATGCAGGAAGCTGAGAAGAATACTGAATAATGTTCCAGAAGATGATACTCTTCAAAAGTTCAATGAAATACTGGAAGGCCCACAGAACGATGCTAAGAGCTGAATTCACAGAGGTAAATGCAGGCAGATTATCACAGGAGAGTTCTATAAATAATGAAATAAACAAGGAGCAATCCTACTGCATTGCCGGTTATTCAGGACTGCTGTCAGGAACCTCATGCCCATGAATTCCTCTGACGCCGGGGTTGCTGCCAGGAACCAAACGCCATAGAACAAGTCCAGAACAAGAATTGCTGAATGTTGCACGGAGTCAGAAAGGAAACAGCTTTAAAGTTGAGGCGAGGCAGGAAAGAAAGCCTCCAGGAACGGACAGTGACGAACTTACACAACGGCACCAGAATTAACTAACAAACTTGCCGAGTGTGCTAGGGAAAGGTCCCACCAAGCTAGAAAGCCCAGAACAGTAGTTTGGCTTCAAAAACGCTAATTTTAACTCAAAGCACGGAAGCGCTGAGGAGACGCGACCTTCCGTTTCAAAATTACAGTTGAAGTGCGCAGAGCAGAGGGCTCTCGCGCACGAAATGGCGGACTGTCAGCTGAACGCTAGAACGCTGACCAACGAACTCAGGTGGCGCAACCAGGAACTCTCTACACCCCAATTGACCTCTGTTGAGCAACTCTCTCCCGCCAGCTCCAGCTAGATAGAGAGGGGGTGGTACATTTATAATGCTCGAATGGAATCTTGTGAGGGTAAAAACGGGATCTGACAGTAGGTTGTCTTTACCCCTTATAGAAATTGATTCCAGTCCCTGGAATGACGTTTGTGTTGCAGGAATTTTTGGTGATGAAAATAGCCCAGGTTTACAAGAAAAAGAATGGATTGAAGCACAAATGAGCAATCCTATTTTAGAGAAAGTGAAAGTATCTGTAGAACAAGGTGAACTTAAAGCATATTGGGAAGTAAGAAATGAACTTGGTGTTGAAGGAAAATTTTTAGTAAGAGGTGACAAAATTATTCCACCCTCCGTATTAAGAACCAGCATTATTTCTCTATGTCATGAAGGTCATCCAGATATTTCACGTACAAAAAAAGCATCAAATCTCTTTATTGGTGGCCTAAAATTGACATAGAAACGGAACGTTTTGTCAGATCTTGTAGTGATTGTATTTCAGCGGATAAATCTCAGAAAACGTTGAATCCCCCACTTTGTCCTTTAAAGTGTCCAAACTTACCATGGGAGGAAGTAGCTCTTGACATAATGGGACCCATTTCATGGTGTGATGGTACACAAAAATTCATAATTGTTTTGATGGATTTATTATCAAAATGACTTGAATTGGAAGTTGTTTCCAAGGTTGACACTGGTTCTGTTGTCCATTTTTTGGAAAACATATTCTTAAGGGAAGGTTTTCCAAAAATATTACTCACTGACAATGGAGTTCAATTTAAATCTTCGGAGATGAAAAGGTTCATGGAGTATGCTGGTATCGAACAAAAGTTCACTGCTTTATATCATCCTAGGGGTAATGCAGTTGTTGAGAGAATGAATAGAGTAATCAAAGGTATCATTCAGTTAGCCTTGAATAATAAAAAAGACTTGAAAACTGAATTGATGAAAATGATGTGGAGCCATAGAACTACCCAACATGACTCCATTGGCAACAAACCTTTTACCATCATGAGAGGTAGGATTCCTCATTTCATAATTAATCCTGATTGGATGAATAAAGGAGGAAAATGTGATTGAGATGTCAGTGATGTTAAGGAATGCATGACTAACTCTCAATTAAAAAACTAAATGTATTTTGACAGCAAACATGGAGTCAAAGACACAAACATCTGCGTTGGTCATTGGGTGAGAGTGAAATCTAGTAGGAAAATTACTAAAGGTGAAAATAGATTCAGTGAACCACAAAAAGTTGTTAAAGTATTTAGCAATACTGTCCAACTTGAGAATGGTTCTATTTATCATATGAGCAAATCAGCTTTAGCAAGTACGTTCGTTCCTAGAGAACAAGAAGTTGGTAATAAATATGGTGCTTACATGGATAAGTACTAGTGGATTACCGTTGATCGAGACAACAAAACCGATGTACCTTCTTCTATCAATGAAACACCTTTTCTTTCTGAGATTGAATCTAATTATCTACATTCTAGAGAAGGTAACATAATGATTTACCAAATAACCAAAATGATAAATATAGTGGTTTTGGTAGGAAAATTGTTAAACCAAAGAAACTTAATGATTATGTTTGTACTACCTATGTCTAATGTATATTGATTTATTTTTGTATTTTTTTAATTTTTTGTTGTTTCTTTTCTGAAGGGATTTGAGACATTCTTGTATTTAAGAAGGGGGATGTGGTAGTGATTCTTTACTAGTTCCTTGATATTAAAGAAGGGGGATGTGTAGTGATACTTTATTAGTTCTTAGAATGTATTCTGCAATGTATTCTGTATGCGTGCATGTATTCTGTATTCTGTGTGTGTGTGTGCATTAGTTAGAATGCTTTAGTTAGAATGTTGTTAGGGCAGTTGCTGAGAAGCAGTCCTTGTATGAAGACCTTTACGAGGTTGTTCCTAATAAACCATTTTGGAATATACTTGTGAGTATCATCATTACTACAGTCTCTTACGCGGACGACACACAGTTGGTGGTGGCTCTCTCGAGCGACCCTGAGTGGGACACCACAAGATTTCAGGGCGATCTCGTGGCAGTTGTTGCATGGATGACCACCAACTGTCTCCAACTGAATGCCAACAATTCGGAGGTGTTGTTGGTGGAAAAAGAACCATGACAGTTGGAACGAGTCGTGGTGGCCAAAGAGTCTAGGCACAGCCCCTGCCCCTAAACCTGTAGTGAACAACTTAGGGGTTTGGATGGATGCTTCACTCACTTTCAGACTCAAACCAAAAAGGTGGCGGGAACCTTCATTGGTCTGTTGCGCGGACTCAAACCCATTTTGGGCTTATTTGATGCCCCTACTAGGCAGATCCACATCCCGGCTCTGATTATGTCAAGACTTGACTACGCCAGTTCATTGTATCTGGGAGCCAACAAGTCAGAGATACAAAGGCTACAGAGAGTCCAGAATGTGGCCGCAAGAGCTCTACGAGGCCTGCGCAGAGACTGCTCATTGACAAGTGCCATTAGCCGTCTTCACTTGTTGCCTGTCGCTAGGCGTCTTGAGTTCAAGGCACTTTGTATAGCCTTTAAAATCCTGAAAGGTGCATCTCTGGAAATCTTGACCGATTTACTTCTACCCTACACCCCTATGCGACTGCTCCGCTCTATGGGACAATGCCTGGTAATGGTCCCGCGCGTGAGAAGGGTTCACGCCGGAGGCCATTCCTTTTGGAATAGAGCTGCCATCCTTTGGAACTCTTTGCCTGCCCACATCCCGGGGCTCACCAACTACCTCCAATTCAGGAAAGCCATTAAAACTTTTATCTTCCCATTTCCATAGGCCTTCCTGTTGCCCTTCTGTGCGTGGTTATTTCTCTGCTATTCAGCGCCGGGAGGCCTTTTTGCTGGGGCAGCTGTCACACTATAAAAACATAACATGCTCTAACTCACACCCTCACCCTCAAAGGTTACAGACTACAATCAGCAAATAAAATTTAAAAAGTTTAAAAATTTGCTGACAAAGGTTATAGGGATGTTATAGTTAGGAAATAATATTTTAAAAAAACAGAGAAATTCACAAAAAAAAGATCATAGGTTAGCAAATAATATTAAAAATCCTTAGAAATTTGCAAAAAAAAATAAAGGTTACAGGATGATATAGTTAGAAATAGAGTTAACCAACCGTAGATATTTACAGAAAAAAACAAAAGTAACAGGGACATCATACTTAGGATCAGATTTCCCTCATACAAAACCATCTAAGAAATACTCTTGTGGGACCACGAGCATATTGACTCACTGAAAACATACCGCAGGATCTACTTGGCAAGAGCGCAGAGGTATTGCAGTACAGGGAACCATCTATTTCAACTGCAATTCCAGTTACTTCAGGAGAGACAATTCCCACTGAAGTGGAGCAGCATCTGCCAGCGAAGTCCCGAGAATTAAGAAAAATATGAATATTTTGTCTGGAGTGCAAAAAAGTCCTCACAGTGGGGGAACAATCAGTTGTTGCAGTTCTCTATTTTAGTGTCTTCAGCTAATATTTTTTACCAGCTGTCATTTTATTTAAAAAAAATACAAAATGTAAAAAAGTGGAAAAATGTTCAAAATAAAAGACAAAAAAGGTTCTCGTTAGAATCACCTTTTATGGTTTAAAAAATAGATTTACTGTATGTTTAAGTATGGATAAGAAAGAGTATGATTAAGTGACCTTCTCTGCTAGTAATCGAGTGGGTGCAGGAGTAAGTAAGTGGATGTGTAAGTGTTTCAGTGAGTGGATGCGTGGGTGAATGAATAGGTGTTACAGCGGCTATATGGGTAAGTGGGTGGGTATGTGGGTGGCTGTATGGGTGAGCGAGCGGTTCTGTAAGTGGATATATGGGTAAGTAACTGGGTGTGTGAGCTGCTGATATGCGAGTCACTGGGTGTGTGAGTGGCTGCATAAATGAGGGAATAGCTGTGTGAGTGGCTGTATGGGTGTGTGACACGTTATATGGTTGAGTAAGTATGTGTGTTAGTATCTGTATGGGTGGGTGGCAGGGTGTGTCATTGACTGTATAGGTGTGTGACTGGGTGAGTAAGTGGCTGTATAGATAAGTGAGAGGCTGTATTACTAGCTGTTTTGGGGAGTGAGTGGATGTGTTAGTGTCTGTATGGCTGAGTGAGTGGGTCTATCATTAACTGAATGGGTGATAGAGTTTGTGTGTCAGATGTCTCATGGATCTATAGGCCCGATTCACAGAACTAACTTAAGACAAAATCCTAAACGTACTACTTTTGGTATTCACAGAAGGCATTTAGTAGTAGTAAAGTTAGGATTTTGTCTTAAGTCTGTCTTAAGTCTGTCTTAAGTCTGTCTTAAGTTTGTCTTAAGTTTGTCTTAAGACTGTCTTAAGTCTGTCCTAAGTTTGTCTTAAGTCTGTCTTAAGTCTGTCTTAAGTCAAACTTAAGACAAAATCCTAACTTTACTACTACTACTAAATGCCTTCTGTGAATACCAAAAGTAGTAGGACAGACTTAAGGCAGACTTAGGACAGACTTAAGCCAAACTTAGGACAGACTTAAGATAGACTTAAGACAAACTTAAGACAGACTGAAGACAGACTTAAGACAGACTTAAGCCAAACTTAGGACAGACTTAAGACAGACTTAAGACAGACTTAAGACAGACTTAAGACAAACTTAAGACAGACTTAAGACAGACTTAAGACAAACTTAAGACAAACTTAGGACAGACTTAGGATAGACTTAAGACAGACTTAAGACAAAATCCTAACTTTACTACTACTAAATGCCTTCTGCGAATACCAAAAGTAGTAAGTTTAGGATATTGTCTTAAGTTAGTTCTGTGAATCGGGTCCAATGAGTGGATGTTTGAGTGCCTGTACAGGTGAGTCAGTCAGTATGTCAGTGACTGTATCGGTGAGCGAGGGGCTATATGAGTAGCTGTATGGGTGTGTGAGTGGGTGTGTTATTAGCTGCATGGGTGAGTTGATGTTTCAGTAGATGTATATGAGTGACTAGATGTGTGAGTAAGTGTATGGGTGAGTGAGTGGATGTGTCAGTGACTGTATAGGTGTATGACTGGGTGTGTGAGTAGCAGTATACGTGAGTGAGTGGCTGTGTTAGTAGATGTATGGGTTAGTGAATGGGTGTGTTAGTGTCTTTATGGCTGAGTGAGTAGAACAGTGATTAACTGTATTGGTGTGTAAGTGGGTGTGTCAGTGGCTGTATAGGTCTATGAGTGTGTGTTTGTATACCTGTATGGGTAAGTGAGTGCATGTGGCAGTATATGTGTTGGTAACTGACTTGGTAAGCGTTTAGTTTCTGCAATGTATAAGTTCGCACTTTTAAACAAACACTAGGCATTTATTATGCTGTAATAGTTTTTCACATTATAGCAAAACATTCCCTTTTTCCTTGTTTTACAGTTTTCAGCTTTTATGAATGTACACCATAATCAATGTAGTGTATAAAGTTTCATCCTTGAACAGTGTGGAAAAAATAATCATAAAGATTTAAAAAAAGAACGCTTTTCTCACTTGAGCACCTTCTCTCTTTCTTTCCTAAATCACATTTTGCTACCTTTTCTGTCATTTGCCAATATAATGGCATCTGATGGCAGTGAAGATCAGTTGCCACACCCTGTTGAACACTGTTCATTGGAGGAGCAACCCCCAGAAAATTGGCAATCAATTGCATGGGAGTTTTTCACCATCTCCTCCAGGCAAAATCAGGTGGTGGCAAATCATTGAAATGCTCTTTATGTGACAAAACCCTCACCAAGCATATGTCTTACAAAATTTCATTTGGCACAAGTATGTTGAAACATCTAAAGATGCACCACTCCAAGCACTGTTGAAAAATAAAAATAAAATATACCTAAGTTAGTATTACATTTACAAAATTCAAGAATAAAAACACTACAGATTGCTTGTGCTGTTATAATAGTATGTCACATTATAGTAAAAATGTCAATTTTCATTTTTTTCTGTTCTCAGCTTTTTACTTGCACACCATAAACATGGTCTTACCTCTGAAGCACATAGCACCCTGCCCCATGGCTTACATACACCCTACCTTAGGGGTGACATTTATGTAGTACAAGGGAAGTTTAAAGCTTGGAAAGGAGTTTCAACTGTCAACTTGACCTAGCAGGAAAATTGCCACAGGCACTGTATTAGCAGGCTCAACACATATTTTTAAGGCTACTTCTCTGCATGAGTGATTAGAAGTATCACTACTTCAGTAAATAAATATATCAGTCCCTCTCTGGGTGTGTCACTGGATATGTAAGTGACTATGTCGCTATCTGGCTAGCTGTATTAGTATCTCTGTGAGTCTCTATATGTGTATGATACCGGGTGTATGGATTGCTTACTGGCTATATCAGGTTGTGCAGGGCTATATAGCTGTGCTTGTAACTGGCTCTATTACAGCTGCATACATAAGTGCCGTAGGGGCATGTGATTTAATGTGTAAGTGACTCTGTCACTGTGTGACTGAGTAGATGAGTCCCTCTATGCTTTTGTAAATAGGTATGTGTGTCACAGTATGGGTGGTAAGTAGTTTAAAATGCCAACTGAACCTGCCAGTCAAACTGTATAGACACCCTTTGCAGATACAAGCAGACCACCTATTTAAAGGTCTACTAGTCTGGATGAGTAACTAGGAGTATCACTACTTCAGTAAACATCTAATTAAGTGTATCAGTCTCTCTCTGGCTGTGTCACTAGAAGTCCAAGTACCTAAGTCACAATGTCTTTATTAGGCCTGGGAGGAGTTCACAGAGTTCCATTTCACAGAACTCATGGAAGTGGCAAAAAAACTCTGCCACGCGGAGTTCCGCAAGCGGCAGAGTGAGGTAAGTCATGCCGGGCATGCTGATTTTTAACACCAGGGGGTCGATTCCGATTCGTGAAAGAAAACCGTCTGACGATTCGTATTCGTAGCCATTTCCGAGGTGGTACGATCTGCGGAGGATGGTCAAGCGGAAGATGGACGAGGACTATGCCCAGAGCCAGCTCACTGGAGATGGTGGTCCCTGCAGACCAGTACAATACCAGCCGTGGGAGGAGAAGGTCATGGCCCTGCTACCACCGGTGAGAGTACATGGCATTGAAGGAGTTGTTGAGCCTGGTAAATGTACAAACAACTCATGTAACATGGGGGTAATGGCATCTACACTCCAAGTACAAAAAATGCCCGCAACAAGCGCCAAACGGCAGCTGCCCATAACTACAGGCAAAAACAACGCAAATGCCACTAACATGTGTATGTCCCATTGACAAACCAAGGCAATGTCATGTCTCATGCTACAGGAAGCACAGACCAAAGAATAGACGTCCAGTATTCTGGCAGGGTGGTTGGCACCAAATGCATTGTGGGACCCCAAATCACACCCAATTCCCTGTGTGTCTGCAGGGGGGTGCAAGGTGGGCTCCTGGGCCCCCCAGGATCGCCAGTGGTTCTGGTGTCAGCCCAATCAGGGCCAGGCCCAGTACATCATGCTTTACAAATGATCCCATTGTCCCTACATTGGGTGAGAAGGGTACAAGGCGGAGGGTGAGAAGGGTGCAAGGGGGATGGTGAAGAAGCAAAAAATCTGCACACCCCTATAAACATCTCTGTGGATGCCCATGTCCAATTGTACTCATCCTATATGGTGCAGTTACACAACCATGCACCATGCTCAATGCACATGGAGTGTGAATGTACTGACAATTTAGCTGACACTGGGCCCTGGTGTAGGCAGCACAAGGCCCACCTGTGACCAGTGCAAACACAAACACCAGGACAACAAGGTCAGATATCTTGGGCAGGAACTCACAGCCACTGTCATGGCAGCATGCTCCATGGGGGGACAGCCACACCACGAGGGAGGCCCAGTGCCAAGTCAGACTCCAACTACCAACACAGACTGTCACACACACCCCTTACACAAACATACCCACCTGGGACAGGCAATGGAGTTCCCCACTGTAACAATGGTCATGTAACACAACTAAACCAATTCAGATCTGATGAAGCATCCAAGCAACAAATGCATGGTGCACATTCACAAGCCACTTGCGCTTCTTACATGCCACTGTTGCATCACCTCTGTGACACAGCTGCCGCACAAAAGAGGCGCCATGGTGCTGGCAATTTACAAGGTGATGAATCTGGGGGATGTGTCACGTTCTAAAGCCCTGCACCACAAGTAGGTGTACTGGCGCAGGGGGGGAGGGGTGGTGGTGTAATGGCGCAGGCACGCCTCCCAAAAGTGGGTATGTGCAATCTTCAAGATTCCACTCTGTCATTTATGAGCACATGCTGCGTCAAAACCCTGTGCATGGCTGATGCAGGCATAAGGAATGAAGCATCATTGTGCAGATAGGGCCCCACAGACCATTGCTGGATCTGTTTTGCGATGGTGACGCTACTCCAGCAATGCGCCTTCTTTTACAGCACAGATGTGTGACGCAGCTGACCCATTTTTCACAAAATGGTGCTCCACAATGTGAATGCGTTGCATCTGTGCTGGCATAGGTGTGGTGCCCAATGACTGGTGAATCCCTGCTGATATGCAGGGCGGTGCCAGTCATAGTAAATATGCCCCCCCATGACAATTACTCAGGAGCACATATCAATCCGACCCCACAACATACCCATCCACAAGGGAACATTGAGGACAATCCAAAGCATGGACAACTACCAGGTGGAACAGTGCCAACTACAATGTGTATGAGAAATGGATGTTGCATTACATGGCATTAACATTGTCTGTCCCTCACACCCACAGGGCAACGTGTGGAATCTAACCCCAACAATGGTGAAGATGATTCACAGTCCCAGGCTCCGCAGGACCCTCATCCCACCGACAGCGACGCCTCTCACCACTCCATGGATGACCCCAACTGACCTGGCACCTCTGGTGCCCCAACCCGTGCAGCATCTGGATCAGGCACACCTGCGCCAACCCCTACCACCATTCCTGCCACATCCCAGCAGACAGCTCGGAGCCCTGCCCACACTCAAGAACTGAGCCAGTCTGACAATGAGGGAAAAGGTTCGATGGCCATCCATGAGGGGGCAGACAACACCACCACTACAATCACTCAGGGGTCCCGTCGAGCCGATGTGCCCACAACGGCAGGCCAGGCTCGTGTGGGCAGGGGTGGCGGGAGTGCAGCAGGCGGAGGCGAGAACCTGACCTCTGCAGGTCCCGGTATGTCTGAGCTCCGCAACATCATGGAGGCATACCGGCGGGACACCAGGGAGTTCAGGCGGGTAGTGGGGGCCCTCACAGAGATCAAGAACCTGCAGGCCGAGAAACACACCAGTCAACAACAACACTAAGGATGGATGGAGGCAAGACTGGTTGAGCTCCTGGTGGTGCAAAGGGACATAAGCCATTCACTCCGTCGGATTCCTGACAACATGAAGCACCCTCCCTGTGTCACCAGGCAAGACACTTCAAGGCAAAGACCGCCACCAGCTGCAGGGAGGGAGGAGGAGGAAGAATCGTCCGAAGGAGCGTCCCATGCATCGTCAAGGCCTGCATATGAGGCTCCCCGAAGGAAGGTGGGTCGTCCACGGAAAAGACAATGAGAGGTAGTGGGCCATGCGCATCTCCCAGGACACCTGGTCTGGCACCTGGAGTCTGTGTGCAACAGCATCACCTCATTGACTGTCCGACTCTCCCACATGGTTGCAGTCTGACCAATGATGCCAAGCACTGTGGTCTGGACTCTGGTGACTCAAACTGCAAGGCATCACATCTCCCTTTGTGAACTTTGGATTCCCCCCTTTTTGTACAGCACCCATCACTAACTCACGTTTCACGCACAAGAACGATAAATAAACAAAATCAACACTACTGAAATTGATGTTGCAGTCATTTACCATCATTCTACAACATACGTGTGGGGATATGTCAAAGTATGCCAGAGTGTGGAACAAACACAACCCATCCATACACTGGGATCTGAGTCTGGTCGAGGACACACATAGGTCACAAGGCATCATCAAATACATACATGGAGCGCTATACTCACCTGTGATGGTTTCAATCTGCTGAGGGGGGGGGGGTCTGCCATACTGCTCAGACAGACAGTTTTGGAAGAGTGTGATGAAGGTGTAGAGGTCAAGGGTCATGTGGAGGTGCACAGGGAGGGAGTACTAGGTCTGTATGTTGATGTGGGAGAACTATCTTCCGCATGCAGTTGAACTGTGGATGTGAAGAATGGTGCCCAGGGCAAGGTTGGCTGGACGGAGTTGGTGCAATGGGGTGTTGGATGGGAGACGTCCATGTGTGTGTTTGGGGCTGGGGTTGTGGAGTGCCTCTTGAATGTGGCTGAGGAGTATGAAGGTGATCCTGCTGTTGACAGTGAGTCCATTGTAGGTGTCTCAGCTGGACGGTCATGTGGCAGTGGCAGAGGATGTTGAGGAGGAGGTGTGCTGATGCACCCTGGATGTGCACAAGTCCTCCTGGAGTCTGGCTGTTGTTCCTGCGTAGAGGGCGTTGCTGTAGTACAGCCGGCTGGTGTCGTGTACCTGGGTGACTGTCTGTCTTGACTAGGGGTGGATCTATCTGATGAACATTTGCTGTATGCGGAGGGACTTTCACCATGAGGTAGAGATGGTGTTCATTTCCATGGTTATTGTGAGTGAGGAGTGCACGATGAGTACCTGCTTGCCTGTGTGGCCAATGTGTGCTTGTGCGCTGCCGAGGCTGCTGTGACACAAGGAGTAGTCCCAGCCGTAAGGGGACATTCCTCAGATGATGAGACCAATCATGTCCAAGTCCAGCCTCATGTGGCTGAGGTACCTGCATATGTCAATGAACCTCATGCCTTTTTGAATGTTGGATATGGTAGTGGCTGGGTCTTTGGTGAGGGTGAGGAGCATCTGGGTGTCAATGGCAGAGGACATGATGATGAGATCGTGTGCACATGTGATGTTGGCGAGGGGGCTCATGGAGAAAATGTAGATAGTCACACAGCAATATGACGCCTGGGTCCGATGACCCCAGTGTACTACGTGCCGAAGGGGGGAGGCAGACTCCATGGGCCTTGCTGGTGAGGTACTTGGAGCTTTTATCCAGGCCCTTCCTCTGGATCCCAGTATTGGAGGTGTGTGATCTGACACTGTGGTACCACATGGTGTATAATGCTGGATGAGAGGTCAATGGGGTGAGGGTTGTGTTCTCACCATTGTTGAGCACGGTCCAACATGTTGTTGTTAGTGGCAATGAGGGCTGTTGCAGTGGGGTGATTACTGTGGAAGATGGTCTGGTGCTGTTTGCCTGGAGAAGTTTGCTTGGAGTGAGATGGTCATTAGCTTGTTGACTGTCTTCTTGATGACATTTGCTGGGTATGGAAGCAAGGTGATCCTGCGGTACAGCCGTACGTTGTCAAAGATGGGCCTGGCTTTCTGCATGCCTACAGCTCCCATGGAAATTGGCATACTCAAAAGAGACATTCATGACGTCCCAGAAGTAGGCCTGAAGGACTGTGATAGAGATGTTGTGTGGGAAAGGTCCAGATGGAGAGCCGGAGTGGATGGTGTACATGAGCCGGGTGGTGTCTTTGCTGCTGATGGTAGTGCTGGACCTGAGGGGGGGGTATGTCCTGTGGAAAAAGCGCTGACGGCCTCTGTGTGGCGAGTCTGTCGTGTACGTCCACGAGTTTGCAGTGGTAGTAAGTTGCAAGGGATCCCCTTGGCCTTGCAAGGGTGGGATGTCTCTTGGATGGAGAGCTGGGGTCAGATAGTTCGCTCACAATGCCGATGAGGTCATTCATGTTGTGTGTGTTGGTGCCTAGGCCATACCTGGAGGTTGTCCTCTTGTCCATGCTGATGATATGCTGATGTCTGTGTGTTGTGGATTTCAGGGCAGAAAGGTAACTGATGGTTGTTTGTTTTACAAGGTTTGCACATGAGTCTAGCCAGACGTGTATGTCCCGGGTGGCTTTACTGTTGTTGTGCTACACAGGAAATTCTGCCAATGTGGGAAGAGTGTTGGGTCAGTCGCTGATCCAGTGTGTGCGGTTGCAGGGTGTGGCTGTGTCGTTGGTTGGAGTGTCCTGTGTGTGGGGCCACACAGCTTGTTTGTGTTGACTTTGGTCAATTGTTCATGGTGGATCTGCAACGGAGTGTGGTGCAGTGTGTTGTTTTTTGGGCAACTGGATGCAAATGTTGTTGTACAAATGCAGGATCGTGCTATGGTTCTCCTCCAGCCAGGAGGTGCTGTATCCCTGACCCATGTTGTCTGTGTAGGTGAGTGCCTGCGTGCTGATGTACTTGTACAATGACTGAGGAACAAACTGTAAAGCCCTTTCCCATCTCTGTGGTCTCAGTATATTTTACACATTTTCATATGAAGCCTCTCTGCTCTAATTACAGATGTGTAAATCACGTTACCCTACTGACCCCTTGCCCGCCAAACTATACAACATCTTTTCAAAGAGTCCCAATCACCAGTTAAGCTCCATTTGGAACCTTTCCCTCAAATTGGGCTCTAATCCGGATGTGTGGAGACACGTGTCCCTCCTGCCTATCTTAAGGAAAGCCAACGCAGATCCTGTATCTCCTTACAATCATAGACCTAACTCTCACGTACCAGCTCAGGCCAAGCTTTAAGTGAACAATTCCTTGCAGCAACTGATGGCCTTTGTTGAAGATAATAGCCTCCTTCACGACTATCACTCCAGCTACAACCCCAGATATAGTATGGATTTGGCCCTCATTGAAATGACAGACTCTATACGCTGGGCGGTTGACGGAGGTTTCAAGGCGGTGTTGGTGCTGTTAGACTTGTTCGCCCTAAGTTGGCAGGGTATGCTCAGACGTGAGTCCCTTGCTCACTTTGCCACTGGAGTCAAGCAAGCCCGGCTGAAGATGGCTGTAATGCCAGAAACCGGTCCTGGGAAGCTTGATTCCGGTCCAGGGAAGACATGGCTTGGCAGTTCGGTCTGGACTGTTCCCATGAGGCACAGGGTCAGACTGATTTGCATATGGCCATGTCTGTACTGGGGTGGCGGAGTGAGCTAAAGAACGGTGATGGATTAAACCCAGATCAGTTGACTGGGGGTGAGTGGTTGTATTGTCAACGCTCCGTCCATCACCACCTTTGGTTTTTCTTTGTTAGACTTGTCTACAGCATTTGACACCGTCGCCCATCCCATTCTTCTGAACCTCCTTAAGACCATAGGCGTGGGTGGCTTCATGGTGAACTGTATATCTTCCGTACTATCTGACTGCACACAGCAGGTCCAGACCTATCCATCCATCTCCCCAGTGAAATCACTGAAGTGGGGCATGCTGCTGGTCTCTGCTTTGAGCCCTCTGTATTGTAATATTTACTTTACCCCGCTGGGTGCATCGATTGCCATGTCTGAAGTCCAAATCATATCATGTGCTGATGAGCCTCAGCTGCTATTCACCTAGAATGGTGTGTGTGCCGCTAACTTTTGACACACTAGAAAATATGCTCTAGATTATTGTGGCCTGGATGTACCTCAATTTCAGAGAACTTAATACAGTTAACACAGAGTTCCACTTCATTTAACCAACCTTCTCCCCTCTCTTCCAATCTGTGGTGGCCAGAGGAACTGGCCATTGCTTCGGCACACAAAGACGTGGTTAGGAATCTGGGAGTAAGATGGGACAATCAGCTATCTCTTGCCACACAGGTACAAGAGGCAGGTGCCGCTTGTATTCGCAAGATTAAAATCATCAAGAGAATTATACACTATCTGCACATTGTAATCCGCCAAACGGTGCTTCATGCACTGATTTCCTACCATTTACACTACGTGAAAGTCTCATACGTACGTCTCACATTAGGCTTGCTCCGTATACTGCAGAGGAGGAAAAAGTGCTGCTGCCTGCCTGGTATGTTGAGTCTCACTTTGACTACATATCTCTCCGTGTCAAAGACTACTCCATTGGTTGCCATGGCTAGACAAATGGAATTCAATGCGCTTACACTTGTCTTCTGTGCAGGACAAGGCCGTGGTCGGGTCTACCCTATAAGGAGACTGCGTCCTTATTGTCAATCACGATCTCTACGTTCCAATGACAAGCACTTGCTCATTAGTCCCTGCTTAGCTAAACCTAGATCAGGAGGTTAAACCTCTCAGGTAGGAACCACCCAATTTTGGACTAATCTACCTCTTCCGCTGCGTCTGATTCTGTATGAATGTGATTCTCGCTAAGCCATTAAGACCTGGATATTTAGCCTGCTAGATTAGTTGCTCTCCCGTATGCTGCCTCATTTTCGGCACACTACAGCGCTGGGACGACCCCGTTGGCTTACATGTGCGCTCAATACATGACTATTATAATAATTGTAGATGGCATAGCAGATTTGTGGGTGTAGGCATGGAGATCTGTAGATGATAGTTAGACTGAGGGTGGTCTGGGGGTTGGTGTGAAACCTGAAGTGCAGATGTTTGACAATGCTGTGTGTGTCCTTGGTGTAGTATGTGACTCTGAGTGGGTACTAGTCATCGTCCTGGAGTGTTGGTGTGGTCCCTGTGGTTGATCTCGTATCCATCTGTGATGGCAATGTTGATGTAGTGTGCTGAGGATGCCTTCAACCAGGTCACTGTAATGAAGGAGATGTGTGGGGCTGTTGTGTTGGCTGAGGTGACAGAGTCCAATGGCGTGCTGGTGTATGTAGTGGGTGTACAGTAGGAGGCACATGACCTGGTTGTACAGACATGGTCTGTCATGCGGGGCAGCGCGTTGTTGGCAGTAGGAGTTGCACACACAGCCAGCAAAGCTGTAATGGTTGCTCTTAGGGGTTGCCTGATAGCAGGTGGATGAATATCTTGCGCTTCCTGTTTTGAGGGTGGCTGGAGCATGAGTCTGTTGTGTTACCTGCGTCATGGAAGGACCAGAGGGGTTTGCACTGTGCATGTTGCAGGCGCAGACGGTCCTGCCTTTGGCACAGATGTGGTGCAACATTGGCACTGACAAGCTGATGCCTGCATTAACAATGGGTGAAGGGAGGGCGGAGCATCTGGGAGGTGTGTGTGTTGCAGAATCAGGGCACTCGGTGAAGTGATGCCGCAAGGGAGGCAGCAGCAGGAATGAGTGAACACATGATGGTGGAAGGGGTGATACACCATGCAAAAACTAGCACAGAAAGACAAGGAGGATTGAAAGGCACAATTTTACCGTTGTATGGGAAGGAAGGAGTGTCTGGTTACTCATGGGTCACAGACCTGAAGTGGAAGAACAATCACCGTAAATGTCGGGCACAGGATCAGGCACCAAAAGGCCAAGCTGGGCACAGGACACACAGCGTCAGCCGGTGTGGGCTGCCCGTTGTGTGTAGCAAGCGGCAACAATACATATACAACTATGTACTTTATGCACAATATGGATCAATAGCTAAGATGAACACCAT
This sequence comes from Lissotriton helveticus, assembly GCF_964261635.1. Lineage (NCBI taxonomy): Eukaryota > Metazoa > Chordata > Amphibia > Caudata > Salamandridae > Lissotriton > Lissotriton helveticus. Next base: position 708,198,110 of record NC_136061.1, read on the forward strand.
GCATGTTGCCACAGTACACATACTCCCATATGCACAATCTTTGTCAATTATTCCATAGATGACGCATGCAAACTGGCAAGAGTTCTGCGGTCACTGTGATGATGCACATTGTACTGTGTGGGACACATTTGCTATACAGATGAATTAAGGTTGTTTGGAGCCCACGCTGCTTTAGCCAATGTCCATGTCCAGCCCCATTGCTCAAAAGAAAATAACACTCATGCAAGGAGTTTACCTGTAATGCTGGTAAGACAATGTGCAGACGACAGCCTGGGACTGTTGTTTCCTTCATTCCTCATAAAGGTGCGATGATCATTGTGGTCCACCTCCTATCCCAGTCTCCGAGCTTAAAAACCTCGGGGTATGGCTGGATCCTTCCCTTACGTTTGTATGTCACACCAAACGTACGGCGGCCTGCTGTTTTGGCATTCTACGGGGACTACGTCCGGTGCTTAAGTTTTTTTATGCCGCCACTCGGCAACTCGTGATCCAAGCCACTGTTATCTCTAGGCTGGATTACGCGAGTTCCCTATTCGCTGGCTTAAACCAAGCAGAAATTGGTCGCTTGCAGCGGATTCAGAATGCCGCTGCGAGAGCGGTGGTAGGACTACCTAGATCATGTCCTACCTCCAGTACCCTGCGATCACTGCATTGGCTCCCGGTGGCTCAGCGGATTCAGTTTAAGGTCCTCTGTGTCGCTTACAAAATACTCAAGGGGTCTCCAGCCATGATTTTGTCCAAACTTCTGGCTCACTACACTCCTGCGCGAGCACTAAGATCTGCTGACTTAGAACTAGCTGTTGTCCCTCGCTTCAAGCGCAGCAGAGCTGGTGGACGTTCCTTTCAAGTCCGCGCAGCTATGCTGTGGAACTCCCTTCCCCCGGCGATTCGCGCCCTTAGGGACCTGCTTTCATTTCGCCGAGTGGTGAAAACGTTCCTGTTCCCTTAGCCTCTCTCTACTGTGTTTTTATCTCGTTGTGTTGTGCTGCTACCTGTCGCGGCGCCAGGACGCTCCTTCGCTGGAGCAGCTGTGCGCCTAATAAAAGTGCATAACATAACATAGCCCCTTGGTCTGAGTATGACTTACTGACTCAATAGGGTGATCAGGCAAGGGAAGGAAAGGAAGGGAACAGCAGGGTGGGAGATCTGAAACAAAGATAAACACATCTTGCCACTGATTAACAGAAGACCTCAGGACCTAGACTGTAACCGTTACACCTGTAAAGGAAAACAACAGCCACTGTATCATACTTGGCATCACAGTAATGAAAATGATACTAGATCTGATGTTTCAACATGGACACATAAAAGGTAGCAGAGTTTTTCAGGCAAAATGAAGGGTTACTAATGCTGTGCAGGCTGCCTCTATGCAATTAGAGCCATGCAGACACAAAGGTACTCACAGTGTATGAATAATGCTCCAATGTTTAAAAATACTAAAGCGCTGCAGTAGTACTCACACAAAGGCAACAATCCGTAGTTACCCCTGGCAATCAGTGAGGGTCAAGAAGTGAAATTATACATCACCCGTAAGAGCCTTAAGAAGGTCATCCAACCAGGGAGGGAATTATGTAAACACAAGAAAGCCCCACAATAGACAGTCATTGTCTCGTCCAACTGGGCTTTGAAATGCCTAACATAACAAGCTGCTGGTCCGGCAATCAACAGAGAGTAATGAGGAGCAATGCCACAAAACAAACCCTACCGTGACCAGGATATGCAGCACGCCACAAGAGAATCCTGCAATTGACGTCACCCGACAGGTGCAACGTAAGCGTTTACAATAGCTACAGCACAACGTTGTGACGTCATCAGCGCAACATTCCTGGCATCATGGGAATAGAAAGTTAACTTCAACTGACCAAGAAGGCTTGCAAAGCACTGTTCTCCACCGGCCCTGAAGAAGCAATGTGACAGTGACATGACATAGTGGCACAAGGGGCAATGCATCCATACGAACAGACTCACAGGGTACTTGACAGAACATGTGGGACATACGCTGGCCCACACCTTCACAACATGGTTGATTACAAATCAAACTGTACTGGCACACAAGATTAAGTAGATATGCCAAACACATCCTGTTGCACACAGTGATGCTCTAATTCACCATGGAGCCTGTGGTTGTGATGTCCCACACAATGTCAACATTTGGAATCCGCAATGTGTCAGGGTCAAGGTTGACACACATTGATGCCTTCACCAGAGCCAATACTCCACAACAGATGTCTGTCAAGAAGGGTGACTGTCCTGTCATGGGAGTGGTGAAACAAGTAATTTGATCCATGGTGATTAGACATGTATGGATGGGTCTTCAACATGAACAGAAACACTTCCCACACATTCCCAAACCATAACAACACAAAAAAGCCTGCTTGGTTCTCTTACCTGAACTACCATTTACACATGTCCGTGCATGGAACGCTGATTCGGCCCACGTTGCAATCATCATGAGGAATAGCAAGAGGACTGAGATGACACAAACAGACAACAGGCACAGCAACCTGGGAATGAGAGACACACAAGGGCTCACCATTACTAATCTTTGCTAAAGACATGGGCAGGAACAAAACACGAACAATGTAGTACACATGTAAAATTATACCTAAGTCATTGTGCATTTCAGTGTGGCATGACATCAGCACTTGTGTGACACATCATAACACACATCAAAGTGAATATGCATACAGTCAGCTGGACACACACATTGCAAGACATGCCACTCAATGCTACAAGCTTGCACACTCATTCGCAGTGACTCACCATCATGAGAAGAAGTTGCGTATGACCTGACTCCGGATATCATCCTCCTCCTCCTCATCACTTGCATCCTGACCAAGCCCTTCATCCTCAACGGGTGGATGTTCCTGCTCCTCAGGATCCAGGATGAGTGGGACTGCCTTCTCAACTGCCATGTTGTGCAGCATGCAGCACACGATGAAGATATTACAGACCTTGGCTGGGGCATATGGGAGGGATTTGCCGGTCTTATCGAGACACCGGAATCGGCTTTTCAGGAGGCCAAACGTCCGCTCTATCACTCGCCTGGTCTGGCGGTGTGCATTATTGTACCGCTGATCTGAAGCTGTTCTTGGGTTCCGGAGAGGTGTCATCAACCATGGCATGTTGGGATATCCCGCGTCACCTGCAAATATACCTCATGTCAATAAGTGGTTCATGAGATGCAGGCAGAGCTAAAGATACTGAAACACACAGGACACACCGAGTATACCCACCAACAAGACATGCCCGATCGTTGCGCAGCTGCAGCATCATTCTTGGCATCCTGCTACGCCTCATGATGAATGCGTCATGGCACGATCCTGGAAAACATGCACAAACATGGGAAATCATCATATTAGCAAGACACACCACCAGGGCATTTATTGAGTGATAGTGTTTCCTGTTGCGGTAAGCCTGTTCCTGGCACCAAAGCCACATGTGTCCCATCAATGGACCCAATTACATGTGGCATGTGAAACGCACCGTGTGAAACGCATCGTACCCCTGCATTCACAACTGCGTGTGAAACGCACCGTGTGAAACGCATTGTACCCCAGCATTCACAAGTGTGTGTCTGCGCATCGTTTCACTATTGTAATCGTGCCATACGCGAGCGAACCGTACCCAGACATTACGTGCGTGAGTGCGCATCGTTTCACTATTGAAATGGTGCCATACGCGAGCGAACCGTACCCCAACATTACGTGCATGTGTGCGCATCATTTCACTATTGTAATCGTGCCATACGCGAGCGAACCGTACCCCGACATTACGTGCGTATGTGCGCATCGTTTCACTATTAAAATGGTGCCATACGCGAGCGAACCGTACCCCGACATTACGTGCGTGTGTGTGCATGGTTTCACTATTAAAATGGTACCATATGTGACATGAAATCCACCGTACACATGTGTGGATCTCAAAAAATACATAGGGGTTGAGTAGTAGGCCCTGAATGCAGGCTGGTTGTCATGGATACTGAGATTTGAGTGTGTGCTACAGGTGTTCTGCAAAAGTCAGTTGGGCAAAACTATGCAATGTTGCAAAATTGTTGTGGAGCTGAAGCTCAAATTTTGAACCATGCAAATGTGTGTCAGGGCCTTATGTTTAAAGTGATTGGATGACACGTAGGATGCAAAGTTATCTGGTCTATCACACTGTACTCCTGAGACTGAAAGCCCCTCATCAGCACTGATTTAAGGATGCATGTGGCTGTGAGAGGGCACTTGCCTGTACAACATTGGAGTGGAGCACACTGCTGCTGTCTCTGCATTCCCTGGACTCTGATTTTGCTTACCATGGAGAGGGCACCAGCATTCACTGAGGAGGAAAACCAGGCCCTGCTGGATGCCCTTCTACCAAAGTACAGCAAGCTGTATGGGAGACCAAGGGAGCAGGTGAGGGCTGACTGCAGTACCTTTGACTGTGCACCTGTTGTGTGAGTGTCACAACAGGCATTGTGTTTAGGTGGGACAGACATGCAATGTGGTTTTGAGTGAGTCCCAGGGGGTGTACATGGTGGTGTCTCTCATGCAGAGCATGATGTAGTTCATGTGTGTTCAGTCCTCACTTGCATTGTGCTTACTGTGACATTCACTGCATAGTGTGTGACACATTCAGCCATGCAAGACCTTGGTGGCTTTATTCCAAAATGTCCTGAGGTGTAACAGTGTTCGCCCCAGAGTGACAGCTGACTGTACTCACAGCTGTGTATGACTTGTGGGGACCTGTGGTGATATTGTACAAGTGATGTGTTTAATCTCATGGACATTGCAGTGTGTGAATGTTGTCATCTGGGAGAGTGTGTATGTGAAGTGGTGCATCACAGATGCATGGCGTTTGCAGCAACTATAGCCATCTGATGTGACTAGTAAGCAGTGGTGTGTGCCTGACTTGCAAAGTTAGCACAACACCTGTGACACCTCTTTGTCAAGTGGCACATGTGCAAAGTGAGGGTTGTTTCTACTGTTGTCAGTGACAGGCGAGTGATCTGTGCCAGGGTGTGTCTGTCTGGTCTGCTGAGGGTTCTTAAGTGGAGTGGGATATGTGACTGCTTGCCACGTGCTGTCCCACACCCTGCAGTTGCATGTGTTCTCCAGTGTGTGCCATGATCAGTGTGTGTGTTGCATCTGTTACGCCATCTGTTGCCTTTCAATGCCATGTAGTGCATTGGGGTTTGCCCACAGGCCGAATTCACATAGACAATGAAGCAAGTCCTGTCAGCATCCTATGCCCTGTTCACATTATCAATGGTGTGCAAGTGTGTGTCTCTGGGAGATGGAGCAGGTGTAGTGATGTTGTTTCACTTTGTGTTCCTGACAAGTACCTGCCTACGAGAAGGGAGAGATATGGCTGGAGATCGTCTGGGCTGTCAGGACTGCGGGGGGCCATCGCCGGAAGCTGCACAACATTAAAAAAAGGTGGCAGGACATCCGGTGCTGGAACCAGCGGATTGCCCGGGTCCAGCTGAAGATGGAGCCACCACGCCGGCATGGTGGAAGCCGTCATGTTACCCCCCACATGCTCCGGGTCCTGGCTGTGGTCTTTCCCGACCTCTAAAGGCAGTTGCAGGAGAGACAGCAGCAAGGAGGGTGTAGGTACATGGCTGTTTGTTGTGTTGTGTGTCACCTGCTTCTTGAGGTGCTAAGAAGCCTGGAAACACTCCCACAGTTGGGGTGTCTGGTCAGACAGGTTATATGTGCAGTGTATTTTAAATTCCCCATAATCAGCTGGTGCTCTTTTTCATCCCTTGCCCTCCTTCAAATGTGTCCCCTGGTCTGTGTGTATACAAATATGCACATGCTCATCTAGGGTGCAAGTTATTTATACTGCACATTGATTAGTGCATCATGTGGGAGGGTGGTCTGTGACATGTGTTGAGACCTTGCCTGTGCCATGATGTGTGCACTGTGTTAGGGCTACACATTTGTTTGCACTGATGAGGAGTCTTAACATAGAAGTGTGAGGTTTCAACTGCACACCCTTGCAGCATGCATGACCCATGTTGTGTTGTCAGACATGATGTACATTATTTGGGAGATATGCATAGTGGCACGACGGTTCTTAATGTTACATTCAGCTCATTCCAGACCCACAGATCAGTGTGCCCACCACAGTCCCCTGAGACACCCTGGCCTCCTAATCATGTGTGTCATCCAACACTATGCCCATTCTATGTGGGCTCAGCATGGGTCTGCCTCAGTGACATTGGTCCCTGGCATAGTTTGTATTTATCCTGTGTCTGCTACATGTTCCCACTGTACATGGATACAAAATTTGGCTTGTGCATACTCACACTGGGCAGTGACTGTGTGCCTATTCACAACAATCTGTTGTTGGTTGTTTGTGACTAATATGTATTGGCAGCCCACAAGGTGAGCTTGGGTTACCTTTTAAAATGTTGCTGCACAGTTTTTGTTACCCCGATTCTGAGTTCTCACTTCTTGAGCTGTATCTATCACATTGACTGAGGGATGGGGGTGTTGTGCAGGAGAGGTCCAATGGGCCTGCCTGATTTGGCCTTGGCAGTTGTGACCTGTGTGTGAGAATTGGCTTGTCGATGTTTCACCATGCATTTCCCCTGTAATGGTGGACAATGCTTTCATTTGGAGTTTGACAGCCTATGTCATTTGTTTCCAAACATGGTTGTGCCTAATTCATTTTTGCCACATGTATGTAGTTCTGGTGCCACGCTGTTTTGTCATATTGTGCACACTACTGTGTAGACATTTTGCATGGGGATCATGGTGTGTCCACGATGTAGAAATATTTTGTTCTTCACAATTGCAGGGCCATTAGCTTGAGCATTGTCCTGATTTTGGAAATATGGGCCACTTCACATGACAGCCAGTGGGTCTTATGTGCTAGCAACAGTATGATCAGGTAATAGATGCCCCTGTTAGGACTGACACATTTGAAGTTGTCTCACATTGATTAATGTACCTTGACACTCCCAACACTTGTTAAGAGTTGTTTATGTTTTGAATGTGTTCATATGACAAATTGTGTAGGTTACACTTACGTGCCTGCATGATAGTTGTCTCACAAGGTAGTGCACAAAAAACAACATTTGCAATGTTTTGGAATAAGCAGGCAGCTTTTGAAGGAGGCCAGTGTTAGTGATTAATGTTGTGCCTTGATCTCCATAGACATGTCCCCACAGTGGTCTTGAGTGCTTGAGACTCCTGTGTTGTCAATTGTACAGACTAATGTGTGTCAAGCCATCAATACCTCCGTTGGACCATGTATATGACAAATGTGCTACGCCATTTGTTTCTAACATTGTTTCATCTTAAAGTGTGTCAGCTGTTTCAATGAATGTGTCTATGTTTTTTGTGTGCATTTCCTTGTGAGAGATCTTTCATGCAGGCACATACATACGTGTTCTCTTCACAAGATGGCGAATTAACACATTCAATACATGTTGAATGTGTGAAGTATGGTGAGTCACAAGATGCCAACAATTTGTGACATTAGTTTTCACCCAAATGTACTTACAGGGCTCTGAGTGTGGTGTCACCTTGGGGAGTGAGGTGTGTTAGCTTGCCATGAGGGGAACCACAACTGTTTATTTCTTAGTGAACTTGAGGTGGCATCACTTCATTGTATAGATCTGCTCTCCTGTAAACAAACAGAAGCTTCTCAGTGTAATTCTCATTCAAGTTGTGGCATGATGTGTTCTTTGGATCCTTGTGTCCAAGTAGCATTGTGCCTATACCAACTGGGCAGTACTAGTCTCAAATATGTGCTGAGCTATCTGGTTGTTACTCATGATGCATGCCATGATTTGCAGTGTGACCAACTGATTTTGTGCTCATGTGTCAGATGTGTACAGGTGAATGATGCTTTTTTGTTTCTTCTCCTTGCCCACAGCATCATCAACCGACACAGGAGGAGACATGAGCACAGACCAAGAGGAGGGACCCAGCCACAGTGCCACCACAGCTGAGGAGTCGGAGGGAGCCAGTGGCATGGAGGGTGAGGGGAGTCAGGCGGCCGTACCTTTGGAAGGCGACACTTCTTACTATGTGGACAGCTCGGCTTCTGACTCCCATGAGGAGAGGGGATACGTGACAAAATCATCTACCATCACTGTGTCTGTCCCCGCCTCCTCCAGACCCATCTCCACCCTCCCAGTTGCTAGGGTCCCTTCTGTCCGTGCTGCCCCCCCATGTCTCCTTCGTCCCTGGCACCGCAGCCCCTGCCCCTGTCTCCCCTGCTGCCCTCAGTGCCGAGTCTGTGGACCTACTCTGGCAGATTCAGGTTAGTCAGACATCAATGCTGACTGTCCTCCATGGCCACACTACAATACTTGATATACAAAGGTCCCAGGTCCTTTGATTTTGTGGGTGTTACCCCATTGATTTAATGGCACACTACAATACTGACACAGTTGTTGTCATTCATGGAGGGCATGTCAGCTACGATGTCTGACCAACGTCGGATTCTATCGTCCATGGACTCCTCAGTGACGGCAGCAGTTTCCCTCCTGCAGCGGTCCGTCCCCCCCTCCTACAGACCCATCTACACCCCCCTCTCCCATACCTGTCCAGAGCACACGCAGACGAACAAGATCACGCACACCAACGGACACAACCAGCACACCACCACTAAAGTGTAAGCGCAGATCTCCTGGCACGCAATCTCAGAGGGATGCAGGCACACCCACAGGGACTGGGGTCAGGCGGCAGGCACTCAGCCACAGACAAAGTCCGCAAGACTCACAGCCCTCTACCTCCATTCCCATTGTGTCCCCGGGTGCAGGTGGTAGACTGGCTGAACTGGCAGCAGTGTGCAGCGCTGAGTTCTTTTCCACCTTTGGCGCTGCACAAGCCACTGAGGAGGATTCCTCCCCCCTGCACCCACAACATCTACCCTTCCCTCACCTGTCCCTGCAATGCCTGGCCCTGACCCAGATGATGCCCCCCACGGGTCAACAACCCTTTAGCTCCATCATGTGCAGGCAAGTTTGGGGTCGATGACCTCCCCAACGTCCCCCAACCAGACTTTAATGTGGACTGGCCATTGGCCTTGTTTGAGCCAGGAATCATTTTTAAATTAATTTTCCTTTTGGAGCTGAATAAAGCATTTTATTTTTCATTCCAAACTATTGCATTTCAGGTACTTGCTTTAGGTGCTGTGTGCCTAGGAGTTGGTGTCATTGTAATATTTTGGGGTTGTGAAAGATGTCTATTTTATGATGTTAATGAGGTGGACCATGGTATCTATGTGCCATCACAATGTCTCTGCAATTAATCTTTGGTTGTGTGTGTTCAGTTTGCCTACAGACATTGTTCCAAGGAGTGTTCCTTCCTCAGTGAGACATAGATCTTCACTACAGACAGTTGCACAATTGGTGTGCTGACAAGTGTGCAGATTTCCTATTTTGTTGAACGTTCCCTTCAGCAATGGCCACGCCTGCTCACAGATGACTACTGCTCATTAGTCTGTGCCATCCATGCTACTCACTGTACTTGTGTTTTGAGTATGTACAAATTCCCTCATGGACACATTCACCCTTTTTCCCACTAATCACAGCCTACCCCTATGTTGGGATTTGTTATGCAGGGTATTTGTGCACATGAATCACAATTTTGTGCATTGTATCAAAGGGGTTTGAACCCTATTCCTTCCATGAGAGAGTACATGTTGGTGGTCTGACCACCACCTGGACATTCATATCAGCCCAGGGATGTACATGACAGTGTGTGTTCCCTTTAGCTCTCTTTGTTTGGTGGGCTGTTACATGACTATACACTATTGTATCATGATGGTAGGGTGTGTAGGTTGCCTGCAACCTCCATGGGTGGGTATACATGTGGGATCTGACATCACACCCACAAGTGGTGTGTCATGCAGTGTGTGACAGAAATCCATCCTCCATGTAGTGGGACACTGCTGTAAGTGATGTGTTGCTATGGCACTATCAGGACACTCACAGGTTAAAGATGTAAACATACACCTATGTAGTTGTGGTATGATGATGATAATGCTCCCCCAATATCTGAGCACTGCTGGGAGTCCTGTGCACCCACCCCACTTATGTCTGGACACTGCTGGGAGTCATATCCACCCACCCCTCATATGTCTGGACACTGCTGCGAGTCATATCCTCCCACCCCCATACGGTAGGCCTATGCTGGGAGTCATATCCACCCACCCCCATACTGTAGGCCTATGCTGGGAGTTATATCCACCCACCCCTCATATGTCTGTACACTGCTGGGAGTCATATCCACCCACCCTTCATCTGTCTGGACACTGCTGAGTGTCATATCCACCCACCCCTCAACTGTCTGGACACTGCTGGGAGTCCTGTGCACCCACCCCTCATATGTATGGACATCCACTCACTGATTCTTTCATACTCTCACAAAACTAAATATATCATATACACTTTTATTAACTTTGTTTATATAAATACTTTTAAATTACATTTTTTTAAACTACACTGTAATTAACATTCTGTTAAACTGAGCTGGTTGATCAGGTTTTTTTCTGCTCTCAGTTAGAATGTAGGCTCAGTATGAATGTAAAAACTAAGAATAAGACTGGCACACCACTCTCATGCATAGCAGAAATTAATGGCTACCTTTGCAACTTTTCTCTCAGTAATACTGGCGAAGTTAGCAAATCAAACCATCCCTTTCATATTTTACTTTTCTTAGCCACTTCTAAATGTTCAGTGTTTCTTACCATTTCTTGCACTCCTGTAAAGAAGCCCAATGTGGTAGACTTTTTGGGCGATATTTTCAAATTCATTGCAGTGTTACATGGTGGGGGGCTTCGCTGAACGTCGCAGCTCATTCACAAATTTCGTTCAAGGGGGAAATCGTTTTTCTATGTTTTGAATGCATATGGTGTCACACAAACACCCCTGTATTCCATCCATTTGGTCAAGGTACCTTTACCCTGACCCCTTATACCACTTTTGTACTTTATTTTCAGCCTCTGTGACCATGTCCTGTTACTTAAAATGCTGGCCACAACTTTCTGCTCAGTTTGCGGACAGCCAATAACAGCATTCCTGTTCGCATGTGTCTCAACGATTCATTGCAAAGTAGTCACAAATTAGTCACGACCCTAGATATACTAATTTGAATTTCCTATAACAACTCCAAAACTAGTAAAAATATTTAAACCAAATAACAAAAAGTGTGGTTTCTGGACCAAGAGCTACCTTTCTGTCAAATTTGGTGTGATTCAGTTCAGCGTGTTCAAAATCCCTATGTGAATTGACATGGGAAACTTACTTTTTTTGACCCCCCTTTTTCTTAGCCCCAACTTGACAGGTTAGCCAAAACTCTCCATGCACAACTAGGATCACCAGCACACTTTTTTTGGAAACTTTTGTGAAGTTTGTGAAACAGCGCCAAAAATATAGACAAATCAAAAAACACTTTCCCTATGGAAACTAGGTCCCATCTACATATATATATATATATAGATAGATAGATAAATAGATAGATAGATAGATAGATAGATAGATAGATAGATAGATAGATAGATAGATAGATAGATAGATAGATAGATCAAAAGATAGTCACTGAAAAAGCAAAGGTTACAGGGATGTTATACTTAGGAAGCACAATATAAAAATCATAGAAATTCACTGGAAAAAAAACAAAGGTTAAAGAGACTTTAAACTTATGAAATAGATTCTAAAAAACCTTAGAAATACACTGGAAAACCCAAAGGTTACAGGGACGTTATAGTTAGGTATTAGAAAAAAAACCTTAGAAATTCACGGGAAAAAAAGGCTACATGGACATTATAGTTAGGCTCAGATTTCACTCATACAAAATTATTAAAATTCAGCAGTTAAAGTTACCTGAGATAAATATAACGTATTCCCCGCAATGCACTGCTTATGGCTCCACTTATTACATAACTCATGACATGGTCAGTGGCATCACTGATGAATATCAGATGCCATCAGTGATGTCACTGACCATGTCATGAGTGATGTAACATGTGAGGTCTTGAGAAGTGCATTGCAGGGGCACGAATTATAGTTAGCTCAACTAAATATAACTGCTGAATTTCTCTGGCTGTGTGCATGTGATATCTGAGCCTAGCTATAACGTCCATGTAACCTTTGGTTTTTTCAGCAAATTTCTATGGTTTTTTAAATTCTATTTCCCAACTATAACAACCCTGTAACCTTTGTTTTTTCCAGTGAATGTCTGAGGATCTTTTAAATGCTAATTCCTAACTATAATGTCACTGTAAACTTAGTTTTTTTCAGTGAAATCCTATGGTTTTTAAATGCTAATTTCCAACTATAACATCCCTGTAGCCTTTGTTTTTTTCAGTGACTCTTTATTTTATTTATTTATTTGAGTTTTATATAGCGCTGGCTAGACCCGGAGGTATCATAGCGCTTTACATAAGGTTCCACAAAGTTACAAAATTACATCAGTTACATCAGTTACTAGAAAAACATTTCAAGATCGTAAAGATGAGATAAAAGGAGTTTAGAAGGGAGAGGGGGTAGGGTAAAGGGGTGGGAGGGAAATAGAATGGAGAGACGAGGGAGAGTCTGCCCAAAGTCAGGCTGGGTAGGAGTCCACAGCCCATCTCCTCTATAGCTATCAGGTAGCTCCACCAGGCATCGGCCAAATATCTAGGTCTCAACTGAAGAACATTAAGAAGGGGTTGAGAAAATGGAGCATAGAGGGGGAAAGGGGGTAAGGCAAAAGGGTGGGAGGTAGAATGCAAAGGCGAGACGAAGGAAAGTCTGCCCAAAGTCAACTGGGTAGTTGACGGGCAAGGGGGTCATCTCCTCTATCAGGTAGCTCCATGGGGCATCGGCCCAAAAACTAGGTCTAGCGCTAACATAAGGACACATTGTGTTAGAAGTTCTGGAAGGGACCAAAAGTCTAGAGTCCAGAGATGGACTGTTAGAGCTGGGAGGAGGCAGGGGAGGGAAGGAAACGCAGCAGGGAGACGCAGAAAAACCATGTCAGATGTCCGGCTGGGTAGGTGACGGCTGAGGGGGTGAACCAGAGCCAGACTGCTCTCAAGCTGCATAGGACAGCTCCACCGGGCATCGGCCAAGGTTGCTCGGGCTCCGCAGTAAGTAAAAAACAGTTATGGTATCCGCCCAGTATGCCTTGTCATAGTTGCAACGGAAAACACCGGTCCTGGTGTTACTGGGCAGCCCCATACGCAACGTCCTCCATCTGGCCCCCCGGTCAAGAGTGGTGAGAAGAGAGGTGGAAGCAACTTCTTCACCTCTTCCCTCCATGTATGGAGGAGCCCGCACTTTTTAAACGTGTCACTTCGCCTGCATTGTTCCCTCATACTAGTCATTTCACAACTTCCTGGAGGAACTACCTACTATTTCAAAGAGGGATAGGCTTGTGCCCCTCCCCAATTCTAAGTACTAGGACCAGCACCTGCGAAGGCCAAAGCAGGTATCCATACTTTCCGCTGGGGGATGGCTCCTGTTCGCCGCTGTCAAACACCCCCTCCCCCCTCCAGCAATCCTGAATGTAGGAACCCAACGGGGCAGCCAGGTTCAGTTCTGAACGCTGCTTTGGTGTATGGCGGGCGCCGTATTTAGGTCAGGCAAGTCTCTTCTGGGCGCCATATTGGAGTCAGGCAAGCTGCAATCGTTCCCCCCGATGTTTATTTCAGCCCCCAGACCCCCACGTTTCATTTGTGCAGTCTCTGCCCCTCAGGCTGGCCTCTTAAATGTGAGAGGGTCGCTCGTGTTGGGAGATCAAGCTTTCTGCTGTTGGTGGCGGTCATGCGGCCCCAGGCTGGCACCCGCAGCCGCACATTTACTCCGCCTCCCGTCTTCCCCGCAAACCCGAGATCTCACCGCTGCTCTCCTCTGCTAAATCTCTTTGGGAGATGAACTCAGCAGCGGCCAGTAGACACGGTGGGCGCTGCGAGAGACAGGAGCGGAGGTTCCGGGTGCCGCCGCCGTTTTGTGGGACGCTCGCCGCGATCTCAGCCGCGATGCAGGTAAATGTACAATTTACTCAGGGCACTCGCCCAGACAGTCAGCAGAAGCAGGCTGCACCCAGCACCGGCTCCCAGTCCCCTCACGCACTCCGCTCTGGGTCGCGTATCACGCTACCCGGGCTATTGCCAGCTTGCTCCTTGACCGCAAGCCCTCCCAGCCCAGACTCACTGCTGCTATTCTCATCCGGTGTTCGTGGCAGATCTCCTCAAATGGTACTCCTCTTGCGTTGGGTAGACGTTATACCCCAATTCCAGCAGCAGCCGCTATCTTGTCCCCTCGATCGCTAGCTACGGGCACTGAAAGTCGGCATCTCCGACCACCGCCGATGTCCGCACCAGGCTAGCAGGCTGCTCTGAGTGCTCTGATGCCCAGATCTAATAACTGTATGCACAGAGCTGCTGTATATCACAGGATATTTTAACTGTCTTTCACTTTACCAACATTCACATTAAACTGCAGCCTTCTCCTGTGTGCTACTTTTTCTTCCTTGAAAATGGTTATTGTGTGGGTTGTGTGTCACAGCTATGTTTTTTGGACCAGAGAATATGTGAGAAAGAGTGGATTTGGCCGGGACTTGGGTTTGTCTAATGTGGAAATTAAATGGTTTGAACAGAGAGGTTTACAGTGGTACCAATTGCTGCCTTTGTTTGAGAGTATTGTACATTCCCAGCATCCAGACCTGTTAATAATGCACTGTGGTGGCAATGACCTTGGCACTCTTACTGGGGTTGGTTTGGAAATTGCAATGAAAGAGACCTTTGGCAAATTAATGAAACTGTCTTGGTGTACTTCGACATATGTCAAAGACAAAAATTGAAGTGATCAAATCAATTCTGTCCACAAATTAACAACACCAGGAAACATGTTAATAAAGCTGTTTCTGCCTTTCTCAGGGACCATAGCATAGGCTCTAGCCACAACAACAACCTGAGTTTTGACATGCATGGCATTTATAGAAATAATGGAGTGCCCTTTACAGATGAAGGCAACAGGGTGTTTTTAAGCAACCTGATACTCTGCATCTGGTCTTATGTGTAGCAACCATATACACACAAACTCCCACAAATGCTCTTGTCAAAGCCACCCTAGTACCCAAAATATTGTGTATTGTTTTTTCTAAAGGTTTTTTTCTAGGTTTTTGACAATCTTTGCACCAATGTTGCGGTCATCGCAAACACATCGTGTTAATGGAAAACAAAAGCAGACATATATAAAAAAAAATCAATTCTGAATATTACACTACACATACTACCATATACATACTTCTTTAAAAGCATGTTTAAACTCGCATTTTTGTACATAATTTCTTTAAAAACCATCTTTCAGGCCCATTATCCGTTTTCGCGAATAGTATTTTACACACTAGGGGTTTCTTTCAGTATTCTCTAAACTCCTGTTTTTCTAGAGATTTTCTATAAAAACCATCTCTAAAACCTATTTTCTGTTTTTGCGGTGACTCTAGAGATTGGGATGATGTCAGTAATGGTGATTCCTGTGGACATGTCACAAAAAATGCAAAGCAAAAACATTCAATAGCCACCATCACATTCAACAATTATAACTATCTTACTAATTCTAACCATCATACTACATAAATCACTATAAACACATTTCTCAATATCTCAACATCTCTATAACAGTCTGTATTAATGATTCACTCAGTTTTGTGAGTACATGCATAAGTCTATTAGTGGGTCTGTCACTGCATATATAAGTTTATGAGAGGATATCAGAGTAGACTCATGAGTCTTTCAATAAGTGTCACTGGCTGCATAAGTCTCTGAGTGCATCTCTCTGTCAGTGAATGTATGAGCAAATGTATAATTCTCTCAGTGGCTGTGTAAGTCAGTATGTAACTGTCAGACTGGATCTGTGACTTAGTTAATCAATGTCTCACTGGGTGTGTGAGTGGAATTAGAAGTCTCTCAGTGGGTCTGTGAGTCGATGCATAAATGTCTGAGTGAGTCTCTAACTGGGTGTGTGAGTGTCTGAGTAGGTCTCTGAGTGGATGCATGAGTGTCTGAATAAGTCTGTGAGTGGGTGTATGAGTTCCTGACTGTGGATGTGAATGGGTACATGAGCCTGTGACTGGATATATGAGTTGGTGCATAAGTGTCTATGTGGGTCTGTCTATCAGTGAGTATCCCAGTGGAAGCAAAAGTCTCACACTGGGTCTATAAGTGGATGTATGAGTGTCTGAGTGGATCTGTACATGTGTGCATCATTCTCCAAGTGACTCTGAAAGTACATGCATAAGTACCTGAATGGGTATGACAGTGGGTACATCAGTATCTGAGTGGGTATGTGACTGGATTTATAAGTGTGTGAGTGGGTATGTGAATGGGTGTACAAGTGTCTAAGGGCCAAATGTATCAAGGCTTTTTGCGTTTCCTAACAGGCCAATTCACTGAATTGGCCAGTTTGCAAACCCAAAAATACCTTTTGCAATGTATGAAGCTTTTGGCATTCGCAATATGGGTAATCTAAATTGCGAATCCAGTTAGAGAATCGCAATTTGCGATTCCCTAGGTGCAATGCATATAGCAATTGCTAAATGCGAATTTGCATTAAGGAATCACAAATTACCATCAACTTCAAGTTGATGCTAATTTGCGATTCCTTTGAAAAATGCATAAATGTGCATTTTTCAAAGTGCCTTCAGGCGCGCACATATGTGCTCACTTACCTTATTTGGTGGTGCATCAGGGGTGCCCATAGGCTCCCTAGCACCCTTAGATTTGCATTAACAAATTGCGATTACCAATTTGGTAATCGCAATTTGCGAATGCAATCCCATTCATTTATACTTCCCATAGGAATGAATGGGTTTGCATTCCCTAATAACGAATCGCAATTTGCAATTCGCTCTTAGAGAATGTATAGGAATCACAATTTGTTTTAGCAAATCCTACATACATTGTATTTTGCAATTCCAAAAGAGCGAATCTGTAAAATGTGCTATTTCAGAGTCGCAAAAGCATTTCTTGAACGATCTGGCCCTAAGTGAATATGTGATTAGGTACATAAGTGTGTGGCAGTCACCGGCAAGTTTGTACAAATATATATAATTGTTTAGATATTTTCACCAATATTCACAACGACATTAGGATAGTCATGAAGTCCCCACAACGGTACACAGGGGTCACGCTGGCAGTCACGGCATCATCTCAAATATCTTGCACAATTAAAAAAAATCTTTTTGGGACACATAACTTGTGTCACTAACACTAAACATAGGGTAAGAGTACCTCTACTCTGACCTCATAAGATAGCTTTTTTAATACATTTTCAGCCCCGGGAACCGTTTGCGATCAATAAAATGGTAGCCACAACTTTCTGTTCAGGTTTCGTCCAGCCAATCAGAGTATGTCCATTGGTGCGTATATTCACAATTAATCGCGAAACCTCAGCAAATATCCATGACCAGAGATATCTCTATAATTTTTGCCTTAAATTTCTCTAAAACTACTGAACAGATTTGCAGCAAAGAGGCAAAAGGAGCTTCCTTGCCAAATTTTTTGTAAATCCGTTCAGCAGTTCGGGCTGTAGGAGTGGCTAAATGTTCCTATGGGAATTAACATTACAAACGCACCCTTATTTCACGCCCCAAATTCTCAGTCTTCACTGCACAATCACCCCCAAACTTTCCATAACAACCAGAACCTACTTTGATACTTTTTGGGGAAAATTTCATGAAGAATAGTCAAATGACGCCAAAGTTATAACCAAGTCAAAAATTGCTTTTCCTATGTCGCCAGCAGGTAGTTATAGTGAGATCCAAAGTTTCCATTGGAAAAGCATTTATTTGTTTGCCAATAACTTTGGCATCGCTTGATGAATCCTCACGAAAGTTTCACAAAACCTACCTTTTTTGGTTCAGCTACTGTGTGGAAATTATCAGGGTGACCCGTTGTAGTATTCTGCTTGCTTTGAGATCGTTTTACTTTATTGTTATATTTTAATGTGTTCAGTTATTAATATACCGTATGTTAGTATTTCTTTCCTTGTTGTTATGGAAGCTTGCTTGTGTTCTACATTTCTTCTCTAGTTGCTAGGAGAAAGGTCAGAATACCTGAGCTTTCTCCTGAGCAACTGGCGTGGCTGTGGGTCTGATACTTTTGTATATATTTTCCCTAATAACTACTTCTTTGAGGCAATATACTTTGTTTCCTGACTCCTGCCTTCTACCCCGATGCTACATCTGGTACCAGGAGTGGGATAGAAGCGTTTTGCCTCCAACGACTTTGAAATCCCTGCAGAGCCGTTATCTCTGACTGCTGCCTTTGGATTCACCTGCCTGATTTCTTTCTGACCATCCTGCAGGTGCATCATATTATTTTACTATTAAAAGGAATTTCACCCTATCCGGCGTTTCTTCTTCTTTTTCGTCAGTTTAAGAAAGACATTCATTTAAAAGGGCTCGAATTACCTGCTTGAGCGCCTTTCACGCGCGCCGTTGTCTTTGTCTCTATGGTTAACGATGAGTCCACTATTGCGGCAGTCAAATTTTCTAAAGAAACCCCAAGATTTAAGAAAACAATCTTTCAGTTATCGTTGTGGGTCTAACACACACATTGGCAATAATCCTAAATATATCATTTGTAAGAAAATAGGACAATTTCACACTGTGTGTAAATCGCAAGGTCAGATTCGCAGATCCACCATCCATGCACTTGAATTGCAGTCTAAAGATGTTGTACAACCTGAAATTTCTTTACATAATTTTGATTGCAATGCTGATGATCCTGCTTGCAGGATGTCAAATCTTTTACTCACTGTTGATGATTGTCTAACCTCAAGCAAGATTGAAGGTCCTTATTGTCAAGACTTTATTGGTGACAAAAATCTAAATGTTATGGCAGATTCCAGTGCCCCCATAACTGTTTTAGCTGATAAAACGTTTCATGTTTTATGGTCTTCTTCTGTTCAACTTATTGCCCCTGATATTTGTCCCAAAGCATTTGGTAACAAAGATATCGATCTCTTAGGTTTTTTCTTTGATGACTTAAGCATTTTGGGGAGATCTGTGCATACAAAGATTTATGTTGCTATAAATGGTAAAGACCTTGTTGGATGGATGGATTTATCAAAGTTGGGTATTTATCTCAAACCTGGTCATAAAAATCCTATTGTTTTGGGAGAAATGCCCATTTTGGCTCTTTCTAATGTTTCTGATAACATTGTTTCGGATCTTATGCACAAATTTCCCAATGATTTTAAGGATGGTATTGGTACCTTTCAAGGATTTGAACATGAAATTAAACTTAAGAAAAATCCACACTTGAAATACATAAGGTAAGACCTGTTCCTATCACTGTTCGTTCAGAATTGAAGATGTTACTTGAGAAACTCACTGAAGAGGGTATTATCATCCCTACTGACTCTTCAGAATGGGTTTCTCCAATTGTTTTAGCATAAAAATGGTTCTCTTCGTCTATGTGTGGGCTTGAGATCCCTTAATTGCAATATTCTAGTTGACTGCCATCCACTTCCACACACTCAAGAAATGTTAGCCGATATTGGTGAGGCTAAGTACTTTTCCACAGTCGACCTACATTTGGCTTACCATCAAATTCCCCTCACTTCCGCTTCACAAGAGTTCACCACTTTCATTACACCTTTTGGTGCTTTCAAATATTAAAGACTTGCTTTTGGACTCGTTTTGGCAGTGAGTGTTTTTTAGAAAGCCATGGACAATTTATTTAAAGATATTAAAAGTTAGAAATCCATGGACAATTTATTTAAAGATATTAAAAATGTCCAAACTTTTTAAGATGACATTCTTGTTTTTACAGAAACTAAAGAACAGCATTTGTTAGTTCTTGACAGAGTTTTAAACATTCTCTCTTCCAGGGGTATGGGGTATTACCATTCAATCTGAAAAGTGCAAGTTTTTAGTACAAAATCTAGACTACCTTGGTCATTCTATTACACCCAGTGGTATTAAGCCTAATTTCAGCAACATTGAAGCCATTCTCAAAGCACCTGTCCCAACAGATAGAGATTCTTTGAGATCTTTTCTTGGTCTCTGTGAATGTTATGCTTGTTTTGTTCCCTCCTATGCCACTTCTCTTCAACCCCTAAGGCAACTTCTCAAAAAAGGGATTACATTTCTCTGTAATAAAGAGATTGACCATGCTTTTACTGATCTCAAGCATTTAGTCTCCACTGGTACTGCACTCAGTCCTTTAGATCCTGGTTATGACTGCCTCATTGATGTTGATGCCAGCATAAAGGGTATTGGTGCAGTTTTTGGTCAGAAAGTTGAAGGCAAGGAGCGCACCATAGCCTTTGCCTCCATAAGTGTGGTAGGGTATGCTCAGACGTGAGCCCCTTGCTCACTTTGCCACTGGATTCAAGCAAGCCGGGCTGAAGACGGCTGGAATGCCAGAAACCGGTCCTCAGAAGCTTGTTTTCGGCCCAGGGAAGGCATGGCTTGGCAGTTCGGGCTGGACTGTTCCCATGAGGCACAGGGTCAGACTGATTTGCATATAGCCATGTCTGAACTGGGGTGGCAGAGTGGGCCAAAGAACGGTGATGGATCAACCCAGATCTTTTGACTGGGTGTGAGTGTTTGATTATTTCAGATGCTCTGTCCATCACCACCCCCTTTTGTACCGCTTTGGCCGCCATAAGTCTGGTAGGGTATGCTCAGACGTGAGTCCCTTGCTCACTTTGCCACTGGATTCAAGCAAGCTGGGCTGAAGACGGCTGGAATGCCAGAAACCGGTCCTCAGAAGCTTATTTTCTGTCCAAGGAAGGCATGGCTTGGCAGTTCGGGCTGGACTGTTCCCATGAGGCACAGGGTCAGACTGATTTGCATATAGCCATGTCTGAACTGGGGTGGCAGAGTGGGCTAAAGAACGGTGATGGATCAAACCCAGATCTTTTGACTGGGTGTGAGTGTTTGATTGGTTCAGATGCTCCGTCCATCACCACCCCCTTTTTTACCGCTTTGGCCGCCATAAGTGTGGCAGGGTATGCTCAGACGTGAGTCCCTTGCTCACTTTGCCACTGGATTCAAGCAAGCCGGGCTGAAGACGGCTGAAATGCCAGAAACCGGTCCTAGGAAGCTTGTTTCCGGTCCAGGGAAGGCATGGCTTGGCAGTTCGGGCTGGACTGTTCCAATGAGGCACAGGGTCAGACTGATTTGCATATAGCCATGTCTGAACTGGGGTGGCAGAGTGGGCTAAAGAACGGTGATGGATCAAACCCAGATCTTTTGACTGGGTGTGAGTGTTTGATTGGTTCAGATGCTCCGTCCATCACCACCCCCTTTTGTACCGCTGAGAAAAAAGGGTGGTCGCAAAATGTATTTTCCCCAAGTTATGTGTAACGGGGATTTTCATTTTTTGAACACAACTACAGCGCGAACCGCTGAACGGATTTATACCAAATTAGGCAGAAAGCTAGATGTTGATCTAGAAAGGGTGCTTTTTGTGATTTGCTATGAATTTGTGCAGTAGCTTCAGAGATAATACATTTTAAGAAATGTATACATCTGGGAACCCAAACAGCCTACTGAAACCCTACTGAAATTTAATTGGCTGCCAACACTTCAACCAGGAAGTGTTGGCAGCCATCTTGAGACTTGGTTGAACTGATTACCACAAAAAATTTTAAAAAAAGAAAAGGGGGCAGGGTAGAAACACCCTGACCCCCAGGGCCAAAAACAGCATTTAAAAAAAAATGTTTGGGTAAAAACAAAAACTCTCTGGCTCCTGCGCTTTGTTTATTTTTGGCTCCCAGATGTGCCAGGTTCGGGGGCATTTTTCAAATATAGGAGGGGGGCTGCACGTTCACCCCCCTACTGGGGCTTTTTATGCCTAAGGGACCACCACAAACCAGGGGCTTCTTTATATATTAATGTGAGGGAGGCCCGTAAGGCCTCCCCTGCTGCCCTGATAGGGAGTTAACCTACCGGGGCTTTAATGAAATAAGTGTGGGGGCACATGGGGCCCCCACAGCCACGGGGCTGCCACCTCCTTAGGACTTCATTGTAAATTAATGTGGGGTGCCCACACGGACCCCCGGAGGCCACCACCTCCCCAGGGCTTTAACGTAAAAAGAATTAGGGGGGCCGTGCAGACTCCCCGCAACCTCGTGGACTGCCACCTCTCTGAGGCTTTTTTGAGGTTGAGTGCAGGGGGCCAGCCAGCCTCCCCAGGGAAAATGCAAATAAAGAAGTGGGGCTGCACGGCTCCCTCCTGTAGCCATAGATGACCCTGAGGACCACCACCCCCTAGGGCCAGCTCCAGCAATGTCCCAGTGTGCCCATTCCAGGGACAATGCAGTTTGCTATGGCTTGGTGAGAGCACACCTCCCGTCAAGCCATAGCAAACTCTGCTCCCCTTTGAGCAGGTGCACAAAGTGGAGAAGAATTGCTAATGGACAGAGGGAGCTGCCTGTTCAGGAGCTCCCTCTTTCCAAAAGCAATGCCGGCTCCCGCTTGAAGCGATGAGCCAGCAGGGACCAAAGGGGCCTTTAGGCAGTACCTGCGGTCTCCAACGGAGAGACAAGGCCCATGGAAGAGGGTCCCTGAGGCTGAAATTGGCCAGGGGGGCTGTGAGGCCCCCTCCCTTTTTTGTTTAAAAAAGAGGGCAGTCCCCGGGGGATAGGTTCCCTAGGGCAAAATTAGCCCAGGGAGGGGAGCTGCGGGGCAGATCACCCAATGAAAAAAGGACTGCTCTGGGGCATAGGGTCCCCAGGGGTGAAAATGGCTCAGGGAAGGTGGGCCAGCAGCACCTCTCCCTTAGAAGAAATAAAAAAAGGAAAAAACCTCCGGGACGTCACCAGAAGCCATGCCCCTTCACCACCACTTTCCAAATGCAACTCTTGGTGCATTGTCGGTTGAGGGATTAAGTCCCCTTGCCTCCTAAGGGCCTCAGGGCGAAAATTGACTTCCTCCCCCTACCAGTAGTGCACCAAAAGGTGCATTTCCAGAGTAGCTGGAAAGGGGGGCATGGCCTCCAAAGACCTATCAGCAATCCTGCTGTTTTGGACTTACTAGAGGTAACAGGAGGGGTAGTTGGCCCCCAAGGACCCTCTGGAGCCATGGGGACCTCATAGCCCAGCCAGCAGTGCACCAGGAGGTGCATTTGCAGAGTGGTGGAGAAATGGGGCATAGCCTCCAAAGACCTCTTAGCAACATTGCTATGTCGACTTTACTGGAGGTAACAGGAGAGCTTGTTGGACCCCCCAAGGGGTGTCTGGAGCCAATATGTATATATATAATATATATAGATAGATATACATATAGATAGATTTACATATAGATATAAATTTATGGATGTATGTTAGCTGTAATGCATTTTCTAAGATTAAAATGTTTTTGATTATTTTAAATTATTTCAGATTTTGTTATGGTAATATGAAAACAATGTTATTTTTAAACAAATTGATACATTTATATATGCTTTTTAATTCATTAGATGTTTTACTTACCCATTTTAAATATATTATTCATATATATTATTTATTAATTCAAAATAATGTGTTATTTATATTGTTGTTTCTTAACGTAGTTATAGTTGATATCTTCCATTACAATTCTAACTCTTATGTAGCTTAGGTTGGGGTGGGATTAGTAAATTCCATACCTACAATGTCTGACGTTTTTGCAAAAGTAACCTAGATTGGAGTTGGAATAGTAAACATTGTGTTTTTAAAGTCCTGCACACTCCCTAATGTATCTTAAACTGGTGTGGGATTAGTAAATTCAACCCCTTCAATGGCCAACACTTTCCCCAATGTAGCTCAGATTGGAGTGGAAATATTAAGGTTAACCCCTTTATTGTGCAACACTTTCCTCAATGTTGCTTAGACTGGATTGAGAATAGTAAAGTTAACCCCTTCGGTGTCTAACGTTTTCCCCAATGTTGCTTATATTCTAGCTAGAATCGTAAATGTAACCCTTTTAAAATCAAAAACTTTCCACAACCTTCCCCAATTTACCTTTATTTTTTTCTTGAACTTTTCTGAAAACCACTGATAAACTTGATATATAAATTGGCAATGCAAAATAAAATTAAAAAGTCAATAATCTTCCGTACATTTATTTTGTTAAACATGTATGTAATTTGCATAACTTTAAATACATTGTTAACATTTTTTTACAATTTATTTATACATGTAACTATTATTTTGGCAGTTTAGTTTTTTGTTCCCTTTAGTTCCTATGGATGCATAGTCTGTTTTCTGTTTTCAATTAGTGGCCTATTCATTTTATTGCTCCCTTGCTTTTCTAGTCTATTCACCTAATTTTTGGGTTATTCAAGGTTCCTGCTGTTCGCAGTACAGTACTGCTACTCTCTGTGTATCAGGTAACCGTCATGTACCGGGTAATAGTGGTGTTAAGTTAATATTTGGGTATTTAGTGGTTGGGGGAATCTGCTTAGGCTCAGTTAGTGAAAGTTAGTCTTTTTTCCGGCTTGGTATTTTAGGGACTAATTACGAGTTTTGCGGTCTGACTGCCCAGTGGTCTCCTGCAACCGTATTACGAGTTTTCCAATCAGCCGGCAGCAGTCTTCCTGACAGCGGTGACTGCTATTCCATATTTATCAATGCATGCATGTATATTTTGACTGCACATGTGTTGAATATACACATATGCAGGACATGTGAAAAAATACCTGCTACCCATTGCAGGAGTATGGACCATATGTGGCCAATCTAGTCAATGGGTCTATGGTACAAAACCGAATTATCTGATTATCAGCGCCAACAGGGTCATTTTCTACGGGGTCAAGATGCTGCTGTTAAAGGTGGACCTGGAGAAAGGGATCAACATCAGAGTCTGAAGGGAAGAAAAGGAAATTGGTGAGTGTGCACCTCAATTCCTTTGATTCCGCTGACTCAAAGCAGGTGGTCCCACCATCACGGTTGGCTCATTGGATGGCCAACTCGTAACATAGACGTCAGTGAAATTCTCTGTACTGCCCCATGGCAGCTGCTTTTCCCTGACCGCCGCCGCAGCAGGCTACGAATGGCTCTTGGTGTCGGTGGTACTTTGGCGATCTTTCAAACAGCAACCCAACAACCTCGTAATATGGTGTGTGGACTGCCGAGGAGGTGGTGGTCGGACTACTACAGTGGGTACACCAGTCTCGGGACCGGCAAACTCGTAATCAGGCCCTAAGTTTTAGCGTGTAGTTTTGTGATGTATATCAGTAGGTCTTAGTATGTGAACAATGGTTTATTGTAATGTTTTGTATTTTTTTGTATTACATGTATATGCATTTATAGTTAGAGCTCCTGGTTTTATGCTATTTATATTTTTTACCATTCCTATGTGTATTTACCCATATCTTTTTTGGGCCATCTTATTGGTATTTATCCATATTTGTTTTGTGTTTTTAGAATACACGTTGAAAATGGTATATTTGCCCATTTCTTCGACTGATAAACATGCATTCATACTGTGATCTCTGTTGTATTTTAGCCAATTTAACAGCCAAATATAGCAAAACACAGGTAAATATTAGCATTATACTGCAAATTTATGTTAACAGGTGCCTGTATTTATGGAAATCTTAACCTGTTCTTCTACTCCTTATGCTGTCTATCTGCTTAGCAGTTGTCCTGTCATTCATAAAATATATCATGGAGAGCCACTCACAAGAAACACAATTTTCAGTATTTTTCTGCTTTTAGAAATAGATACAAACAGGAAATATATTGTTTTCTGTCTGGATTTATCTTTAAAAATCAGTAAAAACAGAATCTTCCAGCCTTATTTATAGTTAATGTTAGGTTATTTGTAATGTTTATGGGTTATCTGTTTTTGTGGGTGGGTATGGTATATTGTGCTTTTTTATAGGTTTCATGTCAGACTCAAAGACTTTACTTATTTTTTAATGCATCTTTTTTGCTAAAGGAAATAAGATTGTTTTTTTCACCAAAATTACTTTCAATTTCCTTTATTATTTGGTTTTCATTGAGTGGTTTCTATAAATCCCTTTTTTGAAGTTTTGAAGGGTTCTGAGGATTGTGATTTTTTCATGTGAGTATTTGTTACATTTTTGTTTGTGGGGTAGGGGTTTTAAATCGATTCTTTTGGAGTAATTCCAGATCATGGACAACATTGACAAAACTGTAAATTATATGTTATTTATTATTAATGAGTGGCAAATGATTATTTTCTTCATAGTTGTTTTTATATTTAAAATGCTTTATTAAATGTAATCAATTTATTCATAGCTACTTTGCTATAGATGCTGCATTTTGAGGTGTTATCTGTTTATTCTAGGATATATTCAATTATTCAAAAAAAATCTTTTTTCTTTCACTCATCAGTCTAACTGTATTCTGTTTTATTGAAATATATATTTTTGACTGAATAGTACACGTACTTTATATAAAAAATGTAAATAAAGTAGTATGTGCATGTTAGATTTAGTTTTATTTTAAGTGTAGTTGGAATATTGGCATTTTTTAGAGT
Organism: Lissotriton helveticus; assembly: GCF_964261635.1. Taxonomy (NCBI): domain Eukaryota; kingdom Metazoa; phylum Chordata; class Amphibia; order Caudata; family Salamandridae; genus Lissotriton; species Lissotriton helveticus. Next base: position 708,224,527 of record NC_136061.1, read on the forward strand.
ACTGTGCTTACGATGGGTTCTAGGTACGTAGTTTTTTTTACAAATCTTTGCACGTTGCGCTGCAGTATTCGGTACACTGTTTTGGTATATTTGGATACTTTAGCTTTCAGGTGACTGATAACTTGTTCTATTCTAAGTTCTTGGTATCTTTGTTAATTTTTAAATGTTTTTAGGAATAGTTAGCGGGTAAGGTAGCTTCAGTTTAGTGTTTTATGGAAGGCATTTTGACATCCTTCCACTGGTTTGGCTTCTTTCACCATGATGCTGTTAAATCTGTTTCAACATGGTACCTGATACTTGCCTTGGTATCTGTGACCGGGATTGTGCAGTCTGCCAACCCAAGTATCAACAAAATAGTCCACTAGGGGACTTATTTTGTGTATTTGGTAGAAGTGGGGGCTGTTTGAGGAGATTGCAGTGGGTTGCAAATTCTGTTACTATATATATACATATATATATATATATATATATATATATATATATATATATATATATATATATATATACCATAAAAAGAGAGATGCCTCACAAGATGGAACCCACACGGGTGAAATCTTTCTTCAATTTATTGGAAAACTGCAACACAGCAAAATGCACTGCCAGCAGCACAATGCGGCCTCATGGTACTGGTAGTGCACAACAAAAGTGTTACTCAAGTGAGTTGGCGTGCGCTGAGGTAATAAAAATGAATAAAACTTCCCAAGTGGGTGGCTGACTGTTCAGTGTAAAATGCTGTGTTGATTAACGGCGGGGCTCTCATCGCGGCCAGGCTTGCCGCTAAAATACCACAAAAAGAGAGTTGCCTCACAAGATGGAGCCCACACGGGTAAAATCTTCCTTCAATTTATTGGAAAACTGAAACACAGCAAAATGCACCGCCAGCAGCACAAAGTTCCTGTCATCAAGTCAAACTCCGACGCGTGTCGGGCTCCTGCCCTTCGTCTAAGGCTGACTTGAAGCAACTGAGCAACACGTCGTCTGTGAGCTCTTGATTAATATAGTACCTGCGCCAGTGGGCGTGGCTACTCCTGCGGCCTCATGGTACTGGTGGTGCACACCAAAAGTGTTACTCAAGTCAGTTGGCGTGCCACAAAAAGAGAGTTGCCTCACAAGATGGAACCCACACGGGTGAAATCTTTCTTCAATTTATTGGAAAACTGCAACACAGCAAAATGCACCGCCAGCAGCTCAAAGTTCCTGTCATGAGGTCAAACGCCGACGCGTTTCGGGCTCCTGCCCTTCGTCTAAGGCTGACTTGAAGCAACTGAGCATATATACATATACATACGCTAAAGCAATTATGTTTTTATCTCATATGCAAATTGGTCTTGCGTACTTCAAACTTAGGGGGTCATTACGATTTTTGCCATAATTGCGGGATTGATGCCAAATGTCAGATTAGGATGCAATTGCCATGTAGGAGGTCAGAAACTTCCCTTTTTCAATTGCGACTTGTGCTGCGGCCCGGAAAAGGGCAGCAGTACAAGCTGCAGTTTTTAAACACTCATGCACCGTGTGCCGAGCACCATTGGAGGTTTGGGGAGCAGCACCTGCACCCACATAGCGAAGCTCGAGAGAAGTTGGGTCCCATGCTAGGGGGCCCCAAAGTTCCTTTCCAGCTGTCTGTTCTTGGCGGTGGGAAAGCAATATCCTAATCCCTACGCAGGGCCTCCGCAGTCACCTCCCCCATAGTAGGGATTAGGAATCCGACCACCGTCCTGATGGGATCTTTGATGCTGTCGGAGGCCATTGTACTATCCCCCACCTCTGCGGTCTGACCAGCTGCATTGTGATGCTGCGGTTGGACCGATGCACAAGATGGTGGGTGGCCTGCCACTAACTGTCTGTCAGTGGCGGTCTACCCACCATTGTAATGAGGGCCTAAATGTAGAGTTTTGGAAGTGTCTCCAAACACTGAAATGATAATAATAGTCCTGTGTAGCTGTACCGGTGTATATTTTTTAAAAAAAACATTATTTATAAATAGGCTTTCCTGTTTTCAGTTTCTACTTTTGGTAAATTCTGGTGGGGTTTTTCCAGTGTTGTAAAGTGATTTCAATACCTTGAAATAACAGTGGTTATCAGTGGTTACACATTTTCGTGCCATTAAAATCAACAGAAAGTGTTTTTCCGGTGTTTATGGAACGTTTTGCTTTTATTATTGCTTGCTTTCTGTACTGATTGGACCTCGTATATACTGTCTATATACCATGCACTAATACATTTTTGCAAATCAAACTCATCTTAGTACACCATACAATACTTATTCAGTGAGCCTTTGGTCATGCACACTTGCTCTTTCCATCCCATGTAAACTTTTATCTGTGAAAAGGCCCTCTCACCATTGGCACTTGAGACAGGCAACGACAAAATAGCCAGTAAAAAAATGTGCTAACTCAGGCCACTGACATAGCTTTCCATGCCAATACTGGTGCACCTGAAGATTGCGATTCTCTGCTACAAGTTCTGCAACATATGCGGTGAACTGGGCGCATATGAGTTTTTGAAGCAGTCAAAAATGAGGCAGCACTTTTGAAACTCCGGAGAAATTTCCCTTGACGGAAGGGTTCTATAACTTGTACAGAGTACCACAGTGAGGCTTCATTGACTTCAAATACTATAGTTGGTGAATGGCTATTTCTCATACACAGTAAAATAAAAGTTCCCGAATTGCTCCTCAACATTTCTTTGTTTACCAAGTGGCAAGCTCTGTAACATGGAACATGTTGCAGTGCCAAAGTCACTAAAAGTATCACCCAGCCTACTCTCAAGGAGATGTTTTACATCTACACTAATTATGCTGAACACTTGTAAGACAAGGGTGTTTTTATTATGCCAACTACAGAAATCATGCTTTCCTGTAACAATCTAAGAATGCAGTAGAGTGTACTAATTTTCAAATCACTATCAATATGTGACCAAAGATCCTCACATTTCTTGCCTTTGGCATCATCACTCAGCAAAAGTTCTGTAAACGGTTGCCACATGGATAATATGGCATTCATGGCGTCTAGGACTAAGAACCACTAGCTAAGTGACACAGTTTGGATGACTCTATCTTTGATGCCACACAAAGCACAAAATGAGAAATATTTGCATTTTAGTTTATGTGCATAACAAAACAGTGCACCAGAATGGACTAAAAAGTCAATAGCATTCTTCATTAACTCTGAAGATTGGACAAGTGGCAAGGACCTCTTACAGGGAAGCATTTCACCTCAGGTATCGATTTTGACAGCTCATCTTACAACCTTTTTATATACGTAGCTGAATCACTGTGAATACAAACAATATCACTCCAATCTTTGTTGAACTTGGTAAGAACTTTTTGCAGCAGCATTCCAAGTGACACAGCGTTCCATGTTTTCCAAAAGACTGGTGTCATATTTTACTAGTATCTTAGCAGCTTTGTGACAGCACTCTTTTCACATATACCTGTCACTATACCTTGCATTGAATGTTTAAAGCCTGGGGTGTTTGGCAATTCACCTACTATCAATACTGACTCACTATAAAAGGTGGCTGATGTATCAATGGTTTTTACCTGTTCTCTGTGGGTAAATGTGATGGTACATATTGGGAAAGAGTCTTATGAAATCTACAGTTTTCCTATCAGTGAAAGACTCGAACATAGCCAAAAAATCGAACATGAATTTGATATTTCCTGATTCTCTACAAATAAATAAACAACACCTAAAACATGCTTCTAACCCCTGTATCTTTAGACCAAAGACCACAAAACTGAAAAAAGAAACAATATTTTAGTGACATCCCTAAACAACAACAAAACTCAAGCAGAATGTTAGCCCAGTCTTTGACTACTAGCTTATATAACAAGGTTACATTGTATTGCCCCCTTAAGGAAGAAATAAAAATTACTCTTTCACTCTCGTTTTCCTTTCTTTGAATAGCATTTAGTTTCTGGTTATGCAGGTTTTTTCAGTGTTTATATGTTTACACTGGTGAGGGCTATTTCCCTTCCAGTGGGGTTTTATCAGTTATTATAGGTTTAAACCTAAAACCGGACAGTCTATTTATATATATATATATATATATATATATTTTTTTTTTTTTTTATTTGCATCAAATGGACACACGAAAAGAAAAAAGCCATAATTTACAAAATCAATCTATATCTGTAACAGCAATGAATAAACATTAAATATTCCATAGATCATAAACAGTAGAGAGGTCATACAGAAGATAGAATAAAAAACAAAAAACATTTCAAAATATGAAATATACTATTATTGAGACATAAATAAACCCCAGATTCTGTCAACTTTTCGTTTAGCCTGTAAACCCCTTGAAGCAGCAAGGGCGGTCTCCATATTATATGTTTCCTTAACTAGGCTCCACCATTCCATAACCATAGGTGTTTTTTTTTTTAATCCAAGCTCTAGCAATAGTAAGTCTTGCCCAGTTAACTAAAATATTCAGCAGATGTCTGAGTGCGCTAATACCCCCACATATACCCACCAACACATCAATAGATGAAAATAAAATAGGTTGAGCAAGTCTATCAGAGACCACCTTAATTATTCCTTCCCAATATTCCCTAAGATGAGGGCAAGAAAAAAATATGTGGACAATATCAGCACCACTCGTTAAATTAACTGAGAAATGGAATAGAAAACTGGCCTTGACTGTACCATCTGATCTAATTACTCTATCTCTTAAAAGCTTAAATGTGTCAGTTCAATCCTCCAGTCTAAAACTGCAAATGTTTAAAACTGTATGTCAATTATACCATACTCCCGAGAGAATTCTTAAATGGACAATGAATAATCATTTTGGTGATCGTACGAAATGCCCTAAATGTGATCTGAGTGGTGCTGATATTGTCCACATATTTTTTTCTTGCGGACAGCCTATTTATAAAGCATTTTTAAACACAGCAGTGTATAAAAGGAAACTTACCCCGGTACACCAAATGCACGCACCCGGCATTTCGGCCAGCAACCCATTGTCATTATTAGTCTTACACAGCCTGTGTGCCAACAACCCAACCGGGCAGGCGACATGCAATGAGCAGCACATCAATTTTACCTGAGAACTCCTGTCAGCTAGATTGTAACTGAGTAGCCACCGTTACCTGTTCCTATACATGCTACCTTCTAAACAGCCACTGCTATTCACTTTGCCCAGCAAGGAAACAACCAGTTCTAATGTAGAGTTCCGGGCCACATCGCAGCTCTTTCAGTTCACCCTCCCCACCCCCTTGTAACTATATTAGCAGTATACTGCATGTGAATGGACACCATGTGGCAGTGTCACACATTTCTGTCATCAGGTAGCCTCTTCTCCCCTCTCCAGGTCTATGTCATGTGCCCCCCCTCCTTGGTGACCATCTCCTCCTCCTGCACCCGTCCCTCAGTCTTGCCCAGCATGTACGCTGTATATAGTCCCCAACAATGTTTAGGCCGGCTGCGAGGTGGGAGCAACTCATTGTAGTTTTCACATTGTGTACAGCAGTAAAGTAGATCATGTGACCATTGCCGGAGTGTCGGCACCGGGCCTTTCATCCAGCATGGTGCTACTATGCGCTTGGCCATTAGGAGCCCCATATCTACCAACCGTCTAACAGCCTTGGGTAGCTTCTTAGTGTATCCCAGCAATGTAATCGCAGGTTCAGGGGAAAGTTCCATCTCTATCACTGCCTCCATTTCCTTAAAAATTTCTGCCCAATATGCTTGGATCCCGGGGCACAGCCACGCCAAATGCAGGAAGTCTGCCACTGGAGCCTGGCCTCTTTCACAAGTGGCCTCCTCGTGTAGGCCGTACCTGCAAAGCCGTTCCAGGGTGTAGTAGGTCCTGTTAATATACTTAAAGTGTATGAGTCGGTGCCTGCCGTGGAGTGAGATCCTTCTGGTGTTTAGGCAGCAGTATGACCACATGGAGTCATCTATTGTTATATGCATGTCCCTTTGCTATGCCAGTCGGGCTGCAGTATACCCGTGCTCCCTGTGTGTCAATAGTAATTTGTATAAAGCAGTAATTATCTTGCGAGGGGACTCAGTTCTAATCACATGCGTCAGTTCCCTCACCTCAGGAGGCTCCGCTAAGTCTTCCCCCAGTAGTTCGGGCAATGCCCTGGATACTCTTTAGAACTGGAATCTATCTAGCATAGTATGCACACCCGCCGTTTCTTCAACTTGTTGCCACGTCTTCATCACCCCCTCATGGAATAGATCTCCTGTCGTCACTACCGACATTGCCCGCAGCGCCCGCGTTACCCCCTTATTCCTACATGGCCCTAGCCACAGCGTCCACTCAATTGGCATGTATGGAGAGTAGGGCAATGCACCGCCTGTTGTTGCAGAATACAGTGCCAGGCGTGGCGGTTTGAATTAATAGAGTCTAAAATGCCCATTCGCAGTCTATTGGCGCAAATATCATAGCTGGGAGCGGATAGGGGTCCGCGAACAGTCGTTCCATGCAGAGATATGGGACATCTGCCCCCCCATGAATCTAGCAATGGACTTGGGCCCCCTGCGCTACTCTATAATACAGCTCAAAATCCGGCGCCCCCAGTCCGCCCATATGATACGTCAGTACCTTCCACTGTACTCTGGTTTGCTTACCCGCCCAAGCTAATTTTATCATGGACTGGTGGAGCCTGAGAAAGAAGGTGCGGGGGGCAAGACTATCGGAATGTTCATGAAAAGGAATAGCATCATAGGCAAGACCACCTTTTTCATAATGGAGATGCGGCTCAACAAGGACAAGGGGAGTCTAGCCCATAATTCCACGTCATCCTCAAGTTTGTCAATATCGGTGCCATAGTTCTCCCTAAACACTGTCTCCGAATCTGTATGTAGCTTAGTGCCCAAATACCGAATGGAGTCAGCAGACCATTGCAGTGGGTATTCCATTTCGAACTCCGACGTGACCGGGGTGAGAGGGGAAACAGTCGACTTCACCCAGTTAACTCTTAGTCCAGATAGCGCTCCATAATGTACCACCTCCCTGATGACCGATGCTGTTTTCCGGGTCGCGGGCAAATAGAAGCGTATCATCTGCGTAGGTTGATACCACTATCCTGTACGTTGGAAACCCTATGTCTTGATTACCATGGTACTCGCGTAGGGCACTTGCCAGCAGTTCCGCCACTCACTGCACCATCAGGATTCAAGCAAGCCGGGCCGAAGACGGCTGTAATGCCAGAAACCGGTCCCCGGAAGCTTGTTTCCTTTCCAGTAAAGAATTGGCTTGGTAGTTTGGTCTGCCCTGTTCCCATGATGCACTGGGCCAGGGACAGACTAATTTGCATGTAGCCAGGTTCTGAACTGGGATGGTGCAGTGAGCTGAAAAACGGTGATGGATCAAGCCCTGATCTTTTGACTGGGTAGGAGTGTTCTGCTTAATTCAGATGCTCTGTCCATCACCACCCCCTTTTCTGGATCGTTTTGGCCACTATAGGAGTGGAAGGTTATGCTCAGACATGAGTCCCTTGCTCACTGCACCATCAGGATTCAAGCAAGCCGGGCCGAAGACGGCTGTAATGCCAGAAACCGGTCCCCGGAAGCTTGTTTCCTTTCCAGTAAAGAATTGGCTTGGTAGTTTGGTCTGCCCTGTTCCCATGATGCACTGGGCCAGGGACAGACTAATTTGCATGTAGCCAGTTCTGAACTGGGATGGTGCAATGAGCTAAAAAACGGTGATGGATCAAGCCCTGATCTTTTGACTGGGTAGGAGTGTTCTGCTTAATTCAGATGCTCTGTCCATCACCACCCCCTTTTCTGAATCGTTTTGGCCACTATAGGAGTGGAAGGGTATGCTCAGACATGAGTCCCTTGCTCACTGCACCATCAGGATTCAAGCAAGCCGGGCCGAAGACGGCTGTAATGCCAGAAACCGGTCCCCGGAAGCTTGTTTCCTTTCCAGTAAAGAATTGGCTTGGTAGTTTGGTCTGCCCTGTTCCCATGATGCACTGGGCCAGGGACAGACTAATTTGCATGTAGCCAGGTTCTGAACTGGGATGGTGCAGTGAGCTAAAAAACGGTGATGGATCAAGTCCTGATCTTTTGACTGGGTAGGAGTGTTCTGCTTAATTCAGATGCTCTGTCCATCACCACCCCCTTTTCTGAATCGTTTTGGCCACTATAGGAGTGGAAGGGTATGCTCAGACATGAGTCCCTTGCTCACTGCACCATCAGGATTCAAGCAAGCCGGGCCGAAGACGGCTGTAATGCCAGAAACCGGTCCCCGGAAGCTTGTTTCTTTTCCAGTAAAGAATTGGCTTGGTAGTTTGGTCTGCCCTGTTCCCATGATGCACTGGGCCAGGGACAGACTAATTTGCATGTAGCCAGGTTCTGAACTGGGATGGTGCAGTGAGCTAAAAAACGGTGATGGATCAAGCCCTGATCTTTTGACTGGGTAGGAGTGTTCCGCTTAATTCAGATGCTCTGTCCATCACCACCCCCTTTTTTGAATCGTTTTGGCCACTATAGGAGTGGAAGGGTATGCTCAGACATGAGTCCCTTGCTCACTGCACCATCAGGATTCAAGCAAGCCGGGCCGAAGACGGCTGTAATGCCAGAAACCGGTCCCCGGAAGCTTGTTTCCTTTCCAGTAAAGAATTGGCTTGGTAGTTTGGTCTGCCCTGTTCCCATGATGCACTGGTCCAGGGACAGACTAATTTGCATGTAGCCAGGTTCTGAACTGGGATGGTGCAGTGAGCTAAAAAAGGGTGATGGATCAAGCCCTGATCTTTTGACTGGGTAGGAGTGTTCTGCTTAATGCAGATGCTCAGTCCATCACCACCCCCTTTTCTGAATCATTTTGGCCACTATAGGAGTGGAAGGGTATGCTCAGACATGAGTCCCTTGCTCACTGCACCATCAGGATTCAAGCAAGCCGGGCCGAAGACGGCTGTAATGCCAGAAACCGGTCCCCGGAAGCTTGTTTCCTTTCCAGTAAAGAATTGGCTTGGTAGTTTGGTCTGCCCTGTTCCCATGATGCACTGGGACAGGGACAGACTAATTTGCATGTAGCCAGGTTCTGAACTGGGATGGTGCAGTGGGCTAAAAAACGGTGATGGATCAAGCCCTGATCTTTTGACTGGGTAGGAGTGTTCTGCTTAATTCAGATGCTCTGTCCATCACCATCCCCTTTTCTGAATCGTTTTGGCCACTATAGGAGTGGAAGGGTATGCTCAGACATGAGTCCCTTGCTCACTGCACCATCTGGATTCAAGCAAGCCGGGCCGAAGACGGCTGTAATGCCAGAAACCGGTCCCCGGAAGCCTGTTTCCTTTCCAGTAAAGAATTGGCTTGGTAGTTTGGTCTGCCCTGTTCCCATGATGCACTGGGCCAGGGACAGACTAATTTGCATGTAGCCAGGTTCTGAACTGGGATGGTGCAGTGAGCTAAAAAACGGTGATGGATCAAGCCCTGATCTTTTGACTGGGTAGGAGTGTTCTGCTTAATTCAGATGCTCTGTCCATCACCACCCCCTTTTCTGAATCACCAGGGCATACAGCAGCGGCGACATGGGGTAGCCCTGCCAGGTCCCCCTAGATATGGAGATCGATTCGGTGACCAGATCACCTAGGCGAATGTGCGCCGTTGGACGATGGTATAGCACCCCTATTAGTTGCAAAAAAACTGTCCCCAGCCCCATTCTCGTCAGGACCTGCCTCATAAAGGCCCACTCCACCGAGTCGAAAGCCTTTCCCATATCAAGGAATACCTCTATCGCCTTATTCTCTTGTTTAACGTGTTGCATAGTGCCCATACACCGTTCTCACGTTGTAAGTAAGGTTCCTGTTTGGAATAAATCCAGCCTGTTCAGGAGCCACCAAGTCCTCGGAGAGTAGAGCCAACCTATTTGAACACCTCCCCCTGCCCCCCAGCATCCCATTCCTCTAACTGTCACCCACAACTTCCTCACCCTCCACCCACAGCAGACCTCCCCCAACTCGGTTGCATGATACCCAGTGCTGTGCTGGTGCATGTTCTCGTGCAGGTGGTGCCTAGTTGGATCGGCAGCCCTGACGCTCCCCTCTCTCAAGTCCTCGCACCTGTGGAGGATCACAGTGTCAGTGCACCCCAGCGCCGGGTGTCCATGTGCTCCTGCCCGTGCATGCTTCCTGATGCTGTGCACACTCTTTCAGGGCTGTCGTGCCTGTGAAAAAAGACTCATTTCCCAACACCAGGCTCCGCCTCGCACACCCGGGACCATTACCTTCACAGTGTGCAGAAGGGCGTGATCTCTGTGCTCGGCGCACTGATCCCAGGGCAGTGGTGGAGGGGCCTCAGAGGAAGGTGCCCCTGTAACTGGCGGTTTCTGCCTCCTTGTCTGTACTCCACTTGCCACCTCAAGGCTCCCGGTGTTACCAGCACATGAGCACCTCCAGCGCGTCCTCACCTCATTCGGCCACTCCTCTCACCGGTCCCAGTCCGCGCGTGTGATTTCCGCAGCAGGAGGTCCCACCCCCGGGGGATGAAGGAGTCTCCAACGTGCCCCCCAGAGCGCTCCCAAGGCAGCCACAGCAATGTCGGTCCTCGCCAGGCCCGCACAAACTGCCACCACCACTATCCGCCATGTCGGGACTTCCCGAGGCGCGGCACACTCCCACAGCGGCCTCTGTCAGTGCAGCCGCACATGGAGTGACGTCGTCCCGCCGCAGTGGGGACTTGAGTCCGGCGCTTTGCGACCCTTCAGACTCCAAGCCTCACTGCGCTACAGCTGTCATTGCCGGCAACGGTCCTCCAAAGTGAACAGCTCCACTGAGTCCGGGCACTTTCCGGCGGCACCTCCTAAATTGTGGTGTATGTACCACGAGGGGTACAGCAGGATATTTTGAGGATCCCTGACGGCGTTGCGGAGAGTTAAGCTCAAGCGGCCATCTTAGTCGCGAGCTAGCTCCGCCCCCCCACCGGTGTATGTTTTTTATATGGGACTGATCATTACTTGTTCAAAGTCAATGATGATGCTATGGGGATAGTAAATGGTAATTCTGACTTTTATTTGTGTTAGTTGTTGGTTTCATGTAGCACATTGTTTGTTATGGTGAAGTGCAAACCCTAAACGTTTGTGTTGTGGTACACACCGTGTATGGTGAAAATTTGTATGAGCGGTGAAATGTACAATTTAAATTTGCCATCTATCAACCATTCCCTAATTTGTTTCAATATTAACAGGCTGTTTTCTGTTGCATAGATTATTATTATTATTCTGTCAATATTAGTATTATCATACACAGCGAAGGGTCCTACATATTTTGTAGTCAATTTATCAGGGATATTTGTCTTTGATTTTTTTTAGGAGCAGCAGATGTTTCAGTTGTAGATTTTCAGGTCCGTGCTGTAAGTCTTTTATAGTTTGGGATGCCTGTGAATTGCGCTGTAGTTAAGTCAGGAACTTTTTGTATGATATAGGTAAAAACAGCTTATATTAGTTCTTGGGAGCTAGTGCTTGCTTTCGTACGGTCTTGTAAAACATTTCTAACTTCTATTTCTGTGATATTTGGTGGTTGTTTATGTTCTCTTATGTGTATTGGTTTTTAGTCAGAGACCTCCCATAACAAGCTTTCAAACAATACTTTGTGCATTTCCAGTCTGTCTTTTCTATGCTTGTGCTCGATTGAATGTAAATATTTCCCATGTGAGACAATATGAGTTTCTTTTTCGGGATGCGATGTAAGTGGCTGTTTCTGCCATTGTAGCTGTGAATGTTAGAGTTATTTATTAATGAAATGTTTGTGATATATCCATTTTTAATTAGCATTACTATTTAATAGTGCATAACACTTTTTATTAAGTATGGGCGGAAAATTCGTTCCGCTCGTGGAATTTGCGAATTTTTGGCAATTTCGCGATCTGCGCATCGCGCGCAATTGCCCAAAAATCCGCAATTCGCGAGTTGGCAGAATTTTTTTTCTTGTTCGCGCTTCAACAATACAATCTCGCGTGCGCGGCATTGACTTACCATGATTCTGCATTCGCTGATGAGTTTTCCTCCCTGTTCACGTGCGCTGCGAGATTTTGGTAGCTGGTCAAGCGACGCCGCGATCGCGAACACGTCATTGCGACCTGAAACAGGAAATTGCGAACGCGAACATGTCATTGCGACCCAAAACAGGAAATTGCAAACGCGAACACCTTATTGCGACCAGAAACAGGAAAAAGGCATCGCGAGCAGGCTGGTTAAGTGGAAACAACATGTTCGCGTCCGTTGCGACCGCATGCGCAAGTTCTCGTTCCCAAACTGGTAGAAAAAATTTGCGAATTCGCAAAAAAAAATTATTCGCAAGCTTGTAGAATTTGGCGGAATATTGCGAATCGTGATTATGAATTTGCGCGAATTCGCGTATCGCGAATTCGCAAATTCTGCCCATGCTTACTTTTTATATGCTTTTCTTGCCGATTCGGTGCTGGAATTGAAAAGCATTTACTCTGGAAGCCCACAAATTGGAGATCAAGGTGTGGCAGACGAAATGGGGATGAAGTCACAAGGGGTGGAGTTTGACAAACAGAGTCTAACTGACATCAATTTTTTAAATCAGCTGCAAAGTGATTGGTAAAAAGGACAAATATAGCAGTAAATTTGTTTTAGCTTACTTAGCTGCTCACAAAGAGGCTACATTTTAAAATATTGTACAGGGTAACACATCTGCTGCAGAGATCTTGGTGTGACCAGCATTTTTGAAGGGATTATAATACTGGCATGATAACTCTGGTGATTGTGGCTGTTTTGAAAGAGTTCTGTGTTTTTTCCAATCACAGTTTTGACTCACAAAGCAGCACACCAGGTTAATGTGCCTGCTGCAAAGCACATCATGTAACATGCAGATCACTGATTTGTATTTTATGCAGATAGGCAAGTAAGCTACTGCTTTTGATACTGAGATCACTTTGTTACTTCCAGTTCATAGGTTGCTATCCTTCTAATATAGCACATTGGTCTAATTACAGGCATCAAGGAGCTAGATGCGGACTGTAAGTCATGGGTTTCTCTCAACCATTTGCTCTTAACATATAGGGCCTTGTTACGAGTCTGACAGCTATCAACCCACCAGACTCATGGCTAGGCAGCGGTGGCTGTCTTCTGACAGCCACATTATGACCTTGGTGGTCGTGCCACCCTGGGACTGCTGACTCTGCCAGGGAATTGCCTTTCCCTGGAGGTGGCGTGGTGGTCAAGAGGCATCAATATGCTTGGCGGGACCGCTGCGGTGAAAACAGTGGTGGTCAAGAAAGAAAGGGGGCACAAAAGGGCCCACTTGTGCCTCACTCCACATGAATGCACACAGGGGGAACTACATGAGCCCCCTTGTGTGCATGCACCTCAAGTTCCAACACAGAATAGGCTTCACTGTCCATGCCATGCTGGAACCTCCTTTACTATTTCCATTGTGGTGACTATTTTATAGGCACCGCTATGGGAATACAAAATAAATTGCCAGCTAATGACTAAAAAGTAATTATGCATCAGGCAGTTCTCATGCGGGTTTGGTGGTGCGTCGGCTGGGTGGTTCCGTCGCTGCACCGTCAATCTTGTAATCGGGCCCATAATGTCTACAAGTGTGGACGATATGGGAGTCCAACAACTTTTAAGCCTCATTGTTTGAAGAATCATTTCCTGCATGTTAATTTACACACTTGTATGTTTTTTGTTTCTCTGTGTATGATGTAAAGCACTCTAGCACCCTTCACTGAGATAAACAGCTGTATAAAACAACTAAATAAAAATATATTAGTAGGTGCCATCTAAATAATTATTATTGTGATTCTTCATACACACAGATAAATCTTGCATTCTTAGAGTACATGCACATCTCTTACTTAAGGGTATTGAATTCAGTTCAAAACCTGCCTCCAAGTTATAGTTTCCCTAAAGTACTTATAAAGTGAGAAGCTTTATTCCTTTGTGTGTTTCTGTTGCACTGGCTTCTAGATGTTAGGCTCTAGATGGCTTCTACCCAGAATGATACTTGAACAAAAGAAGGGCCCTTAAATCATCCCATATTGAAGTGAAAATGAGAAACCCCCTTGCTACCTGCAGGTTGCTGCACCAAAAGGAATGCAGACAATGTCCAGATGCTGCTGAATTGTGTCCTGGTGTTGAAAAATGACACAAGGACAAATTCAGCAGCAATATGGCGGTCAGCAGTGACAATGCGACCAGGAGCTCTGATCAGTTCTGATCAGCTCCTGAGATGGGCGCCTCTTTCTCCATGAAGAGACTGATAGAAACATCCTCCCTGGCACCACCCAGTAACAATGAGGGCAAGAGGACCATGTGGGTTTGTGCAATGCTATTGCTTTTGGAGCCAGATCCTATCAATCTAGCTGATTGTTGATGCAGAGGAGCTACGGCTCGGGGGACCCTGCTGCCGTTGGATTAACTGCTGCCTGCTTTTCCACCTGTAGTAAGCCACCGCTATGCTACACCCATTACAGAGGGATGAGACACGAGGAATGAGCCTTGAAAGTGGGACTCTTTGATGTTGACTGCTGCAGTTCAGGCATGGATTTCATGCTGGCTTCTTTCCCTCCACAGCTACAGCCATTACAGAGAGATGAGAAGCGAGGAATAAGCTTCCACCATTGGGCCCTTTGATGTTGATCACTGCTGCTTGGGTATCTGATCAGTCCCAGCACTAAAAGATTACCCAATGATTGCTTGACATTTTTGCTTCATGACATCTGCTGCCACTGCCAACAAATTACCAGGAAGTGGATGAACTGCTTGCTGAACTTTGCTCAGTTTTGCTCTTCTGGTCTGCCCCGCAGGGGAGGGTCAGACTTATTGACTTATCACTCTGCCCCTTCACGTTGACTCAGCTAAAACCATGGATTGATTTTGCCATTGCCATTGCCATCACCATCGTGGAGGTTCAGCGACTTGAAGGTACTATTGCCAATACATGACCTTGATATTCTTTGCTTTGAATTCGGCCGTTACTACTTAACTTAGCATTCATTATTGTAATGTTGCCTGTAACTTGGGCACTAAGTAGGTGCAGCTACATCTAAAGCATATGTAGCAGATTACAACAATGACACTGTATGGGGGGCCAGAACTCAGTATTCATTCAGCAACACAACAATGTACCCACTACTGTAATAGCAACTTTTACCAAGGTGACATAGTTAAGACTTTAAAAAAGAAATGGAATTTCATTCTCTGATACAGCTGTTGGATGTCATGTCCAGATGGTTGGCACACAATTTAGGACTAACAACTGCAGGAGCTCTGAGCTGCTCAAAATGGACATGGTAATGAGAGAGGATGGCATGGCAATACCAAGGTCATACCAGCTGTCAATCTGAGGATACTCTATTCCAAATGGAGGGAGTAAACCATACAAAATCTGACAAAAAGGATGTTGTCAGGAGCTAAGAGCAAGAGTCACCCAAATTGAACCTGCCCAGTAAGATACAGCCAAGAGAAGAATATGAGTGTCAGCAAATTTTGCTCCTCAGTTTATTTAGTGACTCCCACTTCAGAAACAATGGTCAATAAGATGGAGGAGTAAGGCAAAGTGAAAGCAATTTCAAGCGAGATCAATTAATTAACTTTGTCTTCAATTGGGGATATTTACATCCTGATCTGTTGGGTAATTTGTATCCAGAATCTGTGATCGGAGGCAAGGAGATACTCCCCCTGCCTCGTAAGCAGTAAAACAGATTTCTGTTTATCCTATAACCTGACTATTTGCTGAGATTTTGCAGCGAAGACCACAAAATAAGTAATTGCAGCCTGCTCAACAAGTGACTGTTATCATTGTGTGGAACCACCTGTTGTGCTGTCTAGATTATGCTTATTATGTTTTACCCTCAAAGTGTGTCCTGATGTGCCTGAAGACTGAGGCCTATTGTTGAAGTTTATGAAAAGAAGGCAGTAACTGTATTACTTGGGGAGTTGGAAGGCACTTACTTGAGATCTCCCTCTGAACTGAGAGGTCATTACTATGGGCAAGGTCAGCAGAAAAAAAGAACCATTGGAGCCTGACCCTTCTTTGATATTTGGCTCCCAACTACAGGACAAAATATCCTCTGATGAGGAACACACTGCCCACATTCTGGATACAGTTCTGCAGGCTATTGCTGCCTCAAGAGAGGTGATCGAGCTTAAGATTCATTCCTTGGTAGCAGACATGGGCCTGTTTCGAGACGATCACAGGCTGCTGACTGAGAGTGTTTCTACTTCCGAGAGTGCCATTGATGTATTAATGCCTGAGATGGCATCAGTGAAATCTAAGCTATCAGGTATGGAAAACAATTTTTATGTTTTAGAGACCAGGGCTGAGGATGCAGAAAATAGCTTGTTGAAATAATATAAGAATTATTGTTATGCCGGAACATATTGAGGGCACTCCTGTAAATTTTATTGACTTTTTAGAGGCAAGGATTAAAGAAAATGTGGCCCCAGAGTGATTCTATCCGTACCATGGCTTAGAGCATGATCATCGTGTTCCCTCGAGGTTCCCATTATATGATACGACTCCACATCTAATAGTGGCGAAGATATTACATTATAGAGACTGTGATCACATTTTGCCGCAAGACAGACTCTGTGGACATATTATGGTTGAAAACCATAAAGCCATGTTATTCCCAGACTTCTTGTGTGAAGTCCAAGCAGAGGGCACCGTTCACAGATGCCCAAAAATATCTTCACCTACTTGGCATATTGTATGCAATGTTATTCTCTGTCAAACTGGGGGTGACCTTTGGTGAGGAAGTGTCATGTGTCACTACTCCACAATCTCTTTGGGAATGGATTGATAGTTTTCCTCACCCAAAATATTAACTCAAACTAAAGGAAAGCCAAAGTAGAAAGAGAGAACCTAAAAAGAGCACCAGGGAGCTGCTCCATAGCAGTTACAGGTGCACTATGAACAAGACGATAGCGGTCTTGAGTAGCAGGGAGGCTGCTCTACCTGCTATCAATAGAGTGATCTGCATGACTCAGACTCTGACCAAGCATCTGTCTCATCTCAGGATTCTGCAATGTTGTTGCCTAAAATCATTCCAGATACTTCAGATGAAATAACCTGAGTGCTAGTGAATGCTGTAATTTGGGGTTTGGGAGTAGGGCATTAGCATGAGGTAAATATTCTGTTTGTATTTTTCAGATGGTGTGCTGTGAAGACGGCACTTAACTCCCCTCTTTTGTTGTTGTTGATGTGCTTATTAAGCATGCACTTGTGTTGTATGATGTCTGACTGGTTTTGATGAGGAGTTGTCTGCTTACGGACCTGGGGATAGGGAGTTGCATTTGTTTAATTAGGTTTTGGTTTTCAGGTACAGTTACACCTGTCTGCTGCTTTAGGGTAGCATTATAACAACTAAGTGTCACTGTTATGTGGGCTACAGTGATCACCATCTCTGGCTATTCTACATGGCAAACTCCGTCACATATAATTTTGTATCCTGGAATGTCCAGGGTCTAAATAGTATGTCTAAAAGGTACAAAGTGTATACTTATCTTAAGAGATGGGAAATTCACAGTACCCTCCTGCAGGAAACCCATCTTAATAACACTGTCTCCCATGTAACTCTCTTGCAACGCCTACAGGAAATTGGCATTAGAGACCTGGCCTTGGAGTGGCTTCGGTCTTTTTTTGAAGAAAGGTCCTTCCAAGTCCATGTTCCACCTTTCCAATCACAGGAGTTTGCCTTGAGCCAGGGTGTACCGCAGGGGTCAGTGTTAAGTCCCCTATTGTTCAACATCTACGTTCAGCCTTTGGCTGAGCTGGCGAGGGACCGGGGCTTGGCACTGGTATCTTACGCTGATGATACCCAGTTGGTGATCGCCTTCTCCAAAAAAAACGTCACAAACCTGCTGAAGTTTAAGGAGGATCTTGCTGTGATTTTGGACTGGATGGCAGCGAACTGCTTGCAGTTGAACGCTGGCAAGTCCGAGATCCTGCTGTTTGGGAAAGATCGGGGGATGCGGTCTGAGAGTTACTGGCCCGACCAGCTGAAACCAGCCCCTGTGCCTAAGGAGACAGTGAAAAATCTTGACATCTGGTTCGACAGTGAACTAACATTTGACGCCCAAGCTAAAGCTGTGGCTGGAATGTGTTTCGGTGTTCTGAGGGGCTTGAAACTGCTGTTAGGTTTCTTCCCCCCGAAAGTCCGCCAACTCATCCTCCAGGCGACCATTTTGTCAAGATTGGATTACGGGAACTGCCTATATCTAGGCGCAAACAAGGCCCGCATTAAGCGTCTGCAGAGGGCACAGAACGCTGCTGCTCGCATGCTATTGGCCCAGGGGAGGGTCAGACTTATTGGTGAGGAAGTGTCATTTGTCACTACTCCACAATCTCTTTGGGAATGGATTGATAGTTTTCCTCACCAAAAATATTCATTCAAACTAAAGGAAATCCAAAGTAGCAAGAGAGAACCTAAAAAGAGCACCAGGGAGCTGCTCCATAGCAGTTACAGGTGCACTATGAACAAGGCGATAGCGGTCTTGAGTAGCAGGGAGGCTGCTCTACCCGCTATCAATAGAGTGATCAGCGTGACTCAGACTCTGACCAAGCATCTGTCTCATCTCAGGGTTCTGCAATGTTGTTGCCTAAAATCATTCAAGATACTTCAGATGAAATAACCTGAATGCTAGTGAATGCTGTAATTTGGGGTTTGGGAGTAGGGCATTAGCATGAGGTAAATATTCTGTTTGTATTTTTCAGATGGTGTGCTGTGAAGACGGCACTTAACTCCCCTCTTTTGTTGTTGTTGATGTGCTTATTAAGCATGCACTTGTGTTGTATGATGTCTGACTGGTTTTGATGAGGAGTTGCCTGCCTATGGACCTGGGGATAGGGAGTTGCATTTGTTTAATTAGGTTTTGGTTTTCAGGTACAGTTACACCTGTCTGCTCCTTTAGGGTAGCATTAGAACAACTAAGTGTCACTGTTATGTGGGCTACAGTGATCACCATCTCTGGCTATTCTACATGGCAAACTCCGTCACATATAATTTTGTATCCTGGAATGTCCAGGGTCTAAATAGTATGTCTAAAAGGTACAAAGTGTATACTTATCTTAAGAGATGGGAAATTCACAGTACCCTCCTGCAAGAAACCCGTCTTAATAACACTGTCTCCCATGTAACTCTCTTGCAACGCCTACAGGAAATTGGCATTAGAGACCTGGCCTTGGAGTGGCTTCGGTCTTTTTTGGAAGAAAGGTCCTTCCAAGTCCATGTTCCACCTTTCCAATCACAGAAGTTTGCCTTGAGTCAGGGTGTACCGCAGGGGTCAGTGTTAAGTCCCCTATTGTTCAACATCTACGTTCAGCCTTTGGCTGCGCTGGCGAGGGACCGGGGCTTGGCACTGGTATCTTACACTGATGATACCCAGTTGGTGATCGCCTTCTCCAAAAAAAACGTCACAAACCTGCTGAAGTTTAAGGAGGATCTTGCTGTGATTGCGGACTGGATGGCAGCGAACTGCTTGCAGTTGAACGCTGGCAAGTCCGAGATCCTGCTGTTTGGGAAAGATCGGGGGATGCGGTCTGAGAGTTACTGGCCCGACCAGCTGAAACCAGCCCCTGTGCCTAAGGAGACAGTGAAAAATCTTGGCATCTGGTTCGACAGTGAACTAACATTTGACGCCCAATCTAAAGCTGTGGCTGGAATGTGTTTCGGTGTTCTGAGGGGCTTGAAACCGCTGTTGGGTTTCTTCTCCCCGAAAGTCCGCCAACTCATCCTCCAGGCGACCATTTTGTCAAGATTGGATTACGGGAACTGCCTATATCTAGGCGCAAACAAGGCCAGCATTAAGCGTCTGCAGAGGGCACAGATTGCTGCTGCTCGCATGCTGTTGGCCCTCCCATACACCTGCTCGGTCTCCCATGTCCTGCAGAGGCTGCACTGGCTGCCGATAGCAAAGCGTATTCAATTTAAGACGCTTTGCTTGGCGCATAAGATCTTATCACCGCAGGCACCGGCTGGTTTGAGGGGACTGCTGCAGTCCTACACACCTCGCCGTCCTTTAAGATCTGCCACCTTAGCACTGGCATGCATCCCGCGTGTTTGGATAGCAGAGCAGGCGGCCGTTCCTTCCGCTGCCTGGCTGCGCAATTGTGGAACTCTCTCCCTGGGTCCATCTGAGTAATTCAAAACCATCTTGCGTTACGGAAGGCCATTAAGACCTGGCTCTTTCCGGCTTAATGCTGTTTGCCGCGGTTTCTTGTCTGGGAGTTGTTGGTCTGCGCTGGGACGCCCCGTCGCTGGGGCAGCCATGCGCAATATAAATCTAACAAATAATAATATACCTGAAGGATTGACTCTTCACAAGAGATGGAGGGCCAAGTATGTGCCACTACTTGCCAGAGGAGTATTGATTTGAGTGAGACCTGGCGTACCCTTTCAAAAAACTAATGAACAAGGGGATCCTGAGGGTAGATTTGTGATTGTCTCTGGGAGGATAGCAGGACGTGACCTTACTATTGTCTGAATTAATGCATCTTATACTCAATCAATCATGGGGCTTTTAAAGTGCGCTACTCACCTGTGAGGGTCTCAATGCTAACCAGCCGAATACTAACCAGAGTGGGTTTCTTGCGAATCTGTTTACAGCCTTGGCATCCTACTTGACTCAGCCCATTTTATTAGGTGTGGATTTTAATTCTGTTGCAGATCTGGCATTTGATCATTCGTATCCAAAAATATGGGAATCTATGATTCTAGAGCATGACTTTGCAGCAGGTGAAGTATTATATAATCAAGCTGCTATTAAGATAGCTTTTGTTAATATTACACTCATCTCTATGATCCAGCGCCTAGAGTACCACCTCAGGATTTTGAGTATTTTTTATCAATAAACCAACTGTGGATCCTCTCACTTGATGATGCTGATGATTTGGGAGGATATAACTATACAAGAAATTAGAGCTGCCATAAAAAATATCGCATGTGTTAATGAAATAACCTTCGTGGATATCCCTAGTACACCCTTGGTCTGACTCCTAGGGGATATCCTCATCCTAAAAATAAGAAAACTACTACTAGATTTACTGACTTAGGTTCAATTTTGCCAAAACAAAAATTGACCATGCACTGGAAATCGGCGAACAGTCCTCAAGTTGCTAGATGGCGTAAAGAAATGGTTAAAGTTTGGAGAGTGATGTGCTGTTTTGTGAGATAAAAAGAGGATGAGGGAAAATTGAAAGGGTGAAAGTGTGGGAACACCTGGCAGAGAGTTTGTTGGCCTTGGAAGCGGACACAGATTATTGAATAGCTCTCTGAGTCCTTGTTTGTGAAAGAAAGTAAATCTAGTTTAATACTTATTTATTTGGTGATAATAAGTACTACTGTGATATACTTGTCCATGTCAAATATTTTGATTCTTTATTAATGACTTCTTTACTTGATAGTGGTAACTGTGGGTGGGGGATTGATGTAGACCTAGATATGTATAAAATTTACAGAAGTTGAAATATGCTTGAAGGCTTTTGGATACATGTCATATACGATATATTGATTATTTCTTTTAATCTGTAAATTATAGTTATCTGGGTATTGTACCAATTTAATCTATATTTTTATCTATTTATTATTATAATCTGTGTACCTTTTTAAAGCAAATTACTGTGTATGCAATGCACATCACGTATAATCTGCATTATATGCCTGTCACTATTGCACTAAGGTCTATTTAATGAAACTAATAACAATTATTTACATTTTATTCAGATGGCTAAAGCAGCTAAAATGGTTTCAACAGCTTTGATGGCAACAACAACTAACTCAACACCCCGCTCGGCAATAGCCCTTAAGACACTTGCCCTCAGGAGGACCCTTTGTTAGATGAACAGCCAAACAATGCAAATCTGATACTTGATAACAGTCAGGGAATTGTTTGTACCTCATTAGTACTAGTTCAACACTCAAATATAGCAATAGTCTAACGCAAGCATACTCCCATTCTTCCCCAAAAACGAGTCCCAAACTCATCAAAGCCACATTAATAAATGTCAGATCTTTAAGCAAACACAAAGAGGAAATCGCTGATTTTATCTGTACCCAAAAATTGGACATATTGTTTCTAACAGAAACCTGGACTAATCCTTCGTCCGAACCTGACCTCCTGATAGCCACACCTGAAGGCTATAATATCCTCAGGCAAGATAGACAACTAAAATCCGGAGGAGGGATTGCCATAATATATCGTAGTCAGTTCAAAACTACGGTTAGCACCGTTCCACTTCGCACATGCGAGGCCCTGCAGTTCTCATTAGCCTTAGGCCCCTCCCAATGCTTTAAAGACGTCCTCATATACCGACCTCCAGGTAGCAAAAGTCAATTTTTAGCTACTTTTGCAGAGACGATGGAATCTCTTGCCATTGAAAACTCTTCCACCATCTTAGGAGATTTTAATTTTCCCTTAGAAAACGGCATGAATAATGACACCAAAACCCTCATTACTGACCTAGAATCCCTGGGCCTTATTCAATGGGTCACAAATAGTACACACGTAGCAGGGCACACTCTCTCTTTTTTTTTTATTTTTTATTGAACAAGCCGTAGGAAAACATTGGTACATTAAATTCTTCATAGTTGGACAAAAATTTACAAACAATATACAAGAGACAACCCTAGATAATAAAATACCACAGCGGAAATACAATACCTGCAATAACATACCGATATTAAAGTGCTAGTACCTGAGAAACAACTGATATTATGCATCGAACTTTCTACTATAATTCATATAAACATTCATATAAACCTACCCCCATAAAAATGAGGATATACAAAGATGTTATTGTTATTCTTAAAATATTAGTACAAAAACGTGCTGAATTGACTAATATATAAACGTCTAATAAAAAGCATCGAGATTACTATGCGGTTTGTAAAGTGCTAGTGCAATAAAGTGCGAGAACCAGCGATTTAAAGTAGCACAAATATTATTGTAATTCTCAAAGTGCTAGTGTAGTAATGTGCAAAATTAGCTTATATAAAGTGACTAGTACAATAAAGTGCAGAAAGAGCCGATGTATAGCAGCGAAAAATATTATTACCTTTCATCAATATATAGCAGCAGAAATATTATTACATTTTTTTTTTTTTTTTTAAAGTGCGAATGCAATATCGTGCAAAATTTGCTAGTATATACGAAAAAGTACATGAACAACTAGCAAAACAACATAAATATGTATTTGCGGTTTTTAAAGTGCTGATGCAATAATCACTAAAAATCGATTCAAATAAAATAATCAACTTCCTTTTATCAATTCAAGATTCTCAAAATATTTCCAATTCCTTTCGAATCTGGCTATCGCGCCCACTCTACCTGCATAAGCTCTCTCAAAATTGCATGTTCTTCTCATTTTATTAACCCATTTCAACTGGCATGGGATCACCATAGATTTCCAATTTTGTAGAATCAGAGACCGAGCTACTGCAGTAGAAATAAAAATAAACACTTCTTCTGATTTATTAAACCTATTCCTTTCTTTGCAGATACCGAAAAGGGCCACCTCCGCTTCTGGTAATAGAATTTTCCCTGTTGCAATCTCCAGGTCTGCAAAGATCCCCTTCCAGAAGGATTCTAACTTTGGACAAGAGAAGAAGATATGATACCAACCCCCCTGGTCCCTAGTTTTGCACCTAAAACATTTATTTTCACATTCAGGGAATATTCTCTGTAAGGTTTCTGGAGTGTAGTACGCCAGCCAGCGAGAGAGAAAGGACATACGTTTATAATTAGCTGCTCGGAGGGCTTTATTTCCTAATTGGCATATTAGCTCCCAATCTTTATCTGATAAAACGCACTGTAGTGAGAGGCTTATCTTTTCTAAATGATCAGTAATTATAGGAGATAAACCGGAAGGCATTAATTTTTTATACCAAAATCCAATACTCTTGTGTTTCTCCCCATATAAAGCTGTTAACAAGACATTGGGTGTTGTATTTAAGCCTCCTATTTCTTTTCTTATAAAATAAATCAGTTGTAAGTACTCAAAAAACCTAAGCCTACTGGGGTGTGTTCTATCTATAACCAACTGCCAACTGATTACCGTATTTTGAATGAGTAGGTGCCTTATTTCACAAAATCCGGCAGATTCCCATTCTAACAAGTGATTCGGAGCTATCTTGAGACCCATTTTAGTGCATTCCGACAATTTCAAATAAATGGATCCGTCTGATCCGTATTTTTTAAATAAAAAACGTAATCTGGATGAATACCCCATCAATGTCTTGTATCTTGTTTTCTTAGGAAGTTTTGCAGTTTTTAAAAAGAAAAAAATTTGAGAACCTGATTCCTTCAACATTTTATCCCAAAAAAAATTGTCTCTTGTCTGTCTGTTCCTTAATAATCCTGCCACTATATCAAAAAAGGCTGCTTCATAATATGTCTTAAAATGGGGGAGAGCGAGCCCACCTTGATTTACAGATAGTTGTACTACCGAAAGCTTGACTCTTGAGGCCTTTTTATTCCAAATAAACTTCCTCAACATAGATTCGAGTTCATTAAAAAAGGCCGTATTGACTTTAATTGGGATATTGCTAAACAGAAATAAAAGCAAAGGCAATACATTCATCTTTATCAGAGCTACTCTGCCAATCAGAGATAAGGGCAATAGGTCCCATTGTTCGAGTAGACTCTTGATTTTGTTCTTAATTTTTATATAGTTCAATCGAAAAAGTTCTTGATACTCGCTGGTCACAAAACACCCTAGATATCTTATTGGATCCCGTTTTTGTGCTTGGAACTGAAGATCTAGCGGAAGAAAATCTATACTTGAATTTAAAATAAGAACTTCTGTTTTTTTCTCGTTGATCTTATAACCCCTGATCCTCTCATATTCTTTAAGATCTTTCAGGAGGCATAAAATATTTTCTTTATCAGGAGCCAGATACAAAATAATATCATCCGCAAACAGTTTTAACTTTGACATTCCAGCAATTGGAGGGTAAATTGCGTCATTATTCCTTATTTTTATTACCAGGGGTTCGATAAAAAAAGTAAAAAGCAAGGGCGATAAGGGGCAACCTTGCCTAGTGCCGCGGTTTATTTTTATCTTCCCTGCTTGCCTAGTATTAATTATCACCTGGGCTGACGCTCCTTCATAAATATTCTGTATCATCCTAATAATTAGGGCAGGGAAACCAAAGTAACCTAAGGAAGAAAATAATGCTGACCAATTAACTAAATCGAATGCTTTTTCAGCGTCATTCATTAAGATGCATGCAGCGATCGAATTAACATTTAAATAGTCTAACGCCTGTATCAAGTATTCTGTGTTGGCTGCCATATATCGCCCAGCTATAAATCCCGTCTGATCTTTGTGTATTACCTCCTGGGCTGCCAACACAAATCTTTGAACCCAGATCTTCATAAGAATCTTGTAGTCAGAGTTTAAAAGACTAATAGGTCTATAGGAATTCACATCCTCCGGATTCTTATCTTTCTTCACAAAGCTAATAATTGTGGACTCTTTAAACTCGGATGGGACCTTTCCACCAACTCTAATAAAATTAAATAAATTTTTTAATGGATCCTCCAATTCCTTCACGAAGATCTTATAAAATTCGATCGGGAATCCATCCATGCCTGAAGCCTTTGCACCTGCTGTTTCTTTTATACTATTTTGAATTTCAAGTAAATTTATTTCTGAGCCTATTTGATTACTCCTGTAATCGGAGATTTTGGGAATATCCAATTTATCAAAATATTCCTTGATCATCATTCCGCCCACTTGAATATCTGTAGAGTAGATTCTCTCATAATGATCAAGGAATATTTTCGCAATCCCCTCGCTCTGGGTGTTGGTTCCCCCCAGAGGGTCTTGAATTTTCAAAATGATAGAGGACTCTTGTTTTTTTCTGATTGAATTAGCCAAGAGCTTTCCCATCAGTTGACTATCTTCATACAGCCTTTGCTGAAAGGCCTTTGAGCTGTTTATCTCTTCTAAAACAAAAAAGTCCCTAAGCATTGCTTTGGCTTGTTCCCATTTATTAGGCATTTGATTCAGTTTTAATGCATGCTCCTTTTCAGCAGCATACTGAAGGGCAGATATTTTTTCCCTTCGAGTATTAGCCTTGTTACTAGAAAATGCTATAATCTGTCCCCGGGCTGCTGCTTTAAATGCTCCCCATACTGCAAAAGGCTCTGCGGAGTCATTATTTACTAGAAAAAAATCTTTTATCCAGTCTTTGAAGCCCTCTACCCATATCATATTCTGTAAAAGGGTGCGATCCAACTGCCACCTAGAACGCACCCCTTCGATACCCTCCAGTATCAGTTCAATCTCAACCCTCCCATGATCTGAAAAGGGATTGCAACCTATCAATGCGTTGGAAATTTGAAGTGATTTAGAGGACAAAAAAAAATCTATTCTGGAGGCTGTATGAAACCTATTGGAATAACATGTGTAAGACTCTGAATTGGGATTAAAGGAGCGCCAAGAGTCCCTCAATTGGTATTCTATCTGAAAAGCCTCCAGTACTCCTTTCGTCTTTGGTTTTAATTGTTTCTTGTTCTTGTTAGAAGTATCCCTCTTTAGATCCTGGATGTAATTAAAATCGCCTCCTACTATAATTTGTCCCATAGTGCCCCTCAGAATTTCACTAATTTCAGACAATGCCACGGTGTCACACTCTCAATGGTTTATTTACTAATGACAACAACCTGCATATCATGGAGATCCTCCCACTGGGATGGACAGACCACCATGCAGTTATATTCACTATTCCATCTAACTCTCCGTCACACATGGAATATAACACTCGAATAGTAAAAACTTTTAGATCATGGAAAAACATCGATCACCTACAACTTCGAGAACTATTATCTGCTTCCGCGACGAACCTATCCCAAGACCCTAACAACGCAGCCAAAGAATACTCGGAATGGCTTACTTTGACCCTAAACAAATTAGCACCTACTAAAACTACCTCTAAAAATCTCAGTGCCCCATCGGCACCTTGGTACACCGAGGCCCTAAGACTGCAGAGACAGCTATGCCGAAATAAAGAAAGACATTGGAGAAAGACCTACTCCATTGAAGAGAAGGAAAACTATAAGAGAGAAATGACCCAATACAAATCTCTCATCCTACATGCCAAAAGTACCTTCTACTCCTCTCAAATAGAGCAAGCTAAGAACTCTAATAAGGAACTCTACCAAGTGGTAGCCAAATTGTCACACTTGCCTCCCAATCTACCCCCAAACCTACCCAAGCATTTTGTAACAACCTGGCCACTTTCTTCTTTGACAAGGTTAACAACATATATACCATAGCAATTTTTCACAAAAAACCCACACAGATGCCTGCCCTACTGCAGCTCCCGTTAAACACCCCACCTTTTCACAATTCCATAACATCAACCCCACCCAAGTCGCCAAAACCATGAACACCATTAAATCAGGACCAGCTAAAGATCCTTGTCCTCCATCTATTCTCCGTCCTATTTCAGATATCATTGCACCCCAACTCGATAACATCTTTAACACCATGTTTAACACAGGAATCTACCCTACAATCTGGAAGGACACTCTCCTCAAACCCCTGCTGAAAAAACCTCACCTTGATGCGGATGATTCCAACAACTATCGACCGATAGCCAGCCTGCCATTTCCAGCCAAAATTGCAGAGAAATTGATGAACCTCCAAATCTCCTAATACATAGAACAACACTCCCTCCTAGATGACAGCCAATTCGGCTTTCGCAAACTTCATAGCACTGAGACCGCACTCACCAAATCCACCGATGAGATAAGAATGGCACTTGACCAGGGAGGAGCGGCAGTACTCATCCTGCTGGACCTCACTGCGGCCTTTGATACGGTTGATCACAACATCTTGATTGACCGTGTCAATGCCATAGGCATCCAAGCTCAAGCTAAAGACCTCCTGAGATCCTTCCTTGCCGGCCGCACCCAGACAGTCCAGCTAGAAACTTTTCTATCTGAACAACTGGCCTTGCCTTGTGGTGTCCCCCAAGGCTCATCTCTCAGTCCAACCCTATTTAATATCTATGTCACCGATCTGGAAAGGGTTATTAAGGACTGGGGGATGAGCCTAACATCTTATGCGGACGACACCCAATTGGTCCTTACCATCAAAGAGAACGGAGAAAAAAGTGCGGCCAACTTTCAGCAGGGCATGCTGGCTATCAGCAATTGGATGTCAGCAAACTGCCTAATATTGAATTCCAACAAAACTGAGGTTATGCCCTTCGGCAAGCTCACCCCTACCTGGCTAGATGCATGGTGGCCCACTAACCTAGGCTCCCCCCCCTCCCAGTCACCAAGGTCAAAAACCTAGGGATACTTATAGACGACAAACTCACTTATTCAGCCCATGTTAACTCCATTGTCTCATCATCGTTCTTCAAACTAAAAGCCATAACAAAGATCCTCCCACTCCTTCCCCCGAATTCAGGCAAAACTTTGGTTATTTCATTTGTCATGTCCTCAGTAGACTACTGCAACGTACTCCTGGTAAATGCCCAAAACAAGGTCATTAAAAGGTTGCAATCCATACAAAACGCCGCGGCCAGATTGCTTTCCGGCACCCCCAAATTCCAACCCATTGCCGATACCATCAAAAACTATCATTGGCTAGCAGTCAAAAATAGAATAAAGTTTGAAGCTCTCTGCATCGCTTACAAAGCCTCCCACAAACAAGGCCCGCGTTTCCTCCTCAACCCTTTCGCATTCCATGTCCCCAAACGATCACTCCGTTCAATGAATAAGTTTATCATGACAGTCCCACTTACCAGAACTGTTGCATGGGGCGACCGCAGTTTTCACGTATCAACGTCAAAACTCTGGAATTCTCTTGAACCCGATGTTAGGTCTGCCCCCACTCTGACCATTTTCAGAAGAAAAATAAAGACATGGCTCTTCAACCAGTAACCCTATCCCTTTTTCACTTCATTCTGCTTCATCCATAGCGCCGAGATGCCCTTGGGCAATTGTTCGCGCTCTACAAATTGCATAAATAAATAAATAAATAAATAGTCAACAGAAAGGTGACCATTCAAGCTTTGTAAGGGGCCTTCCACTGTGTGGCAACACATGTTGTGTTTTTAGTAACTTTTGAACTGTGTGAAAAAGAAACACATTTTTTCTGTTACAATCTGCAGAGTATGCAGCAGATGATAGATTGTATGTCAAATGTGGAACACCTGCAATTATGCTAAAAATACCCTAGGTGCCCTATCTCATAAATCTAGTGGCCCTAGCCATAGGGGATACTCTAACCCCTCCCATAGGACCTTCACTAAGTCAAGCAGCCCGTCCATAAAATGCCCAGGAGGCACCACTGGATTAAGCTACCCATGAGCCAGCACTTGATTGTTAGGAAGAAGCACAAGCTTCTATCTTTTTCTCTTCAAAGAACTTAATTCACTCCAAAAACTATGAGACTCAGTAAAAATGTCCAACCTCAGTTGCTGACTAGACACAGTTTTCTAACAATGAGAGCAAATACACTTAACTTATCCATCAGCAGGTGCATCTAAGAAATCTGAGAACACAAAGAGCCCAGAGATCCTTGCTAAGGGTAAAGCAAAGGAAATAAGTGCACTAGCATAGAATAAACATTTGGATTTTTCTGATTCTGACTCTGGAATTAATTATGCTACCTATGGGCTGTGCTCAACATTCTCTGACAGCAGACAAATAAATAGATATTACATTTTGGATCTCTCATATAAAGTCTGAGAAGAAGAAGCTGGTGCAACTAATGACCTGCTGATCCAACAAGACATGCTCTTAGAAGATTTTATATCTCTAAAGCTGAGGAGTCAGAATAAAATTCCACTAGCTTCTCTACCTCTGCTTGGACTAAGACAGTGTTCAAAACTATCCTGAAAGAGGTTCGCCAAATTAAGGCCAATCAAATAATCCACATGGCCACAATTGAAAATCTGACACAGAAGGTGCTCTCAATTGAGGACTAACTCTCTGGTTTTGTAGAAACTAGCAAGACTACGGAGTCAAGTTCTCAGGTTTGGAGAGTATCTCTTGAGAGTATTGAGAAAAACAAGAAATCTTAGGTATCCAAATAAAAATCTCACGCATAAGTGTAAAAACTTGGTTCCCACAGATCTAACCACTGGATCACTGAGTTACCAGAATGCACTGACAGCACTGAGGGTATAAACATAAAAAGGATTGACTGGGTTGCTACGCTTATCTCTACATGCATGCTTGGTAATCAAATGGAAGACAGCCAAGGGGCGACTTAATCTTGTTCCATTACTTGAACACATAGGGTCCTGCCAAGCCTATCAGAACCAGGAAGTTAGCTCTGCACTATACTTGCCTATTTTCAAGACTTCAGTATGGAGGAAAAAGTCTAAGCGATAACTAGTGATATATATAATTATTGTTATATTTGGTACTCAATATTGATGTTTTTGATATTTGGCTACTGTTCCATATGTTTAATTGTGATTGTGACAGTTTTATTTCTTTATTTTTGTCATCAATACTAGAGTATTTTAAATATTTGTAACAGTTTGTGGCTGATAATATGTAATTCAATCATATGACCACTGGCATCAAAAACAATGGAGTGTGTAGAATGTATATGTGAGCCCCAATTTTTCATTTCTCTTCAAGAGAACACACAACTCTATGCTTTCAATTCAATTAAAAAAACGTTATTTCGGCTATTACAGCCATTAAAGCACATTTAAATTTACAACACAATAAAATCTCAAAAAGGGAAAATGCAAGATCATCAAGAACACTGGAATGTAGACCTGTAGACATAGGAAAGCCACTATAAATTATGGGAAATACAAAATCGTCATTATTGGGAAATCGAAGAAATAAAACATACATTAAGAATATAACTTAAGCTAAAATTTATAAAAAGTAGTTAATCACATCCATTATTTTTATAAAGCCCAGGATCAAAGTGCCAGCCAGCTGGGAGGTATTTCTATCTCTCATATAGAATTAACTCCCAATACCTGACTTACAGGCTTAGTTATTACATACTAAATAATCAGAGCAAGTTACAGGAAGGAGCTAGTTGTTGCTTGATATCAGGTCAGATTTTTAGTAGATGCCTTCGTTTAGACCACCTAACAAAAAGAAATTTCGAATTTGCAACAACATAAACCGGGTTAGTATCAGATTTTAGGATCCTAAAGAATTCACTGTAGTTCCTAATACTCAGGTTTCTACAAAGTTGTAAAACCCATTTAGACCTAGCCTGTTTATATGCCGAGCAGAAGAGCATTACGTGGATTACTGTTTCTTCCTCCGCTAGGCATCCAGGACTAAGGCGGTGGGTTACACCCGTCCATTTATTGGTTGTGGTGTAAAGGGGGAGCGTCCCATATCTAAATTGCAAAAATAACTTCTTAGCTAATAACAGTTGTATTGAGTCCAACACCAGCTCAAATTTGTATTGGGACTTAAAATCCAAAAACCCACATATTAAACTCGAAGGGTTTACTGCCTGTAAAATGCTAATCGATTTGTGCTCTTTCACTGCATTTGCCAAGGTTTTT
Source organism: Lissotriton helveticus (assembly GCF_964261635.1). Classification (NCBI taxonomy): domain Eukaryota; kingdom Metazoa; phylum Chordata; class Amphibia; order Caudata; family Salamandridae; genus Lissotriton; species Lissotriton helveticus. The sequence continues at coordinate 708,255,978 of NC_136061.1, forward strand.
TTAGAAGTAGCTGGGCAAAATTTTTCACCAGTGGTCCATAGATCCTCTCTTCCAATTGCACGAAAAGAATCCCTAACAAAGGACAACCAGGGTATACTACCAGCCCCAAGAGATGACAATACCACTTTTAGTTCCTCCCTGTAGTGGCCCAACTCAGGAGCACTCCACAGCCGTCGCCAATATAGCAACAGACGTGAGGAGATTAAATCCGCAATTGGGAGGATATCCAAATCAATCCTTAGTGGTACTAGGGATGTATTTTTCGGCAGGGCCAGAGTTTGTCTAATGAAATTATTTTCAGTTAGAGTAAGGGCATTGGATCGACTGTGCCCCCACAATTGTGCCCCATATATGGTGGCTGCCCTCGCTTGGACTTTGTAAATTTCCAGCGGTTGGCTAATAACCTCTAAAACGCAACTCTTATGGACTTTTAAAATTCCCCTAACAGCCTGGGTTAGCTTCAGATTAGCCTTATTGATTTGGGGTCCCCACCCCATTTTATCATTTAAAGTGAGGCCCAAATAGTCAAAAATAGGCACCCTCTCCAGAGGTCTACCGTCCATCATTGGGTGTGGGCAGTTTATGGAGTTTGCATTAACGACCATGTATTTTGTCTTACTAATGTTTACCACAAGGTTTCTCTTTTTGCAAAACCAGCTAAATTCCATTAACACACGCTGCATCCCCATTGGTGATTTCGAGAGGAGCAGGGTGTCAGCCACAAAAATTATTGCGGGGAATTTACGGAGTGCTAGTTTTGGGGAGTCTACATCCTTAACGGCAAGTAAATCTTCAATTAACCCGTTGAGGAAGAGGGAAAAGAGGGTCAGCGCAAGCACACAGCCCTGCCTCACCCCCTTACCAACAGGGAAAGGAGTAGTTAATTGCCCATTCTTGCCAAACCTTACTCTAGCAAATTTACCCTTGTGGAGACGTTTAAGCTGGTACCAAAGATATGGTGGAACTCCCATGTCCAGCAATATACCCCATAGCTGGTCACGGTCCACCATGTCAAACGCTGATTTCAAGTCCACGAAGGTAAGGTACAGGGTCCCAACCTCCAGCACCACGTGCTTCCAATAGATCAGCTGTAACCTAAACAGCTGATCTACGGTTGAAGTTTTAACTCTAAAGCCACCTTGCAATGGGGTTAGGACATCATGGTCTTCCATCCATTCCTGCACTCTGCCCAGTAACACCCTTGCAAAGATTTTTTGTGTTACATCAATAAAGCTAATTGGCCTATAATTAGCAGGTTCAATGGGGGACCCTTTTTTATGAATAGGGATAATCTCTGCACCAGCCCGCGTAGAGGGGGCTGGGAGGCCTTGAAGAATTGCATCAAAAAGTGATCGGAGATATGGGGCACACACTACCTGTTTGTTTCTATACAGGTCCCCAGGGATTCTGTCTAATCCTGGTGCTTTATTGGGTAATAACTTGGCTAAGGCAGATAATACCTCAGCCATAGTACAGGGGGGTATATCCCATAGAGAACCAGGGGTAAAACTACACATTGTGATATCACTCACACTTGATCGAGCAGGCGGGCTTGAGTATAACTCCTCAAATTAAAGACGCCACGCTTCCTAATCAATATTTGGCTCGATAATAGTCCTACCCTTAGTTTTACCATTGTGGACTAAACGCCAAAAACCTCTAATGTCTTTTGAGTCCAAGGCAATCTTGATAACCTGCCATCTATCTAATTCCCATTCGGATTTTGCTTGTAAGAGGTTTTTCTTAAAAAAGCCCGAGCTTCCCTAATACACAATCTATCACCCCCCTTGAGGGATGATAGCAGGGCTCGCTTAGCTTCTCTGAAACTCCTGCCATACCAGGGGTTCTGATCACTACAGTGGTTACACTTAACGGAACTGGTACTATAAAGAAATCCGCCAGGATTGCAACCATATCCTGATGAATTTCCCCTAAGTCATTACCGGGTCCTAAATTGCAGTATTTCTGAATGCAATGCTTGCCCTTTCTAGCAGAGGGATAATGCTATTATACATATTTGACATTGTTTCCGTAGATTGATTTATTGTACCCCAATGGATACGTCTCCCTCCTTCAGTAACGACTACATTATCTTGGAAGGGGTTATCAGGACCTAGTTCTGTTTCTGCCATGTGAAAATCTACCAATGCGACCAGAGGATTATGGTCACTTTCAATGTGCGATTCAACGCTAAACTTTGCAACATTATGCCAGATTTCAACACTTAATAAAATATAATCAATAACTGATGCCTGGCCAGGTCTCTCAAAGGTGAAATGTCCTGGATTATCACCCAGAAACCGTCCGTTACAAGCCCTCAAGGAAAAAATGAGGGTAAGAGAAGTCAATTGGAGGACGAGTGGGGTCTACCCCCTTATCGGGTATGTGTTAGGCGCTGGGATTGACCAGGTTGAATCCTCGTCGGTAGTAATAGGTTTAATCAGACCATTGAGAGGTTCAAAGTGGCAATTAAAATCCCCGCCAATTAAAAAGTACACATTCTCCGAGAGTGAATTAAGGAGGCTTACAAAACAATCTAAATTCAGGGAGGTCCCACAATGCTGAACTGGCCGAGAATAAACATTAATGATGGCCAGTTTTGGTAGGTTTCTATGGGTCAGAAGAATGCATATAATATCAGGAGAGTGTGTTTCTACTCTCTTTACCGCACATCCTAAGTGTGTTCCCACCCATATACATAAACCCCCCAAAGGTCTGCCCCTAGGGCCCTTCACTGCTGCTTCGCAATTCAATGCAAATCCTACTTTGTATAGGGGATTTAGGGCCATTGTTTCTTGGAATAGACAGATGTCATGGGAGTCAATGTAATCTCCCCAATCGGGCAGATCTAATTTAGCCGCCAGGCCCGCAATATTCCAGGACAAAATTCTGGGACCACCAGGTCGCACTTCCAAACCACTCCCAACAGTTACATCCAATTCACGGCTAGCTAACAGTCCAGGGAATTCAAAGCTAGTAGTGGGAGGGGTTAATTCTGGGGGATGTGGTCCAACTCACAGATTGCGGGATTAGTTCGAGTTGGAATAATGGGATGCCCCATCTCCTCACCTATATTAGCTATACAAATGTTGCCACTTTCAGTAACCACTAATACATCGCTTGGCAGCAGTTGTTGGTTTAATACCTCAGCCTCCGACTCCCCAGTTTTATCACACGGCTGTTTGGTCATTATCAGTAAACAGGAATCAATAGGGGTCAGTCAATCCACCAAATCTAATACACTAAATCTATTGCTGATTGGGGCGCTTGGTGGACACGCAGTGCTATCCAACCCTTCTCTATAACCCTGCATTACTGGTTGGCCAAGCCTACCCCTGCTATTTCCGTGATAAATAAAATTAGCCATATGTTTGGGGGAGTATAGAAGTAACTCAGGTCCAGGGTCCGGATGGTGGATCTCATATTTTTAGAAAAGCCCGCACAGACATATTCCACCACCCTCCTGTCCTTAAAATTAATAACAATGCAATCCCCCGCTATATTTTTGGGTCTACATCCTAACCATCCCACTCTTCGAGCAAACAGGATTTGGCATTGCACATTTGGTGGAAGAGGTCTATTATTATTCAACCAATGAATCGTTTTGTTCTTTAATTCCATATAGGATTCAGCTCTACCAGTTTCCAGTTCTGGAACCACAGCCAAAACAACAACATAGGGTGAGTAGTCAGGGGGTAGATCTATGTATGGAAGAGTGTTCTTAGGGTTATTGCCATTGAGATTCCCCTTAAAAATTCCTTTTGATTTATGCATCTGACCCTCTCCCGACAGATGTTGATTTTCTGTCTCTCCTTGGTTGCAGGCCATGTTTCGCTGAGCCTCTAGACCAACAGTAGTACTTGTGCTAGCCGCTTCATTCCTACTGAGGGAGAGTGCATTGGATTTGGAGCAAGGCTATGAGTCATTAGAGAGTTCGTAACAAAAGGACCCTGTGATCCATTTTTCGCAGGTTCATGGGCTTGGACTTGGCCACAGTTCGCCATTTTGTTCTTAATACATTCCAGACTAGACATGGTATATCCTTCGAATTTTTCCAGCCTATTCTCAATTAACAATAGTCTTTCTAATAGGGGCCACAAAGACGATGTGATGAAGCCACCTACTTTTAGCCAAAAACCCTCATCCAGCTGGGGCAGTGAGACCACAGTGTCGGCCACGTTCGTAGTGATTGTAACGGACGACGTCTCCTGAGGTGCTTCGATGGTTATGGACTCTATGATTGCCGAGTCGCCATTCTTATTAAGTTTCTGTATCTTTGGCTTTTTCCCCCTCTGGGGAGCTCCTCTTCGCTTCCTCTTGGAAGCGCCCCCCTGTGCATGCTCCGGGGGTTGTGAAAAGTCTTTAGGGGCTTCCACAGTGCATGTAGCTGTGCCAATATCGGGGTTTGGCAACAGATTATGAGTAGATGGCACAGGATGGGAGACCCCTCCAACCAGAGAAGTATTACCTATCTCTTGAGATAATTGGATATTACTCTGGCTCAAGGACCCAGAAACAAAAGCAGTGTGTGTGCGTCGCTCCGGTGTCCGTGCTTTCATCAAGCCCCCTAGTGAAGATCGTTTAAGAAAAACTGGATCCTGTGAGAGACGACGCTCTGTAATAGCTATTTCGTGTGCCAGCACAGACGTAGCCCTCGTGATAAATTGGTCAAGAGTCCCGGCAACGTAACCACCCACTGCCGCTTTCTTCGCCTTACCATCATGCCTAGACATTATTTAGAAAATATGGCAGAATGTAAACTAGTGACACTTATTAAGTACATACGAAGCCAGCCCTGGGAGGATAAAACTTTGGAGGGGGTGCCCGGCCTGGGCTCCTCCGGTCTCCAATGTGCTCAAACGAGCCCACCATTGGCCTGCGCTTCGCACAGTGCGCGCCAGCGCGTTCCGCGCAGCGGGTGCCGCGAGGAGTTAAGTAGCGGCTGGAGGGAGGGGCTGATGCGCCTCTGGTGGTGCGGGCGAACAAAGTGTTCCTGGGACCTGGAGTCCTTTCCAAAGCAGGCAAGACTCCCCAACAAACTCCTCCAGCGATGCTTTCAATTTACACCTCTGAGAAGAAAAGGCCTCATTGCACCAGAAAAACATGCTAGCCTCACATTCCAGAGTATTCTGGTAGCTTGTTTGAAAACGAGGAGGTAATGGAAATATTTACTGTATGGCAGGTTTCTAGTACAGTTTGCTTTGTGCCACTTTAACTCACCATAAGAAGTCTAAATACGTTCCCTCATACAAATTCATGCATACACATAAGGGGATTTATGTACACCTGTATGCACTCCACCACAGAAAGAGTAAGGGCTCTGGTAATGCAGTGTGGATGCTGTGAGGGCCCCTCTATTTTTATCAGCCAGAGGAGTGCAGCATCACTGAGCCTAGGCATTGTAACCTAGCACTAACATAAAATAGGCCACCAAAAGGGTCTTAAGAGTAGTTATGAGCACTAGGGCATTAATATGTGACCTGCTTGTAGGTTTCTTGATATCCTTTCCATTGAGTTCCTTGTGGATTTCCTTCTCTCGCTCCTTTATGGAAGTTCACCCTGCAAGATTTCCATTATCCTAAAATGAGACATTTTACTGTTGGATAATCTGAAAGCTAATGTATACGGGTCTATTACTCAACTGGGGCCTAATAGAGGGGCTACTCCAGGGGGACTACCTCACATAGGATTGCTAATCCCATGTGGGGTCCATGCACATCTTCCACTTAAAGCTAACTCTTCTTTTAGTCTCCTCCTGTTTTATGTTAGTAATCTACTACCTAGGTCAATTCTAATCTTTCAGAGGTGTTGGGAGGTCATCTTCTTCACAGTGTTTGACCTCTGGTGATGTAGGGAATCCTAGAGCTCCTGTATGTAGTAATTGGACACATGTGGACTCTTTTCAGGTATTGGAGACCCTCTCCAAGTGAAATAACTTAAGTGGTTAATTATCTGGAAATGTGTTGTGAGAGTCTAAGTGACTCACAGTCCTGCAAAACAGTCTCTCAAGTTCAGTCAGTTAGCAACCTTTAAATATTCAACTCACTTACCTGAACATTTGTAGGCATCCATCATGTATTCTGACATCTGGATCATCCAGGCTGTTACCAGCTCCCTCCGTGTGTTGTCAAGAGATATATCTATTTATTATATTACCCACTACTAGCATATGTAGAGCACTAAAAGAGACCATTAGGAGACAGACATGCTGGGGGGTCTGATTATGGGCGTCCTAAAGCAACAAGGGGCTATAGGGGTCCGATTGTGTCAACTGGAACTTTTTACCTCTTCTGTGTTAGTGTCACCTTCTCATTGGACAAAAACATAGCGAGGTTTGCAGTAGGTACATCCATTTATCACTTTACCCTCAAAGTTATGAAGCAGAACATGCTAAGGTTAACTTAGGAAGGTGGATTCATCTAGAAAAGCAGAAGTGCACACTGACAATTAGTACATCTATGTCCAGCGAGCATGTTTGGTTTTCAAAGGAAAAAGCACTTTAGTGTACAGAAACAGTTACATTTTACACACAAGATTACAAAGTTACATAATAAAAAACCAGACAAAGTTTTAAAGATTTTTCACAGTCTACCGACCCTTATGATTTCATTTATCAAGGGGGAACTATACATGTACACTTTTAACCAACTGTATTTAACAATGGGTGTTATACAGAGTTCATAACCCTGCCCATTGTTTTTAACAGAGACATTTTAGCATTCACAAGCCCATTACTATTGAGTTTGTTACATTCTGTTTTAATAGGGGAGGGATGAATTAACTGTTGCTCAAAATACTGAAGCTTGTAAATTTGCTTCACTAGTTTGGTGCATGGTCCCTGGCACCCATAGTGCTCATGGCAGCCCAGTCCTTCCTCGAAGTCATACCGGCAGTACATGTAGCAATCACGATTGAAGGCAGGGTGATGCCAGGTAGGTGCTGGACTGTTGAGGAAATTGCATACTTCACCCGTGCCTCACATGTCCGGCAAGGAGCCACCTAGACACAGATTCTTCCCGGCAACTTTAATCTTGCTCAGTCCCAGAGAGAGACCCCACCCAACCACCTTGAAGAGCAGAGCCTTAGCCCCAATTTGTAAAGGCAACGATCTATGATTCTGCAGCACCATTGGACATACTTTATTTTCCTCTCTCCAGGGTCAATCTAGGAATGTGGTGAGGAGGTGTGTCATTGCAGGGGACACAAAAAGGCTTTCACCAAGGGACATATTGTTGTCTAATATTAGCCCAGCCCTCTATGATTCCCAGGAGCACCACCTTCAAATCAGCGAGTATTAGGCAAATAGCAAGTGGCTCGAGTTTCAATAGGCCTTTATAACGGGACAGGACCATATGACATGAAAAAAGGAACCACCAGGGTCTCTACAGCATGTAGAGCATGGTGCGCTAGCATGTCCCATTGTCCACACCCTGTGTGAGCTGAAATATATCTGGTAAAAATAATGGTGTTGTATAACCCTAAGATTCAAGGGAGTGGCCAAAGACCTTGGGGCCAGTTTAGCTTCTCTCCAATCGTCATCATCTAGCTCTTCCACCTCCCTATCCCAGTTAAAGGGAAGGTTCACTAGGTGATCGTGGGCATTTAGCAACAGGGACTTATAGTCAGGAGAGCCCCTGGTGACCCAGATGGCCCAATAGTAGTTTTGGTTCCAGTGGGTTGAAATTAGAGATCTCATCTAGGACCTCTTGGTAAGTCTGGAGGGTGTGGCATATTAGGAGGTATGTGGTTGGAGTCCCATATGTCTCACAGGGTGGACCCCAGAGGCCCTCCAGCCTGGTGACTTGTCCCTGCCACATTCCTTCCCTCAGGGGGTCTGAGCCGTAAGTTTCTTCTGCCATCTGATGTCTGTCAGGGCCACAGGTCAGGACGGCAAGCAGATGCCTGAAAGAGAGGCTGGGAGGTGGCTTCCATATAAGAGCACTTCGAATCCTCATTTCTCAAGGATGGTTAGCTGAAGTCGTGATGAGTCATTACAATTCCCAAACCGCCAGTAACACAGTGGTACCATACGAACCACCAGAAAGTAAAGTTGTAGGTCGGGTGCCTCCAGGCTGCCGTTGAACTTTGTGGCTGTACATTTGAAGTAGAATACTCTGAGTGTATTTCCCACTGATTATAACTTTTTCACTGTAAACTGCAACTCCAAGAAGAAAGTTAGGGGAAGAATCTATGGTGGTTCTGCAGCACATAGACAAACGTAGGGGGAACAATCTTAATAGAGAGGACAACATGACCCGGGAGGCTAAGTGAGATGAAAGCCCAGGAATCTAGGTCAGTCCGCACTTGTTTGAGGATTGGTGCGATGCTAAGGTCCAAAGCTATCTACGAGTAGCAGGAGCTAGGAATGCTGAGATACTTAAATGGGCCATATGTGCTCTGTAGTGTGTCATCTGACATTGGGTTGGCTGGTTAGGTGTATATATTGGGATTTGGTCCAGTTGACTTGTAGCCCTGCTGCATCTCTGTATATTTCAAACATCTGTATTAAGCAGAGTACAGTTGCCTGGGAAACTGCAAGTATAGAAGCATATAATCTATGTAGAGAGCTATTCTATATTTATGATGGGTGGACCAGCAGAAGCCTTCCAGCAAGAAGCCCATCCTGTTACATCCTGCAAATGGTTCAATTACTAGGGCAAATAGGAGGGGTGAGAGGGGGTAGGCTTGTCAAGTGTCTCATTGTACGGGGAAGGAAAATGAGACCCCACCGTTCATCCAAACTCTTGCAGTCCGGGAGTCACACAGGGCATGAATCTGGGGCCAAAGTTCATTCTCTCAAGTATTTTGAAGAGAACTGGCCAGTGGACAGTCTTGAGCACTTTTTCATAGTCCATCAAAAGCAGGGTTGTCGGCTCTTGGAGTTTTTTCAAGTTGGGAAAAGGTCACCTGGATCCTATGGAGGCAGTACTGGATGTTTCTACCCAGCATGATGTTGTTTGAGTCTTTGTGGACCAAGTGTGATATGTCTGTGGTCAGTCTAGTGGCCAGCATTTTGGCAGCGGTTTGGGTTATGTGTTTAGGAGACAAATGGATGTATAGGACGAGCAAATCATTAGAGGCCTGCCCAGCTTGAGTGTGGTGGTGATAGTGGGTGATTATAGCAAAGAGCCAGAGTGCCCTATTTCCTCAAAGAGAAGAAGCAGGTGGAGTGTTAATAAGGACGAGAAATTTTTGTAGAATTCCACAGGTAAGTCAATTGGGCCCGGGGGTTTCCCAGAGGGAGAAGCTGTAATGGCTGCCTGGAGCTCTTCCGCAATGAATGGCGTGCTCAATTCGGACCGCAGCGCCTCAGATAGTGACTGTATATGGGGTCTTCTACAATTAAGCAATTCGCCTCAAGTTGTGTATGAGGTCTATAGCTATAAAGCATAGCATAATGATCTGCAAAGGTTTCGGCTATCTCTGCAGCTTCAGTAGTGAGGCTGCCATTTGCAGTCTGTATTGCTGTGACTATGCGTGGTTATTTGCAGTTCTGGCACAGACAGTAGATCAGTTTTCCTGCCTTGTTGCCATGCTCGTATAGGTGGTATTGAGCCGGGGAGCCAGTAACGCTTGCTGAATCTAAGAGTTTGCATTTGAATGTATTGTAGATGTCCACTGCCAAAACCCTTGTATCAGTGGACTGCTCTACTGCATTGATCCGAGCTTCCAGGATAGTAATTTCTTTGTCTTTCTCCTATTCCTACCCTCAGATGGCCACCAAGGTCTTCTAATGAATCCAAGTTTTAAAGGCATTCCAGAGGCTCTGTGGGGAGTCCCAGAGTGCTGGTTCAACTCTAAATATTCTGTTATATTAGTTTGTAACATTTTTACAAGGGACTCCTGCCTAATCCACTAGGCGATAAGCTGCCATTTTGCCCCTATTGCCGACCGCTCTGTCCCATTCAGTAACTTGATGGGCTCATGGTCTAAGAGGCATCGGGATTGGTGGAGATAGGAGGCAACCAACACGTGGTTTTAACACCTCATCTAATAGGAAGAGAGTAACTATCAGTCCAACATTCAAGCCGAGTTGAAACGTCGACGAACACATACCCATGTACCTGGACCCACCCAGCCATTACTGATTACGTGCCACAGATGATTACAATCTGTGATTGTAAAAATCAATGTAAATAGACCATGTAAAATATTGTTGGGTGAGGACAAAATGATTGATACCCTTGATCAATCCCACATTGAACCTTTCTAATTTCTCTTCATTTCTCACCTTGGGAATACTCCCCCAGCCATTTAACTTTCGAGCACTACTTCTTTGCACGTTCCCCTTGGAGCAACCATTGTTTTATAAAAAAATGTCCAGTGATTAAAACCCGAGGAATGAAAATAAATTCATGTTGTTTCTTACAAAGCTAAGTCTCTGCACATCCATTTCCCTAATTTTCATTATATATATGCTTGAATCATTGCAGTGTCTACAAGGAGCGTGAATTTAATTTAGCTCCAGACTAAGAAAACAATATAAATAATTTTTCTCATGATACTGATTGGTTTGAGGACCATTGCCATAAAGAAGTAGTCAAGCCTGGACTGGGTTTTGTGTGCGGCAGAGCAATGTGTAAATATCCTGACATGTGGGTGCCATTTGCGCCACACCTCTAGTCAACCCAGGGAAGTCACGAATCTGCTAAGGATCAGTGTTCTCAGGGTCGGGATGTGGGAGGTTCTGCCCAGGGCTCTCTTTATAATTGTACTACAGTCTCCATCTATAACCAGTTTGCCTGGGTAGGTCGCCATTAGAGTATTTGACCGATCTCTTTGTATAACAGTGATTACGTATGAGGCTACATATACACTTCCCATGGTACACAGCTGGTTCTCTAGCGTGCCCTCTAATAGGATATATCTGCCCTGCAGGTCTGTGTGCAAATTAGTGATTAGGGGGCAAGTGTGATGCAGTAATATGGCCACACTCCACTTCCCAGTGCAAATCCCACATGGAACACTCTGCCCTTTAAGGGGAGGCACCTCAGCCACGAGAACAGTCAGGCAGACAGCCCCTTGCATCCAATGTCAGGTCCCTGGGAAGAAAGTCTGCTTCAGGCAAATTTTATCTCTAATGGGTGGTCTTTACTAGGGTAGTGGCACCCAAAGGGGAAGTTTACAATATATTTGTAAAACAATCACCAATTCTATGCGGTGCCTAAAGGTGGAGAGCACCACCTGGCTCTATATTGGGAAAAGGAGTTAGCACTGGGCAGAAGTGCTACTTATATCTGAGTGCTGCAGCTATATCCTAGATATCTGTGCAGAAATTGTGATTCACACTTGTATTTTATCAAAAATATATCTTTTTTATTTTTCTTTTAACAATATCTAAAGTTAATGTTTTACTTCATTTCACATGATCTGTAATTGATTTTAAACAGTATTAAAAACTTTTCTATATATATACAAAATTGATGTTGTATGTCCGTAAACAAAACATTTTCTTTGCTCAAATTTAATTCACCATATAGATAGGACCGTTCAGAGAAGTGTAAAATGTATCATCACTTCTTTTATATTATGCATTCAATTTCAAGAGACCTGCTGATTGAAGGAACATGTCTAGCAAAGTATCAAAATCCTGCAGTACATGGATGGCCCGCTGAACGTATGCTCCTAGTGTATTCTTGATGATATTCTTTAGATTTGCAACTATTAACAAACCCCCAATCCCAAAGGGCTTGTAGATAAGTCCAAAGCGTCTAAAAATCAAAAGCAACCGATGGGTTACTGCAGTAAAGGCGATAGTTGGTTCTTCTAATGCATATGAGCACAATGCTACAGAAAGACGTGGCCTCCTTATTTTATCGTAATTGCATAAAAATCTCTCCAAGGGTTCTTGCAAGCTGTGGAACCCGATAGTAGCTCCAGAGCGTAATCTAGGCTGAGATGGCAAGTAGTAGCAAAGTTTTCACGGGACGATAGACATTTCTGATATATCAAGGTCAAGGCATGATAAAGCCTACGACTCGTGAAGTCTGTGGACCGCGTATGTCGGGTGCCGGACAAGACAAAGAACGAAAACCACCACCTGGCTCCCCAGAGTGTGGCCTGGACCACAAAACAATATTATTACAATCCCCAGCACCCGCTTGTGACAATCAATCGAAAACAACAATTTAAGCGTGTAATCCTTCCACTTCTTTATTGCTCTTCATCATATCTTCTGTACTTAGCCAACACGTGTTTCGTTGTAGTTTTCGCAACTTCTGCAGGGCTAAAGAACCATATGTAAATAGAGATCTGTAATGCAGCTGTAAAAATTCTCACTTAGTTATCAAAATCTCTTATGATAATCGTGGAGTTCTTTTCATGCTCAAAATAGAGGCCTCAAAACCTCAAATGCGTGATCATGGCATGGAAAACCCATGTGTAATACTTCTACTAATCACATTTTTACGTTATCATGTGTAGATCATCGTAAACTATTTCTATATTTTACAGATATGTGCCACACATAAAGCCAGTTGGCAGTATTAATACATACTACATTCATACAATATTTAGAATACAAGTTACCATGCATACCTCTTGTATGTGTGACAGGACAACCTGAGGATTTAAATATACACTGGTAAGTGTAAAATCCAAACAACATGGATTAGTTAAAAACAGCGTAAACTCAAAATACACCTACTACCGATCCTGTGGTAATTCCAAACCGAATGCTGCAAAGTCTCTCCAGTGTCTGCAAATTTGTATTCTTATTCATAAAAAATCATCTCTAATGGTATACAAAAATAAGCCTGTCAACCATCACAGCATCAGCATATGCCTCTAACTGCTCACTAAGGAGTGTATTCACAAGAACGTGTGATAATTACCGCAAGAGTAGGGTAACGTAACTTTCAGCATTGCAGCTCATCGTGGGAAAATAACCCTGTGACAACGTGGAATTCACAACACAGCGGTAGCATGCAATAGTTTGCCGACACCACAGACAATGTCCGCGAAACAACAACTGTGATGGAGATAAAAACAGAATCCCCAATGCGAAAATACCTGCGATGGTCAAAAGCGTGATAAGAAAACAGTGACAACCAGCGTGAGGGCAGCAATACTCATGCGCAATGCGGGAAAATAGTACAAGAACAGCACACGTAAAATGCTACTGAACTAAAATCATCAACAGAAGAGCACGACGAATGCACCCTGGCCAACTGCAGAGAACAACATGTACACCACAACATCCAAGCACCTTGGAAGAACAGAACCGACAGGGACACCACACGAAAGAGACCAGTGGCAGACAGAGCAGAGGGTAAACAACCATTACTTCGCATCTTTTACTTCGCACTTCTTTTACTTAGCATCTTTTAGTACGCATTGTCTTTTACTTCGCATGCTTTTACTTAGCATGCCTTTACTTCGCATATGCCTTTACTTCGCATATGCCGTTACTTCGTAGGTGAAGAGTGGATCCATGGTTGAAGGTGAAGAGAGGTAAGTGGGGCAGTGTAGTTAGGGTAGTGTAATAGTGTATGTGTATTGTAGGGTGTAGTGTTTTAGGGTTTAGGGTAGTGTTGTAGTGTATGTGTAGGGTAGGGGGTAGTGTTTTAGGGTTTAGGGTAGTGTTGTAGTGTATGTGTAGTGTAGGGGGTAGTGTTGTAGGGTTTAGGGTAGTGTTGTAGTCTATGTGTAGTGTAGGGTAGTGTTTTAGGGTTTAAGGGTAGTGTTGTAGTGTATATGTAATGTAGGGGGTAGTGTTTTAGGGTTTAGGGTAGTGTTGTAGTGTATGTGTAGTGTAGGGGGTAGTGTTTTAGGGTTTAGGGTAGTGTTGTAGTGTATGTGTAGTGTAGGGGGTAGTGTTTTAGGGTTTAGGGTAGTGTTGGATAGTGTATGTGTAGTGTAGGGGAAGTGTTTTAGGGTTTAGGATAGTGATGTAGTGTATGTGTAGTGTAGGGGAAGTGTTTTAGGGTTTAGGGTAGTGATGTAGTGTATGTGTAGTGTAGGGTAGTGTTTTAGGGTTTTGGGATGTGTAGGGGGCGTGGAGGGTAGTGTTGGTGTGTAGGGAAAAAAATGAAAAAAAAGAAACCTTATGCGTAGTAAAATCCTGCAAAGTAATGTACTGCTAAGTAATGCCAATTTAATGTTTTTAAATGATTTTGCGAAGTAATGGCATGCGTAATAAAATACAGCTAAGTAAAGGCATTTGCGAAGTAAAAACTTCGTACAAAAGGCATGCTAAGTAATAGCATGCTAAGTAACATCATACATTCAGAGCAGAGCTGCAGGAACGGCACACAAACCGTGCAGCATATGCACACAATCAGGAATGCACCCCGGCAGTGACAACATCCCGGGTCAAACAGCACCTCCACCACATTTTGAACACAGGACACAACTGGTTCAGCAAATGTGCAAATGTGCAAATGTCCAAATCACATCTGTAATGCAGGGAAACGTAACATCAAAATGTACATGTACAAGCTGAGACCTGCAAAAATGTTTTATTCACACATGCAGTGCATTTGGACATTTTCTACTGTTGCTTGATTGCCATGGACGGCCACAATGTGACATGCTCATGAGAAGTAAGTGTCAATGATGGTATTCTTATGAGCCATCCCTACCACTGCTGCAGTGGGCCACCTGCCCCATCACAACCATCATTGGGCCATGGTGCGAACACAGATGTTGTGCAACACACAACATGCAGTGATCAGCTTGCACACGATGTCCGGGCTGTACTGGAGCTTCCCACCTGTGCCGTCCAGGCACCTGAAAAGTGACTTCAACACGCCAAATGTGCATTCAAAGATGCCCCTGGTATGTATGTGGGCCGCATTGTCCTGCCTCTGGGCGGGTGTGTTCGGATCTCAGAGGGGTGTCGTCATCCAAGGGCAGAGTGCATATCCTTGATCACCTGTGACAGTGCAGGAAGAAAAGAGTTGATACTTGGTTCGGCAGAATGTGATGGCAGGTCCACCAATCCAGTAACACCTGTGCTGAATGTATGTGGGGTGAACTGATGCTGGCAACTACACCACCAGTCTGTATAGGGTGCAAGGGTAGGTCAGGATGACTATGGAGTGTGGTGGTCGTGTCTGGTAGGTGTACGTGTAGTTTGACATGTTGAATATGGTTTGGTTACATGTGCATCCCCACAGTTGTGCTTTGTGCTTTGGAGGCATTGTGATGTGTGGTGTGACGACTTGGTACTTACCAACGAGCAGTCCCATCCCATACGTGCCATCCTGGAAGTGCTGGTTGATGATGGACTGTCGGAAGATGAAGGAATCATGCACACGCCTAGGTAGTTGGCGACGACATTGGTGAAGAGTGTCCAGTGGTCCACTATTGCCTGCACATTGATGGACTGCATGTGCTTTCTGTTGCGGTAGTGGTGTGCAGTATCCGCAGGGGGCACAAGGGACATGTGTGCAGTCGATTGCCCCAACGCAGCCGGGAATCCAGCTATGGCGTAGAAGCCTTGCATGGTCTCCAGCTGTTCCTGCGCAGTGTTGGGGAAGTGAAGGTACTAGGGTATGAAGCTGAGGATGGCATCCAGGACAGGTGTGATGAACTTTGAAAGAGCTGGCTGTGAGACTCCTCTGACTCTGGCAGTTGTTGGTTGGAAGGTAACAGGGGCCAACATGTATAGCACAACCAGCAGTTGTGTCTGCGGGGGATGTTGGTTCTCCGCTGTGTTTCGACCATCAGCCTGTGGGCGATGTGGGTCAGGATGCAGTGAATGGTTGTCCTTTTGAGCCTGTAGTGGGCAATGACTTCCTCGAGCGTTAGGTCTGTGAGAGTGGTGCGTTTTCAGTAGGTCCGATGTCTTACTCTGCGCAGCCTCTGTGGTGGTCCGGGGGGGCAGGTCCAGGGTGTGGTGGCGGTCCTGGGGGTGGTGGTGGTGGGTGTTGTGGCCCTGTTGGGGCTCAGAACTGCATGATGAGTAGCTCCATGGAGTCGTTCGTTCTTCGGGTGGGGCTGCTTGCGGGACTCGGTTGCCTCCTGCAGGTAGTCGTCCGTCTTTACACCTGCTTAAGCAGGTGTAAAATACATGCGGCTAACGCAGCTTATCGCGTGTTTTTGGTCCACTTCGCAGATCTCTCAGTTTGTTTTGAAAGTGGTGTTGCTGTTTTTTCGTGTGTTTCTGCACGGGAACGCCTACTCTGATCTCATTAGCATTAGTTGGTGTTGACCGCCGTGGTGTTAGGTTTTGGGTCTGTTATTGCAGGAATTCTGACGATGTCTGTCGTTTGCACCAGCTTGTGAATGGGGTATTAGTTCTATCTCCGCTTTTGATGTGTTAAGGTGGTGATAAATCAGATGTAACTCTTTGTGAATATGCCCCTAAGTAGTGTGAAGAAATACAGAAATAAAATAATATATCTTACCATTATTCTAAGACCGTAAGCAACTCTTTTTTAGCTTCAGATGGTCTCTCAAGTAAACTATTCTTACATATGTGTGTTATCAAGTGTTGCTCACTCCTATAACTATAGAGGAGACAGACAAGAGTCCATATTCAAGTCAAACTGATGCTGCACTCTACATTCCGCCAAAACCCTCAGTGCGGTCTTACCTATATATCTTGTGCTATTTCTGCAAGTATGCTGAGCGTGTTTTGTATTTGAAAGTCATTTAAAAAGCCTTCGTATCGGCTTGTCAGCGTAACGTGTACATACGTATGGAAATAGCACTATACAAACAGATTACAATGGGCACCAATTTGTGCCATATTCAAAAATACACATACACTATGAGTATAGATCCTTATTCCCTCTCCTCTTAGTATGGCACACCAGATCCTATGCAGTCCATCATTCTGAACATGCATAGGATCATACTCCCTCATCACCTTGCTATATTGGCTGTAGTAAAGCATAATGATTACAAGTTTGTATATGCCAATACAAATTGCACAATAGTTCCAAATTTGGGTCATATCCGAAACTTCACCCGGCTCGATCAGCCAAAAGAGATACAACCCACAGGGGATAGCAAATGCATGATATAAATACATTGCGTTCCAGTATTGAGGGACCAGTCATCAACGCCTGACACATGAATTTAGTGTGCATGGCATTTCCTTGTTACAGATAGTGTTAAAGTACAAAGTGTTATGTTTAAGCATGGGCGGATCTAGCGGATCTCGCGTACGCGAATTTGCCAATTTACGGATTCGCAATCCGCAAAAATACGCGAACTCTCGCGGATTTTTACGTTTTTTGTGTTGGCGAGCGTTCGCGAGGATTTGTGGACCATTTCGCAATTGCGAACTTACTTTTCGGCTCGCAACGGCCGCGACTATGTTGTTTCTACGTCTGGTTTATGATCACAGGTTCACAGCACCCTCTGTTTCACCACTGCCACCCTCTGGTACACCCATGCCACCCTCTGGTACATCCTCACTGCCACCCATTAGGTTTGTTTA
Organism: Lissotriton helveticus; assembly: GCF_964261635.1. Taxonomy (NCBI): domain Eukaryota; kingdom Metazoa; phylum Chordata; class Amphibia; order Caudata; family Salamandridae; genus Lissotriton; species Lissotriton helveticus. Next base: position 708,273,370 of record NC_136061.1, read on the forward strand.
TCACTGTAGATTATGGGGGTGAAAAAAAGCAAGCACACCTGCCCTGCTTCAACTGCCATGAATTAATTTGGGGTTGATTAATGTGTCAGTGATTTTGAAAATTCCAGTCTGGCTGGCACCTGCTTCCTTCCTTATCTGTAATTTGCTTTCTGTTGCAGTGAAAGCAAGCACACCTGCCCTTCTTCAACTGCCTTGAATTAATTTGGGGGTGATTAATGTGTCAGTAATTTTGAAACTTCCAGTCTGGCTGGCACCTGCTTCCTTCCTTATCTGTAATTTGCTTTCTGTTGCAGTGCAATTTTTTTTCACAGGACCTTTATGGTCTACTTGTAGCTTTTCTATGAGCCTGCTGTTTGGGTCATAGCAGGGTCATGGAATAGTTGCAAATAGGCAACTGAACTCTGGAGGGGCCCCTCAGGAAGCACTAGAGTGAATGGTTACTAATGTTAAGTTTGAACTTTTGCACCTGCTGATTGCTTTCAGTTTAGCAAAAATCGTTTTTCTGCAATTTTGCGCGATTTGCGGGGCGCAAATCCGTGCGAATCCAATTTTTTTTTTGCGGCGTGTATGTTCGCGTGATTTTTGGCGTGTTCGCAAGGCGCTTGTAGCTATACGTTTGCGAAGTTACCCTAGCGGTCGTACACGGGCGCGGCCATCTTGTTTGCGTGACGTAATTCCGTTTCCGGCCGCTATGTGTAATCTCGCAAAGTGTGCTGCTCGCTAGTACAATTTTGCCCGTGATCGCGAGGAAAATCTCGCGCGAATTTACCTACGAGGTCGTGAATGGGCGCGGCCATCTTGTTTCTCATTCATTGCTATGGTTCTGGGCATGCTTTCTGTATCCTCTCTGAATCTCTGCCATCCTTTGCTTTTTTGAAGTTTATTTGATCTATTTTACTTATTATCTATCCCTCTATTTTTCTAGCTCTATATTTTTGTGTTTTCTGCTACTTTTTGTTAATTTTAAACTACTTTTTTAAACTCTTTTATTTTCTTCTTCCCTATTCTATTTCTTCTTTATTATTTAACTCATTTCTGCCCAGACCATGGTAAAGGGAGCCGGGAAGCACCCTGAGAAGGGGAAGAATCCCGCACCCCGTGCCCGGCTCCCGTGCGGGCGTTTGAGGGGGGAGCAAGTGATGCCACGGGAGATCTTTAGCGCGGAGGAGGTGGCCACACTCATCTTCCACGTCCAGCGCCGCCTCCCCAAGACGATCCTGGGAGGCGGCAAGATCGCAACCGGCTATGGCATCCGGGAGCGCCGGAAGCGGTGGGAGAAGGTGTGCCGGGCCATGTTTAAGCTCTCTGGGGTCCGGCGCACCTATAACCAGGCCACCCACCGCTGGACGGATGTTATGGACCGGGAACGGGACTTGCTGGACGCGCTCGGCGTAGAGGTCCCCGGGCTTGGTGAGTAGTAGTAGCCATTTCTAGCTATTTCATCACTAATCTGTTTTATCCGGCTCTGTTATTTGCAAATCTTTGTTCTTTACCAAGAGCAATAATGCTGCCGATTACATTAGGTAAATTATATTTCAAAATCTTCTATACATTTCAGGTGCACTGCTCTCCTTCTCAGTAGCCTTGCTTGCTACTATGCCTATTTGTTTTGTATTTTGTGTTCATTTCATTGGCCTGAGAAATTATGTATGAGTGTAGTGTAAAGAACTGCGTAATGCTAGACACTAAGGGTCATATTTTCAATTACCGGCGCATCCCTGCAAAGTAGCAGGGATGCGGCAGTAATTGTGCGCCATGCCACCACCACCCATTGGCCCAAAACGTCACAGAAGCCTTATGCATCTGTGGCGTAAAGGCGGCGCATTGCTGGAGTTGCGTGCCAACGATGGCGCAGCTCCAGCAATGCTCTGGGGTGCCCTATCTCCCCAATGCTGCATCAAGCCGTACGTCGGCTTCAAGCAGGCGCAGGGTTTGAGTCACGCATCATTATCCTAAAAGTGACTGATTGACATCTTGTAGATTTCCCTCAGCCACTTTTAGGATTTGTTCCTGCGCAGGAACGCCCTCCCTTGCGCCGGAACGCCCCCTGATGGTGCAGGGCTTTACAACGTGATGCATCTCCCATATGCGTTTTTTTAAAATATATACGTCGCACCATGGCGACTCTTTTGTTCTGCCGCTGCGTCACAAAAGTCACGCAACAATGGAGGAAAATGAGCCGCAAGAGACTTCTAAATCAGCCCCAACAGACTGAAGTCCAGTCCTTCCTTTAGACACATGGCTATAAGAAGAAATAGTGGTGGTGGTCGGTGGATTGATAGTTTGAGTATTGACTGATCTGCAAGCAGGGTGGACTTTGTCTGTCACTTTGCGTGCTGCGTACTTCTGCCTGCCAGGCCTAGGCAAACCTTTTTAGTAGTCTGTTTATTGAGTTACATAGGAACTTTGAAAGTCAACGGTCCGCAAATCAGGCAATACGAATAACGTAGTATACCACATGAGATAGGTCAATATATCCCGTGGAATAGTTGTCTATCTATTTGCTATTTCTCCAAAATATTTTGTTATAGTTCTTTTGAAATGTTTGATTTGGTTGACAAATCTCATCCATGTTTTCTGGTCTTTCTTTCTTTCATGTTGTACATCAGCTCCCCCCAAGGGCAAGAGGACACAGGAGGAGGGTGATGTTCAGGAGGATGCAGGCCAGGATCGGGCAGGCGAGGGCTCCTTTGCTGGCCCCAGTAAGTTTTAATTTTAATAAAGAGTACCTATTTTTTCCTAGCGTTCCTCATTCGATTTTTTCTAAATCGTCTTTGATCTTCTTGTAGACTGGATCTAAATTCTTATCCTGCCTCGACTATGACTCCCTGTGGTATTACTAGATTATTCTTATTAGTCTGTGTGTGTAGCTAACTAAGATAGCACATTTGGCAATTCCATTGGACTCCCATTCTAGTCAGCAATAGCTCTATGCACTGAGTGCAGTCCTCTGGGATTGTCCATAATGTCTTTTCAAGTCTTCTAAATGTTTATGCTTTGACAATTGCCAACAATAAAAAGGTGAATGACCACCAAGAAAGAATAAGATACTACTTTACTTTTGTTTTGGATAGGAGGACAATCCATTCTACTACTGTTGCAGGGACAAATCTGCACAAACCGAACTATGAACACTAAATAGTGCATTGTTTATCAATTATAATAGGCGCAGGTAGACTTTCTTTCCACATACCTCAGTGATATCAGACTTTGAAGAACCCCCAATCTCCTTACTGACTAGATAGTGTGGCAGAGTCATTTAGCTCCCTAAGTCACCGATGATTGATCCCCAATGATCATTAGATTATCCTACGCAGGGCAAGAGTACGGAGTCACAGTCAAGAAGTGTCAGAGGCACTCATGCTTGCAAAAATTCCAAAACCTTTAGCTCATCCACTCTAGTCTGGAGGACCAACAACCACAGAGTCTATTTAAGTTTAAAAGCTTTATTAAAACTAAACACATTTATTAAAATCAACTTTGTCATAAAAGTAAACGTTTAACTGAAAATGGAAAAGTGCTTAGTGCTAACGATTAATTGGACACATTTCTTGTGGTCGAGCTGAGCTCTCACCTGGTTTGAACTTGAGCTTGACCCTGATCGTGTTCTTAGAAGTCAAGCTTCTGTTAGGAGAAAAAGTGTTGTGTGTTAAAAATAAAAAGCAAGCATTCATCAATTGTGCCAAAAAGTGCAGCAAGACAACAGCCTTCCCTGGAAAAAGGGACATTTTTACTGTAGAGTATACAGTTACAAATTATTACATTGTATTTCGTTTTTTTAACTTTCTTTATTCCTCCTAGACCAAATATTATACAGTAGTGAGTGGTGTATTCTAACATTCTAAAAATGTACTTTGTAGGTGGAACATCTGGTGGCGGGGCCAGCGCGGAGGTGGTGGATGAGGAGGACAACACTTCTGGGGAGGAGGCGGTGCGAGTGCCGGACGACACCAATGTGCCTGTGAGGGTTGACACGGTGGTGGCGGGCACAGGTAAGCTATATATTCGAAAAGCGAAAGAAGGGTGTAAGTAAGTGTGGAAGGACGAGAAATTTTATGATGGCTGGCAAAGAAGAATGATATGTGTTTGCTTGGCCCCCGAGGTGGCTGGGAAGGAAAGAATATGGTATGGTGCATGGCTGGGTCAATGATGAAGCAAGGATGGGTGGAAGGACAACAGCCTGGGTGGGTGAAACATAAACTGTATGTGTGCATATACTTTGAATGGATGGATGCCTGGAGCATGGTATTATCTGACTCTTAGATAGCACATGTGTATCTAGAGAGAGTAGTGTAGTGTAGTTCCTATTATCCCAATAGGCTCTGCGCATTGGAATAATACCTTCAATAGTATAGGCCTAGACCAGACGTTAACTAGGTCTACTACTGTCGATATTAGACTTAAAGTTTTGGGTTTGCCAGCTAGCTCAGAGTTCACTAGAAACTTTCTCGAATAGGCAAGGAGGAGTTGAACCTCCCTGGAAAGACAAGAAGGGATTTAGTTTCTGACAACCATAGAACATGACAACTTTGCTCTCCCCTAATCAAGAGTGTATCTCTAGAGTCGTGTGAAAACAAAAGACGACTTATTTTACTCAGTCAGTACGTGCATTCTTAGTCTCACCAGATTGTAGAGAAAAGAAAGAGACGGGCGTGTTCAATAAAAGATGTTATTTATTGATCAGTCTCTTTTCTCATACAAGAGAAATGGATCGATATTATTGCAATACTTATGGTTAAGTAAAGTGCATACAATAAAAGCAGAAGTATAAAATAATACTGTAAAAACATTGATATGGTTTCTAAGCCATATGAAGGTTTAAAATGAATAAAATGAATACATACACATATACATTTGACTAATCGTACTCAACTGGTGTTTCTAACTACGCCTACCCCGTGTACCTGACCTAAGCCTAATACGTGGGCGGTAATAGAAAGTTACAGTTTAAGTTAAGTTTGTTTTGCCAAGTGACTGACTAAAGAATTCTCTGTGAGGGGTTATTCAGTTCTGTACCTGGAATCTAGGATGAATGAGGGATGGTATCTCTCGTCTCTGGTCTCGATATTCCAGGCTGCCTGCGAGGGCTACCCGGAAGCGCCGGAGCTGGATTTTCTCGGCAGGAGAAAAGCAGCGTCTCGTTCTCAGCGCATCAGGAAGGCGGGGCTGCGCCAGCGGGGTCTGCTCTGCTCTGGGCTTCGGCAAGTCTGGCTGCTCCGATCTCGTCACCACCACGTGTGTTTGCATAGGGCAATATCGGTAATATTTATACCTGTAAGGTGCCGAGATTGACGTAAGGATGGACATAGATACGTCAATAAGGATGTCATACGACCTGGTCGTTAGCACATTCTTTTGCTGAAGTTCTCGGTGAAATCAAAACAATGGCCGCAGGGTTTTTCCCAGGTTGTCATAGGTTTGATTTGTTTTGAGAACTCCGTATGCCTTATCAGGGGCTGGAGGAATATCGCTTGTCTAATTAGATGGCAAGCGTTATGACCTAATCAGATAACACGTTCCTGTGCCGTAGTGTGGCTTTATCAGATAACGGTTCCTGCATCATGGGGGTTTTCTGCCTCATGGGATGGCTGCTAGTTAACTTGTTAACCAGAATAGGGTCAGGAATAGGGGGATCGATACAGAACCTATAGGAATACATCACACCCACTCCACGCTAACTATGGACATATTTACGAATCTATGCATAGTAAAACATACTGTAGAGTATCGTGTATACCTTACCACCCCAAAATACATAAATGCATTTTGAAATTATCAAATATACGGAAAAACGGTCATATGTAATATATGCACTCAAGCTGTAGAATAATGCTAAAGTATTCACGCATATCTATACATTATCACTAATTTGTATATGAGAATTTACACATGAAATGGCTCTTAATACAGAAAAAAGTTTCGAGACCATTCCATCACAGAATAAAATAATTATGAACATACCAGCAGGCAGCTAATGTCTATAAAGTATCTAAAAATAGAAATTTTAGTTCTCTAAGAATAGTCCTTACTTTAAGCAGAAGATAAGTGTCCCGAAAAATATGTAAAAAATATTTCGGGGCTGCTGAAAAAAATTGCTGTCCGTGAACTGGAGGGAAAATTGTTCATGGTATTTTGCTATTCTAGTTGAAGGCCAAATTCAGGGAACGCCGTGTGCGAGCTTGCTCAAAAGTCTCTATTTCTGCTCTGGTGAGAACATCATATCATTTAGACTCTCGAAAAAGTTGTCAACAGCTTCCTGGGAGAGTTCCACTAACTCGGAAAAAGGTGTAACCATGCATTCGTGCGCATGATTGTCTCCATTGACGTTTTGAATAGTATTGCTGACAGAAGGTCGTACCTGATCAATGCTGCTTTCATCTTGAACTTCACTACCCCTTAATCGTAGTGGTGAAGCTTCCACGAATGCCGTCATCAGGATTGGTAGCCGTTGAGGGCAGCACAAAGTATGAGCCTTTATTGGACTCAACAATGTTTCTGCATCCATTGGAGCATCTGATTGTAGAGTCAGACAGGTGTCTAACACGCATTCTTCTCCGCATAGCAAGCACCGCAATACAGGTAAAACACATCGATGCCACATTGGTCGAAATGAAAGAAACCAAGTCATGTTCAGGTCTCTAAGCCGGGATAGTCCCAGGATTTTTGATATCCGGTCCCGGTATCCAATGGCTAGGATTGTTTCTTCCCTTGTCGCAGGTGTTTTGTCTGTGACATGGTTTGCCATAACGAAATATCAGGACTAAGAATAGGATACCTGCAATTAGTCCCAAAATGAGGGGAAGTCCGCCAAAAATCGAATGGACGAAATCTGGAAAAATACCCAGTATGGCTTTGAATGGTGTTAATGCCATCGAAAATACTGTCTTAAATACTTTTGAGACTCCACTGGTATCAGAAATATTTAAGATTTCATTCAGGATTTCTGCGAAATGTATGGGGGAATTAGTTGATAATAAGGAATGAATCTCTGCAGTCGTCCTTGCGACTAGGAGATCATACGTTTCTTTTGGTGACGTGAGTCTGGTCGGCGTCTGAAGAAGCACTGTTTTCATTCTGCTTAAAGTATCTATTCGAATAGAAGTAATTTTCAAGTTGGGCCATGCCCTTGCCTCCCTGTCTGGAAGGGAGCTGGGGAACAATAAGCGTCCACAGCACTTGACCTTCGCAGTCGTAGTTACGAGATAAGGAGTCCCGGGCATAAGACTACAGCATCTGCGATCTACAATTAGAATGTAACTCCCATTATAGAGTCTTTGAAAGAATGGTTCTATCTCTGTTGCAGGTGCGCCTAGCTGGTGACATGAAAGGTTATTTGAGTTCCCTTCACAGGCTCCATGCAAACTAATTCCATTATACAGAAGTGTACCGCTAAGTGACATTGCACAATTATTGCCACTAAGAAACACTTTCTGTCCTTTATTACTGACACATGAATGTGAATAGGGCAAGTTCCATGTTGTTTTAATGTACCCCTTTCCCAGTTTTTCGTACATGCCAGCCTGTATATATTTTTGGCAGTATTGAAACCTGAAGGTTGATATTGGAATATTAATTATCCCATGTATTATCCATTCACTGACAGGTCGTTCTGACATTGTCACTGGTAATCTCTCAAGTTTCTCAATGCTCAGGATTGTATAATCAGCACCCTTTCGGGCCATACTGATTTGTTTATCAGTAAGGTTAAAGATATTGAATAGTGACGTTGTGTTGATTAAACGCCAAGGCACATAGCCTGAACGCAGATTTTGTAACGTCCAGCCAAGCTGTACAATAGAACGCAATTGAGACTGACCGTGTTGTAACAACAGTAAGTCTTGCGATATTATGTCGATTGCTGAAGACACAATGCTGTCCAGAGAAAAAATTCTGGAGGACAGAGTCATTAACCCATTGTCCACTACAGAAAGTGATTTTTCCAAATTAATACGGTCAATTTCCCGTATTCTTTCTGTTGTCTCAATTTGAGTCACCTTCCAGGCCTCGTTGTATGCTGCATATACAGAGGCTGCTATGAAACGTTTCTGACGCTGTTTGCGTGGTCCCAAAATGAAATCACGCAAGTCAGCACCATCAGTAAGTAAAGTTAGGTGTTGCTTAATTTCTGCCAGGGTGGAAGTCTGTAGCCATTGAAGGCATAATTTGCCCACACTGTAGGTGGTTATTATTCCTGGGTGTTGTCTTTGGGAATATCTAGGGTCTGGCCTGGTCATTTTGAACCCCTGTGTTTTGTTCAGGAATCTGTTTTGACAGTTATTAGTATCTGTGGGCCAGATCAACCACTGTTTCCAATCAGGATGTGTTCTGTTTTGGTTTAATACATAATTTACGTCTATCTCTTCATCTGTAGAGCTATTGCTGTTCATTGTTGGTTTTGGAATAGACGGTTTATTTAAGTCTTTGATTTTGGCTAAGCCAAGACAGGTAGTTTGTTGAACAGTGTCATTTAAAAATATAATTTGTTCTGGGATCATGCAGGCTCTAAACAAAGCTTCTATACCCTGTACTTGCCATTCTTTTGTACCCCAAACACTTTTTACTTCCACATTTTTGTCCCAAAAATCAAAAACAAAAGTATTCATTTGTTCAAAGAATGAGTCTGAATATATCAATTTCGTGTTTGTTATCATGGTCTTTGTCCCTGTCTTATTTGACAATTTGAAATAAAATGTTTCACCATTACTTGTGTTGAAACCTGAAAAGTATGAATATTTGTCATAAACGGTTCTTGAGCTTCCTTTTGGAGGGGTTGCACAATGTTCCCATTGATTATAATTTAAAACATTTCTAGGTTGTGCTGATCTATGTAGAAAATGGTTACCATAGTGGTTATAACAGTACATACTATCATAATTTGTCGAACCCTGCAAATAATCATGTTTGGTAAATTTAGCAGACATCACTAAGTCAGACATCATATTATTTATACTTTCAAGGTCCCAATCATCAGCAAATGAGCTTGGTTTTACAAAGTCACTCAACGAGATCTTAATTTGGTGTGGATATTTCAGGATTTCAACCGGACCATAAATTTCGTAGTCAGTTTTGTCCCATGCTACCCCACCCGGTATAGGATTGGCTGTGAAGTTGACTGAAGAAAGTTCTCTTTTCTCGACGTGTGAAGATGTGTGTGGTTTGAGGATCAAGTTGATTTTCTGACTTGCTGTGTCCATTTTAGCATATTTTCCCTCAATGAAGCGTCCCAAAGTTAGTATCATGATGAGCCAAAGTATGAGGATAAATGCACCAAATCCCACCCAAAATTCAACCCATGGAGAAATCAGATATGTTTCTTTCAGTTGTTTCAAAAGTACTTTAACTTTATCTTTAAAGGTTTTTGTTGATGGCTGTGTTTTTGATTCACTTAGGTCTTCAGAGGAATCATCGAAGTTTATGAAGTAGCCGGATGCAGTTCTGTCAAGTGTTCCAATTGCTTCAGGATTACTGTTTCTTGCATAGTCGTTTGTTACTTCATTATAGATTGGTGTGTCTCTGCTAAATGTTTTTATTTGGGTTTTCAGAGGTCTAAGTTCCATTGCATTGTTGCATAGTCCTTGTTGTTGTTCTGTAGGCGTTTCGAATGTGATTAGCCTCTTAGATTGAACCTCTGTGTTAGTAGCAAATCTTGGTGTTCTACTACTTCTCGGGAGTCCACTTGGCCTACTATTTGTTATCGGCCACATGTTGTGGTTTTACCAGGTCGATGGATACAACTCGGTTCTCCTTTTTACCAGCAAGCGGCGGTAGTACAACTGATCTTGTCCCGTTGACAGACAAGACAGGAACTGCTTTTCTGTAAGAAGGCCCAAATTCCTTCTTTACCGCGATCTTTTCTCTGACTAGATCCCCGACTTTTGGAATCCAGACAGGTCTTGCTGGGACAGGTGGTGGTTCTTCAGTGGTTGTTGGCTGCTGTTTCAACTTTATGTTGCTCAGGTCTTTTCTTGTTTCGTTTAAGTCCTGCAAAACAGCCAAACGATCTTTGATATCAAAGCTTTTTTCCATCACCACTGAAGTCTGACTGTCGAGGTCTAAGACTAACATCCTAGTTCCAAATAATAATTCGTACGGACTGAATCCCTTCAGAGAATTTCTTGGCAAGTTATTTAGACTACGTTGGACACTTATTAGATGTTTGACCCACCCAGCTCCCGAACCAAATATCCTTTCTGTTATAGATAGCTTTATGCCTTGGTTTTTTCTTTACACCATCCCGTATCCCTCAGGAAGGAAGTGAGAAGAGTCCCGCTGTGCTATGCTCATTTGGCCATGTTTCCCCTCAGGCTGGAGGGCTGGAGTGAAAACAATGGTCAAACGTAGCATGCTTCTAGCGTATATGCCATTTAGACTCGCAAATCTTTGTATAACAGTCCAGACGTCAGCCGAGTGCTGGTGATCTACATTATAATTGGAAACTAGCCTGTATATGTTAATCGGACGCTTTGCTTTTTACTGTTGATCTTTTCTGGAGTGAAACGACACGGTATTACACCGTTTCTCTCACCACTGCGATTTCTGTTACAGTTTGGACAGTTCTTTACAAAAATGGTATGATGCAGGCTCATGCCTGGCCACCAGTACCTTGATTGTAATTCTTCCAGAGAATCTTTTAGTTTGAGGTGTCTGAGACCCTCGCCCATATGTGCGTCTGCTATTAACAAGTTTCTCCTGTCCATGTTTGGAATCACTCTATCCCCCACTCCAGGGATTCGAGCAAAAGGGACGGAGTTTGCATCGATTATGTATGTATAATTGATTGGATAGTTGATCGGTAGCGCCGAGCAGTCGCCTTTTAATGACGTTTTCACCGCCACCACTGTTTCACCGTCAATATACTTCACTGTACGCTTTTTTCGAGCTACGGAAGCCGATTTAGTTGCTACCGCTGTGGCTGTCTCAGCCAATGAATTCCCTGCAACGTGAACGCCATCACGCTGATGACTCAGTGAGTGTGTCACGTGAGTCTTTGGTAGTTCTTTTTGTAAAAGAGCTATTTGTTCCAAAAGCAGTTTTTGCTTTATTGTTGCATCTGTGTCATCTTTGTAACCGTTTTGAATCCATGTCTGCAAATCGTTGTTATATGATTTGATGCAGTAATATGAATCGGACACTATAAGTGTCGGGAATTCGCGATCCGCATTATCTAGCGCCATTTTCAATGCTATTATTTCAGTCTGTTGTTCTGAATTAGTTTCTACTGAGTGTGTTTTTGTTAATAGAGGTCTTAGTTTACCTCCGCGCCACACTTCTTTTGTAATCTCACATGTGGGGTTGTATGCTTGTTCTCCCCAAACGGAGGGTTGAGCCTGTCCGTCTGTATAGATTACACATGCGTATTGTCGTAAGGGCAGAATGTCGATAGGCAGAGGGAATGTTCTTTCATATTCTAGATTTTTCAATTCCTTTAGTTCTGGATCAAAGTAGTAGTATACTTTGTCCGTTGTAATTGAATTCACCCATTGTATCCATTCCGGATTCAATGTTGTTGTTGGTAAATTACAAGGTGTTGTTAGTGCCTCAAAGGCTGATTCTGCTGTTCTGACTGTGATACGTCTACCGTCTGCTTGATCTTTTTCTCTAGCTATCGCGGTTTGAACTGCATGAACAATGTTTTCTTTAATGCTGAATTTCTTTTCAGCTTCTGTGTACAAGTGTGATTTGAATGCAATTGGTACCTTTTCTCCCTCATTAGAGGTCAGGTATGTGAATCCGCATCTTCCTGGGATGACTCGAATCACAAGATTGCGTGTGTTATCACGTGTTTCTAATTTTGTTTTAATTAACATGTCTGTTTGTAAGGATCTCAACATTTCTGTGTGTATTTGAGTCCAATTAGTTCTTTTAAAATCTGGTTTTATTAGATCATAAAGGGGTTTGACCCTTTCTGCGTAATTTGCAATGTATGTTCTTCCGAAATTTAGGAAGCCTAGAATTGACTGTAGATTTTTTAGTGTTCTAGGTGCTTGGAGTACGGCACATTTCTCTAGGAAATTGTCAGCCAGGCTTTTGCCTTCACTTGATAATTCGTATCCTAAGAACAGGACTGTTAGATGGGCAATTCTGGATTTTTTAAAGTTGAATTTGTAACCCTCTGCTGCGAACCCAAGTATTATGGTGTTCACTCTCTTCAAGTGAGTATCCAAGTCATCATCTGTTAAGTATATGTCATCGACATAAGATAATGCTTCGTCATCGTATGTTTGTAGTAATTCTGTTACTCTCGCTGAGAATACCCCTGGGCTATTCTTGTACCCCTGGGCTAACCGACAGAATTGTTTTTGAGTGCCATTTATTGAGAATGCAGACAAATATCTGCTCTCTGGTGCTATGTTTTGACAAAAGAATCCATTAGAGATATCTAATGTTGTTTTGTATTTTTTGTGCACTATGTTATTCATTAGTGCAGCACTGTGCGAGTTTTGTACTGCAAAAGTTTTGCAACATGAGTTAAGGTGTCGGTAATCCAAAACTAGACGATATGAATTGTCTGGTTTGGAGACCAGAAACAAAGGGTTGTTCATTTGTGAGGTGCAAGTTTCAATCACCCCCTGGTGTTCTAATTGATCTAGGATCTCTTTTACCTGTTTTTTAGCTTCTTGCTTAATTGGGTACTGCCTTTGTGCAGTAGGTTGTGATTTTAACTGGATTTTGTGAGGAGGAGAGTCCTCATCCCATCCTACATGATTTTTATATAAAGCAGGAGCTTGAGCTACTGCCCACTTTCTGGCAAGTGTGTATTTTTTATGAATTGGGATATGATTTGAGAAGGCAGGCATAATTATTTCTTCGCCATGAGGGCACTCCCTAACAAACTCTGGTGGCCAGTCTGTTTCAGCTAGAAGGATGTCATAGCCCTTGGAGAGATTATCCCAAAATAGTCCCCTTATTTTTCTAGTCTTATCCCCTTCTATACGTAAAGTTATTTCATATATTTTGTGAGGTTTGCTAACTCTGGTGTCTGCAGTTTCCACTTGAAGATATTCATTCGTGTCCACTGTCTCCAGATGATTCATAAGTACTTTGCGAGCTATGCTCACTTCTGCTGCACTGTCTAGCATTGTCTGAGCCCATTCTCCGTTTTTCAGTTGTGTCCTCAGTATTCTCGGCATTGTTAACTACCTTGATACTGGCTACCTTCTTTTTTGGAAATTGTAGTTTCTTTTTTAGATGAGCAGGTTCCTTGTCTTTGGACTTGGCGTGCTCTTCTCTTTGTTCTGATCGTCCTCTTCTTTCCGATTTCTGCGAGGAAGTCTGAAAAGATTGAGAGGGACGTGTATCAATGTCTTGATATCTATCAGGCTTCTTTATATTATCCCTATTTCTAAGGTTATATCTTTTCCCAGAGGGGTCACTTTGGGGTGACCTGTGTCTCTGGTTCGGAGATTTTTCTCTCCGCCGAGGAGACCTTCCTCTGGACTGGAATTTCTTTTCTTTAGGATTGGATTGTTTGTTTCCATCCCAGCTCTTCTTTTGTGATGTTGAATTATTATTAAAAAATATTTTTTCAGGACTTTCAATCAGTTGCGGTTTTACTGGTATTCCACCTAAACTATCTCTACCTAGTTCCTCATAGGATTTTTCTATAATTCTGGCAATTTCAGCTGGTTGGTCTGCTATATCTGTCTCCTTTAACCTCTGGCGGATCGCCACGTTTGCTGCTTCTCCCTTTATGTTGGCTAATAATATAGCCGAGACCTGCTTGAAGTCTTTTAGTAATTTCATACCAAGAGTTAAAGCGGGTTCGGGACCGTATTCATCTTGAATTTGTTTTAGCACATCTGGTATTACCGAAATGGATGGAACACCGTGCGTTTTTGTGTAGATGGAAGCAAAGACTGTACCCCAAGTGTCACAGTCCTCCACGTGTGGTGCGATTCCCATAGGAAGACAGATAGTCAGAATCCTGTGTTTTTCTAAAGGGGTGGTGTCTGGAAACACCGCCTCTATTTCGGTGATTTTTTGTGCTAACCAGAATGGTATTTGTTCCCGTTTAGCTGGTACTTTACCTAGGCAGGATTGTATGTTCTGTGGTGTAATTTTATTTGTGTTCCCCTGGTGAGGGGTCAGCTGTGGAATTTTAATTGCTGGTTGAATTGTTGAAGTCCGCATCACATATTGGACTAATTGTCTATGTAATTTTATTAATTGTTTTAGCTGTGTTAAAAGCTCTGCTTGAGACATCCCATTGATGTCTGGATGTGGTGTGTATCCGGCTAGGACCGGCCACGTTGCTCCTGGTCTACCTAATGGACCGAGTCTGGTGATGTGATTATTATGTTTTAGGGCGCCATTAAATAAGAGCAGATGCTCTTGAAATTTAAGTGGTACTTCCACCTCCTCGAAAGGTGTGTACTCATTAGGAGGGTCTTTTGTTTTGTAATAGTGGAAGTACTTTGTTACAGCATTTGCTGCTGGAAAATGTATCCATGAATAATATACTCTGTCTGCCGATATTCGTGTGCCTCAATCACGAATATGACTGTGCCACCTCTAGGTGTCAGTCCATTTTCAATAAGTTTTAAAGTTATAGATTTCCTCTTGATGACCGGGATGAGTATTATATCCGGGTCAGCGTCTTGCAGTGCATTATCAGCTGCTGCGAGTTCAGTTGCTATCCTAACTGTCTCTCTTTCTTCATCACTGTCTCCCATTTTACCGACAGGAAGGTTATTTAGTTTGTTTGCAGATCAGGTTTCTTATGGAAACAAAGATTAGATGCACAATATTTTGGAACAGTGTATCCTTCAACGTTGACTAAACCAAGAACCATACATAGGAGTTTCCTCCTGCGAGGTCTGGCGGATATTACCTTTTACCCACTCCAGACGTCTTTGGAGTATTATGGGAGAAAAGGGGTCTGAGTGAAAAAGCACGACTGAGTTACTTTAAATGTCTTACGTTAGTTTTATCGCCCTTCCAAACGCGTTGGGCGCCATGTAGTGTAGTTCCTATTATCCCAATAGGCTCTGCGCATTGGAATAATACCTTCAATAGTATAGGCCTAGACCAGACGTTAACTAGGTCTACTACTGTCGATATTAGACTTAAAGTTTTGGGTTTGCCAGCTAGCTCAGAGTACACTAGAAACTTTCTCGAATAGGCAAGGAGGAGTTGAACCTCCCTGGATAGACAAGAAGGGATTTAGTTTCTGACAACCATAGAACATGACAACTTTGCTCTCCCCTAATCAAGAGTGTATCTCTAGAGTCGTGTGAAAACAAAAGACGACTTATTTTACTCAGTCAGTACGTGCATTCTTAGTCTCACCAGATTGTAGAGAAAAGGAAGAGACGGGCGTGTTCAATAAAAGATGTTATTTATTGATCAGTCTCTTTTCTCATACAAGAGAAATGGATCGATATTATTGCAATACTTATGGTTAAGTAAAGTGCATACAATAAAAGCAGAAGTATAAAATAATACTGTAAAAACATTGATATGGTTTCTAAGCCATATGAAGGTTTAAAATGAATAAAATGAATACATACACATATACATTTGACTAATCGTACTCAACTGGTGTTTCTAACTACGCCTACCCCGTGTACCTGACCTAAGCCTAATACGTGGGCGGGAATAGAAAGTTACAGTTTAAGTTAAGTTTGTTTTGCCAAGTGACTGACTAAAGAATTCTCTGTGAGGGGTTATTCAGTTCTGTACCTGGAATCTAGGATGAATGAGGGATGGTATCTCTCGTCTCTGGTCTCGATATTCCAGGCTGCCTGCGAGGGCTACCCGGAAGCGCCGGAGCTGGATTTTCTCGGCAGGAGAAAAGCAGCGTCTCGTTCTCAGCGCGTCAGGAAGGCGGGGCTGCGCCAGCGGGGTCTGCTCTGCTCTGGGCTTCGGCAAGTCTGGCTGCTCCGATCTCGTCACCACCGCGTGTGTTTGCATAGGGCAATATCGGTAATATTTATACCTTTAAGGTGCCGAGATTGACGTAAGGATGGACATAGATCCGTCAATAAGGATGTCATACGACCTGGTCGTTAGCACATTCTTTTGCTGAAGTTCTCGGTGAAATCAAAACAATGGCCGCAGGGTTTTTCCCAGGTTGTCATAGGTTTGATTTGTTTTGAGAACTCCGTATGCCTTATCAGGGGCTGGAGGAATATCGCTTGTCTAATTAGATGGCAAGCGTTATGACCTAATCAGATAACACGTTCCTGTGCCGTAGTGTGGCTTTATCAGATAACGGTTCCTGCATCATGGGGGTTTTCTGCCTCATGGGATGGCTGCTAGTTAACTTGTTAACCAGAATAGGGTCAGGAATAGGGGGATCGATACAGAACCTATAGGAATACATCACAGTAGATGGTCACTGGATGAACTAAGTATTACCTTGAAGAGCATGTAACACCGCACCCGCACGTCCGTTCCAGTGTAGGGAAGGCAAGGAAAAGAAATTGTAAATTTGTCCAATACTACCATGAATAGTAGCAATAGTTTGTATTGCAACTGCAAGCACAGCATATATCCGGTTATTATGGTGGACACTCCGTACCTCTCTTAATAACTTTAGTTTAGTAGTAGTACGTCATTCATGTGTGGGTGTATCACTGTTCACTCAATAATAAGCAAAGCACCTAAAGTCATCCCATATGTCATCAAATACATCCCATGTGAAGTGATAGATAATCTAATTATTTAGCTTCTTCATTTTCCTTTTCTAGTACTCATTTGCACTGTAGGGTGAAAGGTAAATTAATTAAGCAGTAGCCCTTGTAACCGAGTATTCTCAGTGCCACCCGTAATAGAAAAGTAATAGCTTCACCACCTGCATGTACTGGACCGGTACAGTAACGCAAGTCTGTCTCACTCATCATGGTGTGCGTCTGTTTTTCTCGGGTGCAAGTTCACTGCGCTGGCATTCTGCCGGCTTGCATAAGATAACGTACCAATTTTCCGAAACAAGAGAGAAGAAGAAGAATAAGACTGGTGTACTGTCATAGTCGACTGTAATGGAAGTCCATAGTGGTCGTAGAATTTGTTCATTAAACTACCACTAATGTTAGAGCAAGGATGCAGAAGTGGGAGGTTAGATAGATACTGTCCTCAATAGTTATGTACTGTGCTTTCAATTTGCTACTTGTACTGTGACACAACTTTCGGCTCAATCACTTTGTGTTATTAATGTTAAGGAGCATTGGTTACAGACTATGTCTTTCTTTCTTCATATAGTTGCTCCTTCCAAATCGACATCACGGAGGGAGCAGGCTCGAATGGCCCGGCAACGGAGGCTGGATGCCACTGTCGCGGAATATCGGCGGCTGGTGGCCCTGGAGGAGTCGGAGGACACGCAGTCGACCGGTGCAACCACAACATCCTCGACTGGGACAGCTGCATCCTCCTCCATGACCCCACGGGCTGCCAGCCAGCGCAGTGCTCCAGCGGTACGGAGCCGGGCTAACAAAGCCAACTGCCACCGCCAAGCAGCAAAAAGACCAGCTGCCCCCCACAGGAGCTGCAAGGCACGCCAGCGCCGCCTAGGAGTGAGAATGTCCTACCTGGAGCAGGAGGTCCATAGGTACAAGAACTTGGTGGAGGGCCTCCGCTTCGAGCATGCCACCCTCCGCAAGGAGTATGATGCCCTGGCCGCAAAATTCACTAGCACCCTCCAGTAGTGGAGTGTCCCTTGCCCTTTTTTTAGAGACTTTTGGGGGGTGGGATTTGGGAGTTGGGTGCTTTTTGGGACTTTTCAAAGACAATCGTTGGGGTTAGGGAGGGTCTTGAGGGAGATTATTTTGTTAGGGCTACATAAATATACTTTTTTAAACTTTATCTGACCATACCTGTTTTTTACTGCTTTTCAGTCTGGTGGGTGGGGGTGTAACAGTAAGTTTGTTTTCCTGAAGAGTCCTAGGACTTTAGTAGTACTACCGTCAATCTCTCGTCTAGTCCTAATACTCCATTATACTACCTCCCACCAAACGCTTATCTTACCTGTAATTTGTGTTAGAAATTAGGGCTAGGCCCAGGGCTGGCTCCACGTGAAATGGGGATTAAGGTTGGCAATCCTGGGCGGATGAAATTTCCTCATTGCGGTGGTACTAGTGGTGTGATACAGTGGCAGTTGCATGCCTATGGAAAAAAAGAAAACGAAACCTGGTTTGTCCTTACTGTAGCATTACAACGGTTACGGTACGCTCGAGAATATAGCAGGTGACAGTACACTAGAACAGTGCCACAATGTAGCCTAACAAATGGTAAAGTATTGCAAGTATAACTAGTACTTGCGTTGAATTTATTTGACATTGGCTCCTACTACTACAAGAAATAGTACTGAAGCTGAGTAAGTCTAGAATATATCCTCGTATTCCTTCACCAGCCTGTTGCTATGACCTTATCCTCCCCAGCAAGTGTGTGGAATTATTGATGTCATTTAGTCAGACATCAAGCAAAACCACACAGCCCGGGGGAAGAGGGTTAGGGTTTGGAAAATGGATGGGAATGGGGGTTTCTTTTTGGGTAGGTTTTGTTGAGAGAAGAAAAAAAAAGCACAGCATGGACAAACAATAATTGAAGATAAAGAAATCTTTGGGTACAAACTAAAGCTAACCACATGCAGTCACACTCATAGAAGAAATCAATGGATACTGTATCTGTATTCTGTATGTTGTTGGAGTTGTCCTGTTGAATTTGGTAAGTAAGTTGCATGCAGCAAACAATTCCTCTTATTAGCGGCACTCCTCCATTCCAGATGACGCTTCGTCCATCAATGTTGGTGACCACTGACAGAAGACACCCTGTCCACTGCCTGCCTGGCGGATGTTGACTGAAACCCGGCCTGTAATTATTGAACGGAAAACAGGAAGTGCTATTACAATACCACTGATAAATAAATATAAGGTATGTACGCTGTGTGGTGCAAAAAGTCACACTTTGATTTCCCTAATAGACAGTACAATATTTTTGAAATTGTGTACTCTGTCTGAGTCACCTTTTTAAGGATAAATAAGTATGGCCAAAATATTATAGCGGATCTTTCCCCTCAAGGTAGGTGTACTGTAAACTGTGTTTTAGAACAAAATTTGACCTTCCCAGCAATGCTCCCACCAAGACCCTTACTAAAGCCAGTCGCAAATGTAGAAGACCCCCAATCAGATCTCAAAAAACGAGGCCTAGCAGAAAAATGGTGACAAAACGTACTTTAAAAGTAAAAGTAGGCCCAAATACACCCTTACCCACCGTGGATTGTATTCAAACCACTTGCAAGCAAGCAAAAGTATCCATAGCCAGCATCGCTCCAAGAGTGCTCTAAAACCCCAGAACTGAGTTGCAATAGAACACCCCGAAACACATGCAATCCTGCTGCTAGGGCTAACCCTAACGAACCCTAAGTTACAAAAAGTGCCAAAAGGTTTTGCCTTATGGATTTTGTCCAAAACACTTCTATCCGGTATTAGACCTTCCCAGGAATGCCCCAAGACCCGCCAACCCACCCGCAAAAAAGCACGCGACAACACCCCCAAACAGCCAAAAAGCAAAATCTCATACTTACAATATCTCTCGTCCTTCGGTCCAAACACGCTGTGCAGCTAGGTCATCATCATCATAACTCCTGTTTTCCACCACGGATTTCCTGAAAAGGAAATGCAATCAAGATTAGACTGTCGCAGCAGTGCTTCGACAGAGACCCCGCAACCCACCCACAAACACCAGGAAGCCCCCCAAAACGCTACATTGAGCAAGATGTCAGAAGAAATAGCAAAAAAACGGCTTTTCCTTATGCATTTTGTCCAAACCACTTCTATCCGGTATTAGACCTTCACAGGAATGCCCCAAGAGACCCGCCAACCCACCCGCAAAAAAGCACGCGACAACACCCCCAAACAGCCAAAAAGCAAAATCTCATACTTACAATATCTCTCGGCCTTCGGTCCAAACGCGCTGTGCAGGTAGGTCATCATCATCATAACTCCTGTTTTCCACCACGGATTTCCTGAAAAGCAAATGCAATCAAGATTAGACTGTCGCAGCAGTGCTTCGACAGAGACCCCGCAACCCACCCACAAACACCAGGAAGCCTCCCAAAACGCTACATTGAGCAAGATGTCAGAAGAAATAGCAAAAAAAAGGCTTTTCCTTATGGATTTTGTCCAAACCACTTCTATCCGGTATTAGACCTTCACAGGAATGCCCCAAGAGACCCGCCAACCCACCCGCAAAAAAGCACGCGACAACACCCCCAAACAGCCAAAAAGCAAAATCTCATACTTACAATATCTCTCGGCCTTCGGTCCAAACGCGCTGTGCAGCTAGGTCATCATCATCATAACTCCTGTTTTCCACCACGGATTTCCTGAAAAGCAAATGCAATCAAGATTAGACTGTCGCAGCAGTGCTTCGACAGAGACCCCGCAACCCACCCACAAACACCAGGAAGCCCCCCAAAACGCTACATTGAGCAAGATGTCAGAAGAAATAGCAAAAAAAAGGCTTTTCCTTATGGATTTTATCCTAAACACTTCTATCCGGTATTAGACCTTCCCAGGAATGCCCCAAGACCCGCCAACCCACCCGCAAAAAAGCACGCGACAACACCCCCAAACAGCCAAAAAGCAAAATCTCATACTTACAATATCTCTCGGCCTTCGGTCCAAACGCGCTGTGCAGCTAGGTCATCATCATCATAACTCCTGTTTTCCACCACGGATTTCCTGAAAAGGAAATGCAATCAAGATTAGACTGTCGCAGCAGTGCTTCGACAGAGACCCCGCAACCCACCCACAAACACCAGGAAGCCCCCCAAAACGCTACATTGAGCAAGATGTCAGAAGAAATAGCAAAAAAAAGGCTTTTCCTTATATATTTTATCCAAAACACTTCTATCCGGTATTAGACCTTCCCAGGAATGCCCCAAGACCCGCCAACCCACCCGCAAAAAAGCACGCGACAACACCCCCAAACAGCCAAAAAGCAAAATCTCATACTTACAATATCTCTCGTCCTTCGGTCCAAACACGCTGTGCAGCTAGGTCATCATCATCATAACTCCTGTTTTCCACCACGGTTTTCCTGAAAAGGAAATGCAATCAAGATTAGACTGTCGCAGCAGTGCTTCGACAGAGACCCCGCAACCCACCCACAAACACCAGGAAGCCCCCCAAAACGCTACATTGAGCAAGATGTCCGAAGAAATAGCAAAAAAACGGCTTTTCCTTATGCATTTTGTCCAAACCACTTCTATCCGGTATTAGACCTTCACAGGAATGCCCCAAGAGACCCGCCAACCCACCCGCAAAAAAGCACGCGACAACACCCCCAAACAGCCAAAAAGCAAAATCTCATACTTACAATATCTCTCGGCCTTCGGTCCAAACGCGCTGTGCAGGTAGGTCATCATCATCATAACTCCTGTTTTCCACCACGGATTTCCTGAAAAGCAAATGCAATCAAGATTAGACTGTCGCAGCAGTGCTTCGACAGAGACCCCGCAACCCACCCACAAACACCAGGAAGCCTCCCAAAACGCTACATTGAGCAAGATGTCAGAAGAAATAGCAAAAAAAAGGCTTTTCCTTATGGATTTTGTCCAAACCACTTCTATCCGGTATTAGACCTTCACAGGAATGCCCCAAGAGACCCGCCAACCCACCCGCAAAAAAGCACGCGACAACACCCCCAAACAGCCAAAAAGCAAAATCTCATACTTACAATATCTCTCGGCCTTCGGTCCAAACGCGCTGTGCAGCTAGGTCATCATCATCATAACTCCTGTTTTCCACCACGGATTTCCTGAAAAGCAAATGCAATCAAGATTAGACTGTCGCAGCAGTGCTTCGACAGAGACCCCGCAACCCACCCACAAACACCAGGAAGCCCCCCAAAACGCTACATTGAGCAAGATGTCAGAAGAAATAGCAAAAAAAAGGCTTTTCCTTATGGATTTTATCCTAAACACTTCTATCCGGTATTAGACCTTCCCAGGAATGCCCCAAGACCCGCCAACCCACCCGCAAAAAAGCACGCGACAACACCCCCAAACAGCCAAAAAGCAAAATCTCATACTTACAATATCTCTCGGCCTTCGGTCCAAACGCGCTGTGCAGCTAGGTCATCTTCATCATAACTCCTGTTTTCCACCACGGATTTCCTGAAAAGGAAATGCAATCAAGATTAGACTGTCGCAGCAGTGCTCTCAGACCCCAAAACTCACCCACAAACACCCGGAACCCCGCCAAAGAGCACCTCAAAAGCAAGCAAGTCAGCAAAAATGGCAAGAAATTTCCGCCTCATATTTGGTCCTAAACACTTTTATCCGTTATTAGAGCTTCACAGCAATGGGCCCAGAGCCGTCAACTCACCCGCAAAGAAGTAGAACACCCCCACAAGTGCTGAGTCTTTCTTCATTGGGCGTAATCCAGCCCTCTGCTTTGAGGGAAATAGGAGGAGGAGGATAGAGGAGCATGTTCTTCTGAACTTGTGAACCTGAGGAATGTAGACTGCGGCACCTTCAAATCAATAAGCAAACAAGTGAAGACAGTTCTGCTGATGGGCTTGTTTTTGGGATTAGGTGATTAAAGTTTGAATTAAATTAACTGTGCAAAACAAAGAAAGACAGACACACAGGAATAAAAGTGAATAAGGACGAAAAAGAAAGTTATTGATTCATTGTCTCATTTTCAGGGCTCGGTGTCAGGAAATAAGAAGAAGATTTCGTCATCATACTCTGCGAATTCAGGCAGGATGAGGTCAGTGTCACCGAACAGAGAACAAATCCCCTCATCTACGTTGCCGTCCTCCTCGTCTTCATGCGGCGTGCTTTCTCGTACTTTGTAATCTGGTGGTATGAGGTGCTGATTCATCTTGATCATTGTCAGCCGCTCCACATTTTTGGGCGAGAGGCGGCTCCGTTTGGGAGTTACAATGCCACCAGCAGCACTGAAAACACGTTCAGGAAACACACTTGCGAGTGGGCAAGACAAATAGTTTATAGCCAGGTTGGAGAGCTGTGGCCACAATTGTTTTTTCCCATGCCAATACTGCAATGGCTCATCATTAAGAAAGACCTCTGTTGAGTCATTCAGATAGTCCTGCACCATCGACTCAAGGTCCCCAATGGTTCCTCCACTTTGCTTACTTTTTGCTGTGCCTGTGACATTTTTTCGAGAACCATACCCAAGCAAAGTTAGCCAATCCTCTACAGCAGCCACTGTTACTGTTGTGTGTGGTGCAGATGATCCGGTTGCCGGTGTCTTTAACGACTGAGAGGTCACTTGTGCCACAGCCACAGGTGCAGAAGTGGATTCTTTTGACTGGGGATGGCCTGCTGATGCTGATGCTGATGTACTGCCTTCTCCTTCAATATCCTGCCGTTCTTTTTCAAACCTCTTGGCTGACCAGGCTAGCCAACGTTTGTACTTTGTAACATCTTCATCAGCAAAAGGAAAGAATGCCTGGCCTGCCAGCGCCTTTTTGTAGCGTGGATCCAGAATAGTAGCACAAATGTAATGCTGTTCTGAGTTGATCTTTTTAAGACGTTCATCACCACGTAGGCGGTCTAATAATTTCTCCGACAAAATAAAAGGGTCTTTTTTTTTCCATCTTTTTCTAACTCAGAAGACACCGCCTTCAGTTGGTGCTCCAGCATGCACAACAATGGGATAGCTTTTCCCAAATTACAGTCCTCCTGGCTGACTGCACGCGTGAAGAACTCAAAAGGACGAAGCATGTCTGTCAGGCTTTTAACTATGTCCCATTGCGCCGCACCCATCCGCAGGTCCTTCTGAGCTGTACCCTCTGTTAAGAAATAGTGATCGAGTACCGTATACTGCTCATACAGACTCTCAAGCATGTAGAAGGTTGAGTTCCAACGTGTTGCCACCTCCTGGATGAGTGCTTTCACTGGCATTCGACGTTCAAGTAGCAGCCTCCTCAGATGCTTCCGGGCCTTAAAAGAATGGCTGAAATGGTTGCACATTTTGCGGCAGGTGGCCATTACCTCGAACGCTGTACTGTCTCTATCACTCAAGAATTTTTGAACTACCAGGTTGATACAGTGCGCCAAACACGGCACTCTGAAATATGCACCCATCGCCATGGCCTTAACTACATTGGCGCCATTATCCGTGGAAACATAACCAATCTGGCGTTTTTTTGGGGACAGCCAGTGAAAGACCTTTTTGTTAAACTCGTCCAAAATGTTTTCTGCTGTGTGACTTTTCTCCAAGCCAAACATGGCTAGTGTTGCATGTTTCCGAGCAGCTTTAAAAACTTGGTCCGGGTCAACACCTGCGTTTAGCTTTGCTTTAACACCTGAAAAAGAGACCCAGTGTGCAGTGATGCACATGTAATCAGTGCCTGCGCCACTGGTCCACATGTCTGTTGTCAGATGTATAGTGTGAACAGCACTCTTCTGCAAAGCTGCCCCAATCGCCTCCAGCACATCTTCATGTAGTGCTGGAACCGCAACTCTGGCAAAATAGAACCGGCTAGGAACCTTCCATTTAGGGCAGAGCGTTGCCACTAATTCTAGAAAACCTACCGCTTCTACAAAAGAAAAAGGGAGAAGGTCCACAGCTAGCATTTTAGCCAGCTTAGTGTTATACAGATGCGTCAGTGGGTGGTTGCGTTCATATGGCGCGTCTGAAGAAAACATGGTTCTAATGTTGCCCTGGACCAAGCATTTACGGGATGATAATGACTTCGTTGACGCAATTATGCTCGCTGGTGAACTTTTGCGCGTTGGTGTCTCACTCGCTCCAACACTCTTAGTGTGCCTCTCATGGGGTGTGCTGCTGACAGGGGTACTGGGTGTAAGTGAAGTGTTTGACACGTCTTCTTCCTCCTCGTCATCATCAGATGAAACATCAACGTTTTCTTGACTTCCAATTCGGGCTTCCTTGATCGCCTTTAGGTGCGCAAACCATTGGACAGTGTGCTGTCTCTTAAGATGACCTCTCTGGCCTCCGGTACCATAGTTGGTACCTGACTTACCACGACTAACTGCAACCTTACAAAGGGTACAAATGGCGAACTTTTCCCTTTTTGGGCAAACAGTAAAGAAGTCCCAAACTGGTGACTTGAAGTGTCTGTGGGGCCTGGAGGAGGCGGCGATACTGGTGGTGGTGGTCATGCTGCTAATGCCAGATGAAGTGGAGGATCTGGATTGCCCAACTTTTGTACGTTGTGCACTTTCACCACCTCTAATTAAGGTCGAGGTGGATGGAGGACCCTTCTTGCCAGAAAGAAATATGGAAGCGGTACGAGTTGGTGTACTACTTAACTCCAATGATTGTGGTGGTGTTTCCACTGCCTCCTCGTCGACATCATCATCATCACGCTCAGCAGCTTTTCGGGCTAGGGTCAAAATGTCTGTTTGCTGCATGCCCGCTGGGGCTGCAGTGACCTTTATGATGACTGGGTCGTCGTTGTCAGAGTCTTCATCAGCAGCAGTATCCACCACTTCTTGCTGAGCCTCATCATCACACTCCATAACTCTGAGACTTTGGACGAGCTTCCTTTTACGCTTAACTACCTTTGTCAGATCATGGTGTGCCTCACTCTCAGACGGCAGTGGTGCTGGTTCCCAATTTTGATCCGTATCATCAGAAGGAGGTGTGCTTGAAGAAGATGTAGACACCACCCTTGATCTCTTCCTTGCTAGGGGTGTGGAAGACAATGACTGATCATCAGGAGGAGTGTCTTCCTCAAATGATACCTCGCCTTGATTGTCGATTTCCTGATGTGCCCCTACTTCGGGAGGAACAACTATTGTGGGCACTTGTGACCCTCCATGCACCTCTGCTTGCGCATCTCCTTGCGCTGCCTCTTCTTCCACATGTACTTGGGCTTGTACTTGCACATGTGATAGTTGTTGCGGCTGTGGTTGTTCAACACTCGTCAGATGAGCTACAACAACCTGTGTTGATTGAGGGACATTGCTGCTGCTTTCTTGCGATGAGCCAACATCACTGGTCAATGGTGATTGAACAACTATACTGGCTGCCTCTGCAGCACTCAAGGGCTTGGACTTAAGTTGGCGTGGTGGTGGTGGTGGCACTGAGCCCAATGGAGCGGGGGTGCTGCTCCCAGCTTGGTCCCCAGCAGATCCCGCTGCTGCTGCAGGCATACTTTTTTTTTTACTCCCAAAAAAAGGGGCGGCCGGCACACCAGTCTCCTTGGTAACTTGCTTCTTCTGCTCCTTACTGGCACCTTTCTTGCTAGAGGAGCTACGGGTAACTTTTTTTGGGGCCATCTTCTTCAGAGCAGGTCAGAACAGCAGGCAGCAGTTGCACGAGTTGCAGAGTTGTCTGTGTCCAGACGTGACGTCGCGTGACGTTATGCTGCACACACACACCGCTGCAGGACTTATTCCTGGCACTGGTGGTTCTCTTGAGTCTTGTGCACCTAAAAGCAATGGAAGACAGAGGAACATCAGTTCAGTTATACACCCCAAAAAATCGACAAAACACAGAAAATCAGCACAATCCCATGCCATCCATGATGTTTACATTGAAGACACCCCACAGAAAGACTAGGGCCATGCAAGTATGCAACACTCACTACCCCATGGCATAATGGATGAAAAGTAGGCAAAATAAGTGCAGGCCTAAGACACTGCCTCTCTTCAAAATGGCCCCTTACACCCCAAGCCAGTCCACATCAACAGTACACCCCAAAAAAACAGAAAAACAGCCAAAAATCACCACAATCCAATGCCATCCAGGATGTTTACATTAAAGAGAGTGAGACCCCACAGGCACACTCAGTCCATGCATCACTACCCTTTGAAAAAGGCCACACCAGCAGCCCCCAAAAAACGACAAAAACACAAAAAACAGCACAATCCCAGCCCATCCATGGCCTCAATGGTGTTTAACTTCAAGAGGACACCCCACAGAAAGACTAGGCCCATGCAACACTCACCACCCCTGGTCAAAGGGCCCCACCAGCAGCCCCAAAAAACGACAAAAACGACAAAATTCAGCACAATCCCAGCCCATCCATGGCCTCAATGGTGTTTAAATTCAAGAAGACACCCCACAGAAAGACTAGCCCCATGCAACACTCACTACCCCTGGGCATAATGGATGAAAAGTAGGCAAAATAAGTGCAGGCCTCAGACACTGCCTCTCTTCAAAATGGCCCCTTACACCCCAAGCCAGTCCACATCAACAGTACACCCCAAAAAAAAAGAAAAACATCCAAAAATCACCACAATCCAATGCCATCCAGGATGTTTACATTAAAGAGAGTGAGACCACACTACAGGCACACTCAGTCCATGCACCACTACCCCTAGGCAAAAGGCCACACCAGCAGCCCCAAAAAAAAGACAAAAACAACAAAAAACAGCACAATCCCAGCCCATCCATGGCCTCAATGGTGTTTACATTCAAGAGGACACCCCACAGAAAGACTAGGCCCATGCAACACTCACCACCCCTGGGTAAAGGGCCCCACCAGCAGCCCCAAAAAAACGACAAAAAACAATAAAATCAGCACAATCCCAGCCCATCCATGGCCTCAATGGTGTTTAAATTCAAGAAGACACCCCTCAGAAACACTAGGCCCATGCAACACTCACTACCCCTGGGCATAATGGATGAAAAGTAGGCAAAGTAAGTGCAGGCCTCAGACACTGCCTCTCTTCAAAATGGCCCCTTGCACCCCAAGCACATGTTGCCTGTACCAGCCAGCACTCAAGATGGCCACCACCACCACCCACATGGTCAGTTCACATCAACAGTACACCCCCAAAAAACAGAAAAACAGCCAGAAATCACCACAATCCAATGCCATCCATGATGTTTACATTAAAGAGAGTGAGACCACACCACAGGCACACTCAGTCCATGCACCACCACCCCTGGGCAAAAGGCCACACCAGCAGCCCCAAAAAAACAACAAAAAAACAATAAAATAAGCACAATCCCAGCCCATCCATGGCCTCAATGATGTTTAAATTCAAGAAGACACCCCACAGAAAGACTAGGCCCATGCAACACTCACCACCCCTGGGCAAAGGGCCCCACCAGCAGCCCCAAAAAAACGACAAAAACAACAAAAATCAGCACAATCCCAGCCCATCCATGGCCTCAATGGTGTTTAAATTCAACAAAACAGTTGTATCATGCACCCATAACCAACCCTGGTCCTACTGGATACTGTGGCTACCCACAATATAATTTATTTAATGATCTGAAAAAGTTCCAAAATTGTAGTTGCAGCAACTGTAATGCCCCAAACAAACTTACTTGTGAAAGTTTATTTCTAATCCAAAAGTGATCCAAAGAAAGTCAAAAAGGCCTCAAATCCAAATATCCAGCAGCACCCACAAAAAGTAATCCTTCCAGCTCCAGATCCAAATGAAAGTGACCAGGAGATGGACAAAGCACTGGGAGGAGCCTGCTGGACAGGAACAGGAAGTTGGAGACTGTGGGGCACTTCCTTCCCTCCCCCCCCCCAAAAATGGACTCCTTGCAAAAAAAAAGGCCATGCAAATGTCAACTTGAGGAGTGATTCTGATCAAAATCATCATTTTCGGAAGGTTTATCCTGTTTGCTGGTGGATTTCTTGTGCAGAATTGCAAAATCTCTATTTCACGAGTGCGAGATTGTTCCTTTCCGCCGCAACTACGTGTTAGCAATTGCGAACTCTCGCGAGGTGTGCTGTGCAAGGTGGCAAGCCGCGATTACGTATTCGCGGGCGCCAAACTCCCGCGGGATCACGCAGCAAGATCCAAAATGGCGCGGCACTCGCAAAATATGATCGAGAAAAACAACTCGGCAAACGCTTAATGACGGAAAGTGAACGCCGTGCACCACGCCGCGCGCCACAACCAAGAAAAAAATCCGCCGCGAGCGGATTCACGGATTTTCGACAAATTCGCGAGAGTTCGCGGATTGCGAATTTGCCGAAAATCCAAAAAATACGCGAGCGGAGCAGATTTTACGCCCATGCATAGTTATGTTATGTTATGTTATATAGCCTTATATAGCGCACAGCTGCTCCAGCAAAGGAGTGTCCCGGCGCTAGCAGCTAAAAGGTACCAAAACACAACAACCTAAAGCCATGCTAGCCATCATACAACCAGAGATTACACTGCAGGAAAGAGAAAAGTTTTAATAGCTTTCCTAAAAGCAGTCAGGCAGTCTATGCCGCGGATCTGTACAGACAGTGAGTTCGACAGCCTAGCTGCAAGGCAGCGGAAAGACCGTCCGCCCGCCCGGCTGCGCTTGAACTGAGGGATGACAGCCAGATGTTGTCCTGCCGAGCGCAACCGACAGGAGGGAGCATAAGGGATAAGCAGGTCACTCAACATATTAGGGCTGGCAGATTTCATTATCTTGAAGGATAGGCACTGTGTTTTGAAGTGAATCCACTTTTCCACAGGGAGCCAATGCAACCTGCGGATAGCGCCAGTAGCAGAACAGAAACGCGGGAGACCAACCAGAACTCTAGCTGCAGTATTTTTAACACGTTGCATCCGAAGTATTTCAGCTTTATTAGCTCCCAAAAGAAGAGAGCTGGCATAGTCTAGGCGAGGGAGAATAGTCGCCTGTACAATTAGCTGACGTATGGAAGGCTCAAAAAACTTCAGAAGGGGCTTAAGACCCCGCAGAAGGCCAAAGCACGTGTCAGCAACTTTCTTAGTGTGTGCCTGAAAACTAAGGGATGGGTCAATCCACACCCTGAGATTTTTAACCACTGCCTTAGGTGTAGGAATGTCACCCAGAGCGGTCGGCCACCAACTCTCGCTCCACTAACTTGCGTTATTCCCGACCAACAGAACCTCAGTTTTGCTGGCATTTAATTGCAAGCAATTGGTGGCCATCCATTCGGCTACAGCCGTCATCCCGTCTCTAAATCTAGAGGCATTCGGAGAGGACCCTTCCACCAAGGTGACAACAAGCTGCGTGTCGTACGCATAAGAGACCATGGTAAGGTCCCACTGCCTGGCGACAGCAGCAAGAGGCTGAACGTAAAGATTGAAAAACGAAGGGCTCAGTGCCGAGCCCTGGGGTACCCCCTGATCAATGGAATAGGCCTGGGAGAGAAACAGGGGGCCGGACACTCGGAACGATCTTTCGGTCAGAAAGGATCTGAACCATTCCAGAGCCGACCCCATCACCCCAGCTTCCTGAAGCCGCTGTAAAAGGATGGCATGCAATACAGTGTCAAAGGCGGCACTGCGATCTAATAAAACCAATGCTGCACTCTGACCAAAATCAAGAATGGATCGCAGATGCTCAGTGGTAGCCAGGAGAGCCGTCTCCATACTGTGGGCCGGGCGAAACCCATTCTGAGATGGAACCAAGATGTTGTTAGAGTTCAGGAATTTAGTAAGCACGTTGCTGACATGTGATTCTGTGATCTTAGCTACCCACGGTAAAAGGGAAATGGGCCTAATATGTTCAGGTTTGGTTGGGTCCAACGTAGGTTTTTCAAGAATCGGGGATACCCATGCCTGTTTCCATAATACCGGAACAGTGGCAGTGGAAAAAGATGCGTTAATTATTTGACAGAGTGGAGCCTGAAGAATGGAGAGTGACTCTCTAAACTGCGTTGGTCTCAGGGGGTCAGAAGGAGAGGCAGTTTTAATTTTGCCACTCAGCCGGGTGAACTCATCATGAGATATACATGGAATGGCTGGCAAGGTCAACCGAGATCCAGTTTCAAGAGGCATAGAAATGGAAGTGGGGACTTGAGGAAAAGATTGATAAATAGTACAAACCTTTTCCACAAAAAAGATGGCCAGCTCCTCGCACTGCTGTGCGGATGAGATAACCGGCACCACAGCTTTCTTGGTTCTAAGATCCTTAAGGATCTTAAAAATCCATTTAGTAGGATTAGGGTTCAACTTAATTTCACTTGCATAACAGGCAGCACGAACTTTTCAAATGGATCTATGATAATACTTTATTTTAGCATATTTTTTTCTCAGCATCATAGTCCCTTCTCCACTCCCGTTCTGCTTTTTTGCATGCTTTCCTTAGAGCAGTCAAAGAATCATTGTACCAAGGACAAGTGTTGGATCCCCCCTTAACAGATGACAGTGTGCACATTGTTCACAATCTGTAATGTGATATCCGTGCTCCCCACACTACACTATTGGCTCAGTACACAGTGTAGCATTGCAACAGTTTATGTCCCTGAAACGTAATGTGTCTCATGATCTATGTTACGTATAATATTGCACAAATTCATGTACCTAAAAAGTAATGCATCTCGTGGTCTACATTCAGACCTATCGCAACACTCTGCAGCTTCAAAATCCAAGTTGATTCTTTCCTTCTCAGCATGAGTTACCTATTGCCCCCTCTGGGATGTCTCTGCACATGGTCAATACCATAAAACATGGAACTTTTGTTCCTGCCTTGCGCTGGGCAGTCCGATATGTGTTGGGAAATGAGATACCTAATATCAGCTTGCTTCACTGTTCTCATATGTTCCGCTATTCTGTCTTTCAATGATCGAATTGTGCTACCAACATACTTATTGCCCCACCTGCATTCTATAATGTACACAACAAACTTAGTGTTACAGTTAATGCAGAATTTGATAGTATATCTTATATTGTTCAGATCCTCAAATTCTCTTTTTTTGTTATCTGCCCATTTTCAGTTGACATGGTGTCCACACTTGTGGAAACCAAGTGTGTAGGGGGTCAACCAGTTAGTGCGTGTTCTGCTACATAAGTAGCTGGGACTGAGCAGGTTGCGTAAACAAGAAAGTCTGCTTAAGGCAGCGAAGTGAAGAAAAAAGGAAAGAACGAGAAAGACTTTCTGTTCCTCCCCTGCCCTTTCCAGGCAGGCATATAGGGCCAAAGTCTCAATGGGGGAGGGGCTCTTCCTTCAAGTACACTGCAATTTCAGGTCAGGTACCTTTTGCCGATACCTAGGGGGCCCACATGCTTCAGCAGGCCCCAGTCGGATGGGCAGGGTGCCGCGGGCCAGTCTATATCAGGCAGGGGAGACGGCCTCTAGCACCAACCTCTCCCAAAGAGTAGGCAGACACCAGGGGTCGATCTCTAAGGGTGCCGGGTCCAGAGCTACCCCTGAATCAGAGAGGAGTCAATCCTCATGCTGCACCTCCAATCGGTGTCCCACACATCGGCCCATGTGACCAGCAGAGTGCTGCCACCGCTCTCCAGCAGTCCGGACCATGAGCAGCAGTCTCTGTCTCCGGCAGCCCCTCAGGCACAGCAGAAGCTGTGAAGTCCCCACAGGAGGGGGTTGCTGTCTCCTTGCGGCAGGCTTCCAAGTCTTCTGAGGCATGACCGGAGCTGAGTCCAAGCCATCTGCAAGTCGCTGAGCAGGAAAGGGACATCACAGATGGCCAAAGCAGCTATCAAGGCCTCCTACATGTGGCCTTTGTCCCCAGCAACATAGGTGCAGTACCACTGATGTTTGATGGTTCATGGAGAGCTAGGATTGAGACAGGATGTCGGGCGCCAGCCGGGAGCTCCCGCGGCTTGACACAACCATCTTGCTCTTTCACCCTCCCAAAAAAAGGAGCTTTTTAAAATCACATTTTTATGAAACCACTACATGAGTATGCATGGGTTTTTTCAGGGACTTGTTCAGTGAATCCTCACTTAATAACCCTACCAATAACCTGAATGGGAGGAATGAAAAATCTCCAGGTCCTGTTGGGTGCTAATAGGAGCAAATCGGGAATCAGGTACACAGGGGTAGTCACTGCAAATATCATTTCAGATCAGATCTCGTCCACTTCTCCACACACAGCATTAATGTTAGGAGTATGGTTCTTAGTCTTTCCTCCACAGATGTGCTGCGGCTAGTACTAAAAGGGACCAATAGAGGTAGCCATGCTGTGCGGTCTGGTTGTGGGCATCCTAAAGCAATGAGAGGCTATTGGCTTTCAATTGTCAAAGCTGGGATCCTTTAGCTCTTGTGTCCCGGGGCCTCTTTATTATTGGACCCAAAACTGAGCAAAGTTTGTTCCAGGTACAGCCATTTATCACTTGGCCCTGAAAGCTGTGAAAAAGTGCGGTCAGGGCTGACTCGTGGAGGGGGATTCATCTGGAAACGCAGAGGTGCACATTAACAAATAGTACATCTATGTCCGGTCAGTG
This sequence comes from Lissotriton helveticus, assembly GCF_964261635.1. Classification (NCBI taxonomy): domain Eukaryota; kingdom Metazoa; phylum Chordata; class Amphibia; order Caudata; family Salamandridae; genus Lissotriton; species Lissotriton helveticus. The sequence goes on from NC_136061.1 coordinate 708,306,434, forward strand.
TTTTTGCTTTTAAAAGAGCAAAAGAAAAAACACTTAAATATATGCACACAGTAAAATACTACACACAGAATACAAAGGTACATATTGAAACAACTTTACTTTGTACAATTCCTGCCAACTATGATTAACAATGGGTTATACAGTGTTTCAGTATTAAGGTACTTTTCTCCTGGAGAAGTACCTCCAATATCCCTTACTAGAGCAAGGTGATGCTTCCTCTTTCAAGGCCGTTCCTGATAGCTCTGTCCACAGGATACAGGGCTTTTGACTCCCTTGCACAGCTCCCTGTCTCTGCAGGCAGCTGAGCAGACAACTCCTCAAGGAAGTCCAGCCATCTCTGTCTTCAGGAGACAGCCCTCCTTGCGTGGGTTTTGCTCCTGGTTCGATCACAACATGAAAAAATGTTAGCAATCAAAGATCCTAGTTTTGGCTCACAATTGTTTTCTCAGATACACTTGGGAGAAACTCCTACAGTTAGTCGTGGCAATTCCTGACACAGAATCTGCACAATCTAGAGTATCTGCCCAGTATTTACATTCAGTAAGTACGTTTGATAGGGGTCAGTGTTTTATTACTTCAAATTAAAGGACTTTCTCAAAAGTTCCATAGACAAATTCAAAATCGAAAAATTCAAATGTTCACCACAATACTTTTTCGCAATTCATATTTAATAAGCATGAAGTTATGGAGACTCAAAACCAATAGAATGCGGCGCGATCTCATCTTGCGGGCGCATGCCGAGGGGGGGCTGGGTGTCCCCGACCTGCATCGTTACTTCCAGGCAGCCCAGCTACGCTACCTTTTAGAATGGTCCGACTTCGGAGAAACGATGGCTGTTTCAAGATAGGGCAATGGCGGGAATGCCACTTTGGCGGGTCCCATTCCTGGCAAGACGTGATAGACCGGCATATATCAAGAAATCCCCCATCACCCGGACACTCTTACAAGTGTGGGACGCGGTAGCAACAACTAGAAACCTCACCTCCTTCCCGTCACCGATGACGCCACTGTTCAATAACCCGGCGTTCGCCCCGGGGACGGCCCCCGGCTCCTTTTCTCGATGAGTTCCACAAACCTCTGGAAGTTAAGGGAACAACGAAAAAACTGAGGAGACCCAGGTGAATCCCTAATAAAGTCTTGGCAGAACACACCGGTGAGGGGGGGTGGGGAGAGGGTGGGCGGGACGACGGATATTTCTGTTGGGATGGAGGGGGGTAAAGTTTGCGGGTTGGGGGGTTCTCTGGTGCATCACATTGCTTAGAATTAGCTTCCTTTGCATACATGGACGAATGGCCCGAGGCCCTACGGACTGGGAGCCCCACGCCGGGTTCCTTGGGAGGGGCAGAAAGGGTTTGGTGGAATGCGACTGTCCTACCATTGCAATGTACTATTTTGATGCCAATAAAAACAAATTTGATTAAAAAAAAAAAACAATTACGTAGCTCCAAATGTATAATTTAGACCATCCGGTTCAGAAAATCCAAAATACATGAATAACTCTTGTCAGTCAAAGTCATCTGTATTGCATTAAAATTTAAACGTGCTCTCAGTGAGGAAGAAGAAAAGGGAATTTGGGTGAGATGGGAGTGATGAGGTAAGTGGGGGACTGGGTAAAGGTGGTGTGACAATAACACAATCACAGTATAATTTGAAGAAGACCTTTACAGTCTAATACGATCCGTAGTACCCTAGATCTCTTCACACATAGGATAGGTTTCTCAATTTATTTTGATCCTATGATGTGAGACAGTAATGTGGTCTACGTTTCGACCCTGCTGGATATAAGGGTTATTCACGCCTCATTCTGGGGTCTTCATCAGGACATTGTAGTGTGGGAGCACTTCATGAGCGGCCTCCAAGTGACCGCCTGTCTGGGACCTTGCAAAAGTTCCTCGGTTGCTTGGTTGATTGGGGTGGTGTCTGGGCGAAACCGGGTATTAATCTCCTGGTTAGTATGCATAATGTCCGATAGTTTATTCCCATGGGCGGCATTATAAATCTGCCGTTCGGGTCGCTAGAAAAGTCAGGCCCCGTGGGTGAATCTGTGCACCGCCACCGTCGCTGCTCAAGTCAGACTTGAGCGGGGTCGAAATGTAGACCACATTACTGTCTCGCATCATAGGATCAAAATAAATTGAGAAACCTATCCTATGTGTGAAGAGATCTAGGGTAGTGAAGTAATAAAACACTGACCCCTATCAAACGTACTTACTCTATGACCCAGGTCAGGCAGTTTTCAGGGTATACCCCGTTGAAACTCAATACAGTATTTACATTCAGGCTGGCCAATCAGTCTTGTGAAATGTTTAATATGTTTGACTCCACCAATTAGATCTTACATCCCTCCTGCATGATCGATGTATGACTAGGACAGTCTTTGTTAAACTGATACAACAGGAGGAAGAGGTACCGTATGAGTGCACTGAATACAAACTGGAGACTAAGGCCCTCATTATGATGACGGGCGGACTTTGTCCGCCCGCCATCCCATCGGAAAAAGGGACCGTCCGCCATAAGGGCGGGGGTCGCGATGGTGGCATTAGGATGCGCCCGCCACAGTGGCCGGCGCAACCTGTAGTTTTACCATTGCGGCGCGTGGTGCCTGCCATGATGCACTTTGAAATGCGGGGGGTACCATAGGTACCCCCCATGTGCACCCCCCATCCCCCGGAGTCCCTGAGGGCCCGCAACGGGACCCCACAGGGATTCTCCGCATGGCTTTCCGTGGCGGCATTGCCGCCACGGAAAGGCATTCACATTGGCCCATCATAATATGGCTGGCGGTAAGACACCTCCACCATATATACCTTTTCGCCCCGATCGTCTTGCGACCGGGGCGGAAAAGCAGCGGACGGTCTTACCACCCGCCGCGGTCCCCCTCGCCATCCTGGGTTTTCAGAGCAAGGATGGCGGGCGGATCGCCCCCGCCAGGCCGGCGGTGGCTACCGCCATCCTGGTGGGGGCGATCCGCCCGCCATCCTAATGAGTCCATTGATGTCAAAGAGAAGTAAGTATGTTACATCCTACCGAGCAGATACTGACACTAGACTACAATAGCGATTCTGGGACAAGAGACAAGAAAGTTCCAAGGCCTACTTTCAGCTTAACTTGAGGACAATGGAAGCTTTCGCTCAGAGCTTCAATTTGAGTACGCATCTGCACAGAAAGGTATCACAAAAAAGATTCCTATACCCGGGCAGACAGAATAGATACAAGCTCTACACCTACCCTACTGGACACATGTACTGTCTACCCACTCTCCATCCCTGCTCACATGGTTTAAGGTGAAATCCTGCAAGAGTGGCAGATGTTTCTACAGAAGGCAGTAGATGTCTTTCCACAGAAGGCAACAGGTAAAAGACCTGTCCCTCTTGACGGGCTATCTCCTTGGAAATCTTGAATAGCAGTGAGGCATTGTGTATCCTAGGCTGTCAGGTATGATAGGGCTATTAGACTAGGAGGAGAGACATGATTTCTTCAACGATGTATTGTCTGAGATCTGGGGGAAGTTGGGTGGTGGGTTGATTGTTGGGGTCCAATCTTTGCTTAAGTTGTGATTCCGAGGAAAAATGTCAGCTTGTATTACACTACTATAGTCAATGCCTTGACTCCCCTGTGTTCGGGGTGATGTATAATCTCTATGTGCAAGCTGTTTAATTAACATATTTAAAAACAAAAAAAACTGTCCCTTCTACTAGAAATCAATGCTCTTACCCTATTTGGAAACAATTGTCATTTCTTCCAGTGAGGGAATGCACTCTGGGCCCCTCGCTTGACCTCTGAGTGCTTTTATGGGTGTTCAGTCCATTCACAGGAGAGGGCTTCAGTTATTGTCCTGTTCAATGAGGCAAAAATCAAAAACTCCTGTGTGATATTCAGGCACTTTACCAGTAGTCTACAAAACAGAAGGGCAACACACTCTCCAAAGCCATGCACGGGACATTTTGTTCCTAATACGCATCCTTCTATATTAGGCATACCAGAGAACTGGCACAGCTTTACTCTTCCAAAGAAATCTTTTCTTCCACTTAGGAAAACCAACTGTAAGGTAAATCACATAGGCTCTATCAATGTATATCACTTGTAAGACTTGACAACCATGTATCATCCTCCTACCTGTACTGATGAATGCGCATCGTTATTGTGATTTTCTTTTCCTTCTATAGTTTCTTGCTAAAATCGCAAAAGAAACTATTTGAAGTTAAAAAAAGACCAATGTCCATCCACCTAACCCTAGGTCAAAGCCATGTTCAACCAACCTTTGCCTCCAAACTACAAAAATCAAGTACGTTCGTTTTTAAACATATTTTCCTTGTAATAAAAAATTGCAATCTTGGATCAAAAATCACCTGCCCATGATTGTAGATAACCTATAAAAAATAAAACATACACACCCAACCACGAAACACACAATTACAATATCCAAAAGAAAATTAAGCATCTCTTGGTCTGGGCTGCCATAGAGCAAATCCATTATTGAATGTCAGACTCCTCTCAGAGTGGTTTAGATCCTGAGGATCATACTAACTGAGCCAGGGTGCTGTTCCAACATTACCTAAAGTAGCAGCCTAATGTTGTTGGTGGCTGTGACTAGGCATTATTTGACAGTAACTGTCAGGCTTCATTTTAATCCACAACTGCTGGCTACACATATTCTTTTTACCGCTTTCCAGTGTTGTATGTAGAGCAATGAAAAACAGTTCATGATCAGTTTAGATCTTGGATATGTCTCCAGTACTGTCTCACATTGAATGAATATAAACTGCCTCTCGAATCTTTCCATTTAAAATATATTGTTTTTGACAAAAACTTCATACGTGGTGCCTTTTAATTAGCCAAAAACACGATTCTTGTTGGAGCAAGTGTCTTCAAGTTATGATCTTGGCGTTCTCATATATTACCCTCTTTTCTTGATACATTGAGTCAGTGAAGTGCTACTGCCTAAGTTATTTTTTCACCTTATAATTATCCAAGATCAGTATGTATTTGGCTTTGCCTAATGGAATAAATGCAGGGACCACAGTTCTCTATATAAAACGACTCTGTACTTGCACCAACCCTTGCCTCGGTGGTTCATCTCCCATGACTCTTTAATGGACCTGCCTGCTTCCTAATGAGGGTGGCCTCTAAAGAACACTATGCAGCATATACTCCATTATGCCAGCAATAAGGGTATATTTCCAGGCATTAACCTCACTAGACAACAGCCTCATCACAAGTCTGTGGTTTACACACTGAAAGCTTGCAACCAGGTCAGTACACCACACAGATCCTGTGTTTTTACTTGGGGCTTGCATGTTTGGGAGGGTCAAACAAGTGTGCATAAGAACAGTGATAGCTGGCTATCCTATATAATTATTAGTCATATGACTTAGGCAAAGTTATGGACTGCTGTGCACATATGTAGAAGGCCGGGTAACTGCTTATGTTTGCAAGACCCATTTCTTAATTCCTATCACAGAGAGCCAAATTCTGAATATGGGCCTAATGGTGGTGCTCCCCCTCGCTCCCCCACTGAATACTAATCCCAGTTTAAATATGTGTTCCGCCAGCATAAGTAGCATCATTTCTGTATGTTTGTGTTACTCTTGTCACATGAAATGCCTGAAATTAAGTTATTACACCCCATTATGTAATCCTGTACCATTTGTGGAAAAAATTCACAGCGAATGCACCATTTGGGGAAAGAAATTACAGTTAGTGCATTGTAACTTCGCCAATGACAAAGCGCAAGTGACTGCTATTGGGGCTGGTTTTGCTTTTGCACTATTTAGCAAACAATGCATTATCAACATCAAATCACCTATATGCTGACGAAACATAACTATATATGAAAATCTCCGCTCCAGATGACTTCATCTCCCTCAACGCTATTCTACATAATACTCAAAATTGGCTCAACGACAACCACCTCATGCTTAAACCAAGAAAATTGGAATTCCTTCTCATCTCCTCCCTAATGACACACCCAAGATAGACTTATGGCTGAAGCATCTAACTTCCTTTGACTGCGCTCCCCACATCATTGACTCAGCAAAATCCCTGGGAGTCACCCTAGACAAACACTTAAATATGCAGGCGCAAATCAAAAATGCCACCAAGGGAGCTAATCATCAGATGTGTATCCTAAGGAAACTTAAACCCTTCCTCCCACAGACCGACTTAAAAATGGCGGTACAAGTGCTAGTGTTACCAAGATTGGACTATGGAAGCACAACTCTTTGAGGTCTCCCAAATACAAGCTGGCCCGCTGGGGGCATCGCTTAATGCTGCATCCTTCAAAAAAGAAGTAAAAATGCTTCTATTGAACAAATTCACATCCTAAAACATTAACTCTTGACTATGAGCCACCTATGATATTCATATACCACTGTCTATCTCTTTTGTATTGATTGTTGAATTTCAAATGTATGTATATTACCCCAATCATTTAATGTTTGATTACAGTGTATTGTAAAGTGCTCTGATGCCCTTGTGGGTCATGTTCGTGCTATATAAAACTTTATAAATAAATATATAAAATAAAAATAAGAGGATACTAGAATACATTTCACGCTAAAATACAGCCAGTTTTGCATTTCATGTATCTATGCATAATTTTGCAGAAATTTCACATAATTATGCAAAAGCAAATGATACATATTTTACACATACCTATTGATTACCCCATTACCACATGATCAATATCTGTCCCTGTGTGAATATTCCTACTACCACATGTGTGATAGCTTGTGGTCCCACTGTACAGCACACAGCCAAGATGGGAAACATTTTAAATAATGTTTAGGAATAGCATTTTGTACTGGAAGAATACCCTTTCTGTACAAAACCTATGGTAGACAATAATACACACATCAAAGGTGTGTGGCTGGCAGGCTCAAAAAACACCATTGCTAAATCTTTGTAGCTATGGCTCTCTGATGCTCTCTCTCCATAACGCAACGCAGTGTAGCAATTTTAGCTGCAGCACTGCATTACACATAAAACTGTTTGAAATTAGTATTCTAACACCAACCTTAGCTACATTAGAGAAAATGTAAACTCCGTAGGGGTTAGATTTACTATTCCGACTAAAGGAATAGTAAATAGCAACATATGGGAAATTGTTGGACTGTGAATGGGTCAGATTTACTATATCACATAAAGAATGGTCATGGGTCTGAATACAGCAAACCTACTACCTTTGAAGATGCGATGTCAAAAGCAACACAGGATAAAGATGTGTAACTAATCTTGGAATTCTCCTAAGAAATAAGGATACCCATCAGTTACCACACGGTACCGCCCATCATTATCTGGGACACCTTTTTGGACCTTCCCATCGTAAGACATAAATGATGATTTAGGACTAGGTGTAATGTCCTACATAAAATTATGACTCACTGTGCAGTCCTTCTGATGTTAACTAATAGTCTGGTGTGATGAGTAAAACAAAAATTGCAGTGCATATGAATGTGAAAGAGTGAATTTAAGAATGGGTGAATGAGCAACACTCCATTTATTATTTTTACTCAATTCCCCAAGATTAAAAACATAGCAGAAAAAGAGCAGTTTTAAACAAATATCTGCCCAGATAGAGTATAGGTCGACATGTTTCAGCAATATAAATGGACCCTATTGTCCTTGCCTTCTTCAGGACCTTTGATAATAATTGCTACTGCAACGTACAATGTGAACAAAATAGTGTTAACCAAGAAAAAAAGAACGTTATCACCTGGAATCCTAGGTGTCTACTAATTCCTTTCTGCATATGAACTGATTTGTCACTGAGAAAGAAAAACAAGTATTACTATGTCATGGTGCGCATCAAAAAACAAAGGTGTAAGTAAATTATCAGGTGTCTTATTATATCAACATCCTTATATTACAAACAAGTTAATTTCAGTGGCATTACGCTGACATTAGTATTCAGTGCTCATTACATCATGTATTTCCTTATCACATTGATGTAATTCAACCCCTGCTTACCTATTTTGCAGGAGGAAAAAGCCTCACCTCACCTGGCTGCGGCTCAGGGAGAGGAAGCACCGCTCTAAAACTTGAGGAAAATAAACAAAAACCAACGTCAAATGTTCTATTTCCTCCTGTCTGTCTGTATATTCTGAGTCAAAGGACTCCACATTCATTCATCATTTCATTGCATAAGGTCATTGTATCCAGGGATCCTATAAAGTGGATATACTCTTAGTCTAAGTTGTCTGACACACTGGAATCTGTGGATCTAATGGATCTAATGTCGTTTCCTGATGTTGTTTGGATAGGATGCCTAGTAGTTTTGTGCCGTGTCCCATTCTGATGTATAGTGGAAATTGCCTCGAGGGCACTCCGTTTTGACGTGTACTGTTTAATTCAAAAAGAAAACCTTGTTTGTACCATCAACACTCATTCAAATGAAGACAAAGACCCATTCCCAATCGATCATATATTGATCTATAAGCTTATCGGGTGGATGTTCGACTTGCAAACTTTAACTTAAGGCTTCTTTCTCTACTGCAGTAAGAGTTTGTGAACTTAAGTTCATCACAAACTTGTCTCGGAACTGGTCCGTGCTTGCTCCTGAGCCTTCACCTTGCTCGTGTTGCTCCTCAGGTTCCTCGTCGATGGTGGTGGAGGGCTTCAATGTACTTGTGCCTGTTGGTTTCTTCTCCGTCCTCTGGATCGTTCCCGGCCAAATCCTAAAAGAGGCTGGTTCGGGATACCACCCAGGAACTGTGGTGGAGGAAATGGTCCCATTTGTTGTGGAAAGCTGGGGCCACCGAAATTCCTTGGATTGGGTGGCCACCATTGTTGGTATTGGTTATGATTGCCCCCTCTCCATTTCTGTTGGTTGTTACCTCTTCTTCGTCCTCTTTGTACAACTCCACTTCTTGTTGAGGAGTCAGAGTCATTTGAAGATTCATCTGAGCTAGATGTTCCATATGTGGAACCCATTCTTCGACCATTTCTATTGAATTCCGGTGGTACGAATGAATCACTGGTATACAGAAAGATCATTTTATGTGATAACTTGGCTAGGTCCTTCCTGAATTTCTCTATCTTAGTGAATAGAGTTGAGTCTTTAAACTTTGTTATTCTTGTTTGTCTCATCTTGATTCTTTTTGAACAAGGTGCTAGTAATAGTAGTCTTTATTTGAGATTCTAAAATCTGAATCTCGATAAGGATCTTATCAGCTACTCTTTTGGCAGTTTTGATTATTAAGATTAGCCAATCCCTTGTACACCTCCAAGCTATGAGAGACCAATCTTTGAGGAATTCTTTATCTTTCAGGAATAGTCTAGATGTGTTTGTCACTATAAGTCCTGTGGGTGCACAGTTGCCCCGGAGATATTCAGCCATTATGGTGCCATGAATAGCTGTTCGTGAGTGAGATATTTTTAGACCAAGAACTTTACCCTATTCATATTCATTAGCACTGATCACTGGGGGAACAGTGTCTAATATGTTCGTATGGTTTGACAAAATCAGTTGTAAATCTTCGTCATCGAATGCTAAGCCTCGGTTTTCTGCCATTCTGAGAAGGCATCTAGGCTCATACACCTGGCTCAAAAACTAAATGAATTAAGAAAGAGGTAGCTGGACCTCAGAAATGCACGAAACACACATTGAGCTTGACCTACCCTGTTGTGGAGTCAAAATAAAACCTAATCGAAGTAGTTTGTAACGAAATGGACCCGCAGCCTCAACTGCACAAGAACAAACAAAAACGATACGTTGGAGAGGGCCCTAGGGAATATTTCAATCCCTAGCATGGACACAGCCCCTATTACTACTATATCACATAAAGAATGTCCATGGGTCTGAATACAGCAAACCTACTACCTTTGAAGATGCGATGTCAAAAGCAACACAGGATAAAGATGTGTAACTAATCTTGGAATTCTCCTAAGAAATAAGGATACCCATCAGTCACCACACGGTACCGCCCATCATCATCTGAGACACCTTTTTGGACCTTCCCATCGTAAGACATAAATGATGATTTAGGACTAGGTGTAATGTCCTACATCAAATTATGACTCACTGTGCAGTCCTTCTGAAGTTGACTAATAGTCTGGTATGATGAGTAAAACAAAAATTACATTGCATGTGAATGTGAAAGAGTGAATTTGAGATTGGGTGAATGAGCAACACTCCATTTATTATTTTTACTCAATTCCCCAAGATTAAAAACATAGCAAAAAAAGAGCAGTTTTAAACAATATCTGCCCAGATAGAGTACAGGTCGACATGTTTCAGCAATATAAATGGACCCTATTGTCCTTGCCTTCTTCAGGACCTTTGATAATAATTGCTACTGCAACGTACAATGTGAACAAAATAGTGTTAACAAAGAAAAAAAGAACGTTATCACCTGGAATCCTAGGTGTCTACTAATTCCTTTCTGCATATGGACTGGTTTGTCACTGAGAAAGAAAAAAAGTATTACTATATCATGGTGATCATCTCAAACAAAGGTGTAAGTAAATTATCAGGTGTCTTATTATATCAACATCCTTATATTACAAACAAGTTAATTTCAGTGGCATTACGCTGACATTAGTATACAGTACTCATTACAATATGTATTTCCTTATCACATTGATGTAATTCAACCCCTGCTTGCCTATTTTGCAGGAGGAAAAAGCCTCACCTCACCTGGCTGCGGCTCAGGGAGAGGAAGCAGCGCTCTAAAACCAGGAGAAAATAAACAAAAAACAACGTCAAATGTTCGATTACCTCCTGTCTGTCTGTGCATTCTGAGTCAAAGGACTCCTCATTCATTCATCATTTCATTGTATAAGGTCATTGTATCCAGGGATGCTATAAATGTAAATGTAAATGTAGTATACTTGTAAAGCGCACAGCTGCCCCAGCAACGGGGCGTCCTGGCGCTGTATAACTCTGGGGAACCCGTCCTGGCTTTCCCTGTGGGATGGTCCCTTGCTGGGAGTCCCCAAGGTGGAGCCAGGCATCCCCGGAATTGGTGGGGCCGTTGTGGAGATTAGGCAAGCTAATGCCCAGAGTTGCCAAGTGGAACCCCTGATTAGAGTAAGCACTGAAGCGAGAATTATCAAGTCCGCTGACCAAGGTCCACGACCCTGCCGAGTCGGGAATTGAACCCTGGTCCCAGGCTGACTTCTGCTCTCAGGCCTGCCGCCTCTAACCAGTGAGCCACACTACTCCGCAAGTAAAATGAACAATATTCATTGTTAATTATTTTTTATCATTTTTCTCGTTATATTGTAGTTTGCTAGATTAAATAAGAATAATTAAAACGTGTAAACGAATAATGTTAGTGTTTATAATAAACATTACACCCTGAATATTTAATTATTTTGGATTACTACAAAATGTTATCATTATTTTATACTTTTCAATTTAGTTGAAGAATTAATTGTTTTATTTGTTATCCATTGTATTATGGTTAAGTAATATAATTTATGTAATGTATGCTGTTATATATTTTAGTTATGAAGTAAGCTATTATTGGCATATTGTTTTCAATGGTTTTTAATTATTATTTGTTTTATTTAAAGATACCTGGTTGTTTGCCATAGACTATGTTTTTTCGACATTATAATAACTTTTTGCTCTCAAAGTAGCTAAAGTTAGAGTTTTTCAAGAAACCCCTTTAGAGACCTCAGCTACAATTGGGAAGGTGTTGGGCCCTGGATGGGTTGACATTTACTGTTCTCACTCTGCTTCTAAATGAAATTGTGGAAATTGTTGTATTCTCAAACGGTCATATTTACTTTTTTCTAACTCCAACCTGAGAAATAGTAGATAAAGTGTTGAATTTGGAGAGGTTGGATTTGCTATTCCCACTCCAACCCGAGCAAAATTGGGGGAAAGTGTTGGTCTCTAAAGGGGTTTCTTGAAAAACTCTAACTTTAGCTTCTTTGGGGAAAGTGTTAGACCCTGAAGGGGTCAGATTTACTATTCCCAATGCTAACTTAACGAAATTGGGTAAAGTGATGGGCTCTGGAGGGGTCAAATTTGCTATTACCACTCAAACAGTAACATCATGGTAAAGAAATGAAACATAGAGAAATACCAGACTAAATATGTAAAAGATAATAAAATAATATGATATTATACTTTGAGAGCAAAAAGTTATTATAATGTCGAAAAAACATAGTCTATGGCAAACAACCAGGTATCTTTAAATAAAACAAATAATAATTAAAAACCATTGAAAACAATATTCCAATAATAGCTTACTTCATAACTAAAATATATAACAGCATACATTACATAAATTATATTACTTAACCATAATACAATGGATAACAAATAAAACAATTAATTCTTCAACTAAATTGAAAAGTATAAAATAATGATAACATTTTGTAGTAATCCAAAATAATTAAATATTCAGGGTGAAATGTTTATTATAGACACTAACATTATTCGTTTACACGTTTTAATTATTCTTATTTAATCTAGCAAACTACAATATAACGAGAAAAATGATAAAAAATAATTAACAATGAATATTGTTCATTTTACTTCCAAACAAATCTAAATACACTTCAAAAACATATAAACATATTTAGGAACTGCTCGCATTATATTAATAAATTAAAAATGTAATAAAAAATAAAACAATGAAATAGTCTTCAATAACAATGTAGTTATTATACCTGTTTTCATTGTAGATATGTGTAAAGTGTTTCTGGTAACAGAGACTTTGTAAAGAAAAAATGCGGACCACCGTTAGAAATCATATACCAGCCCTATTGTAGACATGATAGACAGACTACATCTGCTCTACTATTACCAACATACAAATCGCAAAGTAAAAGAACATTGTTAAAAAGTGTACCAGTTTCTCAATTCATAATGATTCATTCATATTATGAAATTCAAACAAATATTATCAATTCTAATGCCTATTACACATTTTGTTGGCACTATACCAAAGGTTGCTAGGGGTTAAGCCAAAGACTTCCATTCCATGATTCTCAAGTAATTCTCTTTCCGTCATAAGTTCATAGGGATTTATATATTGTTACAAGCGCTGAATAACAATTGCAATTAACCATAAAGGAGCTTGACTTGTTATATGATGGCGATTTAAGCATAGTAAGTGCATAGTACCACCATCACTTGTGTCTTCCTCCCAGTCCAGGATTACCACTTCCAGAATCATACAATATGGTGTTCTTATCATGACGCAGCAAACACAAGGGGATGATGGACGAAGCGCTGAAACTTTTCAGAAATTCACTAGCATTCACTGATCTGGGTTGAATCCATCATCGTTCTTTAGCTCACTTCGCTACCCCAGTTCAGACCCAGCCAAATGCAAATCAGTTTTGACCCTGTTCGTCACGGGAACTATGCAGCGCAAACTGCCAAGCCAGGTCTATCCTGGATTGGAAACGAGCATCCTGGTACCGGTTTCGGGGTAAAACTCCTCATCAGCCAGGCTAGCTTTAATTCAGTGGCAAAGTGAGCAAGGGACCCACCTCTGGGCATACCCTGCCAACTTAGAGCAAACAAACCAAACACAAGCATCTGATGGACAGAGTGCTGAATCTTTTCAGACATTCACCCTCCGTCACAGATCGGGGTTGAATCCATCATAATTCTTTAGCTCACTTCATCACCCCAGTTCAGATCCAGCCATATGAAAATCAGTCTTGACTCAGTTCCTCAGGGGAACAGTCCAGCCCAAACCAACCCATGTCTTCCCTGGTCCGGAAACAAGCATCCTGGGACCGGTTTTGGGATAACATCCCTCATCAACCAGGTTAGCTTGAATACAGTGGCAAAGTGAGCAAGGGACCCACATCTCGGTATACCCTGTCAACCTGTAGCAAATAAAGCTAACACAAGGAGATAATGTATGGAACGCTGAAACTTTTCAGACACTCACCCCCAGTCACAGATCTGGTTTGAATCTATCCTCTGTCTTTATCTCACTTTGCCACCCCAGTTCAGACCCAGCCACATGCAAATCACTCTTTGCCCTGCTCCTCATGGGAATAGTCCAGCCCGAACTGCCAAGCATGGTCTTCCATGGACGTGAAACAAGCATCCTGGGACTGGTTTCAATGTAACACCCCTCATCAGCCAGGCCAGCTTGAATCCAGTAACAAAGTGAGCAAGGGACCCACGTCTGGGCATACCCTGCCAACTTATGGTGAACAAAGCAAACACAAGGAGAAAATGGACAGAGTGCTGAATCTTTTCAGACACTCATCCTAAGTCACAGATATGGGTTGAATGCATCATCATTCTTTGGATACTTCGTCACACCAGTTCAGACCCAGCCATATGCAGATCACGCTTTGCCCTGTTCCTCATGGGAACAGTCCAGCCCAAACTGACAAGCCAGGTCTTCCCTTGACCGGAAATAAGCATCCTGGGACCGGGTTTGGGGAAACATCCCTCATCAGCCAGGCTAGCTTGAATCCAGTGGCAAAGTGAACAAGGGACCCACATATGGGTATACCCTGCCAACTTATAGCAAACAAAGCTAACACAAGGCGATAATGTATGGAACGCTGAAACTTTTCAGACACTCCCCCCCAGTCACAGATTTGGTTTGAATCCATCCTCTGTCTTTAGCTCACTTCGCCACCCCAGTTCAGACCCGGCCATATGCAAAACACTCTATGCCCTGTTCCTCATGGGAACAGTCTAGCCCGAACTGCCAAGCCATGTCTTACCTGGACTAGAAACCAGCATCCTGGGACTAGTTTCAGGGTAACATCCCTCAAAAACCAGCCTAGCTTGAATCCAGTGGCAAAGTGAGCAAAGGAATCCCATTTGGGCATACTCTGCCAACTTATGGCAAACAAAGCAAAAACAAGGAGATGATGGACGGAGCGCTGAAACTTTTCATTCTCAGTCACATTTCCGGGTTGAGTTCATCCTCGTTCTTTAGCTCACTTCAAGACCCCAGTTCAGACCCAGCCAAATTAGTCTTGACCCTATTCTTATCATGACACCAGTCTCCTGGAATGAAGGCGCCTTGGTGTAGTACATGGCGTTTTTTAATGTTTTTTACTTAGTAAGTGAATGTATACAAAATCATGATTTAAATTGATAAAAGAAGACAACAAAAAACAATTACACTGATGAGAAATGTCAAGTCTGTGATACAAAGACTTTGATTACTAGTACAATCAATCATTAGAACACAAGTTACAAATAGTTGCAAACCTATCAAAAAAGAGATCAACAAGTGGTAGGAACTAACCTCGCTTACAAACTACACTGAGGTAGCAAGTGTTCCATGAGATTTACGTATACATGTTGTGCCAACAAATGAAAATCTCTCTTCCGGGATACTGAAGGAATTGGGCAGAATTCATGACAAAGACAACAAAGGGAACGTTGGAGATATTATAAAAGCATGCTAAAATTGATTTAGACTCAACTAGAGAGTAACTAGCTAAATTAAAATAGGAAACTAACAAATACAAACAGGAACCTTTAACAAAAGACTTTTGAATCACTTTGACTGAGAAACTTGGGAAATACAAAGAGCAGATTAAACAAAAAAAACATTGGATATATTTGAGGGACAAACAGGACTATGCGGATGGTTGCCTTCTAACTTTTGTGAGGAAGCATGATATCCCACGAAAGGAATTTAAATTTACCCTGGATAGTCAAGAAGTTGCAATGTCGGATTTCAGCTTGGAAGGGCAGGAACAACACCACAGAGCGTATCAAAACCTCTCGCTGTTTTCAGAGGAATTCATACTATTGAGAGATATCTTTTTTTTTTCAATCAATCAATCAATCAGTGAATTTGTATAGAGCGCTACTCACCCGCTAGGGTCTCAAGGTGCTGGGGGGAGGGGGAGTCGCTACTGCTCGCACAGCCAGGTCTTGAGTTGTTTCCTGAAGGAGAGATGGTCCTGGGTCAGCCGTAGGTGGGTGGGGAGGGAGTTCCATGTCTTGGCCGCCAGGTAGGAGAAGGATCTTCCTCCGGCAGTGGTTCTGCGAATTCGTGGGACGGTGACGAGGGCGAGGCTGGCGGAGCGGAGCTGGCGGGTGGGTGTGTAGAATGTGAGGCGGCTGTTGAGGTATTTGGGGCCCGTGTCGTAGAGAGCCTTGTGTGCGTGGGTGAGGAGTCTGAACATGATCCTCTTGCTGACGGGGAGCCAGTGCAGGTCTCTCAGATGGGCAGAGATGTGGCCGTGACGGGGGATGTCCAGGATGAGTCGTGCAGAAGCGTTCTGTATCCGTTGGAGTCTTTTCTGGAGTTTGGCTGTGGTACCAGCGTAGAGAGTGTTCCCGTAGTCCAGTCGGCTGGTGACGAGGGCCTGGGTGACCGTCTTCCTGGTTTTGGTGGGGATCCACCGGAAGATCTTTCGGAGCATGCGCAGGGTGTTGAAACAGGATGACGAGACGGCGTTGACTTGCTTGGTCATCGTGAGGGAGGAGTCCAGGATGAAGCCCAGGTTGCGTACCTGGTCCGTTGGCTTGGGGGCGGTGCCCAGGGCAGGGGGCCACCAGGAATCGTCCCAGGCGGAGGGGGATGGTCCCAGGATGAGGACTTGTCTTGTCTGAGTTCAGTTTCAGATGGCTGAGCCTCATCCATTCCACGACGTCTTTCATTCCTTCCTGGAGGCTGGCTCTGGCGGTGGCGGGGTCATTGGTGAGGGAGAGGATCAGCTGGGTGTCGTCAGCGTAGGAAATTATGTTTAGGTTGTGTTGGCGTGCGATGGCTGCGAGGGGGCTCATGTAGACATTGAAGAGGGTGGGGCTGAGCGAGGATCCTTGCGGAACGCCGCACATGACTTCGGTGGCCGTGGATCGGAACGGGGGAGGGGGACTCTCTGGGATCTTCCGGCGAGGAACGAGATGATCCACTCCAAGGCCGTTCCTTGGATTCCGGTGTTGCTGAGGCGCTGTATCAGGGTGCGGTGGCATACGGTGTCGAAGGCTGCTGAGAGGTCCAGGAGGATAAGGGCAGCTGTTTCCCCATTGTCGAGCAGGGACCTGATGTCGTCGGTGGCTGCGATGAGGGCGGTCTCTGTGCTGTGGTTTGCTCGGAAACCGGACTGCGAGGGGTCGAGGGATCCGTTTGTCTCGAGGAAGGCGGAGAGTTGTTTGTTGACGGTCTTCTCGATGACTTTGGCAGGAAAAGGGAGGAGCGAGATGGTGCGGAAGTTCTTGAGGTCTGTGGGGTCCGCGGTGGGTTTCTTCAGGAGGGCGCTGAGCTCGGCATGTTTCCAGCTCTCCAGGAAGGTGGCGGATGCGAAGGAGCTGTTAATGATGTCCCGGAGTTGGTGTGCGATGATGGAGTCGGCTTTGTTGAAGATCTGGTGTGGAAAGGGGTCGGTTGGGGATCCGGAGAGGATGGTGTTCATCGTGCGCGTGGTGTCTTTGGTGCTGACCGGGATCCAGGTGCAGAGGGTGGTGGTGGGGGCGTTGGTTCAGAGGTTGGGTGCGTGATCTGTGCGCCGAAGCTGTTGTGTATGTTGGAGATCTTGCGGTGAAAGAACGAGGCGAGTGAGTCGCAGAGGTCTTGTGAGGGTGTGATGTCGTTGTTGCAGGCGCTGGGGTTGGAGAGCTCTTTAACGATGCTGAAGAGTTTCTTGCTGTTGTGGGTGTTGTTGTCCAGTCGTTCTTTAAATGTTGTCCTTTTGGTGGTGCGGATCAGCTGGTGGTGTTTGCGGGTGGCGTTCTTGAGGGCTGTCATGTTTTCTGTTGTCTGGTCGTGGCGCCAGGCTTTCTCGAGGGTGAGGCAGGTCTTCTTGGAGTTTTTGAGGTCGTTGGTGAACCACGAGGCTTTCTTGCTGCCGGGTCTGCTGGTGGGGTTCTTCAGTGGCGCGAGTTCATCGGCGCAGTTGGTGAGCCACTGTGTGAGGTTGCGGGCTGCTTCGTTGGGGTCCGTCGTTTTGGTGGGAGGGTGCTGGCTGAGGGAGGTGGTGAGTTGGTCGGCGGTGATCTTTCTCCAGCTTCTGCGGGGAACCTGTTGCGGGTGGTGGTGCGTCGTGGTTCTCCTGAAGTTGAAGTGGACGCAGCTGTGATCTGTCCAGTGTAGACCGGTGGAGTGGCTGAAGGAGATGTGCTTGCTGGAGGAGAAGATGGGGTCTAGCGTGTGGCCGGCGTAGTGGGTGGGGGTGTCCACCAGTTGCTTGAGTCCGAAGTTGGCAAGGTTGTCCAGCAGGGTGGTGGTGTTGCTGTCATTGTTGTTCTCCAGGTGGAAGTTGAGGTCCCCAGGAGGATGTAGTCTGAGGAGGTAAGGGCGTGCGGGCTGATAAACTCTGCGATGGCTTCGCTGAATTGTGTGCGTGGTCCCGGGGGTCTGTAGATGAGAGTGCCTCTGAGGGTGGTCTTGGGGTCGGTGTGTATCTGGATGTGAAGGTGCTCGGCGGCGGTGAGGGAGTCGTCGGAGTTGGTCGTGATTCGGACGGTGTTTCTGTGGACGATGGCGATGCCTCCTCCGGTTTGGTTGACGCGGTCCCTCCGGGCGATCTTGTAGCCATCCGGGATGGCTATGGCGATGTAGGGGGCTGAGGAGGCGTTCATCCAGGTTTCTGTGAGGAAGGCGACGTCTGGTGATGTTGTGTCGAGGAGGTACCAGAGTTCGACGGCGTGCCTGTGGACGGAGCGGGTGTTGAGCAGGATGCACTTGAGGTGATTGTTGCTGGTGCCTGGCCTGGCGGGAGCGGTGCAGGTTCGGAGGCAGGTGAATTTGCAGGCTTGGCAGGTGAAGGGTTCGTGGTTCGTTTCGGGCTGGCTCGGTAGCAGGCGGGGTTTCAGCCAGCGTTGAGTGCGTGGAGGGTGGCGGCGTTGTAAGTCTGCCGTGTGGGCTGGCATTGTCAGGGGCCAGGGGTCCTGGCACTGGGCGCGGTCCAGGCACGGACAGGCGCAGGCGGGCTTGCCTTTGCGCGCACGCGCGGTCCCCGCCATAAATGGCGAAGTGGGAGGGAGGAGCAGCTGGGAGGTGTGAGCGGGGCGGCGGATCGGAGGGGGGAGAGGAGAAAAAGGGCGGGCCGCAGGGGAGCAGCGGCGGGGAGCTGGGGTGGTCACAGAGTGGGAAAAAGACGGTCGCAAAAGGGCGGCGAGGGGCACAAAGTACAATACAGTACAGAGGCACAAAGTACAATACAGTGACACAATTACAGGGCACAAAATATATACACAAAATACAGCAGAAGTACAGAGAACTTAGCAAGGGTAGCGGTGAACTCGGGCAGCAGCGGTGATCAGTTGGGCGCACTAACGGGGGGGGGGCCGCACGGTGCGTGGAGTGACCGGCCCTGCTAGCAGGGTCAGATTACTAAGGGGTATGTCCGGCATTGGCACCAGTGAATCCAAGTCGAAGTGTTTGCATTCATGCCACAGTGTGGAAATATATATATATATATATATATATATATATATATATATATATATATATATATATATATATATATATAAAATTTAACAACCCACCAAAAAACATAAGAAAATCAATTTACTAATTATTACAATTAATATAATTAAATGAAAATAACAATATAAACAATAAACATTTAAAGATATAAATGTGAATGAAAATGTTAAATGAATTAGTTTAACAATTATGTAACTAACGTATACACTAATTAAATTGAACGTTTAACAATTAAGAATTAAAACAATAGCAAATTACAAAACATATATATTTTAAAATATTTTCCACCCTACCCTGCTACAAACCCCAAAACTGCCAAAAAATAGAACTATTATACCAAAACATACTTGAAATAAATACATAATGTTAAATTAAACACTAAGGCCAACAACATGTGCAAATATATAAATGAAAAAGAAATAATATAAGAAATCATCCAGCAAAAAATAAAAAAAATAAAATGCAACTGTATTAAGAAAATCAATGTTATTAATAGCAATATTTTCAACAAAGCAAAACTAAAGATATTCTTGCCTTCGATTTTAAATCCCATGATATTCTTGATATCACATTATTTCTTTCACAATATCTTTGACCAACAATATTCATGAGTTGATATTAACATGGAACACATTGCATAGGTGATAGGAGAAATCATACTGTTGAAAGATAAATTTCCATCCAGCTTGATGACCATTTCTGCATTAAAGATTTCATAAACCCTTCAAATTCTGAAGATCAGTTCAGATGTTAAATATTTATCTAGTGCTCATCAAATTATGTCTCCATTCAATATAAGCCATCTTCTTGGCCGAGAGTTCTCTTTCTAGAACTGCATAGTTCTCATCAGACAAATAATGAGATATATTAAAAAAAACAGGATGCTCTCATTCATCGCGTTTTTGCTCTTGTAACAAAACTTCCAAACTGTTCTTTTATATTTATTTATTTATTTATGGTTTTTGTATAGCGCGTAGTCACCCTTGAGTATCCCAGCGCTGAAACCTCGAACTCCTAATGGGGGCACAGGAAAAAGGAAGAAAAAAGATTCAAAGAGAATCAGGGAAAAAGGAGGGTTTTGAGGGACTTCCTGAATCGAAGGAGGTTTGGCTCAGCTCTAAGATTTAGGGGGAGAGCGTTCCATTTTCTGGCTGTGTTCACCGAAAATCTACGGCCGCCTATGCGGGTCTTCTTCACCCTGGGGACGACAATAAGGTTTCCTTGTTCGGACCGAAGCGCTCTCGAGGGTCTGTATGGGGTGATCCAGGCGCTCAGAATGGGGGGACCTGTATTGTTCATGATCTTGTGTGCCAGACAGAGGGCCTTGAAAGCGACTCTTTCCCTTACGGGGAGCCAATGAAGTTTTTTCAAGGCAGGTTTGGCCGAAGTTCTTGCTGGGGTCTTTGTCAGCAGGCGGGCTGCGGCGTTTTGAGTTTTTTGTAGTGTTTGCAGGGTGGCTTCCGGCGCCCCGAGGTAGATTGCGTTACTGTAATCCAGCCTTGCTAGCACTAAGCCTTGAATAAGTAGCAGCCGGGACTGGAATGGAAGTAGGGGGAGTACTTTCCTGCATGATCTCAGGAGCCCATAGCAGATGCCGGCTGTTTTCCTGGCCTGTGTCCGGAAAGTAAGATCTGTCTCTAGCCACACTCCCAGACTCTTGACCTCTGTCTTAGGGGAGGGGGGGTCACCCATACAAGCAGGCCAGATGTTCGGAGGGAGACTCGGAGTTTTGTGTCCGAGAAGCAAGATCTCTGTCTTTGACCCGTTCAGTTTTAGGTCGGAGTCGCCCATCCATTGATGAACCGTGGACAGGCAGTCTTGCAGGTTGGAAGGCTGCAGCTTGGGGTGGGAGAGGGTCACCACCAATTGAGTGTCGTCAGCGTAGCTGACGATCGTGACTCCAAAAGGGGCGACCAGCTCCTCCAGGGGGGCCATATATACGTTAAAAAGCGTGGGGCTTAATGAGGAGCCCTGGGGCACTCCACATCGGAGGGGAATTGAGGGGGATCGGCTTTCTCCTTCCCAGACTTGGAAAGAACGTCGGGAGAGAAAGGATGTAAGCCATCTCAGCGCACTGTCTTGTATGCCAGTGCTCTCTAGGCGCTGGACTAGGACCTGATGGCTGACAGTGTCGAATGCTGCGCTGAGGTCCAGGAGGACCACTGCCACTGATCCTCCTGTATCCATGATTTCCCTCGCTTTTTCTACGGCCGCCAGGAGGGCGGTATCTGTGCCCTGGCCTGGTCTAAAACCTGTTTGAGAGTTCTTTAGGCAGTGGTTTGATTCCAGGAAGTGGGACAATTTTTTGTTTGCGAGCTTCTCCGCGACCTTACCTATCCAGGGGAGGAGCGAGATGGGCCGGTAATTAGATAGGTCTGTAGGGTCTAGTGACGGTTTCTTCAGCAGACCTTTAACAACGGCCTCCTTCCAACTTTGTGGGACTATTCCTTGGGAAAAGGAGGTGTTGATGAGGGCCGTGAGTCTGGCTGTGATGGTTCGTGCTATGTCTTTCGTGAAACGTACGGGAACTGAGTCACTGGGGGCTCCGCTTTTCGTGGCTGCTAGAATGGTTGCCACATCTTCTTCTGAAACTGGTCCGAATGCGGTTAGACGAGGGGATACCGGGTTGTCCATGGGGTTTCCAGATGTAGGAGTGCGGTCCTTAGCGACTCCCGGGGTGGTCTGATTAGTAGCAGGTAGAGAGGAAAGGATTTTCTTGATTTTGCTATCAAAGAAATTGGCCAGGTTGACACATTTCTCCTCGGCTGCTTTGGGGTCCAGGGGTGTCTGCGGAGGGGGTGGGACATGGAGAAGCTCCTTAAGTATGGAGAAAGTCTCTTTTGCTGAGCACGAGGAATTTTGTATTCTTACCTCAAAGAAGGAGCTTTTAGCGCTGAGGAGGGCTTGTTTATACGCCTTCATGGCAGATTGATAGGCGTTTTTGTCCGTTGCTGTTTTATTTTTTCTCCATGTTCGTTCCGTCTTTTTGCACTCTTTTCTAAGAATGTTCAGGGCTGGGGTGTACCAGGGAGCGTGATTGATCCTCTTTACATGTTTAAGTGAGCATGTTAATGGAATAAGGCTATCTAGGGGGTTGGTGAGCCAGCTGTTAAATTCCCTATCAGCGGTGTTAGGGTCAGCTGCGAGGGGGCCATCGGAATCCCTAAGCTTCGCTTCCCATTTTTCTGGATCTAACTTGTGCCAGCGTCGGGTTAAAATCCTGGTTTTCTGTTTGGGAACGCAAGCGGGTAGATAGGACCAGTGCATAGGGACCAAAAAGTGGTCTGTCCATGGGAGGGGGGAAGGGTCTTGGGTTTGGAAATTCTTGATATTGGTGAAGGCTGGGTCTAGGAGATGACCTTTCTCGTGTGTGGGTTTCGTGTTCCGGAGCTGGAGATCAGCTGACGCGAGGTCTGCTAGAAGGTTCGCGGCGGTGTGGTCTGCCGGATCTAGGAAGTGAAGGTTCAAATCTCCTAGAAGAAGAAAGTTAGGCGTTGATATTGTTTTTAGAAGGATGTGATCCATCAGGGTGTTTGAGAAATCACCTATTGGGCCTGGTGGTCTGTATACCAGAAGGCCCGATAGTGAAGTAGTAGGCGAGATCTGAAGGGTGAAATTACAATTTTCACAATCCTTGACCGTACCTTCGGTGATCCTGCAGCTAAAATGGTCTTTGTAGAGAATGGCGAGCCCGCCACCTCTTCCGACTGGTCTGTTAAGACAGCAGATTTGGTAGCCTGGAGGGGTTGCATTGACCAAATCTGAGCCGTTATTGGGGGTCAGCCATGTTTCGGTCAGAAATAAGGCATCTAGCGAGAGGGTTAGGGTGAGGAGGTTTACCTCATGTGCGTGCTTTACTAGTGACCTGCAGTTCAAAAGGCCCAGTTGAAGCGTGCTGTTAGGTTTCGTGGTTTTAGGAATATTGCAGAGGGGACATCCTGTGAACGAGGTGTCATCCTTCAGGATGAAATCACACTGCGGGTTTTTCTTTGTATTCCAAAGACGGAGGATGTCTGAGGGGTAGGATAGGGGAGGCCGTGAAACGGGCATAGTGCCAGGTCCTAGGGCCGTCAGGGCCCGGACGGGCCCAGACGGGCTTGCCTTAGGCGCGCCTTCGGCGCGCTGACGGCGCGCCCGCTGCGCCCGTCCGCTGCGCGTACGGTGTGAACACATATTTTTATGGGGTGAACAGGGCGGGAGGGGGCGTGGCCTCCAAGGGGGCGTGGCCAATCGTCACGCCGGCAATGGCGCTTCGTTGGGTTTTGGCGTTCGTGTGGCCAGGTGAGTCCAACTATTAAAATCAGAGGGTGCTCAAGTGACACAGTATTACACAACAATACAATTTTAAAAAGTGAATGAGGAGCCTATCTCCCGGCTTTCCGCCTCAGGAGTTTCAAGAGTTCTGGCAGGCGGCGCTTACAGTCAGCGCTTAAATACCAGCAGGGCGGGAGGGGGCGTGGCCTCCAAGGGGGCGTGGCCAATCGTCACGCCGGCAATGGCGCTTCGTTGGGTTTTGGCGTTCGTGTGGCCAGGTGAGTCCAACTATTAAAATCAGAGGGTGCTCAAGTGACACAGTATTACACAACAATACAATTTTAAAAAGTGAATGAGGAGCCTATCTCCCGGCTTTCCGCCTCAGGAGTTTCAAGAGTTCTGGCAGGCGGCGCTTACAGTCAGCGCTTAAATACCAGCAGGGCGGGAGGGGGCGTGGCCTCCAAGGGGGCGTGGCCAATCGTCACGCCGGCAATGGCGCTTCGTTGGGTTTTGGCGTTCGTGTGGCCAGGTGAGTCCAACTATTAAAATCAGAGGGTGCTCAAGTGACACAGTATTACACAACAATACAATTTTAAAAAGTGAATGAGGAGCCTATCTCCCGGCTTTCCGCCTCAGGAGTTTCAAGAGTTCTGGCAGGCGGCGCTTACAGTCAGCGCTTAAATACCAGCAGGGCGGGAGGGGGCGTGGCCTCCAAGGGGGCGTGGCCAATCGTCACGCCGGCAATGGCGCTTCGTTGGGTTTTGGCGTTCGTGTGGCCAGGTGAGTCCAACTATTAAAATCAGAGGGTGCTCAAGTGACACAGTATTACACAACAATACAATTTTAAAAAGTGAATGAGGAGCCTATCTCCCGGCTTTCCGCCTCAGGAGTTTCAAGAGTTCTGGCAGGCGGCGCTTACAGTCAGCGCTTAAATACCAGCAGGGCGGGAGGGGGCGTGGCCTCCAAGGGGGCGTGGCCAATCGTCACGCCGGCAATGGCGCTTCGTTGGGTTTTGGCGTTCGTGTGGCCAGGTGAGTCCAACTATTAAAATCAGAGGGTGCTCAAGTGACACAGTATTACACAACAATACAATTTTAAAAAGTGAATGAGGAGCCTATCTCCCGGCTTTCCGCCTCAGGAGTTTCAAGAGTTCTGGCAGGCGGCGCTTACAGTCAGCGCTTAAATACCAGCAGGGCGGGAGGGGGCGTGGCCTCCAAGGGGGCGTGGCCAATCGTCACGCCGGCAATGGCGCTTCGTTGGGTTTTGGCGTTCGTGTGGCCAGGTGAGTCCAACTATTAAAATCAGAGGGTGCTCAAGTGACACAGTATTACACAACAATACAATTTTAAAAAGTGAATGAGGAGCCTATCTCCCGGCTTTCCGCCTCAGGAGTTTCAAGAGTTCTGGCAGGCGGCGCTTACAGTCAGCGCTTAAATACCAGCAGGGCGGGAGGGGGCGTGGCCTCCAAGGGGGCGTGGCCAATCGTCACGCCGGCAATGGCGCTTCGTTGGGTTTTGGCGTTCGTGTGGCCAGGTGAGTCCAACTATTAAAATCAGAGGGTGCTCAAGTGACACAGTATTACACAACAATACAATTTTAAAAAGTGAATGAGGAGCCTATCTCCCGGCTTTCCGCCTCAGGAGTTTCAAAAGTTCTGGCAGGCGGCGCTTACAGTCAGCGCTTAAATACCAGCAGGGCGGGAGGGGGCGTGGCCTCCAAGGGGGCGTGGCCAATCGTCACGCCGGCAATGGCGCTTCGTTGGGTTTTGGCGTTCGTGTGGCCAGGTGAGTCCAACTATTAAAATCAGAGGGTGCTCAAGTGACACAGTATTACACAACAATACAATTTTAAAAAGTGAATGAGGAGCCTATCTCCCGGCTTTCCGCCTCAGGAGTTTCAAGAGTATATAATATTGGTGACTGCATGCCCATTTGCTTGAGTGTATTAGAGGCTCTTTCATTTGATCGTTCTAACAAATGACTATCTTCATGCTTTACTGTCTGTTTTAATATACAAGAGAGTGCTATCTTCACTTCATATGCAGTTTTAAGGCATATTCTTCTAGCAACCATTTTAAAAGCCTCCAACTCCGTTATGACGTTGCTAGGTGTGCTGCTGTTCAAATCAAAATAGTTGTGCATGGCTTTTCGCAGCGAATCTCATAATGGTGAGTCCGATAGTGCACTAGAGTCCAGTTTCCATGTGGGGATGGGTGGTCTCATCCTACCCCATCTCAAAACCAATTTTAAGTGGTTGTGGTCTGACCACATCTGCCATCATAATACGGCATATGGGGGCACATGCATCAAGCATTTTACCAGTCAGAAGCGGGCCGATTCTCAGAATTGGCCCGTTTGCGACAGGTAAAATGCCTTTTCCGATGCATCAAAGGCATTGCATTTGCAAAATAAGTAATTGCAATTTTTGCGATTACCTAATTTGCACATTAATTTAGGGAATCGCAACTTGCGATTCCTTAAATGCGATGCATGTAGCAATTCCAAAATGCAACTTTGCATTTAGGAATACCAAATTTCTATCAACTTCAAGTTGATGATAATTTGCCAATCCTTTGAAAAATGCACATGAGTGCATTTTTGAAAGTGCCATGTGGCGCACACACATGCCCTTAGGGCATGTCTGTGGGCCACATTTGCACACTTACCTTTTTTGGTAATCGCAAATTGCTAATGCATTCCCATTCATTCCTTTGGGATTCAATTTACGAATCACTATTAGGGAATGTTAAGAATTCGCAAAAATATTTGCGAATCCTTCATGCATAGGCATTTGCGATTACCAAATATTGAATCCTTAAAATTCGCTATTTGATAATCGCAAATGATTACCTTGATGCATGAGCCCCTTAGTATTTTACCACTGAGGTCATGGGTAGGAAAGAAATAGTCCAAGAGTGTGTACAATTGATGCATGGTTGAGTAGTATGGAAACTCCCTGATCAGCGGGTGCCCATTCTGACTGGCATCACAGACACTCCTGGCTGCCGCCCACCTTTGGAAATGTACTGTCACTCTGGATCCCTAGGACTCCGGAAGCAGAGGCAAGGATCACTTAAAATCACCCTCCCATAGGCACGGTGTATCGGGGTTGTGAACCAGGTCGGGGGTAGGGGAGTCCAGGAAGGACAGTTGATTTCTGTTAGGGGTGTGTACCACCCCATGGTTAATGGTTCCCCGTCCAACTGTTCCTCCACAATCACCTGACTTCCAGGTCAACTTGCATCTTGTGAATCACTAAAGGGGTATTAGGTGATAACAAAATTAAAACCCCATGGCATCAGAGGAGACTCCTCCGTTTAAGCGATGGAGTGTCACCCCACCTGTTGCGAGTGTAGCAAGCACACACAAATAAGAAAAACGGCATGTCAATGTCATTTTACTTAAACACTGTAGTGCAAGGGCAGAGGGCATGTCTGGTTGGCCAGCTCAGAAACAGCTGGGGTAATGCTGACACAGGCTCCCAGTCTCAAAAGGAGCACTGGGTTAGCCTGTTTCCAGCAAGCCTGGAGCTGCTCTCAGCATAAGAGCAGCTTCAGGATTGGTAGTAATGGTGTCTACTGAGCAGGAAGGAAGTCCTTCTCTTTCCTGCTTGTGGACGCTGATCGGGAAGAGAGGTACACACCCGGGGGAACATTGTATGGTGAGTTTGGTGCGGTAACGCCCCACCGTATTTTTTTTATTTTTTTTTATCCTCATTAGCCTTTTCGCCACCCATGTTCAAACAAACGACACGATACCCTCCATGGGCTTTTTATCTCATATACCAGCTTTACAGACCAAGGCTTGTACAGCTTACCGATAGATACTAAGCCTCTTGATTCGTACTTGCCGAGGACTCCGAGGCCATGACCCGCGGCAGCCGCTACCTTGTCTGTTTATTCCCACTATGAAGGAGGGAAGCCGCCGGCGAGATAGGCCAAGACCTTAATCATTGGATTATTATTAACACGTCTTGCTCCCGACCCTATTCCCCCCCCTTAACCGAAGTGCTGTAAAAAAGGTAACCAAAATCTGTGCTTTCTCCTTTCCTGATCCATAGAATCTAATTTGGCAAAATATCTCATAGCTTTCACCCATTCCAAGAGTGTTGGGGATATAGGCGACACCCATAATTTACAAATTTCTCTGCGGGCAAGCAGGACTCCGTAAAACACCAACTTAACGTTATCAGTAATGTTCTTGCTCTGCAAGTCATATCTTCCAGTAATTATTAGTTCAGGGCTTACCTCAATGTTCAGGTCAACCGCCCGTGACGGTATGCAACGTTTACAACAAAAATTTTACAACGCACTACCATTACAACGCAGGTATTACCACGCATACTATTACAACGCATTGCGCTGGGGGGCGCTCTAGGATAGGGAATAAGTTTAATTTTCTATCCAACACCTTCCCTAGTGTCCACAGGGACTGGAGTTGGAATAGAAAATTATACTTACCACTATCCAGCACCTCTAAGCGCTATGCGTTGTAATGGTATGCGTGGTAAAAACCGCGTTGCAAAGGTATGCGTGGTAAAAGTATGCGTTATAACGTCATACATCCGCCCGTGACAGGCTTTTACTTACAGCCTCCCAGAACTCCCTGATGTTTGGGCAGTCCACCAACATGTGCAAATCATCCACGTTGATGCTTCTGCATTTAGGACATTCCACCAAACCGGCAGCCTTAAATTTCGAGAGTCTACGGGGAGACCAGTATGCTCTGTGGATAGTGAACAACAAATTTCGCCTTAAATTTGCAGACTTAACTATTTTATATAACATAGTCATCGTTACTTGCCATTGATCTTCCGTAGCGATGTCCGGCATGCAGTCACCCCACAGAGCCTCTGGAAGCAGAAACAGGCCATCCTCCATCTCCAACATTGCCCAATACCACAGAGCAACTTCTTTTTTATAGGCTTGATTTGAGAAGAGTTTGTCTTCGAAATCGTTCTGGAGACCGACAACAACATCCGTTTTATTCGCCCAACTTTGTATCTGCAGATACTTGAATTTTGAAAACCCCCTCCCATGGTAGCTTCTCCTTGTCCCCAGTCAATCAGTTTTCCATCCGGAAATAGATTTCCCCAGCACTCTAAACCTGCTGCTCTAAGCGGCAAAGCCAATGCATCCTGAGACCAGAAAGGTGAACCTGGGGCCTCCCAAATGGGCGCCCTATATCCATAATAAGGAATCTTTATAGCTCTCCTGATTTTATACCAGAGTTCTGCCGCTTCCCGCAAAATTTTCAACCTTACTTTCTTGAAAAACTTAGGATCAGAAAATTTACACAAAAAAACGTCCTCGTTATAGTTGCTTTTCTTAAGCTTAGCCAAAAACATACTCCCAATAGCTGTGGCCATCGGAACACCCAGTAATATCCTAAAATTCTTTAACTGAAAAGATTATATCACGTGTAGGAAAGATCAGGTTTTTGATGGAGAGAGCATTCGGGGCTGTTTAGGGATGGTCTTCAACTGGTTTCAGCAGAACAGCCTCAAAGCTAATTCTAACAAATCGGAAGTGCTGTTCTTTGGCTGTTCCTTAGACCCTGATTGGCGGGCATGGTGGCCAGTGGATATGTGCCCCCCTGCTCAGGCTTCCCAGGTGGCAAAAAATCTGGGAGTCAAGATTGACAATAACTTGACGCTGAGATCCCATATCCTTGGTCTGACGGGCACTTGCTTTGGCATTCTTAAGATGCTCCGGAAGTTTTTGCCTCTGCTCACAGAAGAGAATTGAAAGATCACTGTGCAAGCCTTAATTGGCTCCAGATTGGACTATGCCAACGTCCTCTATTTAGGTCTTCCGGACTATCTTGTTCAGCGGCTGCAGGTTGTGCAGAACTCTGCGGCTCGCGCTATCTTTGGCCTTCATAGGCGAGCTAGAGCATCCGGTTTGGTGCAGTCGCTTCACTGGCTGCCCATCCGGAAGCGGATTATGTTCAAAGGATTGACCCTGGCTCACAAAGCGCTTTTTTGCTTTGGAGCAAAGTACTTGCAGCGCAGGCTTGTCTTTTATCGCCCGGTTCGATCTCTGCGTTCGGAATCTTTGTTTCTGGCCGTGGTTCCCCGAGTGACGAAGGCCCGTATCGGGGGGCGCTCCTTTAGTTTGAGGGCCCCTCAGCTCTGGAACTCTTTGCCTCTTGCCTTGCGACGTACATCTAATCTGCTCTTGTTCAGGAAGGGCCTTAAGACCTGGCTTTTTAACCTTTAGGGTGTCTTTTTGTCTCCTGTTTATGTCTGTTTTTATGGTGTTATGTTTTTTACTGAGCCGCCTAAATAAAGCGCCGGGACACTCTTATTGAGTAGCCGTGCGCTATAGAAATAAAATTTAACATAACATAACAAAGCCCATGAGTACAACATAAAGTCTGGGGCCGCCAGTCCACCTTTAGACCATCTTCTTCTTAGTTTCTTCCAAGACAAACGGGACCCTTTCGATGCCCAAATAAAAGAGCAGATCTCACTTTGTAGTTTCTTAAACCAGTCCTTATTAAATGCCAGAGGGATTGTCTCAAACAAAAAGGTCATATTTGGCAGGATCACCATCTTTACCAGATTCGTGCGGCCGTACAAAGTAAGTGGTAGATGCCCCCAACCACGCAATATAGAACCTATTTCTTTTTTGATCTTCATAAAATTTATTTTTGTTAATTCTGCAATGTTATGCTTGATCCTTACCCCCAAGTAACGCATCTCCTTTTTACATGAGATATCTTCTGTATCTAAATTCCACGACATAATTTCAGTCTTGTCCTCATTAATTTCGTAGCCAGAAACCTGACCAAACTCTTTAGCGAATTCATATAAACTTCGCAATGAATGCTGCAAATTGGGGGTGTAAAGGATAATATCGTCTGCGTAAAGACCTATTTTCTTATTTCATCCTTCTACTACAAACGGTGGTATGGTGTCTGCATTCCTCACATGCAAGTGGTTCTATATATAAATTAAATAATAGTGGGGATAGGGGACATCCTTGCCGCGTACCACGGTTCACCTTAATGGATTGTGTTAATATTCCGTTTACCAGTACCTTGGAAGTGGGAGAACAATATAAAGATAATAAAGTGCTGGTAAAACTCTTCCCTAACTTAAGGTGGCCTATAAGAGTCTTCAAAAAGGACCAATTGACTCGGTCAAAAGCCTTAGCGGCATCAAGTGCTATTACTGCCAGCGGGAGTTTATATACCGTAGCCATATCAATAGCTCCAATTAATGAAAAGGTAAGCTCTTTTAAGAATCTGCCCCTGATAAATCGTTTTTGGTCCTCCCTCACTCATTTTGAAGTAACCAAACTTAACCTGTCTGCCATAATCTTTGCGAACAGTTTATAATCACAGTTTAGTAGTGATATTGGCCTTTATGAGTCAAGATATTTAGGGGATTTACCCGGTTTTGGAATTAAAACAATGACCGCCTCATTCCAGGATTCGGGCATTGTTGCCTCACCTTGAAAAATACTATTATATAGTTTATGTAATACTGGAGTAATTAACCCTGTCAAAGATTTGTATACTTCTAACGGAAGACCATCTGGCCCAGGAGCCTTGCCTCTCTTTCCCAACTTTATAGCCTTTTCCACCTCCATTAAAGATATTTCAGTGTTCAGGATCTCTTTAAACTGGACTGGAAGTGGATTTACAAGCTGCACCCACTCCCTAATGGCCGGGAGCTCCGGATCCAAGTCCTCCTTATAGACCTTTGAAAAGTACTCATAAAAGGCCTCTGCAATCCCTCTACTATCTGTAATTACAGTATCTGAATCAACACTTTTTACTTCCATAATAAAGTTGCGTACCTGGTCCTTTTTCACCTTCCATGATAGTAGTTTACTGCATCCTTCCCCGTAGCTAATGTGTGCCAGATTGCTAGCTTCCCACTTTTCCTTGATTCTTTGGGCAAGAACTGCCACCAGATCTGATTTCAGCTCAACTAAATCAAGCATCGCCTGATCCGTTATTTTAGACTCCCCCTCAGCAGTAATCTTTGCTTCATTTTGGCGGATCTTCTCTTCCAGATCTGAAACCACTTTATAATACTCTCTGCGCTCCCTTGCACCCAAAGCTCCCAGCCTGCCTCTCAAAAATGCTTTACACGTTTCCCACACTGTCTCGAGCTTAACTGAGCCCAAATTTGCCTCTAGAAAAACTTCTAATTCCTCCATTAGCACTTTCAGACATTCTTGATCTAGAAGTAGGGTACGATCTAACCACCAGGCTGAATCCACCCTATCTGTCATAGACCTCAGGTTTAATGTTATAGCAGAGTGGTCTGAGATATGAACATCTACATGGTTAGTGCTTATTAGCTGATCCGTTAGTCTCAAATCCAATAAAAAATAATCAATTCGAGATTTGTGGTTATATTTACGGTAATAGTAAGTGTATCCGAGCTGCAGGCCGGATTTTACCCGCCATATATCACACAAACCAAACTGAGTCAGCAGTAACCTTACTTTATTAGACATTTTCAAATTACTCTGCCCTCTTTTCCCTGAACGATCTAAATTGTACTCCAGGGCTGTATTAAAGTCACCTGCTATAATAATCTTCCCTGAAAAATTTAGCAATTCACTAGCCAGAGTATCTAAAGGTCCCACATCATCTTGACTCGGCCCATAATACCCTGTGATAGTAAGCTTTTCCACTGCCACTTTTGCTTGCAAGATCAGCCATCTCCCTCTAGAGTCTGCTGCCATAGATTCAAAACAAAAATGCACTCCTTGCCTAATGAAAATCGCCACCCCTTTTGTAACTATTGTTTGAGGTGTGAAAAAGAAATGCGCAACCCACCTTTGAGTTCCAAAAAGTTCCTTGCACTCGGTGGCAGTTAAATGCGTCTCTTGTAAAATAACTATATGGGCCAATGAGTCCTCTAAATACTTTAGAATTAGCAGTCTCCTAGACCTTACACGCAACCCATTAACATTCCACGACAGGAATTTCAGCTCCGTAACACTAGCCCCACTCATCAATTACCAGACAAAATACCTTAGGTAGCCAGGTGGCAAATACGCTTCTGAGGATCATTTTTTTACTTTTTCTCCCTCCCACCTCCCGTCCCCCAAACCACACTCCAACCCCCCCTACCCTCCCTCTCCCCATTATCCCTCCCTTGGAAAACCCAACCGACCTACCCATGGCCTCGGCCCTTCGAGTGCCTCTGGTGGTGGTGCTAACCCTCCTAATGTTTCAAATTACATAAATTTTTGTACAGGCATCTTCCAACAAAATGTTTAGAGTCAGACGATAAATTAGACGTGTGCCTCATGAGCCATCTCTCTACAATGCTCAATAAATGTATCTACTTCTTCAACAATACGGAACGAATACATCTTGTTACGCCACAAAACCTTCAAAAAAGCCGGAAACTTAAGTTGTACCGTGGCGCCCAATTCCCTGAGTGGCTCTATCCACTTGCCTAACTCCCACTGCTTATTTGCCGTTGCCGGGGACAAATCAGATCTTACTTCCACCCTGACTCCGTCGACTGTTATACTTTTCTTTTTCAGAGCAGCTGACAAGATTTTTTCTTTTAGATTGTATGTCAAAAAAATAACTAGTATTTTTCTCGGCTTTGTCCTATTTGGATTCAACCTGAAGGGATCCCAGTGCACCCGTTGTATATCTGTAAAAATCAACTCCTCATCCTCTTGCAGCTCTAACTCAGTTTTCAAAAGATGTGCCACATATTTTTTAACATCAGCACCTTCTTTGCCTTCAGGTAACTTCAAAATTTTTAGATTGATTCGTCTTTGCATATTTTCCAGCCGCTCCACTCTGCCCTCCTGTGCCCTCTCTCTAAACGTAAGCTCGTCTATTTCTTTACGATGGTCTATTACAGTCTCCCGGAGCTGTTTTGTCTCAGCCTCTAATACTTCTGTACGGGAGCTTAACTCATTAAACTTGGCCTCTAGGAGACTACAGGACGCTCGAATGCTTTCTTGATTAGCCTTCGATATCTTAAAGCCCTCTTGCATGTCCCTGTCTAATTTCTGCAGCAGTGTTATTATGGGTAAATCAGAGTTAC
The DNA here is from genome assembly GCF_964261635.1 of Lissotriton helveticus. NCBI lineage: Eukaryota > Metazoa > Chordata > Amphibia > Caudata > Salamandridae > Lissotriton > Lissotriton helveticus. The sequence continues at coordinate 708,340,057 of NC_136061.1, forward strand.
CATGCTCGAGGTCTTCTGCTAAAGTGTTTTTCCCGGAGGTGTAATTCCCCATGCTCTCCTCACTTTCCCCTATCTTCTCCGCCTTGCTTGTGGGCCCCTCCACTGTTTCCCCTGAGACATTCAGACAAGCCATACCTGATGTGGATAAGTCCACAGTGTCCACTATCTCCTTATCTCCAATCTCTTGACCCAGCGCTTCCATGTCCATATCTAAATCTAAGGTTTGATACCTATTGGGACTCAGATGGGGGGACCAATCCAGTTGACCTTCTAACTCTGAACTCAATTTTACGGGGTCAGGTCTTAATATCAGTGTTTTAGGGATAGTTTTAAAATAGGAGTTAAGGGCTGGGGTTGTCTTAATCTTGTGCTCCACACTATGTTTCACCAAATTACAATTTTGTTTGCCAGAAGTTTTTTTCTTTTTCCTCAAAATACTGACTGCACAGTCACTCGTTGCTGCTTTACTCCCTGGCCCCTCGCCGCACTCCTCAAGATATATGCAACTTTAGCTGACTCGGCTGCACCTCCTCCAGGGACAATACCTCCTGTTTGACTCCCCTGCTTAATCTCTGCCCTATTGTCCTTATTGTCCTTGTTGCCCCCAATGTTTTTACCGGGCAGTACTAAGTCTGCGTCTACCCCCCTTCCGCGTCCTCCGACTGCTCTGAGGGCGATTTTAGCTGCAGCTCGCCGGCCTCCCCCTACCTGCTGTGCAGCCCTCTTCCACCCGACCGAGTCAGCTGCTCGATCCGCCGCAGCTGCTGCAGTCCCGGCCGACTCCGTGGCCGGCTCCACCGGCGTCCTGCTCCCTTCCACGCTGACAGCCTCCACGCCCCCTGCCTCCATACGGGACCAAACAGCCCGTAACAGAAGCCCGTAGAAAATGTTGAAAAAAGGACGACCCGGACCAAATCACAAAAGCCACTCCAAGCCGCCGAGTCTTAATCGCGGTTTCTTCCCAAATTGACAGCGAAAATCAGCCCTGCCTGCACGATACCGCACCACCACTTCTCCCACACTCACGACCCGCTGCTAGCCGGCGGCCATGTTTTTCCAGAGCACGCCTCACCGTATTTTTATAGCTGTAGCTGCCACCGCCTGGCATAAGCAGAGTAGGTAGTGGCTACCACCTGCCCCCTCCATCACCTGAGCAACTACGCTAGCTCTGTAACATCAATGTATGTCTCTTTCATGTAGGCTGTGTGCACATGCTAGCAGCATGAGTAGGTGTAGAATTTGTGCCTCTTGGAAGGGGTGACTATGCAGCATACAGTCCAAGTCAGGATATTATATTGACTGTTTCAATAGGTATCTAATGGCCACGTGCCAATAATGTTGCCGCTGTGCAGGTTGAGTGCGGGACTTGCAAGATATCCTGTGTCAGCCGGGGGTGGTGGGGTCAGCCAGTGAGTGTGGATAAGGCTAGGTAGGAAGGTTGTGCTACCATGTATATGTTCCTTCGGTCTAATGTGATGCATGAGGTTAGAGGGAGACAAAAGAGAACAGAAAGGCATGTGTAACACAGAGCAACAAACAAAAAGCAGTCATACTCAGCTCCTCTTCCCAAAGCTGTAAAGCAAAGGGCTACCAGACCATTTAAACTATATAAGCAAGGCTACAAGTATATATCCCTGAAGTCTCTCCTGTAAAATCAAAAATCTCCCCTTGGGAAACCTGTACAGCGCACCACATAAAATCTCCTAGCATGGTTTAGCGAGAGTGTCCAAATAGGGGAACTGCAATGCATAGTTAGGCTTTACTCCAGAATTGGATACAAAATATACCTTGTGGCAATAAATGAAGTGTGTCAATAAACAATCTGTAGTAAATATATTTCAAAATGTCTAATGAGTAATTTATACTGAATTACGTAATGGAGGGTTGGCAACATGATAACAATTGCTGCCATATATATGAAAGGCTCTCTGTTTATTTGTAGGCAAGAACCTTCATGACAGCCCCTTTCTTTGTGGACTGGACTTTAAATATCCATGCCATTAGAGAAAGGTAAGACATTAGGGAGTACACTTAGGGCCCAATTACAAGTTTGGCAGTGTGGGAGCGGACTGCCATGCTAGCGCACCGCTCCTGCACTGCCAAACCTGTGGTCACACTACCCATCAGGTTTCAAGTTTCCTTGTGTCTGGCAGGCTTCTTTTTAGTGGTCCCACGGCATTGTGCCTGAAAAAGGGCATTGTAATGGGAATGCCCCAAAAACTTCCTGCACAGCATGGAGAGTGAAGTCCATCCTGTGCAGGAACTGGGGTGCATGCACACACGGGGGCACATGTTGTGCCCCCCCCCCCTGCACATCTTTGTTTTAGGACCACCAGCCTTTCCATGAAGGAAAGACCTCCATGACACCATTGGCTGTCCTCAAACTTGTAAAATGCATTGCGGTGCGGCTGCTGCACCACCAGAATGTTACTGAGGCCCTGACTGCTGTGCCACCACCAGGGAATGCAGTTCCCTGGCGGCAGTGCAATGGTGGTACAACTGCCAACTTGTTATGGAGTGGTCGGACCGCCGGTGCGGTGGTTGCTGTACAACCACAGCCGCACACCTGTGAGTCTGGCGGTCCTCGGACTGCCAGACTCGTAATTAGGCCCTTAGTGTGATAAAATTCTAAAGTAAATCTATCAAATTGTGTCTACCTGATTTTTGGTGTGCCCCTTTAGCTCATAAATCTAGGGCCCCATGTGCAAACGGAAAGCATGCACTAAAAAGAGTAATAATACCCTTCCAAATACAGCCTAATTGTGGCCTAACTCCAAGGGCTGCTGAGAGTTTTCTCATTGATGCTATTACATGTTTGAATGGTAAAACATTAAGAACTTGTGAGGTCACACTTTACAAGCCCTATAGAACATATTCAAGCAGATGACAAAGCACTTATTGTTTTTACAACTCTCCACTTTCTTTTACAATGGCTGATCCATACACCTGTAGATACACATACACATGGTTTTTAAAGAGGATTACGAATATGGTATTTTTATATTGGCACGAAGGCACCCATTGAGAAATCTTGGCCTCTCTGACTAGTGAGTTGCAGTATAACTCATCAGCTTTACAGGGTCAGTCAATTACTATTGGGTGAATGCGTTGTGAATGTGAGACTGACTGCAAAGTATGCTGCTTGTCTAGAAATATGAAGAAATAGGCGCTAAGCCACCATCAAATATGGAAAGCAAAATCCATGCCCATTATGAACATGCATGGAAGTTTACATTTATATTAATACACGGTGTGTATGATATGAGTGTGAATGAATAATAAGTAATCGATGTAATACACAAGCGAGTACTCCTGGGATGAGGGTATTTTAATTAACTTTAATTTGAAGAGAATATAAATTATCCATTGTACTGTATGCATTCTGAATGATTTATGTCTTATATATGGAAAATATTATCAATCCCACTGCAACGTCTACTTACTAATTTGTGCGGAATCTGCTTAACATTGGGATACCATAGATGAGAATTCCAATACATCATGGAACTCTATTGATGATTATAGTGGATCCTCATCAGCAAAATAGTCCGATTTTTGTTACCTTATTCTCTTTTCCCTTGTTCTTATAATTCTTCCTTTATAAGTTTACCTTTTTTGAGACAATGCTTGATATTTGTCATGTATACGTTTTTAAATTCGTAATCTTTTTAAAGTAACTATTAATACATATTGGAAGAATATATATGTATTAATACTGTACTAAATATTGCGTCATTGAAGCTCTGTGCATTTTCTTCTTATTCATGCAGTACTTGCTGTGGTTAGAAACACTTTTTAACAGATTATCGTTGGTGACTCACTGGCATGCTTGATGATTTTATGTGATGCAATATGTAGGTTTCCCAAAAGGGCAATTTTTTACTTTACCGTTACTGGTCTTGGTGCTCCTCTCATTTTGTTCAAGACATAAGGTCTCTTATGCCTTCCCTTCGGTGAGAGGGAGGGTGTGCAATGTATGACAGCAAATCAGGTCTACACAGCTTCCAATGTACCCCGTCTTTGGCCTACTCCGGCACCGCAGGTGGGACTCCTTCATTTCCCCTACAATGTGGGGTGGGCAGCTGCCCTCTTAAGACTGCGCCCTGCCAGATTATGTGGGACAGCCCATTGGTGTGCTAGATAATGATGTCCACCAAGTTGGTAGTCAAGGCCAGCTGACCTTCCTTGTCAGTTTCAGGGTCCTCAGTATCCATCTGCACTGGACTGCTCCAGTGTGATCCCCCCACATCTGGCAGTGAGTGGCTTGGCACCACCACCTTTGCCACTGCCTGTGCTCTTTTGTCTGCTACTTGCTCCTTTGTGGGTCAACCTCAGGATCTCCTGTGTCACAGGCATTGGAATTTTCATCTCACCCATCTCTTGGTGTTGTACTCCTTACATGGTATCTCCACACCTTTTGATTGCGTCGATAGCCAGGCATCCGCTGGGGTGATGAAGAATTTGAGCGCATTGTCTGCTATTACTCTCAGATTGGTGGGATGCTGGAGTACATATTTCATACCCATTTGGCTCAGCTGTTTCTTTACACCCGCATAGGAGCATCGCGAGTTATGCACTTCCAGTGTGTAATCAGGAAATGTTGTTACCGGTGTGCCATTAAAGTTACAGGAGCCTCTAGAGCGTGTAAGCTGAAGGTTAAGATCGGTTTCTATAATTGAGGAGATACACCACCACTGGCTAAGGAGGAGAGCCAGGCAGAGGTGGGCGCCCCAACACCGGGTAGGCCTGTTCTATAAAGTAGAAATGTTGGGCTTTACCCACAGGATCGTGTCAAGGATTCATTTCTCCAGGAAAAGTTCCATGCATGGCCCTGCAGCTTTCTCTGGTAGGCCAAAACTCTAGATGTTGTTGAGGTGGCAGCAACTTTCTGCTTCCTGCACTCTATTTGTTTGAGGGTGTGGACCTCCCCCTGAAGCACGCTCTTTTGTGTCTGTAGTTCCAGGAACATTGGGCGCAATGCCGCAGAGTGGACTGCGTTTCGCCCACTCTGTCATCTAGCTTCAGATGGTCTGGTCTGCACACAGGATACTCTCATACAGGTCCAGTGAATCTATCTTCAGCTTCAAAGCTTTCTTGAAGCCTTGAATAGCTTGCAAGATCTTGTCAGACTTACTAGCATGCTCATCGAGGATACAGCAGACCTGCACCAGGGCGTCTATGCCAGCTGAAAACCTGAGTGCGGCACTTGTTCCATGTGTCAAGCTCGCTGGCTTGGTGCGTTTTGGCTTCACAATGCCGTGTGGAGCAGGTCATCCTCACCAGGTCACAGAGGTGATGAATACAGGAGTCGGGCATCCCACAACAGAATCAATTCACTAGCACATGATCAGTTGCTGGCCCCTTGGTGAGAGTCCCAACCAGTGAATGCTGCGGCTCCCACAAAGTGGGTTGGTATACTCTACACATAGAGAGGGCAGTGGCACACAGTCTTTCAGTTCCTGCCTCCTGTCCCCTGCGCCCTTCCACAAGTACCCCCCTCCAGTGTCTGTTTTGGTCCACCATTCTGTGTATCTTGCAAGTGGTGATCCCAAGGTGGAGCTGGCAAGGGCTCCGTACCTAGCCTGGTGCTGCCCATCACTCAGGGCTCACCTATGGCCTGTCAATCATAAATCCAAGTCCCCCATTGCTGTCTCATCAGAAGGGCCCCAAGATGGCCACATGCCCACTACGGATCACTGAAATATTATCGACGGTCACATTATCGCCTTGCTAAAATATCGTTGATTAATTATCGACTACAAAAATATCGACTTTCGATACTTATTACAACAACTACAAAAATATCGAGTCAAAAATATCGAGTATTTAAAATATCGAGTACTTAAATATCGCCTTAATAAATATCGACTACAAATATATCGTTGTTCATGAAATTACCCCTAACACTACAAAAATATCGACTACTAAAATATAGAGTGCTAAAATATCGTTTCAAAACAAATATCGAGTTCTTTTTTGTACCCTTTCATGTCTAAAATACCATATTAATAGTCTATAAAAGTCATTGTTCTATACAAAAAACATTTTACATATAATACCTGTTACTTTTATAACGTTCCTATTTATCTACATTTACTATACATTCTATTAAATGCGTTATATCATTTGAAAAATAATCTTTACATGTAAATAACATGTTAAATATTTTTTTCCACTTACACATCTATTTTATTTAACAACTAACCTGCTTTAATGCGGAAATCACCACATACCACCATTCTCACATCAACAAACACACCAATTAAATAAAAAAAATTCAAACTAGCCTATACAATCATTTCTTTCATCCTGCAACCAATCAAATCAAAGCACACAAAATACACATACTATAAAAGGGATACATGCATTATACCATTTGCTGCTGCTAACTCTATAGAAAGAAGATGCCAACACTCTGAAGATTTTGTTCCTGAACAAACATCTTTAAAGATCCACTTTACTAGCTAATTATTCAAGTAAGTTACAATGCATTATTTAGAAATCTAAATTAGTAGTGTACTATTTTACTTATATCTCCTAACTCTTGCACTTATGTAATTTTTATCTCCTCCTACTTTTCTGATAAAAACTACTACAAATAAATTCCTAATACATGCTCCTATTTCTTCACCTACAAAATCAGATAGTAAGTATATATTAATGCTCTGTTATACACCAACTGCTGTTTTTAAGCACTATTTCACAAGATTCATACTTTATTTTAAAAAAAAAATTGACAGATAATCAGCGATTTTCCTATTTCAACACTACAAATGTATAAAACTACACTAATTAAACATGTAAGTATATATGTTTTTGTTAGTAAACACCCAATATTAAAAATGATATTTTCTAAACAACATATCTTGCATATTACATCTTCCCTACAGATCCAAGAAAATCATCCAACATCAACTATACCAAAAGACAAGACTACCCTTGTAAAAAATGTAAGTATACTTCTAATTTGTCTTTTTACTTCCGAAAAAAACGAGAACTATATTCTTAACACCATGTTATGTATTTTATATTTCCTCTACAGATATTGTGAATACATCATACATCTATTCTACCTACAGCAAACAAAACTACTTATTTAGAAGTTAGTATACTTTTAAAGATTTCCACTTTCCCAACGGTTCCAAATAATTTTTATATTATTTAACATTTATTTATTCTATCTTCTCTACAGATCTGAACTTTACTACCTTGATGTACTCCACCAAATACTACAACTCAACTATTTAAACAAGTAAGTATATGTAATGTTCACATCAAATGTACTACTAAACAAAATTAAAAAGTGCTTTTTCCTTGGAAAAACGTTTGTTATGTGTAAACATTAACTTAGCATTTCTATATTTTCATACCAACAGTCAATAAAGATATACATACAAGACAATCCTTCAAAATACAGTTCTGCATTTGTGATTAATACTTCTAGTAACTGTAAGTATAAATACAACATTAATTATGTTTGCACCACAAAGTGAAATAGATGCTTTTTGATTTTGTTTCTTTCTACTCTTTCCTAGAACAAGTAAAACAAAATGACAGAAGGTGCAGAATTTGTTATGTCACAGAAAAATAAATTACTGTTATGTTATATGGGTTATGTTTATAATCAGGAAAGACAAAGTGGTAGAAATGTTTTCTGGAAATGTACAAAATATTACTCAAACAAATGTTATGGAAGGGCTACGACTGAGGAAACTAATGTGTTGTTTACCAGGGAACACAATCATCCCCCCAATGTCACAGAAATTGAAATAAGAGATGCTTTAGAAAGTATTAAAACTGCTAGCACACAAAGTGATAAACCAACAACACAAATCCTTAAAGAGGAACTGTTAAAAGTCCCAGCACATGCTTCAGGTCAACTACCCTCTATTGACTCCCTAAAACGCACAATTGCATACACTAAAAGACGCACTTCCACAACCCCACCCAACCCTACTACTTTTGAGGAAATTATTATTTCACCAGAAATGTCCATCACACACAATAAAGACAAATGTATCCTTTTTGACAATGAAAGCAGTACAAACAGAATCATAATGTTTGCAACTGCAAGTAATTTAAGAAAAATCCAACAGTGTCCCCAATGGATGATGGATGGAACATTTAAACCATGCCCAAAACCTTTTTATCAACTATATTCCATCCACGGGTTATACCATAACTATAACATCCCTTTCATTTACTGCTTGCTACCAAACAAACAGCAAAACACTTACACAGAATTATTAAATGTTCTCAAAAATGAAATGAATAATTATTTTCCAGAAAAAATAATTATTGATTTCGAATTAGCTATGATTAATAGCATTTTGAAAACATTTCCACACACAGCAATCCAGGGTTGCTACTATCATTTCAATCAGAGCATATGGAGACATCTCCAGAAATCAACTTTAAGTATTTTGTACTCAACAGATAGCACCTTTGCCTATCAAATTAAAAAATTGATAGCACTGGCCTACGTTCCTGTTACCGATGTAGCGGAACACTATAATTTATTAATTGACAGCACATATTACAAGAGGAATGAAGATAAACTAACACCATTACTGGACTATTTCGAAGATACTTGGGTGGGAAGGTTGCACAGATCTGGACATCGACGCCAACCCAAATTCCAAATACCTTGGTGGAATGTCTATCTTAGTACTTTAAACCAAGAGGCTAAAACAAACAACAGTGTAGAAGGCTGGCATAATGCTTTCCAAGCTACCACAAGCAGAACAAGACCCACATTCCATAACCTACTAGATGCTTTGATAAAAGAACAAAGCTATCAAGAACTAAGAATGGAACAATCTGTGACCCAAATTGGTCCAAAACTAAGTAAACAAACTAAACAAATGTTCCGACTACTGCAAAGTCAAGTCACAATATATCCTACAACTAGAGGATTAGAATACCTGTCATTAATAGCTAAAACCCTACTATAAAAATGTCTACAAAATATAATAATGTCTGCTTCCAATAATGCTACATATAAAAATCATAAACATTTGTAAACAATTATAAGTAATACATATTTGTTTAACAAACTTATCATAAATTTGGACATTATTTCTGAACAAATATGCAATATTTATAATTACATCACACATACACATTACATAAAGATCGACATTTCCCACCCAATAAAAAAAGTTTTTAAAATACTTACAATTTTTGTAGATGAAAAAGACGTAATGAAGCAAAATACAATCCATACAATCCATTACAATGTAGGACAATTCCAATATGGGAAACCATCAAAAACCCGAAAAATATGTAAAAATAAAATAAACGCTCCAGGAAATCCCAAAAACAGTAGTGTGGACACTTTAGTATTTAAAGTGATATACACACAACTTTAAAAAAAAAGGTCACGCATATCAATGTATCAATCCAATACGAAACCCTCCAAAAACCCGAAAAAAGGTTAAAAAAATTAAAATCCGCTCCTGGCAAACACGAAAAATAGGAGATACACGTCAAAATATAACCATAATAAGTCATACATTATTATCTCCGAAAAAAAACACGCTTCCTTCCATGTAGTTTTCATGCGAGGAACCGGAACCTGTAAAAAAAACATAGATAACGAAACCCACCCACAAATAACCCATAACATATGTAATTACACTCACAATTAACATTAACCATGTAAAAAGACATTTCCCAACACTTAAAATAACACTAGAACTAAAACATACACGACGCATCTATAACGACAACATTACACCTAAACTCTACATAAACAATTCATACATACACACAAAAACACTACACAGTTCGAATATACCCTCAAACATTACCATTGACTTATAAATTGTATGTAAAATTAACCTTACCTCTCTCCACACGAAGCAACTCCCAACCGCGAGCTTCTCCAGTCCTGAATGGAGCGCAATAACCTTACGAGGGAAAAAAGTAGTCCCCTTAACCCAATTTTGAAAAGGTATCATAGAAAACACAATGTTATAGTATAAAAATATAATACATACACATTGTTATTGTAACAAATTAATACACTAGACTCATAATAATTTAAACTGTTGAAAAAATATAAATTTCTTTAATATTAATTAATATATAGTAATTAATATATATTAATAATATTTAAAAAAAAGTATGGAACACTTGAAATAATAAATATTTTCTTATTGTGTACATTTATAGGAAAAACTTTGTGTTTGTTTAGAACTAAACATTATTATTTTTTATGTAAATAATTAATAATAATAAATAATAAAACTTATTTATTGTTATTAATAAAAAAATATAACCATTTACTATATAAATAATGCCCTTAAATAATGTTTTTTTATTTCTCTGAATGTATGTATTTCTGAAAAGAAAAGATAAATGTTTAAGTTTATTAATTAATAATAATAATAATAAATATATTTGTTATTATTTTTATTAATTATTAAAAAATGTTTTTTAATAATTTCTAAGTATTATAAAAGTATATAATTGCATAAATAATCTTTTACCAATACCAGATATTATTATTAAACATATTATTCTCATTTACAGTTATAAAGTTAACAACATAATATATTCATATGTTTAATTTTAAAACAACATTGTCAGAAATATGTGCCAAAAATTGTCTTAATTTGTATTTCCATAGCTTGAGCAAATATAATAATTGTCATGTTACTTTATAAAAATTTAAATTTAAAAAGTAAATATTTAATAATATTAATATATAATATTAACATTATTAAATATAAATGAAAGAAACAGAAAAGTAACTGTTATTTTATGTATTTCAATATAAATACTTGTTACTCAAAGTTGATGATAATAAATATTGTTATTGATAGAAAAATTTTGTGAAATAATTTTGTGTGACAAATTACAACATGTACATAAATGATAATGTGTTATTCTGCAAATACTACATTTCCAAAAATGTTCATGTATTTTTTGATTGTGATTGTATTGTAGTACACATTAAAAAAATTAAAAAATGTAATAAAGTTTTGTGAAAACATCAATTTTGCATTATTGTTTAATATAATAACACGCTAATGTACAATTATATGCAAATGTTTTGGACACTGACCAATTAATAATTGCTATTCCTACTCCTGTCAAGCTATTATCAGAGAAGTTGCAGGACACTGACCAATTATTATTTACTATTCCTACTCAAGTGAAACTAATATCTGGAAAGGTGCTGGACACTGACCATGTATAAATTAGAATAGCTACTTTAGTATATTGTTATTGTATAAAATATTGTCAAATAATCATATATATTATAATAATATTATGTACATATATTTAGAGTATATTTTTTGCTGAGTAGTACCAAAAAAATGTATTAGGCTAAAAATTTGCAACTTTTAGTCACTAAAATGTTTTCAATATATTTAAATATTGTTATATTTTTGTAGCACACTTTATATACACAAAACTGACCCTGAACACTAAAAATACCCCTTTACCCAAAAACTGAAAACTGTCCCTGAACTCAAACATATACCCCTTTAGCCAAGAACTGAAAACTGACCCTGAGCCCTAAAAATACCCCTTTTTCCAATAACTTAAAACTGACCCTGAACTATAAAAAATACCCCTTTATCCAAAAACCCAAAACTGACCCTGAACCCTAAAAATACCCCTTTACCCAAAAACTTAAAACTGACCCTGAACCCAAAAAATAACCCTTTACCCAAGAACTGAAAACTGACCCTGAACCCTATAAATACCCCTTTACCCAAAAACACAAAACTGACCCTGAACCCTAAAAATACCCCTTTATCCAAAAACTGAAAACTGACCCTGAATCCAAATAATACCCCTTTACCCAAGAACTGAAAACTGACCCTGAACCCTAATAATACACCCTTGCCCAAGAACTGAAAACTGACCCTGAACCCAAAAAAACTCCTTAACCCAAGAACTGAAAACTGACCCTGAACCCAAATAATACACCTTTGGCCAAGAACTGAAAACTGACCCTGAACCCAAAAAAACTCCTTAACCCAAGAACTGAAAACTGACCCTGAACCTTAAAAAAAACCCTTTACCCAAAAACTGAAAACTTACCATGAACCCTATAAATACCCCTTTACCCAAAAACACAAAACTGACCCTGAACCCTACAAATACTCCTTGAGCCAAAAATATTTATTATTGTTTAATTACCAATTAATTATTAATTAACAATAACAAAGAAGTTAATATATGAGCACATTAGCTGTAATTAATTTAATGTAATAATTAATAATATATTTTCAAAATTAATTAATTAACAATAACAAAAAATCAATAAAGAAAAATGTCTCTAAATAATATAATAAACAAAATTATATAAAATAATTAACAATTAATTACTAATAAAAAATATGTTACAAATATATTAAATAATTAATTTAATGATATTAATTATATATTTAATTAACTAATTAATAATAATTATTTACCAATTAATTAATAATTATAAATATTTATATACATATATTATTTAATTAATTATTTTAAATTACTCCCCACCCTTATCCCCTATTAACCCAACATCCCGCTCCTAAACATTAATTACAATTTATAACAATACCTAAAATATTTATATAGTAGCACAATACCTGTAAATAATTAAATTAAATAATTATTATGATGTGTTCCAAATTAATTACGTAACAATAACAAAATATACTATATATAAAAATTTACTCTAAATCATTTAATTAACTTATTAATATAAAATAATTGTCAATTAATTTAAAAATTTTATTTTAAAAATTATATAAATTAATTAACTAAATTATATTAATTAGTTAATTAATTAACTAATTAATAATAATTAGTTACCAATTAATTAATAATTTAAAATATGTACAATAATTATAATAATGAATTAACTAATTAATATAAAGTAGTAAATGTATTAATTAATTAATAATAATAATTTACCAAATAATTAATAATGTAAAATATGTACAATAATTATAATAATTAATTAAATAATTATTATAAATTAGTAAATTTATTAATTAATTAATAATAATTATGTACCAAATAATAATAATTTTAAATATGTACAATAATTATAATAATTAATTAAATAATTAATATTAATTAGTAAATTTATTAAGTAATTAATAATAATTATTTACCAATTAATTAATGTTAAAAAAAATTACAAACATATAGTAATTAATTATTTATTTTAAATTACTCCCCACCCTTATCCCCTATTAACCCAACATCCCGCTCCTAAACATTAACTACTATTTATATTACTATTACTAAAAAATAACATTTATTACCTTTTTTCTACATATTATCGATATTTTATACTTTGACTATATATCGATATTTTGTCTTGTCGATGTTTTTGAGTCGATATTTTTGTACTCGATATTTTTTTAACATTATTTCATTCGATATTTTTCCCAACGATATTTTTTTTTCGATATTTTATTATTATCGATATTTTTTACTCGATATTTTATCCATTCGATATTGTGGAGTCGATATTATGTCTAGTTACCGCCCACTACAGTTCCCGGATGGTGTGTGGCAGGCAATTTCAGCACTAGATGCTGTGGGCAGCCTGAGATCCTGTATTATGCACACGGGTGCAGCACCAGAGACCCCAATGCACTGGAAAATGGCCACCAGGCCTCCACTTGTTGGGGCCTCTCTTCTCCTCAACATCCCCCGTGCTGGTCAGCACCTCGACTTCACTTCTGTGTGGGGGAGTATGGCTGCATCCTGTGCTGTGTTTTATGGTGGTTGGGGCTTACTCATGGATTGACAGCCATGGACCTCCCGGTACAGGCTTTGTCAGTGAGGCACTGATTACTTGCCTCTGGTTGGGGCCCGGGCAGTCTTCACCGCCCTCCCACAGCTGCCTCAGGGAGTCACACAACCCCTGTCTCCACTCTCCCTTCGTGTGGTGCTCTGGCAGGTCTGGTGTTGTTGCAAGTTGGAGGTGATCAGAAAAGTTATGAGTAGGGAGCTACCCTTTCTGTCAGGAAAAGGATTGGGTCGACAATTGTGCAAAAACGGAGTACCTTTTCCTGATTGTACCTTATGTACGGTGTGCCTTCCCCTTTTGGGGTGACCACCGACGTGAAAAAAGACTGTGCAATGTTGTCTAGGTTACCAAATTTACAATGTAAAATATCAAGACCCTTCTGTGCAATGGGGAACCATATATGAATCAAAGACTTATTTTTATAAAAAATATTTGTGCGTTTATTAATAAAATTTTGTAAAAAAGATCATAGTATCACAATACTGTTACATGAGAAAACACTGTAAGATATATATTCAATTGATACACAACATTCATAACACAATCATTAAAACAATTCTAAGTTTAAAAACTGCTTGTATAGCTATGTTTACAAAAGACATCTTTATACATAGTAGTAGAATAATATCTTAGTAGGAACAAAACTGTCGACGCGGCATTTCGGTGCCTCTTTTATTCTTGCACCTTCTTCAGGACTCGTTCCCTGATTGGTCACATCTACAAAAACATATATCATAAAGCATTTCATTAGGTCCCATCTTATAGCATCGGTTTCACTTTCTTAGTACATAACTGATTTCATCCTAGTATTTGGTAACCTATACATTGATTTGTGCACACATTCGCTAAAGACATTCTTCAATGACTTTCACAATCTGTTATCATTACCTATAGACAGGTTGGCTAATGGGCAGGATAATAGTAGTGAAGTGTATTTTAATTACTTCATCACTAATGACTGGCTCAGGTTTCTTTACTTTCCAGGACAGTCCTGTTCCACACCCCTTTCCCAGTTCCTTTCATTGTACCTGCATAATTATTTCTCACGGGTCCATTTATTGTGACCTTGGGGATAGAGCTAAGGTTTCTTTTACTTAAGTTACAGATTGTGAAAGTCATTGAAGAATGTCTTTAGCGAATGTGTGCACAAATCAATGTATAGGTTACCAAATACTAGGATGAAATCAGTTATGTACTAAGAAAGTGAAACCGATGCTATAAGATGGGACCTAATGAAATGCTTTATGATATATGTTTTTGTAGATGTGATCAATCAGGGAACGAGTCCTGAAGAAGGTGCAAGAATAAAAGAGGCACCGAAACGCCGCGTCGACAGTTTTGTTCCTACTAAGATATTATTCTACTACTATGTATAAAGATGTCTTTTGTAAACATAGCTATACAAGCAGTTTTTAAACGTAGAATTGTTTTAATGATTGTGTTATGAATGTTGTGTATCAATTGAATATATATCTTACAGTGTTTTCTCATGTAACAGTATTGTGATACTATGATCTTTTTTACAAAATTTTATTAATAAACGCACAAATATTTTTTATAAAAATAAATCTTTGATTCATATATGGTTCCCCATTGCACAGAAGGGTCTTGATATTTTACATTGTAAATTTGGTAACCTAGACAACATTGCACAGTCTTTTTTCACGTCGGTGGTCACCCCAAAAGGGGAAGGCACACCGTACATAAGGTACAATCAGGAAAAGGTACTCCGTTTTTGCGCAAGTTGGAGGTGGGCAGCAGTCAACGGGCTGCGTATTGCACAGCGGTCTGAACTCGGCTGTGACAGGCTTTAGGTAGTGGGGGTGTCTTTCCTGTCCCCACTCAGGAGGGTCTGCAGTTGTCCAAAATTCAGCGGTCAGATTGCTTCTGGGCCTAACATCCAGGAACAGTGTGCGCACCTATTTGCGCTCTTTACACTGGCTACCAGTAGAATCCCAACTGAAATTTAAAATGCTAACTATTGCACATAGCGCTCTCTATGGGCTGGGTCCCATCTACTTGCAGAAGAAGTTTGCTTTTTATACACCAGGAAGACAGCTGTGCTTGTCTGGCCAGCTGCTGATGCAGACCCCTCGATTTTTCCGCCAAAGTCTTGGCGGGTGCTCCTTTGTGTGCAAAGCCAGCATAGCTTGGAATATGCTGCCTTTGGCTCTTCGTGCCAATCAGGACCCATTGCTGTTTAAGAAAAAGCTGAAAACGTTGTTTTAGCCTCTGTTTTGCGTATATTGAGCTCTTTCTGTAGTTAGCCCCGGGACACTTTCGAGTAGCTGTGCGCTCTAGAAATTAAATATAACATAACATAACATGATCTGACTTAAGCTACAAGGTCAAGAGCTCAATCTTTCTTGGGTAGAAAAGAACATAGTCCACATTTTTTTATGTAAATAAGCCTTCAGTATCTCCCTACTTCCCTCAGTTAAGGAATAAATACATTCAAAAGGAACAATAGCGTAAGAGTCACTTGCTATAGTATAATCTTATTCAATATGAGGGAAAATGAACAAACTTTAGGTTTAGAAAAAAACAGAATATAAACTTGGAATAGCAGTAGCACAGAAGTTTGGTTAGTCAATGTTAAATTAGATATGAAGTTCTTCATCTCGTCACTCGAAGACCAATACCTTCTTAAATCTAACAATGATCATGAGAAAAAAGTGACATGAATGTATTATTTGAGTAGACCAAGTGGCATACTGATTATGCTTCATTGACCATGTGATTCTAAAAATTGTAGTGGGATTGGAATAGTTGGTAGGGTCAAAATACATTAACAACCTTTACTTATTCTATTCTCATAACAGTTGACAGAAGGAACAAATGATTATCACTATATGTCTCAGAAGACCCAGTATAAGAAAGCCAACACACTCACGGTTTTTTCTCAGAGGATGATTGAGTTACTCTAGCCTTCCCCTAGGCTTTTCAGCACAAGCGCGAATCATATGTCCAACATCCCGCCGTATTGATGTAGTGCTCCCAGTCGTTTGCACCCTCTAACAGACAAGATTAAGAAGTTGTGGAAAAGTTAGCATATTTTCCTCTGAAATACTCTCTTTCCTTTCTTTCTCTTGTAAATTATGTTCAATCAACATTTGCAATCTCCGGTAAACTCTAGGGGTGGGCGGAATTAGCATAGTCACGCAAAAGTTCCACGAACAGGCAGAATTGATTGTTCCAACCGTTCGCAATGCTTTTTTCCTGTTCGTGAATGCTGTTTGCGTGCTCGGGGAGAAATATCTCGCGAACACGCAGTTTGAAAGTTCGAACTAGCAAAATATTCACCGAAGCCGAGGATCGCGGAATGTTTGGCAATTCCACGTTCTCTGTGGAATGCGAAATTACCCAAATTCCGCAAATTCCAAGAGCGGAACAGAATTTACAACCCCGGCCTAGTAAACTCTCAGCACAGATGTACATTTAGATATAACGAGGATTACGTTCTACTGACGTCCCAAAACTCAACCATATGCTCAGAAACATTGGAAAAATCAGGTGGTAGCCGTCCTGTGATCTACATGCATTCATAACTGTCCTGGTGCACTTTTAGAGAGGTTCTCATTTTCATTTGCACCATTATTATAGCCAGTGGTATATTCAAATCAATATTTTAAAAAAGCATGCAATTTAGACCTTGTTCTAGTGGAAGAGCACTTGTGATCTATGTGAAATAAAATTAATTACTTGTCATTTGTGGCAAAGTTATGTGAATATGATTGTGCTAAAAAAAATAGCAAAACACCTGTACGAATACAACTTTGTAAGCATTTTGAGGATTGGATAAAAACAGTCCGTTTCTTGGTAGATCTCCCTAAAATAGGAGAATCAATTTTGACTTCACCTCATTGCACGGTACTTGCCTTTAAACTTAGTGGTAAGTCTTTTCAACAGTTTTAAGTCATTTGAGAGCAAGAAAACAGAATTTCCATTATCCATTTTACGAAGGACCCATGAGGAGCGCAACACAACAGACAAAAGGAATGCTTGTATGTGAGGAACACACCAGCTTAGCGCACTGGAGCATGGGAGCAGTAAGAACTTCTCTCACCATCGTTGCCCACATTGGTGAGTTTATTCAATACAACTACAGTGACTTTTGGATAAAAAGCCATTTAAAAAAAGGAACTGTGAAACTAGTGTTCCTTTTCTGGAAAACAAATGGTCTCCACAATTTATGTGTATGCTCAAAATATGAGTGCTTTCCAATAATTGTTTGTCAATGGTCACTGTACATAGAATGGGCAGAACTGCAGTAAACAAAGAACTGCAGGGACTAGTGTCAAGGTCTGGGTTGTGTTGTATTTTTAACACTTGAATTAGGTTTGTGTACTTGATACATCAGTGAGTAATTGACTTGTTGATAGAGACTGAGATGTATGTGTATTCATGATTGTTCTTAGGGAAGCAGGGATTAATGTGTATTCATGATTGTTCTTAGAGAAGCAGGGATTAAATGGAAATATTCAAGTGCATAAATCATATTGTGGGTTGTGCTTGGTTTAACAGGGAATCATTGTCATGAAAATGTTATTGCTGTGCAGAGAAAGATTTTATTAATGCAAGAGAAAACCATTAAACACAGAAAACTATGTGAAGGGCACTAATCAGGGACTTCACAAAACTCTTTACGCGTGGCCTCTTCTGATATTTTTGCGTGGTTGAAGGCCAAGCCTGTTACCTTTACGGACTCTGACTTCCTGCCTATCCCTGACAGTTTGCACCACATACAATACTTGTTCTTGGTGTGGATTTAAAATATGACTTACAATAGGCAAATTGATGGATTCTCATAACTGTAACAGGAGTGGCCAGTGAAAGGTTCTGCAACCTTGATGCACACTCCCCAGCTAGCACTTTTTTTGATATCCACAATGCATGAAGAACGTAATTGTTTAACTTATCTTTGTGCCTAAAATATGCCATAGGCATGATCTGTGCAGAGAGTCATTACCCTTCTTTTTTCTAAATATATGTTGAAAGTGGTGGCATGATACCTACAATACCGTTGATGATATGTCAACCATGTTTCACTTCTGGAAAGGTTCTAGCGCAGGGCTGCAATCTCCTGACTGGTGCTCATCGGCCTCGGCAAACAAAAAAAATCAGAAATGGATCAATGGAAACCATCCTGTAGCATGCGACATTCCTCAAGGATTTTCCTTGTTTGTTTTCTTTACAACATCTAGTTAGGCCCTCTGGCCGGCTTTCTTGACTAGTGCATGGGAACTTCTGAGTACATGCCAATTACATGCAAATCTACTTCTCCCTTGAAAACTGTCCAAAGAATCAATCTAGTAAGGATTATTGTGTGCTGGGCTTGGTCCACCGGGTAAATGACAACTTCATGTGAACAAATAGTGCCAAGACTGAGATTCTAGAGATCGGCACTTAGAAGCCCAGCATACCACCATTAGCTTGGCCTACAACCCTTAGTAAGCCTCCCTCTACTTCAAGACAAATGAGGAACCTGGGAACTCTTTTCGACACTGACTTCACATCTGGCCCTCAATTCAATGATGAGGCAATGCGTGTGTTAGAAATGGGATCTCAGGTTGGCTAAGGCTGGCACCAAAGCCAGGCAGAGACCACCACTCTAGTCAGTGCAAGGGAGTTGCACCCCCTTGGGAGCTTGGCACAGGCAGTCAGGCTTATCCCGGAGGCCATGTGTAAAGCATTTGCGCACGCACACAGCAGCAACATTCCAGGCACACTACAAAAGGAACTTCACACAAGGTTATATCAAGAATAGCCTTTGTATTCTCATAACACATTAGAATAGTACTCACATAATATACATGGTGCCACCCGGCCCTAGGTCATATCTACAAGGGATTGTATACACCTGATAGGGCCCACTGGACCACTGTCAGAACCATCACAAAGCGAACTTAGTACAAGTAAGACATATCATAAACGTACAACCAGTGATCACTGGTAACCACTGTCCTCAGCATCAGCCTGTAACATAAACCACATTATGCACAGTATAACATTAGGCGCGAATTACATTCTGTGCAAACCCCACCAGCATAAACACATTATGCAATCATCTCATAAGTCTAAACGTAGTACACACTAACCTCCTAAGTATAACTCACATTAGGAAATAATCTCAGTGGAACATAATCTCACTAGCATAAACCATAATATGCAAACAAATTCATAATCATAAACCACATTTAAAGGTATAAAACGCAGTAGATTATCACATTTTCTAATATTGCATAAATCACTGACCTCCTGGCCAACTGGCCTTCTAAAAAGGGGCTGAAACGCCCTGTGTCCATAATGTCAGGGCCTCTGCCTATGCAGCGAAAGTCAAGGGTGAGCACTGCGCAAACCTAAACGCAGCAGCTGGCACTAAGTGCTGC
This sequence comes from Lissotriton helveticus, assembly GCF_964261635.1. Taxonomy (NCBI): domain Eukaryota; kingdom Metazoa; phylum Chordata; class Amphibia; order Caudata; family Salamandridae; genus Lissotriton; species Lissotriton helveticus. The sequence continues at coordinate 708,360,220 of NC_136061.1, forward strand.
GCAGCTGTGAATGAAGGAAAGGCCTGGTCACTCAAGGTGACCTCTGAATCAATGAGCAAAACATTGCAGCTGCCCGCGCTGGTGTGGTGCAGCTGAGGATCAACAAACTAAAGGGGCCCTAGCACATCTGTGCCTCTTCCGCCCCACTGGGCTTCTCTAAGTCGAATTGCCCCCAAAACGCTGCAGGCATGGCACTGGCGCTACACGTGACCTCTAAGCCCCCACTGGGGCTCTGTGAGCCAAGAACTGCCATGTAACTGACTAGCCTGCACACCTACCTAGTTTCAACCAATTCTTCAAAGTATAAATCAAGCTAGGGTGTATATGGGAGCTATCCCAGTATGAATTGTGCCCACAATCCCTTGTACAACAGCTCTGTAAGGACCTGGTAAAACCAGGTCTGACTGGGAGCTCAACCTAAGTCCATTCAAGGTTTCACAATAGTATAAACAAATTTGTATATCACTTGTCCCAATTTAAACATGATGTACCATGCAAAGGTTCTGGTTCAAAATATTCGTTTTTTACTGTGCATAATAAAACATATTCATGAAGTTTAAACAAATCTGGAGATTGTGATTTAATCAAATACGCTTTGGCTTAATACATTGTTAATTCACATATATATATATCATTCCTTGCGTCTTTTCAAAAATACATGAATAAATGATAAACATCAAAACAAATCCCAATGCATTTCGGGTCATTACTGGACCCTTCTTCAGGGGTTGATCCTTTCCAATCGGTATTGATCCTTGATATTCAATAAGTGTTCAATTTGTAAGCACTTCAAAGTTGTGTTTCAGACACTGTGAAAATAGTAATCGCCATAATGGGAATGTAAGTATTTAAAGTAAAAGTCACAACTGTGTTGTATCAAGTGTGATTAATAATAAGGAGTTAAAATAAAGAAATAGGATAGTGAGGGTACTGTAAAACTACCAAGTAAAGGTGGAAATGTGAATGGAAACTCCTTAAAAACAGTTAACCGTAACTGTGCTGAAATACCGTCATGTTAGAAAAAAACCTATTACCACATATGAATTTGCCATTCACCAACCACCAAGTGATGGAGAAACTACAAACCAAGTGCGACTCGTGTAAGAAATACCGGCTTACCCTACAAGCAGAAACAATTGTGGACGTTCTCAAGGATTCAACGAAAGTATCCGGTTCTGAAAATTACGTATATACATATGTCAATCAAACAGTGACTTAAGAAAAGAGACGTCTCCAAACCACAATATTTATCCGCTGGCTTACCAAAAGACGAGTGTTGTGAGTGAAAATTCCATAGTCCCCGCAAACTGCGGTGCATCAAAAAACACGGTGGCCAGAAACTCCCTGTAATGTAAAGGGGCGAGTACATAAGTAACCCGCCTGTGTTTTACCCATGTGATGCAAAATCACAAGAAGCGGAAAGCCAAGAACTGCCCCCATCGTTGCAGCTGCCCTCTGTCTAGTGGGGCAGCTGTGAGCACTGACAATGTGCCCCGAAGCAGGCACCAATAATGCTCATGGGAGCCCCACAGGGCTCTCTCAGCAAAACATGCCCCATTGTTGGAGCGGCTCGCAATGGCGGGTCCGCTCAGGCACCAACACTGTGCCCCACTACTCACTGGGGCTTTTTTTTACACAAATAGGCCAATAACGTTGGAGCGGCCTGCAATGGCGGGTCCGCTCATGACAAAAAAAAAGAAGCCTGCAATGGATCCGGCCCAGCCCGCACTCACCGGGCTGCCTCGGGGATTCCTGGCTCCTCCGGCTGCTCCTCTCTCGTCGGGGAGGCTGGGTCTCCTCTTCACCCGGTCCCTCTCCTGGGGGCCGGGACTTCTCCAAGGCGGCGGGGGCAGGCACCGGTAATGTGCCTCGGGCCCCCATTGCCGTAATCATCAAATGCGGCAACACGCGGGGCTCTCCCTTGCACAAGGGAGCCCCGGTCTCTTTATGGCTGCCACTTCCTTCTTCTGGCCGCTGCATTGATGGGGCGCTCCCTCACACATGGGAGCCCCGCCGCATCACCAGAAGTCCTCTCCTCTATGGCGGCCGAAGCTCAGCCCAGTATCAGGCAGCCTCGCCTGCCATCTGGCTCAGCTCTCCACGTCCACGGGTCGCGGCAGTGATTTCCCTTTAGTAGAACGTGGGGTGGACCCTCGCGTTTAAAGACAAATACAACGCGGACTATGAGTGGTAGGCTACCTCCTAATCTCAAATATAGAGCGGGGTGGGCACCCCCATTTAGGCCATAATGGGGGAATCCCTACACTGGTGATTCCCCCCAGCAGCGCTGTGCAGCCCTGGGGCAGCAAAGCTCTAGTGCCCCAGAGGAATCCAAGTAAAGCGCTCCTTCCTCCTGAGGGAAATACAAATAAAGCGCTTTTCAGGGGCTACGAGCCATAGCTCCTGTAGAAAAAGTCCATGAGAGGGCAGGGGCATAGCTGGGCCCAGGGGCCAGAACACAGGGCCCTCCAGCAGGGAGGCAGCACCCATGGTGGTTCCTCCTGGGCCCCAGCAGCAGCAAGCCCCCCTCCGTCAGGAACAGCACACCAGAACAGGCACCTTTTCATGGGGTCACCGCCCCTATATTTATACTAACATTTCCTTTGTGTCACAGCACAGGGCTTGGGGATACCAGTCAGGACTGGTGTAGGGGGGATTTGGAGCATTTTGTTTTGCCCAGCTCCTCTCCCCTTTGTCAGGTGGAGGCTCAGTGACCAGACACACCAAAGGGGGCGGAGCCAGCATTGTTCTAAGGAAGCACCATCCTATTCAGAGTCGGGATTTCTCCTCCCACCACTCTCAGCTCAGGTGTCCCATTCAGCCTAGCTCTGACTCATCCTACCCCTCCTGGAGCCACCCACACCCCTCAGCTCCTGTCAATCACAAGCCAGACATGCAATTCACATCAGGCAGGCAGACACATAGCACACCGAAATGCCAACTTCTAAAAGTGGCATTTCTCCACCAGCCACCATAAATGTGCGCACACCAGTGCGCAGCATTTATTCTCACGAGTTCATACATACTAAAATCGTCCCTGCACTCCTCTCATACCAGGAATTACCATGGACACACATGTCCCCCATGCATTCCGATGGGAGGGCAGGCCAATCTCACCACACGCACTCAGAGAGCACACACACTTTACACTGGGCCACAGTGCTAAAGTGCCCAGAGGCCTAAAACCACTACCACCATGTCAGAGTTTAAGGCAAAAGGTTCAGGAGTGAAACTGCCAAAAGGGCCAAGTCCAACAGTGTGTGACAATGTACCTCTTTCTTCTTTAGAACATTCTCACACTTCTTTACTGTGAAGGCAGAATCAAGCTTGCCTGAGTCTTTTTCATTATGTCCTTGTCTAATTCAAAATCAGTGAATCTGCTTTCCCCAAGTAACTCATTGCCAGGCCCCTAAGACTTCAGATTCATACAGCCAGAATGAATGTTAACCTCAGACAATGTGGCTTTACCATGCCTGTTCTTGAAGCACTCCTCTGGCTCTTGTGGATGCTAAGATTAAACTTAAAGGGCCAGATGTACAACTCGTGTTTGCGGCCGCAAACAGGAGATCGAACTGTTTGTGACCGCAAAAAATGTTCCAGGCATGTACAAATGCTCTTTTAAAAGTCGCTGACTCGCAAAATAGCTTTTAAAACGGGGCATCTCTTCCTAATAGTGAGTCGCCATGTACTGTTGTTTTGCGACCTCATTTGCGGTCGTAAAACACTTGCAGTTTACCACCTACGTAGGTGGTAAACCACTCGCAAACAGGAAGAGGTGCACAGGGGACCCCTTCCCCTTTGTGAGTGTGTGCGTAAATATATTTTAAGAGTGGGCAGTGGTCCCAGAGACCACTGCCTGCACTTAGAAAAGTTTCATTTTTGTTTTTTAAATTCATCCCGTTTTCCTTTAAGAAAAATTGGCTGCATTTAAAAACAAGCATTTACAATGCAATGGTTTCGCCTTTGGAAAAGTTAGAGCTATTGGCATTGTAAATGACAAAATTTGTATTTATGTATTGGTTTTGAAAACAGATAAATAAATGACATTGTCATTTACATTGCCATTAGCTTAATCTCGTGTCAGACAGAAGCACCTCGTGTGCCCTCGGAGCCCCGGCCTCCCCGGCGCATGCCAGTCAGCTGCGCGTGGCTTCTTCCACGGAGATCCCTCGGTGTCACTAGGTAGAGGATGCTGATGCACAGCACCATCTGGCTGTCACTTCTCTCACAGGCTGTCACCCCTGAATCGCCCCTCCCCTTTACCTCCCCGCCCATAAATCCTCATCAGAGGGAGTTAAGTTCCACAGCTATCCAGGGAGCTATGGCTCAACTCCTAGTCCGAGTACAAATTGAGAGGAAATAGTCATGAAATTCACATGGGCAGGGTTCATCACCCCCAAACACCATAATCAGGAATCTGGGCCTCTGCCTCCTCTAGGTTTATTTATTTTTTATTGTTGTATTTTATTTTGTACATTTTTATAAAGCGCAGACATTACCCAAAGGTGTCAGAGCGTTGTACAATAGAGCCAGTTAGGGTTCAAGAGAAAAGTGGAACACAATAAAAACAGGAGGCTAAAAATGAAGGTTACATAGACACAAATTCCAACAAGTCACACAGGAGTGGGGAATGTACAGGAAAAAAAATACAAATTTACAATGAGGAGTGAACTTCCAAGAGGGGCCTGAGTATGAAAGTAGGTACTGTGCCCTCACGAATCTCAGGTCCCCACCGCCCTATGCTGCAGCCATACATGCAGAGTTCTGATAAATCCAGTTTCAGAATGCTGCAGCCCACACCCTTCCAGATGTGCAACCCAAGGTTGTTTCTGAAATACATACACACTGCCACTCGGATCAGGCATCCATTTTGCTGCTGAAATGTGCGTGAAATAAAAACTTGACATTTCTGCATATATAGCGGCCACCAATGTAATGTGACAGGTGTGGTGTGCACTGTGCAGAGGCCGCTGCAGGTGCCAGCAGCAGGGTGGGCGGAGGCCTGATGGGTGTGTGTGTGTGCTAGTGACGGTGTGCACGAGTGGAGGCCCGGCAGCTGCAGAGGTAGGACTGTGCCCTGCGCTCTCACTGCGGCAGAGAGGTCGGTGTGCCGGGGCCCATCTTCCTGCACAGGACAGCCCACGGCGGCCCGAGCAGAATGCGGAGTCAGGGAAAGGTATAGTGACAGAGGGGGGCAGGCGGCGACGTGGACCTGACATACTCGTGGAACAGGTCGAGAGGCTCACGGGCAGCAGGCTGCGCTTGTCGTGGTGCAAACCCTACTCACCAGTGCGGTCCAATCCCGGTGTCTGCCGGCGGCGGCGTGGAGCGGGCACCCGACGGGCGCGCAGGCTGGCTGCACAGTCATTCAGTGCGGAGTCGGCATCACTGCACTTGTCGCAACACGGTACAGTGCCCCAGAGTCAATAAACAACCGTCGATAGCACCTGCCGCCAATCCCGGGGCACTGCGATGTGTGGGAGTGCCATACGCAGCCAATCTTGGACTGACAGGAGTTCCCGTAGCCAATCCAATAGCAAGAGCTGTCCCAGCCCACCTTGGCCACTGTGCTGTGCCCACCTGAGAGGCTGTCCCCTGCTTGTCATCCGCAGCCCCGGGCTGCTATGGGACAACATATTTAAAAGAGCAATAACTGTGAGCGACAACCGGAATTCGGTCCCAGAGTAACGGTCTAACCAGTAACATTCGGATGCACCCTTTAACAGAGGCACCAATGAAGGTGAGGTGGCACTATGATTCTATTCACGATTACTGTAAATTCCTTTTTTGGAGAGATCGACGGGCAGTCTGTCATCACGGTTTCCAATCACGATAAGAGTTCAGACTGTTAATGTGCCGGAGCATGTTAAGTACCATAACAGAAAATACAACTGTCTTGGTTCAACCAACTAAAGAAAAACTTCGCAAATTGGAACAAGAAACAACGGCACAAACAGGGGGGCAGATGCTTACCTCATGTCCTCGGTAGACGCTGCTCGGAAAGCACAGCGTCCTGTAGGGATTCGGGGGCATGCTCTCCCCTTCCCATTGGCTGGAAGGTAAAATTCCAGCCAATGGGAAGAGGAGAGGGCGTGACTTAAAAAAAGACACGGAAACGCCCCCAAATCGCGTTTTCACGGGGAAAGCGTGATTGACAGCCAATCTCTTCCAATGGCTAGCCTCCATTTATGGAGCTAGCCAATGGAAGACAGAGGCGGGACGAAGCCCCATAGTGTAGGATCATAAGATTTCGCCCTGGGCGGAGCACCTGCTTTGCAGGTGCTACGGCCAGGTCGAAACCTAAAAAGACCTGCTTTATCGAAAAAGCATTCACAGGAATGGTGGTCTGCTGACCCCAGCAGCCCACCATCTCTGGGAGTGCTAGCCATTCCCAATGGGGTCGCAAATTGAGACAGCCTCATGAATATTCATGAGGCATGCGATGAGCGAACCCTTTGGGAATCGCAAACAGTGTCTGAGACACCGTTGTACATTAAGTTTAGCGAGTCGCAAATTGCGACTCGTTAAACTTAATGGTTGTTCATCTGGCCCAAAGCCTTTACTACCATCCACAAAGCGCACTGGGGCAAAGCAGCAGTATATCTGCAAAAATCACACATCCCTACATACTCAGCAGAGACTTATTTTCAATGTCTGCCCATTGGATTAACCAATGAGCCTACAAGAGAGGGAAATATGGTAGCGAAATTCTGGGTATACAAGGCTTGGTGATCTGGGCCATTGATGGCTCTAAACCAAGGGCTGAACTCAACAACATAAAGTTCATGCAACTCGTGATACCCCTGAATATTGAACTCCTCATACTTTCCATTAACTGAGATGCCAAAGAAAAAAAGGGCAGAGCAGAGGAATATAAAATGCGTTTACTGGACCCTAACTTCCCATTCTGACAATGAATTGCAAGCCTACGTTTCAGCACTCTGAAGCTACTAACAACAGTCAGACCTAATCAAATATTTCCAAACAATAAACAAGTAAATAAATAGATACAAGTGTTTGGAGAAAATATAAAGTGTAATTCATTTTTTAATTGGTCACACTGCTGTGTAATGCTGAGATGCTTTCAACCTCAGGGAGAGGATGTTGTGGTGTGCGCTCTAGTCTACGAGCGTGAACGCGATGACGCGTCACGCTGTAGATGAGAGCGGAAGGCGCACGCATGCGCAGACGGAGTTTAGTGAAGGCGCGAAACGGGGAATACGCAGTCAGCGACCGGAGCTCCCTCTGTTAGGACGCTCGGCGCTTTATGCTAGTGATAACTTTAATTTACTTGTAATAAATAGTTCTTCATCTACACTGGCTCCAGTGCTCTCTGTGGGGGTCAAGGAAGGAACATTATATTGGCGACGAGGCTGGGACACGAACACCACCGAGCACAGTGGAAAGAAGCACCACCCCCACCAGCCTACACCAGCCAGTAGGAAGAACAGCAACCTACGCCAGCACAAGCATAAAGCGCGGCAGCAGCGCAGCAGCACGACGTACCAGGACTCCAGCCACAAGGCACCAGGTCAGTGCTGCCCTAGGGACAACAGCTTATAAACCAGCAACCTGGCAACCAAGGGCACCGCCCCACAACCAGAGGAGGGGGTGCAAACAGACAACCCCACGCAGGAAACAAGGGATAATACCCCAGGCAGTCCCAGAGGTCAAAGTGACAAGGCAGAGAGCGCAGGAGCACCCAGTGAGCCTGACCAAGCCAGAGCTCAAGTAGTAGAGCACAGAGGCGAAGCCAAGATGGCGAACCAAGCTTCAGCCCTGACGGCCCCCATCCCATTCCTGCCCAGACCAGGGGAACCCCAGTTAAAATGGGAGGATTGGAGAGAATATTTTAAGAATTACATAGCGGCACGTGAGGACGACAATGGAGAAGAATACACACCAGAAAGAAAAAAGAGACTGTTACTCCACAATCTGGGCCCGGAAGGGGTGAGAGTGTTCGCAAACATTGTACCCAAGGAAAGGGGTGCAACAGAGACGGACATCTTCAAAAATGCTTTAGATGACCTGGACAACCACTTCCGCCCGGCAGTGTGTGTCTCAATAGATCGCTATAACTTCCAACAAAGGAAGCAAGAGGTGGGAGAGTCAATAGATGACTACGTGGCAGCGCTCCGACGACTGGCAATCACATGCCAATATGGGCCTCTACAGGAGGAGTATATTAAAGACCAGATAGTCATGCATACCACCAACAGGGCGGTCCAGGATAAACTATGGTCACAGAATGAGACCTCACTCAAAGAAGTCATTGCGATGGTCAAAAAGGCAGAAATGTCTAAACGATGCGCAGAAGCGGCCAAAAGAGAAAGCACACAAAGGCAGATGATTAACAAGATAGATGAGGCCTCAACATCCTACAGACAAAAAGGAGCGTATGGAGAACAGAGGAAGGAGTCCAAATGGACCGGGAAACAGTCAGGCCGCCCCAGCTCAGACAGCAAATTCTCGTGCTATAGATGTGGCAGTGCAGCGCACTCAGCGCAGGACAAACGTTGTCCGGCATTTCGCGCCAGATGCGCGTTCTGTGGCCTGGTCGGCCATTTTGAAAAAGTATGCCGCAGGAAAGGGGTGAAGTCCACCGTCAAGTGCGTGGAATCAGCGGCTTTGGGAGCGAGCGAGGAAGAAGACCTAGAAGACGGGGAGATGGTGCTGTGTATTGAGGACCAAGTGTTGGAGGTGACAGGAAAACGCAGAGATAAGCCCCGCACGGACATGCACATAGGAGGTGTGAAAGTGCATGTGGCGGTCGACTCAGGTTCTCCCTGGACCATAGTACAGAAATCCATATGGGAAGAAGATTTTGCTCCTGTCGTGGGGCCAGACCTATGGCCGCCAGACATCAGGCCCATCTCATACACGGAGAACGCCATTCCCTTGGTGGGCTGCAGAGACTTCGAGTTTGAATTTAGGGGGAGGTCAGCCACCTGCATATTGTATGTAGCAGAAAGAGGCCCATCGGTGCTTGGATGGAGAGATGCAGGGGATCTAGGGATCATACTGAATCCCGGTGGAAAAGAACAGATCCTCCTAACGGATGAATGGCCCCTCACGAAAGAAGATGATTGGAAAGCAGCCTACCCCAAGGTATTCGAAGGAATGGTGGGAAAACTGGACAAATTTGTCCACAAGATAGTCCTCAAGGAAGGAGCGATACCGGTGACGCACAAAGTCAGGAACATCCCCATATCCACCAGCGAAGCTGTGCAACAGGAACTGCAGAGGCTGGAGGACCAAGGCATCATCGAGCCAGTGGACAGTGCAGAGTGGTTGTCCCCCTTGGTGGTGGTCAAGAAGCCGAATGGGAAGGTCCGCCTCTGCGTGGACCTTCGGGAGCTCAACAAATGCCTCATAGTGGAGAAGTTCCCCCTTCCCAGGATTGAGGAGGTGTTGGCAAGAACAAAAGGCATCTCCCACTTCTCAACAATAGATCTCACGTCTGCATACCATCAGATTGAGTTACATCCCATGAGTAGAAAGTACACCTCCTTCATCACACCCTTCGGGTGTTATCAATTCCGCAGGATGCCCTTTGGGTTGGCGTCCGCAGCTGCGGTATTTCAAAAGTTGATGCATCGGTTGTTTAAGGATATATCAGGAGTGCAGTACTTTCAGGATGACATTCTGGTGATGGGCTCCAACAAAAGGGACCATGACAGCAAACTAACCAGAGTCCTTGAAGTGTTACAAAACAGAGGCTTAACAGCGGAATGGAGCAAATGTAAGATTGGGATGCCCTCAGTCACATATTTGGGACACGAAATAGGGACACATGGCATATCCCCGAAGGAACAGAATGTGAAGGCCATCAAAGATGCCAAAGCCCCGAGTACCAAGGAGGAAGTGCGGTCATTCCTTGGAATGGCCGAATATTATAGTAAGTTCGTGAGACACTTTGCCACAAAAACGTACAGAATGCGACAGCTCACCAGAGACAAGGCGAAGTTTGAATGGGATATGGAGGCGCAAAAGGAATTTGAGCTGGTGAAGGACTGCATCAGCCAAGCTGTTCCCTTACAAGGCTTCGTCTCCGAAGGCAATACAGTAGTGACGACGGACGCAAGTGACAAAGGCCTAGGGGCGGTGCTGGCACAAGAGAGGGAGGATGGATCAGTGGAAACCATCAGCTTTGCTTCACGGGCCCTCTCCCCGACGGAACAAAGGTATAGTGTCATCGAAAAGGAAATGTTGGCAGTCACTTGGGCCATGGGCAAATTTAGACAGTTCATTTGGGGAACCAGGTTCAAGCTCCAAACGGATCACAAGCCCCTGGTCAAAGTACTGACGTCCTCGGGCCATGAAACGGCGACTCCCCGAATTGCAAAAATGACTTTAAAACTACTAGATTACACGTATGATGTCGAGTATTTGCCAGGAACGCGAAACAGGGTGGCAGATTATCTCAGCCGCGCCGCGGCAATGGAGGAGGCCCCGGAAGTGGCCCCGGACAAGGAGGAGATGGTAGCCAGCATGGAGGACCATGAGGTGACGATCAGCTGTCAGGAATGGGCGGCTGCGTATGAGCAAGACGCGGAGAAAGTAGAGATAAAAAGGCACCTTACGTCTGGATGGCCGGACAAGAAGAAACTCACAGAAGGAGTGAGGAGGTTCTACGAGATGAGAGAAGAACTGTCCTTGAGCGACTCAGGAGTCTTTCTATATAGAGGAGAGAGGGTGGTACCCCCGGAAACCCTGATACCCAGATTATTGAAACAGCTACATGAAGGACATCTGGGCATTGTAAAGACCAAGGCACGAGTCAAGCAAATGTATTGGTGGCCAGGCATGGATGCCCAAATAGAAAGGCAAGTAAGAGAGTGTGGACAGTGCCAAGGATCGGACAAAATACTTCGACCTCTCAGACCAGCCTTGGGAAAGTTCGACACCCCTCAAAACCCCTGGGAGAATGTGGCCATTGACATACTAGGGCCCGTCCTGGATAGTAGAGGAGTGAACAAGTACCTGTGTGTAGTAATTGACAAGTATTCGAAATGGCCAGAAGTCGACATACAAGAATCCATGGACACAGACACAGTGTTGAGATTTTTGACAACCTTGTTCTTAAGAGAAGGAATACCAAAATCCATACTCAGTGATAACGGACCGCAGTTCGTCTCGGACAAATGGAGACGATTCATGAAGAGAAATGGGATTGAGTCGAAACACACAGCAATCTACCACCCAGCGTGCAACGGCCAAGCAGAGCGGTTTAACCGCGTGCTGATGGGCTCCATTCAAGCAGCCATCTCGCAAGGAAAAGACTGGGAGACCGAAGTAATGAGCATGCTATGGGCGTACAGGATCACCCCCACGGTGGTGGGGTACAGTCCATTCCAAGTGCTGAGAGGACGCCTCCCATTCACCAGGGACAATGTGGTGTGGAGAGAGAAAACCATCACCAGCAAGTGGTCCCCAGCTGTGGTTCAGCACAACTTGGAGAAGGCCCAGAAGATTTATGCGGCCCATTATGACAAACGACGCAACACGAAGGATACTGGGTTGGAAGAAGGAGAATGGGTCAGGGTCAAGTTGCCCATCCTACAAAAGAAAGGAGAAAGCAAGTATAGTCATCCTTTGCAAGTCAAGGAGGTGCGAGGTAGGGCAGCCCTCCTTAGCGACGGCAAGGTATGGTCACAAGACCGCATGGCCAAGGTCAATAAGATTGTAACGTGGCCCCAATCAGTGAAGGAGGAGAGACAGGAGGGGTCTGATGAAATAAGACTTCCCGTCATGCGGGGTGCAACTGGCCTGTGGGAAGGAGTAGGTGAGGACAGAGAGATGGAAACTTTTACCACAGAGCCTACTAATGAAGATGACACACCTGCCAGCGAAGAACAGGGAGATGATCAGAGTGCCGGTGAGAGATCAATGGGAGAGAGAGAGAAGGAGGAAAAGATACCGGTAAGGTGCACTCGCAGCGGCAGAACAGTTAAGGTGCCTTCCAGATACAGAGACTTTGAAATGAGCGGACATTAGAACTGAGACTGGCATGGCTTATTTGGTTAAGGTTAAAGGGGGGAGATATGTGGTGTGCGCTCTAGTCTACGAGCGTGAACGCGATGACGCGTCACGCTGTAGATGAGAGAGGAAGGCGCACGCATGCGCAGACGGAGTTTAGTGAAGGCGCGAAACGGGGAATACGCAGTCAGCGACCGGAGCTCCCTCTGTTAGGACGCTCGGCGCTTTATGCTAGTGATAACTTTAATTTACTTGTAATAAATAGTTCTTCATCTACACTGGCTCCAGTGCTCTCTGTGGGGGTCAAGGAAGGAACATTATAGATGTGGACTTTGTCTAAAGGGTGACCATTGAAATTGGAGTGATAATCCCAGCCCCGCTCCCATCCCCCCACCCTCATCCGCCACTCGCCCCCTATACACACACACACAAACACACGTTATTATGTTATTGTAGCCTACAATAACATAATAACATGTGTTTGTGTGTGTGTGTGCATAGGGTTCCTCGGCTCCCATAAATGACAACATCGGTAGGGTTTACGAATGGGCCAAACCATGCCATTAAACAGCATATTATCAAAAGGGTAGTTGAATACCAGTTAACTCGTGGATCACCTCTACTCCCTCAAGCCTTGAGTTAGCAGGAGTAGTGCGCTGCACAGCAGTGTATATGTAAACTTCTTAAGCCGAGTCCACTGCGATCCAGCCTGAATGGGAGATGAAAGGAGGGGCCGAGGAGCGGGATTCCCTCTGCCCCTGAACTCCCCGTAAACTCTCGGCGTGCCGTCCTCCACATCTGAAGAAAGCGCGCGCGGCTCTGTTAGCTCACCCTCACGAGGGAGCTGGGAGCGCTCTCAGCCAGGCTGTCCTCCGCTTCCTCTGTAACCTCGCAAGCAGTGAATGGAGGCAGGATTGTAAAAACAGGCAGCAGCCCAGCGATCTGTCAGGAGCCATGTTCTCCGTAGTGCAGGAACTTTGTGAAGTAATAAATAGTGCCGCTGACCTGCCTGTGGCCCCACGCTGTGCTAAAGTATGCATTATTGGAGCCGGGAGGAAGAATGCAAGTGCACTGGGAAAACTGGGCTGCCTGGTGAAAAATGATGAGAGGTTTATACAGCGAGCAACTTGTCTGATGGCTTTTGTTTTAATATTGAAGGGGTGCTGGGCGTGGGTTTCATATAATACAGACAGTGCATTTGTGTTTTAGAATGCTGCCTATTTCTATTTATCAGAAACCCCACTCCCCCGTTTTTTTCATACTTATGCCTCCCCCTTTTGTTTGAAGCACTCTTTATCAAATATGTTTTTATTGTATCTAATTTCTTTACATGTTATATTTTCTCCTACATGTCTAAATATGTGCTTTGTGCAGGTTTACATTTAAGTTTACCTTGTAAAGAAGACGTTTGTCTACACAATTTACATAGTGATGTTCGATTCACGTGCATAAATAAGCATGTAGACGCCTCACATGGGAGTGGAGGTACAAGACATTATGCATTATGGCATGCAAATAATACTGTCTCATTCTACAGTTTACACCCTCAGTGTGCATTTTATCTCAAAGAAACTACCTCCAACTGTGTTGCCTAAAGCCTGCATGAAAAGTTGAACTCAATTTAAACTATAGATTGTTGTTTCTGCTTTCTATTCAGTTGCACCCTCTTTACTCCCCTTCCTCTTCATACTGCTCTTCTCTGAGTAGAGCCTACTTAAAGTTGCATGCCTGTCTGCTTTATACAATAATAATAATAATGTTTTTCTGCAAACGGCCCAATTTACTTTCATAGATCACAACCTCTCCTTTGAAACCACATCCCTGCAAATTAACAATAACTAATGTCCTCTGACCCAGGGATTCTCCTAACCAATCACTGCATGAACTCACACAGCCCCCACCAATGATCCCCCTAACTCATATTAATATAATCTCACACACACAATGAAACTGGTGGACAAGCATGGAATGGTTTCCTTTCAACCTCTAGACTAATCCCAATATCTAACAATAACCAATCACGCTGGACTAACCACTAACCTTCGTTTCTGGAGTAGTGCGCTACGCGAAATCTCGACTGGGCCATTAAGTGCTATATTAATGGATTTACAAAAATTAGCTAAGCATTTGTTACTCCAATGGCCGATCCATATCGAGTGATATTCAAATCTCACCCTACACAATAAATAAAAGACAATTCCTGGCACCATCGGGTGCACAAAATGGCTACAAACCTTATACTTGGCTGTGTTCACTAGCTCAACAATATATCCATACCTCTAACCGTTATACCTGCCAGCTACCCAGACATTTTTTAGGGCCTAGTTATGAGTTTGGTGGTCCATAGGACCGCCAAACTAGCTGTAGAGGTGCGGTGGCAGCCCAGGACCGCTGCACCAGTGGTCTGACAGCTGTATTACAAGTATGGCGATCGGACCGCCATCGGCCTGATGCAACCGCAAGGGATCCGTGATCCCTGATGAGAGCGCCAGAGTCTGAGGGCCGCAATATGCTGGCCACCAAGTATATTACAAGTTTCCTCACCACCACAGATTTCATGGTCTGAGGATGCATGCAAGGGGGCATATGGTGTGCAAGGGGGCATATGGTGTGCCCCCTGTCTGCATACACCCCTTTCCTGCATAGCATGGACTACACGGCATGGACTGCACATTCTATGCCATGCAGGAATGGGCTTTTGCGTCCCCACTTTGGTGCCTTTTTAATAGGCAGTACCGTGGGAAAAGCCAAAGAAATGCACACAAAACCACGAGAAAACTCGTAATCTGGCTGGCAGTGAGGTTTGGCGGTATTAGTGGTACCATGCCACCCCTCTCCCACACCGCCAAACACAGAATCCAGACCTTAAACGTTCCCCTACCCACCTGCACTTTGCACTACATCGAATCTAAACATCTCAGATTGCAGAGACTATGTATGTGTTAGTATTTGTATAAATAAGTGAGGTGGTCTGTGTATAACTGTGTAGGTGAGTAAATGGGTGTGATTGATTCTTTGCATGACTTTGTAGGTGTGTGCGCAAGTCTATGGATGAGTGGCGGTGTCTCAGTGTATGTATAGG
This sequence comes from Lissotriton helveticus, assembly GCF_964261635.1. Lineage (NCBI taxonomy): Eukaryota > Metazoa > Chordata > Amphibia > Caudata > Salamandridae > Lissotriton > Lissotriton helveticus. The sequence continues at coordinate 708,375,281 of NC_136061.1, forward strand.
TGTATGAGTGCATATAATAGTGCTGTATTGATGAGTGACTGCTTGTATGAGTTACTGTATGGGTGAATGAGTGGATGTGTGTGAAGACCTAGGAATCAGTGATTGAGTATGTACTAACTGATATTGGTGTGTCTATGGTTTCGAAAATGGTAGTCTCTATTTTAGAGTGGGTGTATCAAAGGTTATATTAGGGTGTGAGGAGGTGCATCAGTTTATCACATGGATGATGTCATCGGTGATGTCATCAGTGATGTACTTTGGGATGTCATTATTGATGTCATCAGTGATGTCACTGACCATGACATGAGTGATGTAATATGTGACGTCATCAGCAGTGCATTGCGGGGGCGCGAGTTATACTTAGCTCTACTAACTATAACGGCTGAATTTCTCTGGTTTTGTATGAGTGAAATGTCCAAATAACTATAACGTCCCTGAAACCTATGGTTTTTTCAGTGAATTTCTTAGGTTTTTTAAATGCTAATTTTTAACTATAACGTGCCTGAAACCTATGTTTTTTTCAGTGAATTTCTAAGGTTTTTTAAATGCTAATTGCTAACTATAACGTCTCTAAAACCTATGTTTTTTTAGTGAATTTCAAAGGTTTTTTCTAAATGCTAATTTCTAACTATCACATAGCAGTCGCGTTTGCAGAGTGGTGGAGAAAGGTGAGCGTGGCCTCCAAACGCCTTTTAGCAATCCCACTGTGTGGGATTTACTAGAGGTAACAGGAGGGATAGTTAGCCCCCAAATTCAACCTTGGGGGCCAACTATCCCTTTTATTACCTCCAGTAAGTCCCATACAGCAGGATTGCTAACTTGTTATATCAGGACCGCCCCTCCCTACACCACTGTGCAAAAGCACCCCTGACGTGATGTAAATTGGGGGATTAATTCCCCTTGAGTCCTGAGGGTTCCTGGGTTCCAACTAGCCCACCAGGTACCTCCAGTAAGCGCCAGAGAGCTGCGTTGCAGAGAGGTGTAAAAAGGGGCGTGGCCACGGAACACCTCTCTGCAACACAACTCTGTGGCGCATACTGGAGGTACCTGGTGGGCTAGTTGGCCCCCAGGGACCCTCAGTATTCAAGGGGAATTAATTCCCCAGCTTAAAACTCGCCAGGGGCGCGTTTGTTGAGTGCTGGAGGAAGGGGGCGGGGCCTCCGGTGCCATGACAGCTTTTTTTTTTTTGGAAGGGGGGCTTTGTGGCCCCTGATCTTTTACAATCTGTGAGGCCCTGGGGACCCCATCCCCAAAGGCCTGACCTGTTTTTTACAATAAAAAAAAACGGGAACGGGCCACACAGCCACCCTCCCGAGGCCAGTTTGGGCTTCGGGGACCCCATCCCCGGGGCATTGTCACGTATAATCTTTTTATTTTTAAAATAATTTTTTTAAGGAGGGGGCTGCGTGGCCCCTCTCCTGAGGCCTCTATTGGCCCTGTGGACCCCATCCCCGGGGCTGTACCTCTTGTTTTAAATATTTTAATGATGTGGGGGGGCCACATGGGGGTGGGCACCCCGAGACGCTGGAGGAGCCGGTGCTGGCGGACCCAGGGCTATTGAGGGCTCCTCCAGGGGGGCCGCACAGCCCCCCTCCCTCCATTTTTATTATTATTATTATATTTGGGTTTGTAAAGCGCACAGATACCCTGGGGTTTCCCGGCGCTGGCAGCGAGAAAGAAGCAGAGAAGACAAAAGAGGGGGGGAAGGATTAGGCGGAGAACAACCAAGTTTTCACACCTTTCCTGAATTTGAGATAACATGTTTCAAAACGCAAAGGGATGGGAAGGGTGTTCCAGAGTGACGGCGCCAGGTAAGAGAAAGAACGGCCACCGACTCTAGTGCGTTTGAACCGGGGAACTGAAAAGGTACCTAGGGAGGAAGATCTAAGAGTGCGTGATGGGCAGTATGGCTGAACCAAGGTGGAAAGGTAGGGGGGGGAATTGCCAATTTTAATCTTATGCATATAACATAAGGCTTTGAATTTAGCCCTAGATTCTATACGCAACCAATGTAGGCTGCGCAGAGAGGCGGTGGCCGAGGCAGTTCTGGGCAAGTTGCATAGTAAACGCGCAGCCATATTTTGCACCACTTGCAGTTTACGTGTCACCTCCTTACAGGCACCTAGGAGGAGTACGTTGCCGTAATCCAGTCTGGATGTCACTAGGGCCTGCACCACTGTTCTTTGAGTGTCAAGAGGAAGCATCCATGTGATTTTCCTCAGCCACCTGATGATGTTTGTACAGGTGGCTGAGACTTTCACCACATGTTGCCTCATGGACAGTTGGTCATCGAAGGTGACCCCAAGATTGCGGGCTGTGGTAGATGGAATAGGCACGGAACCCATTTGCTGCGGCCAGTGCTGTGGACCCCAGAGAGTGGTATCAGGGCCAAACAGAAGGAGCTCGGTCTTATCGCCGTTGAGCTTCAGTCTGTTGGTCTGCATCCAGTTGGCGATGTTAGTGAGCCCAGTACGAAGGGATGAGGTGGGGGAATGTTTATTAGAGGAAAGAGAAAGAATAATTTGGGTATCGTCAGCATACGAAAAAATGGATAGACCAGATTGCTCTGCAAGAGAGGCAAGGGGGCTGACGTAAAGATTAAAGAAAAGGGGACTAAGAATGGAACCTTGGGGCACACCGTGGGGGGAGGAGTGGGCCAGGGAGGAAGAAGTGGGGGAAAAGACCTGAAAGGAGTGGGGGAAAAGACCTGAAAGCCCCGGGAGATGGTGGTCCCTGGGAAAGTGGGGGGGGCTTGAGCCCCCCCCACACTAATTATTCTGTATAGCCCTGGGGAGGTTGTGGTCCCTGGGGCTCAAGGGGGGCCCACGAGGCCCCCACCTTTTTTCATCAAAGCCCGTGGAGGTGGCGGTCCCCCAGGGCAGCGTGGGTGAGTTGGGACCCCCGACGCATTTATTTTCCAAGCCCAAGGGAGGTGGCGGTCACCGGTGCTGCAGGGCCCCCGCAAATTAATTACACATTTCCACCAGGACCTGGCCTACCAGTGGGCCTCGTTAAAGCGAGTCTGCGCTACAGTTTTATTTTTATTCGGCTGGATTCACGACCCCAATGCGAATTCTGTTGAAATTATTTTTTTTAATGCTTTTTTGGCCCTGGGGGTCCTTGTGGGACCCCCTGAGAAGGCCTAGGGGTCAGGGTGTTTCTACCCTGTCCCCTTTTCTTCTTTTTTACCCTCTTTTTCACTGTTTTCTGAGTCACAAGATTGCTGCCAACACTTCCTGGTTTGGAGGGATGACAGCCAATCAGAGAGAAGCTCGTGCCCGGGAGGGTTCGCGAAACCTCCTTGGGGTCAGATATATATATTTTTTCTTTCTTTAATTTCTCAGCAACTACTGAACGGATTTACACCATTAAACAAAAAAGGCTCTTTCTGAACCAAGAGCTAAATTTTTTTGCCAAATGTTGTGTAATTCCGTTCAGCAATTTGGGCTGTAGCTCTGTCTAAAGTTTCCTAAAGAAATTAACATGGGAAAAACACGTTTTGGTACCCCCCTTTTTTCGCGGCCCTTGCTTGACGAATCACCCCAAAACTTCAAGACAGGAGCTGACCGGAGCGCCCCACTAGTTTTGCAAATTTCGCGAATATTCGTCAAACAACGCCAAGGTTATTGGGAAAACTAAAAACCCTCTGAATAAAAACGAGGTCCTAACTATAACTACCTACTTGCAACCGCCAGTAGGTAATATATATATATATATGTATGTGTGTGTATATATATATACATATATATATATATATACACACACACATACACCCTCTATGCCGGAATCAACAGAACTCTCCTACACAAACTCCAAACCATCCAGAACTCCGCAGCCAGACTCGTCCTTGGGACTCCGCGTCACGTACATATGACCCAACACCGACGTGACCTCCACTGGCTCCCCATTGAGAAGAGGGTTACTTTCAAACTCTTCACCCACGCCTACAAATCCCTCCACAACATCAGACCCGAATACCTTAACGAGAGAGTCTCCTTCCACGTACCCAGGAGGAACCTCCGCTCCGCCGACATCACCCTGGCAGAAATCCCCCGCATCCACAGAAACAGAGCAGGCGGGAGAGCCTTGTGGAGTAGTGTGGCTCACTGGTTAGAGGCAGCAGGCCTGAGAGCAGAAGTCAGCCTGGGACCAGGGTTCAATTCCCGACGCGGCAGGGTCGTGGACCTTGGTCAGCGGACTCGATAATTCTCGCTTCGGTGCTTACTCTAATCAGGGGTTCCACTCGGCAACTCTGGGCATTAGCTTGCCTAATCTCCACAACGGCCCCCACCAATTCCGGGGATGCCTGGCTCCACCTTGGGGACTCCCAGCAAGGGACCATCCCACAGGGAAAGCCAGGACGGGTTCCCCAGAGTTATACAGCGCCGGGACGCCCCGTTGCTGGGGCAGCTGTGCGCTTTACAAGTATACTACATTTACATTTACATTTACATTCTCCTACATCACAGCCAAGACCTGGAACGAGCTCCCAGTGAACATCAGACGCTCTTCTACCCTGCATACCTTCAGGAAGGACCTCAAGACCTGACTTTTTGACTGACCCGGAGCTGCCCCCCGTGCCTTGAGACCATAACGGGTGAGTAGTGCGCTTTATAAACCCCTTGATTGATTGATTGATTGATTGATACACAAAGAGAGAGAGTGGAATCAAAATGAGGACCTCAGGAACTCATTTGTAGGGCTCCCACTGGACCAAATAGTTTACCAATAGGAATCATGGAATTCCTGCCAATTATGGAAAACAACTTAGAATCATGATTACTCATTGGGCACTTTATTGAAAACACACACACACCCACACAAGCACACAGAGGTGAATCGGAATGATGAACTCTTGTGTAGGGTTCCTACTGGATCAAATCGATTATCCACAGAAATTACACAATTGCTGCAAATTATGGAAAACAATTCACAGATTTGACAACTTTACTAAATAATATGTCTTTTTAAATTATGCAGTGGTAACTCCTACAATTGAGTTTTACATTCAGATGTCATTTTGCCCAACTAATTAGTCTCTGAACATGGCAGTGTCCTCAAACAGTAAAAAAACAGTAAAACTTAGCACCAGACCTAATTATTGCTCCTTGCTGTGATCGTCATTTTGTTAATGAAAGGATAGCAAAGCCTGAATACATTATCTGCAAGTAAGATAGAACCTTTTAATGTAGCAACACCAGACATGGCTTGAAGGTGATGCAAATATTGATACTGTTTTATTTTGGTGCAAATCCACTAAGAGATTTGGAAAAACGAAGTCGAAAAATGTATAGATAGTAATAATTCTTTATTGTTTGATTACTTAAAATCTTACAATACAACATTATACATATAAAATATACTGTAATATGTAAAACCAGTAAAACAAGATAAGAAATATGCAGCTTCAAATTCTGAAACAGTTACAATAAAATTATACCAAAAGTGTAAACAAGGTTTTATACCGTGCACAAGATTTCTTAATTATAATCTTCCAATTTCGCTCTTACTCTTACTAAAAACTTTACAGAAGCAGAATTCATACTTATATCATTTGAATGCAAACACCTTATCAAAGCTTGCCTACATGTCCTTATTCCTCGCGCAGTAAAGAATATTTTAAGTATAGTTTTTCTTTCAGTTTGCAGTGCAGGACAGATACACAACAAATGGACAATATTCTCCTCTCTGGTTTTACACAATCTGCATACTGTATCCTCCACCGACCTCATCCATGGTGGAAGATGGCAAAGTCCAGGGAGTACACCAAATCTTGCCTTTATAAAGATTTGTTTGTTTCTTAGTTTCCAAGGTATTTCTAAATAAGCGTGGATCTGTTTTTTTGTAAAACCACTAATATCGAAAAATGTATAGCTGTGTTCTATTTTAACTGTTGTATTTATGGGCCCAATTGGAATTTTAGCTAGTCTTCTGTCTGATTGCTGAGGAATGGGCATTTGCTATTTGTCTGAGTGTTGCCCAGGTCCCAGGGGTGTTTTTTGCTCAGTTAAATTGGGGATGTGGAGGGTGGGTGGGGGTGAGCTTCATATTTCCCCACAACCACGCTAGTTAGAATACATTAAATGAGAAGCAGGGCTAGCCACGGGGCTTGAGGAGCATTAGGCAGGGCACTAATTGTGAGGGGTACTCAATGTGACCTTTAAAACAGAGACCAGTATGTGTATATGTGTTTTGTCTGCGTGAGTAAGTAAAAATCCCAAGTAAAATCCGACAAACACCTCACCATACCAGACTTAAAGCACCTGTACCCAACTATTTACTAGAGAATACATTTATTAGGGGGTATAACATTCCAAACCACCCTCCCACCCCAGAATATACGCCCCTGACTGCCATGGCCTCTGATGTTACTTAAGCATTAACCCAATCCATGCTGATGATTGCCCCCGTCCATCATGCAACACGGTGGGCATGTGCTGATGACAGCTGGGGGCCATCATGATCCCGCCCACTCTTTAGAAGTGCAGCACAGGCGCAGAATCGTGGCCGCACCCAAGGGGTTAAAGATTAGGTATGTTTTAAAAGGTATTGGGTGTGGGCAGTAGTACTGAACCACAGCCATGACATATGCCTGGTACCAGGAGGGCAAGTGTGCCATCTGCGCCCTATCCGTGTGTTCTTTATTCAGTACCACTAGGGCTTGGACTGTGTGCTAGGCCTCCTGTTATTCCATGCACTAGAACTATGGTTGTGAGTACTGGGAACAGTGCCTGGCTGACGTCAACTCACTTTGGGAACTGCAGGCCAGGGTATTGTGCACTTACCATGGCCAGAGTGCGTGTCTCCGAGTACTGTGGGCATGGGTACTGGGCACGGGCCATACTCAGTGGGCACTGCAGGCAGTGGAAACATATATCACTAGTGCGCTGTAATGAGATGCCATATTAACCTATTATAAACAAATCTCAACATTAAAACACCGACATTTGCCAGTTAGTATTGGGCACACAATAATAACAATCGGACCCCTCCAGACGTCACTCGGACATCACGGATGACCTCGCGTGTGATATGAGGTGTTGGGTGGTATATGTAGTTGCACATAGTGGGTAGTCGGTGACAGTAAGTCTAAATGAATTTCAATCTGAATCACTTTATATAATCACATTTTTGGCAGCCAGCTCTTTGGTATCCGATAGACATCTACAAAGTTTGGGAGTGCTCAGAATCAGGCAGTTTTAACTTGTCTATAAAAGACCAACCGTCAGACGGGGAGGACAGTGATGTGCCTTGAACTCCATGGCTGGTAACAGCCGGCCTCTTCTCCTCGCCCTGCGAGGCTCTTGTGAAACCTGCGCCGCAGTGTATCCTCTCAGGCCGCGCGTGACATCCTCGGTGACTCCAAGGGAGCGGGGAGTTTATTGCCTGCCATAGCTCCATGTCAGAGTCAGGCAGACCTACACTAAATATGCCACATCGCTCCATCTCCTTGCTCTGACTAGAGCCCAGAAATGAAAGTTGTGCTTCTTCGGTCTTATTATTCCCCCGTAAATCTTTAAAATTCTGGAACTAATTAGGGCGCGGATATGTCTCAATTTGTTCTGCGTTAATGCCATGTAGGGGCTGCAGCCGGGCTATCCCCAGAGCGGAGTCTGAGCTCGTGAAATTGATGAACTGAGACTTGCAGCGAGCCCTGGGACCGCATCTGGAATTTCAGTCTGGGGTTAGGAGGCGAGCGCGTGACCCCTGTTTCAACTCTCCGCGCAGAACCCACCAGCCTGCACTCCTGCACCTGCAACAAGGAAGAGGGCCTGCAGGAGTCCTGCGCGCGGGGCTGCTGCAGGACTGTGGAAGAGAACACATGCATGATGCATGCAATGTATTCCAGCATCTGGCACGGATTCTGGCAACGTGCGGCCATGTACATCAGACATGGACTCTACGAATCCCATGCATGGTGTGCTGTCTGCAGCATGTTATATGGTCATTTACATGAGGCGTAAACTCGTTTGGTCAGATTCACGGAAAGAAAACAAATTCTGCTCCTCGTTGGCTTCCAGCCTCGAAGATAGCGGATTTCTGACTTTTTTGTTCTAGCTTTTTCCGGGTTACGCCTGCAGCAGTCGCTCACTCATGAAACTCTGATATAAATTCAACTTCCACGTGAATAAATACACCAGAAAATATTTATGCATGAGAAAATCGGAAACACCAGTAAAATATTGGAAATATGTTTTGTTTCCAATGTGAAAATGGGCCAAATACATGCTTGTGAATACTCCCAAATCTGTAACTTTGTGGGTGTTCACAGCTCGCAGTTAACACCATCCTTTATAGTCCACTGTCGCACCCGCTTGTAGATTTACCCATGAAAAATAATTTGGGTAAATCCACTTACCTGTGGAAAAGTAATTTTTGAAAATCAGAAAAGCTGTTTTGCTCTCGTAATAAAGTATTTGCATAAGATGGCTTTAGAGGCACAATTATATTTGAAAATAAAGCCCACTGGCTTACTTTTGGGAAAATCTTTCAGAATCAGTCCCTAAATATTTCACAGTACATCCATAGTCATGCTATCCGCATGTATGTAGTGCAGTTCTGGCATTAGCATGCCGGCATGGCGCTGTGAGCCATGCCCTGCTTTTTTTTACTGGTACTGTTGGCAAACTGTACTCATATGTGGCTCTTTCTCTTACTTAAGTTTTCTTCTATGATGATCCGTCTTAACAAAAATGCATAGCCCTATGAAGCCCTTTCTGGCCTGGTTCGTGTTTATATAACACCTAAAAAACAAATTAAGTACCACAATTAACGTGTACCTGGTAAAGCAAAAACATATTTTATAACCAGACTTCAAATTAAAAAGTCGAATATCAAATGGTGATGACACTTTTTATGTTGCCTCCTTTCTATGCACCCGCAGCTTCCCAATAACATATGTGTGTATATGTGCACTTTTGTGTGCAACTCTCCACGGTTGTCTTTTGACTCCATTCACAAGATGGTAGTAGTGTCCGCAAATACAAACATAACCGGCACCGCCAGGTGACAAGAATTCAATTTCATAGCTATAGTTATTCATTTTTAGTGCGGTAAATACATAGTTTCCCAATCATATACCATAAGCACAGAGTTGCATGAAGAAACAACACGCTTTACGTACATCTTGTCATGTATGAAATGAGCATGAATAGTATGAAAATTGGAGTGTGCAAAATTATGAATCCACAAGCACAATTTCTCTAATTTGTGATGTTTGCCACCTCCACAAAATTTTGCCCACAAGCAAAGTTTTCGGACAGAAAGAGATTTTTTGTTGCGAAAACTTTTTTTGTGCAAAAAATGTCCCTTCGCCCCCAAAAACTCGATTTTTGCAGGCATCACGGGTCCCAATATATAGTTTAGGTCATTTCTCATCCAATATTTTTTTGGGGGGTAAAACAAAAAAAACTGTCAATTTCATGAAGTTGTTCCATTGGAAGCGCTTGGCTGCTTATGTAGTTAGGCCCACGCCATATAAATACCACAATAAAAAAAAATAGATGAATAGGACGAAGCTGTTTAAAAAAACAAAAAAAAACGTCTACAGTTTGCGAAGCTCAGCTTTGTAGAGTGAATCCGATTTCTCTATTCTCTGGTTTTTCAGCTGACACATCATAGATGGAATTATTTTTTTAATGTTATCTATTGGTAACTGTCGCCTTTTAGCAGATGGCTGCCAGGGACTTCACAAAACCGAATCCGACTTTGGTCAGTGATGGACAAGTTTGGTAGGGGACTGGCGAATGGCGCTGCGATGCCCTGCCAATGGCAGATCGTGCGCTATAGGAATGCTAATTTACAATAACAACGTAACTATACATTTAGTAAAATAAAATACAAGAATCAAAACATAAAGACACGACTTTTAAATGAATAGCACATTGGATGAAATGAGTGATGGTCATTCTAGAGGCACATTTGTGCCAAGGTACTTGTGCCTTAGGTGGTGTATGAAGTATTTGTAAACGAGTATAAACAGACCTGTGTGGTTGTTGGGTTCTCTCTCGGGCGCTTACGTTTAATATTGGTATTAGCCGGCTTGGTTCTAATATAATACACAGCAGCCGTGCAGTGTCATGTTTAATATGCTTAAGTGTGGGGCTGGAAGTCGGCAAAGGCTGCTGTGCAGCTCAATGGATTGCAACAAACCTGAACTTTTTCAACGCGAGTGTCTGTGGGAAGGGGGTGGGAACAGGATTACATCTGGATTTAAAAGCGCACAACATGTAAACCAGCAACCACAGACCCCTAGTGCTGCGAAGCCGCTGAGCTGCAGGATTTAAAACTGAGCAATGTAAACCAGAAACCACAGACATCTTAGTGCTGCGAAGCCGCTGAGCTGCAACTGGCAACGACAGACATCTAGCGCTGCCAGGCATTTGAGCTATAGGATATAACATCGTGCACTGTAAACCAGCGACCACAGCCTCTAGTGCCGCGAGGCCGCTGAGCTCCAGGATTTAAAACTGCACAATGTAAACCAGCAACCACAGACCTCTAGTGCTGCGAGGCCATTGAGCTCCAAGATGTAAAACAGCACAATGTAAACCGGCACCTCATACCTCTAGCGCTGCGAGGTCATTGACCTCGAAAACTTCTAGGTCCACTTTGTATGCAGACCGCAAGGAGGAGGAAGAGTGGGAGAACGGCAAATCAGGAAGGAGGGAGGGAAGTCTGAAGAAAGAAAGAGAGGGATGAACATGAGGCAGAGATGGAGCGGTAGAGAAGGTGGGAAGACAAGAAGAGAAACCGTGGGCTGAGAACCGTGGAAGAGAAAGCCGGGTGGGTGATACAGAGGGGAAAAGAAAGGCGAGAGAGGGAGAGTCAAAGAGGGGGTGGGAGGGAGGGATGCGGTGGAGGTATTGCCCCGGTTACTTACCGGTAATCTTCATTACTCCGAGTCCATGTCTTCCTCGCCACAGTAATATACATATGAGCCTCCGGCTCCACACAGAACTCCAAGTAAATTAAAAGAGCAGCGCTCTAGTCTCCCCTCCCTCCTCCAATATGGCCCCAGAGGCTTCATCCAATCCTATAAAAGGATACAGATCAACCAGCCCAGCCTGAAAAACCAAGCCGCAGACATGAAGCCACCACCAGGGCCGGGAGGGAAGGGAAACTATACTGTGGCGAGGAAGACATGGACTCGGAGTAATGAAGATTACCGGTAAGTAACCGGGGCATTACCTCCTCGTCCAGTCTTCCTCGCCACAGTAATATACATATGAGCCGATACCAAAGCAATCAGCTTCATGCCAGGAAACAGACCACACCATCAGAGCAGCGAAACATATTTTAATATACAGAGGCACAACAACCCAATAAATGGACAACCTCTTAAGGCATCCCAGCAGATAAAACAGAAAATGCAAATGAAACAGAACCTCCACCCCCAATCTGGAGGCGGTAATGGGACATGAAGGTATGCGGAGAAGACCACGTAGCAGCCCTGCAAACATCCTCCAAAGACACCCCTTTGAAAGAAGCCCAGGATACAGCAACAGACCTGGTGGAACGACCCTGAACAGGAAGAGATGGAACCACAGAGACCGAAGCATAAGCCAAAAGAATGGCTTCCTTAATCCACCGACTGATCGTGGACAGGGAGGGCTTCAGACCCTGACGTGACAAACCATAATTCACAAACAAGTAGTCAACCTTACAAAAGGAAGAAGTGCGAGATAAGTAAATCAGCAAGGCACGACGAACATCTAAGAGGTGCAAAAGGGATTCCTCAGCCGAGGAGGGATCAGGACAAAGAACCGGAAGAACCACCTCGGCAGACCGGTGAAAAAAAGAATCCACCTTAGGAACAAAAGTGGGATGAGGGCGCAAGACCACACGGTCCGCCAAAACCAACAAAAACGGGGCAGAACGAAGGAAAGCACCCAACTCACCCATACGCCTGGCAGAGGCAATCGCTACCAGAAACACCACAGTGAGAGTCAAAAACTTCAAGTCCACAGACTCCAAAGGCTCGAAAGGAGCCAACTGCAAGGAACGTAAAACTAAAGGAAGGTCCCAAGGAGGAGGACACATGATAGGACGTGGGCGCTGGAAAGAAAGAGACTTAAAAAGTCGAGCAACCAACGGAGAAATGGAAACCAAAGGCAGGACATGAAACGCCCGAATGGCGGCCCACTGAGCCCGAAGGGTCGAAATGGCCAATCCCAACACAAACCGATCGTTCAGAAAGTCCAGAATGCGAGCCGGATCTAAAGACTCCCACGACAGCCCATGACCAACACACCAAGAAGCAAAATGATCCCAATGCTTGGCGTAAGATTTTAGCGTAGAAGGTCTCCGGGACTGCTGAATGACACCAGCCACAGCCACCGAACAACCCCCACGCATCAGAGACTCCCTCTCAAGAGCCAGGCCTGCAGACCCAGGGAACGGAACACAGGTAGAGGAAGAGGAGGACCCATCAGAGGATACGGCACGAACGGCAAGGGCCACCCCGGAGACACAGCCAATTCCCTCAGAAGGGGAAACCAAGGGCGACGCTTCCAACAAGGAGCAATCATAAGCACCAACGACCCCTCCCTCTTGATCTTCTGCAACACAGCAGGAAGCAGGGGAACAGGGGAAATGCATACAGCAGACCCTCCGGCCAAGGGAACGAAAGGGCGTCCACCCTCCAGGCGTCCCGGCAAGGCATAATCGTGCAAAAACAACGGGTCTGGGCATTGTCCCGGGAGGCAAACAGGCCCACAATCGGACAACCAAACATCACTCGCAACCTCCTGAACATCCACCTCCTGAGAGACAAGGACCCCATGGAAGGAAACACCCGGCTCAGACAATCCGCCACAGTGTTCTCCGCGCCAGGCAGGTAGATGGCAGACAGGGATTCCAGATGCACCTCCGTCCAAGAACCAATCCGACGAGCCAGGCAACTGAGGGAGCGAACCCTGCACCCTCCTTGATGGTTCACATAAGACATCACAACCTGATTGTCCGTCCGGATCTGCACGTGGTGACCCTGAACAAGATCCGAGAAGTCCAACAGACCCAGAAGGACGGCCTTCAGCTCCTTGTAGTTGGAGGAACATGACAACACCGACTGAGGCCAAATCCCCTGAGTCGCCGAAACCCCCAGAGAAGCACCCCATCCCAGCAGGCTGGCATCGGTAGTGACCACGCGGGTGGGAACAATCAGAAAAGGGCGGCCTTTGGACAGATGATCCACGTCCAACCACCAACTCAGGACCACCCGAACCTCCTCCGACATAGGAACCAGAACATCCATATCGAGGGAACAGGGGTCCCAATGCGACAAAATGTGGGACACCACCGGGTACATATGGAGGCGAGCCCACGGCACCGTCAACAATGAAGCCGACATCAGACCCTGAACTCGTAACCATAGGCTCACAGGATGAGAAAACCCCACCAACAGGGAACGAACAGCAGACATCAGGGACAAAACACGGGGAGGGGGCAGGAACACCATCCCCAATTGAGTCCTGAACAGAGCCCCAATGAAAGTCAATTCTTGTGCAGGAACCAGGGAGGACTTCGGCACATTCACGAGGAACCCATGATGCGCCAGGACATGGCACACCTTCTGGACATGCAACTCCGCCTTAGGAAGAGAAGAAGCAGAAATTAAAATGTCGTCCAGATAAGGAAAAACACTAACTCCCACCCCATGCAAATGTCCAATAAGAGGAGCCAGAATCTTAGTAAAGATCCGGGAAGCAGAGCAGAGCCCAAAAGGCAATACCTGGAATTGGTAATGACGACCCTGCACACAAAACCGGAAAAACTTCTGAAAGTCTGGATGAAGAGGAATATGTAGGTAAGCATCCTTCAGGTCTATCGATGCAAGGAAATCCCCCTGAGATATCAGAGGAAGGATCAAAGGAAGGGAAACCATCTTGAACCGTTGGTGAGGGATGAAAGTATTCACCCACTTCAGGTCCATCACCGGCCGAAGATCCCCGGTGCGCTTGGACACCAGGAAAAGTATCGAATACACTCCTCTTCCCAACTGATCGCTGGGCACAGGAACGATCGCCTTCTTGACCACCAGGGAAGCAACGCCGTCCAAAAGCGCCAATCGTTTCACAGGATCTCTGGGACAAGGAGTGGCCCGGAAACAGTCTGGGGGTGTCCGGGCAAATCCAATGCGCAAACCCTCCGAGATCACCTGAAGCACCCATTGGTCCGACACAGTCTCCCGCCAAGAGTCCAGGAAGCAAGTGAGTCGACCCCCAACCGGACCTACACCAGGAGCGACCCAGTCAGGCTTTGGAAGCAGGAGCGGAGGAGGCAGAAGCGCCGGAGAACCAGGACTTATCAAAGGAGGGAGCACCCCGGCCACGCCCCCGCCCACGAAAGGGCTGACCAGCCCGACCCCTCTTCGAAGCACCAAAAGACCGCTATGAACCAAAGGCACGGAATCTGCCAGGACGGTCAGGAGCAAGCAGTTTACGGTCCTCCGCCGTCTTCTTCACCATGTCGTCAAGAGACGAACCAAAAAGCTTAACCCCCGAAAAAGGGATTTTCATAAGCAAGTTTTTCTGTGCAGCATCAGCCTTCCAGGAACGGAGCCACAATTGACGCCTCGCAGCCACAGATGATCCGGCCGCAGAAGCAGCAGCCCCCAGAGAATCAAAGGAGACCTCCGACAGCAGACGAACCTGCTGCTCCATCATCGCCAGGGTAGAAGAAACATCCTCCCCCTTGAGCAAGGACTGGATAGTGTAAGACGAATATGCCGCAGCCCTGATAGAAAAATTGGCAGCCGCAAAAGTGCGTTTCACAGCACCATCCACCTTACGGTCAACCGGGTCAGCAGGAGAAGAGTCCTCCGAGACAACGGACCCATGTGAAGACATGCTCGCCAATAAAGAGTCAACCTTCACGGAAGCAGGGTATTTCACCGCAAAATCCTGAAGAGGGTACCTCTTACTCAAGAAACGAGGAAAGGAACCTTTGTCCACATCCTTCCATTCATTCTCCAGGACCTTCAAGACAGAGGAATGTAGAGGCAAAGAATCAGGCTCGGGACGACGATATTGCGAAAACAGATCGTCCTCCAGAGGCACCACAGAAGCAGGGAACACCAAGTTTTCGCGAATGTGGCCCAGCACCTCCTTCAGGTCGGCACCTTGCACAAAGCGACCCCTGACATCAACCTCCTCCTCATTTTCAGAATCAGCATCAGCAGCAGCGCCATCAACCCTCGCCTTTTTAGGAGGAGGGACAGGAACATGACCCTGCAAAGCAGCAGAAACAGCAGTATTGATCATCTGCTGCAAAATTGCCATAGAGGGAACATGCACCCCCGAACCGGAAGCCACGTCCAAAGGATCAGGATCACCAGAGGAAAGATCCATGACAGCCAGCCGTGAAAGAAACACAAACACAGGCAAAACGCAGAACAGCCCGGTAAAATAGGACCCAAGGTTGCTAAGCAACCAACAAATCCCACCTCAAACTCAGCCGAAGGCTTGAAATGCATCAGGAAGAGCCGCGCGCACCCATAAGGAAACCAACGAGGCAAGGACCGCAGCGCGTCAACCCCGGAAGGCGTCACCAGCGGCGCCGAGACCCGAAGATGCAGAAAAACCACGCCGGTGAGGCAGAAGGTAAGGGGAACTGAAAAGAAGCCTCTGGCTTCCAGAGAACCCGCACCCGGCCGCGCAACGTCCGCTCAGCAGGACGCGCGGTCGGGAAATCATAATTCAGCCTGAGCAGGACACGAGGCACAAAGGCAATAGAAGGGGGAGACAAACCATTAAATACATATATATAAAAAAAAATGTTACGACCACAATAAACAAACGAAAATAGAAGTCAGCACATATAACAAAAACTAACTTCCCCCAACTAAATACCACAGGACACAGGGAACCGCTAAAGCAGGAACCCAGCCCCACTCACCTGACCAGCAGGGAAGTCAAAGCACTCGGGGAAGTGCAGAAAAAAAGAACAGGCTGGGCTGGTTGATCTGTATCCTTTTATAGGATTGGATGAAGCCTCTGGGGCCATATTGGAGGAGGGAGAGGAGACTAGAGCGCTGCTCTTTTAATTTACTTGGAGTTCTGTGTGGAGCCGGAGGCTCATATGTATATTACTGTGGCGAGGAAGACAGGACGAGTAGGTAATGCCTGGGCCTGCAGGATCTCGCACAGCTAACAGATGATATGTACATTCAGGTTTGCTTCAAACCTGTCCCCCACTATTGTGACTTACAGTTTGGACTCGGTACACACTGGAATGCACTGAATACGCGAAGTCCACACTAATGTGGGGGTGCACTCCCGTTCACATCTCTTCAGAGTGTCCCAACCGCAGTACATATCTAGAAGAGACCCCTAGACAGATACAGCACCCCCACAACGACATACCACCGCAGGAGGCGCCTTTACCGCTGCAGCCACCTCCTTCCACTGCAAGGCCTGGGCTGTCTGTGATTGTGTGGACCCCTTCGTTCCATTGATGCTCCCTTTAGACTCATTCAGGCAATCACTTTTTATCATGTGGAAGCATACCCCACCAGTCCAGGGTCACAGATGGACAGAAGATTTGGTAGAGTTCCATATATATATTATGGACAATTTATTGCAAAATGTTCATGTCTCCGTACTATGAAGCATTGTTGATATTGTTAACAAATGCTGAATACAGCTACAGAGCCAGCTTCTACCTGCACTAATGTTCTCCATGGGTAAGCTAGTGTTTGATGGTGATGAGCACTCTCTTTCTATGGATAGTGCTTTTTTTAAAAGTTTGAGTTTATTGAAAACCAGAGGAATGAGAAAATACAATATAATGGTTACATAATAAAAATTAGTTAATAACAAAAGGTGAAGAAATGTTATAATGGAAATACTGGTAGCAATAAACTAGTTTTGAGTATATGAATGGTAAAGGGGAAGATAAGGGGAGGAAGGGAGAAGGGGGGAGTACATATCAATCAATCAATACATTTGTGAAGCGCACTACTTACCCGTAAGGGTCTCAAGGCGCTGGGGGAGGGGAATGCTGCTACTGCTCAAACAGCCAGGTCTTGAGGAGTCTTCTGAAGGTCAGCAGGTCTTGGATCTGCCGTAGGTGGATGGGGAGGGTGTCCAGGTCTTTGCCGCGAGGTGGGAGAACGATCTGCCGCCAGAGGTTGCTCTTCGGATGCGAGTGACTGTGGCGAGGGCGAGGTCGGCAGAGCTTAGCTGGCAGGTGGGGGTGTAGAAGCCGAGTCGTCCGTTGAGGTACGCTTGTCCGGTGTTGTGAAGTGCCTTGTGTGTGTGGGTGAGAAGCTTGAAGGTTATCCTCTTGCTGACGGGGAGGCAGTGCAGGTCTCTCAGGTGGGGCGTGATGTGGCTGCGGCGAGGGATGTCGAGAATCAGGCGTGCAGAGACGTTCTGGATGCGTTGAAGCCTTTTCAGGAGTTTGACTGAGGCTCCTGTATAGAGTGCGTTTCCGTAGTCCATTCAGTTGCTGACGAGGGCCTGGATGACCGTTCTTCTAGTTTCGGTGGGGATCCACTTGTAGATCTTATGCAGCATTCAGAGGGTGTTGAAGCAGGAGGGAAAGACGGCGTTGACCTGCTTAGTCATGGAGAGGGTGGAGTCAAGGATGATCCCTAGGTTGCGTGCATGGTCGGTGGGTGTTAGAGCTGTTCCCAGTGCGGTCGGCCACCAGGAGTCGTCCCAGGCCGAAGGGGTGGATCCGAGGATGAGGACCTCTGTCTTGTCCGAGTTCAGCTTCAGTCGGTTGTTCCTCATCCATTTGGCGATGGCCTTCATTCCTTCGTGGAGGTTGGTTTTGGCGGTCTGGGGGTCCTTGGTGAGGGAGGGGATTAGTTGGGTGTCAACGGTGTAGGAGATGATGTTGAGGTCGTGTAGTCGGGCAACGTGGGCGAGCGGTGCCATGTAGATGTTGAACAGCGTTGGGCTGAGGGACGAGTCCTGGGGCACGCCGCAGATGATCTCGGTGGCTACGGAGCGGAAGGGGGAGGCGGATGCTCTGTGTTCTGCCAAAGAGGAAGGAGGTGTCCAGTCCAGGCCTTCTCTTGGATCCCAGCGTCGTGGAGGCGTGTTCGTAATGTGCGGTGGCAGACTGTGTCGAAGGCAGTTCCAGGAGGATGAGGGCTGCTGTTTCTCCGTTTTGTAGCGGGGTTCTGATGTCGTCGGTGGCGGCGATGAGGGCAGTTTCGGTGCTGTGGTTGCTGCAGAACCCAGACTGGGATGGGTCCAGGATGTTGTTATCCTCGAGGTGGCGGGTCAGTTGTTTGGTGACTGTCCTCTCGATGACCTTTGCCGGGAACGGGAGCAGGGAGATGGGCCGGAAGTTCTTGAGGTCCTTGGGGTCCGCTTTGGGTTTCTTAAGTAAGGCGTTGATCTCGGCGTGCTTTCAGCTCTCCGGGAAGGTTGTTGTCTCGAAGGAGATGGTGATGGCTTTTTGGAGATGGGGTGCGATGGCGGTACTGGCTTTGTTGAAGATGTGGTGTGGGCCAGGGTCTGATGTAGATCCGGGGTGGATGGTGTTCATGATCTTGATGGTGTCGTCGTCGTTGATCCAGGAGAGCAGGCGGTTCGTGCAGGTGGTGGTCGTGAGTGCGGGTGTCTCAGTGGTAGTCGGGGCGGTTGTGGCGTTGAAGCTGTCATGGATGTCTGCGATCTTGTGGTGGAAGAAGGTGGCAAGCGAGTCGCACAGGTCTTGCGAAGGTGGGATGTCGTTGGTGTTGGAGTTGGAGTAGGAGAGTTCCTTCACGATGTTGAAGAGATCTTTGCTGTTGTGTGCATATGAAAAAATTTATAAAGGAAACACTGTAAGCAGAATAGATGTACAATATATAAACAATATAATGAGATTAGATCATCAAAAAACATAAAAAAAAAAAGACAAGGTGCAATCACGGTGGTTTACGAACTTCGGCAGGTGCATTGATAGCATTCTTAGAGGAAACATGCCGAGAAGCAACCCGAGATAGATATATGGTAAGGGTAAGCCATAATAAGTCTTGTTTAATCGCAAGGGAGATAGAGTAGCATAGTTAGTGTCCAGTCAATGATGGAAACATACAACGTTCCACCAAGCTTTAACTGTTACTTTATTGGCCTGCTTCCAATTTGAAGTGATTAAATGGAATGCAATAGCTATGAATAGGTCTGTCAAGTGGAAAGAGGAAGGGAATTGGGGCCATTGAGGAGAGAGGGAACCTAAGAAAATATGAGATATGGAAAAGGATATGTTAACTGTGAAAACCTTGTTAATTTGGGACCAGACAGAATTCCAAAATTGAAAAATAGGAGGGCAATTGAATAGCATATGTTTCAAATCAGCAGAGGGGAATTTAAAGGACCAGCAGGTAGATGAGGAAGAAGAGGAAACAAGCATTTACAATGCAATGGTTTTGCCTTTGTTAAAGTTAGAGCTATTGGCATTGCTCTTGACATTATCTTTATTTATGTTTTTTTTAACATAAATAAATGGCATTGTCATTTACAATGCCACTAGCTTTATCTCTCGCAAATGACACCCACAGAGCCCCCCCACACACACACCCACACAGAGCCCCCCACACACACAGCCACACAGAGCCCCCCACACACACAGCCACACAAAGCCCCCCACACACACAGCCACACAAAACTCCCCACGCACACAGCCACACAGAGCCCTCCACACACCCACACAGAGCCTTCCACACACACCCACACAGCACAAGCAGGCAACAGGGGCACACGGAGGCACAAGCAGGCAACAGGGGCACACAGAGGCACAAGCAGGCAACAGGGGCACACGGAGGCACAAGCAGGCAACAGGGGCACGAAAACGGAGGCACAAGCAGGCAACAGGGGCACACGGAGGCACAAGCAGGCGACAGGGGCACACGGAGGCACAAGCAGGCAACATGGTCATGAAAACAAGCACAAGCAGGCAAAAGGGTCACAAGCATGAATTGTAATTTAGACGGGGCTGAAGTGGAGAACGGTCAGTAGGGAAGTAGTGCGGCTGGTGCAGTGGTACCAGGCCGAAAGGTGAGAGGGGCTGTCTGCACCCCAGTTTGGACAGTTTCCACTACCTAACAGGGATTGGTGGGAGGGGGGCGTACTTCTTGCTTGCTTGCTTTAGGGCTGTTACTTCGGGGACGCAGTGCACGCTGCTGCCTGCTGCCGCCGGGACACAACAACAGGCAGGGAGAGGACAGGCTCGGAGAGGGCAGGGAGGGGACAGGATGGGAGAGGGCAGGCTGGGAGAGGGCAGGGAGGGGACAGGCTGGGAGAGGGCAGGGAGGG
Source organism: Lissotriton helveticus (assembly GCF_964261635.1). NCBI lineage: Eukaryota > Metazoa > Chordata > Amphibia > Caudata > Salamandridae > Lissotriton > Lissotriton helveticus. Next base: position 708,395,536 of record NC_136061.1, read on the forward strand.
GACAGTCTGGGAGAGGGCAGGTTGGGAGAGGGCAGGTTGGGAGAGGGCAGGTTGGGAGAGGGCAGGTTGGGAGAGGGCAGGCTGGAAGTGGACAGGCTGGAAGTGGAAAGGCTGGGAGAGGACAAGCTGGGAAAGGGCAGGCTGGAAGTGGACAGGCTGGGAGAGGACAGTCTGGGAAAGGGCAGGGAGGGGACAGGCTGCTTATATTGATTTTCTGCCACTTCGGTGACCTGCAGATCCACCCGAAGTGTGGCCCCTTGCAGAATTGCGTTAGTTAGAGCCACAAGGCTGAAGAGAGAAAAAACAAGCATTTACAATGCAATGGTCTCGGCATCATTAAAAGTAGAGCTATTGGCATTGCTCATGACATTTCTTTTTTTTCCTTAAATCATAAATAACAGCACTCACTGCTCTGCGCACTCACTGCTCTGCGCACTCACTGCTCTGCGCACTCACTGCTCTGCGCACTCACTACTCTGCACTCTGCACTCACTACTCTGCACTCTGCACTCACTACTCTGCACTCTGCACTCACTACTCTGCACTCTGCACTCACTACTCTGCACTCTGCACTCTGCACTCACTACTCTGCACTCTGCACTCTGCACTCTGCACTCACTACTCTGCACTCTGCACTCACTACTCTTCACTCTGCACTCTGCACTCACTACTCTGCACTCTGCACTCTGCACTCTGCACTCACTACTCTGCACTCACTACTCTGCACTCACTACTCTGCACTCACTACTCTGCACTCTGCACTCACTACTCTGCACTCTGCACTCTGCACTCACTACTCTGCACTCACTACTCTGCACTCTGCACTCACTACTCTGCACTCTGCACTCACTACTCTGCACTCTGCACTCACTACTCTGCACTCTGCACTCACTACTCTGCACTCTGCACTCACTACTCTGCACTCTGCACTCACTACTCTGCACTCTGCACTCACTACTCTGCACTCTGCACTCACTACTCTGCACTCTGCACTCTGCACTCACTACTCTGCACTCTGCACTCTGCACTCTGCACTCACTACTCTGCACTCTGCACTCACTACTCTTCACTCTGCACTCTGCACTCACTACTCTGCACTCTGCACTCTGCACTCTGCACTCACTACTCTGCACTCACTACTCTGCACTCACTACTCTGCACTCACTACTCTGCACTCTGCACTCACTACTCTGCACTCTGCACTCTGCACTCACTACTCTGCACTCACTACTCTGCACTCTGCACTCACTACTCTGCACTCTGCACTCACTACTCTGCACTCTGCACTCACTACTCTGCACTCTGCACTCACTACTCTGCACTCTGCACTCACTACTCTGCACTCTGCACTCTGCACTCACTACTCTGCACTCTGCACTCACTACTCTGCACTCTGCACTCACTACTCTGCACTCTGCACTCACTACTCTGCACTCTGAACTCTGCACTCACTACTCTGCACTCTGCACTCACTACTCTGCACTCACTACTCTGCACTCTGCACTCTGCACTCACTACTCTGCACTCTGCACTCTGCACTCACTACTCTGCACTCTGCACTCACTACTCTGCACTCTGCACTCACTACTCTGCACTCTGCACTCTGCACTCACTACTCTGCACTCTGCACTCACTACTCTGCACTCTGCACTCTGCACTCACTACTCTGCACTCTGCACTCACTACTCTGCACTCTGCACTCTGCACTCACTACTCTGCACTCTGCACTCTGCACTCACTACTCTGCACTCACTACTCTGCACTCACTACTCTGCACTCACTACTCTGCACTCTGCACTCACTACTCTGCACTCACTACTCTGCACTCTGCACTCACTACTCTGCACTCTGCACTCACTACTCTGCACTCTGCACTCACTACTCTGCACTCTGCACTCTGCACTCACTACTCTGCACTCACTACTCTGCACTCTGCACTCACTACTCTGCACTCTGCACTCACTACTCTGCACCATTGCGAAGATTCAGCCTTAATGTATGGACATTCGTACTGTCCAGCATATGTGTAAATGATGCTCCACTTACACGGTCACGGGTATAGATAACCAGCACTACACTTGCATAGAATACTATGAGAAGTCGAACATTCCACAAGGGTTTTAAGCCACTTCTGAGGTACCAGCCAAGTATTTCTGCCTCTTCAGAATCACCAGTGGCACTTTTTGTACATGGTGTGAGGTAAGGGTTACTCTTTTGCTGAGATACAGAATCGCAGAGGCCTCCTAAAAGCAAAGTCGTTCCCCTGTGCAAAACAATTATCTTATCAGGCAGCCCGTGAGACAGTAAGCATGTGCGCAATACGAAGAAAGTGGAACGCGAAAGAACGCAAAATTGGATCGTTTCCCCCGATTTCTGTCGTTTCCCTCAATTTCTGCTTAGGGTCGTGTGACCGAGACTCGAACCCGGGTCCTCTCGGTCCGAGGTCGAGCGCCCTAGCCGTTAGGCCACCTCCTCTCCGCTATAAAAGCGGCATGCGGGGAGCATCTTGTGGTTTTCAAAACCCATTTGGGCGGCTTACTCTCCGCCTCCGTATCCTGTGTAATCAGAAATGTGTGGCACCGTCACAAGCCTCTCCGTAATTAGCACCGGGGCTGAGTAACGAGAGAAAGGATTACTCCCTTATAAAGTGCTTGAAACCCGGCTATCGGTATAAAGCGCCACTTAGATAAACAAGGCCACAGTTAATTGAATGCCCTCCATTTTTTAGGTCTAAATTCAATCGCGGGCCCTATGCTTTATCCCGTTCTCAAAGAAAGGGAACTTCGTATCCTTTAATGTAAGTTCTTGAACTGAAAAGCTTATTATTCTTTCAACAGTAGCATGTCTCCCTCTTGTTTAACTCCACCGAGAGTTTCATTTGCAAGAGAGTACCCAAAGCGCTACTGAGAAACTAGGGGCTGTTGCATTTAAATATCCGCAAGCCCAACACCAAGGCTGCCTAGTCTTGAATTTGTCTTGTGCTTTTTTACTACGGAGGCCGCTAGCAACCCTTCCGCCTTCCGGCCATGTCGGAGGCTGCCCCAAGTATTACATTATTTATCTTGGCGCTGTGCAATGGAGTTTCTTGTTACCCATCTCAACGAGCGTCATGTTATCGACCTTAGACGAATGATAGGCAGGGCAGCCCTACAGGATCGGTGCCTCCTGGTCCTCGTGGTGTCCAGCTGGAGGGCCTACTCTTCAGGGTGCAATTGAGAGACCTGAACTTGCCATCACAACTGTCAGTCGAAATAGGGGGCGGGTTATGCCTCTCACCGTGGCCTCGGTGGCCTGCGCAGTGCCTACCTCCCGGTGCTGGAAGGTATTTCGTGCGTAATAAATTGGACATAAGCTGGGCAGTCTTTAATAAGAGGACGTGCAAGATTATCCCTTTCACCGGCCAAAGCTTATCTCTCAATGGATGGCTGAGGGCCATTGCTCTACAGTTAATTAGCAGCAGAGGTAAATCAGGCTCTGGAAGGAGACGATCTCCACACATCTATCTTTGGAGGGCTTCTTAGGTCAGAGGTCACAAAGGACCGATGTGTGAGGCGGGAGGAGGCCCGAGAAATGAAAGAGCAAACGGCTGGAAAGGATCCCAGTGCATCTGAGAAAACCCAGCGCTGAACACTGTGTATTTCAATATAAACAAGAAATCACTGAGGTCCGTTTTTTTTTGCCGAGTTTTATATAGCGCAAACTTGACCCGAATCGGGTATCAGAGCGCTTTACAGAGCACCAGTTACGTTACATGAGGACACAACACTCACCTTTAAAGTTGCTGGGGACGGCCGCCGGTGCAATCTGCAGACTGCAGAGTTCACAGGAGAGGAGGGGCTGGGGCCGGGAGGAGCAGCTCAGGCTCGCAGTCCGTAGTCGCAGGCTCCGCTCAGCTCGAAAGGAATTTGAAAAGGAGGAAGTGGGGGGGGGGGCCAAAGATAAAGGGCAAGATTACCGTGTCACTGTTCTGTTGCATGCAATGGTGTACGCGCTCGCACCATCTGGATTGCATTACATGGGCACTCTGACAGCTCGTAATTAAGATTAATCACTCTGCCGTGCACGTTCTCGCACACAATATGCCACATCGGGCACGCGTAAATTACTTACATCCTATCACTGCAACGCTAATACATACACAGCACAGCGAAGACGAATCACTAGGCAGATGACAAAATACACTAAGGAATGTGTCTGTTCAGACCCCTAGAGATCCTTTCTTTCTTCTTTAGCATTAGGAGCTCGAAGCTCCACCCCCTTCGTGGGCGGAGGCCGAGCCCTAAAAAAGGAGGGGGGTTGGTTGCGGGGCTTAAGCTGTGTGCTGCTGTGCGCCGAACCCCCTGCCTGACGTGCTGGGGGGGGGGCAGATATGCAGGGAGAGAGATCGATAGATACATTTATCTGCTTAAACTGCCTTTTTATATATGTTTTACTATAATAATGCCAACATTTTCACAATCTCTTTCTCACTCGATCTTGTTCATCTGCGTGCTTCATGGTTGCCATGCCTCACAAGTGTACCCCATAGTTAGTCTATTATGTATTATTAAATGATTACTGGGACACTGCTCGGAAGCCCGGATGAGTTATCAAGGGAAGTAGCATAGACAGTGAGGTCAACAGAGCATTGGCAGGTTTAATAAAACAGACCTTTTTGCCGAATGCTGCATACTGTTTAAACTTGTCATGTAAAACAAGGTGAGAGTGTGGTGAAAGGGAAGAGTGAGTGACGGGATGAGAGTATGAGCAGAAGAGAGAGAGGCAGTGAGAGAAGGAGAGTGTGGTGAAAGGGAAGAGTGAGTGACGGGATGAGAGTATGAGCAGAAGAGAGAGAGTCAGTGAGAGAAGGAGAGTGTGGTGAAAGGGAAGAGTGAGTGACGGGATGAGAGTATGAGCAGAAGAGAGAGAGGCAGTGAGAGAAGGAGAGTGTGGTGAAAGGGAAGAGTGAGTGACGGGATGAGAGTATGAGCAGAAGAGAGAGAGTCAGTGAGAGAAGGAGAGTGTGGTGAAAGGGAAGAGTGAGTGACGGGATGAGAGTATGAGCTGAAGAGAGAGAGGCAGTGAGAGAAGGAGAGTGTGGTGAAAGGGAAGAGTGAGTGACGGGATGAGAGTATGAGCAGAAGAGAGAGAGTCAGTGAGAGAAGGAGAGTGTGGTGAAAGGGAAGAGTGAGTGACGGGATGAGAGTATGAGCAGAAGAGAGAGAGGCAGTGAGAGAAGGAGAGTGTGGTGAAAGGGAAGAGTGAGTGACGGGATGAGAGTATGAGCAGAAGAGAGAGAGTCAGTGAGAGAAGGAGAGTGTGGTGAAAGGGAAGAGTGAGTGACGGGATGAGAGTATGAGCAGAAGAGAGAGAGGCAGTGAGAGAAGGAGAGTGTGGTGAAAGGGAAGAGTGAGTGACGGGATGAGAGTATGAGCAGAAGAGAGAGAGGCAGTGAGAGAAGGAGAGTGTGGTGAAAGGGAAGAGTGAGTGACGGGATGAGAGTATGAGCAGAAGAGAGAGAGTCAGTGAGAGAAGGAGAGTGTGGTGAAAGGGAAGAGTGAGTGACGGGCTGCCGAAGATCACACGCGGTCCCTCGCCTCATGATTGGTTTCCCTGTGTCTCACATTACCCAGAGCAGGGCTGCTCCTCAGTGTGAGGGATCGCGGATTGCAGTGGTGCTGGGCGTTTGTGGGGCCCCTCCCCGCCTGCTGCCCCCCCTCCCTGAAGTGTATGCATCTCAGCTGGAGCCGCAGCTTGTCAAACTTCACTCCCCCTCCCTCCTGCACCCCCGCCACAGGCCCTCTCAGCTGGCTCTCGACCCCTTCCCGCCCCTGAGGTGCTACTTGTACACACTCACGGGAGCCAGAAAACCCTCCTCTCAGTTCTCCATTTATTTGTATTTTTTCAGTTTTATATAGCGCGAACTCCGCGGTATTAGAGCGCTCTGTGCATGTGCCTACACAAGGCCAGTGTTTGTTTTAAAGGTAACGGGGAAATTAAATGATGTGCCCAGAATCACGGGCTGTAGAGCCGGCGCCGAGACTCAAGCCTGGCTGGCTCCACAGTTCTCAATAGCTCTATCGTAATGCCTCATCTTCAATCACCCCCCGAAGTAACAGTTCACGCTCACTCTCAGAAACTAGCTCTCCCCAAAGTGTCTCGTTTGCCCTGCAGTTCACTCTCACTCTCACTCTCAGAAACCAGCGAGCTCTTCGGTGTCTAGCTGGCCCTGAATTTCTCTCTCACTTTCAGAAACCAGCTACCCTTTAAGTGTCTCGTTGACCCTCTCAGTCTCAGAAATCAGCTATGCCCTCAGTGTCTCGTGGGCCCTGTAGTTCACTCTCACTCTCAAAAACCAGCTATACTTTCATTATTATGTATGTGATAATATTTGCACATTACATATACCTAATACGCCGTCTAATGTTTGCATGACAAAGAAAAGGCCTGTCCCTCTTTCACCAGTTTTCCCAAAGGGCCAGGATGCCCTGTTGGGTGACAGTGTGCGCTCAATATATATATTGATATATTGATCATCATTATATCGGTTCCACGTCTTTATTAATTTGTATCCATGCAGGGTTCTGCAAGCTTTCCTCAGATGCTTAAATGCTGAAGGTTTCCCTACTTTCTGCCCGTCTGTAAATGAATTTCAAGTTCTTGTGATGTTCAGAGCACTCTTTTCCTAGTCTGCGGGTTTTCTCTTCCATGCTTTGCTAGTTAACTTAAAACAATTTGAACATTTTCAGCATAATCAAGGGCTGTTGATGCGTCCACACCAGCACCCACCCACAGGTTAGATTTGCATATCTAAGTGCTGCATACTTCTGTTTCAGACATACCTGAACGCGACGCTTATTCCACAGTAAGGTCCTTTGAGCGGTCATTCCTATGCTCCCGAAGTACAGAAAGACAGGGCCATATCAAACTTGCGAAAGCGGGAGGGGGGGGGGCGGGAAAGGAACGGCCAACGGGAGGGGGGGGCGGGAAAGGAACGGCCAGCGGGAGGGGGGGGGCGGGAAAGGAACCGACAGCGGGAGGGGGGACAGGAAAGGAAAGGAACCACTCACCTGGACTTCCTCGGCCGGCGGTCGGCCGCCAAATGGCCCAAACAAACCTCGACGAGCCCAAAAAAAAGCCCCGCCCACCGCTGCATGACGTGGCCAAAAGAGAAAAATTCTCGGGAACGCCCCCGAATCGCGTCCAGCCTTGACGGACAGATCCGGCTCCCAATGGCTAGCCTCCATTTATGATCTGATTCTTGATGAACAACATGAACTTGAAGTTTTTTGTGGCAAAGAATCAATACACCATTTTTCTTACCGAGGGCCGGGGAAGAAAAAACATTGCCTACCCAACATTTTTTGAGTTTGGAAGCTATAGGTCAATTCTAAGAGTTTCTTGGAGGATAGCAATGTCAGTTCACAATTTAGCTAAATGAGTCAAACCTGTTGTCTCCTAATTGGATTACCTAAACCTTTAACATTCCAAGTAGTAACTCTGAATGTAACCAGAAAGGAAAAACTGAGAGTAACAAGAAGCAAGCAGAGTCATAATCAAACTTCAAATTGAGAAGTAAAGGGAAAATGAGAGCAAAAAAAAGTAGGGAAGAAGAAGAAAGAATTCGTATGAAAATATGGAAAGTCAGAGGGAAGAAGAGAAGGAAATGAAGAACAAAGAGACAGTGCAAGTAGGATAGAAACGGAGAATTAGAGGAATAATCAAACAAATGACGACTGAAGCACATACCTAGAGCACAAGATGATATAGGGGTATGGCAACACCAGGGAAGGCAGTGACGGAACCAGCAAGGCTCTAGCAAACTCCGGAAGAATCAAGGAAAGAACACACAGGGAAGAGAGCACAGAGGAGTACATGATAGAATACAGTTGTGCCTGCAAAGGAAGAAGAAACATTAATGCAGATGAGAAGAGAAAAATAAAGAAAGTAACATAAAGTAGGAAGCAACAGAGAAGAAAAGAACATCATAATGCAAGAACATTAATATAGCAAGTGAGCAGGAGAAGATCAAGTAGACCAACATCCAAAAACAAAATAATACATAAAACAGCAATAACAAAGAAGAGAGATATACGAACAAAATCAAAGGCAGAACAAATCAGATGGGACGAGAAGTGTTCATGGCCGTAGCTCTTTTTTGACGAAGGAATTCTTGCAAGACTTTCGGGTCATCGTAAGTTGTAGTTTTGTCTTTATAAGTGACCTTGTAGAAGCGCAACACTTGCCTTTTTTCGTGGTTCTGGACACCGTGTGGGGAACAGCCTGCTTTCCTGGTGCCGCGCCATGAGGGGAATCGGCTGGGCTCAATCCTCCACACCATGAGGCAAACGGCCAATGCGGACAAAGACTTCAACTCTCAGCACCTCCTTGAGACCTGCGGCTAACTCCTGACGCGCCAGCTTGCGCACAGAGACGCTTCTAAAATCACAAGCGCACCCCGCAGCGCGGGAAGTGCAACACTTGCTTTTTTTCGTGATTCTGGATGCTGTGAGGGGAACGGCCTGCTTTCCTGGTGCCGCGCCGTGAGGGAAATGGCTGGGCTCAATCCTCCACGCCGTGAGGCAAACGACCAACGCAGGACAAAGACTTCAACTCCCAGCAGCCCCGTGAGACCTGCGGCGCACTTGTAAAATATTGGTTTTAGGACATGTGTTGTAGAGTGAACTAAAAGCGAATTCATTTCTTAATAATAGGACTAAAAATGTCGTTCAACTAAAAAACTCCTCTTCGCAAGAAAACTCGTTTGCTCATAAGTTTGTTTTAGTCAGCAGATAGACTTTGCCCACTTGTGCAACTCTCTTGACTTGCTGGAAGATGATCGTTGTCCCCTAATTTGCTCATCTGTTTGTGACATGTAGCTGATAGAATACAGAACTAGAAGGTCTTTCCACTGATACTCAAATCTTATCTGATGAGATGCACCTTTTGAACTGACAAAACAGCAAAGCTCTCGCAACCACAAGGCAGTAAAATAGCATGATACACAGTAATGACAATAAAGTGAAGAACAACAGCAGATCTTGTATTTTCAAAATTCCCAAAGACGTTTTATTTGGATCCACATTCAGCCGACACGTGTTTCGTCGTGTTCTAAAGTGGAGTCAACACGACTCTTCAGGGCTGGTAAAGACCCAGGCATCTATCGGTTAATACAAAATGTTGATGTTGTGGAGCGGTGAATCCTGTGTATGAATCGAAAGAAGATCACAGTGTAAGTAATCCAAAAATACTCAGATCCGGGTTGGGAATACGACTAGGTTATGGAACACGGCGACCGGGAACACACAGAGGAGGGATGCCAAATCTAAGCGTACCGCTTGTGTTTTAAAAAGCAATCAAACTACTCTAGTCCTTGCAATTTGGATCCCCTCCCGGTAGAATCTGACACGTACACGTGTCTAGTCTCTTTATGCTTCCACCTATGCGCTTCAGTGAGCGCCTACGTCATAACCTAGTCGTATTCCCAACCCGGATCTGAGTATTTTTGAACGGTTTGGGTTATCCCGTTCGCTCTTCACGCACCACGCTACAAACATTATTTTCCTACTACACTGTAACGTTTACTATAGGCAGAGCGCCTTCCATCTGTACTGAATATAACCCTCACAGCTGTCTCTTGACCTTTTGAACTGACCTCCAGCTGATACGAGGAATGTCTACTGCTAAGCAAATTTTGTATGAAGTCAAGGTATGAGTTGTGTCTAATTAAGTGGAACAAACGTTGATCCGTGTGCATTGTTCGCTTGCACTCAGGAGTGCGAGTTGTATGGTGTTTCCCGCTAGCGTAATAAATGACTTAAAAATCTGCCTTAGAAGTCGGCCATCTTAGCCTGACTTACTTTTCCACTTGTATGGAAACTAATAGTAGATTCCCTTTTTATCTGCCTCTACCAATTCTTCCCCCAATCCCCGTCTCCCCCTAGCCCATTATTAAATATTCTCACCCACTGTATCTGACCTTTTGGCTTCTGACCTTTTTGCTTCTGTCTTTCCTTCCTCCCCCTCACCCCTTCTTAGAACCCCTCTAGGCCCCAACATCCCAGCGTCTCTATGGTGCTTCCTCACCTCCTCCTACCTGCCCACTCATACCATGGAACTCACAGGCACTCACACACACAACATCATCTATCCCCCTGGCCTCTCAAAAAAATCGGCCAAACGGTTCAAACACAACTTCATCAAATCACACCCCGAAACCCTCTTTGCTGATCCCTACTTCTCACCACGCAACGGACACTCAGCCATCAACATCATCTTTCACACTAAAAGGAGAGCACAATGGAGGAAAGCACTCCTAGTCACCTTTCCTACTTCCTCCACAAGAAAATCGGCACACGGTCTAGCTATCTATATTGCCCCTTCCCAATTCTTTCAAGCTACAGCAACAATCACTATCTATAACAACAGTACCATCCTCATACAAGCCACTGACCGTAGTTTAAACCTCCTAGACAACATCTTCCCCATCATTAAAGAACAAGTGGACAAACCGCATACTGCTTCACTACCCACCTACACCCACACCAACACTATTAGGGATGATATAGCCCTATCCCTCCCTCCGTCCCTCCCTCCCATCCATCTCAGGCCTCTGATTCTTCTGATTCTTCCGTGACCCCAGCTACCCGGACGTCCACCCCCTCTCATACACCTGGCAGCACCACACTGAAACAGCTCACGCTCTCCCTTCCCATCATGGCCGAGACCACTTTTGCACTTCACATTTCTACGAATACCACTCTAGGCCTGACCATAGCTCCCCACCCCTCCTCCCCCTCTACCCCCCCTTCATCATCTCTCCCTCTCCCACAATCCAGTCACACCTCACAACACCACAACCAACATCGACCTCTTTCAGCTCAACCTTTCCCCCTCCAACTCAACATTTTCTACTTACTTACCCCCATTAGCAACGGAACCCACTATGGGAACCACCGTAGCTCACCCTCCTTCCCCTACTCGCAGTACCACACCCTTCAAGGACTCTACACGTGCCAACCAGCCCACCACAGCTCAGTCCCCTGCACACCACGGTCCACCTCTCGACTTCTCAGACACCAGTACACCCTCTAAACAACCTATGCGTCCTTCCACACCTCTCACTCCTGCCCACCGACATGGCAAACCCTCTCTTCAGCCATTTACATCACTATTCCCACCACACACACAGCTGCACAGTCGAACGCACACACCCCGGTACCAGCACATACACCCAACCACCTAATGTTTGTGTAAGAATCTGACTGTACATTAGGTGTGTTTGAGTGTATGAGTGAATGGAATTTGTGCCCTCTTTTTTAATTACTTTTGCATGTCCTAGTTTTTATATTGTATTTTTGTATATGATTCAAAAACTTTACAGACATTATTTTATTGTCTAAATGAAGCCAATTTTCTATGAAAACAATGTGTATATATAACAAATTAAAAATTAAAAAAAGTTTTCTTTGAATACATCTGTTCTCTCTGTGGTCGTGTGGGTTAGCTGAATGCTTGATTAGATTGCCCCTACATTTAGGGAACACCATTCTCCATGTTTTTTCTTCCCTCCCGTAACCTACCCTCACGCCCATCTCGTACCAACAACTACCTCTCCGAGACCGATCTTCTCTCTCTCCTGCTCTCCTACGAACCGGTCATTACGACCCCCGATCCCCTCACACACATGCCCATCCCCTCTATCCTCGCAAACCCTCACAGGCCCTCAACTCACAACAACAGAGAAATCATCTTCAATAATCTCTGTAAAGTCCTACTCATCCAGGAACACACTTCTTCCCCCGCCACCCCACGTCTTAAATGCACACTCCTGAATTGCAGATCGGCATCGAAACACGCCACTGACATAGCCGACCTCATTACCTCGACTAACCTTGACCTCATAATTCTCACTGTAACATGGCTTACAGAATCTTCCTCGCCCCTCATCAACATTTTGGTTCCCCCTAACTATGACATCATCAGACTAGACAGGTCTGGAGGCAAGATTGGAGGTGGTATTGCATGCATACACCGAAGCAACATCAACGTAAACAGAACCATACCCTTGTTACTCCCTTCCTGTGAATACATCAACAGTAATTGTAAACCTGTCTGCTCGCTCCACATCATCTATCACCCACCTGGCGACAACCTCTAATTCACAGAACACCTCATGGACCTGATCACATCACTCACCGGTCGACAAAATACACAAATTTTCCTGGGTGACTTTAACCTCCACTGGAATGACCCTAATGACACAGTGGTCAACAGCCTCAAAAACTTCCTCATCGCCTTAGACCTCAACCAACTGTGCAATAGCCCGAAACACAATAAAGGCGCAATCTTAGACTTAATAATCTCTAAGACCGATTGCACCCATCTGGAATCGATCCTCCCCTGTGATTGGTCTGACCATCACATCATCACCTTCCTCATCAAGGAAACAATCAAACTGAACTCGGCACAAGCCACAAAACCTAAGGTATGGAAAAGAGATTGGAAAAAGCTCAACACAAACACGTTACCCACCTCTTGCCAAAAATCTACTTCTACCCCCTGCTGGAACTTCCAACGTAATTGACCTCACCAACCACTACCTAAACTCCATGACCTCGATAATTAACGATTTTGCTTCCCTGCAACCAAAAAGAGTCTCCATGAAAGACTCTAAACCGTGGCTCAACTATCTCCTCAACGAGGACAGATGTTCTCTCAGAACGCAACTGGAGATCAGTACCAACCGCCAAGCTCCTCTTAACTCTAAAAAGAAAGAGAAATGCTTATTTTCGAAAGGTCAAAAGCACCAAAGCAGACTTCTTTAGCCAACAACTCGACCAGGCAAAAAATCGACCCCAAAAACTTTTTGAATTAATCAAAACGCAATCCAAGGACCAACCCCAACGGCCACAAGATCTAACTCACCCACAACCAACATGTGAGGACTTTTCTAACCACTTTAACCTAAAGACTGAGAACATCAAGAAAGATCTCCTCAAGGACCTAATCTCTCACTCTTGCCCCCTCACCAAAACCACCCCCTACCCCCAAACGCTTCTCAACAAATCCCATCAAAGTTTACTTAAAAAACGATGCAACATGGTCATACTTCTACACCTATTCTGAAGAAGCTATAGGCAAATTACTCAGTGCACTGAAGCCTTCCAATCACCTCACTGACCCTCTCCCCGCAAATGCGGTAAAAGATCTTACACCTATGCTACTATCCCACTGGACCAAGATCATCAACAGTTCACTTCAACAAGGCTGCATCCCTGACTCCCTAAAGGTGGGGCAGGTATCTCCCATTCTCAAGACACCCACTGCTGACCCCACAGACCTTAACAACTACCGCCCTGTCTCCAATATTCCCACCCTGGCCAAACTTCTGGAAAAATGTGTTCATCACCAACTGACAAAACTTATCGATCACTTCAACCTCCTTAACCCCTTGGGCGCGGCCGCGATTCTGTGCCTGTGCGACAGAATCGCTAGTGGGTGGGTTTATGACGCCCCCCAGCCGCCATCAGCACAGGAGCCCCGTGATGCATGACAGCTGGGGGCCGTCATCAGCATCGAAGGGGTTAATCAACACCAATCCGGCTTCCGTGAAAAATCACAGCACGGAATCAGCCATGACACACATCATTGATGATGCACTGCAAGTTCTTGATCAAAAAGAAGCATGCCTCCTCATCCTACTAGACCTCTCCTCAGCGTTCGACATGGTGAAACACAAACACTTGATAGATCTGTTGAAACACAGAATGGGTCTCTCAGGATCAGTGCTCAATTGGTTTACCTGTTTTCTGCATAACCGGACTCAAAAAAGGTCAACAACACCCTGTCCCAACCAGTTCCTGTTCCTTGTTATCCCCTACTCTCTTCAACCTATTCATGGAACCACTCACCGATCTGCTTCAAACATCCAATGTGCAATTTCACATGTATGCTGGCGATACCCAACTTTACCTCAAGATCAATACTTTGGAGTGGTGTGGCTCACTGGTTAGAGGCGGCAGACCCAGGAGCAGAAGTCGGCCCGGGACCAGGGTTCAATTCCCGACGTGGCAGGGTCGTGGACCAGGGTCAGCGGACTCGACAATTCTCACCTCAGTGCCTACTCTAACCTCGGGTCCCACTCGGCAACTCTGGGCATTAGCTTGCCTAATCTCCACAACGGCCCCATCAACGCCGGGGATGCCTGGCTCCACCTTGGGGATTCCCAGTAGGGACCATCCCACAGGGAAAGCCAGGACGGGTTCCCCAGCAGTATACAGCACCAGGACGCCCCTTTGCTGGGGCAGCTGTGCGCTTTACAAGTATACGACATTTAACATTTAACATTTGGACAACATTAGTTTGCTTAACAATACTCTTAAGACCACCCACACATGGCTGGCAGTGAATCACCTCAAACTGAATGCGTTAAAAACAGAATTCCTCCTTATCGCCCCATCCGCCAAAGTCCCCACAATGCACAATTTGACCAAACACCTCACAGCACTCGATGTTCAACCTACCATTGTGGATTCGGCGAAATCTCTGGGTATAACTCTGGACTGTAACCTCAATATGCAGAAGCATATTAGCAATGCAACCAAGGGAGCAAACTTTCAGATCAATACACTAAGGAAGCTAAAGCACTTCCTACCTCCCAATGACTTCAAGTTAGCGGTTCAGGCTCTAGTTCTACCTCTATTGGACTATGGAAGCGTTTCATTATGCGGTCTCCCCAAAGCCACCACAGCTCCTCTAAGAGCCTCCACCAACGCGGCAGCAAGACTCATCACTGGCTCGAAAGAAGGGCCCACATCTCCCCTGATCTAAAAACTTTAAACTGGCTGCCATTTGAAGCCAGACTCCACCTGAAAATAGCTTGTACGACGCACAAGGCCTTACATCATAATGCACCCAGCTATCTCACACAAAAACTCAAAATATCTGGAGGGTCAAGATCAACAAGAAGTGCAGAAAACCTCCTTCTGAAGCCACAAAAATTCAATAAGAAAAAAACGTATAATCGTCCTTTTCAGGAATGGCACCCAGGATATGGAATGCCCTTCCTCCAGAAATAAGACTGAACCCCTCCACCTCTTCCTTCAAACTGGAAGTAAAAGGCATCCTCATGGCAAAATTTACATAAACATAGCCTCACTTGACTATGAGAACCCTTACTCCACTCATCTTACCTATCATCCTAACCAATTTTTGGTACTACCATGTTTCACATGGTTCGCCCTTGCTGTGCACCTCACTGCTTTGCTTTTTATAGGTATAGTCTGTATAGTCTGTTCCTTTTATTTGATGTTTCCATCAACAATGTATTTCCATCACCCTTCAGACCGACCGGTCCGGTTCTGCACCTTATTTGATATGTCTTTCTAACTGTGATTGTCTTTGCTGCTATTCATTATGGTCCTTAATATTTGATTTATCCCATGTTTGTATTAAGCTTTCTGTTGTTATTCTCTTGTTCCTGCTTAATTTTATTGTTTGATTTGTCTATACACTTTTACTGTAAAGCGCTCTGATACCCAAAAAGGGTCTTGTTCGCGCTCTATAAAACTTTCAAATAAATAAATAAATAAACTCCTTGCACTTTAATTTGTTACTGAAAGGTAAATATTTAGTTTTCTCACACTCCTGATGCGCCAGCTGCGAATCCCGGGCCAAGGGCGGGCCTGTCCTTGCCCGCCAGGGACCGTCAGAGGCCGTGCTGGGCCACTCCCTTTATTATTTGAGATATTTGCTGGACTGACTATCTCGCATAGCCCAGGAAACAGAAGGTACTGTTGCGAGTGTTTTCCCATGTATATGGTCTGAGTTCTAGTATAGTTCAGTAAGATGGTAGCAAGGTCCCCTCTACTCTTAAAACTGCTTCTACTTCGCAATCTTTTGAACCTCCCTTTACTGGGGCTAGCTTTAGTATTAGGAACACGTCACCGTTACCCCCTGTGTATGATGAAGTGCACCTCTGCGATATTATTTCTTGGAAAAATAGATAACCCAGAATGGCATGAGTACATTAGGGATAGAGATATCATAGGCTTACAGGAAACCTGGGTTAATGAGCCAATCCATATTAATGGGTTCAAAACTTTCCATACACAGCTGTGAAAGGCCGGGAGGGCAGGCTTAAGGGCAGCCTGAGCCTGTATATTTCTAATAAATTTGAAACTGTTAAGATACAGGCTTTCTTGAGTAGTAGCTTCTATCAGATAATTAAGGTGTCCATACTTATGAATCAATGTTTAATATTAGTGAATTATTATAATAATGTGATTTCAACAGAACACTGTCTGGTTTTAAAACATTTAAGTAAAGAGCTGCATACAATTTGTAAGGCTAGTCCTGCAAATGTTGCGATAATATGATGGGCGATTTTAATTGTGCAATGTGCTCCATTGAGGATAGGATCCTGCGTGGTCATTTATATGGGGAAGACATGGCTTGGCAGTTCGGGCTGGACTGTTCCCATGAGGCACAGGGTCAGACTGATTTGCCTATGGCCATGTCTGAACTGGGGTGGCAGAGTGAGCTAAAGAATGGTGATAGATTAAACCCAGATCAGTTGACTGGGGGTGAGTGTTTGATTTGCTCAAGCGCTCCGTCCATCATCCCCTTTTGTATTGCTTTGTTCGTCCTAAGTTGGCAGGGTATGCTCAGACGTGAGTCCCTTGCTCACGTTGCCACAGGATTCAAGATAGCCTGGCTGATGAGGGTTATGAACCCGAAACCGGTCCCAGGATGTTTGTTTCCGGTCCAGGGAAGACATGGCTTGGCAGTTCGGGCTGGACTGTTCCCATGAGGCACAGGGTCAGACTGATTTGCATATGGCCATGTCTGAACTGGGGTGGCAGAGTGCGCTAAAGAATGGTGATGGATTAAACCCAGATCAGTTGACTGGGGGTGAGTGTTTGATTTGCTCAAGCGCTCAGTCCATTATCCCCTTTTGTATCCATTTATACGAGGAAGCAACTCATTTAAGCCATTTTTGTCACTCCACGGCGAGAGAATTGTTTAATGAAGTTTTAGCTACATTTGATCTAGGCTTTGTGAATGAGCTTGTGGAGCCCCCAGTAATGGTGTCTTACACCTACAATGGAAGAGGTGCCTCTATAATCGATTATATATTAGTCTCCAATAACCATGTTCTAAGATTACTTAGTTTTGGAGTGAATCAGAATTCCTTAAGTGACCACTTTCTGCTACGCTTGGCTGTCGCTCTACCAGTAAAGAAGGTATCTAATACCAACAAGGATAGAGAAGAAGCAGGTGAATTGGCTCTGGACAAACATAATGGGTATGCACTCAAATGGGCAACGGTGGATCCCTCAGATGTAACTTGATCACTTCTGGTTAATTGTAAGACAGCACTTGAAACCTGCCTGTCCGAGATAGTACCGGCAGAAAGTATAGTTGCATCCTATGCGGAAATATCACAAGCCCTTAAGAATCTATTAGTGGTGCAGTATTGGAAGAAAAGCAAGGATTCAGGCTGGTTTGATTCAAGATGTACCGAAGCTTATTGTAATTTAAAACTAGAATTACATAGGCAGCCCAGAAGAGTGGAAAATAACAGACTTGCAAGGATGGAATATCGACAGGCTCTAAAGGAAAGAAAGAATACCTTGAAAAACGAAGTATGGGAAGCCCTACACACAGCGGCAGTCCTGAAGGATAGTGCAGCTTTTTGGAGGGCGGTGAAGTTACCATTCCTAACTACACTAGAAGGTCCATCAATAGCTATTGCTATTATAGAGGAGGAGGGATAACCCACTTTGTGCAGGTACACAATGACACTGATGCTACCCATATTTCACCTGTCGAAGAATTAGAGAACAACCACCCAAAATTGAATTTAAATTTCACTCAAGATGAAGTAATTAGAGCATTGCACGGGAGTAAGTCCGGAAAAGCACCCAGTCCAGACGGCATTCTGATAGATTTGTTTCAGTTCAATGTCACACTATGGGGGCTCATTATAACGCAGGTTTTAAACACAAGCTTTCAAACAAAACTGCCAGAAACCTGGGGTATGTCACTAATAGTAACAATCTTTAAAAAGGGAGATCATAAGAGTCCGGGCTGCTATAGCCCGATCTCCCTATTAGATTCAGTGGTGAAAGTGGTGGGGCGAGTGATTTTAGAACGTTTGCAGGAATGGTCAGAAGAAAATACAATTCTAACTGACCTACAATATGGTTTTCAAAAGGGGCTTGGTACCATAGAGCAGTGCTTAAACTTATCCCTACTCATAGGAAAATATACGAAGGTTAAATATAGTAGATTATACATGGTCTTTGTTGACCTAACTGCCACCTTTGATTCAGTGAGACATGTAAGACTATGGGAAATCCTTGAGGCCTTGAAAGTGGATCCCCAAATTATTCTTTTTCTAAGAAATCTCTATAACAGGCTAGTGTGCGTTATGAAACAGGAGGGGAACATACAGCCAACTTACCCGTCAGAAGGGGGGTGAGACAGGCCTGCGTGCTCGCCCCCTTTTTGTTTACTTTGTATACAAATGGATTAGGGGAAGCACTAACAAAAACTACACAGGATTTCCCCCACGTTGCCGGTCGGCTCATCCCGGTACTTCTTTATGCAGATGACGCAGTTATGTTGGCGAGAACTCAAGTTGCCCTCCAAAAGGTCCTAAATAGATTCTTTATTTTTATGAAGGATCTAGGCCTTAGTATCAACATCTCTAAGACATATGTAATGAGATTTGGTCATGGACCCAAGCAAGTGAAAGATATCTTTGTAGAGGGGCAGAAATTAAATTCAACCAAGAGTTTCTCGTACTTGGGCATATTGTTTAATCAAAACAAATAGTGGGCCCAAACCATAACTGCTAAAAAACGGACTCTTATCCGGACCTCGAATGCCCTGATGGGTTTCTCTAAGAAATTGGGCTGAAAACCCCCGGAGCTGATCCAAATTTATAAAGCGAGATGCATCAGCTCCACGATAAATGGAGCAGGGGTTTGGGGTCTAACAAACACAACGCAGCTGCAGCAAGTGGAGAATTCTTTTTTAAGATTTATTCTGTCTGTTCCCCCGAGCACATCAGCTTTTATTTGCCACAAAGAGTTGGGTCTTTCTTTTCTATGCGATTTAATTAAGATAGAACCAATGCTATTGTGGCATATTGTCTGGGTTAAGGCACAAACACAGTTAAATAGGGATATTATTGCTGATTGCCTCCTACTTGATGGAGTGCAAAAAATACCATGGATTGGTTACGTGCGGGACTTTATGAACGATTTGGGCCATGCAGCGTATTTTACAAATCCCAGGTCCATGCAGAAAATCTCGCGGGAAATATTAAAAAGGGAGGGGATAGGTACGTTAGAAGAAGCCAGATTATCTAGCGAACTCACTAAGCCTACTGTTAACCAGCACCAAATTATTGTAACTACTTTTAGAATGGAGCCCTATTTGTCATATGTTCCTGCGACATTTGATAGAATGTATTGATTAGATGCAGGTTAAATATATTTCATAGAATGGTCTCGTGGCCCAAATTGAACGATTGGTCCAGATATCTCGAGCTGTGTCCATGGGATTACCATTCATGCCAGTCTACAATCCATACTGGCTTTTTCAGCAAATTTTATTCAGATTTTAGACAGTGGCTGGTCTAGCTTGTAAAAACTTATGGATTAAGACTGCGTCGCCCCGCTTTTTTAAAACTACAACAATTAGAAAATTATCATGCCAGACTTGCCACGTTCTTAAAGAGAGTATTTTATCTAAGGAAAAGACTAAGTAATACCTTTGAATTATACATTGTTATTTGAATGTTTTTTTAAAAACTATGGATTAACATTGTTTGTTTGTTTTTGTTGATAGCGCTGTTTGCACAGTACGAAAGCTGCCACTCTGAAATTTAAAAAAAAACTGTTTGTAACATAATAATGATTTTTTATCTGTGCTTTTATGATTGTAATTTTGTAACAATCGAATAAAGCTTTATGAATTGAATTGACCTTGAAGAAGCAAGGGTGAAATAGACCAAACCATGCGTTTAGGGACGAAGGTCCAAAGATTTCCTGCGATGAACAGCTGTGACTTTGGCCACGTCTTGAGAAAAGAGAGTCTGTGACCTTCCCAAAAAATTAGTTTTTTAGATTTGACTATTGATAAAACTTGCATGAGATCTGTATACTGTAGGAAGAACATAATAACTCCATGAGGTTTAGTGGCAACTTTGGGTCCCAGAAGCATGAGCTCTCTGGATGTTAAGAGAGGAGATAGAAGCCATATCCAAAATTTTAGGCACAAAGGTCTGGAAGAAAGTGGTAGGGTTAGAACCCTTAATATTTTCAGGAAGTCAGTAAATCCTAAGGTTGTTTCGCCGATTTTGATTTTCCAAATCCCCGGTTTGTTTCTTGAGCAGAGAAATTTCAGACTCCAGCATAGAAATACGTGAGCAAGAGGCCTGGAATGAATCAGTTTTTTGTTCAACCACGACTATGGGAGATCAGGTTTATGAGGAGAAGACTCATGCATGTCATTGAAAGCCGGATCAGAGTCTGAGTGCGTAGAAAGTTTCAAAGATTTAGTGGAGGAACTCAACTTAAGGTTTTTCAAGCTTCCCATGTGATATCCTTGCACAAGTTGAAGAAAAGAAAGTCACTGAAGAACATTCAGTATTCTTAGAGAGGAAAAATGACCAAAAAAAAAGTAAAAAACTTAAAAAAGCAGTGTGAAACGGTGTGGCACGAACCGTTCACTACATGAAATAAGAGACTGAAAATTGGAAAAGTATATGCCGTTTAAATAATGAGTGCTGAGCAAATTTCCACTTGAAGCAATACAAAATGAGAAAAAGTGAGATTAAACTTTATGAAAGACTCACTCAGGGAGAGCCAACAGTATAATATTCATTCACAATAAGCCAGTCAGTAAAAATTAGCACTCCATAAGTATTGAAATAGGTTCCTTGAGAGAGCAAAATGGCATTTAAAATTTATGTGAGACCGTGAAAAGTTAAGGCGGTCAAGAATTTGAGATGTTTATGCCTGAACACGAAGGAAAAAAACAAAATTGCAGGCTCAGAGAGATTGTAGGTCAGAGAAGAAATTAGTAGCGAGGCATGCCAGGGTCATTAACCAGATGTGCAGGAGGAAGCAGCATACTCAAAATGGTGACCGTTTTGTAGAAAACGTCGCGGTACCGAAATGCTCTCAAAAATGCAGGAAAGTACTTGAAAAGCAGGTGGAGGTGAAGCACGGTGCTTAACGATCTCCTAGACCTGCATTGAAGGAGGAATGAAGGTCTGCATCCGCTTGAGAAACGTTGGTGCCAGACTTTAGCCGCGGAGCCCCGGGATCATGCCGCCATCTTGTGCGGCGCCGAAACTACGCCCCCCTGATAGTGCTTTGTTAACATACACAAACCTAATGTGGATATTCATCAACGGTTTCCAATGATACCAAGTAATCATTTAAATAGGACCCGTCTGCAGACTATGGGCCAGGAAACTGTGAATATATCCGTAAAAATGTTATGAAACACAAAAATCGTAAAGCCAATAGGGCTAGATGGGAAGCAACCTATGCAACAAGGTCGTTACCACGCAATACATTTACTATGCATCTATTACCATGCAATGTCTTTACAACTAAAGTCTTTAGCACGCATATGCCTTTTCCACACATGTTTTTACAATAAAAGAGTAAGTATATGCAGTAGTGGCCCGCGAAGGGAGTTCCATGTGGCGGTAATGGGGAGCGGGGGAAGGTCAGGGTAGAGGGTAGTAAACACCGGAATATGGAATAAACAGAGGTAAGTAAACAATTAAATAAATAAAATGAATTTCGTTGTGCGTGCGCTGCATTGCATTTTGCGATGCAGCGCACGCAATGAAATTGGCATGTTCCTTCCACAGACTACTCAATAACCTCACCCGTTGATCGATTAGTTTTGTTTTTGCGAGTTATTTACGCGTGTCCATTCTGTGATGTAGGTTCTGTTTTCTAGTGTCGGATTCTTCTTTTGCGACAACAAAATATATTGTGAGTTGTCAGTTGTTTGATTATGGCTAAGCAGATATTTATAATACGTAGCTATTTATGATTATTTAAAGATTTGTATTTAGAAAAAAGTGTTATTGATTATTTTTGCCTTTTATATGTAACGTCAGCAGCTTGTATTCAGAAACAGACAGAATAGACAAAACACTGTTCCTTTTTTCGCTCCTTTGAGCTCATATAGTGTGACTTTGTATATTAGATTATTGATACTATATTTGACCTCAGAGGTGTTGGTGACCCGTGGGTGCGAAGACTAAAGATTTATTTGTAATGTTAGCAGCTTCTGCTTCTTACTCTGTTTCCCCCTGAGATCATATAGTGTGAATATGTTTATTGTAATATTCACATTCATAATGACCTCAGTGGAGTTCATGACCCGTCGATGCAAAGACGAAAGATTTCGAAGATCAGGAGAAAAGAAGCTTTGAACATATACACCATTGGAAAATATTTTGTTATTCATCTTGTTTTGTGTTCATTTTCCTTTTCCTATTGTCTGGCATCAGTGACACTCTGTATATTGTAGTACAGTTTTATTTTTTCAGACAACAAAAGTTGGAGATTTGTTGGCGCCACGAGAAAACCAGCTAAAATACAGCTTACCGACCTTCATAACTTACTTGATCAGAAATATTTACAGTGAGAATATTTTTCGGAATTGCACTTTAAAAAAAGATTGTTTGCATAGATACTTTCTAACTGAATGACTTTGATATACCCTACAATTCTAAATAATATTTTGGTATTTCTCTTTTTCTCTGTTGGGGTTCCTATTCTCCTTCTCCCTATAGAATATAAACCATGGGTACTCACAAACTTTCTCTCGGTGGCCAAATTTACAGTGTGGTTTGTGTCTGAGGGCCGCACCAGTGGGGGTGGGGTGAGTGGGGGAGGGGGGGCTAGGGCAACAAAAAACACTGTGACCATGAAGTTGAACACAGGTCCCTGCAGCCGACGCTTTCATCCACTTGTGGTAATTTAGCAATGATTAGGTTAAGCATTAGCAGAAGACATCTGGTATTTAGAGACTATCTTGTCCGTTTTACGGAATCCATTTTGTATTTCTGTCGGCCATTTTGTTTGCCATGTGCTCTTTCCTACCTTCGTGTTAACTGCTCTTGAAATCTGCCTAGAGACAAGATATATTTATCCTCTTCTGCTTTGCACATGCTCAGTTGAGCATGCAACTGTCTCCAACTTGTAACTGTCAAGATGTGTCCACCAGAATTAGCTAACTGTCAGCCCTTCCCACTTGTTGCGCAGCACACTCTCTGTATGACCTTATATGTATTTGAAACCAACACTCTGTGCCTTGTACCGCCTTCATTTCAGCCCCTGTGTGGGTATAAAAGGACCAAGCTCCTTCCAGTCAGTGGCTACCTCATACTCTACCGAAGGGTGTTGTGTGAGTGTAGTTCCACCTCATGAGGTTTAATAAACTCTGTCTTTTTCTATTCCAGTTTCTGTGCCAACTTCTTATTATTGGTCTAAGGACTCTAAACAGAGAAAGGCGAATCCCTTGCACTAGTAGGCCTGGCTGAGGATTGCTACCACAAATTCGCACTTCCAACGCGGGGCTCATCGGCGACTCGGATGCCCGAAGGACTGGACGAGACGAAGGATTGGAATCTCGCTTTGGACGTGATCACTGCCGGAGGCGTTTTCCGTTTCTTTCTGATCTGACCATCCAGGTGGCGCCGGTCTTCGACTGAGATCTCTTCTGTTGACTCGCTGTGCAGTGACGTTTGGTCGATTTGAGAACTTGGCAGTAGGAACCTGGACACCATTTGATTGGTAAGAGCCGTTTTGCGGCACTTGCGGTGGGTTTTGATGCCTTGGACTGGTAAGGTAGTTTAGAAACACTTACTGTGGCATTTGTTTATGAAATTGGCCAAATAGTGAACTTTGTTCTATATATGTATGTATATATGTGCTGCAACCCAAATAGGCAGGTAATGAGGAGATTTTTCTCTAGTTAAGATTAATTGAACGGCGCAGCGTATGTGGAGTACCTTAAGCGCTACTTTTTAATATTAATACTGCATATTTTGCATTATTTTTGACATGCCTGTTTCCAGCACACTTCGTAGGATGTGTTGCTTTTGTAGTGGTACCATATTGAAACTCGACAAAGCACTACCGGCCCCCCGGAGGGGACGCCTAATAGGGACATGTATATTAAGTATGATATTTCATCCATAATGTGGAATAAATACACCCGCAAGGATCCTGAGTTGCGTTGGCCTATGCATGGGTCATTTGATTTGCGAAAGATTCAGTATGTGGAGCAACGGATGTACAAGCGAAAGGCTAGGCAAGACATGTTTGACTGTGTGCAAATGTGGGAGAAAGAAGTGCGTGAGCGAATGAAGCGTGAACAGGCTTTGATTGAAAAAGAACAGCGTAAAAGTGTGCATGTGAAAGCATTAGAAATGAAAAATAAAGAGATTCAAGAAATTAAAGAAAGGGAAGATAGGGAGCGTCAGTTACAGGTAAATGGCCAATACGCTATTCGTAGGCTTCTTTATCCTATTCTTAATAAACCCCAAGATGATTCTCTCTTATTAGATCGTTGTCCACCTCCATATACTTTTCCCTCTGCTCCTGATGAGTCAGATAAGGACTCTCCTACGCAGTAGGATAAAGCCAGAGACACTCACTCAATGTTAAATACCGAACGTTCCCCTCAGATTAGATCTGCGGCGCGTAAAGCCGATCGTAGTACTAATACTGCTTCTGAAATACTAAATACTATTAAGAATTGGTCGGAAAGGGAAAAATAATATTTCACCGAGAAATTTGCTGCAGAGGTTCTTGAGCGATTTAGGAAATATTCGGTGGAAGTAGAGCCAGAAGATATAGCAGCTGATTGTAAGCAATTACGTGAAGGTTCTTTTGTCTTCTCCCAGGTGGCTGACACGATCAGGCGCTTGGTTAAACTACGTGATGAAGCAGTCTGTTTGCGGGAGGAGAAAAAGGCAGCAGACGCAGCTGCACAAACATCTCGAATCAACATGGCACGAGCTCCGACGCTCGAAACAGATAAGAATGTTGTAAATGTGAAATCCATGCGTGAAGCCGCGCCTTTATATGTTCCTCCTAAAGGAACAGGTACAAGTGATGATAAGACTTCTGTCGACGCGAAAGGGTACTTTATTTATAATTGGGTTTACACTCCTTGGAATAGAGCAGATGGTATAGAGTCAAAATATCGAGTTTTTAATATCGACTAGACATAATATTGAGTAAAAAATATAGAATGGACATAATATCGACTAGACATAATATAGAGTACCAAAATATCGACTAGAAAATTTTAATATCGAATAGAATGGACATAATATCGAATCAAAAATATAGAATGGACATAATATCGACTAGACATAATATAGACAACAAAAATATCTAATTTAAGGTAAGTTAATATTAATTTTTATTTTTTGTGTAATATAATTCTGTAGCGGGCTGTGGGTTATATTGGTAATAAATTAAAATATAATTGGTAATTAATTTTAATGGATTAATTGATAAATATGTAAATTTTAGTCATTTATTTTCTGTTGCGGGTTGTGGGTTTATAGGGGAATCGGGTGGGAAGTAATTTAATTATAATTAATTAAATATGTTATTTTATTTATTGTTATTTATTTAGAATTAATTGTTAAATAATTATTAATTGGTAATTAATTAAAATATAATTGGTAAATAATTTTAATTGATTAATTGATACATATGTTAATTTTAGTAATTTATTTTATGTAGTGGGTTGTGTGTTTATAGGGGAATAGCTTGCGAAGTAATTTAATTGTAAGTCATTATATTTTTTTTTAAATTTTGTGTCTAATTTTTATTTATTTTTATATTGTAAATTAATTTATTGGTAATTGGTAAATAATTAGTATTAGTAGGTAATTTGATTATTAGTTAATTTTAATTTGTAATTTTAATTAATTAGTTAATATATTTTATAACATTCTAAAATATTTTAATTATTTTGTAATAGAAATGAATATTTATGTTATTTATATTTATATATGAAGTATTTACTTTCCCTACTATTGCACTCACTGGAGTGGGAATAGTAATTTCTACCCCTACGCTATCCAATGCTTTCCCTACTGTTGCACTCACTGGAGAGGGATAAGTAATTTTTACCCCTACGCTATCCAACGTTTTCCCTACTGTTGCACTCTCTGGAGTTGGAATAGTAATTTTTACCCCTACGCTATCCAACACTTTCCCTACTGTTGCACTCACTGGAGTGGGAATAGTAATTTTTACCCCTACGCTATCCAACGCTTTCCCTACTGTTGCACTCACTGGAGTGGGAATAGTAATTTTTACCCCTACGCTATCCAACGTTTTCCCTACTGCTGCACTCTCTGGAGTTGGAATAGTAATTTTTACCCCTACGCTATCCAACACTTTTCCTACTGTTGCACTCTCTGGAGTAGGAATAGTAATTTTTATCCTTACGCTATCCAACACTTTCCTTACTGTTGCACTCTCTGGAGTAGGAATAGTAATTTTTATCCCTACGCTATCCAACGCTTTCTCTACTGTTGCACTCACTGGAGTGGGAATAGTAATTTTTACTCCTACGCTATCCAACACTTTCCCTACTGTTGCACTCTCTGGAGTAGGAATAGTAATTTTTATCCCTACGCTATCCAAAGCTTTCTCTACTGTTGCACTCTCTGGAGTGGGAATAGTTATTTTTACCCCTACGCTATCCGATGCTTTCCCTACTGTTGCACTCTCTGGAGTGGGAATAGTAATTTTTACCCCTACGCTATCCAATGCTTTACCTACTGTTGCTCTCTCTGGAGTGGTAATGTCATGCACGCACCTGTTATGTCTCGGAAGTGCCCTGGATCCACGATGCTATTCACCCTGCTTTCCCCTCGTCACCTCCCGGGCGTCAGGAAGAAACACTAACACCCGAAATGTAACTAAGAGGAACACAGGGGAACAAAACAAGGGTAGGAGGGGGAGGAAAAGACAGACACTCCACAGTCTTCTTCCACGCTGGGGTATATGGTATCTTCTGTTATGACACTGCAAGAATATACAATAAACAATAGTGAGAACAAACCCCTCCCTGTGTTTTCCCTGTAATGATATGTAATGCGTGTCTAATGTACCTTAGGGGAAGTGTAACGCCCCACGAAACAAAAGGAATACAAAGGAAACGACAGGAACTCCAGGTGAAGCTGGAATGGACTGTGTACGAAATGTCTGTACCTTTAAATCACAACAACACTTGTTATATGTCAGTTTTCCCCGCATTAACCAAATCACGCTTCTTAGCGGAAAAGTGCACAGACACTCACCCTGCACACCTTCAAGGTGCGCCTCAATGATATATGAATAACTCCTCACAGATTGGTGTGACAACACACGCTACTACGAGCATGAAACATAAAAGTAAACCTCTAAATCCTTGAGGCAAACAAACCGGAATCAACTTAAGAATACCACCGCACACCGCGGTAAACAGAATTCAAAAGGGAAAAGGCAAAACAAAGAAACTCTTCCAGAAGCAAGCCGCTTCACTCTGGTAAATAAATAAATAATACCCTATTTTTGAATGCATGAATGAATAACAGATAGCTCAATAAATAAGAGTCAAAATTCGAGGTAGTAGGAGTTTTGCAGGTTTATTACAGCATAAAGGACAGGAACAGGACAACCTGCATAGGAATAGGATAGCAGGGCCCAGCAGCGCTGCTGGTGTCAGGATCTGGACAAGGGAAAGGATAACTTTTTTAATAACAGTGCATGAGCATATATACATAACGCAAACACATAGCATTACATTGCAATAGGCGTAGCAGTGGGTGGAGCAATAGGCGTGACGTGTAGCAGTCGCGAAAGATAAGGGTGAAAGTAGGTGTAACAGGGCGTATACATAGACATGTGATGCAAACGTAACAGAATATGTCATGAATGGGGCGGAAACCATGGAGGGGGCTACCTAAGGAGCCGGGACCTCTAACCTGATGGTGCGCGCAAACTAGCAATGACGTATCACTAGGAGAAGCTGGGGGCTATGAACTCTGTGCTAGGAGCAGAGACTGAAGTCTGGAGAGTCAGGGCGACATGTACCTAAACAGTATCTAGTATCTGATGTTTAGAGAACATGTTGATATAAACTAGAAGTCAGGAGAGGAAAGGCTAACTTGATTCTAAGACTGGACCATGCATTATTCTACATGTAGTGTGTGATGAAGAATATGAAATGACCATTAAATACAGTATTTCTCTTACATGGAGCCGGAAAGGCTAGACAATGACGGAAACTATCGATGCGATTCAGTAGCTTTAGGAATGCAGAGAAGGAGGACTGAACTGATAACTGGAATCATAACATATTCTTGGCAGACTCAGAGGCTGAGCCAGGGTGAGCCGGGCACTGCGAGGCAGGAAGTAAGTGAAGGGTCGAGGATACAGGTGGGGGCTGTATCGCTCCTCAGCGAAGTTTCAGGAGACAGGAGCTGAATCTGATGTCCAGGCCCTTTTGAGGCCTAGAAACGGGGACTTTTTAATAGAATAACGTGCACACTGAGAAACGTGGCAACGTAGCTTTACATAGACCTGATATTCGTAGTATTCACGAGAACTGGAAACTGGCATACTAGAGGTGGACACAACTATAATTGCGTCTTGAATCGAACATAGGGAATGCATATGCATATTTAATCATGCACACATAACATATGATGGATGACACGTAGGGACACAGAACATGGCAAAATTTACTTTTCCACATTCCCTCCTTGTCACTACGTTTCCATCAGGAAACATTAATATTCATGATACCATCTATCATTTCATACAGTATCATTTGCTCATCTCGAATTGTCTTGGAACGGGATTTAGAACGGGGCTTGGGACTAGGAATACAAGAGGTAGCACAGATGCCGCAAATCGCAGGGCCACATTGTATACAGAGGCAGCAGCTGAATATGATCGCTACTGTAATACCTAGAAAGGACAAGACTTTCCATCCCCAGGCGGAAATTATATTCCAGAACCAACCGGACCATGTCCAGGTGCCTGGATCTTGGTGTATCAGATGGGCAATTTTATGGAGTCTGGTTATAGCTGAATAAACAGACGGTGCGTTATTTGGAATGAAAATGCAGCAACTAGATCCGATGACTCTACAGGCCCCGCCCCTATCGGCCAGTATGACGTCAAGGACGAGACGATTCTGTAAAACGACAAATCTCATAGCAGATTGCTCTTCAGTTAAATTACCTAGAGCAGAGGCAGTCTCATTTACTACAGCTTCAAGGGTTCTGGTTAATCTACGGATTAACTTACTATTCTGGATAGGTCCTATAAAGAAGAAGAAACCTCTGTTGAAATCTGTATACTGTTCTAGAGCAGTTTCAGTATAATCGACAATTGGGGACTCCCTTCTATGTCTAATGTGTACTAGATGTGTGTTTCTGTGATAATCAGATGGGGCTAGGAAAACTGGTGGCAGTAGGAAGGCAATGTAACAGGTTCCCTCCCAATCGAGGGGCAGACGAACATATGCAGTTTGACCACAAATAAAATATGAATGACGTGAAGCTTTGAAAATAGGTTTCCCACTGTCACTATACTTGACAATAGTAGTACAATCACTATGTCCTACATGTACAGAACCATAATTACGGACACATAATTCACCTTTGACTGGTAGTACTGAAATAGCAGGTAAGTCTGGAGTAGTATCAGACTGAACATTCAGGACCATGAAATTCGAAGAATAGTTACCTAAATTATACACTTCATTTTCTAGATCTAAACCTGTTCGGTGAGGGAGACCTTGCTTGTCTGGGAAACATGTACTGTTAAGAAAAGACATATCTGTTGAGGATGACGTTAACGTGGACCATGCTCCACACGAACCATTATGTGAGAATGGATAAGGAAAAAGTGGCAGAACTCCCTTCGGTATCTGGAAAGGGGGGAGTCGACCACACACCCAACAATTAGTGGCATTGCTGGTCTGGTGTGAGTAATGTAACATGCGGATAAAAGTATTATTTCGCATAGCGAGGCGGTAAGAGAGTTCATGAGGAGGCAGATCACTAAACGTGTGCTCTACTGTAACATTAGCAGACTTATTCACATGAGGAACTGGAAGATACAGATGGAATGCATAACTGGTGCAGGAAATCATAAGGCTGAGAAATAATATGAAACTTAGAAAAACGATACATCGAATTGAGTTTTGACTAACTCTCTCACTATGGGGGTCTATTTTATACATGTCAGAAACAGTCTAACCGTTTCACCTAGGGGAGGACTTAGACAATCAAACTGACTGACTTATTTTACTAGACCGGAGCTTTAGCTTATACTCCTGCTGCGGAGTTTTCTCTAACAGGGGGGGTGCAGTAACAATGTCATTTGCGGGACAGTCCTTGAGAACAATATTTTGGCAATCCTTCAAATCCTGGGAAATGTTCTTTAAGACGGGTTTCAGTCCATTAAAAAGTTTAATATGAGAAAGATGCACCCAGCCTTTGCGACCTTCCAACTTCACGGCTGTACGGGTGGTGAGGAGGACTTGTCGGGGCTCCTTCCAGCGGGGCTCCAGCGGACTTGATCTGTCAAAGTTGCGGACCATCACCATGGATCCTGGAACGATTTCATGCGGTGCCACCTCGGTATTGTCTGGAAATGCGGCGGCAACCTGTGAACGACATGAGTTGAGGGCAGACATCAAGGAAGCTAGGTAATCTGTCAGCATATTACTTGAAACATCGGTAATACTTCGGGGTCTAGGAGTACCCCACATGTTAGGGGGGCGGCCGAAAACGACCTCATACGGGGACAGACCTGATCTGGAATGTGCGACCATGCGCATATAAAATAAAGCAACTGGTAGAGCTACTAGCCAGTCCACACCTTTCTCTTTACACACTTTTGCAATTCGGATTTTCAGAGTCTGGTTATGTCTCTCTACGAGACCGGCTGCTTCAGGATGGCGTACACAATGAAACTTCCACTGGTACCATAACAACAGGGAAACATGCTTCATGAGTTCAGATGAGAATGGCTGGCCGTTGTCAGAATATACGACTCTAGGGAGTCCATAACGGGGGAAGAACTCACGAACCAACTGCTTGGCAGTGGTCGCGGCTGTGTAATCTGGGACTGGATATGCTTCTGTCCACCTGGACAAAGCGCATACAACTACAAGGACATACTTGAAACCTCGACATCGCTCCATCTGAATATAATCCATCTGGAGGACTTCAAAAGGGTGGTCAGGGGGCTGGAATCCACCTTGTTCCACCGGGACACTTTTACCTGGATTAAACTGACAACATATCATACAGGTACGGACTTTCTGCTTGGCTGCAGCTCGTAAATGTTTGTTGAACCAGATATTCTGGATACTGTCTAACATAGCTTTTTCTCCTAAATGTGCTGGACTATGTGCAGTATTAATAATGACTTGAACCATAGAGTCGGGGAGAAACCATGTGGCTCTACCCTTTGTTAACCATCCTTGATCTGTCTGGACCCCTCCTTGTTCGGACCATTTCTTGATTTCTTCGGGAGTAGCATGTAACTGGATATCTATGACATCTTGTGTAGGGTCCTTAACTGTCATACATGTAGTCGGATCTGGAGTATGTGTCTGTGTCGGATTAACTTGAATGTCTGGAGTCTGTGCTGTAAGCTTGGCTGTGCGATCTGCTAGATCATTACCTTGGGAAATAATGTCAGTAACTTTCGTATGTGCTTTGCATTTCATGATGGCAATGGATGTCGGTAAGTGTATGGCATCTAACAGAGCTTGAATAAGGAGACCATGCTGAATCTTGGTTCCATGAGAAGTCATGAAACCTCTCTCCTGCCAGAGCACTCCGAAGTCGTGTACAACTCCAAATGCGTAACGTGAATCTGTGTAAACATTAACTTTCAAGTTCTTGGCGTGTATGCAGGCTTGTGTCAGAGCAACTAGCTCTGCTGCTTGAGCAGACAGGGTGTCAATACGGTGTGTTTCAATAACTTCGGTGTCAGTAGTCACTGCATACGCGGCGACTAGTTCTCCTGTACTTGTTCTCATACATGAACCATCCACATAAAGTGTCAGGTCGGGGTCTGGTAACGGAATATCTGTCAGATCTTGTCTTGGCTTGGTCATAATGTTAACTACTTCCACACAGTCATGTGTGGCAGAATTCGAAGTAACTGATGGTAACAATGTAGCAGGATTTAAAATGTTGCAGCGTCTGATTTCTATGTGTGGCTGGAACAGTGTCAATTCATAACCTGTTAAACGTGCAATTGTCAAGTGCTGAGTTTGTGTTCGGTTTAAAAGAACTTCCACAGAGTGTGGAACTTGTACTGTCAAGGTATGTCCTAAGACTATGGAATCACTTTGTCTGATAGCTAGTGCTGTGGCTGCAACTGACTTGAGGCACGCAGGCAGAGCCTGGGCTACAGGATCTAATGTGCTCGAAAAATAAGCACATGGCTTGTATTGTCCTGCTTGATCTTGTGTAAGAACAGATAATGCTGTACCTTCGCGTTCAGTAACGAAAAGTGTAAAAGGCTTACTGTAGTTCGGTGTTGCTAGAACTGGAGCTTGGCATAGGGCTTTCTTTAACTCATTGAAACTAAGTGTATGTTCAGATGTCCAAGGGAGGAATGTCGGTACGGCTGCCTCCTGTGTCGTTAACTGTATCAGTGGCTTGGCTAGAAATGCATACTGCGGAATCCATTGTCTGCAATAAGAAGTAAGGCCAATAAAAGCACGTACCTCCTTCTGGGTCTTGGGCTGAGGAAGACTCGCTATTAACTGGATACGGTCAGGTGTCAACTGCCTACCCCTCTTGGACAGTAAGTGTCCTAAGTATACCACTTGCTGGACACAGAATTGAAGCTTAGAAGGGGACACCTTGTGCCCCATCTCGGCTAGGAAATACAAGACTGTAAGGGATGCTTGCTCGCAAGCACGTTCAGAACGGGCTGTGATCAGTAGATCATCGACATACTGGAGCAGGGCAGTGTCAGTTGGCATGTGAATGTTGTCTAGTTGTCTCTTGAGTGCTTGACTGTAAATACTAGGACTTTCTGTGAAACCTTGAGGAGCGCGTGTGAACATATAGCTCCTTCCATTTAAACAAAATCCGAAAAGGAACTGGCTGTCTGGATGAATAGGAACACTGAAAAATGCGTTCTTGAGGTCTATGACAGTGAAGAACGTGGCTTCGGAATCAATGGCCGTTAATAGGGAAGTGATGTCTGGGACAACTGGGTACTGCGGAATAATACATTTATTAAGCTCTCGTAGGTCAATCACTAATCGATATACTGGGGGTGCATTTGGATCAGTACGTTTCATGACTGGAATGATCGGAGAATTACATACATTGGAGTCAGTTTCTACAACTACTCCTTGAGCGATGAGCTCGTCAATAATTTTGGATAAGGCTGCTACAGCCTCAGGTGGCAATCTGTACTGTCTGATTCGTGGTAACACTACACCTGGTTTGAGAGTCACACGATGGGGTGTGATTTGCATGTAACCTACATCAGTTGGACCTTGCGCCCATAGATGCTGCGGGACATTAGACAGTCTTGAATCAAAATCTCGTAATACATAGTGACCCTTAAAGTCACGTAGGAACAATCGTATTCCCTCTGGGGAACAGCATATAACTGCACCTAACTCTTTCAGTGTTTTAATGCCTAATAGATTCTCTGGACATGACTTAGTAAGTAACAGATCAGTAGTACGGGACAATGGACCTACTTCTAGAGTAACTGGCTTTGAAATCTCATTTACGATAGGCTTTCCTGAAAATCCAAGGGAAACATTTCTTGAGCCTGAGAGCGGAGCCCCTGGAACTTCGGCATGACTAATTGTGGTCCTACTTGCCCCTGTATCAATCAAAAACTTTCTGTCTTTCCCTAATACTTGACTGTGAACATAGGGACCTTCTTGATCTACAGGTATCTCGATGAGAGGCAAGCCTACCTCCCTCTCTAGGCTGTTTCATGAATACTGTTGGTACTCTGGATACTCAGACTGTGCATACTGGTACATCTGCTGTGTGACGTGCTGTGTTGCAGCGATAGGCTGCGGAGCTGTAACTGTCTGTGGCGCATTCTGTGGCTGAGGAATCTGGGAAACTTGTTCTTGTCTAGGCGGACGTGGTCTTTCTTTAGTCTTACCAGTAGCTATGTTGTGTTTCAGAACTGCACACTCATTTATGAAATGACCTGGCTGTTTACAATAATTGCAATTCCCTTTAACGGGAGCTGCAGGATGACTGGCTTGATTCGGACCCCTCTTCTGACTGTCTTGAGGAACAGATTGTGCAACTAGTACTTTCATTTTCGTGTCTTTCATACGTTTTCTCTCGTGTTCTTGTTCTTCCCTGATTCTATTCTGGTGGTATTGAAGCATCTGCAACATCTGGGACGGGGTATTAGCTTGCCAGGTACTTTCGACTTTCAAAACTCGATTTTTAATTTGTGGGCTTGAATTCTCGACTAATTTAGTAACAAAAAGGTGAGGGTATGACTCACTACTTGTCTTGAGGCCACTGTTGATGCTAAAACAGTTTTCAAATCTAGAATAAAAATCACTAATATCTTCGTCTTGTTTCTGTTTACAGGCTGAGATTGCATCCCAGTCTTCTTTTCTAGTTGTCAATAATCTGGGTAAAACTTGTATTAATAATTCCGGTAATTCTTTACATTTATCTCCAAGACCGGTACCTGGTACTCGTGCCTTATCTTCAGCTTCTAGAACTGCCCAATCGATCTTTTTCTCTCCCACCTCCCATTCTTTTTCCTTGAGCTTTTCATACACCCCTGCGGGCAGCAGAACCTTTAACATTTTAATTATATCTGGATACGTGTATTCTCCCATACGGAGCATGTCTTTTAATTCTCTATGGAACCCTGCTGGATCTTTGTCATGACAGGGAATTAATTTCTTCATCTCGAGGAGTTCCATCTTTGTTATTGGAGTGTAAACAAACACTCGTTCTAGTTCGCCACCCGTTCCTCTAACTGGGTGGACTTCTCGTAACGGATTCTGTCTGTCTATGTAAAATGGTTTGCTTTCTGGGGGTGAGACATGAACAAAATGCGGGTTCAGAAACGTTCTATATTTGTGGCGCTGTTCTAGAATGACACTAATTAAATCGGTACCTAGACCTCTCCACCTATACTGGAGTAACTCGTTCAGGATATCATGTAACGGACCTGGATCAGAATGTTGGCCCTCATACAGAGTAATGAGGTGCTGAATCATATACATACCCACCAGTCGTTGCTCGGCTGGGGGCAGTTTCAGAAACATCTGTGCCACTATTTCGTCTGGAAAAGTGGTAGAATCAGTAATCCATCGGACTGCTGATCGGGCTAGTTCTTGTTCATGCATGGTACTTAACTCACTGTAACCGATTCGTGATTTCAGAATGTGATCGGTAGCTTGAAACACTTGTTCTAGAGAACCTTGTTCTGGTGCTGGATGATGGAAAGTAGACTTGGGTTCTAGACGTAAATGGCGATCTGGAAATCTAGGTTTTCCTACATACGCTATTCTGGCGGAATTCTCGTCGTCTATCTCTTCAGTATCAGAGTTACTTTCTTTCTCGTTTACTTGTGCTATTTTACGTTGTTCGTGTATCTTTATTATTTCTTTACGGATCTTCTTGTACATACTCTCCATAGCACCGACGGTCTTGTGCTTACCCTCGGCTATATTATCACTCCACCTTGTCAGGATTTTCATTTCGGCCGGATCTTTAGACGGGTAATCTTGTTCTCTTATTAGACAATTGATCAGAAACTTTAATATCATGAGCTGGATCTCGGCTTTCCTTTGAGACATGGCCTCGCTAATACTTTCTGGATCATCCCCTGTACGGATGAAACGATATATTCTGTCTAGATCTTCTTTCATATTCGGTAAGGTGACTAGATACTCGGCCACCTTTCTTACGCGGAATGAATATAAAACCATATTATCCTCGCCTGGGACTGGATCATAGCCGCATTCGGCAAGGGATTTTCTTATTTCTGCTACAGTCTGATGTCTGGGCGTACGCTGGGACGCTTGTGCATGTAATTCGGCTGTCGTTAAACGCTTGTGTGGCGGCGGGGTTTGAGGAGTACCTCCCCCTGCGGCCCCTAAACTAGAGTCGTCTACTGAGGCTCTTCGTCCTGGCAGAGTGGGAAATGGAAATGTAGGCTGGACTTGTATGGCGGGCTGGACCGGGGGTACCGTAACAGGTACTCCGGTGTCTGGAGAAGCGGGAAGTGCCTGATTTACAGGGACTGGCGGAGCGCGAACAGGATTTGCATATTCTGGGACTGTGTCGTCCAAATAGGACGAAATAAAAATATCAGCTGCGGTCTGTTTGTGACGTAGCTTGGTCGGAACTAATGGTGGCGGGAAATTACTGGATGCCTCTGGGGTCGCTTTTGGCAAGCCCTCGGCAAGGAGAGGATACATACCCCTAATAAGGGCATGCCTCTGTCTGTCTGACTGTTCGGCTTTGACTTGTTCACCTATCTCGATTAGTTCTTTTTCTTGTGCTCGTTCTAAGGATTCTCTACTTAATTCTGACTTTCTGATTTCCTTTTCAGTTCTTTTATGAGCTTCTTTGCGCCATAACTCGATGGCATCTTTCTGTGACTGTCTGGCTTTCTTTTTCCATAATGCTTCTTCTACTCGCATGATGCATTCGGCATCCCATGTACCCGATACGGGCCATCTATACTTTTCTTCTAACTGTTTGGTATACTCTACCCATAAATCTAGATACAATATGGCGCTTATGCCATGCTTCTGATACATAAAATGAACTGGACTGTCCCTAGGCGGAACTGGAACTGCTGCTTCCAGCAGACCCTTTCTGGTTTTTAACTGACGTAATTTCGAAAAGAGCGGCATGACTGAACTATAATCTAGACACAATACAATACACAATAAACACGATACTTATTCACCATTCATACCACGACATTAAAATACATGAAGAACATTTAAAAATAACAGTTCGAACAGAATACTACCTGGAATACGGAACACAGAATACATGAATTTTCTCGAGAACAGAACTGACTAGAACAGGAACTAGATGCACTGCTGAAACAGTACGAAACTTACCGGTCTCATAAAGAGACACGTCAGGACCCGCATCCACCGAAGTGGACACTTCGTTTGTGGGTCTGTGTACCACCAACCCACGGACCAGAGTCAATTAAATTGACCCTGTCTAGATACTACCCCAGTAACGGTACTCACCGGGCAGCAAGAACGGAAGGCCTCAGACTGGACGGGACTGCTTGGACGCCGGACGGGCGAACTTCGGACTTCAGTTACGGGTGGGCCTCCGGATACCTCGGACCTTGGACTCTCGGCTTGGGCTCTGGTCGGGACTCGCCGCGTTCCTCCACCGTCTCGTTTGGATGCTGGACCGCCTCCTCCGTCTCCTCCGTGGGCCTGAGGGATACTTGAAGCAGAAATATCTGCCAGTGCGCAGAAGAGTTCCGTCACGACTGCAGAGGGTCAGGGGGTCGGCGTGGCTTCACCGACGCGTGGGGAAAGGGCAAGTCCCTGTTCGGGCGCCATTATGTGGTAAATAAATAAATAATACCCTATTTTTGAATGCATGAATGAATAACAGATAGCTCAATAAATAAGAGTCAAAATTCGAGGTAGTAGGAGTTTTGCAGGTTTATTACAGCATAAAGGACAGGAACAGGACAACCTGCATAGGAATAGGATAGCAGGGCCCAGCAGCGCTGCTGGTGTCAGGATCTGGACAAGGGAAAGGATAACTTTTTTAATAACAGTGCATGAGCATATATACATAACGCAAACACATAGCATTACATTGCAATAGGCGTAGCAGTGGGTGGAGCAATAGGCGTGACGTGTAGCAGTCACGAAAGATAAGGGTGAAAGTAGGTGTAACAGGGCGTATACATAGACATGTGATGCAAACGTAACAGAATATGTCATGAATGGGGCGGAAACCATGGAGGGGGCTACCTAAGGAGCCGGGACCTCTAACCTGATGGTGCGCGCAAACTAGCAATGACGTATCACTAGGAGAAGCTGGGGGCTATGAACTCTGTGCTAGGAGCAGAGACTGAAGTCTGGAGAGTCAGGGCGACATGTACCTAAACAGTATCTAGTATCTGATGTTTAGAGAACATGTTGATATAAACTAGAAGTCAGGAGAGGAAAGGCTAACTTGATTCTAAGACTGGACCATGCATTATTCTACATGTAGTGTGTGATGAAGAATATGAAATGACCATTAAATACAGTATTTCTCTTACATGGAGCCGGAAAGGCTAGACAATGACGGAAACTATCGATGCGATTCAGTAGCTTTAGGAATGCAGAGAAGGAGGACTGAACTGATAACTGGAATCATAACATATTCTTGGCAGACTCAGAGGCTGAGCCAGGGTGAGCCGGGCACTGCGAGGCAGGAAGTAAGTGAAGGGTCGAGGATACAGGTGGGGGCTGTATCGCTCCTCAGCGAAGTTTCAGGAGACAGGAGCTGAATCTGATGTCCAGGCCCTTTTGAGGCCTAGAAACGGGGACTTTTTAATAGAATAACGTGCACACTGAGAAACGTGGCAACGTAGCTTTACATAGACCTGATATTCGTAGTATTCACGAGAACTGGAAACTGGCATACTAGAGGTGGACACAACTATAATTGCGTCTTGAATCGAACATAGGGAATGCATATGCATATTTAATCATGCACACATAACATATGATGGATGACACGTAGGGACACAGAACATGGCAAAATTTACTTTTCCACATCACGGAAGAACGAAGGCACCTACGAGTACTTGCACGCCAACCTTCTCCTAGCTCCTCGGACGCCGAAGTGAACCCGGAACGGGAATAACACACTCTAACTGAACGCGAAGCACTTCCTTTAGGTCGGGCGGGCTTATCACTCGAATACTAATCAGTAGCGCATGCGTGGTGCGAACGCATGCGCAAATGTGTCTCTGACGCTTCTTGCCAACCATGCCAATCAATAATAACCTGCCTGAACAGCGGAACGTACTCTAACCCGCCTTGCCGATTGTACTGCAGGCATGACAGAACACCCCTCCCACAACGCCCCCCACCGGCTTGGGTTTGTGGGGGTACCGCCTATGAAAAGCACGTAGCAAGCGGGGCGCATGGACGTGAGACGCTGGTTCCCAAGATCTTTCCTCCACACCAAACCCTTTCCAGTGTATCAAATACTGAAGACGACTCCTAACTCTCCTAGAGTCCAAAACAGCACCCACTTCGTATTCCACATCAGAATCCACCAGAACTGAGAGAGGCGTAAGAGGAAGGCGGGTACCAGGCAACACCCGTTTCAATAATGAGACGTGAAAGACAGGATGAATTTTCATCGAAGGGGGCAGACTCAATTTGATGGCTACCGGATTCACAATTTTGAGAACAGTAAAGGGGCCAATATACTTGGGCTTTAATTTGCAGGTTCCCTTCAATGCCAAGTATTTGGTGGACAACCACACCTTGTCGTTTTGATGGTACACGGGTCCTGCATGTCTATGTGCATCAGCAGACTTCTTATACTCTGTCTTGGCCTTGTCAAGATTGGTATGTATGTTAGCATGAACCACCTGTAAATGCGCTACTAACTCTTGAGCGGCCGGAATGGCACAAGGCCTCAATGGGGGGAAAGGCAGTACCTTAGGATGAAACCCATATGAAGCATAAAAGGGTGTATATAAGGTGGAAAAGTGATGGCTGTTGTTATACGACAGTTCTGCCAACCAGATCAGTTCATCCCACTCTTTTTGTTCCTGTAACAGTTGACACCGCAAGAATTGCTCAAGACTTTGATTAACACGTTCGGTTTGTCCATCAGTCTGTGGATGGTGACTAGACGATAGACGCACTTCGATTTGTAATGTTTTACATAGCTGTTTCCAGAAGTTGGAAATGAACTGGGAGCCTCTGTCAGTAACCAAGACAGATGGAAGACCATGGAGCCGTGCAATTTGTTGCAGAAACACACCCGCCAACCCTGCAGAGGTAGGTAGACCTGGAAGTGGGATGAAGTGAGCTGCCTTGGTGAACATGTCCACTACAACTAACAAAGCAGTATTGCCCCTGTGTGTTCTAGGTAATTCCACAATGAAGTCCATGGATACCGATTGCCAGGGTGCTGTGGGTGTAGGAAGGGGCAATAACAAACCCACCGCCCCTTCATGGGAGGACTTGCTCTGTGCACAAACATGACAAGTTTGTACGAAATGTTGCACGTCTTTAGCCATATGTGACCACCAACAATGTCTTTTGATCAACTCTAAGGTTCTTTTATATCCAGGATGTCCCGCCACCCCATGAGAATGACACCATTCCATGACCTGTTGTTGTAACGATGCTGTGGGGATAAACAACCCTCCCTGTATGTACTGGAGTTCGTCTGTGACAATGGCCTGGTGTTGCTGAGCTACGGCTCTAGCAGTGGAGTCACTCTGGGCGTGCTTTACCTGCGCTAAGAAGTCTTCTTCATTATGCAACACTCCAATCAATCTATGGGGAGCAATAATACAAGGAGGCGTCTCCACTGGCGAGACCGGATCGAACCCCAGACGAGATAGGGCATCCGCCTTCCCATTCTGTCTCCCCGCTCTGAAATGGATCTTGAAATCGTACTCATTAAAAAACTGAGTCCATCTCAACTGACGCATGGACAGAGCCCTGGCAGATTTAAGGTACTGGAGATTACGATGGTCAGTCAGGACAGTGACTGTGTGATTCGTTCCAAGGAGATATTGTCTCCATTCTTCCAATACCTTTTTAATGGCCAAGAGCTCCCTCTCACCAACAGCATAATTCACCTCTGCCGGGGTCAATTTGTGGGAATAATAGGCCACCGGATGTAATTCGCCAGAGGAAGCATCAACCTGAGAAAGTATCCCTCCCACAGCAACTTGTGACGCATCAACCTCTACTACATAGGGACTGGAAGGGTCGGGGTGTTTTAGAATAGGCGCCTGTGTAAAGGAAGTCTTAAGTAAGTGAAAGGCCTTATCCGCAGTCTCCGACCATTGAAACGGCACCCCTTTCCTCAACAATCTCGTGATAGGAGCCACTAGATCTGAAAACTGGTGTATAAAACGTCTGTAAAAATTAGCAAACCCAATGAATTGCTGGATTTCCTTCACGTTTTTCGGAGGGGGCCAATCCAGAACAGCTCTGACTTTACTCGGGTCCATACGCAAACCTGTAGAGGACACTATGAATCCTAAGAAGGCTACTTGATGGCGATGAAAGAAACACTTGTCCAATTTGCAAAACAGATCGTTGTCTTGTAATAGCTGGAGAACCGACTTCACATGCTCCACATGTTCCTCTAGAGACTTTGAATAGATCAGTAGATCGTCAATATAGGCTATGACGTGCTTGTCAAGATACTCCTTCAGCACCTCATTGATGAAGTATTGAAATGCTGAAGGAGCATTGCACAGGCCAAAGGGCATCACTAAATATTCATACAGCCCGTATTTAGTACAGAAGGCTGTCTTCCACTCATCGCCCTCTTTTACCCGGACCAGGTGATAGGCTCCACGTAGATCTAATTTCGTAAACCATTGAGCTTCTTTCACCTGGTCGAGCAGAGAGGAGATGAGCGGTAAGGGATATTTGTTTTTTATGGTGATGTCATTCAATGAGCGATAGTCAATACAACAACGCAAACCCCCCTCCCGTTTAGGAATAAAAAATAAAGCAGAAGAGGCAGGGGATCTGGATGGTCGTATAAACCCAAGTTCTAACATGTTGTCAAGATACTCTCTTAAGTACTGATTTTCTTTCTCCGTAAGGGAGTACACCCTACTGGTAGGTATGCGTGCGCCAGGTTGGAGGTCGATTCGGCAATCATATGCCCTGTGAGGTGGTAAGCAGGTTGCCTGTTTCTGATCAAAAACGGTATGAAACCTTTGATACACAGGGGGTAGTGTGACATCGGGTTGTTCTTCCTGTGTTGCAGCCATAAGGGACTCTGACACCACGGGTATGGTTTTTTGTACGGGCGTGGAACAGAGGTTGTCTGAAGACGTATGTTTATGAACAATATCGAAATGTGGTGATTGTTCGTCTTGTTTCGGGAACGATATACTAGTGGTCTTCCAATTTATGCGAGGGTTGTGAAGACGCAACCACGGAAGACCCAGGACCACAGGGAACTGGGGGGATTCTATCAAATCAAACGTTAACTGTTCTCTATGTGTGGAATTGATACACATTTCCAAGGGGATGCTGGCATGTGTGATGGGCCCAGATTTTAAAGGACTCCCATCTATGGTATACACTTCTTCGGGGGTCTTTTTGAGTTCAGTAGGAATGTTATTGGCAATGGCCCAACGATAGTCCATGAAATTGCCTGAGGCCCCAGAATCTATCATTATTGCCTGTGTTACCGACTGTGTCAACCAGGCTAGGATGGATGTGACAAAAAAATGTCCTTTATTGTTCACCAAAGAGGAGACCATTTGAACTAATGGACCCTGCGGTACGGTCTCTGTTACCTTAGGGTCTACTAGTTTTCCGATTTGCGGTAGGATTTAGGTTTGACAGGACATTCACATAGGAAATGTCCTGCTTTTCCACAATATAAACACAGTCGATTTACTCTCCGCCTTTGTCTTTCTGCCTCACTTAAGGGACCTTTTATGCTCCCTATCTGCATGGGTTCAGGTTCTTCTACCTTGGTATCAGCTTCTGTTTTCTTTTCTTTATGACTGTATCTAGTGTATTCGTATCTTCCTCTATCTCTCCTTCTTTCCCCAAATCTGTGATCTAATTTAACCACAAGATCTATCAACTCAGGACATGTTGAGGGAGGATCAACTACATGAGCCAACTCATCTTTGAGGTCATCTCGTAACCCTTTATAGAAAAGGGCACTTCTCTTATTCTCAGGCCAATCAGCCTCTACCACTAATCTGTTGAAGGTGGTAATGTAGGTAACTAAATCTTTAGACCCTTGTTTTAGATGTAGAAGCTCCGTATCTGCAGCATGAGTAAAGGTGTGTTTGTCGAACATTTTTCGCAGTGCTTGTCTGAACGCTTCATAATCCAACAACATGGGGTCATCCTTTTCTATTAATGGGATAGTCCAATTAGCTGCTGACCCTCCAAGATATGACAATACAAAAGCCACCTTAGCTTGGTCGTTAGGAAAGCAGGCAGCTTTACATAAAAAGTGTAACTGACATTGTGTCAGAAAAGCAGCGCATTTGGAAGGATCACCGTAAAACCTTTCAGGTGGAGCTAAAGGAATAGACTGGGGGGTGACAACCTGCACTACTGGGGTCGCATTGCTGGACCCGGCTCTATCCCCGTCGTGAGCGCTCAAAGCAGCCAACCTATCCGCAATGTTTTGGGTTTCTCTCTGGAGATTACCCACCATGCTCGCAACGTCCTGCAGCGTAAGATCCATGACACCTAGGAGACACTGTACATAAAGGCTTCGCGTTATGTCATGCACGCACCTGTTATGTCTCGGAAGTGCCCTGGATCCACGATGCTATTCACCCTGCTTTCCCCTCGTCACCTCCCGGGCGTCAGGAAGAAACACTAACACCCGAAATGTAACTAAGAGGAACACAGGGGAACAAAACAAGGGTAGGGGGGGGAGGAAAAGACAGACACTCCACAGTCTTCTTCCACGCTGGGGTATATGGTATCTTCTGTTATGACACTGCAAGAATATACAATAAACAATAGTGAGAACAAACCCCTCCCTGTGTTTTCCCTGTAATGATATGTAATGCGTGTCTAATGTACCTTAGGGGAAGTGTAACGCCCCACGAAACAAAAGGAATACAAAGGAAACGACAGGAACTCCAGGTGAAGCTGGAACGGACTGTGTACGAAATGTCTGTACCTTTAAATCACAACAACACTTGTTATATGTCAGTTTTCCCCGCATTAACCAAATCACGCTTCTTAGCGGA
Organism: Lissotriton helveticus; assembly: GCF_964261635.1. NCBI lineage: Eukaryota > Metazoa > Chordata > Amphibia > Caudata > Salamandridae > Lissotriton > Lissotriton helveticus. The sequence goes on from NC_136061.1 coordinate 708,439,569, forward strand.
AAAGTGCACAGACACTCACCCTGCACACCTTCAAGGTGCGCCTCAATGATATATGAATAACTCCTCACAGATTGGTGTGACAACACACGCTACTACGAGCATGAAACATAAAAGTAAACCTCTAAATCCTTGAGGCAAACAAACCGGAATCAACTTAAGAATACCACCGCACACCGCGGTAAACAGAATTCAAAAGGGAAAAGGCAAAACAAAGAAACTCTTCCAGAAGCAAGCCGCTTCACGGAAGAACGAAGGCACCTACGAGTACTTGCACGCCAACCTTCTCCTAGCTCCTCGGACGCCGAAGTGAACCCGGAACGGGAATAACACACTCTAACTGAACGCGAAGCACTTCCTGTAGGTCGGGGCGGGCTTATCACTCGAATACTAATCAGTAGCGCATGCGTGGTGCGAACGCATGCGCAAATGTGTCTCTGACGCTTCTTGCCAACCATGCCAATCAATAATAACCTGCCTGAACAGCGGAACGTACTCTAACCCGCCTTGCCGATTGTACTGCAGGCATGACAGGTAATAGTAATTTTTACCCTATCGCTATCCAACGCTTGCCCTACTGTTGCACTCTCTGGAATTGGAATAGTAATTTTTACCCCTACGCTATCCAACGCTTTCCCTACTGTTGCACTCACTGGAGTGGGAATAGTAATTTTTACCCCTACGCTATCCAACGCTTTCCCTACTGTTGCGCTCACTGGAGTGGGAATAGTAATTTTTAACCTTACGCTATCCAACGCTTTCCCTACTGTTGCGCTCTCTGGAGTTGGAATAGTAATTTATACCCCTATGCTATCCAACGCTTTCCCTACTGTTGCACTCTCTGGAGTGTGAATAGTAAATTTAACCCTTTCGCTATCCTACGGAAAAAATATTGTATATGTTTTGTTAATAATATGTATATATATATATATATATATTCACTGAAAAAACCATAGGTTTCACACCAGTTATAGTTAGCTGGAAATTTTACTCGCATAAAACCATTGAAATTCCCACGTTATAGTTAGTTGGACTCACTATAACTTGCACGTCTGCAATGCACTGCTGATGACGTCACATATTACATCACTCATGACAGTGTTTTAAAAAAAAAAATTGATTGGTTAACTGGCTTATTAAGTGTATCTTAGTGAATACATATATTAGCGAGTAATGTTTAAATATTTAAATATATGCATGAGTGATGTAATATGTGACGTCATCAGCAGTGCATTGCAGACGTGCAAGTTATAGTGAGTCCAACTAACTATAACGTGGGAATTTCAATGGTTTTATGCGAGTAAACTTTCCAGCTAACTATAACTGGTGTGAAACCTATGGTTTTTTCAGTGAATTTCAAAGGTTTTTTAAATGCTAATTCCTAACTATAACTGGCGTGTAACCTATGTTTTTTTCAGTGAATATATATATATATATAAAATTTCTATGGCAAAATGAAACCCCTCATTTTGTTCCTTTTCAAATTAAATGTATTAAGTGTTACCACTTTATTCCAATCAAGATGACTTCAGGTGTGCCATACTTGTGTCATAAGTAAGACTGTTAGCGTTCTAGTTGTTCTTTAGAACACTCTGGGACATTCTGTCATTGGGCTATAGTTGGGCTACATCTGGCTGATATTTGGGCTACATTTGGGCTCTTTTGTCTCTGGTGGCCATCTTGGGAGACTGCATATCAGAATTTGTTTAATGAAAAAGAAGAGGATTTGAGAAGTCACTCAAAATGTGCCCTCATTTTTCTTTCTTCAGCACTAATCATAATTTCTATGGCAAAATGAACCCCCTCATTTTGTTCCTTTGCAAATTATATGTTTTAAGTGTTAACACTTTATTCCAATCAAGATGACTTCAGGTATGCCATACTTTTGTCATAAGTAAGACTGTTTGCGCTCTAGTTGTTCTTTAGAACACTCTGGGACATTCTGTCATTGGGCTATAGTTGGGCTACATCTGGCTGATATTTGGGCTACATTTGTTTTTTTTGTCTCTGGTGGCCCTCTTTGGGCTACATTGGGCTACATTTGGGCTCTAACATATATATAGCCCAATGTAGCCCAATATATATTTTTTCAAAGTTAATTTTCGTAAACACCACTGGAGCATATATCTTGAGACATAGCAAAGGCACATCGGGGTACCAGTCCCTACAATTGTGCCAAGTTTGGTGGAAATCCATTCAGCCGTTCGGGCTAAAAGTGAGTCCAACCGCCCTATGGAAATTAACATGGGGAAAACACGTTTTGGGACCCCCCTTTTATCTCGGCCCCCGCTTGACGGATCCCCCCGAAACTTTCAGGGAAGGAGCGGAGCGCAGCGAGGCAAAGTTAAGGAAAATTACAGGCAGATCCTTCATTCGGCGCCAAAGTTATTCCCAATAGAATGTTGCAGATTTCCTATGGAAAACGATCCTAACTATAACTACCTACTGGCGACCGCCAGTAGGTAATATATATATATATATATATATTTTTTTTAATAAATTTTTTTTTAAGTTACATTAATTATTTATTAATTTTAAGTTTAATTAAGTATTTTAAGTATGTTTAAATTAATTATATCTATTATTATATTACTTTAAAATTACTTTTAAGATATTTAAAACATTCGATATTTTGACTGTCTATATTTTTTCCTATCGATATTTTGGAGTCGATATTTTTGTACTTACCTGTTTGTAGATAGGAAGTCGATATTCTGGCATTCTATATTTTTACCTCGATATTTTGGCAAGTCGAAATTTTGACTGTCGATATTCTGTCAGTGATCCAGAGCAGATGTCATTGCTCTTAAAAATGCATTGCCTGATCCACGAAAGAATCCGACAGCCTTTTATGAAGAAATTGGGGGTGCCATTAGTTCTTGTACTATGACCTTGTCTGACATTGATTTGTTTTTTGGATTAATATTATTGCCTGATATGTGGAGAATTATGCGTAAAGTTGATGATCGTGTGGTATTTGGGGCATTGTGGACAGATATAGAACAATTAGATAGAGAAACCTGCACAGAAACCGTGTCAGCTAATTTTAGATCTTCCAGCAGCTATCTTGGTTAAATTAAAGACGATTATTCGCCCTAAAAAGATAGATTGAACTATGTTAGTGTCTTGTAAGCAAAAGATAGATGAATCAGTTTCAGACTTCTTCACACGCTTTGAAGAAGCATTCCACGATTTTAGTGGTCAGTCATTGACAGATGACACGGGTAGGCATCTGTTTGTCGATAAATATGTCACAAACCTTTTGCCAGAAATAGCTAGTCGCCTAAAGGCGAGTGAAAGTTCATGGACTACCTCCTCTCCGGTTTCTCTCTCAACTATGGCTCAGTATTATGAATGACAAGAATTAGAAGCTAACAGTAAGGAGGATAAACAATCTAAAGAGTTAAAAACAAAGGTTATGATGGCTCAGGCTTATGGCCCACCTTTTAGAGGTAATAATAGAGGTGGATGTGGATCTCATGGTTTGTCCTTTTCCTCCCTATACTCGTCTGAATTTGTTTGTAGATCAGTATGCATATTGCAAGAAATTTGGACATTGGCTTTCTGACTGTCCAGTACTGCGTGCTCAACAGGGTTCACGTGGTCGGGGACAAATGAGAAATCGTTAAGGATATTCAGGGCCTAGAGGAAACACAAATGATCGTGCTAGGTTTGATATTAATACACGTGGACAAGAGGGGTCTAATACTTTCAACAGACGGAACCAATATCGAATGTCTGACTATGAGCCGTCTGATTTGCAAGATTCTGCTCATGCATAGGATTGCCTAGGATGGGTTAAGGAATCAGTTGAAGTTCCAGTAGATCAGAGGGGTCCCTATGTTACAGCACATGTTTTGGGTTCTACTGATCAGTTTCTGGTTGATACAGGAGCTACTCATAGCACCTTATCTAAACACTTGATTCCAAGGGCTCCCCTGTCTGGCTTAACTATTACATCGATAGGTTTTGATGGAACATCTTCCCTTAGCTCATTGTCACAACCACTTGCACTCCATGTTGATAAGTTCACTGCTCCATGTCCGTTTTTGCTTTCTCCAAATACACCAGACAATATTGTGGGTCTCGACATGCTCAAATATTTCAGGGCTACGATACGATGATCTCCGGGAGGAGTACGGGTTATTTTAAATGACAACTACCCCATGATTGAGAGATCCTGTATTGTTAAAGAGGACATTTCACTAGCTTCACTCCCTAGTACTTTCAGGGCTACTTCAGACACTGATGTAGGACAAATGGTTATTCCACCAGTACATATTAGTGTCAAGGAGGGTGCTGTACTGCCGAGATTGCCTCAGTATAAATTTCTCGAGAAGGAGAAGAAGCACTTACACGTATTGTACATGATTTGATTATGGTGGGGGTTGTGGAAGAAGTTCCTTATAATGTTTGCAATAGTCCGATTCTTCCGATTTTGAAAAAAGATACTGACACTAAGATTTATACATTTATCATTGATTTGAGAGAAGGCAACAAAATTGTAGTACCACAGTACTCTGTAATACCTGACATAACAACATTGCTTACCCTGGTCCCTCCAACAGCAACTACATTTTCAGTAGTGGCTTTGAAGAACGCTTTCTTCTCGATTCCTATTCATCCTGATAGCCGATATTTGTTCGGTTTCACTTTTGAATAACAGATCATACAGATTTTGTAGAATTCCGCAAGGGTACACTGAAAGTCTGAGTATTTATAGTCAAGTCTTAAAAAGACAACTAGATTCCTTTATTTTGCCTGAAGGAGTGGCTCTCATACAATATGTCGATGACATCTTGTTGGCAGCTGATACACCTGAGCAGTGTAAAAAATGTACTTTGTCCTTACTTTCTTTTCTTGCGACACATCACCATAAAGTATCACGGAAGAAATTGCAATATTGTAGACCGAAAGTAACCTATTTAGGTCATCTTCTGTCTAAGGAGGGACGTGCGCTAATACCAGATCGCATTCAAGCAATTTTAGACACTCCAGTACCTTCCACCCAGAAAGATGTCCGTGCATTCATTAGTTTGACTTCTTTTTGTAGGCAATGGATATTGGGTTTTTCACACATTGTTAAACCTTTGTTGTACTCTTGACTAAGAACACTCCGATTCCTCTTCCTGACAAAGGGTCGCAACGATTTGCAAGATACGCCCCTTCCAGATGTCAATGGGGAGCTGTGGGTTGATGGGTCCTGTTTGAAGTTACCAGATTGCACAACCTCAGCCACATATGCAATCACCACACTTGAGACAGTAGTGGAAACAGCTCGCATACCACAGAAGTCGGCTCAAGCAGCTGATCTTATAGCTTTGACACAGGCGTGTGAGCTTAGTGCTGATTTATGTGTGAACATCTACACGGATAGCTGCTATGCTTTTGGAGTGGTTCATGATTTTGGCGTATTCTGGAAGGAAAGAGGCTTTCTTACATCCCACGGGATGCAGATAATGCACGGAGAATTAGTAATAATCTTTTGACTGCACTTACATATCCGAAGAAAGTTGCCATTATGAAGTGTAGCGCACACAAGAAGATCACTGACAAAATAGGACAAGGAAATGCCTTTGCAGATCGTGTAGCTCGTGAAACTGCAATATAGCGAAGCACTACATTTATGTACGTAGTAAAATCACAAGTTGAACGTTGGCATGATGCTAGAGAGGAAGTATTGTATATACAGAGATCTGCCTCTGTGGAAGAACTTGAGCAGTGGTCCAAAGAAGGAATGTTAGATGATGAGGATTGTTGGCGTAACAAAGAAATGAATAAATGGAAATTGCCTGCAGCCTATTTACAACCTATGGTTCAAATGGCACATGGGCTGGGACATGTTGGAGCTCTAGCAATAACTAAACTGCTTACACAAGTCTGGGAGCATCCTGAAATTTACAAACACACAGGGGATGCTAAGGGTCTTGAGAGAAATGCGGAAATCTATACACTCAAATGTAGTGTAAAGGGGTAGCCAATGTAAGGAGAGATCAGGACAGCAGAGTTGTATAGAAAAGTATGAGAAAGATGAGGAAAATACCCATTAGCCCACCCATTGGCGGAGTCTCATCATATGGGTTTTTGTTGAAAACTTGTATCTACTAGGTACCTCACTGGACGTGTATAGAGGAATTCTAGTATTTGATCCACCAGTGAGAGAGACAGCCAACAGGATATGTTGGTAGGTTGAAGGGAAAGGAGTTGCAGTGCTCAAAAGGTGCATAATAGTGAAAAAGTGATATTTAAGATTGCCTGTTATGGTGCCAAAGACAAGACTTTATTAGGGGGGTCAACATAACGGCAAGATTAAAAGCAGAGTGATGATAGTGTGTCAAACAAATACTACTATCAGTTGTGGAAACTTGGTGGTGTTTCAGCCTAACAAGGCTTTCTTCAGGACCTGTAAGTATGACACTACTGCAACAGTGAAAAGAAAATATAATAAATCAAGACCTACCAGTAGTGGGTTACTATATGGTAGTCTCGAATCATGGTGCAAAAAACTCTCCCATAAATTGTATGGAGATTGCCTCACCTCGCCTGGCACTCGCTCAGGTCAAAGAGGCCCCGCTCTGTCCGTCGGTGCCTCCGGCTGTCGTCTGAGCCGAGGGGAAATTGCCAGCACAGCTAAAAGAATAGTACAGTCCTGTTTGTTCTGTTGGCAGTACAATCTTGGAAAAGGGACACGAACACCTACAGGAGGGTTTGCTACACCAACCCCACCTTTTGAAGTTTTGCAGATGGATTACATCCAACTTGAACGCTGCAATAATCTAAAATATGTCCTAGTGGTGGTATGTGCCTTCAGTAAATGGATAGAGGCATATCCTACAAAGGATAATACTGCTCTTACCACAGCCAAGGTGCTTTTGAAGGAATTCCTTCCTAGGCATGGTGTTTGTAAAATTTTTGGGAGTTACAACGGACCTCATTTTATTGGACAAGTTGTTGAGTATGTCCTGAAAGGGTTAGGGATCAAACAGAAATTCCATACAGTCTTCCACCCACAATCAGCGGGATTGGTGGAAAGGTATAATGCTATCTTATACTGGCTTCCACGTCCCTAAAGTGGCCAGATGCACTGCCTATGCCACTGTTATCCATAAGATCTGTGCCACACTCACGATCAGGTCTTATACCATATGAGGTAGTATTTGGGAGACCGATGAACATTTGGGGAGTTCCTAAGCCACGCCCCATACATGATGTACCTTGTGTTTTGTTGAATGATTATTTGGCACAGTTAAACGACAGTTTAACCTCTATTCATCAGCAGGTTCGAGAAGCTCTTCCTGATAGATCTACAGGTGAGGCCCATGATCTCTTTCCCGGTGACCACGTGATGGTCAAGGTCTTCAACAGATCGAACAGCTTAGAGCCGAGGTGGCGTGGCCCGGAGCAGGTGCTGTTGGCTACAAGGACAGCAGTTCGAGTGATGAACAAAAATAATTGGCTCCACACCACGCTTTGCAAGCGTGTATCGCCTGCCTTGGTGGAACCTGCTGCGCTGACCGACCATCGAGAAATTCTGGAGACGGAGAAAGGTCAAGCTATCTCATCTGATGAGTCTACGGCAGTCTTCCCGGACCACCCGATTTCTGGAGCATTGCGATACAATTTAAGACAGAGAAAAGAATCTGCAGTTTTGAATGAAACTGGTTGAGCTACCGCCCTGGGTTTGTGAAACGGAGAGCCAATGAGGCAAGGGGGAGGATCAGCCTTGCATTAGTGTAGTGAAACCCTACTTGGCCGGTGGAGAAGAAATCAACGGCTACCCAAAGGAGAAGAGCTCCAACAATTGTTTTCAACAGGTTCTTCGAAAGATCGAGCATCGCTGTTATTGAAATGAATATTAGAAAAATAATTTGTGCTGTAGGGTTTGTTGTTGCCCTGGTGGTTTTGGCAATAGCCACTTGGTTCATTGAGAAAGCAGTTCCTGCTCGACAGCTTTTTGTTGCAACTACTCCAGTTCCACTGGAACACTACTATTACACTCTTCCTTATCATGAGCAGAAACATCAACAGTCCTATCTGAATAGCACATTCATCCAGATGTTGCATCATACCCATAATGCTACGAATACTACTAATTGTTGGGTTCGTGGGATGATACCTGCACACCGTTTTCCCATAATGGTTCATGTCAAGATTGGTATGCCCTTTTGTTTGCTTATGGAAAGCCTTCAGTAGGTGGAATAATTTTTCAATTAAATAAAGTTTGCTACCAAGATAAAGATGGCTATCCTCAAGCCAAAGGGACTAAATGGAAATGGGAAGAATACCGACCAGACAATATTTCGACACCATCTGTCTTCAAAAATGTGAGGAATATGAAGAACATTGGACCCTTTGTGATTTCTGTAACCAGAGCAAAAGCAGATTTATGTATTGGCAGTGTTGGGAGAATTCCCATAAGATGAAGTGAATGTATTTCTGTACTGAACATTGAGGGCATGAATAATAGTAGTTTTACCTCGTCGCACAACACCTACTTTGTGTGCGGTAATAAAGGATATTATCAATTACCTGTTGGATGGTCAGGGGTATGCTACATATAATTTTTGTTACCCCCTGTGTTTTTAGCACCTGCATCATATCATCTTGACCTGAAGTTGTACAATGATATTTCTAAGAATAGATACAAACGAGCAAGAAGTACAGATGAGATTGACCAGACAGATACCGCTTTGCAACAATATGACGATTTCAATTTGGGTTTGTTCTTCTTTGTGGGTGCTGCATTGAAAAGCAGAAAAATCAGACGATTGACTCGTGTTGTAGAAGCTGTCACCAATCAGACTGCCATGGTACTTGGAAACATTACAGAAGAACTGCAAATTGCAAGCATTGTAGCACTCCAAAATAGGATGGTGCTCGACGTGATTTTGGCTGATCGAGGTGGTGCATGCTGCATAATCGGTAGCAGTTGCTGCGTCTTTATACCTGACCACTAACCTTCAGTTTATGACGCAATCTCTAAGCTGCATAAGATTGCTGCAGACATTCACCCATAGACTGGTACATGGACATTTTCAAACTGGATATGGACACTTTTTGTTACTTGGGGCTGGAAGCTAATGACTATTCTATGTATACTACTGGTGATACTATTTACATGCTGTACTTGTATACAATGTGGTCCCATGATTTGTTACATCTGCCTCACTGCTTGTACACCGGCCAAAAGAAATATTGCAAAAGAACAACAAATGTTAAATAGTGAAGTTACTGAAATGATGAACATTAATATACAGGATGCAGATTTAGATTACCCAAGATAGACAAATGTCTTCAGCAAATGCTGAAAGGGTCGTCTGTGGTAATTTAGCAATGATTAGGTTAAGCATTAGCAGAAGACATCTTGTATCTGGAGACTATCTTGTCCGTTTTACGGAATCCATTTTGTATTTCTGTCGGCCATTTTGTTTGCAATGTGCTCTGTCCTACCTTCCTGTTAATTGCTCTTGAAATCTGCCTAGAGACAAGATATATTTATCCTCTTCTGCTTTGCACATGCTCAGTTGAGCATGCAGCTGTCTCCAACTTGTAACTGTCAAGATGTGTCCACCAGAATTAGCTAACTGTCAGCCCTTCCCACTTGTTGCTAGCACACTCTCTGTATGACCTTATATGTATTTGAAACCAACACTCTGTGCCTTTTACCGCCTTCATTTCAGCCCCTGTGTGGGTATAAAAGGACCAAGCTCCTTCCAGTCAGTGTGCTACCTCACACGGTGTTGTGTGAATGTAGTTCCACCTCATGAGGTTTAATAAACTCTGTCTTTTTCTATTCCAATTTCTGTGCCAACTTCTTATTATTGGTCTAAGGACTCTAAGCACAGAAGGGTGAATCCCTTGCACTAGTAGGCCGAGCTGAGGCTTGCTACCACACACTGAGCCACCAGACCTGGCATATACACATCTCTCTCTCTCTATCTTTCTCTCTCTCCCTCTCTTTCCCTCTATTTCCCTCTCTCTCCTCTCTCTCCCTCTCTCAACCTCTCTCTACCTCTCTCCCTTCCTCTCTCCCTCCCTCTCTCCCTCCATCTCTCCCTATTTCTCCCTCTGTCTCACTCAGACTGTCTCACTCCCCTCACTCCCTCTCACTCCCTCTCTCTCCCACTCTCGCTCCCTCACTCCATCTGTCTCACCCAGTCTGACTGTCTCACTCCCTCTCTTTCTCTCTGTCTCCCTCTCTCTCCCTCTCACTCTGTCTCCCTCTCTCCCTGTCTCCCTCTCTCTCCTTCCCGCTCCCTCTCTGTCTCCCACTCTCTCCTTCCCTCTCCCTCTCTGTCTCCCTCACTCCATCTCCCTCATCACTCTGTCGCCCTCCTCACTCTGTCCCCCTCCTCACTCTGTCACCCTCCTCACTCTGTCGCCCTCCTCACTCTGTCACCCTCCCTCCTCCCTCCCTCTGTCTGTCCTCCTCCTCCCTCCCTCCTCCCTCCCTCTGTCTGTCACCCTCTTCCCTTGCTCTGTCTGTCACTTTCCTCCCTCCCTACTCCCTCCCTCTGTCTGTCACCCTCCTCCCTCCCTCTATCTGTCACCCTCCTCCCTGCCTCCTCCCTCTGTTTGTCACCCTCCTCCCTCCCTCTGTCTGTCACCCTGTCTCCCTCCCTCTCCCTTTCTCTGTCTCCCTCCCTCTCCCTTTCTCTGTCTCCCTCCCTCTCCCTTTCTCTGTCTCCCTCCCTCCCCCTTTCTTTGTTTCCCTCCCTCTCCCTTTCTCTGTCTCCCTCACTCTGTTTGTCTTCATCTGTTTGTCTCCCTCCCTCTGCTTGTCTCCCTCTGTCTGTCTCCCTCTGTCACCCTGTCCCTCCCTCTGTCTGTCTCCCTTCCTCTGTCTGTCTCCGTCTGTCTCCCTCCCTCTGTCTGTATCCATCTGTCTCCCTCCCTCTCCCTTTGCCTGTCTCCCTTTCTCTGCCTCCCTCTCGCTGTCTCCTTTTCCCTCCCTCCCTCTCCCTCTGTATGCCTCCCTTTCCCTCCCTCCTTTCCTTCCCTCTCTTGCTCTCCCTCTGTCTGCCTCCCTTTCCCTCCCTCAGTTCCCTCCCTCCCTCCCTCCCTCGCTCTCCCTCTGTCTGTCTCCCTTTCCCTCCCTCCCTCGTTCTCCCTCTGTCTGCCTCCCTTTCCCTCCCTCCTTTCCCTCCCTCCCTCACTCTCCTTCTGTCTGCCTCCCTTTCCCTCCCTCCCTCGTTCTCCCTCCCTCTCCCTCCTTTTCCCTCCCTCGCTCTCCCTCTCCCTCCTTTTCCCTCCCTCGCTCTCCCTCTGTCTGCCTCCCTATCCCTCCCTCACCCTCCCTCTCCCTCCCTCTCCCTTTCCCTCCCTCCCTCGCTCTCCCTCTGTCTGCCTCCCTCCCTCACGCTGCCTCCCTCTCCCTCCCTTTCCCTCGCTCTCCCTCCCCCTCCCTTTCCCTCCCTCCACCTCCCTCCCTCTGTCTGCCTCCATCGCTCTGCCGTTGTCTGTCTCCCTTTCCCTCCCTCCCTCGCTCTCCCTCTCTCTGTCACCCTTTCCCTCCCTCCCTTGATCTCCCTCTTTCTGCCTCCCTTTCCCTCCCTCCCTCGCTCTCCCCCCTCTCCCTCTCCCTCCCTTTCCTTCCCTCCATCGCTCTCCCTCTGTCTCTGTCTGCCTCCCTTTCCCTCACTCTCCCTCTGTCTGACTCCCTTTCCCTCCCACCCTCGCTCGCCCTCCCTCTCCCTCCCTTTCCCTCCCTTGCTCTCCCTCTGCCTGCCTCCCTTTCCCTCCCTCCCTCGCTCTCCCTCTCTCTGCCTCCCTTTACCTCCCTCCCTCGTTCTCCCTCCCTCTCCCTCCCTTTCACTCCCTCCCTCGCTCTCCCTCTGTCTGTGTCTGCCTCCCTTTCCCTCCCTCCCTCGCTCTCCCAGAGTCTCGGCGCGCAGTGTTTGCGGACACTCTTTAATTTTTTTTTTAAACACGGGAAAATTGTCTACAAGGTCTGTGGGCCGCCATGAGGAACCAGAATCAAATCGGGCCTAGTAAAATCCAAAGTAGCTTTTAGTAATTAGCGTGATGCACCTATTAGTTTGGTAAAAGGCAGTAGTACACCGGCAAACCCATACCCGTAGTTGAATCGAGTTTGAGGTAAGTGTTATGTAGTTATTTGGCCGCACACTTTAGATTAACATGACTGGTGCCATTTTGTGGCCCAGTCTGCTTGCAATATTAGTGGGAATTTACCATCGCAGATAGTGTGATCCATTCTCTCAAGAAATGGTATGACAAATGTTGCAAACTGATGCTTCTGCCCGTTAGGCCTGTCAAGGTTGTACGTGGGGGTATGCTGAATAAGCACATTCCACAAGATGCTGTGCGGACTCTGCTAGGACTGGCAGAAGGGAGTCAACCCCTCGACCTTGCTATAACTAGCTAAGCTAAACTAAGAGAGGCTTTGTGTTCCATATATGGTCTTTCCTTTGCACCAACCTGTACCAACTTGTATTTTTCCATCTTAGGTAACGGTTCCGAAACGTAACAGTATATATGTGATCTGTTGATAATATGCCAGCAGTCTTCTTGGTGGACCTGAAGGGGTTAGGTCGCGAGAGGCTCCTCTGGCAGAGTTGTTTGTATAATAAACGATTGAACCTTCTACACTGCCAACTGACTGATTATTGGTAATTGGTATTGGGGCTATTTGTAAGTATAGCTCCATTGTGGGTGGTAATTATTTTTCGGTACTTCAGTTGGCGACTCCGCCGGGACTCCGCGTTGGGGTCGCCCCTCTGTAATCAGAACGAAACGGGACATTGGGAAGGGTTATCTTGAACGGGGAGGAGGACCGACCGAAAATTCAAGGGTTGCTCCGCTCTCCCGGTCGAGAGAGCCTAAGCTGCTAGTGCCCCCACGCCGGAGTCCTACGGGTATAACCCGAGAACAGACTACGTTGAGTCTGCAGGAGTTGGCAGTGGAGAAGCTTGCAATCAAACCTGAGTGCACCAGGTGATTGATTTGTTTTGTCTCGTGTTGGATATCCTGTTGGATTTGAATTTGGTATTTGGTGGTGTTCATACCACGGAGAACCCAGAAGGGGGTCTGACGGGGCAGTATCGAGACTGCACGGGCGGACGCCCCTGTTTTGCAATATTTTGGAGAATAATAGAGATTGGTACCAGACACCTTGGTGTAACTTGTGGGAGTGTGCACCTGGCCGGATGGCTCTCGGAAACGTTGGCAGCTGAGATTGGGTAGCACTCGGACAGATCTGGAGCGGCGCGTGGAAAAGCGGGCTCAGCCAGAATAGTCCGGGAGGTGAACCATGAAGGCTGCCGGATGGTCTGTAGGTCGATCTGTGGTTTAAAACCTGTGTGGCTATCTCTAGGCAGTCTAAGGACAAGACTGTTTGATTTTGATGGTTGATTTTGGGTCCTTCTTTTGAATTCGGAAAATACGTGGGTTCTCCATAGGTGGGAGTCGACGGGCCCCGCCTTTTTGTCTGGAATACGTTGTTCGTCATTTATGTTGATGTAAAGATTATTTGGTGGTTCATTATTTGTTTATGACTGAATTTGATTGTAAAACATGGCCATGTGTATGAGAGTGTTGTAAATAACATTTTTTCCTTTCCAGCTAGCAATAATTAGAATATATAAAGAAAGGCAATGCCGTGTTTTAATAAACTATGCTTTGGCTGTATTTGCCAGGGGCGAACGAGACTGGATGAAAGCCAGCCGGCCACTCCGGAGGGAAGCGCCAGCCATGATATGTATTGTAAGCATGGGATTGCCCCACTCTTATTTAATACCTTATGGCATAAATACACCAAAGACAATGTAGAGTTACAGTGGCCGCTGACAGGCTCTTTTGATGAGAAAAAGATCCAGTATTTGCAAGACCGTCTGTTTGCTAAACGCAGCAGACAGGCCATGTTTGATACTCAACACATGGCAGAAAGAAGCAAAACGGAGACGTATTAGGGCAGAAAAACTAATAAAGATGAAACAAGGACAGACTGTGACTCAGAAAGCCATTGCTCATGATAAAAATCAGACTGAGCAAAATATTGAATGTTCAGATAGACAGTTTAGATTACAGGTGGACAAAAGTTATGTGACCTGAAATGAAGCAGAGGACGACATAGAGGATTTACTGGATGTTCGACCTCCCCCACCGTATGCGCCACAACGCATATACCCCGCTGTAACTCTACACTCGGCTACGGCGCCTTCAGCCTCCGCCCTGGAGGCAGAAGTGTCTCTCACCCCTTTGGGTGCTACTCGTGCCACGACTACCTCATTGAGAGACACGGCTACCCTAATCCCCGACACACGGCAGCCCCCCGGGACTTCCTGTGTTGTTTTAGCAGCACCGAGTCCCATATGGACATCCCAGTCAGCTGGTGTGACCCCTGAATATAGGGATCGTCATCCATTGGGGGATTAAGGTGGGATGAACGCTAGGCGACTATTTACGAGAGCTTCACTGGGCTACAGTGAAAAAGAGGCCATAGGAGAACAGGCAGTGAAGTGGATGCGGAAGGATGTATATACCGTGGCTGATTTGTGGAGTACCATAAGGGATCTCAAGCCGGTCATGCAGCAACATGCTTTGCATCAAATATCTCAGTATCCTATTGACACATGGGAACAATGTTTCCAAGACGGATTGGCCCCTCAAGTATTGTACGATATCTTGGATCGAGCTCATAAATTCGAAATAAGTCCAGTAGAGGTGTACAAAAATGTAGAAACACTAGTAAAATACCGAGGTAGGATGTTTGTAAAATGTCCCAACTGGAATTTTCAACATCCTATGAGGGAAGTGCATCCTATTTTCCACCCGGAGATACCTGAAGTACGTGATAACGCCAACCAAGTTATAAGAGCCCGAGAGGATGCGCGGTTTCAGGAACAGTGGGTATATATGCCATGGAAGCGAAGCGAGGTCCTTGCGCTCAAATCGCAGCTGCCTGACCCTCGTAAAAATCCCACCGCTTACTATAAAGAGTTAACTGAAGCTGCAGTGTCAGCTGTAATGACTTTAGCTGATGTTGAGTTGTTTTTCGGGCTGTTGGTCCCTGTAGATATATGGCGACAAGTTCTTGACACCGATCATGAAGCGGAATTAGGGGGAACCTGGAATCAGTTAAAAGACTGGGATCGGGACCGCAAGCCTGGAGACAAGCCCAGAGATTAAATTACTTCCCTCCCAGCAAAAATCATTGCCTACATGCATACGCTAATTCCCCAACGTAAAGTAGACTGGGATAAATTGTCTGCCTGCAAACAAAAGAAAGATGAAAGTGTTTCTGACTTCTTCACTAGGTTTGAGGGTACTTTCATCGATTTCAGCGGACAGGACCTTGCCATAGAAGGTGGGGTCCGATTGTTCGTAAACCGCTTTGTAACAAATTTGATACCTGAAGTCTCTGCTCGGCTACAAGCCGCGGAAAGTACCTGGACTACCTCTACTCCTTCCATGATTCTGAGTATGGCCCAGTATTATGAACTTAGGGAAAATGAGAGTAAAGATAAAGTAGAGAAAAAAGCTAAGGATCTTAAGACACGGGTATTGTTACAGCAAGTTATTCGAGGACAAGGGGGAGCGAGGGGAGTCCGAGGGCCAGTGTCGAGAGGGGCGGGGGCAGGAAGAAGTGCAGGCCCAGCTCCGTCATTAGGACTCAATCAGTGTGCTTAATGTAAACAGGAAGGACATTGGAAGGCTCAGTGTCTGTTGTTGCTTGCCCAAAACGGAGCGGTCCGTGGGAGGGGATGTGGCCGAGGGGGCCCGGATCGGAGTGATATGCGTAGGGAGGAAGCTGCTCACAGTAAGTTTGAACGGAACCATTTCGATAACCCTCAGGGTAGGCAATATTATAATGAGGATTATGCATTTGGGGATCAGGATGGGTATGCTCATCCATAGGACAGCCAAGGACAGAGTAGGGGCCAAGTGTCGATCCCAGTCAATCAGCAAGGACCCTATCTGAAATGGGAATTGATGGGGACTTCCGAGAATTTTCTAATTGACACAGGAGCAATGAATAGTTCTGTTGCTCGATCATTGGTTCCAGGGGCAGCTCTGTCCGGGCAAAATAATGTATCCGTGGGATTTTCAGGAGTTCCGGTGGTAAGCCCCATCTCTAAACCCCTCCCATTTACCATTGGTCCTGCTACCATTGATTCCTCCTTTTTGTTAACTTCGCATTGTGGTGAGAATTTATTAGGTCTGGATATGTTGAAGAAATTAAATGCGAAAATATTTTGTTCCCCTGATGGTGTTTACTTAACGATACTACCCTACACAGAGAATATGAAACAATGCTTTACTAAGAATGACCTTCTTCCCCCCGAGTTCGATGCTATTCCTAACTCGTTGTGGGCAACAGGGGATGCGGATGTCGGTAAACTAGACATTCCTCCCGTCCACATTACATTGAAACCTGGTGTGAAATTACCACGTATACCTCAGTACAAGATCTCGCCGGATGGCGAGCGAGCTTTACTCTCAATTATCCAAGATTTAATTGATAAAGGAGTGGTGAGGAAACAGCGGCCAGTCCTATTCTCCCGATTTTGAAGAAATCCCTCGGGAATATTGATGCATATCGCTTCGTAATAGACCTGCGGGAGGTTAATAAGATTGTAGTACCTCAGTATCCCGTGGTGACTGATATCACTACTATCCTCACCATGATCCCACCAACTGCCAAATATTTTTCGGTCATTGATCTGAAGAATGCCTTCTTCAGTATCCCGATTCATCCAGATAGCAGGCAGATCTTCGGCTTCTCGTTATCTGGCCGAAGCTTTAGATTCTGTCGTGCACCTCAAGGCTATACTGAAAGTCCGAGTATCTATAGTCAGGCCCTTAAGGCCCTTTTGGATGATTTAGTTCTGCCCGCGGGTAATGTACTATTGCAATAAGTGGATGACTTGTTGATAGCGTCTGACACCGAGCAGGGTTGTAAGGATGCCACTGTTCAATTGCTGCACCATCTGGGGGCGAAAGGTAATAAGGTATCCTTGTCCAAATTCCAATACTGTCGACAGGAGGTGACCTACTTAGGTCATCTACTGTCGAAGGAGGGTAGGCGTTTGACTCCTGAGCGAATTACTACTATCTCTAACATGTCTGTCCCCTGCACCCAGCGTGAAGTTCGTTTTTTTCTTGGCATTACTTCCTACTGTCGCCAATGGATACCTATTTTTTCTCTTCTTGCTAAACCTTTGTTATATTTAACCACTAAAGATGTGCATGAACCTCTTCCTTTGACTGACGAATGTCAGCATTCTTTTGATTCTTTGAAATCTGCTCTTTGTTCTGCACCCGTCTTGGGTACTCCTGACTACCGTAAACCTTTTGTACTCTATGTGCATGAGGTCGACGGTTGTTCGCTTTCAGTGTTAACGCAAGGATTTGGTGGAAAGCAAAGACCTTGCGCTTACTTTTCGGCCACATTGGATAATGTGGCCAGAGCGCTTCCTAGCTGTCTGAGGGCCACTGCAGCTGTCGCGGTGGCCATCCGGCAGTCGGAGGGGCTCGTCCTAAATTCCAGTTTAACGGTGATGGTGCCAAATGCTGTGGACGCATTGCTAAAAAAAAAAAAACACAGCATCTCACTAGTGCACGCCTCACCGGTTATGAATTGACATTGTTTGCTCCACATTTTACGATTATGCGATTTGCCACGTTAAATCCTGCCACATTGTTACCTCTCCCTTCGGGTGAAACCGCAAACGATGTACATGATTGTATATTTAGAACTGAAGAAGAAACAAAGGGAAGGATAGACCTCACTGACATTCCTCTATCTGACCCCCAAGGGGAATTGTCCGTGGATGGGTCTTGTTTTAAGTTAACAGATGGTACAACGACAGCTGCATATACAATAACCACACTGAAAATGGTAGTTGAAACTTCTCGAGTTCCCTATCGATCAGCTCAAGCTGCTGAAATAGTGGCATTATTACGAGCCTGTGAATTAAGTGAGGGGCTCGAGGTCAACATTTACACAGACAGCCAATAAGCCTTCGGCGTGGCCCATAGTTTTGGGCAGCTGTGGAGCGAAAGAGGTTTCCTTAACTCTCATGGTCAGAAAATATAGAAGGGCCCTTTGGTGTTACGATTACTTGCTGCCCTCACCTTGCCCAAGAAACTAGCCATAATAAAATGCAGTGCCCATAAGGCAGTAGTGAATGAAGTGGGGGAGGGGAATGCCGTTGCTGACCAAGTTGCTAAACAGACAGCTCAGTCAACACTGTCAACCATGTTTGTAACGTCTTCTGCACGGTGGGTGGAGGAATCTGATTTGTTCAATAATACTATAGAAAGCGTAAAGGAAATACAGAAGGAGGCCACTCCAGTGGAATTAGAGCGATGGGAGCAGGAAGTGGGGAGGTTGGACGAAAACAACTGTTGGGTTGATTTGACGGAAAATCAAAGATAGTTGTTGCCTAATGCTCTGGTACAGGCAGTTGTAACTATGGCCCACGGTCCAGCTTATATTGGAACTAGGGGCATTTGTGCTTTGTTGGACCCGGTATGGAATAACCCCAACATTCAGAGGACTGCTGTTCATCTAGTCCAATATTGCATGGTCTGTTGACAACACAATCCAGGGAAGGGAGAAAGTGTTTTGAGTGGAAATTTCGCACCCCCAACTTTGCCATTTGAAGTACTCCAGATGGATTACATCCACATGGAGCGCGTCAACAACCTGAAATATGTTTTGTTGGTGGTTTGTGCCTTTAGCAAATGGGTTGAGGCCTTCCCAACCAAGGATAACACTGCCCTGGCTACAGCCAAAGCTCTTATCAAGGAGTTTATCCCTAGGTTTGGATTGCCCCGTTTGATTTGGATGGACAACGGGGGGCATTTTCATGGGGCCCTTGTTAAGCACATTTGTAATGGACTACAAATACGACAGAAATTTCATGCAGCTCGACACCCTCAGTCAGTAGGATTAGTGGAAAAATACAATGGGATCTTAAAATTGAAAATGGCTAAAATACAGAGAGTACTGGCTTAAAATCGCCAGACACTTTACCTCTTGCCCTCATATCATTGCGGGTTATCCCCCATACACGTTCGGGACTCTCCCCCAATGAAGTAATTTTTTCGGGCGCCCTGCTAATGTATGGGGAGTGCCGAGACCAAGGTCATTTACTGATGTTGAATATCCTATGTTGATCGATTACCTATATGCTTTGACTAAAGATCTGCGTTCTATTCATCAGCAGGTAGCAGCTGTTTGCAGCCCCTGCCAGAGGGCCCCGGACATTGACTGGAACCGGGCCAGTGGGTATTGGTCAAGAAATACGAACGAGACACCAGCCTGGCACCGAGGTGGTCGAAACCTTTCCAAATCCTTCTGGCCACGCGGACAGCCGTAAAAGTAGATTGGAAAAAGCATTGGATTCATGTCTACCATCTGGAGCGGCTGCCACTCCAGCTTCCCTATGGTCAGCAGCACCCCGAGGGAATTCTGACCCAGGAGAGCGAGAGAGCCACTGCATTTGTTCCTTTTTCCGACGCCTGTGAAATAGAGCAAAGGCAAGAAGAAGGAGTGACAGGATCGGGCGGAGCGACCCCAGTTGAATCTGCAATTGCCCATAATTCTGTCACCAATACCCCAGTGAGTAGGGGTTCTGATGAAGGAAACGTACCTTCCCCAGTGCTATTTTCTGATCAGGAAGTTCTGGGTCATGAGCGTTACAACCTACGGCCAAGAAAACATCACGGTACCTCAGACACCACAGTCAGGAGATAAGGAAAGACTTGAGTGAGTAGGGTTTGCTAGATTTTTGTCTGAGGTACTGAGAGACACTGGACTGAACTCGTTGAGAGCTGGAACTATTGCTACTGGGCTCTGTTCAGAAAGAAAGACTATCACTGTTAAAAGGCCAGGTTGTACATCGGATTTCAACGACGACGTTTTGCTTTCTTGAGATGAACGATAGGAGTCTGCCTGTGAGACTCTAGACGGACACAGGAAGAAGAACCCTCTGGCAGGACGGACTTCTTTTGGCCCGAGTTTAGTTTTGGACTTTTAGTTAGGAATGTACCCTTTTGGTCGTATTATACTCGAAGAAGAATGCCCTTTTGCGCCACGATATTTGCCGTTTTATGAACCAATGTTTTCTGCTTGGACCATGCATGTTGAAATAGCTTTTGTGTTAGTGATAGCAGTTATATTAGCCATTTTCATGAGTATATTTGTGTATTTGGAGTATACACATCCCATGCAAGCAATGTTGCCCTCTACCGTCACCCCACCTGAGCACCTGATGTTTACTTTAGCCCCACACAAGGAAAGACACCGCCAGACTTATGCTAAAAATGTATTTGTAGAAATGCTCCACTAAACCCACAGTACCACCAATATGATGGACTGTTGGGTTTGTGGACTCCTGCCATCAGTTATGCATAAACATGATTTATTCCTCTCCTTGCCCTTATCACACTTGGGGAGCTGTGAAGCCTGGTTCCAAATGTTTTCAGCAATGTATAATCATTATGTGGAAAATCCAAACAGTACTCGGAGAAAGACTATAGTATTATTTTAGCCTATATTGAAACGCATCAGGGATTTGATCCAGCAGGGAACGGGGGAGGGTTAATTGGACCCAGATGCTTGCATGAATTTATATACTGCTAATGAAAATAGTACTTGGTTGAGGAATGAACTTTATGACTTTGCCAATTTTAATCATTCGCAATATTTTCAACAGTTTGTTACCCGAAATGTCACCAGTGGACGTATTATGCCCATCACTATTCTGAATACCTCTTCTGATTTCTGTGTACAGGGGCTTGAACATGTACAAGTAGGAAATAACATTTGCAATTATACATATTGAATGAAAATATTTAGTAGCCCTCCACTATTGACACCACCGAATGTGTATTTTGTATGCGGGGAAAATGCTTACACTTGGTTGCCTCGAGGATGGGCAGGAAAATGTTATTTTTCCTTTCTGTATCCAACTGTATACATAGCACACTCAGACTATCATAAAACTCATCAGCTACACCAGACAACAGTGGTTTCCAATAGACAGAGAAGGCAACTCGGAATGACTGAGGTAGATCAAACTGACACTTCCTTACAACAGTTTACGGATTTTACTAAAGGGTTGGTCCCTTTCTGGGGACCGATCTTCAATAGTAGAGAGATTAGACGATTGTCCAGGGTGGTAGAGAATGTCATCAATATCACTGCTGAGATTATGACAAACATAACTGAGGAGCTTCAGGCGACGAGACTTGTTTTGCTCCAAAATCGAATGGTTTTGGACGTTATCTTGGCTGATCGAGGAGGAACATGTCGGCAGTTCCTGTTGTGGTGACATTCCAGACTCCGCCCCCGCGGTTCACTTAGCCATTCAAAAGCTGCATTGCATAGCTGCGGAAATGCACACTGAAAATGGGTCCTGGTCACTCTCCAGCTTGTTTTGGGGTCTGTTATCCACGTGGGGTTTGAAGGTATTGATGATACTTGCCGGAGCTGCAGGCATTCTCTTTACTTGCTGTCTTTGTATGTAATGTGGCCCCGCCTGCTGCGCCTACTGTGCTACCAAATTAACTGCCATGATGGTTCCTTCCTCTACCCCTACCAAATCTCAGATGCTCCAACAGGAGATTCGTGAGTTAATGGCTATTGATGATGAAGTTTTCCAGGATTAGTTTTCTCTTAAGTTAGCTACATCACGCTATAAGGAGGGTTTGAGGAACCAGAATCAAATCGGGCCTAGTAAAATCCAAAGGAGCTATTAGTAATTAGCGTGATGCACCTATTATTTTGGTAAAAGGCAGTAGTACACTGGCAAACCCATACCCGTAGTTGAATCGAGTTTGATGTAAGTGTTATGTACTTATTTGGCCGCTCACGCACACTTTAGATTAACATGACTGGCGCCATTTTGTGGCCCAGTCTGCTTGCAATATTAGTGGGAATTTACCATCGCATATAGTGTGAGCCATTCTCTCAAGAAATGGTCTGACAAATGTTGCAAACTGCTGCTTCTGCCCGTTAGGCCTGTCAAGGTTGTAGGTGGGGGTAGGCTGGATAAGCACATTCCACAAGATGCTGTGCGGACTCTCCTAGGACTGGCAGAAGGGAGTCAACCCCTCGACCTTGCTATAACGAGCTGAGCTAAACTAAGAGAGGCTTTGTGTTCCATATATGGTCTTTCCTTTGCACCAACCTGTACCAACTTGTATTTTTCCATCTTAGGTAACGGTTTTGAAACGTAACAGTATATATGTGATCTGTTGATAATATGCCAGCAGTCTTCTCGGCGGACCTGAAGGGGTTAGGTCGCGAGAGGCTTCTCTGGCAGAGTTGTGTCTATAATAAACAATTGAACCTTCTACACTGCCAACTGACTGATTATTGGTAATTGGTATTGGGGCTATTTGGAAGTATAGCTCCATTGTGGGTGGTAATTATTTTTCGGTACTTCAGCCAGGGTAGGCCCGCGGGCCGTACTATGAGTACCCGTGATATAAATCATTAGTGTATATTATACTACTATCGTATATGTTCTTCAAGGAGTAGCAAATGGGGGGGGGTCGCACACTACTCACATACCGGCGGTGTCGCCCCTAAGGACTCTGGTCAATGTAGTAAAGTGTTCGCGATGCATCATCTTTCGATCTTCTACTATCTTCGCTGTCTTCGCCATCCCTGGACACGTGTTTCGGGTATCACCCCTCGTCAGCTGGGATAGGCTGTGTACTGAGGTTGCTGATGGCTGCCAATATCTGCCAGGTATAGTACCACTCATGCGCGTAGGTGCGGGATCCCAGGCTCATCAGCCCACTGCTCATGGGAGCTTTAAAGTTACAAATGGGGGTGGGGTCGCACACTACTCACACACCGGCGGTGTCGCCCCTAAGGACTCTGGTCAATGTAGTAAAGTGTTCACGATGCATCATCTTTTGATCTTCTGCTATCTTCGCTGTCTTCGCCATCCCTGGACACGTGTTTCGGGGTATCACCCCTCGTCAGCAGGGATAGGCCGTGTACTGGGGTTGCCGATGCCTGCCAATATCTGCCAGGTATAGTACCACTCAGGCGCGTAGGTGCGGGATCCCAGGCTCGTCAGCCCACTGCTCACGGGGGCTTTAAAGTTACAAATGGGGGTGGGGTCGCACACTACTCACACACCGGCGGTGTCGCCCCTAAGGACTCTGGTCAATGTAGTAAAGTGTTCCGATGCATCATCTTTCGATTTTCTGCTATCTTCGCTGTCTTCGCCATCCCTGGACACGTGTTTCGGGGTATCACCCCTCGTCAGCAGGGATAGGCCGTGTACTGGGGTTGCCGATGGCTGCCAATATCTGCCAGGTATAGTACCACTCAGGCGCGTAGGTGCGGGATCCCAGGCTCGTCAGCCCACTGCTCACGGGAGCTTTAAAGTTACAAATGGGGGTGGGGTCGCACACTACTCACACACCGGTGGTGTCGCCCATAAGGACTCTGGTCAATGTAGTAAAGTGTTTGCGATGCATTATCTTTCGATCTTCTGCTATCTTCGCTGTCTTCGCCATCCCTGGACACGTGTTTCGGGGTATCACCCCTCATCAGCAGGGATAGGCCGTGGACTGGGGTTGCCGATGGCTGCCAATATCTGCCAGGTATAGTACCACTCAGGCGCGTAGGTGCGGGATCCCAGGCTCGTCAGCCCACTGCTCAAGGGAGCTTTAAAGTTACAAATGGGGGTGGGGTCGCACACTACTCACACACCGGCGGTGTCGCCCCTAAGGACTCTGGTCAATGTAGTAAAGTGTTCGCAATGCATTATCTTTTGATCTTCTGCTATCTTCGCTGTCTTCGCCATCCCTGGACACGTGTTTCGGGGTATCACCCCTTGTCAGCAGGGATAGCCCATGTACTGGGGTTGCCGATGGCTGCCAATATCTGCCAGGTATAGTACCACTCAGGCGCGTAGGTGCGGGATCCCAGGCTTGTCAGCCCACTGCTCACGGGAGCTTTAAAGTTACAAATGGGGGTGGGGTCGCACACTACTCACACACCGGCGGTGTCGCCCCTAAGGACTCTGGTCAATGTAGTAAAGTGTTCGCGATGCATCATCTTTTGATCTTCTGCTATCTTCGCTGTCTTCGCCATCCCTGGACACGTGTTTCGGGGTATCACCCCTCGTCAGCAGGGATAGGCCGTGTACTGGGGTTGCCGATGGCTGCCAATATCTGCCAGGTATAGTACCACTCAGGCGCGTAGGTGCGGGATCCCAGGCTCGTCAGCCCACTGCTCACGGGAACTTTAAAGTTACAAATGGGGGTGGGGTCGCACACTACTCACACACCGGCGGTGTCGCCCCTAAGGACTCTGGTCAATGTAGTAAAGTGTTCGCGATGCATCATCTTTCGATCTTCTGCTATCTTCGCTGTCTTCGCCATCCCTGGACACGTGTTTCGGGGTATCACCCCTCGTCAGCAGGGATAGACCGTGTACTGGGGTTGCCGATGGCTGCCAATATCTGCCAGGTAAAGTACCATTCGGGCGCATAGGTGCGGGATCCCTAAGTAGAGCAGTGAGCGACCTCTAAGCACTACAACAGAACTTTCCCGAGTTAAAAAATTTAGATTGTTTTGTTGCGGTCCGTATTCTTGTTCTCCTGTGGAATACTATAAACTCACCTGATCGAGGAGGAACATGTCGGCAGTTCCTGTTGTGGTGACATTCCAGACTCCGCCCCCGCGGTTCACTTAGCCATTCAAAAGCTGCATTGCATAGCTGCGGAAATGCACACTGAAAATGGGTCCTGGTCACTCTCCAGCTTGTTTTGGGGTCTGTTATCCACGTGGGGTTTGAAGGTATTGATGATACTTGCCGGAGCTGCAGGCATTCTCTTTACTTGCTGTCTTTGTATGCAATGTGGCCCCGCCTGCTGCGCCTACTGTGCTACCAAATTAACTGCCATGATGGTTCCTTCCTCTACCCCTACCAAATCTCAGATGCTCCAACAGGAGATTCGTGAGTTAATGGCTATTGATGATGAAGTTTTCCAGGATTAGTTTTCTCTTAAGTTAGCTACATCACGCTATAAGGAGGGTTTGAGGAACCAGAATCAAATCGGGCCTAGTAAAATCCAAAGGAGCTATTAGTAATTAGCGTGATGCACCTATTATTTTGGTAAAAGGCAGTAGTACACTGGCAAACCCATACCCGTAGTTGAATCGAGTTTGATGTAAGTGTTATGTACTTATTTGGCCGCTCACGCACACTTTAGATTAACATGACTGGCGCCATTTTGTGGCCCAGTCTGCTTGCAATATTAGTGGGAATTTACCATCGCATATAGTGTGAGCCATTCTCTCAAGAAATGGTCTGACAAATGTTGCAAACTGCTGCTTCTGCCCGTTAGGCCTGTCAAGGTTGTAGGTGGGGGTAGGCTGGATAAGCACATTCCACAAGATGCTGTGCGGACTCTCCTAGGACTGGCAGAAGGGAGTTAACCCCTCGACCTTGCTATAACGAGCTGAGCTAAACTAAGAGAGGCTTTGTGTTCCATATATGGTCTTTCCTTTGCACCAACCTGTACCAACTTGTATTTTTCCATCTTAGGTAACGGTTTTGAAACGTAACAGTATATATGTGATCTGTTGATAATATGCCAGCAGTCTTCTCGGCGGACCTGAAGGGGTTAGGTCGCGAGAGGCTTCTCTGGCAGAGTTGTGTCAATAATAAACAATTGAACCTTCTACACTGCCAACTGACTGATTATTGGTAATTGGTATTGGGGCTATTTGGAAGTATAGCTCCATTGTGGGTGGTAATTATTTTTCGGTACTTCAGCCAGGGTAGGCCCGCGGGCCGTACTATGAGCACCCGTGATATAAATCCTTAGTGTATATTATACTACTATCGTATATGTTCTTCAAGGAGTAGCAAATGGGGGTGGGGTCGCACACTACTCACATACCGGCGGTGTCGCCCCTAAGGACTCTGGTCAATGTAGTAAAGTGTTCGCGATGCATCATCTTTCGATCTTCTACTATCTTCGCTGTCTTCGCCATCCCTGGACACGTGTTTCGGGTATCACCCCTCGTCAGCAGGGATAGGCTGTGTACTGAGGTTGCTGATGGCTGCCAATATCTGCCAGGTATAGTACCACTCATGCGCGTAGGTGCGGGATCCCAGGCTCATCAGCCCACTGCTCATGGGAGCTTTAAAGTTACAAATGGGGGTGGGGTTGCACACTACTCACACACCGGCGGTGTCGCCCCTAAGGACTCTGGTCAATGTAGTAAAGTGTTCACGATGCATCATCTTTTGATCTTCTGCTATCTTCGCTGTCTTCGCCATCCCTGGACACGTGTTTCCGGGTATCACCCCGCGTCAGCAGGGATAGGCCGTGTACTGGGGTTGCCGATGGCTGCCAATATCTGCCAGGTATAGTACCACTCAGGCGCGTAGGTGCGGGATCCCAGGCTCGTCAGCCCACTGCTCACGGGGGCTTTAAAGTTACAAATGGGGGTGGGGTCGCACACTACTCACACACCGGCGGTGTCGCCCCTAAGGACTCTGGTCAATGTAGTAAAGTGTTCCGATGCATCATCTTTCGATTTTCTGCTATCTTCGCTGTCTTCGCCATCCCTGGACACGTGTTTCGGGGTATCACCCCTCGTCAGCAGGGATAGGCCGTGTACTGGAGTTGCCGATGACTGCCAATATCTGCCAGGTATAGTACCACTCAGGCGCGTAGGTGCGGGATCCCAGGCTCGTCAGCCCACTGCTCACGGGAGCTTTAAAGTTACAAATGGGGGTGGGGTCGCACACTACTCACACACCGGCGGTGTCGCCCATAAGGACTCTGGTCAATGTAGTAAAGTGTTTGCGATGCATTATCTTTCGATCTTCTGCTATCTTCGCTGTCTTCGCCATCCCTGGACACGTGTTTCGGGGTATCACCCCTCATCAGCAGGGATAGGCCATGGACTGGGGTTGCCGATGGCTGCCAATATCTGCCAGGTATAGTACCACTCAGGCGCGTAGGTGCGGGATCCCAGGCTCGTCAGCCCACTGCTCAAGGGAGCTTTAAAGTTACAAATGGGGGTGGGGTCGCACACTACTCACACACCGGCGGTGTCGCCCCTAAGGACTCTGGTCAATGTAGTAAAGTGTTCGCGATGCATTATCTTTTGATCTTCTGCTATCTTCGCTGTCTTCGCCATCCCTGGACACGTGTTTCGGGGTATCACCCCTTGTCAGCAGGGATAGCCCATGTACTGGGGTTGCCGATGGCTGCCAATATCTGCCAGGTATAGTACCACTCAGGCGCGTAGGTGCGGGATCCCAGGCTTGTCAGCCCACTGCTCACGGGAGCTTTAAAGTTACAAATGGGGGTGGGGTCGCACACTACTCACACACCGGCGGTGTCGCCCCTAAGGACTCTGGTCAATGTAGTAAAGTGTTCGCGATGCATCATCTTTTGATCTTCTGCTATCTTCGCTGTCTTCGCCATCCCTGGACACGTGTTTCGGGGTATCACCCCTCGTCAGCAGGGATAGGCCGTGTACTGGGGTTGCCGATGGCTGCCAATATCTGCCAGATATAGTACCACTCAGGCGCGTAGGTGCTGGATCCCAGGCTCGTCAGCCCACTGCTCACGGGAACTTTAAAGTTACAAATGGGGGTGGGGTCGCACACTACTCACACACCGGCGGTGTCGCCCCTAAGGACTCTGGTCAATGTAGTAAAGTGTTCGCGATGCATCATCTTTCGATCTTCTGCTATCTTCGCTGTCTTCGCCATCCCTGGACACGTGTTTCGGGGTATCACCCCTCGTCAGCAGGGATAGACCGTGTACTGGGGTTGCCGATGGCTGCCAATATCTGCCAGGTAAAGTACCATTCGGGCGCATAGGTGCGGGATCCCTAAGTAGAGCAGTGAGCGACCTCTAAGCACTACAACAGAACTTTCCCGAGTTAAAAAATTTAGATTGTTTTGTTGCGGTCCGTATTCTTGTTCTCCTGTGGAATACTATAAACTCACCCTGTATATTTAAAAAAAGACTTTCTGTTATTTCAAAGGGGTTGGTGAATTATCTATGCGAGAAATTAACAACATATACTACAGTATTTCAGTTGATAACTTACTACCTCACAGTTTGTAACACTGCTAATGTTCTATAAAATAGTAGTTGCTAAAACAAATTGCATACATAGTGCTTCATTTAATATTTTGATATTTCTATGTAATATGACGTCATTTGTGTTTAACTGTTTTTTACTTGTTATTGTTGTTGTGACCTGAGATGATATAGTGCTGGAGTGTTTCTTGTAGCACTTCTTTTCTACTTTATCTTTAAGTAACTGATGCTCTTTTATATTAACAAGAATATGGGGCAACACTTTTACAAACTATAGGCGCTCTCCCTCTGTCTGTGTCTGTCTCCCTTTCCCTCCCTCCATCGCTCTCCCTCTGTCTGCCTCCCTTTCCCTCCCTCTATCTGCCTCCCTTTCCCACCCTACGTCGCTATCCCTCTCTCTGCCTCCCTTTCCCTCCCTTCCTCACTCCCTCGCTCTCCCTCCCTCTCCCTCCCTTTCCCTCCCTCCCTCGCTCTCCCTCTGTCTGTGTCTTCCTCCCTTTCCCTCCCCCCTCGCTCTCCCTCTGTCTGCCTCCCTTTCCCCCCTCCCTTGCTATCCCTCGCTCTCTCTCCCTTTCAATCTCTCCCTCACTCTCCCTCCCTCTACCTCCCTTTCCCTCCCTCGCTCTCCCTGTCTGCCTGCCTTTCCCTCCCTCCCTCGCTCTCCCTCCCTCTCCCTCCCTCCCTCGCTCTCCCTCTGTCTGCCTCCTTTTCGCTCCCTCCCTCGCTCTCCCTCTCTCTGCCTCCCTTTCCCTCCCTCGCTCTCCCTCACTCTCCCTCCCTTATCCTCCCTCCCTCGCACTCCCTCTGTCTGTGTCTGCGTCCCTTTCCCTCCCTCGCTCTCCCTCCCTTTCCCTTACTCCCTCGCTCTCCCTCTGTCTGTGTCTGCCTCCCTTTCCCTCCCTCCCTCGCTCTCCCTCTGTCTGCCTCCCTTTTCCTCCCTCCCTCGCTTTCCCTCGCTCTCTCCCTCCCTTCCTTGCTCTCCCACCCTTTCCCTCCCTCCCTCACTCTCCCTCTGTATGCCTCCCTGTCTCTCCCTCCCTTTCCCTCCCTCCCTCGCTCTCCCTCTGTCTGCCTCCCTTTCCCTCCCTCCCTCTCCCTCTCTCTGCCTCCCTTTCCCTCCCTCGCTCTCCATCCCTCCCTCTCCCTCTCCCTCCCTTTCCCTCCCTCCCTACCTCCCTCTTCCTCCCTTTCCCTCCCTCCCTCTCCCTCCCTCGCCCTCTCTCTCCCTCCCTTTCCCTCCCTCCCTCGCTCTCCCTCTGTCTGCCTCCCTTTCCTTCCCTCCCTCACTCTCCCTCTCTTTGCCTCCCTTTCCCTCCCTCCCTTGCTCTCCCTCCCTCTCCCTCCCTTTCACCCCCTCTCTCGCTCTCCCTCTGTCTGTGTCTGCCTCCCTTTCCCTCCTTCCCTCCCTTGCTCTCCCTCGCTCTCCCTCACTCTCCCTCTCTTTCCCTCCCTCCCTCGCTCTCCCTCCCCCTCCCTTTCACTCCCTCCCTCGCTCTCCCTTCCTCTTCCTCCCTCTGTCATCCTCTTCATCTCACCCTGCCTGTGTGTGCCCGGGCTGACACAGCTTCCAGGCACGCACACACACAGCTGCACCCGAGCACTTCACAGGTCTTTAAAAGACCATTTGTATGTTAATGAGGCTTTTGTATTTCACCTCTTCTTAGCACCCCTGCAGCTCCACTCTGACGATCACTGCAATGCCCGGGCCCCCACAGAGCAGCAGAGTCTCGGCACGCAGTGTTTGCAGACACTCTTTAATTATTATTTTTTTTAAACACGGGTAAATTGTCTGCAAGGTCCGTGGGCCGCCAGGGAAGGCTTGCCGGGCCGTATTATGAGTACCCGTGATATAAACCATTAGTAGTGTATATTATACTACTATCGTATATGTTCTTCAAGGAGTAGGTGATCTCTAAGCAGAGCAGTGAGCGACCTCTAAGCACTACGACAGAACTTTCCCGAGTTTAAAAATTTAGATTTTTTAGTTGCGGTCTGTATTCTTCTTCTCCTGTGGAATACTATAAACTCACCCTGTATATTTTAAAACTGACTTCCTGGTAGTTCAAAGGAGTTGGAGCTCTATCTGTGCGAGAAAATAACAACATATACTACAGTTATTTACATTGATAACTTACTACCTCACAGTTTGTAACACTGCTAATGTTTTATAAAATAGTAGTTGCTAAAAACAAATTGTATACATAGTGCTTCATTTAATATTTTGATAAAGCGTAATGTAATATGACGTCATTTGTGTTTAACTGTTTTTTACTTGTTATTGTTGTTGTGACCTGAGATGACATAGTGCTGGAGTGTTTCTTGTAGCACTTCTTTTCGACTTTATCTAAAAGTAACTGATGCCCTTTTATATTCACAAGAATATGGGGCAACACTTTTACAAACTATAGGCGACAAAAAAAGGCAGGGTGTGGCCAAGGCTTAAGGGATATTTTAAGAATTGCGTTTTTATTTGTCACCCCTCTGATATATACAGCTTCACTTTCCTAAGAAAGTATATTTGTTATTGCTTAATAAAAACTGTTTCAAACCTAGACTGAAATTTTTGCAGTGCAACCACACTTCCCAATCAGAAAAGTAAACACCACATTCTAAGTAAATAGTGCTCCTGGGAAGTATCCCACCCGCGTACTTAATAAAAAGAAGACCGCAACACACTCTGTTATTTTCCCGTTGTGATTTGTAGGCCCCACGCAAATTTTATAAATGGCCATTAAAATATATAAAAAACACTTTCACCTTCACAGTCCCTGTCCACCACCTTGTGACCACTGCACAGCGTTAATAGTGTTCCTACCCTCCCCTCTACTACTTTTTTTACCCGTACTTCTTTGAAGTGCGTCATAAAATGGCTAGGAACAGTGAACCGTTCCCAGCCAATAAGGAGCAAGCTTGTACTCGGAACCCTTTAGCCAATAAAATGTCCATGGTGTTCCGCAGAGAGGGAGGGAATGGCTGCCAACACGTATACTTTTAATGCATCACAGCCAATGAACATTAAGGTTGGGAAGGTCCTGCTTGGAACACGTTACCCAATCAGATGTCCCTGATACTCCGCGGAGGAGGAGGGAATTGCTGACAATACTTCTACTTGCAATGGTTTACAGCCAATGAACATTAAGCTTGGGATGGTCCTGCTTGGAACACATAAGCCAATTAGATGTCCCTGCTACCCAGTGGAGGGGAAGGGAATGGCTGGCAACATTTCTACTTTCAATGGTTCGCAGCCAATGAACATTAAGCTCTGGAAGGTCCTGCTTGGAACATGTAGGCCAATCAGATGTCCTTGCTACTCTGCAGAGGGGGAGGAAATGGCTAGCAAGACTTCTACTTTCAATGGTTCGCAGCCAATGAACATTAAGCTAGTTGTTTGAACACCTCAGCCAATTAAACGTTAATTTTGTTCAGTGCACAGGGACAGAACACGCCCTCCCACATTATATTAAATTTCCTCTAACAAAGTCACACTATCCATGATAAAAGTGAACACCGCATTATAAGCAAACATTACTGTGCATTATATTAAAGGAAGGCCGCAATACGGCGCATTGTTGTTTTCCTGTTATGATTTCCACAAGCTTACTGAACATTGCCACAATACAGAGTATCGTTTTTTTGTGGACGTGATTTCCACAGCAACATTCACACTACCTGTGTGTGCACCCTACACACTGCTTGCAGCAATACGGCGCATTGTTTTACCGACGGGATTTCCAGAGTCAACGCAACCTTGCCGCAAAACCGCGCACTGTTGTTCTGTGGACGCGATTTTCTCGGCCTACACAACATTCAAACTCCCAGCCTCTGCACAGTACAGACTGCTTAAACTAAGTCCAGTGTTCCTACCATACCCTCTTATACAATTTTTCTATTTTTTTCCCCTACTCCTTTCAACTGAGTCACGAAATGGCTGCCAACACTTCCTAGTTTCAACCATTACGTGCACGAGTTTCAAGTTCGTGCTCGTAACGCCTCAGCCAATCAGATGTCAGAATTCTCAAATTTCTGTAAATTTGGATATTTCTCAAAAACTACTGAACGGATTTACACCCTTTAAACAAAAGTGGGCTTTCTGGACCAAGACCTTTCTCCCTTCCAAATTTGGCGTAATTCCGTTCAGCAGTTTGACCTGTAGCCTTGTCTAAAGTTTCCTATGGAAATTGCATGGAGAAAACACGTTTTGGGACCCCCTTTTTTCCTCAGCCCCCCCCCTTGAGAAATCACCCCCAAACTTTCAAGATAGGAGCTGATCTGAAAAAATATATATTTTTTAAATCTCATAAACATTTGTCAAACGACGCCAAGGTTATAAGCAAATCAAAAAATGCTTTTTCTATGGAAAATTGGACCTAACTATAACTACCTACTGGCAACCGCCAGTAGGTAATATATATGTGTATATATATATATACGCGACCACGCCCCGTCCGTCCCGCTGGCCCCCGGCTCCCTAGGTGGGGAGAGCCTCTGTTAACTATAATGTCTCTGTACCATTTTTTTTCAGTGACCATATATATATATAGTCACAAAAAAAAAATGTTCTCTGTTTTGTTTTCTTGTTTGGTTTTGGAGTAACAGTATTTTGCTTCCCTTGAATTGTTATATTTAGGTTGCCAGGTGAGGTCAAGATTGGGGGGACACTTAGAGCCCTTTACGGCATCCTGTTTTACCAAATGTAACATCTGCATCCATAGACCCTCCAAGGGGTGCTGCCACCACGTTGGAAGGAGGTGGCATTGGCGCGGTAGGTTTCTGGGCAGTTGCTGACGCAGTCCTTTATCTATCAACCACCCGCGCAGGCGCATTTGGGCACAACCTAGCACTGACCCTTGGGGGACTACAAACCTGGGTGTAGGGGGTGTCCGCGTTAGATATCCTAAGGGCAGCCGGGCCCCCTGCACAAGAATTCGCAGACTTTGGAGACCTCCCCGGAGGGAGGGGAGAGGGAAAGTGAGATCCTCCCATAAGGAGGGCCCCCAAAGGGGTAAAAGAAGGGGCAGAGCCAGTCTCACTCAGAATGGTTACGGAATATGCTTCGTTGGATACACAGGAACAGACTAGTAATGGTTAGTTTATTCCCATGTAGTAGTGTCTCTGTTAAGGCTAGGTCACAAATGTAAGCTGAAATGTAAATAATGTGGTTACTGTGTAAACAGTTATAAAGTGTGTTTTTATTGAGTGTGAATTGATAATAAATACAGCCAGGGGTCTTATGACCCCTATCCCAAAGAAATAGAAAATTGACTTGTTGCATTGTTGTGTCATGGTGTTTTGGTAATGGTAAGTATTCACATTCCTGGGACATCAGCGACTCCATGGCAATATAGGCTCAGGTCAGGTTTCACTCATACAAATCCAGAGAAATTCAGCAGTTATAGTTAGCTGAGCTAAATATAACTCGAGGCCCTGCAATGGACTGCTTATGACCTCACATATTACATCACTCATGACATGGTCAGTGACTTCACTGATTACATCACTGATGACATCTCAAATGTCTTCACTGATGACATCATCCGGTGACTGTGAGTGTTTCTAAAAAGTTTTTGAGTGTTAAATATATATATCAATACAAATCCTCTCTGAGCACACACAAAGTAATAGTCGGTCAATAAAAGTCTCAGATTCTCAAATATTCTAGGCCACTTTTAATCCTTCGAAATCCTTTCAGGGACATAATTCACTCCATATTTGGTTTTCATTGATACAGCTTCATCAGCAATATGGGTTTCGTTCATCAATAGTTCAACTCGAAATTGTTGATTTGTAAACAAAGCAGTTTAATACAACCGACACATGTTTCGCCGTGTGTTATCTCAGACCTCGACTTCTTCAGGGCTGAGACGAAAACAGTAATGTTCTAATCCAAAGCTATCCTTTTATGGCATCCAATAACATCTGTATCAACTAGAAGTAATGAAATTCTGAAACCCCTCAGTAATGAACCCAAGGAGTCGGTCCACTCGTAGTGTCGGTCCAAATAAATACTCGTGAGGAAAGTGAGTCGTGGAAAAATATAGTGTGGTGTGTCTTGAGAGTAATCCTTAGTGTGCACAGATAATTCTCTGGATGCACCACGCTATATTTTTCCACTACTCACTTTCCTGGCAAGTATTTATTTGGACTGACATTACTTTTTGTGTGCTCGGAGAGGATGAGTATTGATTCCATATTCTCTTTTCTGAAGGGGTTATTGGGGTGGAATTGGCAGCCGACCCCTCCTCACTTGGTAGCTTCAACATCATTGCAGCACAATTACTGCCTGATACTGTTTGCTGAGCGCCCATTGTTTGTTTATATGCCTGGTTACCAATTGTTTGCCTTTTAGTTAAATATACCTATATTCCAAGGTGTATTGATGAATCAGTGGGTGTATGAGTGCCTATATGGATGATTTAGTGGGTGCGTTTCTGACTGTATAAGTGAGTGAATATACGTGTCTCAGTGAATGTATGGGTGAGAGACTTGGTTGTGTGAATATCTGTATCAGCCTGTCAGTTGGTGTACATGTGGCTGTATGGGTTGGTGAGTAGGTACAAGTGGCTGTATGGGTCATTGATTGGTTGTCTGAGTACCTGTATGGATGTATGCGTGCTTGTGTGGGTGGGTGAGGGGGTGTGTGACTGCCTGCATGGATGAGTGAGTGGATGAGTCAGAGACTGTATGGGTTCAGGAGTGCGTCTATGTGCAGGGCTGTATGGGTGAGTGAGTGTATGTATGGCTGTGTCAGTGAGTGAATGGACGTGTCAGTAGTATATATGGGTAAGTAACTGCATATGTCAAAGGCAGTACAGGTGAGTGTTGGAGTATATAAGTAATTGTATGTGTGAGTGAGTGATTGTGAGAGTGGCTGTATGGGTGAATGTGTGCTTGTGTCAGTGACTGTATAGGTTGGTGAGTATGTGGTTGTATCTGTATGAATAGGTGAGTTGGTGTGTGTATAACTGTATAGGTGTCAGGCGAAGTCTTCCTCAGGGTCTGTCGTGAAGTAATAAGGACCCACCTCTCGATACCTCCAATTCCGAATGTAATTATTACACAGAATCTTGGAGTGATCAAGCGGGGGGGAAAAGGGAATTAGGAAGGGAACAGCTGGGAAGGAGATCTGAAAAGGAAAAGTTAAAAACAATACTTCTAAACTAAAGTTTGTCTATTGACCTTTAAACCCAGAACTGGGAATTCACTAAAACACAAGCCTCTATACTCACTCTCTAAGATACCCAAAGGCTTTTGTAATTCACAAACAAAACCCACATTCTTATTCACTTATCTTTTGTTGTGAATAGCGACAGATACTTCTCTAAAAGAAATAGCAGCACACCTTAGCAAATTGACTCCTTTACCAAAGGTTGAAGAGAACACTCAAAAATCACATAATTGTGTTTACATAAGCTTTAGAACATCATCTTTGCATAAAAGCTTCAATAATGAATTGCGTCAAAATATTCAATGATGAATAAAGTATCACACGCCGTTTTTAGCTCTGCGCGCTTCATTAAACATAACCTTAGCATTGCCAGCAATGAGGAGCATTTCTAGGAACAAAAGTAAAACATGAAAGGATTCGGTACTTCTGTTTATTCTAAAAAACAAAGACTAATTAGCTTATAGTCTCTTTCTAAAATCAGGAATTTCTGCCTTAAGTAATTTGCGCCAAGGATAGAGAATTCAATCCCCTACCTGTAGAGTACGACCTACTCTACTTTCTCCTAGGTCTCCTCGTCCACTCTGGACACTCAAAACGATCCTTCTGCACTGGAATCCTCAAAACGAAGGAAGCTGGAAGTAGACACGCCCCCAGGGATCCTCACCGAAAGCCTCCGGTGAATTCGTCTTCCAAAACCAAGATCTGTAAAGAAATGAATTGCGGAGCAAAGGAACCCACAGCTGCTTCCTGGAAAACGTCTAGAATAGTGAGCACAGAAGACAGGGCGCGGTCGCGTAAGTGAACGTGACCACGCCGCTCACGCATGCGACCAGGCAATGAAAGCTCACGCATTAGGCGGACGCTTTTCAAGTGCCAAACCTCACGCATTAGGCGGAACAGCATAAAACAGCATATTAAAGGAAGGCAAACCTCACAGACAGCCTAGCGCGGGTGCACAACAGAAGCACAAGCAGGTTTAGAGCACATCAGCCACCAACGCCCTCCCAAGGGCGACTGATGCACTTTGCCACACAGACGCCCCCGTCTGCCGAGTGGGGCGGGCCCTAGATCGCAAGCCACCCGAGTCCTGACAGTATTCCCCCCTCCCAAGAGCGGTCTAGGGCCCGGCTTCAGAGGGTGAAGGAGGTGGAAACGGCGCAACAAACGAGGGGCATGTATGTTGTCAGCCGGCTCCCAGGAGTCATTCTCAGCACCGTACCCCTTCCAGGAGACAAGATACCACAACTTGGAGCCTCGACGTTTAGAATCCAAAATGCTCTGCACCTCATATTCCCAACTGCCATGAACTAAAATCGGTGCTGGCCGGGGAGCCAGGTTTTGATTAGCAGGCTTTAGAAGGGAAGTATGAAACACCGGATGAATACGCAGGGACCTGGGCAACAACAATTTGAATGTCACAGGATTAACCTGACGTAGGACTGGATAAGGACCAATGAACTTAGGTTGGAACATACTCTTGTGTTTAAAGTTCAAGTTCTTTGTTGACAGCCAAACCTTGTCTCCAGGGGCATACTTCGGACCTGAACGATGTCTTTTATCATACTGTTCCTTATATTTTCCTTTGCTTTGTAATAAGCGATCCTGAACCTGGCGATGAATCGTCTGCATAAGCTGTACAGAGTCTCTAACTGCCGGGACACCACTCATATCATTGGGCAGAGTCAACGGAATGGTGTTGGGTACATAACCGTAAAGAGCCTCAAACTGAGAAAATCCCGTTGAAGAATGAGGCGAAGTATTGTATGCAAATTCAGCAATCCAGAGTAAATCCAACCAAGATCTCTTAGAGTCCGTAACATAACATCTCAAGTATTGCTTCAAAGTTTGGTTCAATCTTTCAGTCTGCCCATCAGTTTGAGGATGATAACTGGTGGACATATTGGAAGCAATTTGTAGATTTTTACACCATTGTTGCCAGAACTTGGAAGAGAATTGAGAACCACGGTCTGAAAGCAAGACTGAAGGCAAGCCATGCAAGCGCACCACATGTTGCAAAAACAGTTGAGCTAATTGTCCAGCAGAAGGTAATTGTTTACAAGCAATGAAATGTGCATATTTAGTTAAACTGTCCACAACTACTAATATCACTGTATGCTGATTGATTGGTGGCAAATCAGTAATGAAATCCAATGAAATATGTTTCCATGGTTCTGTTGGTGTTGGTAGAACCTGCAAAAAACCTTTTGGTTTTGTGTGATCAGATTTAAATCTTGCGCAGACTTCACAATCATTAGCCATTTTAATTACATCCTTTTGCAGCGTTGGCCACCAAAACATCTTTTGAATTTTCTCCACAGTCTTTCTGGGGCCTGGATGTCCAGCCATAGGATGTGAATGTAACCAGTTGAACACAGTTTCTTGTAATTCCAAAGAGGGCAGATATACTTGTTTTCCATGGAAAGGTATTCCTTCTTTGATAGTTTGATCAACTTTGGGATTCAACCATAGTTTCCACTGAGAAGGAGGAAAACTTTCATGAATATTCTCCAGGAATTGATCTGCTGAGAGTACACTGATTACCTTGCCAGGATCGATTATAGGTTGTGGTGTTCCTTCAAAGCGATGCAAAGAAGAGTCTTTTCTGGACAAGGCATCAGCTTTCTTATTGTCTTGACCTGGACGAAAAGTTACTATGAAATCATACTCAGCAAAGAACATCATCCACCTGAGTTGTCGCGGGGTTAACATCCTAGCTGAACTCATGAACTGAAGATTTCTATGATCAGTATAAACTGTCACAGTAAATTTCGCTCCCATTATGTAATGTCTCCATTCTTTGAAGGCTTCAAGTATAGCAAGTAGTTCTTTTTCAGCTATAACATAGTTTTGCTCTGCTGGATTTAATTTTCGAGACATGTAAGCAACTGGATGCATTTGACCAGTAGCGTGATGCCTTTGAGAGAGAATGGCTGCAATGGCTACATCAGACGCATCAGCTTCAACGATGAAAGGTTCTTCTACGTTGGGATGCATGAGAACAGGTGCTTCAGTAAAGGCCTTTTTTAACTTCTGGAACGCATTTTCAGCTTCTGAGGTCCATTCAAATTTCACCTTCTTCCTCAACAAACGTGTGATGGGGGCTACCACAGCAGAAAAGTGATCGATGAAGCGACGATAAAAATTCGCAAAGCCCAAGAAGCATTGTATGTCTCGAACTGATGTTGGAGTTGGCCATTCAGCAACTGCTTTAATCTTTCTATCAGTCATTTTCATTCCAGTTGGCGTGAGGAGAACTCCCAAAAATTCAACTTCTCTAACATGAAAATCACATTTAGAAACTAGGTGCCTGTAAGGTCAGGCTGCATATTCTGCGCTTAAGGACTGCGCGATTTCTGCGCTAACGCGGTGATTTTAATACTGCGCGCATAGCGTTATATTCTTTTCTTTTTTGTATTCTGATTTTAAAAGAACTTATCTTGTGTGCCTAGCGCTTTTTCCTGGCCCCTCACTTGCACGATAAAACAATACCTTGCACCGCTGTTTAGCGGGACCGGTTCTGGGGTGGTGAGGGAGCGCCATATTGGTGTTACCATTGAAGCCTGACGCCGCCATATTGGTGCGGGTCGTGGCGCCTTGTTCTCTTGACTTCCGCCGGCCTACTTAAAGCTCCACTTTTTCAACGCGCAGCGGGGACGCGCAAGGGGGCGCCTTCCCTGCGCCTGAGTCGTGCCAGAGTCCTGCCCGTCTGCGCCCGTCAGCGTTCCGGCAGCAGACGGTGCAGGACGGCCGGCAGGCTCTTTTTAGTGGCTGGTATTGTACGCTTTATCTTATTTGTTATAATGTGCTACTTTTACTCTTCAGAGACTCTTTCCGATCTTCGGCCGCCGTTAGGGCGTTGCCATTCGGTCTTTCCGGGACACCGGGCCTTAAGGAAAGGGTGTCAGGTTTGTGGCTGGCGAGCCCCTCCATGTAACAGACCTAAACATACCTATCCGGAGACTATTATCACCTGTCTACTTCTTAATACTCGGTCGTTAGGCTGTCATGCCCTAGATATATGGAATTTGCTTGATAATTCCGATATATCCTGCCTTTTTCTTACGGAGACATGGCTGAGTGATACCTCGGCCCCAGATTTAGCCAACGCCATCCCACCTGAGTACTCCATCATTAGGAGAGATAGAACATCTGGACGTGGGGGCGGTGTAGCGATTATAGTTAACAATAAACTGCACTGCACCACCTTTTCGGTAGATAACATCCAGAACACCGAGGCGCTGGGTTTCACTCTCCATTTATCTCCTCATTATGCTTGTACCGGTATTTTGGTCTATCGTACCCCCGGTCCTTTGGGCTCTTTTGTGGACGAGCTACAGGTAGCTCTTTCAGTTCCATGTCTCAAATCTAAGCATTGCTTATTATTGGGCGATTTAAATATACACATGGACGAGGCTGCAAACCCCGATACGACGAAACTTATGGAGGTTACGGCAACATTAGGACTCACTCCTTTCATTCATGATCCCACACATAATAAGGGTCATATTTTGGATCAAGTATTTTCTACTGTTCCGATCAATGCACTTACTCCTCAACCTGTGCTATGGTCGGACCATTCTCTAATTACTTTTAGTCTTTCAAGTGTCTCTTCTTCCAGATTGAACTCTGTTAGCTCTGCCAAACGTTTGTTTAGGCCTTTCCATCTGTTATCTAGTGATACGTTGATCCAGGTTTTAGCTCGCTCACCTTGCACTTTGTCCGGTGATGTGGAAATTGACCTACCCCTTTATACGGAGTGGCTCACAGCCATATTGGCGGATCTTGTGCCTGAGAAAGTTGGTAAGCCTGGAATGAAACGTGTCTCTGCTCCTTGGTTTTCCTCTAAGCTTAGAGAAGTACGTCAAAATTGCAAGAGAGCAGAAAGAATTTGGAGGAAAGACTATAACCCTCGCGAGAGAGAAAAATTTAAAGATTTGACCAAATCCTACCATAGGATGATTTGGAGTGAAAAAAAATCCTATTATGAACGTCGGATAGACGAATCGGATAATTCCTGTAAGGAGATTTTTAAAATTGTTAGAGACTTCACTTCTCCATCCTTAGCCACTTCTGTGCACTGTCATTCAGAGTCTTGGCTGAATGAACTGGCACATTATTTTGTTGAGAAAATAAGCACCATTCAAGCCGACCTTGCCACTCATTCCAATCAGCCTCGGGCTGTTGATCCTGATGCTACTTCTTCTGTAAATCCAACTTTCTGGGAATTCCCGCAGTTAAGCCTTGCTGCTTCATTAGACCATTTGACAGGCTTGAAATCGGGCTCCCCTCTGGATCCTTGCCCGGTCTCGTGTCTTAATAAAATAGCCTCGGTGCTAAATAGTCCTATTAATTCCATTCTAAATTCCTCATTGTCTTCTGGCATTGTTCCACAGGCTTGGAAGAGTGCATGTATTATTCCTTTGATCAAAAAACCAACTTTGGATCCCATCATACATGCCAACTATAGGCCTATTTCTCTCCTCCCCGCTCTGGCAAAGGTGGCGGAAAGACATGTGCACCGGTCCATCTCCGATTTTATCGAGACTAACAACTTGTTGCACAGTACTCAATCTGGGTTTCGTGCGAATTATAGCACAGAGACCGCATTACTAGAAGTCACCACTGCCATTAGAGAGGTTTTAGACTCGGGAGGAAAGGCCATATTGGTTATGCTAGACTTGTCGGCGGCGTTCGACACCGTTCCCCATGACACTCTCCTAATTCGACTCTGGGATTGTGGTCTTAGGGGGACGGTGTGGAAATGGCTCAAATCATTTCTAGCCAACCGTCGACAAACGATCTGGGCGCCACCTCACTCCGCAGCTATGTCAGCCCTGGAAGTGGGGGTCCCTCAGGGGTCTATTCTTAGTCCCCTGCTTTTTAACATCTTTATGGCCCCCCTTGCAGAGGTTGCGGAGTTGTTTGGCGCCCAGATCGTGTCTTACGCTGATGACACCCAGCTCTTGTTCACTCAGAATAAGAACGAGGTGTTTGATGGGACCCGTATCAGAGGCTGCTTAGAAGCAGTCTTTGATTGGTTCAAGAGACACGGCCTGAAATGCAACTCCGATAAATCGGAGCTGCTTTTTTTCGGGTGTGTCTCTGAACCAAACTGGAAAAGTTGGTGGCCTCAGGACCTCTTTCCTCCTGCCAATGCTAGTACCAAGGCTAAAAATCTTGGTATTATTGTTGACAACGAGTTGACGTTTGGACCTCAAATAGCCTGTCTTGCAGGAAAGTGCTTTGGTATTCTGCGAATGCTCAGAAAATTTCTCCCTTTGATTTCTGTGAATCATCGAAGGGTTATTGTCCAGGCATTGGTAGGGTCGCGCCTGGACTATGCTAATGCCCTTTATTTAGGTCTTCCTAAATATCTTGTAAGGAGACTCCAGGTTGTGCAAAATTCTGCGGCGCGGGCTATCTATGGTCTTCCTAGACGAGCTAGCGCTTCAAACCTGCTGAAGGAATTGCATTGGCTTCCTATAGCCAAAAGGGTGCTGTTTAAAAGCTTGACGCTAACCTACAAGGCCCTCCATGAGGTAGGCCCTAGGTATATCAGAAAGCGCCTTGCATTGTACCAACCGAGCAGAGCTCTTCGCTCCGCCTCCTTGTCCAAAATGCTCGTTCCATCCATCAAACGAGCTAGACAAGGGGGGCGCTCGTTTCATTACCTGGCCCCACGTGCTTGGAATGAACTTCCGATTGCTCTTAGACAGGCCCCTAGTCTATTGTCTTTTAGAAAAACATTAAAAACTTGGCTTTTTATTTAGGAATTGTGATGTCTTTTATTCTCAGTTATGTTTTCTTTTCCAATAAAGGCCCTCTTCGCCAAAGCGCCGGGACACTCCATTGCGAGTAGCCGTTGCGCTATAGAAGAGCCCAATTAACATAACATAACATAACATAGTTTGCAATGCAAGTTGTGAGTCTGAAGAGTGCCCAAAACTTTTTTGACATGACCTTCATGTTCAGCTACAGAATCGGAATAGATCAAAATATCGTCTATATAGACGATAACAAAAAGATCCAAAAATTCTTTTAAGGCATCATTCAGAAAAAACTGGAAAGCCGCTGGTGCATTGCACAGGCCGAAAGGCATTACCAAGTATTCAAACAATCCGTATCGAGTCTTGAAAGCAGTCTTCCATTCATCACCTTGTCTAATACGAACCAAATGATAGGCCCCTCTAAGGTCCAATTTAGTGTAAATTTCGGCCTTTTTAACTTGGTCCAACAAAACAGGGATGAGTGGTAATGGATATTTATTTTTGACAGTGATTTTATTCAATGCCCTATAGTCGATGCAGGTTCTTAATTCCCCATTTGCTTTTGGAATGAAGAACAACGGAGATGCTGCCGGGGACTTGGAAGGGCGGATGAAACCATTCTCTAAGTATTGATCAAGATACTGTCTTAAATGTTGGTTCTC
The DNA here is from genome assembly GCF_964261635.1 of Lissotriton helveticus. Classification (NCBI taxonomy): domain Eukaryota; kingdom Metazoa; phylum Chordata; class Amphibia; order Caudata; family Salamandridae; genus Lissotriton; species Lissotriton helveticus. Next base: position 708,482,233 of record NC_136061.1, read on the forward strand.
TTTTTCTTACAAAGCGTAGATGCGACAATTTGGGACACTGGAACCTGGTACGAGATCAATTTGACAGTCATAGCTACGATGAGGAGGAAGGAGGGCTGCCTTAACTTCACTGAAAACCTCTGCGTATTCCTTGTACATCTTAGGTAAAAGTGTCTCTTTTTCTTCTGCTGTGGCCAATTGACTTAGAGTTGGTTTTGAAGTGTTTAAACAAGAAGAATGACAAAAATCAGATAGGAAGACCAGTTCTCTCTTCCGCCAATCTATAATTGGATTATGTAAACAAAGCCAAGGCATTCCAAGAATAAAACCATATTGAGGTGCTTGGATAACGTCAAATTGAAGCTCTTCCTTATGTAATTGTTGCTTAGCATCTTCACAGAACATAACGACTTTAGAAGTTTGCATGGTTACTGGCCCTCCAGCCAATATTTTCCCATCCACTGCTTGGACAATTTCTGGAGTCTCTTTTTGTTCACAGATGATTCCTAGGCGTTGGGCTGTTTCTAAATCCACAAAATTACCAGTAGCTCCAGAATCAACTAAAACTTCCATTTGGCATGTTTCACGAATTAACCTGATTTGCACTGCTAATCTAAAATGTGCTTTGTAGTTAGAGACACATGAGTTCACAGAAGGGAAGGCAATGGTTCCCAAGAGATCTCCCTTCAAACATCTTGGGCAAGCTAGTTTTCCGACTTTTGATCTGTTTTTTCCAGAGCTGCTGACTTACTAGGGTTAGGAAATTTTCCTTTAGGCTTAGTTAGACAGTCCTTCACGAAATGACCTTTTCGTCCACAATAAAGGCATTGTCCATATTTACGTCGATTGTCCTTTTCTTCTTTTGACAAAGGTTGTCTTAAAGTCCCAATTTCCATTGGCTCAGAACTAGCTTCAGAGTTTGCGAAGTGAGGTCTGGATTTAGTTTCTGATCTCCAAGTAGGTTTGTCTATTCTTTTTTTATCAGATCTTCGTTCAGAAAGTCTGTGATCTAAACGCAGAGTTAGATTAATCAATTCAGAACACACAGTTGGTTGAGGGTCTATTTGCGCCAAAACATCTTTTAGATCATCTTTTAAACCCTGATAAAAAAGAGCAGCTCTTTTTTCCTCTGGCCAAGAAGTTTCGGCGATCAGTCTGTTGAAGTGTGACAAATAAGAAACAAGGTCCCTGTTTCCTTGTTTCAACTGAAGTAGTTCTCGATCTGCTGATAAAGTTACAGTTCGTCGATCGAAAACCTTTTCAAATTCTTCCACAAAGCGTTTCCAATTATACAACAAAGTGTCATCTTGTCTAACCAAAGGAACCGCCCAGTTTGCGGCATCCCCGGTCAAATAAGAAATTAAAAATGCAATTTTAGACTGAGGGGTTGGAAACGCAGCTGGTCTACAAGCAAAATGTAATTCAATCTGAGTCAAAAAGATTTGCACCTTAGAGGAATCCCCAGAAAAACGTTCAGGAGCTGCTAAAGGAATCTGAGGGGGCACAGTAACAGCTATGTTCGTAGTTGCCCTACTAGCACCCGTTTCCTGAACGTCATCAGGAAGAGGAGTACCCTGTAATTGGATATTGTCTACCTTTGCTGCTAACAAAGCAGTTGCATTCATGGTTTCTTTTAAGTCTGCTTGCATACGCATGATTGCTGACATAAGGTCATTGATGGTAGTCATTATGACTTCACGTACAGACCGGGAGGAAAATAATTCGTGGGCTCACTATTCTGTCAGGCGAAGTCTTCCTCAGGGTCTGTCGTGAAGTAATAAGGACCCACCTCTCGATACCTCCAATTCCGAATGTAATTATTACACAGAATCTTGGAGTGATCAAGCGGGGGGGAAAAGGGAATTAGGAAGGGAACAGCTGGGAAGGAGATCTGAAAAGGAAAAGTTAAAAACAATACTTCTAAACTAAAGTTTGTCTATTGACCTTTAAACCCAGAACTGGGAATTCACTAAAACACAAGCCTCTATACTCACTCTCTAAGATACCCAAAGGCTTTTGTAATTCACAAACAAAACCCACATTCTTATTCACTTATCTTTTGTTGTGAATAGCGACAGATACTTCTCTAAAAGAAATAGCAGCACACCTTAGCAAATTGACTCCTTTACCAAAGGTTGAAGAGAACACTCAAAACATCACATAATTGTGTTTACATAAGCTTTAGAACATCATCTTTGCATAAAAGCTTCAATAATGAATTGCGTCAAAATATTCAATGATGAATAAAGTATCACACGCCGTTTTTAGCTCTGCGCGCTTCATTAAACATAACCTTAGCATTGCCAGCAATGAGGAGCATTTCTAGGAACAAAAGTAAAACATGAAAGGATTCGGTACTTCTGTTTATTCTAAAAAACAAAGACTAATTAGCTTATAGTCTCTTTCTAAAATCAGGAATTTCTGCCTTAAGTAATTTGCGCCAAGGATAGAGAATTCAATCCCCTACCTGTAGAGTACGACCTACTCTACTTTCTCCTAGGTCTCCTCGTCCACTCTGGACACTCAAAACGATCCTTCTGCACTAGAATCCTCAAAACGAAGGAAGCTGGAAGTAGACACGCCCCCAGGGATCCTCACCGAAAGCCTCTGGTGAATTCGTCTTCCAAAACCAAGATCTGTAAAGAAATGAATTGCGGAGCAAAGGAACCCACAGCTGCTTCCTGGAAAACGTCTAGAATAGTGAGCACAGAAGACAGGGCGCGGTCGTGTAAGTGAACGTGACCACGCCGCTCACGCATGCGACCAGGCAATGAAAGCTCACGCATTAGGCGGACGCTTTTCAAGTGCCAAACCTCACGCATTAGGCGGAACAGCATAAAACAGCATATTAAAGGAAGGCAAACCTCACAGACAGCCTAGCGCGGGTGCACAACAGAAGCACAAGCAGGTTTAGAGCACATCAGCCACCAACGCCCTCCCAAGGGCGACTGATGCACTTTGCCACACAGACGCCCCCGTCTGCCGAGTGGGGCGGGCCCTAGACCGCAAGCCACCCGAGTCCTGACAATAGGTGAGTAAGTTGCTGTGATTGACTATGGGTGAGTGAGTAGGTGTGTGAGTAGCTCTATGGGTGACAGAGTGTGTGAGTGGCTTTATGGCTGTATGAGTGGATATATCAGGGGCTGTATTAGTGAGTGAGTTGGTGTATGAGTGCCTGTATAGGTGACTGAGTGGATGTGTGTGTAGATCTATGAATAAGTGAGTGGGTGTGTACGTACTGGTATGGTTGTGTCAATGGTTTTGAGAATGGTAGTTGGAGTGGGTGAATGAAATGTTATTTTGGGGTGTAAGTGGGCGTGTGAGACATTCTGTAGATGATGTCTTCAGTGATGTACTTTAAAATTTCATCAGTGATGTCACTGACTAAGTCATGAGTGATGTAATAAGTGAGGTCATAAACAGTGCATTGCAGGGGTGGGAGTTATAGTTAGGTCAGCTAACTATAACTGCTGAATTTCTCTGGTTTTGTACGAGTGAAATCTGAGCCTAACTATAACGTCCCTATAACCTTTGTTTTTTCAGTGATTTTCTATGTTTTTTTAAAGTAGAAGTCATGCTTACAGAGTTGTGGAGTAAGGGGGAAGGGCCTCCGACCAGCTCTCAGGAATTCTACTGTGTAGGACTTACAGGAGGTACAGGAGGGCTTCTTGGGCCCCAATGTCTCTCAGGAGCCAAGGGGACTTCATCCTCCAACTAGTACTGCATGGGGAGGCACATTTACAGAGTGGTAGAGAAAGGGGGCTTGGCCTCTGATAAGTTCTCAGCAATCCTGCTGTGTGGGACTTACTGAAGGTAACAGGGGGGGTAGTTGGCACCCAAGGATGTCTTGGGGGCCAACTACCTCTCCTATTACCCCCAATAAGTCCTATACTGTAGGATTGCTAGGATCTGATAGCAGGCCACGGCCCCTTTCTCCACCACTCTGCAAACTCGCCTCCTGATGCACTACTAGAAGGGAGATGAAGTCCTGTTGACTATTGAGTGTTTTTGGGGGCCAACTACCCCTCTTACTAACAAGGTGGTGGCAGCTCCTTGGGTGTTTGTTTGAAAGAGTTCGTGCAGATTGCGAGGGGCTCCTCCTCTGCACGCTGAGAAGCACTTTACATCGCTGTCTTATAATTGTAAATCGTATTATTGCTTTTTAGTTGTGGACGCAATTGAATAATAATTGTTTCCTTAACGTCTTTTTAAAATTTTTAAAATTGCCTTCAATATTGTGTCTGTACCCCTGACCCCGTTCCATCGCGGCTTTGTGCCGTTTGTGTGGAGGGCAGGGTGAGCTTCACAATTCCTGAGCCGGCTCCCCGAGCAGAACGGAGTTAGCGTTCCAGCTGGGGGCGGGGCGTAGAGTATAAAATGGCTACCCGGAAGCGCAGCGGTCGAGCGCAGCGGGAGCGCCGTTACCGCGCCGAAGCCGTGCCAAAGGGGTGCCAGTCTGCGCCAGTCCGCGCTGGGACCGCACAGAGCGCCATATCCCCTGATCTCGGCAATTCCCCCCATACATCGAAGGTAATTATTTACTCTAGAGCACAGCTCCTGAACATAGGTAATAAACTCAATTACAAACGATGCTCCCATCTTAATGTAGACTCTTTAAGCAATCTGCCTACTAACCCATGTCCGAACTGCGCTTTTAAAACAACTCCAACTCATTTTAACTTAGTAGCCCCAATGGTCCCGAAAATCGTAGAAAAATATATACACTGTGCTCTTATAAATGCCCGCTCCCTTGTAAAACACAGGGAAGAGGTGGCCGAACTTATAGCTAACCAAAACCTAGATATTCTGTTCATTACAGAGACCTGGGCAGACTTAGCATCTGGCCCAGATTTTAACATAGCCACCCCAGATGGCTATTATGTGACCCGATTAGATAGATCATCTGGAAAGAGAGGAGGTGGATTAGCTATTATTCATCGTGCCAGCTTAGCTTTAAAAACCGAGCCATTGAATCACGACTCGGCAGAAGCCTTAGGTTTTACTTTTATTCTCTCTCCTATTCAAACTTTTAAAGGAACCCTACTTTACCGACCACCCACCTTGCGAACACCTTTTCTGAAAGCTCTTAATCTTTTGTTAGAACCAGTAGCCGCCAATACACAATACACAATACTGGGTGATTTTAATTTTCATTTAGAAAATCATGCAGACAAAGATTCTACTAGGATTATTTCTGATTTTGTGGCTGTCGGTTTAGAACAACGAGTTTTTTCAGCCACTCACCAAGCTGGTCACATCTTGGATGGTATATTTACAAATAACTCACTTATGAATCAACCCACTGTGATTGCACTCACCTGGACGGACCACTCGGCAGTAAAATTCTCTATATTAATTAGGAACCATAAAAGCTCTATGCCCACTATACGCTCTCAGATCAAATGCCGTGATTGGAAAAATATTGACTACCCTGTTTTTAATAACATTCTTAAATCCACAAAACCCAAAGACTTAGATGATCCATATGAAGCCTCCAACAACTATGGGCGCTGGCTGAATAATGCACTGGATAGTGTAGCACCTATCAAAAAACTGCAGCCTAACCGTAATAAACCCTCTGCTCTTTGGTTCTCAGAACCACTGAGACTTGAGAGACAACGTTGCCGTAACTTAGAGAGGCGCTGGCACACTAATTACGACAATAATGATAGAGAGAGATACAAGAGAGCTCTACATATCTACAAAAAACTCATCATCTAGGAAAAAGGTAATTTCTTCACCACACAAATAGAATTAGCTCAAAACTCGAACAAACAGCTATTCCAGGTGGTGAAAAAACTATCCAACCCTCCGGCCCCCGATTCCATAGAACCATCCCAAACCTTTTGCAATGAAGTAGCAGATTTTTTTAAAGGAAAGGTTACAGATATTTTCGATAATTTTACTAAAAAAACCTCTGCCACCACAGTGGTTCCAGATAATTTCCAAATATCTACAAGACCAATTCTGGAAACTTTCTCTTCACTCTCTCAGGCCTCCATGGAGGAAATCATGAACACTGTTAAATCAGGATCCCCTATGGACCCATGCCCCCCGTCCATCCTTAAACGGGTCTCTAATCAGATAGCCCCGGTGCTTACTAATATCTGTAATGCTATGTTCATGACAGGTGACTATCCTATAATTTGGAAGAAAGTTGTTGTGAAACCTCTACTAAAAAAAACGACATTAAATCCAGCAGAGTTAAAAAGTTATCGACCCATTGCCTCGCTTCCCTATCCATCTAAGGTTTTCGAGAAGGCAATTAATCTACAATTATCCAGCTTTATTGACAAGAACGAGCTGCTAGATGACACCCAATTTGGGTTTAGAAAGGGCCATGGGACCGAGACTGCTCTGATAAAAGCAGCAGAAGAGATCAGGATAATTATGGACCAAGGCGGTACAGCGGTCCTGATACTTCTAGATCTGTCTGCGGCTTTCGACACGGTCGATCATAACATCTTGATCGACCGTGTCGCTGCCATTGGCATTCAGGGTAAAGCTAAGGCTCTATTGGCATCCTTTTTATCGGACAGAGAGCAGTCTGTCAAAATGGGGAGTTACTACTTGCCTGATTTCATCCTGCCTTGTGGAGTTCCCCAGGGATCCTCGCTAAGTCCGACGCTTTTTAACATCTATGTGTCGGACTTGGCGAGGATGATTAAGTCATTTGGCATTGGATTGACATCATACGCCGATGACACTCAATTAGTCCTGGCTATCCACAAAAATGGAGCAGCAGTGGCCGCAAACTTCCAGGATGGTATGAGAGCGATTAGCACCTGGATGGGCCAGAACTGTTTAAAACTAAACTCCGATAAGACGGAGGTCATGCTATTTGGTGAACTGACCCCGTCCTGGTCCCCATTCTGGTGGCCATCAGAGCTGGGAGCTCCTCCTCTACCGGTATCAAAAGTCAGGAATCTTGGAGTCTTATTCGATGATAGGCTAACTTTTGTTAGCCATGCTAACGCAGTAGTATCAGCCTCTTTTTACACCTTGAGAATGGTAAAGAAATTACTTCCTTTTTTACCTCCAAACACAGGTAAAACCTTAATGTCCACTCTGGTTCTGTCAAAGGTTGATTACTGCAATGGTCTATTGTTGAACGCACAGGAGCAAGTCCTGAACAAATTACAGCTTGTGCAAAACGCCGCTGCAAGGATCTTAACCGGTACATCTAAATTTTCATCCATATCTCCCATCATTCGCCAATTACACTGGCTGCCGAATAGATGTCGCACAAAGTTCAAGGCAATGTGCATTATTTACAAAACACTGAACAACACTGGACCAGATTTCTTTAAAAAATCTATCAGTGTCTATACACCCAATCGATCCCTACGTTCGGCATCTCAGTTGCTAAACATCCCACGCACTACGAAAGCAACATGGGGAGATAAACGCTTTGTAGTGGCTGCTTCGAAACTGTGGAACAAGCTTCCAATTTATTTTAAATCGAGCCCAACCTTACTAATATTTCGGAAACACCTTAAAACTTGGCTTTTTAACCAGTAGATTTAGTAGGAACCTTTTGCAATCTTAGTGAACTCCAGCGCCGAGACACCGTAAGGTATTTGTGCGCTCTAGAAATTTTTTAAATAAATAAAATAAATAAATATTACCTCCAGAAAGTACCATACAGCAGGATTCGTGAGATCTTATAGCAGGCCATGCCCCTTTATCCACCACTCTGCAAACGCACCTCCTAGCGCATTACTAGTAGGGGGATTACGTTCCCTTCCATAAACCAGCCGTAGCACAACCTCCAATAGGTAAATGGGAGGTTGTGTTCATCCCTGCACGGCGTGGCAGGCACCTCATGGTGCCTGCCACATGGTGCAGGGATTAACAGGGCCCCCCTCGGCCCCCATATGGAGGCCACAAAGAAAAGGGGGCCCCAAAAGGGGCTCTCAAATTATTTGTTTTCCGACAGGATTTCCATGTCAGAAAGCCCAGCATTGAAAGCCTGTCAGAAACCGAGCATCGTAATCCCAACGGTGGAAACACCCTCCATCAGGATCACGGGCCGGCCTCTGACTGGCCAATGGGCTCCTTGTGCCCGTCTGAATCCAGCCTGAATGACCAGCCGGTTTCAAATCCAACCGCCTGCATTGTGATTAGGCAGTCGGAACTGAAACAGACGATCTTGGTCTGAAAGCCTCCAACCTCAGGTCGGAGGCTTTCCGACCAAGATCGTAATAAGCCACTTCATTTCACAATACCAAAAAATAAAATTAATGTGTCCTTGTGTAATATAACTGATGCTCAGGTAAGCACTTCGATACATTCGGATCAAGTCTGAGCTATATAAAACTGTGACAAAACAAAAGAATTTAGGGCCTAATTTGGATGTCAGTCAGAAAGCATCTGACCGCAGGTCTCAAATCCGCAAGGTTTCAAATCTAACCTCTGTGTTACAATGATGGCAGTTGGATTTGACACTGGGTGGTCAATCCTAATGGCTTCTGATGGGCTCAAAGAGCCCCTCAACCAGTTGGAACCGCCACATAATTTCGTACTGACGCAGTTTCTGCCGTCGGGTTCAGAATGTCGTTTTCGACAGGCTTTCCAAATGGGGCTTTCTGACATGGAAACCCTGTTGGAAAGTGACTTTTGGGGCCCTGCAGCCTCCGGTGGGGGGCCAAGGAGGCATCTATGGTGCCTCCTTGTAAATCCCTGCACAGTGTGGCAGGCACAATCAGGTGCCTGCTACACGACGCAGGGATTTAATTTAACTCCCATTTCTCTGTGGGAGCTTGTGGTGCAGCTGGATTTCTGACCTCTACACAAGCTCCCATAGGGAAATGGGTCACATCGTAATTGTGGTTTTGGACCGCCGACCCAAGGTCGGACGGTTCTGAAACTGCAGGGATGTTGGCTGGAGTTGCATCCAAATTTGGCCCCTAGTGTTTTATCCACTTGTGGCATTGGACTATACTGGGGCCAAATGTGGGTGATATTTGCGCTATATTTGGGCTCCTTTTTCTCTGTAGCCATCTTGGGAGACTTATTTGTTTTGAAGATCCCAAATTTCCTCTTTCAACTCAGTATCCTCAGTAGGAAATCCTTTCAGTTTTCCAATGCGATTACAGAAAGATGGCATTCAGATGTGCCGCACTTTTGGCATTAATTCTATATGTTAGTACTCTAGTTTCTAATTAGAACACTGTAGTAAATCTGCTGATCACTAGGGTTTTAACTGGCAGTCTGCTGCTGGTGTTGAATTTGCATGTTTGAGTCTGCATGTTTTAATGAAATAGAGGAGGAAGATATTAACCCCTACCGCGCTACTGCGTTTTCCCGCTGTGCGCTGAAAATAAAAAAATGGCTTGTTTATGACAAAGCCAGCTCGTCATCCGCGTAGCGCAGGTAACGCCCATGAGGAGCTGGCTTTGTCATCAGCACTGAAGGGGTTAAGAAACTCACTTAAAATGTGTCCTAATATTTCTTTCTAAAGCACTAACCACAATTTCTATGACAAACTGAAACCCCTCATTCTGTTCCTTTCTAAATTAAATGTTTTAATCTTTACCAGTTTGATTCAATCAGGATGGTTTAAGTTGTGCCAGACATTTATCATAAGTAAGACTGTTAGCGCTCTGGTTGTTCTTTAGAACACACATGGAGGCTGCAGTTGAACGCAAGGAAATCAACTGACAGGCTGCTCCTGTTGGAAATACATGGCTTACTGAGAATGTCAGACTTCATTCTCATCTAGCTGAGAGATATGGTGCACATTTACAGAAAATATTCTCTCATTTTAGCTTCTGGAGCACCTCTGTGGGAAATCATGAGAACACTGTTTTCTCTCAAACCTGATTCATGAAATCCTAGGAGAAGGTTTTTTTTACAGGGTACAATCACCTTCGCAGCAAATGATTTATATTGTAACTAAAAAATGTGATCACCCTTTATACATTCTCCTTTTTGTGACCCTCAAAAACTTCCATTCACTACAATGCATAGCAATTGAAATAGCAATAGGGTGCTATCATGTATATTGGTCCCAAGTTAGCTGCCAACATTTCCTGGAGGAAGTGTTGGCAGCCAATCAGATCCCACCATAAAATCTATGCTTAGACTCCACCCCCATATACAAATTTGAATTTCCTAAAATATCTCAAAGACTACTTAACTGATTTTTACCAAATAAGAAAAATCACACTTTGTGGACCACATGCTCACTTTTCTGACACATTTGGTGTAATTAGGACCATCTGTTGAGGCTGTAGTTGTGTCTAAATTCTCTATAGGAATTAACATGGGAAATGCACTTTTTTGACCCGTCCCCTTTTTCTCAGCCCCTCTTGACAGATCACCGCAAAACCTTCCAAGTAGAACAAGAATCAGATTTAGCAGGGCACTTTCTTTGGAAAATCTCATGAAGATTCGTGAAGCAATGCATATATATATGAGATATGTTGGCAGCACCAGGCTACAGGTGATGCCAGAATATTGCAGCATCTTCGTGCAATTGTCAACAATGACAGTTCCTACCCTGTCGCGAGACACTTTAAAAGTACACATAACAACAATTTGCAGTGTCTTACGTATTTTGTACTTACTTCTGTACCGAAATCCCGAAGGGGAGGCGACAGGGATAAATTGCTCCGACAACTAGAATCTAAGATGATATTGGAACTGGATAGCAAGGTTCCCAATGGACTTAACACGACTGAGGACCTTTACCATTTTCTATAGGGCTCTATAGAAGATGCGGGGATGGCTTTATTTGAAGGATTGCTTTGGGTGGATGCTTTATATATACTATATATACTGTTCCCTGTTTTTTGAGCCTCCCTTGCCTGTTTTATCTGTATTCTGCAACATTATGTATCCTAATGAATCATGACATTTATCTTATTCTTTAAGAAAATATATATTTTTTTCTTTTTCACAAAATGGGGTGATACAGCTTTGGTTTATTAAATCCAGCTGTATGGGTATTTTTTATTTTCCCATGGTATACCTTGTGGGTTTCCCAAATTTATTATATATGATTTCCACTATTTTCATCAAATTTTTCAGATACGGGTTGTCCAAGCTTTAAAACACTATGGGGCTGCCATCTAATCTAGATGTCCCCAGCAGTTATATAATTAACTGACTGTTTATTATCAATTTTTAACAGCACTTGATTCTATCAGATAAACATTGTGTGAATTAACCTGTTTACATTGCGATATTTTGCACATTCCATTTATGGAAATAACAGTTCTCAGGAATCATTGTATTTATACAGATATGCGATAGTTTGCACATTAATGTTATGCTGCTATATATTCGTACTATGTTTTTTGGATTTTCAAGTACTGTACTCAGTAAGTCTGTTATTACCTGTATTCATTTAAGGCATTTATGTAGTTACATACATTATCTTTTGGAAAGAACATAATTAGAAACAACCTTGTTTTAATAGTGGAACCAAGTATATATTTATTTATATAATTTCTTTATATGTATATGGGATTCCTCTACTTTCATGGCACCATGTTCACTTTTATAGTGTGTTGTTTATGTTCATTAGTCACATGGTGTACCTCACAGCATATAAGAATAAGGCATTTGCATTTGTATTTTATTGTGATCAAGGGCACCCGCCCGAAACGCGTCATACCGCTGTTTGCCGTTTGAAACTGGTGCAATAAATCATCTTGCCTTACTTTTTGGGATTCGCTGGTCTTTGTTCGCCACTGGTTGGAAGTTCAAGATCGTGTGTTTGGATATATATATATACATATATATATATACATATATATATATATTAACGCTCCGTGTGTCACTTTCACCCAGACAGTGCACTTTTTTGGGCGGGTGCCAGTTGCGGTCGTGACAGACCGATTTACAATTAAAGCTTGTTTCTTCTCCAAAATCCAAAGAAAAGATACCGTACTCAAGGTAGGGTGGCTCGCACAAGACTTTATTCGGCAGAGCGAGAAACAACAAATGTTTCGGCGTAAAGCCTTCTTCCGTGTCACTCATTTAGTCATGAGACAGTGTATATAAAGCATTATTGAAAACGGGCAATGAAACAGAAAAGGGACAAAATTCCTCCTACGAATTCAAGCGCCATTTTGAAGTGGACATAGGTCTACGTTTTTTCTTATGAAAACATATTGTAGACAATAATGCTGTGATATTATCGTAAAGCATTTCAAATGCTAAAATGCGTGAACATATTCCATGTGTTTGGTTATGTTTTTAAACCAGAAACATACCAACATCTAGCCATGTATCGGCAGTGTCCCTTCTCAAATATCCTTACATCGTCCCGTGATATTTTCAAAATTTCTTGCTATATTTCTACATGTTTGGCGAAACTCATTCATTAAATTTCATGTCAATTCCATATTTTTTCGATTCAAATTAAACTGAGTCCGAAAGATCTTAAAAAATCAAATAACACCCAAAAAAAAAGGCTGTGTAAACATACTAAGTCAATTTGTAATGTTAAAAAAGGGATCTGAAACCGCAGCAGTTATGAACTTCACTTTCTCTGTTAGTTCATTTTATGTAAATTCTTTCAATTTTCAAGTACAAAACTCGATACTCGTATTCTCTTTTGAATTCTATGATCTCATTACCTGTTCACCTTCCCAAATGTACCCCTAGTTCCTCCCCGTAATTCATTCCTCTTGGATGTTTGGTTGAGAGATCAATAATATACCTTGACTCAAGGCGTCTAAGGGTTCACAATCTATCGCCTCCTCGCGGGTTTGCTGGTACATAATCCAAGCCAATATATTGGAGCTTGGTTCTGTCTTTACCGTGAAACTCTGCGAAGTGGAGTGCCACTGGATATGCTGGATCTACCTTTTCTATTGCCCTCTAATGTTCCAGGATTCTAACCTTTAAATGATGTATCGTGCTGCCTAGATATTTTAGGGATCACAGGCATATTAGGCAGTAAACTGCATATGCCGTGCTGCATGTTAAAAATTTGGTGATCTCCTTGATTTTGCCTGTGTCTGGTGTGATGTAGTTTAGGACCCTTTTGCTCTGAGCACAAGCCTTGCATCTGCTGCAGGGATAAAAACCCTTCATCTCTCTCAATGTAATATATATATAAATATGCATGAACAATGAGCTCCTGTGCTCTGGATGGCACAACACGACATCCCTGCAATCCAGCTTTTGTGCCTCTTCCAGCTCTCATGCCCTTTCTCTAGACATTCCGTTTGAATCCCGATGCTTTTCGAGGCTACTCTGCCTCTTCATCAAGGGGACACACAGGAGCAGACAGGAAAGCCATCTCTGTTACCTTCAGTCTTTATTTCAATTGAGATTCACTGCCCTAAGTGGGCGTGGCTCACTCTGTTTTACCATCAGCATGATGATTCATGTAGTCCATGAGATGGGTTTCAAATTTCCCTTTAGTAGGTTGCTGGCTCCAGTGCACATAAAAAAGTCCTTATTAAATCCTTTAGTAGGGAGGGATAAACGGTGCAGTAGCGCTGTCCATTAATATGGGACGTCATACCGAACGGTGATGAAGAGTTCACCCCACGGCTTCTCTGCTTGGCAATGACTGTTCCTACAAACAGAGCGCTGCACCTTCCCACGGCCAAGAGCAGCCGTGTAAAAATCTGCATGAACAATGAGCTCCTGTGCTCTAGAAGGGCACAACACAACATCCCTGCAATCCAGCGTTTGTGCCTCTTCCAGCTCTCATGCCCTTTCTCCAGACATTCCGTTTGAATCCCGACGCGTTTTGAGGCCACTCCGCCTCTTCATCAAGGAGACACACAGGAGCAGACAGGAAAGCCATCTCTGTTACCTTCAATCTTTATTTCAATTGAGATTCACCGCCCTAAGTGGGCGTGGCTCGTTCTGTTTTACCATCAGCATACAGGTACGGCGGTCACGGGGTAAGATATGCTGAAATGACATTGTATGCATATCAACACTTGTTTTCTTTTCTTTATGTATGAATTCCTGAATTTTCGCAACGTGACCATGCCAATATGGCCGCCAGCTTTTTGGATTAATGTAATATGTAGTTCTTTGTTAATGATGGCAACTGGACACATTTGTACATTTAAATAAGGAAGCTACAATGGCGTCTTGTATCGTTATCAAGGTTCGGACGAGCCAAAACGCGTGAATCGCGTCTTTGGCAGATTAAATGCTTCCAAACTACAACCTGAGTGCTGATTCCTTCCTTGTAAGAGTGAGAGGAGATTGAATACATATATATATTAATTCACTGAAAAAAACACAGGTTTCAGGGACATTATAGTTAGAAATTAGCATATAAAAAACCTTAGATATTCACAGAAAAAAACACAGGTTTCAGGGACATTATAGTTAGTCTGGCTTTTCACTTGTAAAAAAACGTGACCATGCCAATATGGCTGCCAGCTTTTTGGATGAATGTAATATGTACTCCTTTGTTAATGTTGGCAACTGGAGGCATTTGTACATTTAAATAAGGAAGCTACAATGACGTCTTGTATCGTTATCAAGGTTCGGACGAGCCGAAACGCGTGGATCGTGTCCTTGGCAGATTAAATGCTTCCAAACTACAACCTGAGTGCTGATTCCTTCCTTGTAAGAATGAGAGGAGATTGAATACATCTATATAAAATTCACTGAAAAAATCACAGGTTTCAGGGACATTATAGTTAGTCTGGCATTTCACTTGTAAAAAAACGTGACCATGCCAATATGGCCACCAGCTTTTTGGATTAATGTAATATGTAGTCCTTTGTTAATGTTAGCAACTGGAGGCATTTGTACATTTAACCCCTTCGCTGCTAGGCCTTTTCCCCTCCTGTGCTAAGCCTTTTTTTGGCGTTTTGGAGTAGTGCGCGCTTAGGCCCTTGTAACTTTTTGACCACATAAGGTATCCATGCCAAATTTGCATCCTTTTCTTCCAACATCATGTGGATTCTAAAGGCGCCCAGGGTTTGTGGATTCCCTTGGAGGGGTCCCAGAAATTAACCAAAATATAGTGATTTTTTTGTTTTTTCAGAAAAATGGGAAAAACGGGCTGCAAATGAAAGCCTCTGGGTTTTTCCCTGAAAATGTTATCAAAAAAGGGTTTGTGGGGCTGAAATCTCCATTTTCTCAGCTTTTAGGGAATGACAGTCTTTTGTCAGAGAACCGAAATTTTTCACTCAGTTTTGGCATTTTTCTTGGACATAGCCTATATTTGCTATTTTTAGAGCTTTCCACCTCCTTCCAGTTAATGGTAGAAATGAGTTTGAAAGCAATATTGGATCCTGGAAGCTTTACATTTTCGAAAAGTAGACAAAAGTCTGAATTCAGAAAGGGGTCATTTGTCTAAATCCATGAAGGTTTCGTTATAGAAACTAACAGTTAGATATTGGAATAATTGAAAATTTGTTGAAAAAAACAGCCTTTTGTCTCAACGTTTTCACCTATAACTTTTCTAATTTTGACAGCTCTTGGAAAGCAATATACCGTTACATCCGTTAGACCTTCTTGGTTGTGGGGATATATAGGACTTGTAGTTTCACCAAGAACCCGACGAACCCAGATCCAAAAACTGAGCAGCAACTTGCAATGGTATTTTTTCATTTACTGGGTATAGAGCACTTTGTCTTGGAAAATATATACATGGAATAATCTGTATGAAAGACACCTATGTATTTCTGAATTGGCTACAAATTATAGAGTTCAGAAACAGTATATAATTGCACATTTTCAAAATTGGGAATACTCATACTAGCATGAGAATTATTGGTCATTTTTCAAAAAGATTTTTTTTTACACAATGTCTTTCATTGAAAGGGAGAAATGCATGAAAGCTCAATTGGTAATAACAGTTGATTTACAAATCTGAATTACCCGAAGTGTCCCGATAAAAACGGTACTTCACTTGTGTGGGTCGGCCTTGTGCCTGCGACAGAAAACGGCGCAAAATGCAACGTGGTCACACCTAAATTTTGCAGTTACAAATTGACCCTTTTTTGGCAAAGTGCCTACCTGTAGTTTTTGCACCCTAGCTCTGCCGGCACCTAGGGAAACCTAGCAAACCTATACATTTTAAAAAATTAGACACCCAGGGGAATTCAGGATGGGGTGACTCGACTGCCTACCACCAGGTTTTGTTTCCCAGAATCCCTTGCAAAGCTAAGATTTTGACAAAAAAAACACATTTCCCTCACATTTCTGTGGTGGAAAGTTCTGGAATCTGCGTGGATCAACAAATTTCTACCCACCCAGCGTTCCCTCAGGTCTCCCGATAAAAACGGTACCTCACTTGTGTGGGTCGGCCTTGTGCCTACGACAGGAAACGGCGCATAATGCAACGTGGTCACACCTCAATTTCCCAGTCAAATCTTGAGCTCTTTGGACAAAAAGACTACCTTTTGTTTTTGCGCCGTAGCTCTGCCAGCACCTAGGGAAACCTAGCACACCTATACATTTTTGAAAACTAGACACCCAGGGGAATTCTGGATGGGGTGACTCGTCTGCCTACCCCCAGGTTTTGTTACCCAGAATCCCTTGCAAACCTAAATATTTGACAAGAAAAACACATTTTCCTCACATTTCTGTGGTGGAAAGTTCTGGAATCTGTGTGGATCAACAAATTTTCACCCACCCAGCGTGCCCCCAGGTCTCCCGAAAAAAATGGTACCTCACTTGCGTGGGTAGGCATAGTGGCTGCGACATGAAACAGCGCAAAACGCAGCATGGTCGCACCTCAATTTCCCAGTGAAATCTAGCACGTTTTGGACAAAAAGACTACCTTTTGTTTTTGCGCCGTAGCTCTGCCAGCACCTAGGGAAACCTAGCAAACCTATACATTTTTGAAAACTAGACACCCAGGGGAATTCAGGATGGGGTGACTCGTCTGCCTACCCCCAGGTTTTGTTACCCAGAATCCCTTGCAAACCTAAAAATGTGACAAAAAAACCACATTTTCCTCACATTTCTGTGGTGGAAAGTTCTGGAATCTGCGTGGTTCAACGAATTTCCATGCACCCAGCGTTCCCCCAGGTCTCCCGAAAAAAATGGTACCTCACTTGCGTGGGTAGGCATAGTGGCTGCGACATGAAACATCGCAAAACGCAACATGGTCGCACCTCAATTTCCCAGTGAAATCTAGCACGTTTTGGACAAAAAGACTACCTTTTGTTTTTGCACCGTAGCTCTGCCAGCACCTAGGGAAACCTAGCAAACCTATACATTTTTGTAAACTAGACACCCAGGGGAATTTAGGATGGGGTGACTCGTCTGCCTACCCCCAGGTTTTAATACCCAGAATCCCTTGCAAACCTAAAAATTTGACCAAAAAAACACATTTTCTTCACATTTCTGTGGTGGAAAGTTCTGTAATCTGCGTGGATCAACAAATTTTCACCCACCCAGCGTTCCCCCAGGTCTCCCGAAAAAAATGGTACCTCACTTGCGTGGGTAGGCATAGTGGCTGCGACATGAAACAGCGCAAAACGCAGCATGGTCGCACCTCAATTTCCCAGTGAAATCTAGCACGTTTTGGACAAAAAGACTACCTTTTGTTTTTGCGCCGTAGCTCTGCCAGAACCTAGGGAATCCGTGCAAACCTATACATTTTTGAAAACTAGACATCCAGGGGAATTCAGGATGGGGTGACTCGTCTGCCTACCCCCAGGTTTTGTTTCCCAGAATCCCTTGCAAACCTACAAATTTGACAAAAAAAACACATTTTCCTCACATTTCTGTGGTGGAAAGTTCTGGAATGTGCGTGGATCAACAAATTTCCACCCACCCAGCGTTCCCCCAGGTCTCCCGAAAAAAATGGTACCTCACTTGCGTGGGTAGGCATAGTGGCTGCGACATGAAACAGCGCAAAACGCAACATGGTCGCATCTCAATTTCCCAGTGAAATCGAGCACGTTTTGGACAAAAAGACTACCTTTTGTTTTTGCGCCGTAGCTATGCCAGCACCTAGGGAAACCTAGCAAACCTATACATTTTTGAAAACTAGACACCCAGGGGAATTCAGGATGGGGTGACTTGTCTGCCTACCCCCAGGTTTTGTTACCCAGAATCCCTTGCAAACCTAAAAATTTGACAAAAAAAACACATTTTCCTCACATTTCTGTGGTGGAAAGTTCTGGAATCTGCGTGGTTCAACAAATTTCCACGCACCCAGCGTTCCCCCAGGTCTCCCAAAAAAAATGGTACCTCACTTGCGTGGGTAGGCATAGTGGCTGCGACATGAAACAGCGCAAAATGCAACATGGTCGCACCTCAATTTCCCAGTGAAATCAAGCACGTTTTGGACAAAAAGACTACCTTTTGTTTTTGCACCGTAGCTCTGCCAGCACCTAGGGAAACCTAGCAAACCTATACATTTTTGAAAACTAGACACCCAGGGGATTTCAGGATGGGGTGACTCGTCTGCCTACCCCCAGGTTTTGTTTCCCAGAACCCCTTGCAAACCTAAAAATTTGACAAAAAAAACAAATTTTCCTCACATTTCTGTGGTGGAAAGTCCTGGAATCTGCGTGGATCAACAAATTTCCACCCACCCACCGTGCCTCCAGGTCTCCCGAAAAAAATGGTACCTCACTTGCGTGGGTAGGCATAGTGGCTGCGACATGAAACAGCGCAAAACGCAACATGGTGACATCTCAATTTCCCAGTGAAATCTAGCACGTTTTGGACAAAAAGACTACCTTTTGTTTTTGCGCCGTAGCTATGCCAGCACCTAGGGAAACCTAGCAAACCTATACATTTTTGAAAACTAGACACCCAGGGGAATTCAGGATGGGGTGACTCGTCTGCCTACCCCCAGGTTTTGTTACCCAGAATGCCTTGCAAACCTAACAATTTGACAAAAAAACACATTTTCCTCACATTTCTGTGGTGGAAAGTTCTGGAATCTGCGTGGTTCAACAAATTTCCACGCACCCAGCGTTCCCCCAGGTCTCCCAAAAAAAATGGTACCTCACTTGCGTGGGTAGGCATAATGGCTGCGACATGAAACAGCGCAAAACGCAACATGGTCCCACCTCAATTTCCCAGTGAAATCTAGCACGTTTTGGACAAAAAGACTACCTTTTGTTTTTGCACCGTAGCTCTGCCAGCACCTAGGGAAACCTAGCAAACCTATTCATTTTTGAAAACTAGACACCCAGGGGAATTCAGGATGGGATGACTCGTCTGCCTACCCCCAGGTTTTGTTTCCCAGAATCCCTTGCAAACCTAAAAATTTGACCAAAAAAACACATTTTCCTCACATTTCTGTGGTGAAAAGTTCTGGAATCTGCGTGGATCAACAAATTTCCACCCTCCCAGCGTTCCCCCAGGTCTCCCGAAAAAAATGGTACCTCACTTGCGTGGGTAGGCATAGTGGCTGCGACATGAAACAGCGCAATACCCAACATGGTCGCACCTCAATTTCCCAGTGAATTCTAGCACGTTTTGGACAAAAAGACTACCTTTTGTTTTTGCGCCGTAGCTCTGCCAGCACCTAGGGAAACCTAGCAAACCTATACATTTTTGAAAACTAGACACCCAGGGGAATTCAGGATGGGGTGACTCGTCTGCCTACCCCCAGGGTTTGTTACCCAGAATCCCTTGCAAACCTAAAAATTTGACAAAAAAAAAACATTTTCCTCACATTTCTGTGGTGGAAAGTTCTGGAATCTGCGTGGATCAACAAATTTCCACCCACCCAGCGTTCCCCCAGGTCTCCCGAATTTTTTTTTACCTCACTTGCGTGGGTAGGCATAGTGGCTGCGACATGAAACAGCGCAAAACGCAACATGGTCGCACCTCAATTTCCCAGTGAAATCTAGCACGTTTTGGACAAAAAGACTACCTTTTGTTTTTGCGCCGTAGCTCTGCCAGCACCTAGGGAAACCTAGCAAACCTATATATTTTTTAGAACTAGACACCCAGGGGAATTCAGGATGGGGTGACTCGTCTGCCTACCCCCAGGATTTGTTACCCAGAGTCCCTTGCAAACCTAAAAATTTGACCAAAAAAACACATTTCCCTCACATTTATGTGGTGGAAAGTTCTGGAATCTGCGTGGATCAACACATTTCCACCCACCCAGCATGCCCCCAGGTCTCCTGAAAAAAATGGTACCTCACTTGCATGGGTAGGCATAGTGGCTGCTACATGAAACAGCACAAAACGCAACATGGTCGCATCTCAATTTCCCAGTGAAATCTTGCACGTTTTGGACAAAAAGACTACCTTTTGTTTTTGCGCCGTAGCTATGCCAGCACCTAGGGAAACCTAGCAAACCTATACATTTTTGAAAACTAGACACCCAGGGAAATTCAGGATGGGGTGACTCGTCTGCCTACCCCCAGGTTTTGTTACCCAGAATCCCTTGCAAACCTAAAAATTTGCCAAAAAAACACATTTTCCTCACATTTCTGTGGTGGAAAGTCCTGGAATCTGCGTGGTTCAACAAATTTCCATGCACCCAGTGTTCCCCCAGGTCTACTGAAAAAAATGGTACCTCACTTGCGTGGGTAGGCATAGTGGCTGCGACATGAAACAGCGCAAAACGCAACATGGTCGCACCTCAATTTCCCAGTGAAATCTAGCACGTTTTGGACAAAAAGACTATCTTTTGTTTTTGCACCGTAGCTCTGCCAGCACCTAGGGAAACCTAGCAAACGTATATATTTTTGAAAACTAGACACCCAGGGGAATTCAGGATGGGGTGACTCGTCTGCCTACCCCCAGGTTTTGTTTCCCAGAATCCCTTGCAAACCTAAAAATTTGACAAAAAAACACATTTTCCTCAAATTTCTGTGGTGAAAATTTCTGGAATCTGCGTGGATTAACAAATTTCCACCCACCCATGGTTCCCCCAGGTCTCCCGAAAAAAATGGTACCTCACTTGCGTGGGTAGGCATAGTGGCTGTGACATGAAACAGCGCAATACGCAACATGGTAGCACCTCAATTTCCCAGTGAATTCTAGCACGTTTTGGACAAAAAGACTACCTTTAGTTTTTGCGCCGTAGCTCTGCCAGCACCCAGGGAAACCTAGCAAACTTATACATTTTTGAAAACTAGACACCCAGGGGAATTCAGGATGGGGTGACTCGTCTGCCTACCCCCAGGTTTTGTTACCCAGAATCCCTTGCAAACCTAAAAATTTGACAAATAAACACATTTTCCTCACATTTCTGTGGTGGAAAGTTCTGGAATCTGCGTGGATCAACAAATTTCCACCTACCCAGCGTTCCCCCAGGTCTCCCAAAAAAAATGGTACCTCACTTGCGTGGGTAGGCATAGTGGCTGCGACATGAAACAGCGCAAAACGCAACATGGTTGCGCCTCAATTTCCCAGTGAAATCTAGCACGTTTTGGACAAAAAGACTACCTTTTGTTTTTGCGCCGTAGCTCTGCCAGCACCTAGGGAAACCTAGCAAACCTATACATTTTTGAAAACTAGACACCCAGGGGAATTCAGGATGGGGTGACTCGTCTGCCTACCCCCAGGTTTTGTTACACAGAGTCCCTTGCAAACCTAAAAATTTGACCAAAAAAACACATTTCCCTCACATTTCTGTGGTGGAAAGTTCTGGAATCTGCGTGGATCAACAAATTTCCACCCACCCAGCGTTCCCCCAGGTCTCCCGAAAAAATGGTACCTCACTTGCGTGGGTAGGCATAGTGGCTGCGACATGAAACAGCGCAATACGCAACATGGCTGCACCTCAATTTCCCAGTGAAATCTAGCACGTTTTGGCCAAAAAGACTACCTTTTGTTTTTGCGCCGTAGCTCTGCCAGCACCTAGGGAAACCTAGCAAACCTATACATTTTTTAAAACTAGACACCCAGGGGAATTCAGGATGGGGTGACTCATCTGCCTACCCCCAGGTTTTGTTACCCAGAATCCCTTGCAAACCTAAACATTTGACCAAAAAAACACATTTTCTTCATATTTCTGTGGTGGAAAGTTCTGGAATCTGCGTGGATCAACAAATTTTCACCCACCCAGCGTTCTCCCAGGTCTCCCGAAAAAAATGGTACCTCACTTGCGTGGGTAGGCATAGTGGCTGCGACATGAAACAGCGCAATACGCAACATGGCTGCACCTCAATTTCCCAGTGAAATCTAGCACGTTTTGGCCAAAAAGACTACCTTTTGTTTTTGCGCCGTAGCTCTGCCAGCACCTAGGGAAACCTAGCAAACTTATACATTTTTGAAAACTAGACACCCAGGGGAATTCAGGATGGGGTGACTCGTCTGCCTACCCCCAGGTTTTGTTACCCAGAATCCCTTGCAAACCTAAAAATTTGACAAATAAACACATTTTCCTCACATTTCTGTGGTGGAAAGTTCTGGAATCTGCGTGGATCAACAAATTTCCACCCACCCAGCGTTACCCCAGGTCTCCCGAAAAAAATGGTACCTCACTTGCGTGGGTAGGCATAGTGGCTGCGACATGAAACAGAGCAAAACGCAACATGGTTGCGCATCAATTTCCCAGTGAAATCTAGCACGTTTTGGACAAAAAGACTACCTTTTGTTTTTGCGCCGTAGCTCTGCCAGCACCTAGGGAAACCTAGCAAACCTATACATTTTTGAAAACTAGACACCCAGGGGAATTTAGGATGGGGTGACTCGTCTGCCTACCCCCAGGTTTTGTTACACAGAGTCCCTTGCAAACCTAAAAATTTGACAAAAAAACACATTTCCCTCACATTTCTGTGGTGGAAAGTTCTGGAATCTGCGTGGATCAACAAATTTCCACCCACCCAGCGTTCCCCCAGGTCTCCCGAAAAAAATGGTACCTCACTTGCGTGGGTAGGCATAGTGGCTGCGACATGAAACAGCGCAATACGCAACATGGCTGCACCTCAATTTCCCAGTGAAATCTAGCAAGTTTTGGCCAAAAAGACTACCTTTTGTTTTTGCGCCGTAGCTCTGCCAGCACCTAGGGAAACCTAGCAAACCTATACATTTTTTAAAACTAGACACCCAGGGGAATTCAGGATGGGGTGACTCATCTGCCTACCCCCAGGTTTTGTTACCCAGAATCCCTTGCAAACCTAAACATTTGACCAAAAAAACACATTTTCTTCATATTTCTGTGGTGGAAAGTTCTGGAATCTGCGTGGATCAACAAATTTTCACCCACCCAGCGTTCTCCCAGGTCTCCCGAAAAAAATGGTACCTCACTTGCGTGGGTAGGCATAGTGGCTGCGACATGAAACAGCGCAATACGCAACATGGCTGCACCTCAATTTCCCAGTGAAATCTAGCACGTTTTGGCCAAAAAGACTACCTTTTGTTTTTGCGCCGTACCTCTGCAAGCACCTAGGGAAACCTAGCAAACCTATACATTTTTGAAAACTAGACACCCAGGGGAATTCAGGATGGGGTGACTCGTCTGCCTACCCCCAGGTTTTGTTTCCCAGAATCCCTTGCAAACCTAAAAATTTGACAAAAAAACACATTTTCCTCACATTTCTGTGGTGAAAATTTCTGGAATCTGCGTGGATTAACAAATTTCCACCCACCCATGGTTCCCCCAGGTCTCCCGAAAAAAATGGTACCTCACTTGCGTGGGTAGGCATAGTGGCTGCGACATGAAACAGCGCAATACGCAACATGGTCGCACCTATATTTCCCAGTGAATTCTAGCACGTTTTGGACAAAAAGACTACCTTTTGTTTTTGCGCCGTAGCTCTGCCAGCACCCAGGGAAACCTAGCAAACTTATACATTTTTGAAAACTAGACACCCAGGGGAATTCAGGATGGGGTGACTCGTCTGCCTACCCCCAGGTTTTGTTACCCAGAATCCCTTGCAAACCTAAAAATTTGACAAATAAACACATTTTCCTCACATTTCTGTGGTGGAAAGTTCTGGAATCTGCGTGGATCAACAAATTTCCACCCAGCCAGCGTTCCCCCAGGTCTCCCAAAAAAAATGGTACCTCACTTGCGTGGGTAGGCATAGTGGCTGCGACATGAAACAGCGCAAAACGCAACATGGTTGCGCCTCAATTTCCCAGTGAAATCTAGCACGTTTTGGACAAAAAGACTACCTTTTGTTTTTGCGCCGTAGCTCTGCCAGCACCTAGGGAAACCTAGCAAACCTATACATTTTTGAAAACTAGACACCCAGGGGAATTCAGGATGGGGTGACTCGTCTGCCTACCCCCAGGTTTTGTTACACAGAGTCCCTTGCAAACCTAAAAATTTGACCAAAAAAACACATTTCCCTCACATTTCTGTGGTGGAAAGTTCTGGAATCTGCGTGGATCAACAAATTTCCACCCAGCCAGCGTTCCCCCAGGTCTCCCAAAAAAAATGGTACCTCACTTGCGTGGGTAGGCATAGTGGCTGCGACATGAAACAGCGCCATACGCAACATGGCTGCACCTCAATTTCCCAGTGAAATCTAGCACGTTTTGGCCAAAAAGACTACCTTTTGTTTTTGCGCCGTAGCTCTGCCAGCGCCTAGGGAAACCTAGCAAACCTATACATTTTTTTAAACTAGACACCCAGGGGAATTCAGGATGGGGTGACTCATCTGCCTACCCCCAGGTTTTGTTACCCAGAATCCCTTGCAAACCTAAACATTTGACCAAAAAAACACATTTTCTTCATATTTCTGTGGTGGAAAGTTCTGGAATCTGCGTGGATCAACAAATTTTTACCCACCCAGCGTTCTCCCAGGTCTCCCGAAAAAAATGGTACCTCACTTACGTGGGTAGGCATAGTGGCTGCGACATGAAACAGCGCAATACGCAACATGGCTGCACCTCAATTTCCCAGTGAAATCTAGCACGTTTTGGCCAAAAAGACTACCTTTTGTTTTTGCGCCGTAGCTCTGCCAGCACCTAGGGAAACCTAGCAAACTTATACATTTTTGAAAACTAGACACCCGGGGGAATTCAGGATGGGGTGACTCGTCTGCCTACCCCCAGGTTTTGTTACCCAGAATCCCTTGCAAACCTAAAAATTTGACAAATAAACACATTTTCCTCACATTTCTGTGGTGGAAAGTTCTGGAATCTGCGTGGATCAACAAATTTCCACCCACCCAGCGTTACCCCAGGTCTCCCAAAAAAAATGGTACCTCACTTGCGTGGGTAGGCATAGTGGCTGCGACATGAAACAGCACAAAATGCAACATGGTTGCGCCTCAATTTCCCAGTGAAATCTAGCACGTTTTGGACAAAAAGACTACCTTTTGTTTTTGCGCCGTAGCTCTGCCAGCACCTAGGGAAACCTAGCAAACCTATACATTTTTGAAAACTAGACACCCAGGGGAATTTAGGATGGGGTGACTCGTCTGCCTACCCCCAGGTTTTGTTACACAGAGTCCCTTGCAAACCTAAAAATTTGACAAAAAAACACATTTCCCTCACATTTCTGTGGTGGAAAGTTCTGGAATCTGCGTGGATCAACAAATTTCCACCCACCCAGCGTTCCCCCAGGTCTCCCGAAAAAAATGGTACCTCACTTGCGTGGGTAGGCATAGTGGCTGCGACATGAAACAGCGCAATACGCAACATGGCTGCACCTCAATTTCCCAGTGAAATCTAGCACGTTTTGGCCAAAAAGACTACCTTTTGTTTTTGCGCCGTAGCTCTGCCAGCACCTAGGGAAACCTAGCAAACCTATACATTTTTTAAAACTAGACACCCAGGGGAATTCAGGATGGGGTGACTCATCTGCCTACCCCCAGGTTTTGTTTCCCTAGAATCCCTTGCAAACCTAAACATTTGACCAAAAAAACACATTTTCTTCATATTTCTCTGGTGGAAAGTTCTGGAATCTGCGTGGATTCTCCCAGGTCTCCCGAAAAAAATGGTACCTCACTTGCGTGGGTAGGCATAGTGGCTGCGACATGAAACAGCGCAATACGCAACATGGTTGCACCTCAATTTCCCAGTGAATTCTAGCACGTTTTGGACAAAAAGACTACCTTTTGTTTTTGCGCCGTAGCTCTGCCAGCACCCAGGGGAACCTAGCAAACCTATACATTTTTGAAAACTAGAAACCCAGGGGAATTCAGGATGGGGTGACTCATCTGCCTACCCCCAGGTTTTGTTACCCAGAGTCCCTTGCAAACCATAAAATTTGACAAAAAAACACATTTCCCTCACATTTCTGTGGTGGAAAGTTCTGGAATCTGCGTGGATCAACAAATTTCCACCCACCCAGCGTTCCCCCAGGTCTCCCGAAAAAAATGTTACCTCACTTGCGTGGGTAGGCATAGTGGCTGCGACATGAAACAGCGCAATACGCAACATGGTCGCACCTATATTTCCCAGTGAATTCTAGCACGTTTTGGACAAAAAGACTACCTTTTGTTTTTGCGCCGTAGCTCTGCCAGCACCCAGGGAAACCTAGCAAACTTATACATTTTTGAAAACTAGACACCCAGGGGAATTCAGGATGGGGTGACTCGTCTGCCTACCCCCAGGTTTTGTTACCCAGAATCCCTTGCAAACCTAAAAATTTGACAAAAAAAACACATTTTCCTCACATTTCTGTGGTGGAAAGTTCTGGAATCTGCGTGGTTCAACAAATTTCCACGCACCCAGCGTTCCCCCAGGTCTCCCAAAAAAAATGGTACCTCACTTGCGTGGGTAGGCATAGTGGCTGCGACATGAAACAGCGCAAAATGCAACATGGCTGCACCTCAATTTCCCAGTGAAATCTAGCACGTTTTGGCCAAAAAGACTACCTTTTGTTTTTGCGCCGTAGCTCTGCCAGCACCTAGGGAAACCTAGCAAACCTATACATTTTTTAAAACTAGACACCCAGGGGAATTCAGGATGGGGTGACTCATCTGCCTACCCCCAGGTTTTGTTTCCCTAGAATCCCTTGCAAACCTAAACATTTGACCAAAAAAACACATTTTCTTCATATTTCTCTGGTGGAAAGTTCTGGAATCTGCGTGGATTCTCCCAGGTCTCCCGAAAAAAATGGTACCTCACTTGCGTGGGTAGGCATAGTGGCTGCGACATGAAACAGCGCAATACGCAACATGGTTGCACCTCAATTTCCCAGTGAATTCTAGCACGTTTTGGACAAAAAGACTACCTTTTGTTTTTGCGCCGTAGCTCTGCCAGCACCCAGGGGAACCTAGCAAACCTATACATTTTTGAAAACTAGAAACCCAGGGGAATTCAGGATGGGGTGACTCATCTGCCTACCCCCAGGTTTTGTTACCCAGAGTCCCTTGCAAACCATAAAATTTGACAAAAAAACACATTTCCCTCACATTTCTGTGGTGGAAAGTTCTGGAATCTGCGTGGATCAACAAATTTCCACCCACCCAGCGTTCCCCCAGGTCTCCCGAAAAAAATGTTACCTCACTTGCGTGGGTAGGCATAGTGGCTGCGACATGAAACAGCGCAATACGCAACATGGTCGCACCTATATTTCCCAGTGAATTCTAGCACGTTTTGGACAAAAAGACTACCTTTTGTTTTTGCGCCGTAGCTCTGCCAGCACCCAGGGAAACCTAGCAAACTTATACATTTTTGAAAACTAGACACCCAGGGGAATTCAGGATGGGGTGACTCGTCTGCCTACCCCCAGGTTTTGTTACCCAGAATCCCTTGCAAACCTAAAAATTTGACAAAAAAAACACATTTTCCTCACATTTCTGTGGTGGAAAGTTCTGGAATCTGCGTGGTTCAACAAATTTCCACGCACCCAGCGTTCCCCCAGGTCTCCCAAAAAAAATGGTACCTCACTTGCGTGGGTAGGCATAGTGGCTGCGACATGAAACAGCGCAAAATGCAACATGGTCGCACCTCAATTTCCCAGTGAAATCAAGCACGTTTTGGACAAAAAGACTACCTTTTGTTTTTGCACCGTAGCTCTGCCAGCACCTAGGGAAACCTAGCAAACCTATACATTTTTGAAAACTAGACACCCAGGGGATTTCAGGATGGGGTGACTCGTCTGCCTACCCCCAGGTTTTGTTTCCCAGAACCCCTTGCAAACCTAAAAATTTGACAAAAAAAACAAATTTTCCTCACATTTCTGTGGTGGAAAGTCCTGGAATCTGCGTGGATCAACAAATTTCCACCCACCCACCGTGCCTCCAGGTCTCCCGAAAAAAATGGTACCTCACTTGCGTGGGTAGGCATAGTGGCTGCGACATGAAACAGCGCAAAACGCAACATGGTGACATCTCAATTTCCCAGTGAAATCTAGCACGTTTTGGACAAAAAGACTACCTTTTGTTTTTGCGCCGTAGCTATGCCAGCACCTAGGGAAACCTAGCAAACCTATACATTTTTGAAAACTAGACACCCAGGGGAATTCAGGATGGGGTGACTCGTCTGCCTACCCCCAGGTTTTGTTACCCAGAATGCCTTGCAAACCTAACAATTTGACAAAAAAACACATTTTCCTCACATTTCTGTGGTGGAAAGTTCTGGAATCTGCGTGGTTCAACAAATTTCCACGCACCCAGCGTTCCCCCAGGTCTCCCAAAAAAAATGGTACCTCACTTGCGTGGGTAGGCATAATGGCTGCGACATGAAACAGCGCAAAACGCAACATGGTCCCACCTCAATTTCCCAGTGAAATCTAGCACGTTTTGGACAAAAAGACTACCTTTTGTTTTTGCACCGTAGCTCTGCCAGCACCTAGGGAAACCTAGCAAACCTATTCATTTTTGAAAACTAGACACCCAGGGGAATTCAGGATGGGATGACTCGTCTGCCTACCCCCAGGTTTTGTTTCCCAGAATCCCTTGCAAACCTAAAAATTTGACCAAAAAAACACATTTTCCTCACATTTCTGTGGTGAAAAGTTCTGGAATCTGCGTGGATCAACAAATTTCCACCCTCCCAGCGTTCCCCCAGGTCTCCCGAAAAAAATGGTACCTCACTTGCGTGGGTAGGCATAGTGGCTGCGACATGAAACAGCGCAATACCCAACATGGTCGCACCTCAATTTCCCAGTGAATTCTAGCACGTTTTGGACAAAAAGACTACCTTTTGTTTTTGCGCCGTAGCTCTGCCAGCACCTAGGGAAACCTAGCAAACCTATACATTTTTGAAAACTAGACACCCAGGGGAATTCAGGATGGGGTGACTCGTCTGCCTACCCCCAGGGTTTGTTACCCAGAATCCCTTGCAAACCTAAAAATTTGACAAAAAAAACACATTTTCCTCACATTTCTGTGGTGGAAAGTTCTGGAATCTGCGTGGATCAACAAATTTCCACCCACCCAGCGTTCCCCCAGGTCTCCCGAATTTTTTTTTACCTCACTTGCGTGGGTAGGCATAGTGGCTGCGACATGAAACAGCGCAAAACGCAACATGGTCGCACCTCAATTTCCCAGTGAAATCTAGCACGTTTTGGACAAAAAGACTACCTTTTGTTTTTGCGCCGTAGCTCTGCCAGCACCTAGGGAAACCTAGCAAACCTATATATTTTTTAGAACTAGACACCCAGGGGAATTCAGGATGGGGTGACTCGTCTGCCTACCCCCAGGATTTGTTACCCAGAGTCCCTTGCAAACCTAAAAATTTGACCAAAAAAACACATTTCCCTCACATTTATGTGGTGGAAAGTTCTGGAATCTGCGTGGATCAACACATTTCCACCCACCCAGCATGCCCCCAGGTCTCCTGAAAAAAATGGTACCTCACTTGCATGGGTAGGCATAGTGGCTGCTACATGAAACAGCACAAAACGCAACATGGTCGCATCTCAATTTCCCAGTGAAATCTTGCACGTTTTGGACAAAAAGACTACCTTTTGTTTTTGCGCCGTAGCTATGCCAGCACCTAGGGAAACCTAGCAAACCTATAAATTTTTGAAAACTAGACACCCAGGGAAATTCAGGATGGGGTGACTCGTCTGCCTACCCCCAGGTTTTGTTACCCAGAATCCCTTGCAAACCTAAAAATTTGCCAAAAAAACACATTTTCCTCACATTTCTGTGGTGGAAAGTCCTGGAATCTGCGTGGTTCAACAAATTTCCATGCACCCAGTGTTCCCCCAGGTCTACTGAAAAAAATGGTACCTCACTTGCGTGGGTAGGCATAGTGGCTGCGACATGAAACAGCGCAAAACGCAACATGGTCGCACCTCAATTTCCCAGTGAAATCTAGCACGTTTTGGACAAAAAGACTACCTTTTGTTTTTGCACCGTAGCTCTGCCAGCACCTAGGGAAACCTAGCAAACGTATATATTTTTGAAAACTAGACACCCAGGGGAATTCAGGATGGGGTGACTCGTCTGCCTACCCCCAGGTTTTGTTTCCCAGAATCCCTTGCAAACCTAAAAATTTGACAAAAAAACACATTTTCCTCAAATTTCTGTGGTGAAAATTTCTGGAATCTGCGTGGATTAACAAATTTCCACCCACCCATGGTTCCCCCAGGTCTCCCGAAAAAAATGGTACCTCACTTGCGTGGGTAGGCATAGTGGCTGTGACATGAAACAGCGCAATACGCAACATGGTAGCACCTCAATTTCCCAGTGAATTCTAGCACGTTTTGGACAAAAAGACTACCTTTAGTTTTTGCGCCGTAGCTCTGCCAGCACCCAGGGAAACCTAGCAAACTTATACATTTTTGAAAACTAGACACCCAGGGGAATTCAGGATGGGGTGACTCGTCTGCCTACCCCCAGGTTTTGTTACCCAGAATCCCTTGCAAACCTAAAAATTTGACAAATAAACACATTTTCCTCACATTTCTGTGGTGGAAAGTTCTGGAATCTGCGTGGATCAACAAATTTCCACCTACCCAGCGTTCCCCCAGGTCTCCCAAAAAAAATGGTACCTCACTTGCGTGGGTAGGCATAGTGGCTGCGACATGAAACAGCGCAAAACGCAACATGGTTGCGCCTCAATTTCCCAGTGAAATCTAGCACGTTTTGGACAAAAAGACTACCTTTTGTTTTTGCGCCGTAGCTCTGCCAGCACCTAGGGAAACCTAGCAAACCTATACATTTTTGAAAACTAGACACCCAGGGGAATTCAGGATGGGGTGACTCGTCTGCCTACCCCCAGGTTTTGTTACACAGAGTCCCTTGCAAACCTAAAAATTTGACCAAAAAAACACATTTCCCTCACATTTCTGTGGTGGAAAGTTCTGGAATCTGCGTGGATCAACAAATTTCCACCCACCCAGCGTTCCCCCAGGTCTCCCGAAAAAATGGTACCTCACTTGCGTGGGTAGGCATAGTGGCTGCGACATGAAACAGCGCAATACGCAACATGGCTGCACCTCAATTTCCCAGTGAAATCTAGCACGTTTTGGCCAAAAAGACTACCTTTTGTTTTTGCGCCGTAGCTCTGCCAGCACCTAGGGAAACCTAGCAAACCTATACATTTTTTAAAACTAGACACCCAGGGGAATTCAGGATGGGGTGACTCATCTGCCTACCCCCAGGTTTTGTTACCCAGAATCCCTTGCAAACCTAAACATTTGACCAAAAAAACACATTTTCTTCATATTTCTGTGGTGGAAAGTTCTGGAATCTGCGTGGATCAACAAATTTTCACCCACCCAGCGTTCTCCCAGGTCTCCCGAAAAAAATGGTACCTCACTTGCGTGGGTAGGCATAGTGGCTGCGACATGAAACAGCGCAATACGCAACATGGCTGCACCTCAATTTCCCAGTGAAATCTAGCACGTTTTGGCCAAAAAGACTACCTTTTGTTTTTGCGCCGTAGCTCTGCCAGCACCTAGGGAAACCTAGCAAACTTATACATTTTTGAAAACTAGACACCCAGGGGAATTCAGGATGGGGTGACTCGTCTGCCTACCCCCAGGTTTTGTTACCCAGAATCCCTTGCAAACCTAAAAATTTGACAAATAAACACATTTTCCTCACATTTCTGTGGTGGAAAGTTCTGGAATCTGCGTGGATCAACAAATTTCCACCCACCCAGCGTTACCCCAGGTCTCCCGAAAAAAATGGTACCTCACTTGCGTTGGTAGGCATAGTGGCTGCGACATGAAACAGCGCAAAACGCAACATGGTTGCGCATCAATTTCCCAGTGAAATCTAGCACGTTTTGGACAAAAAGACTACCTTTTGTTTTTGCGCCGTAGCTCTGCCAGCACCTAGGGAAACCTAGCAAACCTATACATTTTTGAAAACTAGACACCCAGGGGAATTTAGGATGGGGTGACTCGTCTGCCTACCCCCAGGTTTTGTTACACAGAGTCCCTTGCAAACCTAAAAATTTGACCAAAAAACACATTTCCCTCACATTTCTGTGGTGGAAAGTTCTGGAATCTGCGTGGATCAACAAATTTCCACCCACCCAGCGTTCCCCCAGGTCTCCCGAAAAAAATGGTACCTCACTTGCGTGGGTAGGCATAGTGGCTGCGACATGAAACAGCGCAATACGCAACATGGCTGCACCTCAATTTCCCAGTGAAATCTAGCAAGTTTTGGCCAAAAAGACTACCTTTTGTTTTTGCGCCGTAGCTCTGCCAGCACCTAGGGAAACCTAGCAAACCTATACATTTTTTAAAACTAGACACCCAGGGGAATTCAGGATGGGGTGACTCATCTGCCTACCCCCAGGTTTTGTTACCCAGAATCCCTTGCAAACCTAAACATTTGACCAAAAAAACACATTTTCTTCATATTTCTGTGGTGGAAAGTTCAGGAATCTGCGTGGATCAACAAATTTTCACCCACCCAGCGTTCTCCCAGGTCTCCCGAAAAAAATGGTACCTCACTTGCGTGGGTAGGCATAGTGGCTGCGACATGAAACAGCGCAATACGCAACATGGCTGCACCTCAATTTCCCAGTGAAATCTAGCACGTTTTGGCCAAAAAGACTACCTTTTGTTTTTGCGCCGTACCTCTGCAAGCACCTAGGGAAACCTAGCAAACCTATACATTTTTGAAAACTAGACACCCAGGGGAATTCAGGATGGGGTGACTCGTCTGCCTACCCCCAGGTTTTGTTTCCCAGAATCCCTTGCAAACCTAAAAATTTGACAAAAAAACACATTTTCCTCACATTTCTGTGGTGAAAATTTCTGGAATCTGCGTGGATTAACAAATTTCCACCCACCCATGGTTCCCCCAGGTCTCCCGAAAAAAATGGTACCTCACTTGCGTGGGTAGGCATAGTGGCTGCGACATGAAACAGCGCAATACGCAACATGGTCGCACCTATATTTCCCAGTGAATTCTAGCACGTTTTGGACAAAAAGACTACCTTTTGTTTTTGCGCCGTAGCTCTGCCAGCACCCAGGGAAACCTAGCAAACTTATACATTTTTGAAAACTAGACACCCAGGGGAATTCAGGATGGGGTGACTCGTCTGCCTACCCCCAGGTTTTGTTACTTAGAATCCCTTGCAAACCTAAAAATTTGACAAATAAACACATTTTCCTCACATTTCTGTGGTGGAAAGTTCTGGAATCTGCGTGGATCAACAAATTTCCACCCAGCCAGCGTTCCCCCAGGTCTCCCAAAAAAAATGGTACCTCACTTGCGTGGGTAGGCATAGTGGCTGCGACATGAAACAGCGCAAAACGCAACATGGTTGCGCCTCAATTTCCCAGTGAAATCTAGCACGTTTTGGACAAAAAGACTACCTTTTGTTTTTGCGCCGTAGCTCTGCCAGCACCTAGGGAAACCTAGCAAACCTATACATTTTTGAAAACTAGACACCCAGGGGAATTCAGGATGGGGTGACTCGTCTGCCTACCCCCAGGTTTTGTTACACAGAGTCCCTTGCAAACCTAAAAATTTGACCAAAAAAACACATTTCCCTCACATTTCTGTGGTGGAAAGTTCTGGAATCTGCGTGGATCAACAAATTTCCACCCAGCCAGCGTTCCCCCAGGTCTCCCAAAAAAAATGGTACCTCACTTGCGTGGGTAGGCATAGTGGCTGCGACATGAAACAGCGCCATACGCAACATGGCTGCACCTCAATTTCCCAGTGAAATCTAGCACGTTTTGGCCAAAAAGACTACCTTTTGTTTTTGCGCCGTAGCTCTGCCAGCGCCTAGGGAAACCTAGCAAACCTATACATTTTTTTAAACTAGACACCCAGGGGAATTCAGGATGGGGTGACTCATCTGCCTACCCCCAGGTTTTGTTACCCAGAATCCCTTGCAAACCTAAACATTTGACCAAAAAAACACATTTTCTTCATATTTCTGTGGTGGAAAGTTCTGGAATCTGCGTGGATCAACAAATTTTTACCCACCCAGCGTTCTCCCAGGTCTCCCGAAAAAAATGGTACCTCACTTACGTGGGTAGGCATAGTGGCTGCGACATGAAACAGCGCAATACGCAACATGGCTGCACCTCAATTTCCCAGTGAAATCTAGCACGTTTTGGCCAAAAAGACTACCTTTTGTTTTTGCGCCGTAGCTCTGCCAGCACCTAGGGAAACCTAGCAAACTTATACATTTTTGAAAACTAGACACCCGGGGGAATTCAGGATGGGGTGACTCGTCTGCCTACCCCCAGGTTTTGTTACCCAGAATCCCTTGCAAACCTAAAAATTTGACAAATAAACACATTTTCCTCACATTTCTGTGGTGGAAAGTTCTGGAATCTGCGTGGATCAACAAATTTCCACCCACCCAGCGTTACCCCAGGTCTCCCAAAAAAAATGGTACCTCACTTGCGTGGGTAGGCATAGTGGCTGCGACATGAAACAGCACAAAATGCAACATGGTTGCGCCTCAATTTCCCAGTGAAATCTAGCACGTTTTGGACAAAAAGACTACCTTTTGTTTTTGCGCCGTAGCTCTGCCAGCACCTAGGGAAACCTAGCAAACCTATACATTTTTGAAAACTAGACACCCAGGGGAATTTAGGATGGGGTGACTCGTCTGCCTACCCCCAGGTTTTGTTACACAGAGTCCCTTGCAAACCTAAAAATTTGACAAAAAAACACATTTCACTCACATTTCTGTGGTGGAAAGTTCTGGAATCTGCGTGGATCAACAAATTTCCACCCACCCAGCGTTCCCCCAGGTCTCCCGAAAAAAATGGTACCTCACTTGCGTGGGTAGGCATAGTGGCTGCGACATGAAACAGCGCAATACGCAACATGGCTGCACCTCAATTTCCCAGTGAAATCTAGCACGTTTTGGCCAAAAAGACTACCTTTTGTTTTTGCGCCGTAGCTCTGCCAGCACCTAGGGAAACCTAGCAAACCTATACATTTTTTAAAACTAGACACCCAGGGGAATTCAGGATGGGGTGACTCATCTGCCTACCCCCAGGTTTTGTTTCCCTAGAATCCCTTGCAAACCTAAACATTTGACCAAAAAAACAAATTTTCTTCATATTTCTCTGGTGGAAAGTTCTGGAATCTGCGTGGATCAACAAATTTTCACCCACCCAGCGTTCTCCCAGGTCTCCCGAAAAAAATGGTACCTCACTTGCGTGGGTAGGCATAGTGGCTGCGACATGAAACAGCGCAATACGCAACATGGTTGCACCTCAATTTCCCAGTGAATTCTAGCACGTTTTGGACAAAAAGACTACCTTTTGTTTTTGCGCCGTAGCTCTGCCAGCACCCAGGGGAACCTAGCAAACCTATACATTTTTGAAAACTAGAAACCCAGGGGAATTCAGGATGGGGTGACTCATCTGCCTACCCCCAGGTTTTGTTACCCAGAGTCCCTTGCAAACCATAAAATTTGACAAAAAAACACATTTCCCTCACATTTCTGTGGTGGAAAGTTCTGGAATCTGCGTGGATCAACAAATTTCCACCCACCCAGCGTTCCCCCAGGTCTCCCGAAAAAAATGTTACCTCACTTGCGTGGGTAGGCATAGTGGCTGCGACATGAAACAGCGCAATACGCAACATGGTCGCACCTATATTTCCCAGTGAATTCTAGCACGTTTTGGACAAAAAGACTACCTTTTGTTTTTGCGCCGTAGCTCTGCCAGCACCCAGGGAAACCTAGCAAACTTATACATTTTTGAAAACTAGACACCCAGGGGAATTCAGGATGGGGTGACTCGTCTGCCTACCCCCAGGTTTTGTTACCCAGAATCCCTTGCAAACCTAAAAATTTGACAAATAAACACATTTTCCTCACATTTCTGTGGTGGAAAGTTCTGGAATCTGCGTGGATCAACAAATTTCCACCCAGCCAGCGTTCCCCCAGGTCTCCCAAAAAAAATGGTACCTCACTTGCGTGGGTAGGCATAGTGGCTGCGACATGAAACAGCGCAAAACGCAACATGGTTGCGCCTCAATTTCCCAGTGAAATCTAGCACGTTTTGGACAAAAAGACTACCTTTTGTTTTTGCGCCGTAGCTCTGCCAGCACCTAGGGAAACCTAGCAAACATATACATTTTTGAAAACTAGACACCCAGGGGAATTCAGGATGGGGTGACTCGTCTGCCTACCCCCAGGTTTTGTTACACAGAGTCCCTTGCAAACCTAAAAATTTGACCAAAAAAACACATTTCCCTCACATTTCTGTGGTGGAAAGTTCTGGAATCTGCGTGGATCAACAAATTTCCACCCAGCCAGCGTTCCCCCAGGTCTCCCAAAAAAAATGGTACCTCACTTGCGTGGGTAGGCATAGTGGCTGCGACATGAAACAGCGCAATACGCAACATGGCTGCACCTCAATTTCCCAGTGAAATCTAGCACGTTTTGGCCAAAAAGACTACCTTTTGTTTTTGCGCCGTAGCTCTGCCAGCGCCTAGGGAAACCTAGCAAACCTATACATTTTTTTAAACTAGACACCCAGGGGAATTCAGGATGGGATGACTCATCTGCCTACCCCCAGGTTTTGTTACCCAGAATCCCTTGCAAACCTAAACATTTGACCAAAAAAACACATTTTCTTCATATTTCTGTGGTGGAAAGTTCTGGAATCTGCGTGGATCAACAAATTTTTACCCACCCAGCGTTCTCCCAGGTCTCCCGAAAAAAATGGTACCTCACTTACGTGGGTAGGCATAGTGGCTGCGACATGAAACAGCGCAATACGCAACATGGCTGCACCTCAATTTCCCAGTGAAATCTAGCACGTTTTGGCCAAAAAGACTACCTTTTGTTTTTGCGCCGTAGCTCTGCCAGCACCTAGGGAAACCTAGCAAACTTATACATTTTTGAAAACTAGACACCCGGGGGAATTCAGGATGGGGTGACTCGTCTGCCTACCCCCAGGTTTTGTTACCCAGAATCCCTTGCAAACCTAAAAATTTGACAAATAAACACATTTTGCTCACATTTCTGTGGTGTAAAGTTCTGGAATCTGCGTGGATCAACAAATTTCCACCCACCCAGCGTTACCCCAGGTCTCCCGAAAAAAATTGTACCTCACTTGCGTGGGTAGGCATAGTGGCTGCGACATGAAACAGCGCAAAACGCAACATGGTTGCGCCTCAATTTCCCAGTGAAATCTAGCACGTTTTGGACAAAAAGACTACCTTTTGTTTTTGCGCCGTAGCTCTGCCAGCACCTAGGGAAACCTAGCAAACCTATACATTTTTGAAAACTAGACACCCAGGGGAATTTAGGATGGGGTGACTCGTCTGCCTACCCCCAGGTTTTGTTACACAGAGTCCCTTGCAAACCTAAAAATTTGACCAAAAAAACACATTTTCTTCATATTTCTCTGGTGGAAAGTTCTGGAATCTGCGTGGATCAACACATTTTCACCCACCCAGCGTTCTCCCAGGTCTCCCGAAAAAAATGGTACCTCACTTGCGTGGGTAGGCATAGTGGCTGCGACATGAAACAGCGCAATACGCAACATGGTCGCACCTATATTTCCCAGTGAATTCTAGCACGTTTTGGACAAAAAGACTACCTTTTGTTTTTGCGCCGTAGCTCTGCCAGCACCTAGGGAAACCTAGCAAACCTATACATTTTTTAAAACTAGACACCCAGGGGAATTCAGGATGGGGTGACTCATCTGCCTACCCCCAGGTTTTGTTTCCCTAGAATCCCTTGCAAACCTAAACATTTGACCAAAAAAACACATTTTCTTCATATTTCTCTGGTGGAAAGTTCTGGAATCTGCGTGGATCAACAAATTTTCACCCACCCAGCGTTCTCCCAGGTCTCCCGAAAAAAATGGTACCTCACTTGCGTGGGTAGGCATAGTGGCTGCGACATGAAACAGCGCAATACGCAACATGGTTGCACCTCAATTTCCCAGTGAATTCTAGCACGTTTTGGACAAAAAGACTACCTTTTGTTTTTGCGCCGTAGCTCTGCCAGCACCCAGGGGAACCTAGCAAACCTATACATTTTTGAAAACTAGAAACCCAGGGGAATTCAGGATGGGGTGACTCATCTGCCTACCCCCAGGTTTTGTTACCCAGAGTCCCTTGCAAACCATAAAATTTGACAAAAAAACACATTTCCCTCACATTTCTGTGGTGGAAAGTTCTGGAATCTGCGTGGATCAACAAATTTCCACCCACCCAGCGTTCCCCCAGGTCTCCCGAAAAAAATGTTACCTCACTTGCGTGGGTAGGCATAGTGGCTGCGACATGAAACAGCGCAATACGCAACATGGTCGCACCTATATTTCCCAGTGAATTCTAGCACGTTTTGGACAAAAAGACTACCTTTTGTTTTTGCGCCGTAGCTCTGCCAGCACCCGGGGAAACCTAGCAAACTTATACATTTTTGAAAACTAGACACCCAGGGGAATTCAGGATGGGGTGACTCGTCTGCCTACCCCCAGGTTTTGTTACCCAGAATCCCTTGCAAACCTAAAAATTTGACAAATAAACACATTTTCCTCACATTTCTGTGGTGGAAAGTTCTGGAATCTGCGTGGATCAACAAATTTCCACCCAGCCAGCGTTTCCCCAGGTCTCCCAAAAAAAATGGTACCTCACTTGCGTGGGTAGGCATAGTGGCTGCGACATGAAACAGCGCAAAACGCAACATGGTTGCGCCTCAATTTCCCAGTGAAATCTAGCACGTTTTGGACAAAAAGACTACCTTTTGTTTTTGCGCCGTAGCTCTGCCAGCACCTAGGGAAACCTAGCAAACCTATACATTTTTGAAAACTAGACACCCAGGGGAATTCAGGATGGGGTGACTCGTCTGCCTACCCCCAGGTTTTGTTACACAGAGTCCCTTGCAAACCTAAAAATTTGACCAAAAAAACACATTTCCCTCACATTTCTGTGGTGGAAAGTTCTGGAATCTGCGTGGATCAACAAATTTCCACCAGCCAGCGTTCCCCCAGGTCTCCCAAAAAAAATGGTACCTCACTTGCGTGGGTAGGCATAGTGGCTGCGACATGAAACAGCGCAATACGCAACATGGCTGCACCTCAATTTCCCAGTGAAATCTAGCACGTTTTGGCCAAAAAGACTACCTTTTGTTTTTGCGCCGTAGCTCTGCCAGCGCCTAGGGAAACCTAGCAAACCTATACATTTTTTTAAACTAGACACCCAGGGGAATTCAGGATGGGGTGACTCATCTGCCTACCCCCAGGTTTTGTTACCCAGAATCCCTTGCAAACCTAAACATTTGACCAAAAAAACACATTTTCTTCATATTTCTGTGGTGGAAAGTTCTGGAATCTGCGTGGATCAACAAATTTTTACCCACCCAGCGTTCTCCCAGGTCTCCCGAAAAAAATGGTACCTCACTTACGTGGGTAGGCATAGTGGCTGCGACATGAAACAGCGCAATACGCAACATGGCTGCACCTCAATTTCCCAGTGAAATCTAGCACGTTTTGGCCAAAAAGACTACCTTTTGTTTTTGCGCCGTAGCTCTGCCAGCACCTAGGGAAACCTAGCAAACTTATACATTTTTGAAAACTAGACACCCGGGGGAATTCAGGATGGGGTGACTCGTCTGCCTACCCCCAGGTTTTGTTACCCAGAATCCCTTGCAAACCTAAAAATTTGACAAATAAACACATTTTCCTCACATTTCTGTGGTGGAAAGTTCTGGAATCTGCGTGGATCAACAAATTTCCACCCACCCAGCGTTACCCCAGGTCTCCCGAAAAAAATTGTACCTCACTTGCGTGGGTAGGCATAGTGGCTGCGACATGAAACAGCGCAAAACGCAACATGGTTGCGCCTCAATTTCCCAGTGAAATCTAGCACGTTTTGGACAAAAAGACTACCTTTTGTTTTTGCGCCGTAGCTCTGCCAGCACCTAGGGAAACCTAGCAAACCTATACATTTTTGAAAACTAGACACCCAGGGGAATTTAGGATGGGGTGACTCGTCTGCCTACCCCCAGGTTTTGTTACACAGAGTCCCTTGCAAACCTAAAAATTTGACAAAAAAACACATTTCCCTCACATTTCTTTGGTGGAAAGTTCTGGAATCTGCGTGGATCAACAAATTTCCACCCACCCAGCGTTCCCCCAGGTCTCCCGAAAACAATGGTACCTCACTTGCGTGGGTAGGCATAGTGGCTGCGACATGAAACAGCGCAATACGCAACATGGCTGCACCTCAATTTCCCAGTGAAATCTAGCACGTTTTGGCCAAAAAGACTACCTTTTGTTTTTGCGCCGTAGCTCTGCCAGCACCTAGGGAAACCTAGCAAACCTATACATTTTTTAAAACTAGACACCCAGGGGAATTCAGGATGGGGTGACTCATCTGCCTACCCCCAGGTTTTGTTTCCCTAGAATCCCTTGCAAACCTAAACATTTGACCAAAAAAACAAATTTTCTTCATATTTCTGTGGTGGAAAGTTCTGGAATCTGCGTGGATCAACAAATTTTCACCCACCCAGCGTTCTCCCAGGTCTCCCGAAAAAAATGGTACCTCACTTGCGTGGGTAGGCATAGTGGCTGCGACATGAAACAGCGCAATACGCAACATGGTTGCACCTCAATTTCCCAGTGAATTCTAGCACGTTTTGGACAAAAAGACTACCTTTTGTTTTTGCGCCGTAGCTCTGCCAGCACCCAGGGGAACCTAGCAAACCTATACATTTTTTAAAACTAGAAACCCAGGGGAATTCAGGATGGGGTGACTCATCTGCCTACCCCCAGGTTTTGTTACTCAGAGTCCCTTGCAAACCATAAAATTTGACAAAAAAACACATTTCCCTCACATTTCTGTGATGGAAAGTTCTGGAATCTGCGTGGATCAACAAATTTCCACCCACCCAGCGTTCCCCCAGGTCTCCCGAAAAAAATGTTACCTCACTTGCGTGGGTAGGCATAGTGGCTGCGACATGAAACAGCGCAATACGCAACATGGTCGCACCTCAATTTCCCAGTGAATTCTAGCACGTTTTGGACAAAAAGACTACCTTTTGTTTTTGCGCTGTAGCTCTGCCAGCACCCAGGGAAACCTAGCAAACTTATACATTTTTGAAAACTAGACACCCAGGGGAATTCAGGATGGGGTGACTCGTCTGCCTACCCCCAGGTTTTGTTACACAGAGTCCCTTGCAAACCTAAAAATTTGACAAAAAAAACACATTTCCCTCACATTTCTGTGGTGGAAAGTTCTGGAATCTGCGTGGATCAACAAATTTCCACCCACCCAGCGTTCCCCCAGGTCTCCCGAAAACAATGGTACCTCACTTGCGTGGGTAGGCATAGTGGCTGCGACATGAAACAGCGCAATACGCAACATGGCTGCACCTCAATTTCCCAGTGAAATCTAGCACGTTTTGGCCAAAAAGACTACCTTTTGTTTTTGCGCCGTAGCTCTGCCAGCACCTAGGGAAACCTAGCAAACCTATACATTTTTTAAAACTAGACACCCAGGGGAATTCAGGATGGGGTGACTCATCTGCCTACCCCCAGGTTTTGTTACCCAGAATCCCTTGCAAACCTAAACATTTGACCAAAAAAACACATTTTCTTCATATTTCTGTGGTGGAAAGTTCTGGAATCTGCGTGGATCAACAAATTTTCACCCACCCAGCGTTCTCCCAGGTCTCCCGAAAAAAATGGTACCTCACTTGCGTGGGTAGGCATAGTGGCTGCGACATGAAACAG
Source organism: Lissotriton helveticus (assembly GCF_964261635.1). Lineage (NCBI taxonomy): Eukaryota > Metazoa > Chordata > Amphibia > Caudata > Salamandridae > Lissotriton > Lissotriton helveticus. The sequence goes on from NC_136061.1 coordinate 708,524,066, forward strand.
CGCAATACGCAACATGGCTGCACCTCAATTTCCCAGTGAAATCTAGCACGTTTTGGCCAAAAAGACTACCTTTTGTTTTTGTGCCGTACCTCTGCCAGCACCTAGGGAAACCTAGCAAACCTATACATTTTTGAAAACTAGACACCCAGGGGAATTCAGGATGGGGTGACTCGTCTGCCTACCCCCAGGTTTTGTTTCCCAGAATCCTTTGCAAACCTAAAAATTTGACAAAAAAAACACATTTTCCTCACATTTCTGTGGTGAAAAGTTCTGGAATCTGCGTGGATCAACAAATTTCCACCCACCCAGGGTTCCCCCAGGTCTCCCGAAAAAAATGGTACCTCACTTGCGTGGGTAGGCATAGTGGCTGCGACATGAAACAGCGCAATAGGCAACATGGTTGCACCTCAATTTCCCAGTGAATTCTAGCACGTTTTGGACAAAAAGACTAACTTTTGTTTTTGCGCCGTAGCTCTGCCAGCACCCGGGGAAACCTAGCAAACCTATACATTTTTGAAAACTAGACACCCAGGGGAATTCAGGATGGGGTGACTCGTCTGCCTACCCCCAGGTTTTGTTACCCAGAGTCCCTTGCAAATCTTAAAGCTTGACAAAAAAAACACATTTTCCTCACATTTCTGTGGTGGAAAGTTCTGGAATCTGCGTGGATCAACAAATTTCCACCCACCCAGCGTGCCCCCAGGTTTCCCGAAAAAAATGGTACCTCACTTGCGTGGGTAGGCATAGTGGCTGCGACATGAAACAGCGCAATACGCAACATGGTTGCACCTCAATTTCCCAGTGAATTCTAGCACGTTTTGGACAAAAAGACTAACTTTTGTTTTTGCGCCGTAGCTCTGCCAGCACCTAGGGAAACCTAGCAAACCTATACATTTTTGAAAACTAGACACCCAGGGGAATTCAGGATGGGGTGACTCGTCTGCCTACCCCCAGGTTTTGTTACCCAGAATCCCTTGCAAACCTAAACATTTGACAAAAAAACACATTTTCCTCACATTTCTGTGGTGAAAAGTTCTGGAATCTGCGTGGATCAACAAATTTCCACCCACTCAGGGTTCCCCCAGGTCTCCCGAAAAAAATGGTACCTCACTTGCGTGGGTAGGCATAGTGGCTGCGACATGAAACAGCGCAATACGCAACATGGTCGCACCTCAATTTCCCAGTGAATTTTAGCACGTTTTGGACAAAAAGACTACCTTTTGTTTTTGCGCCGTAGCTCTGCCAGCACCTTGGGAAACCTAGCAAACCTATACATTTTTGAAAACTAGACACCCAGGGGAATTCAGGATGGGGTGACTCGTCTGCCTACCCCCAGGTTTTGTTACCCAGAATCCCTTGCAAACCTAAACATTTGACCAAAAAAACACATTTTCTTCATATTTCTGTGGTGGAAAGTTCTGGAATCTGCGTGGATCAACAAATTTTCACCCACCCAGCGTTCTCCCAGGTCTCCCGAATTTTTTTTTACCTCACTTGCGTGGGTAGGCATAGTGGCTGCGACATGAAACAGCGCAAAACGCAACATGGTCGCACCTCAATTTCCCAGTGAAATCTAGCACGTTTTGGACAAAAAGACTACCTTTTGTTTTTGCGCCGTAGCTCTGCCAGCACCTAGGGAAACCTAGCAAACCTATACATTTTTGAAAACTAGACACCCAGGGGAATTCAGGATGGGGTGACTCGTCTGCCTACCCCCAGGTTTTGTTTCCCAGAATCCCTTGCAAACCTAAAAATTTGACAAAAAAAACACATTTTCCTCACATTTCTGTGGTGAAAAGTTCTGGAATCTGTGTGGATCAACAAATTTCCACCCACCCAGGGTTCCCCCAGGTCTCCCGAAAAAAATGGTACCTCACTTGCGTGGGTAGGCATAGTGGCTGCGACATGAAACAGCGCAATACGCAACATGGTTGCACCTCAATTTCCCAGTAAATTCAAGCACGTTTTGGACAAAAAGATTACCTTAAGTTTTTGCGCAGTAGCTCTGACAGCACCCAGGGAAACCTAGCAAACCTATACATTTTTGAAAACTAGACACCCAGGGGAATTCAGGATGGGGTGACTCGTCTGCCTACCCGCAGGTTTTGTTACCCAGAATCCCTTGCAAACCTAAAAATTTGACAAAAAAAACACATTTTCCTCACATTTCTGTGGTGGAAAGTTCTGGAATCTGCGTGGATCAACAAATTTCCACCCACCCAGCGTTCCCCCAGGTCTCCCGAAAAAAATGGTACCTCACATGCGTGGGTAGGCATAGTGGCTGCGACATGAAACAGCGCAAAACGCAACATGGTTGCGCCTCAATTTCCCAGTGAAATCTAGCACGTTTTGGACAAAAAGACTACCTTTTGTTTTTGCGCCGTAGCTCTGCCAGCACCTAGGGAAACCTAGCAAACCTATACATTTTTTAAAACTAGACACCCAGGGGAATTCAGGATGGGGTGACTCGTCTGCCTACCCCCAGGTTTTGTTACCCAGAGTCCCTTGCAAACCTAAAGAGTTGACAAAAAAACACATTTCCCTCACATTTCTGTGGTGGAAAGTTCTGGAATCTGCGTGGATCAACAAATTTCCACCCACCCAGCGTTCCCCCAGGTCTCCCGAAAAAAATGGTACCTCACTTGCGTGGGTAGGCATAGTGGCTGCGACATGAAACAGCGCAAAACGCAACATGGTCGCACCTCAATTTCCCAGTGAAATCTAGCACGTTTCGGACAAAAAGTCTACCTTTTGTTTTTGCGCCGTAGCTCTGCCAGCACCTAGGGAAACCTAGCAAACCTATACATTTTTGAGAACTATACACCCAGGGGAATTTAGGATGGGGTGACTCGTCTGCCTACCCCCAGGTTTTGTTACACAGAGTCCCTTGCAAACCTAAAAATTTGACCAAAAAAACACATTTCCCTCACATTTCTGTGGTGGAAAGTTCTGGAATCTGCGTGGATCAACAAATTTCCACCCAGCCAGCGTTCCCCCAGGTCTCCCAAAAAAAATGGTACCTCACTTGCGTGGGTAGGCATAGTGGCTGCGACATGAAACAGCGCAATACGCAACATGGCTGCACCTCAATTTCCCAGTGAAATCTAGCACGTTTTGGCCAAAAAGACTACCTTTTGTTTTTGCGCCGTAGCTCTGCCAGCGCCTAGGGAAACCTAGCAAACCTATACATTTTTTTAAACTAGACACCCAGGGGAATTCAGGATGGGGTGACTCATCTGCCTACCCCCAGGTTTTGTTACCCAGAATCCCTTGCAAACCTAAACATTTGACCAAAAAAACACATTTTCTTCATATTTCTGTGGTGGAAAGTTCTGGAATCTGCGTGGATCAACAAATTTTTACCCACCCAGCGTTCTCCCAGGTCTCCCGAAAAAAATGGTACCTCACTTACGTGGGTAGGCATAGTGGCTGCGACATGAAACAGCGCAATACGCAACATGGCTGCACCTCAATTTCCCAGTGAAATCTAGCACGTTTTGGCCAAAAAGACTACCTTTTGTTTTTGCGCCGTAGCTCTGCCAGCACCTAGGGAAACCTAGCAAACTTATACATTTTTGAAAACTAGACACCCGGGGGAATTCAGGATGGGGTGACTCGTCTGCCTACCCCCAGGTTTTGTTACCCAGAATCCCTTGCAAACCTAAAAATTTGACAAATAAACACATTTTGCTCACATTTCTGTGGTGGAAAGTTCTGGAATCTGCGTGGATCAACAAATTTCCACCCACCCAGCGTTACCCCAGGTCTCCCGAAAAAAATTGTACCTCACTTGCGTGGGTAGGCATAGTGGCTGCGACATGAAACAGCGCAAAACGCAACATGGTTGCGCCTCAATTTCCCAGTGAAATCTAGCACGTTTTGGACAAAAAGACTACCTTTTGTTTTTGCGCCGTAGCTCTGCCAGCACCTAGGGAAACCTAGCAAACCTATACATTTTTGAAAACTAGACACCCAGGGGAATTTAGGATGGGGTGACTCGTCTGCCTACCCCCAGGTTTTGTTACACAGAGTCCCTTGCAAACCTAAAAATTTGACCAAAAAAACACATTTTCTTCATATTTCTCTGGTGGAAAGTTCTGGAATCTGCGTGGATCAACACATTTTCACCCACCCAGCGTTCTCCCAGGTCTCCCGAAAAAAATGGTACCTCACTTGCGTGGGTAGGCATAGTGGCTGCGACATGAAACAGCGCAATACGCAACATGGTCGCACCTATATTTCCCAGTGAATTCTAGCACGTTTTGGACAAAAAGACTACCTTTTGTTTTTGCGCCGTAGCTCTGCCAGCACCTAGGGAAACCTAGCAAACCTATACATTTTTTAAAACTAGACACCCAGGGGAATTCAGGATGGGGTGACTCATCTGCCTACCCCCAGGTTTTGTTTCCCTAGAATCCCTTGCAAACCTAAACATTTGACCAAAAAAACACATTTTCTTCATATTTCTCTGGTGGAAAGTTCTGGAATCTGCGTGGATCAACAAATTTTCACCCACCCAGCGTTCTCCCAGGTCTCCCGAAAAAAATGGTACCTCACTTGCGTGGGTAGGCATAGTGGCTGCGACATGAAACAGCGCAATACGCAACATGGTTGCACCTCAATTTCCCAGTGAATTCTAGCACGTTTTGGACAAAAAGACTACCTTTTGTTTTTGCGCCGTAGCTCTGCCAGCACCCAGGGGAACCTAGCAAACCTATACATTTTTGAAAACTAGAAACCCAGGGGAATTCAGGATGGGGTGACTCATCTGCCTACCCCCAGGTTTTGTTACCCAGAGTCCCTTGCAAACCATAAAATTTGACAAAAAAACACATTTCCCTCACATTTCTGTGGTGGAAAGTTCTGGAATCTGCGTGGATCAACAAATTTCCACCCACCCAGCGTTCCCCCAGGTCTCCCGAAAAAAATGTTACCTCACTTGCGTGGGTAGGCATAGTGGCTGCGACATGAAACAGCGCAATACGCAACATGGTCGCACCTATATTTCCCAGTGAATTCTAGCACGTTTTGGACAAAAAGACTACCTTTTGTTTTTGCGCCGTAGCTCTGCCAGCACCCGGGGAAACCTAGCAAACTTATACATTTTTGAAAACTAGACACCCAGGGGAATTCAGGATGGGGTGACTCGTCTGCCTACCCCCAGGTTTTGTTACCCAGAATCCCTTGCAAACCTAAAAATTTGACAAATAAACACATTTTCCTCACATTTCTGTGGTGGAAAGTTCTGGAATCTGCGTGGATCAACAAATTTCCACCCAGCCAGCGTTCTCCCAGGTCTCCCAAAAAAAATGGTACCTCACTTGCGTGGGTAGGCATAGTGGCTGCGACATGAAACAGCGCAAAACGCAACATGGTTGCGCCTCAATTTCCCAGTGAAATCTAGCACGTTTTGGACAAAAAGAGTACCTTTTGTTTTTGCGCCGTAGCTCTGCCAGCACCTAGGGAAACCTAGCAAACCTATACATTTTTGAAAACTAGACACCCAGGGGAATTCAGGATGGGGTGACTCGTCTGCCTACCCCCAGGTTTTGTTACACAGAGTCCCTTGCAAACCTAAAAATTTGACCAAAAAAACACATTTCCCTCACATTTCTGTGGTGGAAAGTTCTGGAATCTGCGTGGATCAACAAATTTCCACCCAGCCAGCGTTCCCCCAGGTCTCCCAAAAAAAATGGTACCTCACTTGCGTGGGTAGGCATAGTGGCTGCGACATGAAACAGCGCAATACGCAACATGGCTGCACCTCAATTTCCCAGTGAAATCTAGCACGTTTTGGCCAAAAAGACTACCTTTTGTTTTTGCGCCGTAGCTCTGCCAGCGCCTAGGGAAACCTAGCAAACCTATACATTTTTTTAAACTAGACACCCAGGGGAATTCAGGATGGGGTGACTCATCTGCCTACCCCCAGGTTTTGTTACCCAGAATCCCTTGCAAACCTAAACATTTGACCAAAAAAACACATTTTCTTCATATTTCTGTGGTGGAAAGTTCTGGAATCTGCGTGGATCAACAAATTTTTACCCACCCAGCGTTCTCCCAGGTCTCCCGAAAAAAATGGTACCTCACTTACGTGGGTAGGCATAGTGGCTGCGACATGAAACAGCGCAATACGCAACATGGCTGCACCTCAATTTCCCAGTGAAATCTAGCACGTTTTGGCCAAAAAGACTACCTTTTGTTTTTGCGCCGTAGCTCTGCCAGCACCTAGGGAAACCTAGCAAACTTATACATTTTTGAAAACTAGACACCCGGGGGAATTCAGGATGGGGTGACTCGTCTGCCTACCCCCAGGTTTTGTTACCCAGAATCCCTTGCAAACCTAAAAATTTGACAAATAAACACATTTTCCTCACATTTCTGTGGTGGAAAGTTCTGGAATCTGCGTGGATCAACAAATTTCCACCCACCCAGCGTTACCCCAGGTCTCCCGAAAAAAATTGTACCTCACTTGCGTGGGTAGGCATAGTGGCTGCGACATGAAACAGCGCAACACGCAACATGGTTGCGCCTCAATTTCCCAGTGAAATCTAGCACGTTTTGGACAAAAAGACTACCTTTTGTTTTTGCGCCGTAGCTCTGCCAGCACCTAGGGAAACCTAGCAAACCTATACATTTTTGAAAACTAGACACCCAGGGGAATTTAGGATGGGGTGACTCGTCTGCCTACCCCCAGGTTTTGTTACACAGAGTCCCTTGCAAACCTAAAAATTTGACAAAAAAACACATTTCCCTCACATTTCTGTGGTGGAAAGTTCTGGAATCTGCGTGGATCAACAAATTTCCACCCACCCAGCGTTCCCCCAGGTCTCCCGAAAACAATGGTACCTCACTTGCGTGGGTAGGCATAGTGGCTGCGACATGAAACAGCGCAATACGCAACATGGCTGCACCTCAATTTCCCAGTGAAATCTAGCACGTTTTGGCCAAAAAGACTACCTTTTGTTTTTGCGCCGTAGCTCTGCCAGCACCTAGGGAAACCTAGCAAACCTATACATTTTTTAAAACTAGACACCCAGGGGAATTCAGGATGGGGTGACTCATCTGCCTACCCCCAGGTTTTGTTTCCCTAGAATCCCTTGCAAACCTAAACATTTGACCAAAAAAACACATTTTCTTCATATTTCTGTGGTGGAAAGTTCTGGAATCTGCGTGGATCAACAAATTTTCACCCACCCAGCGTTCTCCCAGGTCTCCCGAAAAAAATGGTACCTCACTTGCGTGGGTAGGCATAGTGGCTGCGACATGAAACAGCGCAATACGCAACATGGTTGCACCTCAATTTCCCAGTGAATTCTAGCACGTTTTGGACAAAAAGACTACCTTTTGTTTTTGCGCCGTAGCTCTGCCAGCACCCAGGGGAACCTAGCAAACCTATACATTTTTGAAAACTAGAAACCCAGGGGAATTCAGGATGGGGTGACTCATATGCCTACCCCCAGGTTTTGTTACCCAGAGTCCCTTGCAAACCATAAAATTTGACAAAAAAACACATTTCCCTCACATTTCTGTGATGGAAAGTTCTGGAATCTGCGTGGATCAACAAATTTCCACCCACCCAGCGTTCCCCCAGGTCTCCCGAAAAAAATGTTACCTCACTTGCGTGGGTAGGCATAGTGGCTGCGACATGAAACAGCGCAATACGCAACATGGTCGCACCTCAATTTCCCAGTGAATTCTAGCACGTTTTGGACAAAAAGACTACCTTTTGTTTTTGCGCTGTAGCTCTGCCAGCACCCAGGGAAACCTAGCAAACTTATACATTTTTGAAAACTAGACACCCAGGGGAATTCAGGATGGGGTGACTCGTCTGCCTACCCCCAGGTTTTGTTACACAGAGTCCCTTGCAAACCTAAAAATTTGACAAAAAAAACACATTTCCCTCACATTTCTGTGGTGGAAAGTTCTGGAATCTGCGTGGATCAACAAATTTCCACCCACCCAGCGTTCCCCCAGGTCTCCCGAAAACAATGGTACCTCACTTGCGTGGGTAGGCATAGTGGCTGCGACATGAAACAGCGCAATACGCAACATGGCTGCACCTCAATTTCCCAGTGAAATCTAGCACGTTTTGGCCAAAAAGACTACCTTTTGTTTTTGCGCCGTAGCTCTGCCAGCACCTAGGGAAACCTAGCAAACCTATACATTTTTTAAAACTAGACACCCAGGGGAATTCAGGATGGGGTGACTCATCTGCCTACCCCCAGGTTTTGTTACCCAGAATCCCTTGCAAACCTAAACATTTGACCAAAAAAACACATTTTCTTCATATTTCTGTGGTGGAAAGTTCTGGAATCTGCGTGGATCAACAAATTTTCACCCACCCAGCGTTCTCCCAGGTCTCCCGAAAAAAATGGTACCTCACTTGCGTGGGTAGGCATAGTGGCTGCGACATGAAACAGCGCAATACGCAACATGGCTGCACCTCAATTTCCCAGTGAAATCTAGCACGTTTTGGCCAAAAAGACTACCTTTTGTTTTTGTGCCGTAGCTCTGCCAGCACCTAGGGAAACCTAGCAAACCTATACATTTTTGAAAACTAGACACCCAGGGGAATTCAGGATGGGGTGACTCATCTGCCTACCCCCAGGTTTTGTTACCCAGAATCCCTTGCAAACCTAAACATTTGACCAAAAAAACACATTTTCTTCATATTTCTGTGGTGGAAAGTTCTGGAATCTGCGTGGATCAACAAATTTTTACCCACCCAGCGTTCTCCCAGGTCGCCCGAAAAAAATGGTACCTCACTTACGTGGGTAGGCATAGTGGCTGCGACATGAAACAGCGCAATACGCAACATGGCTGCACCTCAATTTCCCAGTGAAATCTAGCACGTTTTGGCCAAAAAGACTACCTTTTGTTTTTGCGCCGTAGCTCTGCCAGCACCTAGGGAAACCTAGCAAACTTATACATTTTTGAAAACTAGACACCCGGGGGAATTCAGGATGGGGTGACTCGTCTGCCTACCCCCAGGTTTTGTTACCCAGAATCCCTTGCAAACCTAAAAATTTGACAAATAAACACATTTTCCTCACATTTCTGTGGTGGAAAGTTCTGGAATCTGCGTGGATCAACAAATTTCCACCCACCCAGCGTTACCCCAGGTCTCCCGAAAAAAATTGTACCTCACTTGCGTGGGTAGGCATAGTGGCTGCGACATGAAACAGCGCAAAACGCAACATGGTTGCGCCTCAATTTCCCAGTGAAATCTAGCACGTTTTGGACAAAAAGACTACCTTTTGTTTTTGTGCCGTAGCTCTGCCAGCACCTAGGGAAACCTAGCAAACCTATACATTTTTGAAAACTAGACACCCAGGGGAATTTAGGATGGGGTGACTCGTCTGCCTACCCCCAGGTTTTGTTACACAGAGTCCCTTGCAAACCTAAAAATTTGACAAAAAAACACATTTCCCTCACATTTCTGTGGTGGAAAGTTCTGGAATCTGCGTGGATCAACAAATTTCCACCCACCCAGCGTTCCCCCAGGTCTCCCGAAAACAATGGTACCTCACTTGCGTGGGTAGGCATAGTGGCTGCGACATGAAACAGCGCAATACGCAACATGGCTGCACCTCAATTTCCCAGTGAAATCTAGCACGTTTTGGCCAAAAAGACTACCTTTTGTTTTTGCGCCGTAGCTCTGCCAGCACCTAGGGAAACCTAGCAAACCTATACATTTTTTAAAACTAGACACCCAGGGGAATTCAGGATGGGGTGACTCATCTGCCTACCCCCAGGTTTTGTTTCCCTAGAATCCCTTGCAAACCTAAACATTTGACCAAAAAAACACATTTTCTTCATATTTCTGTGGTGGAAAGTTCTGGAATCTGCGTGGATCAACAAATTTTCACCCACCCAGCGTTCTCCCAGGTCTCCCGAAAAAAATGGTACCTCACTTGCGTGGGTAGGCATAGTGGCTGCGACATGAAACAGCGCAATACGCAACATGGTTGCACCTCAATTTCCCAGTGAATTCTAGCACGTTTTGGACAAAAAGACTACCTTTTGTTTTTGCGCCGTAGCTCTGCCAGCACCCAGGGGAACCTAGCAAACCTATACATTTTTGAAAACTAGAAACCCAGGGGAATTCAGGATGGGGTGACTCATCTGCCTACCCCCAGGTTTTGTTACCCAGAGTCCCTTGCAAACCATAAAATTTGACAAAAAAACACATTTCCCTCACATTTCTGTGATGGAAAGTTCTGGAATCTGCGTGGATCAACAAATTTCCACCCACCCAGCGTTCCCCCAGGTCTCCCGAAAAAAATGTTACCTCACTTGCATGGGTAGGCATAGTGGCTGCGACATGAAACAGCGCAATACGCAACATGGTCGCACCTCAATTTCCCAGTGAATTCTAGCACGTTTTGGACAAAAAGACTACCTTTTGTTTTTGCGCTGTAGCTCTGCCAGCACCCAGGGAAACCTAGCAAACTTATACATTTTTGAAAACTAGACACCCAGGGGAATTCAGGATGGGGTGACTCGTCTGCCTACCCCCAGGTTTTGTTACACAGAGTCCCTTGCAAACCTAAAAATTTGACAAAAAAAACACATTTCCCTCACATTTCTGTGGTGGAAAGTTCTGGAATCTGCGTGGATCAACAAATTTCCACCCACCCAGCGTTCCCCCAGGTCTCCCGAAAACAATGGTACCTCACTTGCGTGGGTAGGCATAGTGGCTGCGACATGAAACAGCGCAATACGCAACATGGCTGCACCTCAATTTCCCAGTGAAATCTAGCACGTTTTGGCCAAAAAGACTACCTTTTGTTTTTGCGCCGTAGCTCTGCCAGCACCTAGGGAAACCTAGCAAACCTATACATTTTTTAAAACTAGACACCCAGGGGAATTCAGGATGGGGTGACTCATCTGCCTACCCCCAGGTTTTGTTACCCAGAATCCCTTGCAAACCTAAACATTTGACCAAAAAAACAAATTTTCTTCATATTTCTGTGGTGGAAAGTTCTGGAATCTGCGTGGATCAACAAATTTTCACCCACCCAGCGTTCTCCCAGGTCTCCCGAAAAAAATGGTACCTCACTTGCGTGGGTAGGCATAGTGGCTGCGACATGAAACAGCGCAATACGCAACATGGCTGCACCTCAATTTCCCAGTGAAATCTAGCACGTTTTGGCCAAAAAGACTACCTTTTGTTTTTGTGCCGTAGCTCTGCCAGCACCTAGGGAAACCTAGCAAACCTATACATTTTTGAAAACTAGACACCCAGGGGAATTCAGGATGGGGTGACTCGTCTGCCTACCCCCAGTTTTTGTTTCCCAGAATCCTTTGCAAACCTAAAAATTTGACAAAAAAAACACATTTTCCTCACATTTCTGTGGTGAAAAGTTCTGGAATCTGCGTGGATCAACAAATTTCCACCCACCCAGGGTTCCCCCAGGTCTCCCGAAAAAAATGGTACCTCACTTGCGTGGGTAGGCATAGTGGCTGCGACATGAAACAGCGCAATATGCAACATGGTTGCACCTCAATTTCCCAGTGAATTCTAGCACGTTTTGGACAAAAAGACTAACTTTTGTTTTTGCGCCGTAGCTCTGCCAGCACCCGGGGAAACCTAGCAAACCTATACATTTTTGAAAACTAGACACCCAGGGGAATTCAGGATGGGGTGACTCGTCTGCCTACCCCCAGGTTTTGTTACCCAGAGTCCCTTGCAAATCTTAAAGCTTGACAAAAAAAACACATTTTCCTCACATTTCTGTGGTGGAAAGTTCTGGAATCTGCGTGGATCAACAAATTTCCACCCACCCAGCGTGCCCCCAGGTTTCCCGAAAAAAATGGTACCTCACTTGCGTGGGTAGGCATAGTGGCTGCGACATGAAACAGCGCAATACGCAACATGGTTGCACCTCAATTTCCCAGTGAATTCTAGCACGTTTTGGACAAAAAGACTAACTTTTGTTTTTGCGCCGTAGCTCTGCCAGCACCTAGGGAAACCTAGCAAACCTATACATTTTTGAAAACTAGACACCCAGGGGAATTCAGGATGGGGTGACTCGTCTGCCTACCCCCAGGTTTTGTTACCCAGAATCCCTTGCAAACCTAAACATTTGACAAAAAAACACATTTTCCTCACATTTCTGTGGTGAAAAGTTCTGGAATCTGCGTGGATCAACAAATTTCCACCCACTCAGGGTTCCCCCAGGTCTCCCGAAAAAAATGGTACCTCACTTGCGTGGGTAGGCATAGTGGCTGCGACATGAAACAGCGCAATACGCAACATGGTCGCACCTCAATTTCCCAGTGAATTTTAGCACGTTTTGGACAAAAAGACTACCTTTTGTTTTTGCGCCGTAGCTCTGCCAGCACCTTGGGAAACCTAGCAAACCTATACATTTTTGAAAACTAGACACCCAGGGGAATTCAGGATGGGGTGACTCGTCTGCCTACCCCCAGGTTTTGTTACCCAGAATCCCTTGCAAACCTAAACATTTGACCAAAAAAACACATTTTCTTCATATTTCTGTGGTGGAAAGTTCTGGAATCTGCGTGGATCAACAAATTTTCACCCACCCAGCGTTCTCCCAGATCTCCCGAATTTTTTTTTACCTCACTTGCGTGGGTAGGCATAGTGGCTGCGACATGAAACAGCGCAAAACGCAACATGGTCGCACCTCAATTTCCCAGTGAAATCTAGCACGTTTTGGACAAAAAGACTACCTTTTGTTTTTGCGCCGTAGCTCTGCCAGCACCTAGGGAAACCTAGCAAACCTATACATTTTTGAAAACTAGACACCCAGGGGAATTCAGGATGGGGTGACTCGTCTGCCTACCCCCAGGTTTTGTTTCCCAGAATCCCTTGCAAACCTAAAAATTTGACAAAAAAAACACATTTTCCTCACATTTCTGTGGTGAAAAGTTCTGGAATCTGTGTGGATCAACAAATTTCCACCCACCCAGGGTTCCCCCAGGTCTCCCGAAAAAAATGGTACCTCACTTGCGTGGGTAGGCATAGTGGCTGCGACATGAAACAGCGCAATACGCAACATGGTTGCACCTCAATTTCCCAGTAAATTCAAGCACGTTTTGGACAAAAAGATTACCTTAAGTTTTTGCGCAGTAGCTCTGACAGCACCCAGGGAAACCTAGCAAACCTATACATTTTTGAAAACTAGACACCCAGGGGAATTCAGGATGGGGTGACTCGTCTGCCTACCCGCAGGTTTTGTTACCCAGAATCCCTTGCAAACCTAAAAATTTGACAAAAAAAACACATTTTCCTCACATTTCTGTGGTGGAAAGTTCTGGAATCTGCGTGGATCAACAAATTTCCACCCACCCAGCGTTCCCCCAGGTCTCCCGAAACAAATGGTACCTCACATGCGTGGGTAGGCATAGTGGCTGCGACATGAAACAGCGCAAAACGCAACATGGTTGCGCCTCAATTTCCCAGTGAAATCTAGCACGTTTTGGACAAAAAGACTACCTTTTGTTTTTGCGCCGTAGCTCTGCCAGCACCTAGGGAAACCTAGCAAACCTATACATTTTTTAAAACTAGACACCCAGGGGAATTCAGGATGGGGTGACTCGTCTGCCTACCCCCAGGTTTTGTTACCCAGAGTCCCTTGCAAACCTAAAAAGTTGACAAAAAAACACATTTCCCTCACATTTCTGTGGTGGAAAGTTCTGGAATCTGCGTGGATCAACAAATTTCCACCCACCCAGCGTTCCCCCAGGTCTCCCGAAAAAAATGGTACCTCACTTGCGTGGGTAGGCATAGTGGCTGCGACATGAAACAGCGCAAAACGCAACATGGTCGCACCTCAATTTCCCAGTGAAATCTAGCACGTTTCGGACAAAAAGTCTACCTTTTGTTTTTGCGCCGTAGCTCTGCCAGCACCTAGGGAAACCTAGCAAACCTATACATTTTTGAGAACTAGACACCCAGGGGAATTCAGGATGGGGTGACTTGTTTGCCTACCCCCAGGATTTGTTACCCAGAGTCCCTTGCAAACCTAAATTTTTTTTAAAAAAAACACATTTTCCTCACATTTCTGTGGTGGAAAGTTCTGGAATCTGCGTGGATCAACAAATTTCCACCCACCCAGCGTTCCCCTAGGTCTCCTGAAAAAAATGGTACCTCACTTGCGTGGATAGACATAGTGGCTGCAACAGGAAACGGTTCAAATCGTACGGTGGTGAATTTACAATACCCTGAAGCAATATAACTTAGATTTTTTGTGGGGGGCACCTGAGTTTTTGGCCCGGGCCTGGGTGGTATTCTTTGGAAAGTAGCAAACCCAAACAGTTCTGAAATCTAGACACCCGGCAGAGTCCAGGGAGGTATGGCATGCGTGGGTCCCCCAATGTTTTCCTACCCAGAACTCCTTGCAAACCTTAAAATTAGGTAAAAATAGCACTTTTCCAAACTTTTTGGCGTGGGATCGCCGTGCCGGTAAAAATGTCCTACCACCCAGCGTTCCCCTTGTTCTCCCGAGTAAAAGGATACCTCACTTGTGTGGGTGCCCTAAAGCAGAACACGCCAAAAATGAATTTTGAAAAAAGTAGTATTTAGTAGTATTTAAGTTTTACAAATTAAGCCCCCCAGCCTGAGTCACATGCCTTGGGCCCACCCACACAAGTGAGGTATCATTTTACTCGGGAGAACAAGGGAAACGCTGGGTGGTAGGACATTTGTGCTGGCAGCGAGATCCCACCCAAAAAAGTACAGAAAAGTGGGGTTTTTGACAAAAATTTAAGGTTTTCAGGGTTTCTGGGTAGGAAAACATTGGGGGACCCACGCATACCATACCTCCCTGGACTCCCCCGGGTGTCTAGTTCTCAGAACTGTTTGGGTTTGGCAGTTTCCAAAGATGCCCGCCAAGCCCCGGGCCAAAAGCTCAGGTGACCTCCTCAAAAATTAAGATTGTTTGGCTAAAGGTAATTTTTGGGTCTCCACAGTAAGAATTGGGCCTTTTCCTAAAGCAGCCACTATGCCTACCCACGCAAGTGAGGTACCATTTTTATCGGGAGACCTTGGGGAACGCTGGTGGGAGGTAATTTGTGTGAGCCCAGTGATGCCACGCTTTCCCACACTAAAACGTGTGAAAAAACTAATTTTTTCCAGCTAAAAATGAGGTTTGCAAGGGATTCTGGGTAAAGGAACGTTGGAGGATCCACGCAAGCCATACCTCCTTGGAAGCCCCCGGGTGTCTACTTTTCAGAAATGTGTGGGTTTGGTAGGTTTCCCTAGATGGCTGTCTCGCACGGGGCCAAAAACCCAGGTAACCCCTCTTGCAAAAGCTGGTGGACTTGACATTGTTACCATTGTCAAATTCACCAGCTTTTGCAAGAGGGGTTACCTGGGTTTCTGGCCCCGTGCGAGACAGCCATCTATGGAAACCTACCAAACCCACACATTTCTGAAAAGTAGACACCCGGGGGCTTCCAAGGAGGTATGGCTTGCGTGGATCCTCCAACGTTCCTTTACCCAGAATCCCTTGCAAACCTCAATTTTAGCAGAAAAAAATCAATTTTTTCACACGTTTTAGTGTGGGAAAGCGTGGCATCACTGGGCTCACACAAATTACCTCCACCCAGCGTTCCTCCAGGTCTACCGATAAAAACGGTACCTCACTTGCGTGGGTAGCCATAGTGGCTGCCACAGGAAAAGGTCCAAATCGTACCGTGGTGAATTTAAAATACCCTGAAGCAATATAACTTTGATTTTTGGGGGGGGGCACCTGAGTTTTTGGCCCGGGGCTGGGTGGTATTCTTTGGAAAGTAGCAAACCTAAAGAGTTCTGAAATCTAGACACCCGGGAAAGTCCAGGGAGGTATGGCATGCGTGGGTCCCCCAATGTTTTCCTACCCAGAACTCCTTGCAAACCTTAAAATTAGGTAAAAATAGCACTTTTCCAAACCTTTTTGGCGTGGGATCGCCGTGCCGGCAAAAATGTCCTACCACCCAGCGTTCCCCTTGTTCTCCCGAGTAAAATGATACCACACCTTAACAGAGTTACTCAAAAGTCAAACATTCAAGCACGGCTATCTATTCCTCAAAGACACACACATACAGGTTGGGTTTGGCACGAGGGCGAGTGATGGTTCAGTACATAAAATTTTATTAACAAGATATTTCAAAAAAATGAAATGCTCTGTCAATAAATAAATGCATAAAAACCGAACCAGTGACTCGCAACTCGTGAGCTGTAAAGCCACGACAAGGCACCAACCGTTTTACAGGCCATTCACGCACCTTTCATACCTGATACAAACCAGACCATTGACACCATCCGAATGGAAAAGCAACACATAACAACAATCACAATAAGGGACAAGGTACACCCTACTGCAGAAAGAGAAAAAAAACAATTATTACTGCACACCCATCTAATCCGCAAGCACACACACATACTGGTTGGATTTGGCACGAGGGTGAGTGATGATTCAGTGCATACAATTGTATACGCAAGTAATTTCACAAAAATGAAATACACTGCGTATAATTGAAAGTATGATAAACTGAACCACTGACTCACAGCTTGTGAGCTGTAAAGCCACGTCAAGGCACCAACCTCTTTACAGGCCATTCATACACCTTTCGTACGCGTGACACATACAAAACATTCACACCGCCAGCCGCGGACCCATCACATTTCAACACTCACACCAGCAAACAGCGCCATTCAAGGGCCCATCACTTTCACACGCCCACATTTCTGACACTGCAACTACACAAAATGATGGACTGTGTGGAGTTTCACTCAACTAACAGTGTGTGTAGTGACCAACAGAAAGTAACTACTCACACACCGCCTGCCGAGCGCCAGTCCACCCACACCACCATCCAAGCACCAGACCATGCACACCGCCAGCCAAACACCACTCAGCGCACACCGACAGCCAAGTACCACTCCACACACACCACCAGCCAAGCATCACTCCACAAACACAACACCAGCCAAGCACCACTCCGTGCACAGACAGCCAAGTACCACTCCACGCACACCATCCAGCCATGCGCCACTCCACACACACCGCCCGCCAAGCGCCACTCCACGCACACCCCCATCCAAGCACCAGACCATGCACACCGCCAGCCAAACACCACTCAGCGCACACCGACAGCCAAGTACCACTCCACACACACCACCAGCCAAGCATCACTCCACACACACCGCAAGCCAAACACCACTCCGTGCACAGACAGCCAAGTACCACTCCACGCACACCACCAGCCAAGCGCCCCTCCACACACACCACCAGCCAAGCGCCACTCCACAAACACAACACCAGCCAAGCACCACTCCGTGCACAGACAGCCAAGTACCACTCCACGCACACCATCCAGCCATGCGCCACTCCACACACACCGCCCGCCAAGCGCCACTCCACGCACACCCCCATCCAAGCACCAGACCATGCACACCGCCAGCCAAACACCACTCAGCGCACACCGACAGCCAAGTACCACTCCACACACACCACCAGCCAAGCATCACTCCACACACACCGCAAGCCAAACACCACTCCGTGCACAGACAGCCAAGTACCACTCCACGCACACCACCAGCCAAGCGCCCCTCCACACACACCACCAGCCAAGCGCCACTCCACAAACACAACACCAGCCAAGCACCACTCCACAAACACAACACCAGCCAAGCACCACTCCGTGCACAGACAGCCAGGTACCACTCCACGCACACCACCAGCCAAGCGCCACTCCACACACACGACCAGCCAAGCGCCACTCAACACACACCACCAGCCAAGCGCAACTCCACACACACCACCAGCCAAGCACCACTCCACAAACACCACCAGCCAAAGACAAATCCAAACACAACACCAGGCAAGCGCAAGAGCACGCACACCGCCAACCAAACACCAGACCACGCACACCGCCAGTCAAGCACCAGTCCGTAGACACCGCCAGACAAGCACCAGTCCACAGACACCGGCAGCCAAGCGCCAAACCATGCACACAGTCAGACAATGGACACTACACGCAAACCAACATCATACTTTAGTTTTTTTTTTTTTATAAAAGAGAAACAAAAACAAATTGCAAATTGATACAAATCTACTAACTCGACAACTAAATCTAAAAAGACTACACAAATACAAACTTTGAAATTGAACAATAAGTTTTACAGAATAAAGACCAACCAGTTCACTTTACCACTCATTGATACTCCCTAAAATTATTTTGCATGTGGTATAATCTAAAACAAGCAGGTACACACAGTCCTGTGTTTGAAGGGCAGTCGGGGCAGTACATGCGAACCTCCTTCCGCAAACCTCTTCGCCAACAGACTCTACATCTCCGACTGGGAAAGTCTTTTGAGGTTGTAGGAGGAATTGTATCAGAAAGTGGCGATCTTTCAATCTGGCAACATCCTCCACCACTCCAACTCTAGGAACACTTGCCTGCCCACTAAAACAAGGCTGCCTATTACAGACTCCTGAAACTTTACAAAAGTCATCTTTGACTGGGGACAAGATTTCTGGAACACAACAAAAGCATTAAAGCATGCCAAATGGAAAAGATGGATAGCCAACTTCTTGTACCAAATGTAAGCCTTACAAAGAGCAGCATACGGTTCCAACCTCTGATCTACTCTGTCAACACCACCCATGTACTTATTGTAGTGCAGTATGCACACAGGTTTGCGCACTTCTGCAACCTGACCCCAAACAGTCACCGGTTCAGTGCTTTCATCATGTATTGTAGTCAACATGTAGACATCTCTCCTGTCTGAAAACTTCACAGCTACAAGATCCTCACAACGCAATGCACTGCACTGTCCCCGAGCAAGCTTTCGACAAACAAGTTCTTTTGGGAAACCTTTACGGTTTGAGCGGATTGTGCCACAAGCAACAGTGTCCACTTTGGCCAATTCCCTGAACAACCGCACACCAGTGTAGAAGTTATCGACATACAAATGATGGCCTTTGTTAAACAATCCACGACCAAGTTCCCACACAATTTTCTCAGCCACTCTAAAAGTCGACGGACAACCAGGGGAGTTAATCCTGGATTCCTTACCAGTGTACACCCTGAAATTAGAGACATATCCAGTCTCACTGTCACATAGCATATACAGTTTGATTCCATAGCGTGCCCTCTTACTAGGAATGTATTGCCAAAATACCAAGCGGCCCTTGAACAACAGCAAAGACTCATCCACTGCAATTTCTTTCCCAGGATAAAAGATCTCAGAAAATCGATCAACCAAATGATCAATGACAGGCCGAATCTTGAAAAGACGGTCACAATCAGGGGGATCTCGTGGCAAAGCAAGACTATTGTCAACAAAATGCATCATCCGCAGCAGAAGCAAATACCTATCACGACTCATGACTGCCAGAAATATAGCTGTTGCCATCAAGGGACTAGTAGACCAATATGAAGCCACTGATGGTTTCCTAAGCAAGCCCATTAAAAAAGTTAAACCCAAAAACTTTTTCATCTCCTCCAAATTTGTGGGAGTCCACCGGGTAGCTCTAGCGTGGGGCTTAAGGCTGGCACTGTTCACCCTCAAAAAAATTTCAGCATACAAATTAGTCTGCTCTACAATCTCTGCCAAAAATACATCATCCATAAACAACTTGAAAAAATCAATAGGCAAAAAGTTTTCAGTGTTCACCCTACACCCTGGAACACCAGTAAATTCAGGCAATGCTGGCTGCACCATGCCTGGTGCAACCCAGAGGTCAGAACTTTCATCGTCAAGTCTTGCAGCCGCAGGCTGCCGCCCAGCTGCCTCTTGTCTCACTACACCAACTGGAAGTCTAGCAGCCCCAGGCTGCAGGCCAGATGTCTCTTGCCGCACTATTGGCACAGCAATGTCCTCCGCAACCACAGGCACAGCAATGTCCTCTCCAACCACAAGCACAGCAATGTCCTCCACAACCACAGGCACATCATCCACACCAAAAGTAGCTTCATCAGCACTCAAAGTGTCTTCATCATCAGATGAAGCCATGTGTAGAGAAAACTCACTACCTGAATCTTCACCTCCCACCTCTGGCTCAGAATCAGAGTCAGACTCTGGACCATGGTCAGAGGAAGAATCAAAAAGCATTCCAACAACTTGCTGAGCAGTAATCCGGCGGCTAGCCATTATCCTTACAAATAAAGGAGTTTGCACAAACAACTCAACAACCCCAACACTGCGCAAAGTAAGATAAAAAATGTAAGACTTTTTCACAAAAAACTATATTTAGAAAAAATATACAATTCACTTACAAGACACAACTACACTCACCAGCACCTACTCTGCAAAGACACAGCAAATAGGCAACGATATCCCACTAGAAAGAAGAAAAAAAA
The DNA here is from genome assembly GCF_964261635.1 of Lissotriton helveticus. Taxonomy (NCBI): domain Eukaryota; kingdom Metazoa; phylum Chordata; class Amphibia; order Caudata; family Salamandridae; genus Lissotriton; species Lissotriton helveticus. Next base: position 708,544,385 of record NC_136061.1, read on the forward strand.
ACTTACATCTACAGAAGGACACATCAAAAACAAATGCAAAACATGTTTTACAATCACAACAAACAGAAACCAAACATACTCGTATTACTACACACTTTGCAAAATAAACAATTACATTACAATTGAACAAAAAAAAGGTCTCTTACCAAACACATGCAACTACAGAAACAGCAGAACAACAGAACCACCAGTAATGGAACCGCACACTGCAACAATCTAAAGAGAAAAAAAAAAACAATACACATTAGAAGAAACAAAAACAACACACATTTCAACAGGCTATGTCACAGGGTATGTCACAAATGGGGTGTCTGTCCCCAAGGGGGGAAGATTATAAATCATTATAAACGTGGGCCCCCTGGAAGCAACCCTACGGAGGGCAGAGAGGCCAAATAAAGACACGGCAGAACATACTGAAAACAAATGGGCCCAAGGAAGCAACCCTTGGCCAAGGGGTCGCTCCCTATAAAAAACAAAAACCTGGAGTATAGTGGGATTTTCTATCCCCCCCTCCCCCGGGACTAGAAACTGTAAAAAAAACAGCCACTCCGCCCCCAGGGGGGGGGGGGGCAGAATAGTCTACAATATCTATATTGCCCCCTGGAAGCGACCCTTGCCCAAGGGGTCGCTTCCTTTATAAATATATTAAAATCCCTGGTGTCTAGTGGGCTTTTCTACCCCCCTGGGTCCAGATGTGGCCCAAAAAATGGCTGATCTTCCCCCAGGGGGGGCAGACAAGTCTAAAAAGAATTATGGGCCACTAGGAAGCGACCCTTCCCCAAGGGGTCGCTTCCTTTACAATTATAAACAAATCCCTGGTGTCTAGTGGGCTTTTCTGCCCCCCCTGGGTTCAGATCACGCGCTAACATGGGCGATCTGCCCCCAGGGGGGGCAGAAAAGTCTACACTACATATTTATGGCCCTGGAAGCGACCCTTGCCCAAGGGGTCGCTTCCTTTACTAATGAAAACACAATTCCTGGTGTCTAGTGGGCTTTCCTGCCCCCCCTGGGTCCAGATTCCCGAATAAAACGGTCAATCTGCCCCCAAAAGTCTAAACAAATAATAAATGCCCCAGGAAGCGACCCTTTCCCAAGGGGTTGCTTCCTTTTATAAAAAAAAATAATCCCTGGTGTATACTGGGCTTTTCTGCCCCCCCTGGGTCGAGATCGCTCGCTAAAACGAGCGATCTCGACCCAGGGGGGGCAGAAAAGTCTGACCTGCAATATTATGGCCCTAGGAAGCGACCCTCGCCCAAGGGGTCGCTTTCTTTTCAACAAAAAAACATCCCTGGTGTCTAGTGGGGCATTACTGGTGCAGGATCGCGACGCTGTGCGCGATCCTGAACCAGGAATGCCCTGCATTGGGACATCAGGGGAGAGGAAACAGTGTTTCCTCCCCCCTGATGCCTCAAGGCACCGAGTAATGGCCCCCCACCCCACCGGAGAGCAGGAAACAGACCTACCTGCTCAACGCGCTGGAAGCAAATGGCTTCCAGCGCGTCTGGCACTTCCTGATGATGTTGGCGTGCGTGGCAGCGCGCTGACGTCACCAGGAAGTGCGGGGGGCGGGGGGAGCAGCGCGAAATCTTCCGCTGCCACCCCCACTACTGCCACCACGATCGGAGCCCCAGGGGGGGAGCGACAGCGCTCCCCCCGAGGGCTGTACTGATGATGGAGCGGTTCCATCATCAGCACAGCCCAACCGATCGAAGGGGTTAAATAAGGAAGCTACAATGACGTCTTGTATCGTTATCAAGGTTCGGACGAGCCGAAACGCGTGGATCGCGTCCTTGGCAGATTAAATACTTCTAAACTACAACCTGAGTGCTGATTCCTTCCTTGTAAGAGTGAGAGGAGATTGAAAACATATATATAAAATTCACTGAAAAAAACACAGGTTTCAGGGACATTATAGTTAGAAATTAGCATATAAAAAACCTTAGATATTCACAGAAAAAAAACACAGGTTTCAGGGACGTTATAGTTAGTCTGGCTTTTCACTTGTAAAAAACTAGAGATATTCAGCCGTTATAGTTAGCTGAGCTAACTATAACTCATGCCCCCGCAATGCACTGCGGATGACGTCACATATTACATCACTCATGACATGGTCAGTGACATCACTAATGACATCACTGATGATTTCACAAATGACATCGTTAATGACATCTTCCAGTAACACTGATGGTTTCTAAAAAGTTTAAGAATGTGATATATATATGATGATTCAGTCAGTGTGTGATTGACTGAATAAGAGAGTGATTATACATTTCTGGGTGAAAGTATGGGTGAGTGACTAATCTGTGTGAATGTATGTGTCAGTCTGTCAGTTGGTGTGTAAGTGGCTGCATGGGTTGTTGAATAGGTACATTAGTGTCTATATGTATTATCGATTGGTTGTCTGAGTACCTGTATGGGTGCCTGAGTGTCTGTGTGTTGTGTGACTACCTGCATGGATGTTTGAGTGGGTGATTCACTGGGTGTATGGGTTCATGAGTGTGTCTGCGAGGGGCCGTATTGGTGAGTGAGTGTGCATATGGCTGTGTTGGCGAGTGAATGGATGTCTCAGTGGTAAATGTGTGAGTAACTGCATATGTGAATGGCAGTAAATGTGAGTGTTGGAGTATATAAGTGACTGTGAGAGTAAGTGATTGTGAAAGTGGATGTGTGGATGAGTGTGTGCTTGTGTCAGTGATGGTATAAGAGAGTAAGTGTGTGTTAGTATCTGTATGAATAAGTGAGGTGGTGTGTGTATAAATGTATAGGTGAGTAAATAGCATTGTGATTGACATTTTGGGTGACAAACTAGGTGTGTGAATAACTCTATGGGTGAGTTGCGGAGTGTGAGTCTCTGTATGGGTGCATACATGCCTATAATAGTAGCTCCATTGATGAGTGACTGCATGCATGAGTGACAGTATGGGTGAGTGAGTGGATGTGTGTGTAGACCTTGGAATCAGTGAGAGGTATGCACAAACTGGTATTGGTGTGTATATGGTTTTGAGAATGGTTGTCTGTATTTTAGAGTGGGGGTATGAAAGGTTATGTTAGGGTGTGAGTAGGTGCATCAGAGATTAAGAGGAAGATGTCATCAGTGATGTCATTTAAGATGTCATCAGTGATGCCATCAGTGATGTCACTGACCATTTCATGAGTGATGTAATATGTGCCATCATCAGAAGTCCATTGCAGGGGCGTTAGTTATAGTTAGCTCAGATAACTATAACAGCTGAATTTCTCTGGTTTTGTACGAGTAAAATGTCAGACTAACTATAATGTCCCTGAAACCTGTTTTTTTTTTCAGTGAACATTGAAGGTTTTTTAAAAGCTAATTTCTAACTAGAATGTCCGTGAAACCTGTTTTTTTTTCAGTGAATGTTATATATATGTATACATATGTACATATACATATGTATATAGATACATACAGATATATATGACATGACCTTTGTGTTTCTGTGCTGGGATTGAATTTCACGGGCTGCTCCTTCCCTGTTTACTAACTTGCCCTGCAGAGTTTTAGGATCCCAGCAAAACGGATACTGCTGCTGTTTCAAATGGAATTGGGGACCATGATTCGCTCGCTGTTCATGCAGCATTATAGATTACCAAAGTACTCACGGCATGAAGGTGAGAAAGGTAGGTAGGAGGAGAAGTGTCTATTCTTTACAATTCTGTACCACTGATGTTTGTTTCAAGCATGGATTTGCGAGTGGCAGCCGCTTAGTAGAGCGAGCATGGCATCGGAGAGATTACATGCATAAAAGATTTATTTTTAAGAAACATACGTGACAATTGACTTTTGGACATTTTGTACTTGGATAAAATGTCATTAAAGCCTGAGTTTTGATGCTATTACACAGAATATTATTTTGTACAGTCTTGCTTCAATTTGACTTTCATTACAAGTGCATTCTGTGACATGTAGGAACACTTGAAGTCACGATGTGATTGTAAAAAATGAACATTTGCCTTACTGTCTGGCTCATATGTGATCAAGGCTGTTGGTACAGCCAAAACATGTCAGGAAATGCTATTTTGGCAGTTTGGCTCGAAAGAGTCCTGTGAGCCTTCCCCAAGAGTGCAAAATAAAAAATTGAGGCCCTTGATTGGCCAATAGCCCAATTTTTCCTTTGACCCTTCACGCTCTCACAGGAGCAAGAGGGTCCTGTAAGATTCGTGACAGTGAGCGCTCGGATTACCTGGCTGTTGGAATGTTAGAAATGAAACGTATGCCATCAGTGTTTACTGTTGAATATTTGAGGTGTTGTGGAAACAAAGCAAAAAAGCTATATAAGGGTGCAGCAGAAAGGCATGTTGTCCCCCTCTATTTAGAGAGGAGGTGTCTAAGGGCTAACTACTGTGAAGAAAATAAATGTATATTGTTTTCAACTTATTTTTATGATCTCTTGGAACTCTTACAGCATCGTGAACAGTAAACAGGAGTAGATGAGTTCTCAATACACTCTATTAATAGGAATGCATATTGTAGTCCTTGTATTTGAGAGGAAGTGTGTCCAAGATAAGTACTGTGATGAGTAGATATTATTTTTTATGGCATTAATTCGATCTCGGGAGCATCTCGTGAAATTTGCGGGGAAATTACTGGGCCTGCCACAAGGTGTTTTTTGATCCTGCAAGAGTTTTGTGAGATGGTAATGGGAAGAAATAGAAAAGAAGGGCCAAGGCCCAACCAATAGTTACCATTCTTATTACATGGTTGGAGAAGTGATGTGATGAGCTTGGGTGCAGAACCAGAGATAACTTATTTTATTCCTGGTGCTTTGGAGGAGAAGGAAGTCTCATTAAGTTGTGCTCAGCAGAAGTTAATTATCTGGAGTTGAAAGAGACTGGTGTGGTAATTTGCATTTTAGAAAGAACTCCAGTGAGTGTACTAATGTTGGTACACTTATTCCTACAGTATGTTTACAGAGTGAAAAGTCATTTGGAGAGGTGTAGATATGTTAATATAGGTTTTGAGAGGTACAGATTAGAATGCAGAGAGATGTGAGCAAGGTTTACAGTTTGTGTTAAAAATGAAATGTACAAACTATGGGGCAGATTTGCGTCACTTTTTCCCATGTTAAAAATGACGCACCGGCGGCCCAAGGCCTTCATAAATCTGCCCCTATGTGTACATGTAGGTAAAGGAATCAATGTTTCTCAAATTATAAACACAAACAATGCAGTAATATAAGCTGTACTGTTGTTATAAACCTCATTGTAGATATACTTTAGCCCTATGAAATGTTTGAGTAATGATATTGCTATTTTTGGAGTAAAATCCTGCGGTGAGTTAGCAAAGGTGCCTCAAGAGGAATGTGTTACTTTATAAACTTTTATGAAAATAAGATTTGATGTCATGTTATAATTTATTTGAGAAAAAAAGTGCACTCGGTGAGGGTGTGTATAATATTTTTAAGAGAAAGGAATAACAAGTTACTGGTGCATTAGAAATAAATATGTGATTGTGGGTAGAAATGTTTACAAAATATACTGAGGTATCAGCTTTATCAATTCTTGACCTGTATGTAACTTTTATCTTTTTGGTTATTTTATCTTTTTCAGGAGGAAAATGAAAACCTGTTCCTGATTAAATAATTATCTGATTACACAAGCAGCAAAGAAGAACCTTGTTAAGAGAAGCAGAACACATCTGCCTTTCAAAAATAACTACATCTTTAGGCACAGTGTATTTCCTTTCTGTACAGATCAAGCCGTAACACACTGGCATTGCCGCCACGGAAAGGCTTGCCAATATGCCCATTGTAATATGGCTGGCGGTGTCTAACAGACACCGCCACCATATTAACCGCATCGCTGCGGCAGCTTTTCCTGCTGTGTGAGGCGGTTTTTAAAAACCCACGGTTCATGACGAGCTCAGCTCGTCATGAGTGCACGGCAGGTAACGCTCATGACGAGCTGAGCTCGTCATCAGCCTGGAAGGGGTTAAACAGGCAGGTGGTGTTTTTCACCGCCGCGGTCCCCCCGCCATCCTAATATGGCGGGGGGGTATTGGGCAATGGATGTCGGGCGGATTGCCTCCGCCAGGCCGGCGGTGGCTACTGCCAGCCTGGTGGAGGCAATCCGCCCGACATCATAATGGGCCCCTTAGTATCTTTTTTTTCCACCTGCAGATACAGAATGGCAGCAAGAAATCAAGCAAACTATATCAAATCAAGCAGGGGAATCAGACCACTGAGTTACAGTGGCTACCTTTATTGTAAGGAGAGTTTAACTGAGTCCAGCAGTCATTGGAGGTTTGTGCAGTATTATGCATCCCATTGCACAGGCAGAGCGGTTACTCTGGTTGACACTGTTGAAAAAACAACCGAGCATAACCACTCTGCTTCTGCAATGGAGATTGAAGTTCGACAAAATATTGAACAAATGAAAGCCCTTGCATCCAACTCCAATGAACCTTGTGGCTCAGTTTTGAGGGAGGTTTCCCAAAACATACCAATGCATGTAGCTAGTTCTCTGCCTACTATTTATAATCTATGTTGTATTATACAGAGACAAAAACAGGCAAGTAACATCAAGGTGTAACACCTCAAAACTACTCAGATATCAACATCCCTCAAGAATTGACAGTAGCCTTTGCTAATGAATCTTTCCTTTTGCATGACAACAAAAACCCTCAAAAATGAATACATTTTAAGCACCCCTCACAACGTTGCTAAACTGGATAATAATGATATTTGGATGATGGATGGGACCTTTAACACCACCCCCATCCCTTCAGCCAAATATATACTGTTCATGCCAACATTAATAACATCACTGTATCTCTAGTGTACAGTTTACTGCCTGATAAGCAAGCTTCAACCTACACTGAATTTTTGGCAGTGATAAAAACTAAAACTCCAAATAAAAGCCCTTGAAAAGTGGTTATTGATTTTGAATTATCTATGATTAATATCGCTACTAAATGATACACAGAAACCCAAATTCAAGGATGTTTTTTTCCACTTTTCACAGGCATATTGGTAAAAATACAAAAAACATCCTTAGTTGAAGACTACATATCAGATAGTGAACTACAATATCGATTGAAGAAACTAACAACCTTATGCTTCGTGCCACCCAACAGTATAGATGAATACTACACATCAATTACTGAATCTGACTACTTTACACAAAACAATTAGAAATTGCGCCCCTTACTTAATTATATGGAAGACATATGGATTTGCCATCTAAGTAGGTTCGGTCGCAGGAGGAAGCCAAGGTTCCGTATTGACTGGTGGAACTGTTACACGACCTGCTTAGAGGGTGGCGCAAAGACTAATAATGCCATTGAGGAATGGCACAACTCCTTCAACAAATCCATCGTAAAGACTCACCCAAACTTCTATAATTTTTTGGAAACCTTGAAGAAGGAGCAAAGTTACCAAGGAATTAGAATAGCGCTATCTTTACCAGGTAGTCTGAATCCACATATCTCCCAAAAAAGTAAAGAAATGTCAGAATGACTATTGACACAAATGCAACAGTATACATTGTCAGTGGCTTCAGACTACCTGGAAAATATTGCATGTACATCACATTTCTAATACAAGCAAACCCTTTCTTCTAACTCATTTGCCTGTTTTTTTACAATGAAATCGGCATTTAAAAAAAAAATGTAAACATTATTAGGAATGTTGGAAATCCTGCCTGTAGATGTCTTCTTTCATTAACTTTTGGGGATGTTTGAAATCATCCTATCACCAAAAGTCTTCTTTATTCCAATAATCCAAAGGGTTTAAACATAAATCCATGAATTTCCAAATTTCCTGATAACAAAATTGAAACTCAGAGTGGCGTAAACACCAGTACCAACCATGTATTAGTTGGTAAAACAAGCTGTGTTCTAAGTAAAAAATGCAAAGCCAAAAAAAAACACATAAAAACCAGCATAAGTTTAAAAAAAAGGCTAAATGAATCCATAATTCCGATACACGTTCCAGACTGAAAACTATTTTGTGCATCCCCCTTGTTCTCCTAGTTTCAAAACACAGAATTCCTTTAAAAAAATCTGTTCATAAAAAAAACTTCTTCGACCTTTTGAAAGGCCTGCATCTGATCCCACTAATCCTTTTCCGTTTTTTAAACACATGACGTGTATCGTGAAAAAACTAGGCCTGGGCGGTAAATTTGGGTAATTTTGTGTTCTGCAGAGAACGCAGAATTGCCCAAAATTCCGCTCTTCATGGCTTAGCGGAATTTTCTGCTTGTTCGCGCTTTCAAAATGCCTGTTTGCGAGATATTTCGCCTCGAGCACGCAAACAGCGTTCAAGAACATGAAAAAAGCATCTATGCAAATTCCGCCCACCCCTAGAAAAAACTCCATACAGTACTAAAAAATACATTGCAAAATATCAGAAAAAATTTGATTTAAAATATTAAAAGTTCTTATCTGACCGCAGATCTCCCTTGCATTAGACCTTGACCGCAACGCACCACCGACTGGACAAACAGATTCTCAACTGCGTACATCAAGGCTAAAAGTAAATAGTAAAAAAAGGAAAATTATTACCATTGAATATAATGGGAAAATGTGGGAAAAATATGTTTTTAATGTGTTAAAATTCAAAGGGGTCCATTAGGATGGCAGTCGGAAAACCACCTACACTGCCATGGTAGCAGAAATCAATCGTCCGCTGGTACCGCGGAAAAACCAGTGGCCCGATTAGGGTCAACCGCTAGAAATTACTCCAGGCTGCACATATTACAATGAGCAACAGTACCAACATAGCCACCCTGTAGCTGTGCATAACTACCCTGTCCCAGAAACATTAGCAGCCGGCACACAGCCAACAACAGGCAGCAGTCACAAAGCTATCCTAGGCCTTTTCAACAACCTTTCTCACCTTCATGCCGTGAGTACTTTGGTAATCTATAATGCTGCATGAACAGCGAGCGAATCATGGTCCCCAATTCCATTTGAAACAGCAGCAGTATCCGTTTTGCTGGGATCCTAAAACTCTGCAGGGCAAGTTAGTAAACAGGGAAGGAGCAGCCCGTGAAATTCAATCCCAGCACAGAAACACAAAGGTCATGTCATATATATCTGTATGTATCTATATACATATGTATATGTACATATGTATACATGTATATAACATTCACTGAAAAAAAACACAGGTTTCACGGACATTCTAGTTAGAAATTAGCTTTTAAAAAACCTTAGATGTTCACTGAAAAAAAACACAGGTTTCAGGGACATTATAGTTAGTCTGACATTTTACTCGTACAAAACCAGAGAAATTCAGCTGTTATAGTTATCTGAGCTAACTATAACTAACGCCCCTGCAATGGACTTCTGATGATGGCACATATTACATCACTCATGAAATGGTCAGTGACATCACTGATGGCATCACTGATGACATCTTAAATGACATCACTGATGACATCTTCCTCTTAATCTCTGATGCACCTACTCACACCCTAACATAACCTTTCATACCCCCACTCTAAAATACAGACTACCATTCTCAAAACCATATACACACCAATACCAGTTTGTGCATACCTCTCACTGATTCCAAGGTCTACACACACATCCACTCACTCACCCATACTGTCACTCATGCATGCAGTCACTCATCAATGGAGCTACTATTATAGGCATGTATGCACCCATACAGAGACTCACACTCCGCAACTCACCCATAGAGTTATTCACACACCTAGTTTGTCACCCAAAATGTCAATCACAATGCTATTTACTCACCTATACATTTATACACACACCACCTCACTTATTCATACAGATACTAACACACACTTACTCTCTTATACCATCACTGACACAAGCACACACTCATCCACACATCCACTTTCACAATCACTTACTCTCACAGTCACTTATATACTCCAACACTCACATTTACTGCCATTCACATATGCAGTTACTCACACATTTACCACTGAGACATCCATTCACTCGCCAACACAGCCATATGCACACTCACTCACCAATATGGCCCCTCGCAGACACACTCATGAACCCATACACCCAGTGAATCACCCACTCAAACATCCATGCAGGTAGTCACACAACACACAGACACTCAGGCACCCATACAGGTACTCAGACAACCAATCGATAATACATATAGACACTAATGTACCTATTTAACAAATTTATATACCAAATCACAAAAAAACTTAGGGGGCTATTTGGATGGTGGGCGGGCTTTACTCGCCCGCCACCCTATCGGGAAATGGGACCGCCCGCCTCAAGGGCGGGGGTCCCGAAATGTGCATTAGGATTTGCCCGCCACAGTGGCGGTCCCAATCCTCATTTTAATATTGTGGCGGGCGGTGCTCACTGCACCGCCCGCCACAATCTGAAAAGCAAATGCACGCATTTGCATACACGAAGCGGCAGGCACCCCGCGGTGCCTGCTGCTTGGTGTATGGAAATGCGGGGGGTACCACAGGTACCCCCCCTTTGCACCAAACACCTCGGCAATCACCAGGGAGGCCCGCAGGGGGCCCCCAAACCAAAGACCGCGTGCCTTTCCGTGGTGGCATTGCCGCCACGGAAAGGCTTGCCAATATGCCCATTGTAATATGGCTGGCGGTGTCTAACAGACACCGCCACCATATTAACCGCATCGCTGCGGCGGCTTTTCCTGCTGTGTGCGGCGGTTTTTAAAAACCCACGGTTCATGACGAGCTCAGCTCGTCATGAGTGCACGGCAGGTAACGCTCATGACGAGCTGAGCTCGTCATCAGCCTGGAAGGGGTTAAACAATTTCCGCCCCGGCCGCAAGGCGATCGGGGCGGAAAACAGGCAGGTGGTGTTTTTCACCGCCGCGGTCCCCCCGCCATCCTAATATGGCGGGGGGGTATTGGGCAATGGATGTCGGGCGGATTGCCACGGCCAGGCCGGCGGTGGCTACTGCCAGCCTGGTGGAGGCAATCCGCCCGACATCATAATGGGCCCCTTAGTATCTTTTTTTTCCACCTGCAGATACAGAATGGCAGCAAGAAATCAAGCAAACTTTATCAAATCAAGCAGGGGAATCAGACCACTGAGTTACAGTGGCTACCTTTATTGTAAGGAGAGTTTAACTGAGTCCAGCAGTCATTGGAGGTTTGTGCAGTATTATGCATCCCATTGCACAGGCAGAGCGGTTACTCTGGTTGACACTGTTGAAAAAACAACCGAGCATAACCACTCTGCTTCTGCAATGGAGATTGAAGTTCGACAAAATATTGAACAAATGAAAGCCCTTGCATCCAACTCCAATGAACCTTGTGGCTCAGTTTTGAGGGAGGTTTCCCAAAACATACCAATGCATGTAGCTAGTTCTCTGCCTACTATTTATAATCTATGTTGTATTATACAGAGACAAAAACAGGCAAGTAACATCAAGGTGTAACACCTCAAAACTACTCAGATATCAACATCCCTCAAGAATTGACAGTAGCCTTTGTTAATGAATCTTTCCTTTTGCATGACAACAAAAACCCTCTAAAATGAATACATTTTAAGCACCCCTCACAACGTTGCTAAACTGGATAATAATGATATTTGGATGATGGATGGGACCTTTAACACCACCCCCATCCCTTCAGCCAAATATATACTGTTCATGCCAACATTAATAACACCACTGTATCTCTAGTGTACAGTTTACTGCCTGATAAGCAAGCTTCAACCTACACTGAATTTTTGGCAGTGATAAAAACTAAAACTCCAAATAAAAGCCCTTGAAAAGTGGTTATTGATTTTGAATTATCTATGATTAATATCGCTACTAAATGATACACAGAAACCCAAATTCAAGGATGGTTTTTTCCACTTTTCACAGGCATATTGGTAAAAATACAAAAAACATCCTTAGTTGAAGACTACATATCAGATAGTGAACTACAATATCGATTGAAGAAACTAACAACCTTATGCTTCGTGCCACCCAACAGCATAGATGAATACTACACATCAATTACTGAATCTGACTACTTTACACAAAACAATTAGAAATTGCGCCCCTTACTTAATTATATGGAAGACATATGGATTTGCCATCTAAGCAGGTTCGGTCGCAGGAGGAAGCCAAGGTTCCGTATTGACTGGTGGAACTGTTACGCGACCTGCTTAGAGGGTGGCGCAAAGACTAATAATGCCATTGAGGAATGGCACAACTCCTTCAACAAATCCATCGTAAAGACTCACCCAAACTTCTATAATTTTTTGGAAACCTTGAAGAAGGAGCAAAGTTACCAAGGAATTAGAATAGCGGTATCTTTACCAGGTAGTCTGAATCCACATATCTCCCAAAAAAGTAAAGAAATGTCAGAACGACTATTGACACAAATGCAACAGTATACATTGTCAGTGGCTTCAGACTACCTGGAAAATATTGCATGTACATTACATTTCTAATACAAGCAAACCCTTTCTTCTAACTCATTTGCCTGTTTTTTTACAATGAAATCGGCATTTTAAAAAAAAATGTAAACATTATTAGGAATGTTGGAAATCCTGCCTGTAGATGTCTTCTTTCATTAACTTTTGGGGATGTTTGAAATCATCCTATCACCAAAAGTCTTCTTTATTCCAATAATCCAAAGGGTTTAAACATAAATCCATGAATTTCCAAATTTCCTGATAACAAAATTGAAACTCAGAGTGGCGTAAACACCAGTACCAACCATGTATTAGTTGGTAAAACAAGCTGTGTTCTAAGTAAAAAATGCAAAGCCAAAAAAAAACACATAAAAACCAGCATAAGTTTAAAAAAAAGGCTAAATGAATCCATAATTCCGATACACGTTCCAGACTGAAAAACTATTTTGTGCATCCCCCTTGTTCTCCTAGTTTCAAAACACAGAATTCCTTTAAAAAAATCTGTTCATAAAAAAAACTTCTTCGACCTTTTGAAAGGCCTGCATCTGATCCCACTAATCCTTTTCCGTTTTTTAAACACATGACGTGTATCGTGAAAAAACTAGACCTGGGCGGTAAATTTGGGTAATTTTGTGTTCTGCAGAGAACGCAGAATTGCCCAAAATTCCGCTCTTCATGGCTTAGCGGAATTTTCTGCTTGTTCGCGCTTTCAAAATGCCTGTTTGCGAGATATTTCGCCTCGAGCACCCAAACAGCGTTCAAGAACATGAAAAAAGCATCTATGCAAATTCCGCCCACCCCTAGAAAAAACTCCATACAGTACTAAAAAATACATTGCAAAATATCAGAAAAAATTAGATTTAAAATATTAAAAGTTCTTATCTGACCGCAGATCTCCCTTGCATTAGACCTTGACCGCAACGCTCCACCGACTGGAGAAACAGATTCTCAACTGCGTACATCAAGGCTAAAAGTAAATAGTAAAAAAAGGAAAATTATTACCATTGAATATAATGGGAAAATGTGGGAAAAATATGTTTTTAATCTGTTAAAATTCAAAGGGGTCCATTAGGATGGCAGTCGGAAAACCACCTTCACTGCCATGGTAGCAGAAATCAATCGTCCGCTGGTACCGCGGAAAAACCAGTGGCCCGATTAGGGTCAACCGCTAGAAATTACTCCAGGCTGCACATATTACAATGAGCAACAGTACCAACATAGCCACCCTGTAGCTGTGCATAACTACCCTGTCCCAGAAACATTAGCAGCCGGCACACAGCCAACAACAGGCAGCAGTCACAAAGCTATCCTAGGCCTTTTCAACAACAACAGCATCAGCAGACAATGGCCCCGTTGTATGATTTTGCTAACCTTCAAGGGAAGTAGCGCTTGATGAGCTGTTGACGCAGGTCGACACCTTCCTCCTCTCCACTATCCTTGTCACTGGACAGGTGTGGGTTTGCAGGCGGGCCCTCGGCTGCTCATCATCTTCTAGGTGAAAATTGCAAAAAACACAGTTGATGGACAGAATGTAGAACAATGTCATACATTCACCCCAGTACAAGGATCTGGGCCTAAATCCATCGTTTTTTTGCACTCCACACCACCCTGGGTTAGACACTGGCTATATGCAAATCAGCTCTGACCCTGTGCCTCATGGGAACAGTCCAGTCCGAACTACCAAGCCATGTCTTTCCCAGACCAGAATCAAGCATCCAAGGACCGGTTTCTGGCTATCAGCCTTCATCAGCCTGGATAGCTTGACTCCAGTGGTGTGGAGAGCCTGGGACTCACGTCTGAGCATACCCAGCCCACTCGGGGTGAAAATTGCAAAAAACACAGTTGATGGACAGAATGTAGAACAATGTCATACATTCACCCCAGTACAAGGATCTGGGCCTAAATCCATCATTTTTTTGCACTCCGCACCACCCTGGGTTAGACACTGGCTATATGCAAATCAGCTCTGACCCTGTTCCTCATGGGAACAGTCCAGTCTGAACTACCAAGCCATGTCTTTCCCAGACCAGAATCAAGCATCTAAGGACCGGTTTCTGGCTATCAGCCTTCATCAGCCTGGATAGCTTGACTCCAGTGGTGTGGAGAGCCTGGGACTCACGTCTGAGCATACCCAGCCCACTCGGGGTGAAAATTGCAAAAAACACAGTTGATGGACAGAATGTAGAACAATGTCATACATTCACCCCAGTACAAGGATCTGGGCCTAAATCCATTGTTTTTTTGCACTCCACACCACCCTGGGTTAGACACTGGCTATATGCAAATCAGTTCTGACCCTGTGCCTCATGGGAACAGTCCAGTCCGAACTACCAAGCCATGTCTTTCCCAGACCAGAATCAAGCATCCAAGGACCGGTTTCTGGCTATCAGCCTTCATCAGCCTGGATAGCTTGACTCCAGTGGTGTGGAGAGCCTGGGACTCACGTCTGAGCATACCCAGCCCACTCGGGGTGATAATTGCAAAAAACACAGTTGATGGACAGAATGTAGAACAATGTCATACATTCACCCCAGTACAAGGATCCGGGCCTAAATACATCGTTTTTTTGCACTCCACACCACCCTGGGTTAGACACTGGCTATATGCAAATCATCTCTGACCCTGTGCCTCATGGGAACAGTCCAGTCCGAACTACCAAGCCATGTCTTTCCCAGACCAGAATCAAGCATCCAAGGACCGGTTTCTGGCTATCAGCCTTCATCAGCCTGGATAGCTTGACTCCAGTGGTGTGGAGAGCCTGGGACTCACGTCTGAGCATACCCAGCCCACTCGGGGTGAAAATTGCAAAAAAAACAGTTGATGGACAGAATGTAGAACAATGTCTTACATTCACCCCAGTACAAGGATCTGGGCCTAAATCCATCGTTTTTTTGCACTCCACACCACTCTGGGTTTGACACTGGCTATATGCAAATCAGCTCTGACCCTGTGCCTCATGGGAACAGTCCAGTCTGAACTACCAAGCCATGTCTTTCCCAGTCCAGAATCAAGCATCCAAGGACCGGTTTCTGGCTATCAGCCTTCATCAGCCTGGATAGCTTGACTCCAGTGGTGTGGAGAGCCTGGGACTCACGTCTGAGCATACCCAGCCCACTCGGGGTGAAAAATGCAAAAAAACACAGTTGATGGACAGAATGTAGAACAATGTCATACATTCACCCCAGTACAAGGATCTGGGCCTAAATCCATCTTCTTTTTTGCACTCCACACCACCCTGGGTTAGACACTGGCTATATGCAAATCAGTTCTGACCCTGTGCCTCATGGGAACAGTCCAGTCCGAACTACCATGCCATGTCTTTCACAGACCAGAATCAAGCATCCAAGGACCAGTTTCTGGCTATCAGCCTTCATCAGCCTGGATAGCTTGACTCCAGTGGTGTGGAGAGCCTGGGACTCACGTCTGAGCATACCCAGCCCACTCGGGGTGAAAATTGCAAAAAACACAGTTGATGGACAGAATGTAGAACAATGTCATACATTCACCCCAGTACAAGGATCTGGGCCTAAATACATAGTTTTTTTGCACTCCACACCACCCTGGGTTAGACACTGGCTATATGCAAATCAGCTCTGACCCTGTGCCTCATGGGAACAGTCCAGTCCGAACTACCAAGCCATGTCTTTCCCAGTCCAGAATCAAGCATCCAAGGACCGGTTTCTGGCTATCAGCCTTCATCAGCCTGGATAGCTTGACTCCAGTGGTGTGCAGAGCCTGGGACTCACGTCTGAGCATACCCAGCCCACTCGGGGTGAAAAATGCAAAAAAACACAGTTGATGGACAGAATGTAGAACAATGTCATACATTCACCCCAGTACAAGGATCTGGGCCTAAATCCATCTTCTTTTTTGCACACCACACCACCCTGGGTTAGACACTGGCTATATGCAAATCAGTTCTGACCCTGTGCCTCATGGGAACAGTCCAGTCCGAACTACCAAGCCATGTCTTTCCCAGACCAGAATCAAGCATCCAAGGACCGGTTTCTGGCTATCAGCCTTCATCAGCCTGGATAGCTTGACTCCAGTGGTGTGGAGAGCCTTGGACTCACGTCTGAGCATACCCAGCCCACTCGGGGGTGAAAATTGCAAAAAACACAGTTGATGGACAAAATGCAGAACAATGTCATACATTCACCCCAGTACAAGGATCTGGGCCTAAATCCATCGTTTTTTTGCACTCCACACCACCCTGGGTTAGACACTGGCTATATGCAAATCAGCTCTGACCCTGTGCCTCATGGGAACAGTCCAGTCCGAACTACCAAGCCATGTCTTTCCCAGACCAGAATCAAGCATCCAAGGACAGGTTTCTGGCTATCAGCCTTCAACAGCCTGGATAGCTTGACTCCAGTGGTGTGGAGAGCCTGGGACTCACGTCTGAGCATACCCAGCCCACTCGGGGTGAAAAATGCAAAAAAACACAGTTGATGGACAGAATGTAGAACAATGTCATACATTCACCCCAGTACAAGGATCTGGGCCTAAATCCATCTTCTTTTTTGCACTGCACACCACCCTGGGTTAGACACTGGATATATGCAAATCAGCTCTGACCCTGTGCCTCATGGGAACAGTCCAGTCCGAACTACCAAGCCATGTCTTTCCCAGACCAGAATCAAGCATCCAAGGACCGGTTTCTGGCTATCAGCCTTCATCAGCCTGGATAGCTTGACTCCAGTGGTGTGGAGAGCCTGGGACTCACGTCTGAGCATACCCAGCCCACTCGGGGTGAAAATTGCAAAAAACACAGTTGATGGACAGAATGTAGAACAATGTCATACATTCACCCCAGTACAAGGATCTGGGCCTAAATCCATAATTTTTTTGCACTCCGCACCACCCTGGGTTAGACACTGGCTATATGCAAATCAGCTCTGACCCTGTGCCTCATGGGAACAGTCCAGTCTGAACTACCAAGCCATGTCTTTCCCAGACCAGAATCAAGCATCCAAGGACCGGTTTCTGGCTATCAGCCTTCATCAGCCTGGATAGCTTGACTCCAGTGGTGTGGAGAGCCTGGGACTCACGTCTGAGCATACCCAGCCCACTCGGGGTGAAAATTGCAAAAAACACAGTTGATGGACAGAATGTAGAACAATGTCATACATTCACCCCAGTACAAGGATCTGGGCCTAAATCCATTGTTTTTTTGCACTCCACACCACCCTGGGTTAGACACTGGCTATATGCAAATCAGTTCTGACCCTGTGCCTCATGGGAACAGTCCAGTCCGAACTACCAAGCCATGTCTTTCCCAGACCAGAATCAAGCATCCAAGGACCGGTTTCTGGCTATCAGCCTTCATCAGCCTGGATAGCTTGACTCCAGTGGTGTGGAGAGCCTGGGACTCACGTCTGAGCATACCCAGCCCACTCAGGGTGATAATTGCAAAAAACACAGTTGATGGACAGAATGTAGAACAATGTCATACATTCACCCCAGTACAAGGATCCGGGCCTAAATACATCGTTTTTTTGCACTCCACACCACCCTGGGTTAGACACTGGCTATATGCAAATCATCTCTGACCCTGTGCCTCATGGGAACAGTCCAGTCCGAACTACCAAGCCATGTCTTTCCCAGACCAGAATCAAGCATCCAAGGACCGGTTTCTGGCTATCAGCCTTCATCAGCCTGGATAGCTTGACTCCAGTGGTGTGGAGAGCCTGGGACTCACGTCTGAGCATACCCAGCCCACTCGGGGTGAAAATTGCAAAAAAAACAGTTGATGGACAGAATGTAGAACAATGTCATACATTCACCCCAGTACAAGGATCTGGGCCTAAATCCATCGTTTTTTTGCACTCCACACCACTCTGGGTTTGACACTGGCTATATGCAAATCAGCTCTGACCCTGTGCCTCATGGGAACAGTCCAGTCCGAACTACCAAGCCATGTCTTTCCCAGTCCAGAATCAAGCATCCAAGGACCGGTTTCTGGCTATCAGCCTTCATCAGCCTGGATAGCTTGACTCCAGTGGTGTGGAGAGCCTGGGACTCACGTCTGAGCATACCCAGCCCACTCGGGGTGAAAAATGCAAAAAAACACAGTTGATGGACAGAATGTAGAACAATGTCATACATTCACCCCAGTACAAGGATCTGGGCCTAAATCCATCTTCTTTTTTGCACTCCACACCACCCTGGGTTAGACACTGGCTATATGCAAATCATCTCTGACCCTGTGCCTCATGGGAACAGTCCAGTCCGAACTACCAAGCCATGTCTTTCCCAGACCAGAATCAAGCATCCAAGGACCGGTTTCTGGCTATCAGCCTTCATCAGCCTGGATAGCTTGACTCCAGTGGTGTGGAGAGCCTGGGACTCACGTCTGAGCATACCCAGCCCACTCGGGGTGAAAATTGCAAAAAAAACAGTTGATGGACAGAATGTAGAACAATGTCTTACATTCACCCCAGTACAAGGATCTGGGCCTAAATCCATCGTTTTTTTGCACTCCACACCACTCTGGGTTTGACACTGGCTATATGCAAATCAGCTCTGACCCTGTGCCTCATGGGAACAGTCCAGTCCGAACTACCAAGCCATGTCTTTCCCAGTCCAGAATCAAGCATCCAAGGACCGGTTTCTGGCTATCAGCCTTCATCAGCCTGGATAGCTTGACTCCAGTGGTGTGGAGAGCCTGGGACTCACGTCTGAGCATACCCAGCCCACTCGGGGTGAAAAATGCAAAAAAACACAGTTGATGGACAGAATGTAGAACAATGTCATACATTCACCCCAGTACAAGGATCTGGGCCTAAATCCATCTTCTTTTTTGCACTCCACACCACCCTGGGTTAGACACTGGCTATATGCAAATCAGTTCTGACCCTGTGCCTCATGGGAACAGTCCAGTCCGAACTACCATGCCATTTCTTTCACAGACCAGAATCAAGCATCCAAGGACCGGTTTCTGGCTATCAGCCTTCATCAGCCTGGATAGCTTGACTCCAGTGGTGTGGAGAGCCTGGGACTCACGTCTGAGCATACCCAGCCCACTCGGGGTGAAAATTGCAAAAAACACAGTTGATGGACAGAATGTAGAACAATGTCATACATTCACCCCAGTACAAGGATCTGGGCCTAAATACATAGTTTTTTTGCACTCCACACCACCCTGGGTTAGACACTGGCTATATGCAAATCAGCTCTGACCCTGTGCCTCATGGGAACAGTCCAGTCCGAACTACCAAGCCATGTCTTTCCCAGTCCAGAATCAAGCATCCAAGGACCGGTTTCTGGCTATCAGCCTTCATCAGCCTGGATAGCTTGACTCCAGTGGTGTGGAGAGCCTGGGACTCACGTCTGAGCATACCCAGCCCACTTGGGGTGAAAAATGCAAAAAAACACAGTTGATGGACAGAATGTAGAACAATGTCATACATTCACCCCAGTACAAGGATCTGGGCCTAAATCCATCTTCTTTTTTGCACTCCACACCACCCTGGGTTAGACACTGGCTATATGCAAATCAGTTCTGACCCTGTGCCTCATGGGAACAGTCCAGTCCGAACTACCAAGCCATGTCTTTACCAGACCAGAATCAAGCATCCAAGGACCGGTTTCTGGCTATCAGCCTTCATCAGCCTGGATAGCTTGACTCCAGTGGTGTGGAGAGCCTTGGACTCACGTCTGAGCATACCCAGCCCACTCGGGGGTGAAAATTGCAAAAAACACAGTTGATGGACAAAATGCAGAACAATGTCATACATTCACCCCAGTACAAGGATCTGGGCCTAAATCCATCGTTTTTTTGCACTCCACACCACCCTGGGTTAGACACTGGCTATATGCAAATCAGCTCTGACCCTGTGCCTCATGGGAACAGTCCAGTCCGAACTACCAAGCCATGTCTTTCCCAGACCAGAATCAAGCATCCAAGGACAGGTTTCTGGCTATCAGCCTTCAACAGCCTGGATAGCTTGACTCCAGTGGTGTGGAGAGCCTGGGACTCACGTCTGAGCATACCCAGCCCACTCGGGGTGATAATTGCAAAAAACACAGTTGATGGACAGAATGTAGAACAATGTCATACATTCACCCCAGTACAAGGATCCGGGCCTAAATACATCGTTTTTTTGCACTCCACACCACCCTGGGTTAGACACTGGCTATATGCAAATCATCTCTGACCCTGTGCCTCATGGGAACAGTCCAGTCCGAACTACCAAGCCATGTCTTTCCCAGACCAGAATCAAGCATCCAAGGACCGGTTTCTGGCTATCAGCCTTCATCAGCCTGGATAGCTTGACTCCAGTGGTGTGGAGAGCCTGGGACTCACGTCTGAGCATACCCAGCCCACTCGGGGTGAAAATTGCAAAAAAAACAGTTGATGGACAGAATGTAGAACAATGTCTTACATTCACCCCAGTACAAGGATCTGGGCCTAAATCCATCGTTTTTTTGCACTCCACACCACTCTGGGTTTGACACTGGCTATATGCAAATCAGCTCTGACCCTGTGCCTCATGGGAACAGTCCAGTCTGAACTACCAAGCCATGTCTTTCCCAGTCCAGAATCAAGCATCCAAGGACCGGTTTCTGGCTATCAGCCTTCATCAGCCTGGATAGCTTGACTCCAGTGGTGTGGAGAGCCTGGGACTCACGTCTGAGCATACCCAGCCCACTCGGGGTGAAAAATGCAAAAAAACACAGTTGATGGACAGAATGTAGAACAATGTCATACATTCACCCCAGTACAAGGATCTGGGCCTAAATCCATCTTCTTTTTTGCACTCCACACCACCCTGGGTTAGACACTGGCTATATGCAAATCAGTTCTGACCCTGTGCCTCATGGGAACAGTCCAGTCCGAACTACCATGCCATGTCTTTCACAGACCAGAATCAAGCATCCAAGGACCGGTTTCTGGCTATCAGCCTTCATCAGCCTGGATAGCTTGACTCCAGTGGTGTGGAGAGCCTGGGACTCACGTCTGAGCATACCCAGCCCACTCGGGGTGAAAATTGCAAAAAACACAGTTGATGGACAGAATGTAGAACAATGTCATACATTCACCCCAGTACAAGGATCTGGGCCTAAATACATAGTTTTTTTGCACTCCACACCACCCTGGGTTAGACACTGGCTATATGCAAATCAGCTCTGACCCTGTGCCTCATGGGAACAGTCCAGTCCGAACTACCAAGCCATGTCTTTCCCAGTCCAGAATCAAGCATCCAAGGACCGGTTTCTGGCTATCAGCCTTCATCAGCCTGGATAGCTTGACTCCAGTGGTGTGGAGAGCCTGGGACTCACGTCTGAGCATACCCAGCCCACTTGGGGTGAAAAATGCAAAAAAACACAGTTGATGGACAGAATGTAGAACAATGTCATACATTCACCCCAGTACAAGGATCTGGGCCTAAATCCATCTTCTTTTTTGCACTCCACACCACCCTGGGTTAGACACTGGCTATATGCAAATCAGTTCTGACCCTGTGCCTCATGGGAACAGTCCAGTCCGAACTACCAAGCCATGTCTTTACCAGACCAGAATCAAGCATCCAAGGACCGGTTTCTGGCTATCAGCCTTCATCAGCCTGGATAGCTTGACTCCAGTGGTGTGGAGAGCCTTGGACTCACGTCTGAGCATACCCAGCCCACTCGGGGGTGAAAATTGCAAAAAACACAGTTGATGGACAAAATGCAGAACAATGTCATACATTCACCCCAGTACAAGGATCTGGGCCTAAATCCATCGTTTTTTTGCACTCCACACCACCCTGGGTTAGACACTGGCTATATGCAAATCAGCTCTGACCCTGTGCCTCATGGGAACAGTCCAGTCCGAACTACCAAGCCATGTCTTTCCCAGACCAGAATCAAGCATCCAAGGACAGGTTTCTGGCTATCAGCCTTCAACAGCCTGGATAGCTTGACTCCAGTGGTGTGGAGAGCCTGGGACTCACGTCTGAGCATACCCAGCCCACTCGGGGTGATAATTGCAAAAAACACAGTTGATGGACAGAATGTAGAACAATGTCATACATTCACCCCAGTACAAGGATCCGGGCCTAAATACATCGTTTTTTTGCACTCCACACCACCCTGGGTTAGACACTGGCTATATGCAAATCATCTCTGACCCTGTGCCTCATGGGAACAGTCCAGTCCGAACTACCAAGCCATGTCTTTCCCAGACCAGAATCAAGCATCCAAGGACCGGTTTCTGGCTATCAGCCTTCATCAGCCTGGATAGCTTGACTCCAGTGGTGTGGAGAGCCTGGGACTCACGTCTGAGCATACCCAGCCCACTCGGGGTGAAAATTGCAAAAAAAACAGTTGATGGACAGAATGTAGAACAATGTCTTACATTCACCCCAGTACAAGGATCTGGGCCTAAATCCATCGTTTTTTTGCACTCCACACCACTCTGGGTTTGACACTGGCTATATGCAAATCAGCTCTGACCCTGTGCCTCATGGGAACAGTCCAGTCTGAACTACCAAGCCATGTCTTTCCCAGTCCAGAATCAAGCATCCAAGGACCGGTTTCTGGCTATCAGCCTTCATCAGCCTGGATAGCTTGACTCCAGTGGTGTGGAGAGCCTGGGACTCACGTCTGAGCATACCCAGCCCACTCGGGGTGAAAAATGCAAAAAAACACAGTTGATGGACAGAATGTAGAACAATGTCATACATTCACCCCAGTACAAGGATCTGGGCCTAAATCCATCTTCTTTTTTGCACTCCACACCACCCTGGGTTAGACACTGGCTATATGCAAATCAGTTCTGACCCTGTGCCTCATGGGAACAGTCCAGTCCGAACTACCATGCCATGTCTTTCACAGACCAGAATCAAGCATCCAAGGACCGGTTTCTGGCTATCAGCCTTCATCAGCCTGGATAGCTTGACTCCAGTGGTGTGGAGAGCCTGGGACTCACGTCTGAGCATACCCAGCCCACTCGGGGTGAAAATTGCAAAAAACACAGTTGATGGACAGAATGTAGAACAATGTCATACATTCACCCCAGTACAAGGATCTGGGCCTAAATACATAGTTTTTTTGCACTCCACACCACCCTGGGTTAGACACTGGCTATATGCAAATCAGCTCTGACCCTGTGCCTCATGGGAACAGTCCAGTCCGAACTACCAAGCCATGTCTTTCCCAGTCCAGAATCAAGCATCCAAGGACCGGTTTCTGGCTATCAGCCTTCATCAGCCTGGATAGCTTGACTCCAGTGGTGTGGAGAGCCTGGGACTCACGTCTGAGCATACCCAGCCCACTCGGGGTGAAAAATGCAAAAAAACACAGTTGATGGACAGAATGTAGAACAATGTCATACATTCACCCCAGTACAAGGATCTGGGCCTAAATCCATCTTCTTTTTTGCACTCCACACCACCCTGGGTTAGACACTGGCTATATGCAAATCAGTTCTGACCCTGTGCCTCATGGGAACAGTCCAGTCCGAACTACCAAGCCATGTCTTTCCCAGACCAGAATCAAGCATCCAAGGACCGGTTTCTGGCTATCAGCCTTCATCAGCCTGGATAGCTTGACTCCAGTGGTGTGGAGAGCCTTGGACTCACGTCTGAGCATACCCAGCCCACTCGGGGGTGAAAATTGCAAAAAACACAGTTGATGGACAAAATGCAGAACAATGTCATACATTCACCCCAGTACAAGGATCTGGGCCTAAATCCATCGTTTTTTTGCACTCCACACCACCCTGGGTTAGACACTGGCTATATGCAAATCAGCTCTGACCCTGTGCCTCATGGGAACAGTCCAGTCCGAACTACCAAGCCATGTCTTTCCCAGACCAGAATCAAGCATCCAAGGACAGGTTTCTGGCTATCAGCCTTCAACAGCCTGGATAGCTTGACTCCAGTGGTGTGGAGAGCCTGGGACTCACGTCTGAGCATACCCAGCCCACTCGGGGTGAAAAATGCAAAAAAACACAGTTGATGGACAGAATGTAGAACAATGTCATACATTCACCCCAGTACAAGGATCTGGGCCTAAATCCATCTTCTTTTTTGCACTGCACACCACCCTGGGTTAGACACTGGATATATGCAAATCAGCTCTGACCCTGTGCCTCATGGGAACAGTCCAGTCCGAACTACCAAGCCATGTCTTTCCCAGACCAGAATCAAGCATCCAAGGACCGGTTTCTGGCTATCAGCCTTCATCAGCCTGGATAGCTTGACTCCAGTGGTGTGGAGAGCCTGGGACTCACGTCTGAGCATACCCAGCCCACTCGGGGTGAAAATTGCAAAAAACACAGTTGATGGACAGAATGTAGAACAATGTCATACATTCACCCCAGTACAAGGATCTGGGCCTAAATCCATAATTTTTTTGCACTCCGCACCACCCTGGGTTAGACACTGGCTATATGCAAATCAGCTCTGACCCTGTGCCTCATGGGAACAGTCCAGTCTGAACTACCAAGCCATGTCTTTCCCAGACCAGAATCAAGCATCCAAGGACCGGTTTCTGGCTATCAGCCTTCATCAGCCTGGATAGCTTGACTCCAGTGGTGTGGAGAGCCTGGGACTCACGTCTGAGCATACCCAGCCCACTCGGGGTGAAAATTGCAAAAAACACAGTTGATGGACAGAATGTAGAACAATGTCATACATTCACCCCAGTACAAGGATCTGGGCCTAAATCCATTGTTTTTTTGCACTCCACACCACCCTGGGTTAGACACTGGCTATTTGCAAATCAGTTCTGACCCTGTGCCTCATGGGAACAGTCCAGTCCGAACTACCAAGCCATGTCTTTCCCAGACCAGAATCAAGCATCCAAGGACCGGTTTCTGGCTATCAGCCTTCATCAGCCTGGATAGCTTGACTCCAGTGGTGTGGAGAGCCTGGGACTCACGTCTGAGCATACCCAGCCCACTCAGGGTGATAATTGCAAAAAACACAGTTGATGGACAGAATGTATAACAATGTCATACATTCACCCCAGTACAAGGATCCGGGCCTAAATACATCGTTTTTTTGCACTCCACACCACCCTGGGTTAGACACTGGCTATATGCAAATCATCTCTGACCCTGTGCCTCATGGGAACAGTCCAGTCCGAACTACCAAGCCATGTCTTTCCCAGACCAGAATCAAGCATCCAAGGACCGGTTTCTGGCTATCAGCCTTCATCAGCCTGGATAGCTTGACTCCAGTGGTGTGGAGAGCCTGGGACTCACGTCTGAGCATACCCAGCCCACTCGGGGTGAAAATTGCAAAAAAAACAGTTGATGGACAGAATGTAGAACAATGTCATACATTCACCCCAGTACAAGGATCTGGGCCTAAATCCATCGTTTTTTTGCACTCCACACCACTCTGGGTTTGACACTGGCTATATGCAAATCAGCTCTGACCCTGTGCCTCATGGGAACAGTCCAGTCCGAACTACCAAGCCATGTCTTTCCCAGTCCAGAATCAAGCATCCAAGGACCGGTTTCTGGCTATCAGCCTTCATCAGCCTGGATAGCTTGACTCCAGTGGTGTGGAGAGCCTGGGACTCACGTCTGAGCATACCCAGCCCACTCGGGGTGAAAAATGCAAAAAAACACAGTTGATGGACAGAATGTAGAACAATGTCATACATTCACCCCAGTACAAGGATCTGGGCCTAAATCCATCTTCTTTTTTGCACTCCACACCACCCTGGGTTAGACACTGGCTATATGCAAATCATCTCTGACCCTGTGCCTCATGGGAACAGTCCAGTCCGAACTACCAAGCCATGTCTTTCCCAGACCAGAATCAAGCATCCAAGGACCGGTTTCTGGCTATCAGCCTTCATCAGCCTGGATAGCTTGACTCCAGTGGTGTGGAGAGCCTGGGACTCACGTCTGAGCATACCCAGCCCACTCGGGGTGAAAATTGCAAAAAAAACAGTTGATGGACAGAATGTAGAACAATGTCTTACATTCACCCCAGTACAAGGATCTGGGCCTAAATCCATCGTTTTTTTGCACTCCACACCACTCTGGGTTTGACACTGGCTATATGCAAATCAGCTCTGACCCTGTGCCTCATGGGAACAGTCCAGTCCGAACTACCAAGCCATGTCTTTCCCAGTCCAGAATCAAGCATCCAAGGACCGGTTTCTGGCTATCAGCCTTCATCAGCCTGGATAGCTTGACTCCAGTGGTGTGGAGAGCCTGGGACTCACGTCTGAGCATACCCAGCCCACTCGGGGTGAAAAATGCAAAAAAACACAGTTGATGGACAGAATGTAGAACAATGTCATACATTCACCCCAGTACAAGGATCTGGGCCTAAATCCATCTTCTTTTTTGCACTCCACACCACCCTGGGTTAGACACTGGCTATATGCAAATCAGTTCTGACCCTGTGCCTCATGGGAACAGTCCAGTCCGAACTACCATGCCATGTCTTTCACAGACCAGAATCAAGCATCCAAGGACCGGTTTCTGGCTATCAGCCTTCATCAGCCTGGATAGCTTGACTCCAGTGGTGTGGAGAGCCTGGGACTCACGTCTGAGCATACCCAGCCCACTCGGGGTGAAAATTGCAAAAAACACAGTTGATGGACAGAATGTAGAACAATGTCATACATTCACCCCAGTACAAGGATCTGGGCCTAAATACATAGTTTTTTTGCACTCCACACCACCCTGGGTTAGACACTGGCTATATGCAAATCAGCTCTGACCCTGTGCCTCATGGGAACAGTCCAGTCCGAACTACCAAGCCATGTCTTTCCCAGTCCAGAATCAAGCATCCAAGGACCGGTTTCTGGCTATCAGCCTTCATCAGCCTGGATAGCTTGACTCCAGTGGTGTGGAGAGCCTGGGACTCACGTCTGAGCATACCCAGCCCACTCGGGGTGAAAAATGCAAAAAAACACAGTTGATGGACAGAATGTAGAACAATGTCATACATTCACCCCAGTACAAGGATCTGGGCCTAAATCCATCTTCTTTTTTGCACTCCACACCACCCTGGGTTAGACACTGGCTATATGCAAATCAGTTCTGACCCTGTGCCTCATGGGAACAGTCCAGTCCGAACTACCAAGCCATGTCTTTCCCAGACCAGAATCAAGCATCCAAGGACCGGTTTCTGGCTATCAGCCTTCATCAGCCTGGATAGCTTGACTCCAGTGGTGTGGAGAGCCTTGGACTCACGTCTGAGCATACCCAGCCCACTCGGGGGTGAAAATTGCAAAAAACACAGTTGATGGACAAAATGCAGAACAATGTCATACATTCACCCCAGTACAAGGATCTGGGCCTAAATCCATCGTTTTTTTGCACTCCACACCACCCTGGGTTAGACACTGGCTATATGCAAATCAGCTCTGACCCTGTGCCTCATGGGAACAGTCCAGTCCGAACTACCAAGCCATGTCTTTCCCAGACCAGAATCAAGCATCCAAGGACAGGTTTCTGGCTATCAGCCTTCAACAGCCTGGATAGCTTGACTCCAGTGGTGTGGAGAGCCTGGGACTCACGTCTGAGCATACCCAGCCCACTCGGGGTGAAAAATGCAAAAAAACACAGTTGATGGACAGAATGTAGAACAATGTCATACATTCACCCCAGTACAAGGATCTGGGCCTAAATCCATCTTCTTTTTTGCACTGCACACCACCCTGGGTTAGACACTGGATATATGCAAATCAGCTCTGACCCTGTGCCTCATGGGAACAGTCCAGTCCGAACTACCAAGCCATGTCTTTCCCAGACCAGAATCAAGCATCCAAGGACCGGTTTCTGGCTATCAGCCTTCATCAGCCTGGATAGCTTGACTCCAGTGGTGTGGAGAGCCTGGGACTCACGTCTGAGCATACCCAGCCCACTCGGGGTGAAAATTGCAAAAAACACAGTTGATGGACAGAATGTAGAACAATGTCATACATTCACCCCAGTACAAGGATCTGGGCCTAAATCCATAATTTTTTTGCACTCCGCACCACCCTGGGTTAGACACTGGCTATATGCAAATCAGCTCTGACCCTGTGCCTCATGGGAACAGTCCAGTCTGAACTACCAAGCCATGTCTTTCCCAGACCAGAATCAAGCATCCAAGGACCGGTTTCTGGCTATCAGCCTTCATCAGCCTGGATAGCTTGACTCCAGTGGTGTGGAGAGCCTGGGACTCACGTCTGAGCATACCCAGCCCACTCGGGGTGAAAATTGCAAAAAACACAGTTGATGGACAGAATGTAGAACAATGTCATACATTCACCCCAGTACAAGGATCTGGGCCTAAATCCATTGTTTTTTTGCACTCCACACCACCCTGGGTTAGACACTGGCTATATGCAAATCAGTTCTGACCCTGTGCCTCATGGGAACAGTCCAGTCCGAACTACCAAGCCATGTCTTTCCCAGACCAGAATCAAGCATCCAAGGACCGGTTTCTGGCTATCAGCCTTCATCCGCCTGGATAGCTTGACTCCAGTGGTGTGGAGAGCCTGGGACTCACGTCTGAGCATACCCAGCCCACTCAGGGTGATAATTGCAAAAAACACAGTTGATGGACAGAATGTAGAACAATGTCATACATTCACCCCAGTACAAGGATCCAGGCCTAAATACATCGTTTTTTTGCACTCCACACCACCCTGGGTTAGACACTGGCTATATGCAAATCATCTCTGACCCTGTGCCTCATGGGAACAGTCCAGTCCGAACTACCAAGCCATGTCTTTCCCAGACCAGAATCAAGCATCCAAGGACCGGTTTCTGGCTATCAGCCTTCATCAGCCTGGATAGCTTGACTCCAGTGGTGTGGAGAGCCTGGGACTCACGTCTGAGCATACCCAGCCCACTCGGGGTGAAAATTGCAAAAAAAACAGTTGATGGACAGAATGTAGAACAATGTCATACATTCACCCCAGTACAAGGATCTGGGCCTAAATCCATCGTTTTTTTGCACTCCACACCACTCTGGGTTTGACACTGGCTATATGCAAATCAGCTCTGACCCTGTGCCTCATGGGAACAGTCCAGTACGAACTACCAAGCCATGTCTTTCCCAGTCCAGAATCAAGCATCCAAGGACCGGTTTCTGGCTATCAGCCTTCATCAGCCTGGATAGCTTGACTCCAGTGGTGTGGAGAGCCTGGGACTCACGTCTGAGCATACCCAGCCCACTCGGGGTGAAAAATGCAAAAAAACACAGTTGATGGACAGAATGTAGAACAATGTCATACATTCACCCCAGTACAAGGATCTGGGCCTAAATCCATCTTCTTTTTTGCACTCCACACCACCCTGGGTTAGACACTGGCTATATGCAAATCAGTTCTGACCCTGTGCCTCATGGGAACAGTCCAGTCCGAACTACCATGCCATGTCTTTCACAGACCAGAATCAAGCATCCAAGGACCGGTTTCTGGCTATCAGCCTTCATCAGCCTGGATAGCTTGACTCCAGTGGTGTGGAGAGCCTGGGACTCACGTCTGAGCATACCCAGCCCACTCGGGGGTGAAAATTGCAAAAAACACAGTTGATAGACAAAATGTAGAACAATGTCGTACATTCACCCCAGTACAAGGATCAGGGCCTAAATACATCGTTTTTTTGCACTCCACACCACCCTGGGTTAGACACTGGCTATATGCAAATCAGCTCTGACCCTGTGCCTCATGGGAACAGTCCAGTCCGAACTACCAAGCCATGTCTTTCCCAGACCAGAATCAAGCATCCAAGGACCGGTTTCTGGCTATCAGCCTTCATTCAGCCTGGATAGCTTGACTCCAGTGGTGTGGAGAGCCTGGGACTCACGTCTGAGCATACCCAGCTCACTCGGGGTGAAAATTGCAAAAAACACAGATGATGGACAGAATGTAGAACAATGTCATACATTCACCCCAGTACAAGGATCTGGGCCTAAATACATTGTTTTTTTGCACTCCACACCACCCTGGGTTAGACACTGGCTATATGCAAATCAGCTCTGACCCTGTGCCTCATGGGAACAGTCCAGTCCGAACTACCAAGCCATGTCTTTCCCAGTCCAGAATTAAGCATCCAAGGACCAGTTTCTGGCTATCAGCCTTCATCAGCCTGGATAGCTTGACTCCAGTGGTGTGGAGAGCCTGGGACTCACGTCTGAGCATACCCAGCCCACTCGGGGTGAAAAATGCAAAAAAACACAGTTGATGGACAGAATGTAGAACAATGTCATACATTCACCCCAGTACAAGGATCTGGGCCTAAATACATCGTTTTTTTGCACTCCACACCACCCTGGGTTAGACACTGGCTATATGCAAATCAGCTCTGACCCTGTGCCTCATGGGAACAGTCCAGTCCGAACTACCAAGCCATGTCTTTCCCAGACCAGAATCAAGCATCCAAGGACCGGTTTCTGGCTATCAGCCTTCATTCAGCCTGGATAGCTTGACTCCAGTGGTGTGGAGAGCCTGGGACTCACGTCTGAGCATACCCAGCCCACTCGGGGTGAAAATTGCAAAAAACACAGTTGATGGACAGAATGTAGAACAATGTCATACATTCACCCCAGTACAAGGATCTGGGCCTAAATACATAGTTTTTTTGCACTCCACACCACCCTGGGTTAGACACTGGCTATATGCAAATCAGCTCTGACCCTGTGCCTCATGGGAACAGTCCAGTCCGAACTACCAAGCCATGTCTTTCCCAGACCAGAATCAAGCATCCAAGGACCGGTTTCTGGCTATCAGCCTTCATCAGCCTGGATAGCTTGACTCCAGTGGTGTGGAGAGCCTGGGACTCACGTCTGAGCATACCCAGCCCACTTGGGGTGAAAATTGCAAAAAAAACAGTTGATGGACAGAATGTAGAACAATGTCATACATTCACCCCAGTACAAGGATCTGGGCCTAAATGCATCGTTTTTTTTGCACTCCACACCACTCTGGGTTAGACACTGGCTATATGCAAATCAGCTCTGACCCTGTGCCTCATGGGAACAGTCCAGTCCGAACTACCAAGCCATGTCTTTCCCAGTCCAGAATCAAGCATCCAAGGACCGGTTTCTGGCTATCAGCCTTCATCAGCCTGGATAGCTTGACTCCAGTGGTGTGGAGAGCCTGGGACTCACGTCTGAGCATACCCAGCCCACTCGGGGTGAAAAATGCAAAAAAACACAGTTGATGGACAGAATGTAGAACAATGTCATACATTCACCCCAGTACAAGGATCTGGGCCTAAATCCATCTTCTTTTTTGCACTCCACACCACCCTGGGTTAGACACTGGCTATATGCAAATCAGCTCTGACCCTGTGCCTCATGGGAACAGTCCAGTCCGAACTACCAAGCCATGTCTTTCCCAGACCAGAATCAAGCATCCAAGGACCGGTTTCTGGCTATCAGCCTTCATCAGCCTGGATAGCTTGACTCCAGTGGTGTGGAGAGCCTGGGACTCACGTCTGAGCATACCCAGCCCACTCGGGGTGAAAAATGCAAAAAAACACAGTTGATGGACAGAATGTAGAACAATGTCATACATTCACCCCAGTACAAGGATCTGGGCCTAAATCCATCTTCTTTTTTGCACTCCACACCACCCTGGGTTAGACACTGGCTATATGCAAATCAGCTCTGACCCTGTGCCTCATGGGAACAGTCCAGTCCGAACTACCAAGCCATGTCTTTCCCAGACCAGAATCAAGCATCCAAGGACAGGTTTCTGGCTATCAGCCTTCAACAGCCTGGATAGCTTGACTCCAGTGGTGTGGAGAGCCTGGGACTCACGTCTGAGCATACCCAGCCCACTCGGGGTGAAAAATGCAAAAAAACACAGTTGATGGACAGAATGTAGAACAATGTCATACATTCACCCCAGTATAAGGATCTGGGCCTAAATCCATCTTCTTTTTTGCACTGCACACCACCCTGGGTTAGACACTGGATATATGCAAATCAGCTCTGACCCTGTGCCTCATGGGAACAGTCCAGTCCGAACTACCAAGCCATGTCTTTCCCAGACCAGAATCAAGCATCCAAGGACCGGTTTCTGGCTATCAGCCTTCATCAGCCTGGATAGCTTGAATCCAGTGGTGTGGAGAGCCTGGGACTCACGTCTGAGCAGACCCAGCCCACTCGGGGTGAAAATTGCAAAAAACACAGTTGATGGACAGAATGTAGAACAATGTCATACATTCACCCCAGTACAAGGATCTGGGCCTAAATCCATCATTTTTTTGCACTCCGCACCACCCTGGGTTAGACACTGGCTATATGCAAATCAGCTCTGACCCTGTGCCTCATGGGAACAGTCCAGTCTGAACTACCAAGCCATGTCTTTCCCAGACCAGAATCAAGCATCCAAGGACCGGTTTCTGGCTATCAGCCTTCATCAGCCTGGATAGCTTGACTCCAGTGGTGTGGAGAGCCTGGGACTCACGTCTGAGCATACCCAGCCCACTCGGGGTGAAAATTGCAAAAAACACAGTTGATGGACAGAATGTAGAACAATGTCATACATTCACCCCAGTACAAGGATCTGGGCCTAAATCCATTGTTTTTTTGCACTCCACACCACCCTGGGTTAGACACTGGCTATATGCAAATCAGTTCTGACCCTGTGCCTCATGGGAACAGTCCAGTCCGAACTACCAAGCCATGTCTTTCCCAGACCAGAATCAAGCATCCAAGGACCGGTTTCTGGCTATCAGCCTTCATCAGCCTGGATAGCTTGACTCCAGTGGTGTGGAGAGCCTGGGACTCACGTCTGAGCATACCCAGCCCACTCAGGGTGATAATTGCAAAAAACACAGTTGATGGACAGAATGTAGAACAATGTCATACATTCACCCCAGTACAAGGATCCGGGCCTAAATACATCGTTTTTTTGCACTCCACACCACCCTGGGTTAGACACTGGCTATATGCAAATCATCTCTGACCCTGTGCCTCATGGGAACAGTCCAGTCCGAACTACCAAGCCATGTCTTTCCCAGACCAGAATCAAGCATCCAAGGACCGGTTTCTGGCTATCAGCCTTCATCAGCCTGGATAGCTTGACTCCAGTGGTGTGGAGAGCCTGGGACTCACGTCTGAGCATACCCAGCCCACTCGGGGTGAAAATTGCAAAAAAAACAGTTGATGGACAGAATGTAGAACAATGTCATACATTCACCCCAGTACAAGGATCTGGGCCTAAATCCATCGTTTTTTTGCACTCCACACCACTCTGGGTTTGACACTGGCTATATGCAAATCAGCTCTGACCCTGTGCCTCATGGGAACAGTCCAGTCCGAACTACCAAGCCATGTCTTTCCCAGTCCAGAATCAAGCATCCAAGGACCGGTTTCTGGCTATCAGCCTTCATCAGCCTGGATAGCTTGACTCCAGTGGTGTGGAGAGCCTGGGACTCACGTCTGAGCATACCCAGCCCACTCGGGGTGAAAAATGCAAAAAAACACAGTTGATGGACAGAATGTAGAACAATGTCATACATTCACCCCAGTACAAGGATCTGGGCCTAAATCCATCTTCTTTTTTGCACTCCACACCACCCTGGGTTAGACACTGGCTATATGCAAATCAGTTCTGACCCTGTGCCTCATGGGAACAGTCCAGTCCGAACTACCATGCCATGTCTTTCACAGACCAGAATCAAGCATCCAAGGACCGGTTTCTGGCTATCAGCCTTCATCAGCCAGGATAGCTTGACTCCAGTGGTGTGGAGAGCCTGGGACTCACGTCTGAGCATACCCAGCCCACTCGGGGGTGAAAATTGCAAAAAACACAGTTGATAGACAA
Source organism: Lissotriton helveticus (assembly GCF_964261635.1). Classification (NCBI taxonomy): domain Eukaryota; kingdom Metazoa; phylum Chordata; class Amphibia; order Caudata; family Salamandridae; genus Lissotriton; species Lissotriton helveticus. Next base: position 708,578,466 of record NC_136061.1, read on the forward strand.
AATGTAGAACAATGTCGTACATTCACCCCAGTACAAGGATCTGGGCCTAAATACATCGTTTTTTTGCACTCCACACCACCCTGGGTTAGACACTGGCTATATGCAAATCAGCTCTGACCCTGTGCCTCATGGGAACAGTCCAGTCCGAACTACCAAGCCATGTCTTTCCCAGACCAGAATCAAGCATCCAAGGACCGGTTTCTGGCTATCAGCCTTCATTCAGCCTGGATAGCTTGACTCCAGTGGTGTGGAGAGCCTGGGACTCACGTCTGAGCATACCCAGCTCACTCGGGGTGAAAATTGCAAAAAACACAGTTGATGGACAGAATGTAGAACAATGTCATACATTCACCCCAGTACAAGGATCTGGGCCTAAATACATTGTTTTTTTGCACTCCACACCACCCTGGGTTAGACACTGGCTATATGCAAATCAGCTCTGACCCTGTGCCTCATGGGAACAGTCCAGTCCGAACTACCAAGCCATGTCTTTCCCAGTCCAGAATTAAGCATCCAAGGACCAGTTTCTGGCTATCAGCCTTCATCAGCCTGGATAGCTTGACTCCAGTGGTGTGGAGAGCCTGGGACTCACGTCTGAGCATACCCAGCCCACTAGGGGTGAAAAATGCAAAAAAACACAGTTGATGGACAGAATGTAGAACAATGTCATACATTCACCCCAGTACAAGGATCTGGGCCTAAATACATCGTTTTTTTGCACTCCACACCACCCTGGGTTAGACACTGGCTATATGCAAATCAGATCTGACCCTGTGCCTCATGGGAACAGTCCAGTCCGAACTACCAAGCCATGTCTTTCCCAGACCAGAATCAAGCATCCAAGGACCGGTTTCTGGCCATCAGCGTTCATTCAGCCTGGATAGCTTGACTCCAGTGGTGTGGAGAGCCTGGGACTCACGTCTGAGCATACCCAGCCCACTCGGGGTGAAAATTGCAAAAAACACAGTTGATGGACAGAATGTAGAACAATGTCATACATTCACCCCAGTACAAGGATCTGGGCCTAAATACATAGTTTTTTTGCACTCCACACCACCCTGGGTTAGACACTGGCTATATGCAAATCAGCTCTGACCCTGTGCCTCATGGGAACAGTCCAGTCCGAACTACCAAGCCATGTCTTTCCCAGACCAGAATCAAGCATCCAAGGACCGGTTTCTGGCTATCAGCCTTCATCAGCCTGGATAGCTTGACTCCAGTGGTGTGGAGAGCCTGGGACTCACGTCTGAGCATACCCAGCCCACTTGGGGTGAAAATTGCAAAAAAAACAGTTGATGGACAGAATGTAGAACAATGTCATACATTCACCCCAGTACAAGGATCTGGGCCTAAATGCATCGTTTTTTTTGCACTCCACACCACTCTGGGTTAGACACTGGCTATATGCAAATCAGCTCTGACCCTGTGCCTCATGGGAACAGTCCAGTCCGAACTACCAAGCCATGTCTTTCCCAGTCCAGAATCAAGCATCCAAGGACCGGTTTCTGGCTATCAGCCTTCATCAGCCTGGATAGCTTGACTCCAGTGGTGTGGAGAGCCTGGGACTCACGTCTGAGCATACCCAGCCCACTCGGGGTGAAAAATGCAAAAAAACACAGTTGATGGACAGAATGTAGAACAATGTCATACATTCACCCCAGTACAAGGATCTGGGCCTAAATCCATCTTCTTTTTTGCACTCCACACCACCCTGGGTTAGACACTGGCTATATGCAAATCAGTTCTGACCCTGTGCCTCATGGGAACAGTCCAGTCCGAACTACCAAGCCATGTCTTTCCCAGACCAGAATCAAGCATCCAAGGACCGGTTTCTGGCTATCAGCCTTCATCAGCCTGGATAGCTTGACTCCAGTGGTGTGGAGAGCCTGGGACTCACGTCTGAGCATACCCAGCCCACTCGGGGGTGAAAATTGCAAAAAACACAGTTGATGGACAAAATGCAGAACAATGTCATACATTCACCCCAGTACAAGGATCTGGGCCTAAATCCATCGTTTTTTTGCACTCCACACCACCCTGGGTTAGACACTGGCTATATGCAAATCAGCTCTGACCCTGTGCCTCATGGGAACAGTCCAGTCCGAACTACCAAGCCATGTCTTTCCCAGACCAGAATCAAGCATCCAAGGACAGGTTTCTGGCTATCAGCCTTCAACAGCCTGGCTAGCTTGACTCCAGTGGTGTGGAGAGCCTGGGACTCACGTCTGAGCATACCCAGCCCACTCGGGGTGAAAAATGCAAAAAAACACAGTTGATGGACAGAATGTAGAACCTTGTCATACATTCACCCCAGTACAAGGATCTGGGCCTAAATCCATCTTCTTTTTTGCACTGCACACCACCCTGGGTTAGACACTGGATATATGCAAATCAGTTCTGACCCTGTGCCTCATGGGAATATTGCAGTCCGAACTACCAAGCTATGTCTTTCCCAGACCAGAATCAAGCATCCAAGGACCGGTTTCTGGCTATCAGCCTTCATCAGCCTGGATAGCTTGACTCCAGTGGTGTGGAGAGCCTGGGACTCACGTCTGAGCATACCCAGCCCACTCGTGCGTGAAAATTGCAAAAAACACAGTTGATGGACAGAATGTAGAACAATGTCATACATTCACCCCAGTACAAGGATCTGGGCCTAAATCCATCGTTTTTTTGCACTCCACACCACCCTGGGTTAGACACTGGCTATATGCAAATCAGCTCTGACCCTGTGCCTCATGGGAACAGTCTAGTCCGAACTATAAAGCCATGTCTTTCCCAGACCAGAATCAAGCATCCAAGGACCGGTTTCTGGCTATCAGCCTTCATCAGCCTGGATAGCTTGACTCCAGTGGTGTGGAGAGCCTGGAACTCACGTCTGAGCATACCCAGCCCACTCGGGGTGAATAAGAGTCAAGCTATCCAGCCAGAAACCGGTCCTTGGATGCTTGATTCTGGTCTGGGAAAGACAGACCAGAGTCATTGTTCCCGAACTTCAAAACCTCTATCTTATTTGAGTTAAGCTTAAGACAGTTGGAGGACATCCACCCGGATATAGCACTCATACACTTATAGAGTGGCCCGGCGCTGAGCTGGATTCGCGCTTTTATCACTTGGCGCACTCAGGCTGTCAGACTGGGACCTTTCACTGCCCCCACCATACCTTCCACCTGTGGAGTCCCTCAGGGCTCTTCGTTATCACCCCTGCTTTTTAATTTATATTTACGTCCCCTTCTGTACTCCCTTAGGAGGGCCAAAGTGACAATTTTCAACTACGCAGATGATTTGCAGCTCATTTTTCCTTTAAACAACAAGGACTCTGTGGTTGAATTTCAAAATACTATGTCCCACATTTTGAATTGGATGAACTGCAGTCATCTGAAACTTAACCCTGGCAAGACCGAATTGGTCTTGCCAGGACAGAGTGCTCTCAGTTGGACCCCCAGCTTTTGGCCTTCCAGTATGGGAGCCCCTCCATCCAAGTCCTCTTCGGTCAAGAGCCTGGGAATACACATTAGCGAGGACCTTTCTCTCAAAAAACAAGTAGGAGCAGTTGTCTCAGCCAGCTTCTTCCAGCTGAAGAAAATCAAGAAAATCGCCTGCTTCTTTTCCCCAGCTGCCCTCACTCAGATTGTCATCTCCCTGGTTCTGTCCAGATTAGATTTTTCCAACAGCCTTTATCTTGGCATTCAAATTGGAGAGCTAAAACGCCTTCAACTGGTTCAGAATCAGGCAGCCAGACTTCTCCTGAACCTCTCTAAGAGGCAGTCTGTCAGATCCGGCCTGAAACAGTTACACTGGCTGCCTGTGGAGCACTGTGTGGCTTTTAAAACAGGGTGCATTTTATTAAAATCTCTGCATGACTCTGGCCCCCTTTTTATTAGAGACATGTTTAAGAGATACATCCCTTCCCGCAACCTCCGGTCTATCCACAAATCCCTTCTGACTGTCCCACCCTATAAGAGGAAACGTCTTGGAGGCAGCTGCTTTGACCATCTTGCAGCTGGCTTCTGGAACTCTCTTCCCCTCCACCTGAAACTGAATGATAACATCCTCAGTTTTAGACACTCCCTGAAAACCTGGCTCTTCACTCAGGCGCATTGCTGAGCTGCTCCCCCTCTACTGTGACCTACGCATTCGTTCCTTCCTATAGCGCCATGAAGCCCCCGGGCGTACGAGCGCTTATAAATACATATTAACATTAACATTAACATTAACATGGAAGCTATCTCCAGTCTCCTTCTCACCTCCCTTCTTCAACGACAGCACAATTTGTGTGTCGTCGGCTAAGGAGGAAACCAAATGATTTAATCACTCCTGCTAGAGGTGCCACATATATGTTAAAGAGCGTAGGGCTCAGTGAAGAGCCCTGTGGCACCCCACAGGGAAGTGTAAAAGATTTGGATGAATTGTCGTCCAATTCTACGGTTTGAATTCTGTCCGCCAAGAAAGATTTTTAGAAGTTTCCATGCTGAGCCTTCGACCCCTATTTCAGACAATCGGTCCATCAGTAACCTATGATGGACCGTGTCGAAGGCTGCAGACAGGTCCAATAAAATCAAAACACCACTACCTCCTTTATCTACAGCCTCCCTGATTTCTTTGGTAGAGTTCAACAGAGCCAACTCCGTGCTGTGATCAACCCTGAACCCATATTGAGAGGGGTCAAGGGAGTCGTTATGCAGGAGAAACTCGCTGAGTTGGGTATTCATCACCTTCTCCCGAATCTTAGCAGTGAGAGGGAACCGCGAGATAATTGTTGGTATCTTTCGGGTCCAAGTTCTGTTTCTTCAGGAGTGGAAGCATGGAGGCCTGTTTCCACATTTTGGGAAATACACCGGATTTAAGGACCATATTTAGCAAGGGGGTCAAGGCATTTACTATCAGTTCGGGCATTTGTTTAGTGATCCAGGCAGGGCATGGATCATTGGGAGCTCCTGATCGTATTGAAGTTAAAACCTTAACTGTCTCTAATACCTCCACTGGTGAGAAATGATCAAATACCGGCAAAGAATCACCGCTCATCAACTTACTCACATTAGGATCCAAATGAGTCAGTTTATTCACTTTCGAAAAAGACGAGAATACAACCTCAACTTTGCTCTAAAAAATCAGCAATTTCATTACAAAATTAAAGATTGCTGTGGCTTCTAGGCGCAGTTGGAATGGATAATTTTTTAATGGTGTTAAACAGTTCCTTCGAATTTGATTTTGCTAATGTAATCTGTGAAGAAAAGAACTGCCTCTTAGCCTCTAGTAGCATACGTTTGTAACTTGCAATACAGAGTCTATGTCGTTCTTTATCCACAACATCATAATTATCCGCCCGACATCATAGTGGGCCCCTTAGTATCTTTTTTTTCCACCTGCAGATACAGAATGGCAGCAAGAAATCAAGCAAACTATATCAAATCAAGCAGGGGAATCAGACCACTGAGTTACAGTGGCTACCTTTCTTGTAAGGAGAGTTTAACTGAGACCAGCAGTCATTGGAGGTTTGTGCAGTATTATGCATCCCATTGCACAGGCAGAGCGGTTACTCTGGTTGACACTGTTGAAAAAACAACCGAGCATAACCACTCTGCTTCTGCAATGGAGATTGAAGTTCGACAAAATATTGCACAAATGAAAGTCCTTGCATCCAACTCCAATGAACCTTGTGGTTCAGTTTTGAGGGAGGTTTCCCAAAACATACCAATGCATGTAGCTAGTTCTCTGCCTACTATTTATAATCTATGTTGTATTATACAGAGACAAAAACAGGCAAGTAACATCAAGGTGTAACACCTCAAAACTACTCAGATATCCACATCCCTCAAGAATTGACAGTAGCCTTTGCTAATGAATCTTTCCTTTTGCATGACAACAAAAACCCTCTAAAATGAATACATTTTAAGCACCCCTCACAATGTTGCTAAACTGGATAATAATGATATTTGGATGATAGATGGGACCTTTAACACCACCCCCATCCCTTCAGCCAAATATATACTGTTCATGCCAACATTAATAACATCACTGTTCCTCTAGTGTACAGTTTACTGCCTGATAACCAAGCTTCAACCTACACTGAATTTTTGGCAGTGATACAAACTAAAACTCCAAATAAAAGCCCTTGAAAAGTGGTTATTGATTTTGAATTATCTATGATTAATATCGCTACTAAATGATGCACAGAAACCCAAATTCAAGGATGGTTTTTTTCCACTTTTCACAGGCATATTGGTAAAAATACAAAAAACATCCTTAGTTGAAGACTACATATCAGATAGTGAACTACAATATCGATTGAAGAAACTAACAGCCTTATGCTTCGTGCCACCCAACAGTATAGATGAATACTACACATCAATTACTGAATCTGACTACTTTACACAAAACAATTAGAAATTGCGCCCCTTACTTAATTATATTGAAGACATATGGATTTGCCATCTAAGCAGGTTTGGTCGCAGGAGGAAGCCAAGGTTCCATATTGACTGGTGGAACTGTTACGCGACCTGCTTAGAGGGTGGCGCAAAGACTAATAATGCCATTGAGAAATGGCACAACTCCTTCAACAAATCCATCGTAAAAACTCACCCAAACTTCTATAATTTTTGGGAAACCTTGAAGAAGGAGCAAAGTTACCAAGGAATTAGAATAGCGCTATCTTTACCAGGTAGTCTGAATCCACATATCTCCCAAAAAAGTAAAGAAATGTCAGAACGACTATTGACACAGATGCAACAGTATACATTGTCAGTGGCTTCAGACTACCTGGAAAATATTGCATGTATATTACATTTCTAATACAAGCAAACCCTTTCTTCTAACTCATTTGCCTGTTTTTTTTACAATAAAATCGGCATTTTAAAAAAAAATTTAAACATTATTAGGAATGTTGGAAATCCTGCCTGTAGATGTCTTCTTTCATTAACTTTTGGGGATGTTTGAAATCATCCTATCACCAAAAGTCTTCTTAATTCCAATAATCCAAAGGGTTTAAACATATATCCATGAATTTCCAAATTTCCTGATAAAAAAACTGAAACTCAGAGTGGCGTAAACACCAGTACCAACCATGTATTAGTTGGTAAAAAAATCTGTGTTCTAAGTAAAAAATGCAAAGCCAAAAAAAACCACAAAAAAACCAGCATAAGTTTAAAAAAAAAGGCTAAATGAATCCATAATTCCGATACACGTTCCAGACTGAAAAACTATTGTGTGCATCCCCCTTGTTCTCCTAGTTTCAAAACACAGAAATCCTTTAAAAAAATCTGTTCACAAAAAAAACTTCTTCGACCTTTTGAAAGGCCTGCATCTGATCCCACTAATCCTTTTCCGTTTTTTAAACACATGACGTGTATAGTGAAAAAACTAGGCCTGGGCGGTAAATTTGGGTAATTTTGTGTTCTGCAGAGAACGCAGAATTGCCCAAAATTCCGCTCTTCATGGCTTAGCGGAATTTTCTGCTTGTTCGCGCTTTCAAAATGCCTGTTTGCGAGATATTTCGCCCCGAGCACGCAAACAGCGTTCACGAACATGAAAAAAGAATCTACGCAAATTCCGCCCACCCCTAGAAAAAACTCCATACAGTACTAAAAAACACATTGAAAAATATCAGAAAAAATTAGATTTAAAATATTAAAAGTTCATATCTGACCGCAGATCTCCCTTGCATCAGACCTTGACCGCAACGCTCCACCGACTGGAGAAACAGATTCTCAACTGCCTACATCAAGGCTAAAAGTAAATAGTAAAAAAAGGAAAATTATTACCATTGAATATAATAGGAAAATGTGGGAAAAATATGTTTTTAATGTGTTAAAATTCAAAGGGGTAATGTTAATCAAAAGGAGACTAGCTCACGATTTAAGGAAAGTTTTAATAAAAAAGACTCAAGTATGTTTCGTCACGGGATGGGAACACCTGGTGAGTGTGTTCAGAAAGCCCTCACCCACCAACCTAGTTGGTGGCATGCTTCATCATCGGGCCCACCCAGTGACACCTAGCGTGTCCCGGGTGTGCTTCGACGCCTGATTACAGCGGAGCAGGTATGTTGCTGAGTGTGCAGTGAAGGGTGTTATGGTAATGAAATTTAAAACGGCTAGGCGGGGGTCCCAGTACCCGAGGGTAAATTAGACTTTAATACCTCGGCCACCGTCAGCGGTTAAAAATAAGGCTGTTGGACGTTAGAGGCGAGTTACGACCTCCTTCATCCGGTGGGTCAACATGTTTCAGCCAGTGCCTTATGTATATGCTGGCTTTCTTCAGGACCTAAGTTAAAAAGTGAGTGCAGTTAAACTAGTGGAGTGTAGTTCAGACTATGTGTCTACACGCCCTAAGGTGTTTATCTATGTGTGAGAGGGGAATTCCCATCTCAAGAACACACTAGTTTTAGCTAATTTGGACCTCAAGGTTGAGAGGTGGCAGGGGCTTGGCCAGTACTGCTGGGCAGAGCCTGCTCTGGACCTGTAGTGCCTCCTTCGCATACCGGTATGCGAAGGAGGCACATAGTCTGAACTACACTCCACTAGTTTAACTGCACTCAATTTACCCTCGGGTACTGGGACCCCCGCCTAGCCGTTTTAAATTTCATTACCATAACACCCTTCACTGCACACTCAGCAACATACCTGCTCCGCTGTAATCAGGCGTCGAAGCACACCCGGGACACGCTAGGTGTCACTGGGTGGGCCCGATGATGCAGCATGCCACCAACTAGGTTGGTGGGTGAGGGCTTTCTGAACACACTCACCAGGTGTACCCATCCCGTGACGAAACATACTTGAGTCTTTTTTATTAAAACTTTCCTTAAATCGTGAGCTAGTCTCCTTTTGATTAACATTATATATAACCCAGGGGATAAGGACTAGCTTTCTGGTCCTCTCTCTCTCTCTTGATTACACACATTCAAAATTCAAAGAGGTCCATTAGGATGGCAGTCGGAAAACCACCTTCACTGCCATGGTAGCAGAAATCAATCGTCCACTGGTACCGCGGAAAAACCAGTGGCCCGATTAGGGTCAACCGCTAGAAATTACTCCAGGCTGCACATATTACAATGAGCAACAGTACCAACATAGCCACCCTGTAGCTGTGCATAACTACCCTGTCCCAGAAACATTAGCAGCCGGCACAGAGCCAACAACAGGCAGCAGTCACAAAGCTATCCTAGGCCTTTTCAACAACAACAGCATCAGCAGACAATGGCCCCGTTGTATGATTTTGCAAACCTTCAAGGGAAGTAGCGCTTGATGAGCTGTTGACGCAGGTCGACACCTTCCTCCTCTCCACTATCCTCGTCACTGGACAGGTGTGGGTTTGCAGGCGGGCCCTCGGCTGCTCATCATCTTCTAGGAGCAGTGGGATCTCCTTGCTCAAGGCCAGGTTGCGGAGCATGCAACTACAATCTGACACACTTTTTTGGGCGAGTACATTAGTGTACCTCCAGTCTTGTACAGGCAGCAAAATCGTGACTTCAGGAGACCAAAAGTACTCTCCAGCACATGACGTGCCCTCCCATGGGCATCACTGTAGCGGACTTCAGCCGGGGCCCTGGGATTCCGCAGTGGGCTCAGCAACCAAGGCCTTTTGGGATATGCAGAGTCACCTAGGTGTGACATACACATACTGATTAGGAGATATAACTGTGGCAGAGGATAGCATGTCTCACATACAGCATGCTACTTGACTCTGCATATTCACCGACAATCCATGCACACTCAGGAAGCATATTTGCCATCAGCTGTGCACAATGCTGTTACGCAGGATGTACGAGTCATGGGCAGAGCCAGGAAATTTGGCACAGACATAGGAGATGAATATATCAGCCTGGCACACCACTTGCACATTGATGGAATGGAAATGTTTCCTGTTCCTATAGATGTGCTCACGAGCCTTTGGTGGAACCAGGCCAACACGTGTGCAGTCAATCGCACCAACACCATTAGGGATATGCCCAAGGGCATAGAAATCACCCTTCACAGCCGCCAATTCATGCCTCCTGGGGAAATGAATGTGTCGGTCTTTGTAGGTCATCATAGCGGACAGGACATCATGTAGCACCATGCTGAACATAGGTTGCGACATCCCACATGCGATGGACATCGTGTACTGGAATGAACCAGTAGCAAAGAAATTCAGGGCCCCCATCATCTTACACGTGGGTGTCAAAGCAGTTGGATATGTTCTGTGAGGCTGCAGGTGGTGCTCCAACTGAACACACAGGTCTTGTAGGGTGGGTCGATCCAGGCGGAATTTCCGTATGTCATCCTCATCTTCCATGTCCGCCAGCACTATGAAGGGGCGATGCACACTTGGTCGCCTCTGAGGTGAGATGATAGGGGACACATGTCATTGTAATGCACCATGAGATGTGTCCAACATCTTACGTTTTGACTGACACAACAATGACAATGACTGGCATCACAGTTCAGGTTACAGCACAACTTACAAGTAGGGACACCTTCAGCTACACTAGTCGTACACTTGTCCACTTTTCACACAGTGAGTACCTCCAAAATAAAATCTGAATATGTGAATGCCCAAAGGTACATGTTCACATCTTGCGTAACCAGCCCTGAGAGTAGTTCATACAGCATATGTGTGAAATCACAATACTGCTGGCTCCTACCTAGCTGCTGTACCTGCCACACATTCTTGCCTAAGTCGAACAGGGCACACATCAACAACACAATGAGCACAGTATGTGCATTCAGATCTTGTATGCGATAACTGCAAACACAACAATGATGGACAGAATGTGGATCAATGTCACACATTTACCCCAGTCCAAAGATCTGGGCCCAAATCCATCGTTTTTCCACTCCACACCACCCTGGGTTAGACAATGGCGATATGTAAATCAGCGCTGACCCTGTGCCCCATGGGAACAGTCCAGTCCGAACTACAAAAGCCATGTCCTTCCCAGAACGGAAACAAACATCCGAGAACCGGCCCGGTTTCGAGGTAACACCCCTCTTCAGCCCGGCTAGCTTGATTCCAGTGGTGTGGAGTGCCTGGGACTCACGTCTGAGCATCCCCAGTACACTTAGAGCGGTAACTGCAAACACAACAATGATGGACAGAATGTGGATCAATGTCACACATTCACCCCAGTCCAAAGATCTGGGCCCAAATCCATCGTTTTTCCACTCCACACCACCCTGGGTTAGACAATGGCGATATGCAAATCAGCGCTGACCCTGTGCCCCATGGGAACAGTCCAGTCCGAACTACAAAAGCCATGTCCCTCCCAGAACGGAAACAAACATCCGAGGACCGGCCCGGTTTCGAGGTAACACCTCTCTTCAGCCCAGCTAGCTTGATTCCAGTGGTGTGGAGTGCCTGGGACTCACGTCTGAGCATCCCCAGTACACTTAGAGCGGTAACTGCAAACACAACAATGATGGACAGAATGTGGATCAATGTCACACATTCACCCCAGTCCAAAGATCTGGGCCCAAATCCATCGTTTTTCCACTCCACACCACCCTGGGTTAGACAATGGCGATATGCAAATCAGCGCTGACCCTGTGCCCCATGGGAACAGTCCAGTCCGAACTACAAAAGCCATGTCCTTCCCAGAACGGAAACAAACATCCGAGGACCGGCCCGGTTTCGAGCTAACACCTCTCTTCAGTCTCTTTGGACTGGGGTGAATGTGAGACATTGATCCACATTCTGTCCATCATTGTTGTGTTTGCAATTACCGCTCTAAGTGTACTGGGGATGCTCAGACGTGAGTCCCAGGCACTCCACACCACTGGAATCAAGCTAGCCGGGCTGATGAGAGGTGTTACCTCGAAACCGGGCCGGTCCTCGGATGCTTGTTTCCGTTCTGGGAAGGACATGGCGTTTGTAGTTCGGACTGGACTGTTCCCATGGGGCACAGGGTCAGCGCTGATTTGCATATCGCCATTGTCTAACCCAGGGTGGTGTGGAGTGGAAAAACGATGGATTTGGGCCCAGATCTTTGGACTGGGGTGAATGTGTGACATTGATCCACATTCTGTCCATCATTGTTATGTTTGCAATTTCAGATCTTGTATGTCAATGAGCAAAGCAAAATACACTGTGAAATGTGAACATTGTGTAGCCAGACATTCACCACTGTGTTACCTTGCCATATCACACATTGGCATGTGTACATATTGGAGAGTCCATCACAACACTGATCTGTGTACATGCCAAGTGACATTTGAGTGAGTACATGCCAATGTTTGCAGTCATGTACACCAACATGGTGTAGTCAGCAGTGGGCCAAATGTTACATTGGCATTGTATGCACTATCTTGTGCCATGAATCAGGTATCTACTGTGCACTGGTGAGATATGGCCAATGCCATTGACACAACATGATGTATCCATAGGTGCAGTTAACGTGCTCCACCACCCAAACCAAGGTCAATGGCACCAATTTGATTGCAGCCATATCGCGGGGGCGACCGTATGGCCCCTGTGGTGTACTACCACCAATGCCCACCGCAATTGCGGTAGTTATTAACACATTTGGAAATAGGGGGTTGGTGTGCTCTGCCAACACAATCACGGCCATGGGCACCAATATCATAATGTTAATAATATATGCATTTGTAGAGCGCTCGATTACCCATAGGTGTCCTGGTGCTTAGTACTGGCCTACCTGGAAAGCTAGATAGAATACTACTGTGAGAAGAGCCAGGTTTTCAGACCCTTCTGGAAGATGAGGAGACTTGGAGCGGTTTTAAGGGAGAGGGGGAGCTCATTCCATGCCTTGGCGGCACAATGAATAAAACTCCTGCCTCCCCAACGTAATTTTTTTGCCATTGTGACATGCATTTGTTTAGCACTGGATGAACGTAACATTCTACCCGGGGTGTACCACTGATATTTCTGCCTAAGAAACAGGTCCAATTCCATTGATGGCTTTGAATACCATACAGAGAGCCTTGAACCGGACTCTCTGTTTGATAGGAAGCCAGTGTAGCTTCCTAAGCTCTCCTCTAATGGAAACAAATTTAGGTGTGCCAGACAGTAGCCTAGCTGCTGCGTTTTGGACTATGTGCAGCCTATTTAGATGTTGTTTTTGTATATTCAAATATAGGCTGTTACAATAGTCCAAACGCGAAGTTATAAAGGCCATGACAACTGTCCTAAGGTTACTCTCGATTAGGAAGATCTTAATTTTCCTTATGATTCTTAGAATCATAAAGCAGGAAGAGGAAACCAAGCTCACTTGATCCCCCATGGCAAGTTTATTATCCATAAGTACCCCCAGATTTTTGGCTTTCTTGGTGGGTGTGGGGCAGAGGCCCAGATCATCTGGCCACCATTCCGATTTCCCGACCAGTCATTGTACCCGAACTTCAAAACCTCCATCTTATTTGAGTTAAGCTTAAGACAGTTGGAGGACATCCACCCGGATATACAACTCATACACTTATAGAAGCTATCTCCAGTCTCCTTCTCACCTCCCTTCTTCAACGACAGCACAATTTGTGTGTCGTCGGCTTAGGAGGAAACCAAATGATTTAATCACTCCTGCTAGAGGTGCCACATATATGTTAAAGAGCGTAGGGCTCAGTGAGGAGCCCTGTGGCACCCCACAGGGAAGTGTAAAAGATTTGGATGAATTGTCGTCCAATTCTACGGTTTGAATTCTGTCCGCCAAGAAATATTTAAGAAGTTTCCATGCTGAGCCTTCGACCCCTATTTCAGACAATCGGTCCATCAGTAACCTATGATGGACCGTGTCGTAGGCTGCAGACAGGTCCAATAAAATCGAAACACCACTACCTCCTTTATCTACAGCCTCCCTGATTTCTTTGGTAGAGTTCAACAGAGCCAACTCCGTGCTGTGATCAGCACTGAACCCATATTGAGAGGGGTCAAGGGAGTCGTTATGCAGGAGAAACTCGCTGAGTTGGGTATTTATCACCTTCTCCCGAATCCTAGCAGTGAGAGGGAACTGCGAGATAATTGTTATTATCTTTCGGGTCCAAGTTCTGTTTCTTCAGGAGTGGAAGCATGGAGGCCTGTTTCCACATTTTGGGAAATACACTGGATTTAAGGACCATATTTAGCAAGGGGGTCAAGGCATTTACTATCAGTTCGGGCATTTGTTTAGTGATCCAGGCAGGGCATGGATCATTGGGAGCTCCTGATCGTATTGAAGTTAAAACTTTAACTGTCTCTAATACCTCCACTGGTGAGAAATGATCAAATACCGGCAAAGAATCACCGCTCACCAACTTACTCACATTAGGATCCAAATGAGTCAGTTTATTCACTTTCGAAAAAGACGAGAATATAACCTCAACTTTGCTCTCAAAAAATCAGCAATTTCATTACAAAATTAAAGATTGCTGTGCCTTCTAGGCGCAGTTGGAATGGATAATTTTTTAATGGTGTTAAACAGTTCCTTTGAATTAGATTTTGCTAATGTAATCTGTGAAGAAAAGAACTGCCTCTTAGCCTCTAGTATCATACGTTTGTAACTTGCAATACAGAGTCTATGTCGTTCTTTATCCACAACATCATAATTTTCATGCCACGCCCTTTCCAGCAGTTTACACTCCAGATTTTTTCATTCTAAGATCTTCCAAGTACCAGGGGGCTGATGGTGAAGCTCGGTTGGAGATCCACTGTTTCTTGGGGACTAATATATTACAGGATGAGGCTAACCATTGATTGTAAGTGGCAGCCGCTGTATCTACTTCAATGGTGTGTCTGCCCACCGCAATCGCGGTAGTGATTTACACATTTGGAATTGGCGGTTGGTGTGCTCTGCCTACACAATCACCACCATGGGCACCGATATCAAGGGCCAAATCGAGGTGGCGACCACCTGGCCCCTGCGGTGTGTCACCACCAATTCCTAACGCAATCCCAGTAGTGATATACATATTTGGAAATGGCGGTTGGCGAGCGCCACCACCCAAACCACAGTCGTTGGCACCAATTTGATAGCAGCCATATGAAGGTGGCGACGGGCTGGCCCCTGCGGTGTGTCACCACCAATGCCCCAGCCCTTACAGGCAATGGGAACCGCAATTTTTGGAAATCTAACTCAATGTTGAAAATTGTGGTAGGCTTGCTCCACTACTGTTGGCCTGTCACTGGATGAAATTGCAAGTTGCACGATCACAGTAGCAACCGCCTGGCCCCTGCGGTGTGTCACCACCAATGCCCAAGCCCTTACAGCTAATGGGAACCGGTAGCCTAATGCAATTTTGAAAATCGCGGTAGGCGTGCTCCGCCACCGCGGGGCCGGTCATTGGATGCATTTGAAAAAAGTGGACCTGTAACACCAATTGAAGCAGCTTAGAACCACTGAAACTACCCCAGGGGGGCATATAAGTGTGGGAGAGAGCCTCACATTTCCACTGCTTCCAGACACTAATGCCTGACACTCTTCACCGCCAACTGCTCCTGGACCTAGACACTGCTGCCTGACACTCCTCACCACCAACTGCTGCTGCTCCTGTCCCCTGTATCCAGACACTGGTGCCTGACACTCCTCACCACTACCTGCTGCTGCCCCTCTCTCATAGACCCAGTGATGGCGAGGACTGAGAACATCAGGGCCTGTACTTCACCACAGAGGAGCTGGAGGTCCTGGTGGACGAGGTGCTCACACAGTATGGGAGGCAACATGGTGCTCCAGATGTCATGGTAAGCGTCTCATATTGGTAGTAAGAGTGCAGGGAGTGCACACATGAAGTTGATCTGCTGCAGCATGTGCCGGAGAGTGCAGCTTTGTATGATACACTTCCTAGCATGTTGACTTCAGGGGAAAGGGGTTTCTAGCCTATTTTTCACATTTCCCTGGCTGCATATCAGGATGGGAGGGACATGCAGTGTTTTTGCAGCCATACAGTGACACTGCAAGTTTGGTAAACAGCATCAGGACAGAAATTCGCTTTGCTAAGGGCTGTTTGGGTCCATGAGGTTCTTCACAGGCACATCTGTAAAATTACCAAGAGTTTCCATCCAGAGGATACTGATGGAAATGTGTCTGACTTAAAATTGCCAACATGGGTATGTCGGGTAAAACAAGAGGAGCTAGGCCCTTGGGGACAGGAGGGGAGGCTGGACCTTATCTGAGCAGAAACACGAAAAATTGCCTCTCCACCTACTTTTACATCCACATCCACAAATTGTACTGTATTGTTGTAGGATTGTACCAAACAGTAGTTATTGATTAATCTTTTTTGTATAGTGTAAATATGTTATATAGATAAGTGTTTTTGTGTGTCTTTATGTATCATTTTTCGACAATTTCGATAAAACAAAAAATTGGTTTGGTATAAATAAAAGTACCTAGTTGAATTCAACAGTGACCGTCTTCAGCACTCCATAAATGTAGATGTAAAAGTAGGTGGAGAGGCAATTTTTCGTGTTTCAACATGGGTATGTCAGCATTTTGCACAATAGTGAAATGCCACTCGGTGGAAATTCACCTATGACACAGCAGATTGTTGTACTTTTGAACCGACCACCTTCCATTTTTATCACTATGTGTACTGACTCGCATGTGTAGGAACTGTTTGCCCTCTCATATTGTCCCTGCATGTGACATTTCTGATGCCCCACATTGAACCTCAGTGTGAGCCCCCCTGGCCTGCACAGTCAATGCCCAATTTGATAAGGACACATCACTGAATGGACAGAGTGAGACGTATGGATTGTCTGCTACACTATCCATCAAAGAGCTATCTCAGGCCTGTGGATTGCACAAGACAGACCTTGTGAGAATGGTGTGAGGTTGTAAGATCATGTCCCTAAATGTGACCTCCATGACACAGTGAGCCATTCACAGGGCAAGGACATTGAGGGGTGTGCAGTGTTGGACACAGCGAGTCTGCCCCAACACATCAATCCCAATGTAATGTATGTCTTGCTCACACACAAACTGGATAGCAGATGTGGGCCTCCTTCACATTGCTTTCTGTGCTTTCTGTGCTGGCATTCTGCATGTGTATGAGATGGGCAGGGGCTGTTTCCATCCTCATACCTGCTGCATTTTGATATATTTGTCCCATGCTTATGTACTGCGTGTCATGCTGTATTGTCTCTGCTAAACATATCTGTGGAGTAGTGCTGCTCAGCCCTCCACAGGGCTTGGTCGCCCCACTCACTGCTGCCGCTCCTGCCTGCAGATTCCTTCGCTCGCTGCCCGCTGCTCCTGGGAATTTCCCGCTGCTCCTGGGAATTTCCCGCTGCCCGCTGCTTCTTGGAATTTCCCGCCGCTGCCTCCCTGCGGCCCCGCCCCCCTGTGATTCCATTCGCTGCCCCGCGCCCGCCACCCCGCTCCCGCCACCCAGCTGCTCCTCCCTCCCGGCTCCTTACTTATGACGCCCCCAGAGCGACCGCGCAGCGGACGCGCGCAGCGGGAGCGCCGATTGAGCGCCGAAGGTACGCCAAAGGTAAGCCCGTCTGCGCCCGTCCGCGCCTGGCCCGCGCCCACCGCCAGGACCCCTGGCCCTCCCCGCCGAGGCAAGACGACCCGACTGACCTACGACGCCACCACTCTCAACGCACTCAATGCCGGCTGGACCCACGCCTGCTGCCGAGCCACCCCGAGACGCACCCACGGACCCTTCACCTGCTGCACCTGCAAGTTCACCTGCCTCCGAACCTGCCCCGCACCCGCCAAGACAAACACCAGCAGCAACCACCTCAAGTGCATCCTGATCAACTCCCGCTCCGTCCACAGACACGCCGTGGAACTCTGGAACCTCCTCGACGCTACATCACCGGACGTTGCCTTCCTCACGGAAACCTGGATGAACGCCTCCTCTGCACCCGACATCGCCATCGCCATCCCGGACGGGTACAAGATCATCAGGAGGGACTGCATCAACCAGACCGGAGGTGGCATCGCCATCGTCCACAGGAACATCATCCGCATCACGACCGACGCCAACGACTCCTTCGCCGCAGCCGAACATCTCCACTTCCAGATTCACACCGACCCTAAGACGACCCTCAGAGGCACCCTCGTCTACAGACCCCCGGGACCACGCACACAATTCAGCGAAGACATCACAGACTTCATCAGCCCGCACGCCCTTCCCTCCACTCACTACATCCTCCTCGGGGACCTCAACTTCCACCTGGAGAACAACAAGGACCGCAACACCACCACCCTGCTGGAAAACCTCGCCAACCTCGGACTCAAGCAACTGGTCAACACCCCCACCCACTACGCCGGCCACACGCTTGATCCCGTTATCTCTTCCAGCAAGTACATCACCTTCAGCCACGCCACCGGACTCCACTGGACCGACCACAGCTGCGTCCACTTCAGCTTCAAAAGATCCACGACCCACCACCACCCGCAACAGGTACCTCACAGGAATTGGAGCAAGATCACCGCAGACCAGCTCACCACCTCCCTCAGCCAGAGCCCACCCGCCAACACAACGGACCCCAACGAAGCAGCCCGCAACTTCACACAGTGGCTGACCGCCTGCGCCGACGACCTCGCACCACTAAAGAACCCTCCCAGCAGACCCAGAAGCAAGAAGGCATCCTGGTTCACCGACGACCTCAAGGACTCCAAGAAGACCTGCCGCACCCTCGAGAAAGCCTGGCTCCTCGACCGGACCACCGACAACATGACCGCCCTCAAACACGCTATCCGCAAGCACCACCAGCTCATCCGCACCACCAAGAAGAAATCCCTGAAGGAACGACTGAACAACAACGCCCACGACAGCAAAGAGCTCTTCACTATCGTCAAGGAGTTCTCCAACCCCAGCACCGGCACCAACGACATCACTCCGTCACAAGACCTCTGCGACTCCCTCGCCTCGTTCTTCCACCGCATTATCGCCGACATCCACAACAGCTTCGGCGCCCCACCCACGCACCCAACCGTTGAACCAACGCCCCCCACCGCCACCCTTCGCACCTGGACCACGGTGACCACCGAAGACACAGCCCGCACGATGAACACCATCCACTCCGGATCACCGACCGACCCCTGCCCACACCACATCTTCAACAAGGCCGACTCCACCATCGCACCCCAACTCCGGAACACCATCAACGCCTCCTTCAACACCGCCACCTTCCCGGAGAGCTGGAAGCACGCCGAGATCAGCGCCCTCCTGAAGAAACCTACAGCGGACCCCACCGATCTCAAAAACGTCTGCCCCATCTCGCTCCTCCCTTTTCCTGCTAAAGTCATCGAGAAGATCGTCAACAGACAGCTGACCGCCTTCCTCGAGACAAACCGATCCCTCGACCCCTCGCAGTCCGGCTTCAGAGCCAACCACAGCACCGAGACCGCCCTCATCGCAGCCACCGACGACATCCGGACCCTGCTCGACAAGGGGGAAACAGTGGCCCTCATCCTCCTGGACCTCTCCGCTGCGTTCGACACGGTCTGCCACCGCACCCTAGTCCAGCGCCTCAGCAACATCGGTATCCAAGAGAAGGTACTGGAGTGGATCATCTCGTTTCTCGCCGGAAGAACACAAAGAGTCCGCCTCCCCCGTTTCGCTCCGAGGCCACCGAAGTCATCTGCGGCGTCCCGCAAGGATCTTCACTCAGCCCCACCCTCTTCAACATCTACATGAAACCTCTCGCAGCCATCGCACGCCAGCACAACCTCAACATCATCTCTTACGCCGACGACACCCAGCTGATCCTCTCCCTCACCAGAGACCCCGACACCGCCAGAACCTGCCTACACGAAGGGATGAAAGACGTCGCCGAGTGGATGAAGGACAGCCGCCTGAAACTGAACTCGGACAAGACGGAAGTCCTCATCCTGGGATATTCGCCCTCCGCCTGGGATGACTCCTGGTGGCCCCCAGCCCTGGGCACTGCACCCAAGCCAACCGACCACGTACGCAACCTGGGCTTCATCCTGGACCCCTCCCTCTCGATGACCAGACAAGTCAACGCCGTCTCCTCATCGTGCTTCAACACCCTGCGTATGCTTCGCAAGATCTTCCGCTGGATCCGGACCGAGACCAGGAAGACTGTCACCCAGGCACTCGTCACCAGCCGACTGGACTACGGAAACGCCCTCTACGTAGGAACCACAGCCAAGCTACAGAAAAGACTCCAGCGCATCCAGAACGCCTCTGCCCGACTCATCCTGGATGTCCCCCGACGCAGCCACATCTCCAGCCACCTGAGGAACCTGCACTGGCTCCCCGTCGACAAGAGGATCACGTTCCGGCTCCTCACCCACGCACACAAGTCTCTCCACGACCTGGGCCCCAAGTACCTCAACGACCGCCTGACCTTCTACACGCCCACCCGCCAGCTACGATCCACCAGGCCTCGCCCTCGCAGCCGTACCACGCATCCGAAGAGCCACCGCCGGAGGAAGATCCTTCTCTTACCTGGCTGCCAAGACTTGGAACTCCCTCCCCATCCACCTTCGGCTAACCCAGGACCATCTCACCTTCAGGAAACAACTCAAGACCTGGCTGTTCGAGCAGTGGCATACCCCTCCCCCAAGCGCCTTGAGACCCTCCCAGGTGAGTAGTGCGCTATACAAATGGCATGATTGATTGATTGATTGCTGAGTTTGTGCATGCTCCTGTACTGAGAGATAGTGGTACATAACCCAGTATCACTGAAATTTCCGCCTCTTGTCTCCCATGCCTGCAGCTCAAAGTACACCAGCTGAAGGCCATGTGGAGGGACATTGCACAAAAGGTGTGGGTTCTGGGTGTCTTAAACCGACGGCACACACACTGTCACAAGAGGTGGGATGACATCTGCCGGCTGAGCAAAAACGTGGCAGAGATGACGCTGGGGCTGCTCCTTCAGACTGGCAGGTTGGCGCGCAGGAGCATGACACTATTAATGGCCCGCATCTTAGCTGTGACACAGCTTGAGCTGGATGCATGTTTGAAGGGCTATCAGCAGCAAGCTGGGGGTGAATATTCTGGGAAGGATGACTTGGGTTGTGTGTGACTGCATGTACTCCAAGCCTGAGCCAGTGCTCTGTGATGTTGCTAGTGTGATGCAATGGCTTGAAGGTGGCCTCTCTGGTTGGTGCAGCTGTCATGCTTTTTCGCTACATGTTCTTTCCCATGTCATTGATGTAATGGCCCTTGACGTTGCATTTGAGTGTGCTTTCATCAATGTGTGCAGTGCCTGACCTTCAAAATTGTGAGAACTACACATATGACACCAATGTGCAACTGTAGTTGTGCACCAAAGTATGACATGGGTGCCATGAGCTCATTGCCATTGCACACTTTTATTTAGGAGTCTGTATCAGTGTTGTCCCTTATGGTGACTCCATATGTGACTGTGGCTACATGTTGGCAGGTACATCATTTGCAGCCACAGAGACCTCGGTATGCTCAGAGGGATCTGTAAGTCTGGTAACATGGAGGCACAGGCAAGTTATTTGGCTGTGTGGACTTCACATGGGTCAATATGCAAAGTTTGCATGATACCATGCAATATTTGACTTTGGAATAAAGCTTGCACAATGTGACTGCACAGGGTGGTATGCAACATGGGGATATCATCATCTTGTTTTGTGCTTTGCTTGCATGTGATGTTTGTGTGAATGGCATTAAACTGAACCTATGTCTCTGTCTCTTGCAGTATCTACAGAGGGCACAGAAGGACATGGGACGGACACCAGTGGTGAGGCATCAAGCACGACTGCTACACATGAGCACACTGATACTGATGTGACCAGTGCCTTGGAGGGGGACAGGAGTTTACTTGAGGAATCACAGCCAACCTCAACGTCATCTGACGCCAGTGGTGACTCCTCTATGTTGGCCGGCACAGGGAGTGGGAAATCTGCCTCATCTTCCACCACACATCGTCCAGTGCCCGCACTCCGAGCTACTTCCACTAGTGCTGCCCGTGCCTGCGGCCCTAGGAAGGGTAGAGTGTCCTCCCCCAGACACCGCTGCCCCTGCCCTTGTCTCCCCTGCTGCCCTCAGCATTGACGCTGTGGAACATTTGCGCCAGCTGTGTTTGGGTCACTCAACTCTCCTTGATGCCTTCCTACACCATGACAAGAAGTTTGCACAGGTAGTTGTCTTCATGAAGGGCATTCATTCAGACGTGGGTGTGCTACACAGGACTGTCCAGTCTTTGTTCTCCACTGTGACGGCAGCCATTCAACTGTCACAGGCTCAGAGTCCAGCTCTAGTCCCTTTGTCCACCCCCCTGCCAGTGGCTACATCTGACGAGAGTGACCACACACCACAGCCTACAGGCTCAAGATACACCATGCGCAGCACACAACAGCAGCACCCCAAGCGGGCCAGGGTGCAGACACCATCCCCCAAAGAAATTAAAGTCACCACAGAGCGCAAAGGCAAAAGCCCTTCAGGTGACACTCAGGGGCATCAAGCCAAGAAGCAGACCTCAGGCTCACATGCCTCAAAAGCATCTCCATCCAAGGGCACTCCCATCCCAAAAGCGTCTCCCAAAGACAAGCAGAATCTGTGCCTGGTGTGAACCTGGTGCCTGCTAATAGTCCAAAGAAAAAGACCTTTAAGGCAGATTCACCCACAACCTCAACTCCCATCCACACCCCTGTGAAGCTGGGGAAGGAGGGCACTGTAGGGAGTTCATCTGGTCAATATGGGATGGAGGAGAAAAGGCAAGGCCAGGCCAAGCGTACCGCTCAAACCAGCAGATCCCCAGAGGGAGGGCCACCACCTGCACCTGATGCACCTGTGGTGGAGATTGAGTCTGTTGTGCCTGCCCCTCTTACCACTCCTCCCAAGATAGTTCTTGGCTATTGAGTCACCAAGAAGTGGAAAGGCACCCCTGCACATTCTCTCACCCACACTGTGTCTAACAGCAGCATGACTCCACCTCCACGTGCCACCACACCACCCAGACCAAGCAGCCCTCCGGCTCCCACAGCCACTGATGCCTCTACCTAAGCTGGTCCTCTCTCTCCCAGGTCCAGTCCTCCAACTGGCCTCGACACTCAGCCACCTCCCAGTCCGTCTGACAGCCAAGTCTGAGTCAAAGTCCCCCTCACACACCTGTCTCTCCCACAGAGATGCCTGGACTGCCCATTTGTATCTCCGTAGGGGTGTTGATGACCATGGCATTGTACAGTCTCAGCCATTCCTTGTGCAGCTTCTCAAGCACACATGTGCCTACCTGGTACTGTGGATTGACCACTGGCCTAGCTGTTCATCACTGTGGCTGCCCATTCCCTGTGCACCCTCTTATGCACAAATGTGCCCACTTTGTACTGTGGATTGACCACTGGCCTTGCTGTTCTACACTGTTGCTGCCTATTCCATGTGCAGCCTCTAAATGCACACATGTGCCTACTTTGTACTGTGGACTGGCCACTGGCCTTGCTGTTCATCACTGTTGCTGCCCATTCCCTGTGCAGGTTCTCATTCACACATGTACTTTGCTCTACTTTGTACTGGCACCGGCCTTGTTGTTTATCACTTAGGATGCCCATACCCGGTGCAGGTTCTCATGTACCTACTTTGCACTTTGTACTGGCCACTGGCCTTGCTGTTGGTTTCTTACGATGCCCATTCCCTGTGCAGTTTCTCATGCGCACATGTACTTTGTTCTACTTTGTACTGGCCACTGGCCTTGCTGTTTATCACTCAGGATGACCATTCCCTGTGCAGGTGCTCATGTGCCTACTTTGCACTTTGTACTGGCCACTGGCCTTGCTGTTGGTTACTTAGGATGCCCATTCCCTGTGCAGGTTCTCATGCACACATGTACTTTGCTCTACTTTGTACTGGCCACTGGCCTTGCTGTTTATCACTTAGGATGCCCATTCCCTCTGCAGGTTCTTATGTACCTACTTTGCATTTTGTAGTGGTCACTGATCTTGCTGTTGGTTACTTATGATGCCCATTCCCTGTTAAGTTTCTCATGTACACATGTACTTTCGTCAATTTTGTACTGGTCACTGGCCTTGCTGTTTATCACTTAGGATGCCCATTCCCTGTGCAGGTTCTCATGTACCTCCTTTCCACTATGTACTGGCCACTGGCCTTGCTGTTGGTTAGTTAGGATGCCCATTCCCTGTGCAGATTCTCATGCACACATGTACTTTGCTCTACTTTGTACTGGCCAATGACCTTGCTGTTTATCACTTATTTTTTTATTTTTTTATTTATGAAGTTTTATATAGCGCTATCTTGATCCCGAAGGATATCAGAGCGCTTTACAATTTGAGGCAGCCTCCAACCCTTTATAAAAGCATTGTATGCACAGATGCTAGGGCTGTGGGTCTGGATGCAGTGTTACTGTAGCTCAGACAAGGGGACAACGTCACCATAGCATATGTTTCAAGACCATTGATAGGTGTGGAGCAGACATACTCCACCATCGAAAGAGAAGCCTTGGCATGTTGGTGGAGGGTGAACCACTTTAAAAAATATGGGTGGGACAAGGATATTCTGATTCATATGGATCACCATCCTTTGGTTGATGTCTTCACTAATTAAGGGGCTTGCCAGGCTTTGTCCAGAATTTTGCATTGGGTGGTGAAGATGATGGAATTTTCATATATCATGGAGCATTTGCCGGGTAAGAAAAATGTGGTGGCAGACTAACTGTCAAGTTTGCCGGTGAAGGACTCTACTTTTGACAATGACATTGGAAGTGAATATTTGGTTGCAAAAATGTGCATCATTGCAGATGGACACCTATCTCATGAGGAGTGTGTGCAGGCTGTCTTGGATGATGAGATGTTGCAGGGTGTAGTAAGATGCATAACCGTGGAGTGGCTAGCTCTCAATGCAACATAAATACACTCCACATAATACCACGCACACAATGCCACATACTTATATGCCACATAATTACAAACCACATAATGACACTTTACTGAATGCAACATACACTCAACGCAATACCACTCAGTGCCGCATAATTATATGCTACATAATTACACTACACTCAATGCAACATACACTCCAAATACCATTCAGTGCCCCATAATTACACTCTACTGAATGCAACATACACTCCACACAATACCACTCGGTGCCACATAATTATATGCTATACAATTACACTGCACTTAATGCAAAACACACTCCACCCCATGACACAATTACACTAAGCATAATTTCACAGAACACCCCAGTTCCAGGCCACACAATTCAACTCCAACATTTCCAATATACACCACATAATTACACACCAAACATATTTCAACTCCAAAACTCCACAATCCGCAACGTACCTCCAATCCACACCATATAGTGTCACCACCTGAGCACCAAACATCATTCAGCACCACCATTTTGCATCAGCGCACCACCTAAGCATCCCGTCAGTCTGCCCTTGGAATCTGGTATCTGTTGATTCTCTCCTACTGTCTGTCCACTGCTCGTGTTCTAATCAAATTACTGTTTTCAAACAATCACTCCCCATTTTTTTATGTCCTGATCCCCCATAACAAAAAAATTATAACAAACAAGCATGAAAACAGGCAGGAAGAAGTTGCCAGAAGTGCAAGCACAAAAAAGTAGAAGAACATATTTATGTTAAAATCTTTTTTTAATCAGGTTTTTCCGTTGTATATAATGTTGTCTTTGTTTGTATAAAGGTAACAAAAATGCTTAACACTTTTTATTATACGTTTTCAACATAATGCACAGCAGCCACAATGCTCTACAACATAGGAAAAAGTTCTGGCTAAACACATAAGGTCCCAAAGGCGAGACCTATTGGCTATGCCAATGCTTGTTCTATGTGTGCTGCAGAATGCAACCAACATGGAAAGGAGAAATAATGAGGAGAAATGAAGATATTTATCCTCCGTATCCCTCTGTTGGGTAGGCACACCATTGTAATGCAAACCCAGGTTTACAAGTCTTTGTAAATATAGGTTTGCATCTAAAAACATGGGGGAATGCATTTGAAGCACCTATGCTCCACCCATGTAACGCCTACCCGATGCAAATTAACACAAGGCAGCGCTATGCACTGCCTTGACTAACTTTGTGTTTACTAAACCATGCAAAGAGAATTTTGTGTTGGAGCTGCACCACACAAGTGATGCAACCCCGGTGCAAAATCATAGTAACTCTGGGCCTTGATTTGTGGACGATAAGAAAATCTCAAGCAACATTGACTGTATAAGTGATGATCTAATCACAGTTATCTCAGTAATAAATTCCCTAGAAGGTAGTCTAGTCCCAAAACAAGGGGAAATAAAGCCCTACAGACAGATAGCCATGACACAGATGTCCAGAGTTGCTCAATTGTATTATTATAAAACAAATTGAATAGTGACACAGGACGCAAGTAGGACTAAGCCCCACTTCATAGCCAGTAACACTGGCCCAGCATACCTCAACAATCACTAATAAGTAGGGGCCCCCTCAGAACTAATCCGGGGCAGACTCACAGGGGAAAACAGATACTCTCAAGCACAGAAATGTCTGCTCCCTCTGGTTTATACAAGTGGCTCAAGTGATTTCTTTTTTAGGTTGAGGAGTTTGTTCCATTCTCCTTCGATACCCTTGGATAAACTAAATTGATTGCCTGTCCCTTCTGTAGCGCCAATCAAAATCTTCATCGGTAAAACCGAAGGTCTTGATGCTCTCCATAATCAGAGGACAGGGAAAGGATATAGTCAGAGAAAAAGAGATCCAGTTCAGATCGACTATTTCCACTCACAACTCAGACTCAACAACAACAGAATTAACAGTCAACACTATAACAGTGCAATCACTCAAAAGATTGTGCGACAAACAAATAGACAGCACTCAAGGCTAACATACACCCAAGGGTACCTCACAAGGAGACGAACACACACCCCACAGCACAGGGCTGGGAATAGCGTCCAATAATAAGTAGGGGCCCCCTGAGAACTAATCCGGGGCAGACTGGCAGGGGAAAACAGATACCCTCAAGCACAGAAATGTCTGCCCCCTCTGGTTTATACAAGTGGCTCAAACAGAGTCCAAAGTTTATAATTAGCAGAATTGTGCACACTAAGGTGCACCACCAGACCACATAATCAACAGAACAACATAATAGAAAGATATAAAGATTTTTTATTTATTAAGTTCATCACATATGGATAATTTCATAATCAAGAAACAATAACTAATGTCACCAATTCAAAACTTCAAGGCCCCACACAACCCAAAATGTCTTTCATTCAATCAAAAACACTTAAATACATTCTCTTCTTCCTCTCAAAAAACATACCAGCAAGCATACCCATATAGCCATCAAACAATTCATCACTCATCCTTATCAATATTTCAGATGTAGCACACTTTAACTGTCCTATGACGTCTTCCCAGTTGACAACTGGGGACCAGATAACGTAATTGCAGGACAGGATAGAACAACGTCAACGTGTGTTTCGGTGCCGTGCCAGATCTACGGCAACACCTTCATCAGGGCATTCAAAGGTGGGTAATGGGGGGCAGGATAATATCAGAACAGAAAACAATCTGTAATAAGCAGAAGACAATATTTTTACAGTCAAACAGGTCAATCCCAACTAATAATTTTTATACAAATACAATTGTTGTTAAATGCATACTTCATAAGCACGACATTTTAGTGCTCATAATTTCATTCATAGGTTTGACCTTATATCTGGCAGTGCAATAATGAGCACAAAAACTGCAAATGGCATGGAAACGATAAAAAAATATAAATCAAAACAACATACACAGGAATCCCTTGGCAGAACATGTACGAATCATCAAAAATTCAACAGACAAACAATACTTGATACTTTCTTATCAATACAAAAGAGGGAGTAAAAGATAAAAAGATCTACTCGTCACAAAAGCTCTCCTAGATTTTTTCAGGAACACATCTGAATGTAAAAGTAGATGAAAATTCCTCAAACATGGGGTAAGATAAACCCACACTCGCAAACTCAAAACAGATACCCTGGATACTTACTTAAGCGCGACACCGCCGGCGCATTAAAAAAGGATCCCACGTTAGACGAAAATTTAAACCAATATTCACAACAGAGACTCCAAGGGTGCTACAGCTGGCACTTAGAGGCTCGTAGTCATTCTATAATGGGATAAGATGAAATCAAATAAGGACTAGCAAATCGCCTGAGGAAACATCAAAAAGAGGTCCTGTAGAGCACCTAAGATAGAAAACCTAATCAAGGTTTAACTTACCAAACAAACGACGCCATAGGTCGCAAATGATGGACAGAATTCAGTAAGGAGTACAGTGCTCAAATGCTTCTCAACCTCGACAGAATTTCAAACATTGTCCATAAGCGAGTCTGGGAATTTAGTAAAAAGGAGAATAGAGTCAAAAAGCTTTGTTTACAAATCAAATCGTAACTAACTGGGAGAAGGCCAGACTGAAAAGTAAGCGTCCCCCAGCTCTTTAAGGTCCCAGATAAACATCAGTTGAAAGGTCGACCCCTTCTAATAAGAAGAGAATTACACGGTCTTAAAACTAAGGGTTACACCCAACCACAGGAGGGAAGAGAAGTTGAATAATCGAATCACCTGCTAGGTGGTCAGCAGTCACTCACGTTGCGCAAAAAGATCAGGGCGTGCCAACTACATGCACGTAGACAAATTTCTTCCCGTAAGATATAAACAACAAAATTGTCGAAGCACTCTATGCACCTCCTAACGGGGGCATACTTCCAACATATAATGGCTAATCATACTCATGTGATGTGGGGCCACAGGTCGGAAAAGAAATTATATCATATCTCGGGGCGGGCAACACGCACAAGAAAGTTACATCTCCGACGACGCTAACCGGCTAGTTAAATAACGCGCGTCATAGTAGGACGAGCCATCCTGAACAAATATGTTGGGCCACAGTTATGAGTGGTATCCATATCACATATCTCGGGGCGGGCCACACGCACACGAAAGATACATCTCCCGTGACGCTAACCGACTAATTAGATAACAAGCGTCATAATAGGGAGAGCGTCCTGGACAAATATGTTGGGCCACAAACATAAGTGGATCCTGTATCACATATCGATCACGGGCAAAAGCAGGATTTGCAACAGGTAATTAATTCAAAAACATGAGAGAATGAGAGAAGTGTTAATATTCCGTTAATTGGGCAGTTTAAAAGTCGCATTCAGTCATAGTCACCCCCATCAAAAGTTTACTCTTGGGATAAAGTCACGGTCCAAGTTAGAACAACAGTCTCTTAACGCCAATTGCCCGTAGGCTTACCTTCAAACAAACGCCTCTGACTTATACGGGCACCTGATAGAACCGCAACCTCGAGGGTGGAATAAACGACCGGAAGTGACCGACGTTGGAATATCCGGGTTTAAATGGCCTAAAAGGCACCCACGTTGTCCAATAAATTTGCTGGGCGGGACAAACTCGGGAGACCCGGGTAGAATCAAAAAGCCGGATAGAATCGGATCGCAAGCAACAGAAACCAAGCACCCAGATAGTTGGAAACTAGCGGCTGAACAAGTGGTGGTACAAGACAAAATCGCCAACACAGTGCAAAACAATAATGCCACTCCGGGCCGAGAGCCCTAAATTAAAAGGATAGAAAACATTCCCCAAAGATAAAACATCGAATCCAAAGCCGAGCACAAGAGCGAAACAAAGGGAGAACATATCTCCTAATTTTAAAGACAGTCAGACCCGCGCCATTTGTAGAATAGCATTCTCCCACGGGCATAGATCGTTAAGTCCCATGTTTACAGAATCCACAAGAAATATCCAAAACACCTCCCTCTTTTTCCTCAGGGCCGTAGCATCCTTACCAGGTATGCTACGCACTTTCTTGAGGATAGACCATTTCAGGTCTACTTCAGTTTGCTTGGCAGTAGTCCAATGGGAAACCAGTGGGGCCCCACTTCTTTGGTTTTGAATATTAGACTTATGCTCGCCAATCCTGATACGACATTCACGTCCTGTTTCACCCACATAGGGTAATCCGCACAGGCATAGAATGGCATATACAACATTAGATGAACGACAATTGCTCATGCCACTTAATTTAATGGTACGATTGCCAATACTCAAGGTACTGCCCATTAACACATGTGCACAGGCTTGACATGTTCCACAACGGTGGTGGCCTTCAATGGGGGGAAGACATAACATTCCAGTCTGTTTAAGGTTTCCTGATGCCGAAACCGTCCCGCGCACAAAATGATTGCGGAGATTCTTGTTCCGACGAAACCCAAAGATAGGTTTCGGTATTTGGTTTCCATTTTCACCAATATTCAGTATGTGCCAAAGGGAATTAATCACTTGCCGTAGTTTAAAATTAACGGTAGAATGTTTGGTAATACATACCAGTGGATCCTGATTCTCTTGGTTACGTTCCTGGAACAAGCTTTCTCTATTGAAATATCTGGCACGTTTAAAAGAATCTCGGATTAAACGAGAGGGATACCCTCGTTCTGCCAATTTCAATTTGAGAACATCCAATTGCTCAAGGAAATCCCTCATTTGCGAACAGTTCCTCCTCAATCCGAGGAACTGGCTGAAGGGAATAGAATACCTTTGACAACGGGGATGAAAGCTTCCATATTCCAACAAGGTGTTCTTAGCCGTAGGTTTGGTGTATAACGAAACCAAAAGCTCCCCCTCAGCATGTCTGACCCAGACATCTAAGCATTCGACCTTCACACTGCTAGCATTAGCGGTGAATCTAAGATTTGGGTCAGCAGCATTGATCCATGACACAAATTCCTCCAGCGATGCCATGTTGCCGCTCCATATGAAGTAAATGTCGTCAATGAAGCGCGACCAGGCTCGCACATTCTCAAAAAATGGAGCCATCTCGTTGTAAATGTTGGTCTCCTCGAACTTGCCCATGTAAAGACAGGCCACACTGGGGGCACAAGAGGCCGCCATACTGACACCTTGCACCTAATGGAAATACTGTTTGTTAAACTTAAAATAGTTCTCACCTAGCACAATCCTGAGAAAATTGAGAATCACAGGGGAATTAGGGAGATCAGTCTGTCCCATCAGAATTTCATCCAGGACCTGGATGGCCCCCTCCTGAGGGATATTAGAATAGAGGGATTCCAGGTCCATCGTCACCAACAATTCGATTCTATGATCAAAGGACAGTTTCTCAACCTTTGAAATGAAATGCCCTGTGTCTTTAACGAAAGATCTGAGTTTGCCCACCAAACGTTTTAGAAATCTATCGATATACTTAGATAAGGGCTCCGAGGCTGACCCAATTGTAGAAACAATAGGTCGCATTGGAGGGTTCACACTGTCCTTGTGGACCTTGGGGAGGCCATAAATAATTGGCATCCTCGTGAAGGTGGGTGTAAGATATTCTGCTTCCTTGGTACAGATGAAGCCTCCATCAACAGCGGCATTCACCTGGGCAAGAATACGTTGTTTGAGTGCTTCCTCTGGGCATCTCACAATACGATGGGAGTGTCTATCGGATGAGAGGAGGGCATTCATTTTATCTACGTAGGTAGTAGTATTGAACACCACAATCCCTCCACCTTTATCACATGGTTTAATCGTGAGGTCAGAGTTATCACGCAGTTCTTTAAGCGCTACCTTCTCTTCCGTGGGAAGATAGTGGGTTGGATAGGGAACAAATGTAATAATTTTATCAATTTGTTTGATGAACGCCTTCTCAAAAATCCCCACCTCGGGCCCAAGAAGATCAAGGCTCGGAGTAAAATTAGACCAGGGCTTAAGGCCAGAGACAGAGAGAGATGAAGGTGTTGCCGTAGATCTGGCATGGCACCGAAACGCCCGTTGGTGTTGTTCTATCCTGTCCTGCAATTACGTTATCTGGTCCCCAGTTGTCAACTGGGAAGACGTTACAGGACAGTTAAAGTGTGCTACATCTGAAATCTTGATAAGGATGAGTGATGAATTGCTTGATGGATATATGGTATGTTTGCTGGTATGTTTTTTGAGAGGAAGAAGGGAATGTATTTAAGTGTTTTTGATTGAATGAAAGACTTTTTGGGTTGTGTGGGGCCTTGAAGTTTTGAATTGGTGACATTAGTTATTTGTTTCTTGATTATGAAATTATCTATATGTGATGAACTTAATAAATAAAAAAATCTTTATATCTTTCTATCATGTTGTTCTGTTGATTATGTGGTCTGGTGGTGCACCTTAGTGAGCTCAATTCTGCTAATTATAAACTTTGGACTCTGTTTGAGCCACTTGTATAAACCAGAGGGGGCAGACATTTCTGTGCTTGAGAGTACCTCAACAATCACATCTGCTTTCACAAACCTTACAGAAACCTCCACAGTCTGGACCTCTACCTGCACAAACCCACGCATATGGAAACCAGTTTCGAATGTCAAGTCTTCTCCTACAATACTCAAAGTTTACTTTGGGAATTGAAATAGAGTTAATTATCAAACTTCCTAGGCTGATGGTCACTTTAGTGTTTAATTGTCAGTGATTGCTGGTGGGTATCAAGGCAGACATTTTTGGGTTCTTGGACTTATTTTCCATCATCAGCCTTTTTATCCAGGGAGAGAAAAGCAGAAACGAGAAAATGAATGAGGATGACAATGATAAGAAAACAGTGACAAAGGAAGAAAGCAAGGATGAAAAGAACCTGCAAGAATGAGATAGAGACAGGAAGTGGGGCACCATGGAAAAGGAGACGGCAAGTGGAATCAAGGCTGTACTAAATACATAAATGTCTGACGTTTAATTCTCAATGCATCTCCACTGCATTTCAAACTTCCAAAACCCCTTCAGCGGGGGTATACATTTTGTAAATGTGTTACACATACTTAAATATCATGGACATAGCCACGTGGACAGAGGAGCAAATTATATAGAACAGCAGAATACATTGTGATTAAAACAAAAGATCATAACATAAAATTGGAATGCCAGTAGAGGCTGGGGGTGGGGGCGGAGGGGAGTGGAGGGGGAAGGATGCCCATCCCCTGTGCAGGTTCTCATGTACCTACTTTGCACTTTGTACTGGCCACTGGCCTTGCTGTTGGTTTCTTAGGATGCCCACTCCCTGTGCAGTTTCTCATGCACACATGTACTTTGCTCTACTTTGTACTGGCCACTGGCCTTGCTGTTTATCACTCAGAATGACCATTCCCTGTGCAGGTTCTCATGTGCCTACTTTGCACTTTGTACAGGCCACTGGTCTTGCTATTGGTTACTTCGGATGCCCATTCCCAGTGCAGGTTCTCATGCACACATGTACTTTGCTCTACCTTGTACTGGTCACTGGCCTTGCTGTTTATCACTTAGGATGCCCATTCCCTGTGCAGGTTCTCATGTACCTACTTTGCACTATGTACTGGCCACTGGCCTTGCTGTTGGTTACTTAGGATGCTCATTCCCTGTGCAGATTTGCATGCACACATGTACTTTGCTCTACTTTGTACTGGCCAATGACCTTGCTGTTTATTACTTAGGATGTCTATTCCCGGTGCAGGTTCTCATGTATCTACCTTGGACTTTGTACTAGTCACTGGCCTTGCTGTTTATCACTTAGGATGCCCATTCCCTGTGCAGGTTCTCATGTATCTACTTTGCACTTTTTTTGTACTGGACAGTGGCCTTGCTGTTGGTTACTTAGGATGCCCATTCCCTGTGCAGTTCCTCATGCACACATGTACTTTGTTTTACTTTGTACTGGCCAATTGCCTTGCTGTTTTTCACTTAGGATACCCATTCCCTGTGCAGGTGCTCAAGAACACATGTACTTTGTTCTACTTTGTACTGATCATTGGCCTTGATGGTGGTTACTTAGGATGCCCATTCCCTGTGCAGTTTCTCACGCACATGTACTTTGTTCTACTTTTTACTGGCTACTGGACTTGCTGTTTGTCACTTAGGCTGCCCAATCCCTGTGCAGGTTCTCATGCATGCATGCACTTTGTTCTACTTTGAACTGGCCAAAGGGCTTGCTGTTTTGTACTTAAGATGCCCATTCCCTGTGCAGCCTCTCATGAACACATGCGCCTACTCTTAACTGTGGACTTGCCACTGGCCTTGCTGTTCATCACTGTTGATGCCCATTCTCTGTGCAGGTTCTCATGTACATTCTTTGCACTTTGTACTGGCCATTGGCCTTGCTCCTGTCTACTTTTGATGCCTATCTTTGTCATATGTAATAAAGACAGTTACTCCTGTTGTCGCTTTGTCAATGTCCTTGCTAAATAAATGGTTTTCTGAATGGGTATGGTTTAATGTGACACATGCTCTGGATTCCACTTTAACAATGCCAATGGCTTGTTTCACGTTTTCAGAGTTTGGCATAGGAGACAGGCACTTCAGTTCTTTTTGACTCTGAGGCTTGGGGTGCACTGATGGTTGTTTGTGATGTCCTACTGTCATCTTAATCATTCCATGGTCAGGTTTGCTAAATTGTACACATGTCATGTTTGGATGCACTACCAGCACCGAGGGGGATTCTATCCACAGGATCGCAGGCAGGCTGGCCAGGGTTCATCATATCTGTGTGATTGTTCTTGATGTGTGGACAGCAGTGTTGGTGTATGGTCATCTTGTGATGGCCTGTCTTCCTAGTCACAAGGGTAGATTTGAATGTGTGCTCTTGAGTGGTGAAAAAGTGTGTTGTGTAAAGGGGGTGACTTTGTCACTGGTGCTGATGTATGTGTGCCCCTGCAATAGCTACTCCACACATGTGTCACCCAGGAGCCTAGTGCTGTTATTTTTATTCGTCAGCCCTGTGCTTGTGATTGTGTGCCCATGTGGTAGTTGTAGGTTGTGCATTGTGCAGTGTGCTGGTGCTGTTTTTGCACTCCTGGGGGACACCCACTTTGTTGTTGCTGCCAGTGTGAGTATGAAGAGTGTGTGACAGCCAAGTCTGTGTTGTGTTTTGTTGATCAGCCATGTGTCTAGTTACTATTTGTGCTCACTGTGAAGACCTGCTCAGCCACACTGACATTTTTGTCATGCATTGCTGTCACTTGAACCATTTCTGGATCTAGTATGGTATGTGCGATGTGGAGTTATTCCATCCCCTAGCTTTGCTTCTGATGCCTACCCATTGTGAGTGACTCTGCCATGTATTTGTGTATAGTCCACTCCTGACCTGTCCACTGCTGACGTACACACCACTTCACTCTCACGTCACCTATCCCCTTGGGTTGGCAATGTGTGTGCCTCCCCACCACTTCATTTGTTACACTATGCTTTGTGGTGCTGAGCTGTGCACAGAACCAATGTGTCACTCATGACAGTTTCCCAATTAGTAGTGTGTGATTTTCTTGTACTGTTTTGCAGTCCTGGTTGCTCATGTGCAGTGCAGCTGTATGGGCAGCACAGTCCTCTGGTGATTAAGTATGGGCGAATTTTGCGGATCTGCGGTCCGCGAATTCACGCGAAATCGCACAAAATCCGCGAATTTGTGAATTTTTTTGCGATTTGCACTGGAGTATATATAATGTGAATATAAAGTGCTTTTCCTACACTGCAGCTGCGTAAAGGGCCAGAAGATGTGTCTCCACTGACCATGTGTGCCTGTAACTTTGCCACCGCGCCAAAAGGCGCCGAGGTTCCTTGAATGAGCTGTCCATCATAGTTGGGAAAGGGCGGGAATACGTTTGATAACGCTAGTGTGTGGTGCGGGGCCAAACGGGCGGGGCTTCTATGCGTGTTAACATGCCTCTTGAGTATAAAGGGTCAGAGAGCGAGCAGGGCAGCAGGTGAGGAGAAAGCAGCCTCCTGGTCACAGGAACTACACGAGGATTGCGCTCGAGGAACTCATGGATTCAAAGACCTTCCTCGAGTATTACAGCTAATTTTCGACAGCAGATATGGGGTTAAAGCACACTTCCCCAGCCTCGACCGTGCTCACTAATGTTTTGGGCTGATTAAAACGTTACTGAATTTGAGCTTCAACTCGGGCACCTGCTATATCTGTAAGTGCTTCCTGTTAAGGTTTAATTTTTGTGACAGGAGCCTCGTGCCAGAATGAACCCTGCCCTGCATAGTTATCCACGAAGATGCCACCGTTTTCTACTGGCTAATCAATAAGTGCTACCTCGTTGGGTAAATGTATTGTGCTTTTCCTACACTGCAGCTGCGTAGAGATGCAAGAAGATTTGCCTCCACTGACAGTGTGTGCCTGTAACTTTGGTCCCTTGAGTGAGCTGGCCATCAAAAAAAAAAATTGCACCCTCGAGCGAATTTGCGAATTTTGAGGCAATTTCGCGAGATTCGCGGATCGCGAACTTGCCGAAAATCTGCAAATTTCGCGAGCGGAACGGATTTTTGCCCCATACTTACTGGTGATGTTGTTTACACCTGGGTGTCCCTGAGTTGAGCATCAGAGGTTTTTGGGTTAGCTGTATGTGTATTTGCTGAAGTACTGCTACCCTTCCTGAGTGTGATGTCTGTGTGCTGTGCTGATTTGTGTTGTGTGAGTGCATGTTGTTGCACTGAGATGTGTGGTACTGATTCGGATGTTGTGCATACACAGCTTGTTGTGCATGCAGTGCTATGAGAGTATGTTGCCTTGTACATGCCTGGTGTGCATCCCTTGATGTCCAGCTGAGTTTGCTATGCGATGGATAGGCATGTGCATCTGTTGTGCTTTTGGTGTGGATGTATGCAGTGTTTGGCCTGTGTTGGCTCATTCAGTTGACAGATGCTCTGTGTGTGATGTTCCATTTGCATGGCATTGTGTGTGAGTTGTTGGTGCATTGTGATATATCCAGATGTGTTGCAGGTGTGGTGTGCATTACTTGTGCGTCACATGCAGCAAGGTGGATTGTTGTTCCTGAGCTTGTTTTGAGTGCACATTGGTGGTTTGTCCTCCTATGTTTGAGCTATCAGGATTGTGTATGTGCATGCATGTGTTACACTATGATATCATGTTGACTTGATGGGTGGTGTGGTATGTCTGTCTGTGTTAGCTTATTGTCCCATTGATCCCAGCTTGTTTCCATGATTGTTTTGAGATGCTGCACTTCTTGTTTGTGATGGGGTAGGGTGTCTGTGCATTGGTCCTGAGTGACAATGTTGTGTGCTCCTGTTCTGTCTGGGGTCCCATTGCCTTTCCACTGTTTGGCTGGCCATATGTGGGCTTGTTGTGTATGTTGTTTGTGAGGTTTGTGTTTGGCTATTGTTTTTGTGCCAGCATTGGTTCAGGCATCCCTGAGTGTGTGTGTGATGTTTGTGGATGCACTCCAGGGAAAGTTATTGTTTGTCAGTGGACTGACAGGACATTATTTGCACCATTCTGTGTGTTTGACACTGGTGTTGAGTGGTGCAAGTGTGAGGTGGGCGGAGTAGGGGTATGTGTGAAGGATCCAACTTGTGTTTGACAGTCATGGAGTGTGACAATGAACTATGTGTGCTGTGCTGATGACATACAAATGTCCAAGAAAATGGACAAAAGACACCCGGATATTCTTCTTCAGATATACCAAGCGAAATGCGTGAGCATTGCAATCTTTGGTGCAGGAGTCTGGGGTTTTTATGATGCTTCTCCTATACAACGTGTGGAAAATGCATTCTTGAGATTTGTTTTAGCAGTACCTGCCAGTTCCCCAGTTTTTAATTGCCACCACGAGTTGGGAATCTCTTACATTTCAGACATTATTAAAGCCCAATTGGCACAGAATTTGGACTTCTAGTTTTGCAGGTCTAAACAGAAAAATTATAAGGAATTCGATGAGTCTGGATCATGCAAGTAAGATCCCCTGATTGAAATATGTCAAGGATGTTATGACTGATCTAGGTCACCAAGACTATTATACTTTTCCAGATTCTATTAACTCCATCTCCAGGAAGGAGTTTAAGGTAATTTGTATGACCCATCTTGAGTCACCCAGGGCTGCCTTGGAGATGATTAAGGGTATCGTTGTTCAACATCAACTGACTTTAATAACCTATAATATTCAACCGTATACCCTATGCTGCCCGCGGGGATATGATAGGTATCTCTTAACACGCTTCAGGTTTGGTACTTTCCACCGTTTAATCAGCCATCCAGAGATGAATGATTGGTCTAGGGAACTTTGCCAATGCCCATGCAATCAAATGTAAACACAATCTACCATCCACGTGATTTTATTTTGTAAATTTTATGATAAAGAAAGACTTAGATATATTATCCCTCTATAAAAGAGGAGGGGATGGAGGCAATGTCGACCTGCCTTCTTACATCTGCAGCTTCTGGACAGTATTTATTGTATTGGTGTAATGGCTGGCTTTTTAAAGATTATAGTGAAAGTTAGGAAAATATTAAATTACTAAAAGTTCCCAGTACATAGACCTGATTGTATTAATTTATGTAGGCTTTACCAGTTAAAAAAACAAAGTAAATCCTTAAATTTTAATATGATTGGATTAATTGTTTTTGATCTGCGTAATAAGTGGATATCTATGTTTAACATCTGTATAAATACAAATTGTTTTATCTGATTGCTTTAGTGATTTTAAATGACTAAAATCGAAAAAAGCATATTTTGAATTGAAATTGAAATACATATGTTAAGTAAGTTCAGACAAATGTATGGCTGATCACTGTTTGACTTCAGACAATTCCTATCATTCCTGTGCCTATGCATGGCTCGCCTTGCTATCTCCCTGAGTTGTTGCACAGTGGTCACTGTGGTTTAATTTCACTCACTATGCCAACCATGTCTGATTTGATGGCCTTGATATCACAACACGCCTAAGGGTGTTGTGATATGTTCCTTTTTCTAGCATGTGATGTACACATGCTTTGTGGCTTGCTCCATGGCTTTCCAGCACTGTCCACCTCATTTTTGGCTATCACATTTGTTATCCTTCATTGCTGCAGTCATGTGTGGAGAGTAGGTGAGGGGAGGAGGAATGCCCTGCCCTGAGCTTCTGTGCAGGGTGTTCCTCTTGACCCCCACCTTCTGAGGCAGGCTCCCTGGTTGTTTGGTGTGTGTGGTACAGTGTCTGGAACACCTGGCTGGTTAATGTGCAGGGGGGGCACAGGAGGGGCACACAGCATGTCCTCTAAAGGGTGGGGGGGCCTAATGTGTGTAGGTGTGGCCCTATGTTCTCTGTGGACTAGCCATGCCTGGCACTGGCCCTGCCTACTACATTGTTTTCTGGTTTTCCCTCTTTTTCACCACTGCGGTAAAGTGACCATGAGATTGCATAGCTTTTGCGGTTGATGGGTGACCTGGTTGCAGAGGGGTTATTTGGTGACAGGTAGGACATGTGTGGGCACACTTGTGGATGTGTTCCTGTCCCTATAGAGTGTCTGGTGTGGACAGGAACCGTATTTTAGCCCATGAGTTGTGTGTTGTGGTTGTGTGCGGAGTCGTGTGATAGCGTACCTACGGCATTGTCCAGTGCATTACTTGCTGGTAGTCGATCAGGTACAGAACCGGAAAGGCGTGTAAAGCTGGATCCATTGTGGTCCGGACCGGGTGGAGGAGACCAGGAGTCTGGTTTGGCGCTCCGCTGTTGTGCTTCCACCATCTCCAGTTGGGTTGTTTCTCCACTGGTGTGTGCCGGGCTGTTTGGGGCATCCTGATTTCCACAGCGGCAGGGACATCATGCCACACGGCGGTGGCTCTCTATTGGCTCCCTCCACCGCGGTGGTGGGCGCATTTTTATGGCGGTTCAAGTCGCACCGTGGCGGGTGGAAAATGGGCTATGTTTGCCCTTTATAATATGGCGGGCGTGAGGACCGCTGCTGACGTGCGGAAAATGACATTTTCCACCAGAACCGCGGAGGTGTCTCCGCCCACCATCATAACAAGCCCCAAAGAGTACAAAGTGACACAAACATTTGTAATTTTTGTATATCTTCATTCAAAAAAATAATGACTTAATTTTTAAAAGTGGATTTCATATTTATTACTATATATTAAATCTCTGGTTTATTTTTAATTAATAATAAAATATATTTAATATAAAAAAATGATTAAGTGTTGTGTTAGGCTTCATTGATTATTTTTAAATTTTTTACAAGTTATTCTGAAATATAACTATGTTTTAAAATAATATTTTGAATTAAACAATTCTCATTTAAGAATTAATACTCAGGCAGTAAAATGAATACCTGAGTATTAATATAATTCCCCACCCATAACCCTAAATCCATTCCATCCCAGGCCTAAACAGTTATGTTACAAACCAGTTCTTATTATGCAATATTTTTATTTAAAAAAGTATTACATTATATCTATTAATTCTCTAAATAAATTACAACTCAGGTATTAAAATAAATACCTCAGTATTAACACCCCATACACCGATAAACCCTAAGTCCCTCACATCTCATGCCTAAAGAGTTATGTAGCAAACCCTTTCTTATTATACATTATTTTTTATAAAAATAATAAACTATAATTATTAATTCTCTAAATAAATTAATACTTAGGTATTAAAATTAATACCCACATAGTAATAGATGTACTCACCTATAACACAGAAATCCCTCACATCTTGTGCCTAAAGGGTTATGTTACAAACTGTTTCTTAATATAAATTATTTATTTAAAAAATATTAAACTATTTTCATCAATTGTCCAAATAAATTGATATCTTACAATAATAGAGGGAGTGGCCCAACCAACCAAGGGACTGGGTACCAACACAAACAGTGAAAATAACATTTCCCTTGGGCTTGTGTCACTGGCAATCACCCTTGCTCATACAATATTTCATCCACACCGGTGCCAAAATAAGGGATCCCCACAGTTATAAGCACAAACACATTGCAATTGCAACTCCTGAGTTATAAGAAAATATTCAAATTTATTAAACAATCGATAAAAATTGTTAAAAACACAATAATACAAATTCACATTCATAATACCCTAAGCAATCAATCATAATGTGCGAAGGTCCAATCCAAAAAGAGACATAATTAAGTGATTCATTTCGAAAACATCCTGGGTCATTAATCCGTTGGAATCTACTCGCAACGTCAGGCTAGTATCAGTGGAAGACAACACAATAGTTCTTCGGATTGAATTAAAAACAATGGCGTTGACGCGTTTCGGTTTGCTGCCTGATGTGCACCACATTTTTCAAGACAAAAGTAGTTGGTTGTCTCTCTTTTTTCACACAATATTAAAAATTCTGTTATATCTAAATGAGAAACACAAAAATACATATCAATGTGTTATCCCCACATCGCAGCATTTTACATTTTCTTATAATTGACAGAGATTTTAATTTTATATAATCTATTTTCATCTTTTTTTGGACATCGGCACCCACCTTATAACCCCTTAATCAAGCCCACCATTAGGTTTTTTTACAACAAAACACAGTATTTGTATTCACAACCATTTCTGGAGCCCTATCATTTGGCACCTATTATCACACATGTCTCACTGGGTGTTACACCTCCTTTCATACCTAAGTGAGCTAATTGCCACACTGACTGGCTCCTCAACAAAGGGAGCCCTCCTTAATGAAGGGAAGACGTGCTCAAATGTTCATATCATTCACAGTCTTTAAATTGCGAGGTAATTCCCTACACACCTCCAGGGTTTCACCTTTAGGACCCAATACTGTATATAAATTCTCCAAATTGCTACACCGTGCCTTCTGAAATACAGTTAGACCCAATCAATCAATCAATCAATCAAGACATTTCTAGAGCGCACTACTCACCCGTAGGGTCTCAAGGCGCTAGGAGGGGGGGTGCCGTTACTGCTCGAACAGCCAGGTCTTGAGCTTCTTCCTGAAGGCGAGGTGGTCTTGGGTCAGGCGCAGGTCAGTCGGGAGGGAGTTCCAGGTCTTGGCGGCCAGGTAGGAGAAGGACCTTCCTCCTGTTGTCGCTCTTCGGATGCGGGGGACGGCGGCGAGGGCGTGGCTGGTTGATCTGAGGTGGCGCTTGGGAGCGTAGAAGTTGATTCGGTTGTTGAGGTAGCTCGGGCCTTGGTCGTGTAGGGCTTTGTGTGCGTGGGTGAGGAGACGGAAGGTGATTCTTTTCTTGACGGGGAGCCAGTGCAGGTCTCTCAGATGTCCGGAGATGTGGCTGTTTCGTGGGAGGTCGAGGATGAGTCTGGCTGAGGCGTTCTGGATCCGCTGGAGTCTCTTCTGGAGCTTGGCGGTGGTTCCGGCGTAGAGAGCGTTGCCGTAGTCCAGTCGGCTGGTGACGAGGGCCTGGGTGACGGTCTTCCTGGTCTCGGTGGGGATCCACCAGAAGATCTTCCGTAGCATGCGTAGGATGTTGAAGCATGATGAGGAGACGGCGTTGACTTGTCTGGTCATGGAGAGGGAGGAGTCCAGGATGAAGCCCAGGTTGCGTGCGTGGTTCATCGGTTTGGGTGCGGTGCCCAGGGCGGGGGGCCACCAGGAGTCGTCCCAGGCGGAGGGCGAGGAGCCCAGGATGAGGACCTCCGTCTTGTCTGAGTTCAGTTTCAGGCGGCTGGTCGTCATCCACTCGG
Source organism: Lissotriton helveticus (assembly GCF_964261635.1). NCBI lineage: Eukaryota > Metazoa > Chordata > Amphibia > Caudata > Salamandridae > Lissotriton > Lissotriton helveticus. The sequence goes on from NC_136061.1 coordinate 708,620,725, forward strand.
CTACATCTCTCATCCCTTCGTGCAGGTTGGTTCTGGCGGCGGCGGGGTCGTTGGTCAGGGAGAGGATCAGCTGGGTGTCGTCGACGTAGGAGATTATGTTGAGGTTGTGTTTGCGTGCGATGGCGGCGAGGGGGCTCATGTAGACGTTGAAGAGGGTGGGACTCAGCGAGGATCCTTGGGGGACGCCGCAGATGACTTCGGTGGCCTCTGACTTGTATGGTGGTAGGCGGACTCTCTGTGTTCTTCCGTCGAGGAAGGAGGTGATCCATTCCAGTGCCTTCTCCTGGATTCCGATGTTGCCGAGGCGCTGTACTAGGGTGCGGTGGCAGACAGTGTCGGACGCCGCGGAGAGGTCTAGGAGGATGAGGGCCGCTGTTTCTCCGTTGTCCATCAGGGTTCGGATGTCATCGGTGGCACCCAAGAGAATACATCATTAGCCCAATCTAATTCTAGTTCAGTCCTACGTGTTTTATACTTCAAAGGGCAAATTGACATATACCTGATCGTGATCCTGTGCGCGATTTCTAGAAACACTTCCTCAATTTGTTAGTCCCACAGTTTGGGTGTTTTGTCGTCCAACTGTGAACTCCCGTTCATCGCATTGATGATCCTATTATTCGGTGGTTCATCGTGTTTGCTATATAGCTAATTTAAAAAGACATAAAATTCGATATTTGACACAGCTCCATAGCTTTCAAACTTTACATCTCATTCATTAATCTAGCCACTGTCTTGTGGTATCCAAGAAATGTGTTTCGTACCTTAATCGGTATTAATTCAGCCAAATAATGCTATGCTGTAGGATCTATGGAAACGTGTTTTATGCCACCGTCCCAAATGTGCTCCGTGTTTCATTTTCCAGATACGGTGAACCTGAGCACAAAAATACATAAATCCAGTCAAATCCCAGATTTTTGTAATGCGTAGTGTTGTCCTGGCATTAAGTGTCCCTTTTTCATGATAACACTTTCCCTGCACGGAGCCTCCCAATATAGTCATCCCGGCGCAGCAACGTACCTCTTCGACGGGCGGCAATCAAAGTAGCGTCTCGTTCCGGATAGCAGCGGAATACGCCACTAAGAGAAGCTGACGGTTTAAATAGTGCCCGCATGATCACTAATGATATTCACCTGTTTTCATTAGCCATGCCACTAATCCCGTGAATATTACGTAAGTATTAGTGGGGACGGCAGTTCTCGCCTCTCAAATTACCGTAAACTGCCTAGTATATCCCGCTGCAGCCTCATTATGATCCTAATCACAGTGACCGTATAACTTCTAATCTAGCCCCCTCGTTAAATCTTGCTGATTTCATCAAACAAGCAATCTTCAGACGGGCATCCTGACTAGAATTATCTATTGATTGTAACTGATGTATTGATGAACCCTAATGATGCGAGGTACGAGGAAGTTACACCATCGCCCCCAAAGGTCTGATTCATGAGCATATATGACCTCCTTACTCCTCATTGCTTTCCATGAGGTATTTTCTATATTTCCAATATATACTATTCTAAGCTATTATTGTAAAGGTAACAAAATGATACTCATGTAGGGCTGAACTCTGGAGGTATGTAGTGAATTACCTCGCAAATAAAAGGCTGTGAATGATATGAACATTTGAGCATGTCTTCCCTCCATTAAGGAGGGCTCCCTTTGTTGAGGAGTCAGTCAGTGTAGCAATTAGCTCACTTAGGTATGAAAGGAGGTGTAACAGCCAGTGAGACATGTGTGATAATAGGTGCCAAATGAGAGGGCTCCAGAAATGGTTGTGAATACAAATACTGTGTTTTGTTGTAAAAAATTATAATGGTGGGTTTGATTAAGGGGTTATAAGTTGGGTGCAGATGTCCAAAAAAAGATGAAAATAGATTATATAAAATTGGAATCTCTGTCAATTATAAGAAAATGTGAAGTGCTGTGTTGTGGGGATAACACATTGATATGTATTTTTGTGTTTCACATTTAGATATAACAGAATTTTTAATATTGTGTGAAAAAAGAGAGACAACCAACTACTTTTGTCTTGAAAAATGTGGTGCACATCAGGCAGCACACCGAAACGCGTCAACGCCATTGTTTTTAATTAAATCAGAGGAACTATTGTGTTGTCATCCGCTGATACTAGCCTGACGTTGTGAATAGATTCCAACGGACAAATGACCCAGGATGTTTTCGAAATTAATCACTTAATTATGTCTCTTTTTTTATTGTACCTTAACACATCATGATTGATTGCTTTGGGTATTATGAATGTGAATTTTTATTATTGTGTTTTTAACAGTTTTTATCGATTGATTAATACATTTGAATATTTTTTTTATAACTTAGGAGTTTCAATTGCAATGTGTTTGTGCTTATAACTGTGGGGATCCCTTATTTTGGCACCGGTGTGGATGAATTATTGTATGAGCAAGGGTGATTGCCAGTGACACAAGCCTAAGGGAAATAGTCCCATATTAAAAATAATACCTGAGTATTAATACACTTCCCAAACTTTAACGCCTAACTCCCTCACACCCCATGACTTAAAGGGAGTGTTTCATATTTTATTTAAATAAGTTTAAAATTATTACAAATGAACTACATCTTATTTAAAAAAAAAATTAAATTAATATCTGAATCTTAAAACTATTCTCCACCCAATACTCCTAAATCCTTCACACCCCAAACCTAAAAGGCTATGTAAAAATCCTTTTTAAACAACATAAATGTACATTATTAAACAAAAATCACAAATTATATTCTCGTTTTAAAATATTACAACATACATTTAAACTCACCTGAACACTAACCTTAACCATAAATGTGTTTTAAAGACATGCGTTGTAATAGTACCTGCATTGTAACAGCATAGGTTGTAATGAAATGCATTGTAATAGTACCTGCGTTGTAATGGAGTCATTGTAGTGGCATTACGTTGTAATGTCTGTGCTGTAATAGTAGTTTCCTACCCGTGGAATCTTGCAGAGTTCTTATGTAACTCTAGTATTTAGTGGATTGAAATTCAGCGAGTTCCTCCCACCCTCAGTTATTTTCTGGGGGAGAGGTGTTAGTGGGGAGGCTAGTACTTGTTACACTTAGTATGGAATAGTGAGGTCTTAAATGTGAAGTAAGTACCTTCCCACCCTACTTTGCATACTACTTAGCCTGGGAAAGGTGTGAATGGATAGGCAGTGTTGCTTTACACCCCGCTCTACACACAAGTTATCTTCATGCAAGGTCACAGTGGAGAACCCTGTTTCTCCCCATAGTCTTAGTAGTGGGGATTCGAAGAGGTAAGTATTGTAATGAAGCAAAATGTAAATTTTTACTCTAAAGTATTTTTGCGATCCCGCAAGAGTCTCGTGGGAACGTATAAAAAAGGGGTAGCAAAAGTCTGGTGCTTATAAATTGTGGGGCCGATTACGATGAAGGTGGGAAGGCTCCAACCGGCGGTCGAAACCTTCCGATCCACATCTTAATGTGCCTGTCAGATTCCTTTCCGACCACCGCATTTTAATGGAAAGGAATCCGACCGGTCATACCGGCTGGCTTCCGACGGGCTTGGGGAGCCCATCGGAAAGCGGCAAAGAATTTCAGGGCGGGCCAGTCTGTCCTTCAGATTACGCTGAAGGTTTTTGACATGGTGTCCATGCTAGTCTATCCGACATGGAAACCATGCTGTAAAGCAGCTTTGGGGGCCCCCAGCAGGGACCCCTTTGCTGCACAGACTCCAATTGGAGGCCCCCTGTTGATCCCCGCATCTTGTGGTAGGCACCTTGAGGTGCTTGCCACGGGGTGTAGAGATGAACCGCATCTCCCATTGTAAAACATAGGAATTTGACGAACAGTGTTCGGTCGCAACCTAATGGGGCAGTCGGGTCTGCTGACCGGGTGTCGGTCGGTCCCATGACAGATGCGGTGTTGGGTGGAAGTGATTCCGCCCGACATCGTAAAGAACCCCTAAATCTATTATAACAGCATATGTTTAGGGAAAATTTAATTTCATTATGAAAGAACTCCCTCGCAAGAGGCCAGCAAGCGTCACCCACTCCATGTATGAGACCCTCATGGCTCTCGCAAGTGTCGCGAAACTCATCAAGAAGGAAAATAGGGTAACAGTACACACAATATACATAATGAAAGTATAGGGTAGCTCTGAAAAGAAATTTTTTAATTGACATTTTTTAACAACTATTTTTTGTGTTTACCTTTTTACTTTTTTGTATTTTTCTTTTAAAAAGGATACAAGTACAAGAAATTGGGAGAAAACAAAAAAAATATTCTTCAAAACAAGAAAAAACTAGGAAAAAAATGTTCTAGAAAACTACTGCCTATGTGGGCATTTATGATCATGGACACGCTTGATCTGCTTCCATAAACAGCAAAAAGGTGTTGTATCTACTCTTTGTTCTGTGCCCTGGGTGGTCTCGCTTGAGGGCGGAATGTTGAGTGGGGAATTTGAGGGCTCAGGTGGGGAGATTTGATTTAGGACGGTTGGTGGAGCAAGGGCGATTTGCAGGCTATTCCCATCGTTGGCTGCTCCTATGGATGTATGAATAATGAACACTCCACTTACAAGAACCATGTGGATATTGTCTTGATTACAACGCTCGATTTGGCGACGATAGGGGGCAGGAGCAGCCACAATGAGGTAGTTTGTATAGCGAGCCATTCTTACAGGGTACTGTGCGTTATTCATTACCCAGTCGGCTGGTCCACGCCATTAGACCGCGCTATGCTCGCGCTCTCGGTCTCGAATGGAAGCAGCTGCCTTCGCCTCACACTTCTGGTTAGCTGCATGAGTCACGTGACTCAACTGCATCTGGGCTGCGCTCCTTTGTCTACATTGTAAGCACCGCAGCCATTTTGGATGTGTTTGTTGAAACAGACTCTGGCCTGGTGACACACTCACCAGTTCAACCAGTGTTCCCCAGCTTATTAAGTACATGGTGATATGCACCCCATTAAAAGTAGCAACTTGCAGTTTAAATCCAACTATGGGTTACGTACACCTTCTTATTTCCCATTTGTGTCCATTTTGGAGGTACTTTTTGAAACAAGCTCCGGCCAGATGATACGCTCACCAGTTCAGGCAACGTTCACCAGCCTTACACTGAAACATTGCATTTGGTCACAGTATATTGAAGTTATACTGCAAATTTTTTATTTCATAATTAGTTTATGGTTACTATATTCTGTGAAGAGAAGGAGTAGTAGAGAGAAAATATATAATATTAATACTTTGTTATTATTATTATAATTTTTTTACACCATGTCTAGTATTGCTTTGCCACTGGCATTTCTAAAATGTAAGGGAGATTGCCCAATGGATTGGGAGATATGGTTTTCAGTATTTTTGGCATATGTGGAAATGTTAGAGGGAGAGGATTGCGCACCACAAAGGAAATTGGTTTTATTACAACACACATTAGGAAGTTTGGGCCTTGAGGAATTCACCACATCACCTCCAGTACAGAATCCTGAGATTTAAATGTGTTTGAGTGTGCAATAAAGCAATTATCACTATGATATTTTAAGAAATTCAACACCATGATGAAGAGGTTTAAGGTTTACTCCAGTGCACAAAAAGATGAAGAGAGTATTGAAGAATATGTTTTGGCCCTTATAGCATTGGCAGAGCATAGAGCAATGGGAGCAATTTGTGCATGAAATAAGAGGTAGTAACAATGGAGGGGTAGAAGGAAAAAAAACAGGACGGTTTTTCAGTAAATGCGGTTAAAACTGACAAAGAAAGAAAATGATTCCCATGAAAAAAGAAACTCTCTGTTACATGTGTGGGTTTAGTTTTCATTTAGGTAATTTCAAAGGCTGCCCCACAATAGATGAAAATTGTAGTATTGTAGAAAAAAGGGACATTTTGGAAGGGTATGTTGGAGTATATCAGATTGCAATGTCAATTGTATGACTAATGAGGAGTACGAAGAAGAGATACATCTTAACACCATACATTGTGTACAAGATGGCAGTGTGAAAAGGTTTCCAAAGTGTGTAGTACACATTGTGTAGTACACATTGATGGTAAAAGTGTGGAGGTCATGTTAGACTCATGTGCATGGTATAGTATCATTGGCAAACACTGTGAGAATCAAAGTGGAAAAATTAGAGATTGCTGGTTCCAGATGTACAACCTGGTTGCTATACTGGCTACAGGATTGATTTATTGGGTTATTTTTGGGCTAACATATGTTTCAAGGAAAGGAAAACAGGAGGGAAAATGTATGTGGCCGCTAGAGGGCCACCATTTTGGGGTGGCCTCATCAGCAAGAGTTCAATATGAATGCTGTTCCTCAGGCGTCTGTGGTACGAAATGAAAATTATGTGGGTGTTGTTGATGTGACGACATAATCTCCAGAAGTTTTTTCAGACAAATTGGGGAAGTGTATAGGCTTCAAACACAAGATTGTATTATTGTAGAATGCTGTGCAACTCAGACATAAAGTCGAAATGTACCTCTGACATATAGAGAAGTTGAAAGAAAGGTTAAGGGATTTGTATGATAAAAAAGTAACTCAGCTGATAGAGTCGCCACCATGGGTATCTCCAGTGGTTAAAGCTTTGAAGCCTTCTGGAGATCTTAGACTTTGTGTGGCCCTTAGGAGCCTCAACAATGAAGTTTGGATTGATACCAAATTTACATGAACTTGTGTCCACACTAGCGGGGTCAACCGTTTTTTCCACATTGAATTTGGCAAGTGCTTACCAACAGATAGATTTACAGGAAGAATCGCGTCATTTGACTGAATTTGTAACATCGGATGGTAGGTTTCAATTCTGCATGATGCCATTTGGGTTGGCAAGCACTGCATCTGTTTTTTAGAGACTGATTAAAGAAATGCTAGAGGGTGTCTAAGGAGCAATTGTGTTTCAAGATGACATTTATTTTATGGGAAAAATGAAAAAAACATTGTACCAATTTGAGGAATGTACTACAAAGGTTGCAACAAAAAGGTTTGACTCTAAAGGAATCTAAGTGCAAGCTGAATTGTAGTGAGGTGGAGTATTTAGGACATAGTACCTGTAAGAATGGAATCAAGCCTTAACAAGATCATGTTACAGCTGTTGAGGGTGCCCCAGTTCTAACAACTAAAAAAAAATTATTGTAATTTTTTTGTCTTCAGAGGTTTACTCTAAATTTATAGATGATTGCTGCCAAGGTTGAACCTTTACGTTTACTGTTGAGGAAAAACAATGAGTGCTTGTGGATAATTGAATAAGATCAAGCTTTCAGAGAGCTCAAAAAAGATCTTGCTAATGCACCTTTTCTAAAATCATTTGAGGTGGGTAGAGAGTGCATTGTTGCTGTTGATGCCGGCAATAATGGGTTGGGGGGCCACATTGTTGCAAACAATAAAGCAGGAGGAGGATGTGGTGACATGTGCATCCGGGACACTGAGAGATTCTGGGCCAGATGTACAACCCGTTTTTGCATGCACAAACGGATTTGCAAACTCATTTGTACATGCAAAAACATCATGGGCCATGTACAAAGCCTATTTAGCGAGTCACAATTTATTTGGGACTCACTAAATAGGTTTAGCAACTCACTATTTGGAAGGGGCATTCCCTTCCAAATAGGGAGTCTCAAAACCATGTACTAATGACTTGCGACCGAAATTGCAGTTGCAAAGCACTCATAATTACCACATACTTCATATAGGTGGTAATGCATTCGCAAATAGGAAGGGGTACCCAGGGGCCCCCTCTGCATTGCCAATGCATGCGAAAATATTTTGAAGGACATGCAGTGGTGCCAGGGACTACTGCCTGCCCTTAAAAAAATTTACGAAAACATTTAATTTAAATTTTTTAAAGGCATCCTGTTTTCCGTTAAGGAAAACAGGCTACATTAAAAAAAACTGCTTTATTTCAAAGCAGTCCCAGACATGGTGGTCTGCTGAACCTGCAGGCCACCATCCCTGGGAGGGCCTGTCATTCCCAATGGGCTCGCAAATTGTGAGAGAGAGATATTAGTGAGCCTCGCAATTTGCAACCCACTGGGAATCGCAAACAGTGTTAAACACACTGTTGCACATTTTATTTTGCACCTCGCAATTTGCAACTCGCAATTAGTCGCAAACTACGAGGCACAAAATAAAATGGTTGTACATCTGGCCCTCTGAGAGAAATTATTCAGGTATTGATAAAGAGCTGTTAGCTTGTACTTGGGCAGCAGACCATTTCAGGCAATTCCTTTGGGGAACGCGCTATGCAATAAAAACGGATCACAAACCTTTACTGTATGTACTATCGCTGAGCGGTGTGCAAAAATCTGACTGCTAGATTGGCACTGTTAGCAGCAAAATGTCAATCCTATCAACAAAGAATTTACCATATTCCAGGAAGGTTGAATGTTCATGCGGATTTTTTGCCACACTTACCAGTTAATAGTAAACTAGATGGGTGTGATGAGGAATGTGATTGTGAGGTTGCATATATTATGGAGGACATTAATGACTATGATCATTCAAAGGATAATTTAGAGATGATTTTTAAGGATTTCTAAGGAAAGCTGGCTGTGCGAATCCAGGAAAGAGGTGGAATTGACCTTGGTATGTGATTACATGTATAAAGGTTTGCCAGAAGAATGGAAATTGAGTGGAGAAGCAGCGGTTTTATAAAAGAACAGAGAGAATTAATGTATGACAGGTTGTATCTGTTCCAAGGTGGTGAGGTGGTATTGCCTTCTGGGTTGATAAAGAACATTTTCCAGATGGAACATGAAGGTTATGTGGGTATGTCTGCTCCTAAAACACACATACGAGTGTTCTATTGGTGGCCCTGAATGGATGGTTTGGTATAAGAGGTAGTGAGGAAGTGCAGTTTGAGCGCACATTTTTTATTTCTTTTTTTTATTAAGTTTTATACAGCGCAAACTTGATCCCGAAGTATATCAGAGTACTTTACAATTTGAGGCAATTAAATAACTATACGATCAGCCAGGAACAGAGCAATGTCATCTCAATTCTCCAAAAATTCCCTCACTACACTATCAAAGAGCATTTAGTCCCAAGTGTCTTTTGCTTCAGAAGATGCAAGTGTGTAAATCAGTGTACAAGATGTGTTGCATGAGTCAGTAAAGGTTAAAAGGTGTAGCAGTCACATATCCTGCATAGCTCACTGTGCTTTATCTCACCGATTATTATTCTCTGATATTTACTGGGCACCTCCGCAGCAGATGTCAACCCCATAAAAATATTAGAAAACCGAGACATTGTTAATAATTAAGCATAAAAGATCTACCAACATTCTCCTCCATGTTGTCAATTTATTTGTGGCAGGGTTTTACAAAATCTGTAAAATTAGTTGAGGCCCATATTTTACTTTGGGAATGCGTCACTTTTTTAGCACAACCCCAAAGCAAATTCTAATTTGTTAAATCTCATATTGCGCTTAAATGCACTCATGATATGTGATATGACTTACTGTGATGCCATGTGTGATGTCATGCTTTGTGACATCACAGGCTGTAATGGCACACACCAGGATGTCACTTGCATACTGACTAGTAACAATAGTTACTTACCTGTAATCTGTGGTTCTCCAGTATTGGTGTCTTTTATAGATTCATATGCCTGAATCATTCCCCATCATCGGAGTGGGAGTCCCACGGTACATAAAAAAGCAATAATTTGCATAAAATAACCAAAGTATCTTGGTAATAACCAACCAGGAAGTAAAGTAGCCCTAAGCTACAGGAAACAAAACTTCCACACTCATGACTATCCTAGTCATTTTGTATAGACCAAACTGCAGCCAATCAGGTGACAGCACCCACCAGAATGTTCTCCCCAGAGGCTCAGGCTCTCAGATTTTCTCCCACAGGAGTGAAGCCAACATAATCACCTGAGGAGCCTCTGAGGGGAGATGGGCGGGTGCATGTGAATCTATGAAAGACACCAATACTGGAGAACCACAGATTACAGGTAAGTAACTATTGTTCTTCTCCAGTATTGGAGAAGTGTGGCTCACTGGTTAGAAGCGGCATTCCCTGAAGCAGAGGTCGGCCCGGGACCAGGGTTCAATGCCCGACGCGGCAGGGTCTTGGGTCAATGTCCTTGGACTTGATAATTCTCGCCTAGGTGCCTACGCTAACCATGGGTCCCACTCTGCAACTCTGGGCAATAGCTTGCTTAATCTCCACAACAGCCCTAGCAGCGCCCGGGATGCCTGGCTTCACCTTGTGGGTGCCCTCTCACAGGGAAAGCCAGGACGGGTTCCCCAGCGGTATACAGCACCAGGACGCCCCGAGTGATGGGGTAACAGTGCGCTTTACAAGTATACATACATTTAAATTTACATATTGGGGTGTTTTTCATAGATTCACATGCCTGAGTAGATAGCAGTACAAACCATTTTGCTCATAGATGCTCCTTATAACATAGTACATACACATTTTATTTATAAAGTTTTATATAGCGGGAACTTGATCCCGAAGCATATCAGAGTGCTTTACAATTTGAGGCAAAGGTAACAAATCAGAACATTAGTCTAACATGGGGAATCTAATGGGCATTGAATCAACTAGTACAAACATAACAGCTCTATAACCTCAGTGCATGAGTAGGAATGGGCTATGCGATATTGTGTGGAAAGAGCAAATTGCCAGTAGACCTCCCCCAATCCTTTTGGTCAGGGGTTGGGTTTCCCCATTTTACCACTTGGTAAATATATGTTCGAGGCATATGAGCTGCAGATTACACACTATGCATAGATGGCCACCTAGTGTTTGCAGTTTGTTTTGTTGTAGAAAGTCTTTCGGAGTCACGAGATAGGTGACTCCTCCTTAGGATGATACTGCGCATGGGCATCGGCTCCATCCCCAGATTGTTTTTTTCCGCCTCCGGGCTCGGATGTGTTCCAGCGCTCCATGTTGGAACCGATTTCCTTCGGCGCGCAATCCTCACCAAAAACTTCAAAACTTAGTTTCGAACGCTTTTCAGTCGACGCAAATCTTCAAACATCGAGGATCCCGATTCCGGTCGTCGTGGATGGCCTTCGGGCCTACCTAGGCCTCAACTCCAGCTAATGGAAAGGACGCCATTTAAAAAGTGTCTTCAATTTGCGTCAAAGTTTCCCCACTGCATGAGGTGTGTAACCTCTGTCTCTGAACAGCACAACGTCGACAGCAGCTCCGAAGCGGACGATTCCGAAGTCGAGGACATCACTCCAGCGCAGCGGGTCGTAAGTAAGACCGTTGACCCCGACCCCTCCTCGACACAGAAGGCACTGGTCACACCCTCGCCCTCCAGCTCGGGTACACACCGTCAAACTGCTTCTACTGCCCCACCTTCGGGCCCGGCTAAGAAGGTAACCAAGCCTTCAGGCGACTCGAGCTCCAGTCGACCTTCACACGGTGCGGGCGCACACATACCGGCACCGAAAAAAACAACGGCCCGACTTCCAAGTCATCGGCGCGAAGCACACCACTACCCTTTCGGCACCGGAACCAAGCAAGCCCGCTTCGGAATTCGAAACGCCACCGGAACCGAGAAAATCATCGAATCCGAAAAGGTCATCGGATCCAAAAACTATATCGGAACCAAAAAAACACTCAGAAACGAAAAAAGCTTCAGAGCTGAAAAAGACGGCTGCCTCCCCAGTGAAAGACATTGCCAAAAAAACCAAAGCAAGCCATCTCGGTGCACAAGACTTCCTCCGCACAAAAAGAACAATCCCCTGCAGTGGATTTATCCTACCCAGACCCTGCTCAAAAGACTCTGGCCAAGGACCCAATCACTGGACACCTAGTTTTGGCTACAAAGAAGTGACCACTGGACACACCAGCTCCAGCTCCGCATTCAAAGAAAAAGGACATGGCTACCTCTCCCTTAAGACTGCCTTCCCCTTCTCTTTCACCTGTACCATCACCACCACCACAGCATTCTCCAGCATCTCCTATCACACCACACAGGGATGATAGCTCTGACGATATGGGGGGGGTAACACACCTGATCCAACAACGCCCACAGGATCCCCAGATCCATGGGACAATTATACTACCCCAGATGTCCCAAATGTCCGTCAGCATGACATATATCCCTCAAGGCCTTCCCCACAAGAAGACACTATAGGGTTTAATTAATTAATTCACAGGGCTGCACATTATCATGGTGTAGACATTTATACAGACCCTGTTGAGGAAGACTTCCTTATGGATACTTTCGACAATGCACGAAGGTCTTCATCTATCTTGCCCATGCTTAAAGGAGGGATCAAGCATGCTCCTGAAGTCTTCAAAGACCCAGTCAGAACTCGGGTCATTAACCCTCAGATAGAGAAAAAATATAAAGCTGCCCCATCAGACCCAGCATATATTAAAGGCCCAGTACCGCTAGACTCACTTGTAGTTTCCAACGCACGCAAGAGAGCAAACTCACAAACTTCGGGTGAGGCTGCACCACCAGATAAAGAGTCTAAGCGACTTGACGCATCAGAACAGCGTCTCAAGCAGCAAAGATGTGGTGTATCACCAATACACAGGAACTGCTAGCCAGATATGACAGGGCACATTACGATGAGCTAGAGTCACTAATGAGGCACCTCCCTGACAAGTACAAGGATAGAGCAAACGAGCTCATCCAGGAGAGTAAAAACATCACAAACACCTCCATTAGGTGTGCCCTCGATGCAGCAGACACGGCTTCTAGGGCAGTTAACACCAGCGTTTTGCTACGCAGACACGCCTGGCTGCGCATATCAGGGTTCAAACCCAAGGTACAAAGCACCATTCTTAACCAACCCTTTGACGACAACACCTATTAGGTAGAAGTATCATTAGAGAAAATGAAAAAAGATACGGACACCGCCAAATCTATGGGAGCTCTGCAGTCGCAGGCTCCCACACTTTAATTTCGTCGCTCAAACTATCGAGGTGCCACCAGGCGATATACTTCAGACACAGCTTCCACCTCGTACAAAGCCCCTACACAGTCTACCTACAGTAAAGGCTACCAAAGGGGTGGGTACAGGGGTAACAATAACAAAGGCAGAGGCAAAAATAACAACTCACGCTCTACCCCTACCCCTGCCCAATGACTCCCTTCCCCTTCCCCTGCCTCATTCCACTCCTGTCGGGGGAAGACTTCAACAGTACCTGCCAGCCTGGGAAAACATCACATCAGACAGGTGGGTGCTCCAAATAATTAAATCAGGTTATTGTCTGGAACTAACATCTACCCCCACAAACATACTACCCAAGCAACGTCCAATGTCACAGGAACATTTAACATTGCTCAGACAGGAGGTAATATCCCTCCTGCAGAAAAATACAATAGAAGTAGTTCCAGAGCATCAGAAAAACAAAGGAGTATACTCCCTATATTTCCTAATACCAAAGAAGGACAGTTCTCTAAGAGCCATACTAGACCTCAGACCTCTAAACATTTACATACAGTCGGATCATTTTCATATGGTCACACTACAACAAGTCCTCCCATTACTGGTATTAAACGACTTGCTTGTCAGTCTAGATCTCAAGGACGCCTACTTTCATATTCCCATCCACAGCAGCACACAGAAAATATCTCAGATTTGTGCTAGACGGACAACACTACCAGTTCAAAGTGCTCCCATTCGGAGTCACAATAGCGCCAAGGGTGTTTACCAAATGCCTAGCAGTTGTAGCGGCACACCTAAGAAGACAGCACATTCACGTCTTCCCATATCTGGACGACTGGCTCATAAAAGCCAGCTCACACAATCAGTGTGTGCAAAACACTCAAGCTACTATTCAACTGCTTCATGACTTGGGATTCACGGTAAATCACGTCAAGTCGCACCTGCACCCCTCGCACATACAACAATATCTCAGCGCTACAATAAACACCCAATTAACACTCGCTTATCCCTCTCCAGCCAGAATAACAAGTGTACAAACTCGCCTAACAAAATTCAAACCGCAACACTCGCTACCAGCTCGAGTGTTCATGCAACTCATAGGAATGATGGCATCTTGCATATCTGTAGTCCCTCACACAAGATCGCAAATGCGTCCACTTCAAGAGTACGTAGCACGCCAATGGAACCAGGCTCAAGGTCACTTAACAGACCTAGTGTTGGTAGGCGGTCGGACTCATCGTTCTCTGCAATGGTGAAACACCAAAAACCTTTCCAAGGGACGACCGTTTCTAGAGCCAGTTCTCCAAATAGTCATCACAGCAGACGCATCGCTCTCCGGCTGGGGAGCCCATCTACTGCAGCACACAATGCATCAAAAGTTACTTCATATCAATCATTTGGAGTTGCTAGCCGTGTTTCTAGCTCTGAAAGCATTTCAAACCCAATTGTCAGGCAAGGTTGTCTTAGACCGCACAGACAATATGACAGCTATGTACTACATACACAAACAAGGGGGGACACACTCTCTGCAGCTCTCTCAGTTAGCTCAGCAGATATGGAGATGGGCTATACTGCTAAAAACCTTCCTCTTAGCCCAACACGTCCCAGGAGTACAAAACACTATCGCAGATCTGCAAAGTCAACATACACAGCAGATCGACGAGTGGGAGCTTTGCCCGCAAGTTCTTCATCCGTTCTTCCAAATGTGGGGACAACCTCAGATAGACATCTTTGCCACCCAAAAAACCACAAAATGCCCAAACTTTGCCGCCAGATACCCACACCCATTGTCCAAGGGCAATGCGATATGGATGAACTGGTCAAGACTATTTGCGTGCGCTTTTCCTCCTCTCCCACTAATTCCCTTAGTGGTGCGCAAACTACAACAACATTCCCTAACACTCGTTCTAGTCACTCCAACTTGGGCCAGACAACCGTGGTACACCACGCTGCTGCAAATGTCTGTGGTACCACATCAAAAACTAAATCTATCTCCAAGCCTACTAATGCAGAACCATGTAGAGATCAGACACCCTGACCCAGCTCAGCTCAACCTAGCGATGTGGCTCCTGAGGTCATAGAGTTTGGTTACCTCAACCTTCCTGCGGAATGCATGAACATCATTAAAGAAGCTAGACGTCCCACTACCAGAGCATGCTATGCTGCTAAGTGGAAACGCTTTGTCATATACTGCCAAAACAACCAAATAGATCCCTTAGACGTGTCTATACAACACATCATAGGATATCTTTTACACCTTCAAAAGTGTAACTTAGCCTATACATCTATCAGATTACACCTTGCTGCTATTGCTGCATACTTACAAAACAGACAACATCTGTCTCTGTTTAGAGTACCAGCTATTAAAGCTTTCATGGAAGAACTCAAAAGAATAATTCCTCCCAGAACGCCACCAGCACCAGTTTGGAACCTAAACATTGTTCTTACGAGGTAAATGGGTCCACCCTTTGAACCACTACATAAATGTGAATTGCAATTCCTAACTTGGAAAGTAGTTTTCCTGGTAGCAATTACTTTTCTTAGAATAGTTAGTGAACTACCAGCATTTACCATTCAAGAACCCTTATTGCAAATGCATCATAACAAAGTGGTTCTTCGTACTAATCCCAAATTCCTGCCTAAAGTCATTTCACCATTCCGTCTAAATCAATCCGTTGAGCTGCCCGTATTCTTCTCGCAGCCTCACACAGTCGCAGAAAGAGCTCTACACACCTTAGACGTTAAAAGAGCACTGAACACAATCGTTTCATAAAACAAAACAACTTTTTGTGTCTTTTTCGCCACCACATAAAGGCAACCCTATATCAAAATCAGGGATCGCCAGATGGATAGTTAAATGCATACAAATTTGTTACTAAATAGCAAAACACATGTTAACAATTCCTCCAAAAGCCCACTCAACAAGAAAGATGGGGGCTTCAATGGCATTCTTAGGGAACATCCCCTTAGATGACATATGCAAAGCAGCTACATGGCTTACACCGCACACGTTCACAAAGCATTATTGTGTAGATGTGCAAACTAAACAACAATGCACTGTGGGCCAGGCTGTATTAAAAACACTGTTTCAAACAACTGCAACAGATATGGGTGGCTGCCGCTAGGTGTGGGTACTGCTATACAATCTATGCATAGTGTGTAATCTGCAGCTCATATGCCTCGAACGGGAAATGCTACTTACCAGAATGCATCTGTTCTTGGCATGTAGAGCTGAAGAGTTACACACACCTACCCGCCTCCCCGGCTACCTTTATACCATATCTGTTCCAGTATTATCTTAATTAGATACAAATCACATTGACATCACTACTTCTTGTACTGCTCCATCACTTCCCTAATGGCGAAAAATAATCTGGGGATGGAACCGATGCCCATGCGCAGTATTATCCTAAGGAGGAGTCACCTATTTCGTGACTCCGAAAGACTTTCTACAACAAAACAAACTGCAAACATCCAGGCCCAACACTAGGTGGCCATCTATGCATGGTTTGTAACTCTGCAGCTCTACATGCCAAGAACAGATGCATACTGGTAAGTAGCATTTCCCTTCTGCCTTGAATTTGCCTATCTTTTGCAAAGTATGAGTTACTGTGTTTTTTTGTCTCTTCATCAATCACTCCTAATGCATTTAAGTTGTTGACTGCATCAAATGTTCTTAGCAGACTTCAAGTGGTGCAAAACACTGCTGCAAGGTTGGTTCTGAATGCTCCATGCAGATTTCCATCACGCCCCTTGCTAGTAAAAATGACACTGGCTGCCGATTCGCCAACGCATCAAATTTAAGACCTGCTGTGTGGTTCATAACGGGTATCCATGGTCTAGGCCCCTCGTACCTAGTGGAAATGTTCACCCCCTACAACCCGGTACGTACCCTTTGCTCTAGCAATCAATCTCTGCTTCAAGTCCCAATGGTTAAAAAGGCAAGACAGGGCGGAAAAGCTCTGTCTTTTCTTGGACCCAGCCTTTGGAATAAACTCCCTTAGTCTCTTAAATTATGTACCAACCATTTGACTTTTAGAAAACGGTTAAAAACTTCTCTGTTTCAGGCTCAGTAATTCCCCACTAGAACCTAGCTTATTCCTATCTTTCATTTGCGTTGGGCGCAGAGATACTCCTCCGGGAGTCGATTCTAGCGCGGTACAAACCATCAAATAAATAAATAAATACGTTTGCGATATAAAACTTTATAAATAAAAAATAAATTTTAAAAATCTGTATATTTGAGTGTAATTTGATAAATTAATTTTTTCTCTCCCATGAGAGCTAATGGAGTTTGCACTGTGAATCTGTACAAATGAGCGTTCATTTTGAATGAGTTATTAGATAAAATATATTGAATCTACCTGGAGTGTATGATTTATTTATAAAGTTTTATATAGCGCAAACTTGATCCCGAAGGACATCAGGGCGCTTTACAATTTGAGGCAATTAAATAACTTCCCACCCTATTCTCCCATAAACCCACATCCCACTATGGAACTAAAAATTCAAAATTAGAACAAACAAATATACTAACATTTTTACACAGATAAAAACAAAAACAAATCTTATACCAAAAATACATGCATCACCACACACACACAAAATAAATACAAACATAATTACATTATTACAAAATCGATATTTTTAACATCTATATTTTTGCAAACGATATTAAACTCTTCGATATGTTTTACATCTATGTTTTTGCAAATGATATCAAACACTTAAATATTTTTTACATCAATATTACTTACCTAAAGTCGATATTCTGCACCACGATATTTTGTCTGTCGATATTCTTGAGCCATGATATTTTTGCAACATGATTCAGCTAAGTCACTGAAGTATCTTCATCGCTTGCAGCATCCAAGCAGTAATGCTTGGTGAACGTATGCTTGCTGGACCAAGTTGCCGCTCTGCAGATTTGATGGAGAGGCACACCAGCAAAAAGGGCTGTTGAAGAGGAGGACGCTCTCGTAGAATGTGCCCTCGGCAACGATTCCAGAGGCCTTCCCGCTTGTTGATGACATAGACTGATTGCTGAGGACACCCAGCGGGCTATGGTCTGTTTGGATACAGCGTATTCTTGACGTAGTCTTCCGTATGCTACAAATAATTGATCTGTCTTACGCAATGTTGCAGTTCGTTGGAGATAGAATTTGAGACATCTCCTGATTCCAAGGAAATGCAAGGCCTTTTCCTCTACTGTTTGCGGATTAGGAAAGAATGTCTTTAGAATCACTGGCTCCTTAAGATGAGAGTCGGATGGAACTTTAGGCATGTACCTCGGATTGGTACGAAGCACCACTGAATTTGAAGTGAATTGTAAAAACGGAGACTTGGTAGTGAATGCCTCAATGTCGCTGACCCTGCGTGCCAATGTCAGTGCTAGAAGTAGAGAAACCTTCCATGAAAGGAATTTGAGATCCACTTTATGAATAGGTTCATAAAGGCATCAGCTGGGTGAGCACCACATTTAAGTACCAGGATGGAGGTGGACGTCGAATAGGAGGAAACATTCGGAATAGACCTTCAAAGATTTATCAGATTATTCTAACATAATACAGAGAGTTAGAGCCATCTTGACGGAACCTGGAAATGGCTGCCCAAAAACACCTTCAGTGTGGAATGAGACAAGCCAGATCTAGCCAAATGAAGAAAGAATGGCAAGATCTGTTCTGGTTTAGCGTGAATTGGATGTAAATTGGCAGAGTGACACCAAGCACAAAACCTTTTCCATTTAAGTTTGTATGTCTTAATAGTGGCAGGTGCTCTAGCATTGGCTAAGTCCTCTTTACAATCCTCTGGGATATTTAGATGGGCGAATTCAACGTGTTGAGGAGCCAAGCTGCTAATTTCAAGGAAGCTGGGTCCTGATGACAAATTTGACCCCTTTGCATTGACAGAAGATTCGGTATTGGTTGAAGTTGTATGGGATAGCAGTCTGAGAGAAGTAGAAGCTTGGTGAACCAATATTGGCGAGGCCACCTGGGCGCAATGAGAATGAGGCGACACGGTTGCTGTTTCATTTTCCGGATGACTCTGGGAACCAAAGGAATCGGCAGAAAGGTGTATGCATGTATCTGAGACCGTTCATCGAAAGCGCATCCCCGTATGAGTCCTTGCGGGGAATCCAGCTTGCAAAGTGTGGGCCTTTGCGGTTCTGAATTGTTGCAAACAAGTCCAGGTCAGGATGACCCCACTCTCGAAAGACTCTGTCCAGAGTCGGTTGATGGATCTCCCATTCGTGATTAGACACTGCAGCCCTGCTGAGAGAATCCGCTAGCACATTGGACATTCCTGGTACGTAAACCGCTGAAAGATTTAACTTGTGATCTAGAGCCCAATCCCAAATCTCCTGGGATTGCTGAGAAAGAAGGGCCGATTTTGTGCCCACTTGTTCCTTTCAGTAATGCATACTTGTTGTATTGTCTGTCCTGATTAGAACTGTGGACCCCTGTATTACTGCTCGAAAGGATTTCAAGGACAGAAAAATAGCTCTCAGCTCTAGCAGATTTATGGTCCATTTCTTTTGTTGCATATTCCATTTTCTGTTGACAGTCATTCCCTGAAGGTGTGCCCCCCATCCTTCTAGGGAAGCATCCGTGGTGATGGTATACCTTGGCACTTCCGTCAGGAATGGACATCCTACTTGCAAGTTTTTCTTTTGAATCCACCAGTGAAAAGCTTCTCTCATACGGTAAGTTATGCTGATCCTATCGTTGAACGACCCCGAAACCTGCACCCACTGGAGGTTGAGTTCCTCTTGTAAAGGTCTCATTTGGAGACGACAGTTGGGTATGAGAGGGATGCAGGGTGAGACCATCCCTAGAAATGTTTTGAACATCCGTACTGAAACATACTCTTTTTGTCGCAAAAGGAAAGCCATTTATTTATTTTTTATTTTTTATTTATAACGTTTTATATAGCGCAATCTTGATCCCAAAGGATATCAGAACGCTTTACAATTTGAGGCAATTTAATAACTTCCCACCCCATTCACCTATAAACCCACATCCCGCTATGGAACTAAAAATGCAAAATTAGAACAATTTTTTTTTAATAAGTACTAACATTTTTACACAGATAATAAAAACAAAAACAAATCTTATACCAAAAATACATGCATCACACACATACAAAATGGGGCGTGGTTTGGGCGCCGATGACGGAGGCGGCGTGAGCAGCTAGCTCCGTGCCTGATCCCGCCGATTATCCTGAGAACTGCCTAAGGTGCGGTCATTACGACAGGAAAGGACGTCGGAACGAGTCTGGAGGCCTTTCTGCCCACCGGGACGCGACCTGGTATGTCGGGGCACCCCTAAAACTACAGTTTCGTGCAGCAGGCGAAATCGGCAGAGCGGCATCAAGATGGCGGCTGGGCTCGCCTGGAGGAGCTAGCCCACAGCCCATTATTCACTGCCTGTTGGAGTTGGCGCTGGGGGAACGATTGCGGAGGGAGCGCGGCAGGCAATCCGCCACCCCACACAGGAATCGGTGGAGGCCGCTGGTTGGAGCAGATAGCAAACCGCCACAGAAGCGGAACGGCCGAGAGGACGGAAGACCTAAGATGGCGCCCGTGCTGGTGGTGGCCTGGGCTTCGTGGCCCTGACCCGGTAGCGCTGAAGTGTACGCGACGGCCCAGGAGCAGGACAGCGGTGCAGCCCACGGTAACGCTGAGGGCGCTGGAGAGGACCTGCGGTTTGGAGCAGCTTTGTGGCACTGCGGGAGCTGCGGCAGCAACGTGCACCTACGAGGCTCCTGAAACAGACGCTTGGAGACCAGAAGGGAGCCGGACTGTGAGGCGGGTGCAGCAGAGCTCCAGGGCCGGGTATATGGTGCTGTGGCAATTGAAGGTCCTTTCCTAGGGCCACCGGTGAGTGCGGTGCTGCGGTCCTGATCTTGGCGCTGCGGAGGTGGGGGCGGGATCGGGCTCGTAGCGCTGGGCAGCCGGGGGCCGCAGAGGGCAGAATAGAGCGCCGCAAAGAGGGAGCAACCGCGGTGACACCTGGGAGAGGCAGCGGCGGGCTGTGGGGAACGGCCTCAATGGAGCACGGTCGCAGAATGCACCGGTATGCACAGAGGACCTATCAGTGACCGGCTGGGGAACACCGCGCTGCTGCCCTGGAGACGAGGTGGAGGCACAGTACAGTGCGGTTCAACGGGCACTGTCACGAGGAGCTGGAGTCCTTCACTGGGGAGTCGGGGGGGGGGCGCCCCGGGAGCGGAGTGGCGATTGATACGGCCTGTAAAAAAAAGAAAAAATCTCAGGTTCTGATTGTTGGGAGGGCAAAGCGGAATAACAGAATAAAGACCTTCTTCTGTAGTGGGGAAGAGGTCTGTAGGGTACCTACTTTCCCCTATTTGGGGCTTGTATTTGATGAGAAGGGAACTTGGCGCCCACAAATCAATAGCCGCAGTGTGGCGTTTGCAAGGACCATATCAGGACTTACAGGGTTTACTAAAAAGCTGGGGGCTAAACCTGTAGAAGCAATCTTAATGATTTATAAAGCCAAATGCTTGACAGTTGCAACATATGGTTGTGAAATCAGGGGTTATACAGCCCAGAGTAAAATCCAGTTAGTAGAGAATAAATTTCTGAGAGGGGTTCTTTCTGTTCCTCAGTCTACCCCTACTTTCTCTACTCATACTGAACTGGGAGTTGGATTTGTTACGGACCATATCAAAATTGCACCTTTGATATATTGGTTAAAGATCTGGCTGAACGAGGAAATTTCACTAAACCATATTATATTGAAAATCTGTTTGACGCTGGACAAAGCCAATAAAATCCCATGGTTGGCATATATAAAATCTGGCTTTCAAAAAATAGGGCGTGCGGTCCTTTTTTCTTCACCTGAAACCATAACTAAAAAGGATATCGCACTGACAAAAAAAGCTATGTCTGACCTGTTATCACTGGAGTGAGAGAAGATCGAACTGGCGAAACCAATGGCAAGAGCCAACTATGCCATGGTTAGCTGTGCAGGCCCTGAACCCTATCTGATTACAGTGAACATCCCATACCATCGGTATCTCCTGATCAGATTCCGGTTCAACCTGATACACTATTCCTTGGGTTCTTTCCGAACTTGGTGTTCCCCAGAACAGGCAGACCCCTGTAATTGCGATAATTTCTCAAACCAGGATACATTACACTTTTTTATGTTTTGCGACTACTTTCAGGCATGTAGAAGGAAGTTTTTATTCCCAATATTAAGGGAGGCTGGATTTACACAAGTTAGGCCAGCACTTGTGTACCTACAGCAACTAAATTCACCCCGAATAATGTTCCATGTCGCAAACTTCCTGGTTGCTGCTATTCGCATTAGGAAAAAGTCCAATATTCCAGCACCAACCCTTTGCGTACCTGATTAGAATATTTTTAACCTTTGATAAATTGGTTATTAGGGTCAAGCATATCCATATGGTAGTATTTTTTTTAAATATTTTAAACCCATATTTATGTATGTTAAAATTATGCAATACAGGAACCCTATGTGAAGGGTCCGGAGACCTGGTAGGTATTGTGTGGTTACTGCTTACTAAGTCAGTGTGTACCAAATCATGTAAGAAAGAAAAATTTCTTTCTAGAGTCCCCTCACTCACCGGGGTTGCCCCACGGTGACATGCTTCATCATTGGGGCCATCCCAGTTCTCTACGAAAAGGGGCGTGCTGCGACAAGGCGACTACGCTGGAGCACTGGTTTTGTGAGATGACTATGTGTGGTGCAAGTGTGGTGATGGTGGAGTGGGTGTGAAATTAAAAATACCGTGCTAGTGGGCCTCAACAATTTATTTTGCTCCTAGTGTGGTATAAAAATTAAAAAGGGGTAACACTGTATTCTAACTTTTACTGAGCTAGATCAGTGTTATGGTCAACATGTTTCAAGCTCCCCTAAGCTTTTCTTCAGGACCATACAGGGTCCAGCCCTGTATTGCCACTCCTGTATTCAAATGAAAAAGTGTTTATAATAATAAATACTAATTATTTATATTAAACGCTGTTGATAATAAAACATGCGTGTAGTTGTACATACGGTTTGTATTTTACTTGGAATGCTGTAAACCACTTGATTCACAGTGCTTTATTTTTCCGCACCGGTTTGAAAACCAGCACGCACCAGTATGGTGCCCAGGGCACACCCACGCCCTAGATGAAGTGAGATGCATGTGAGTTGTTTCCTCCACCCCCCTTTTCCGGAAGGGGGTATCTACCATTAAACAACTGTTATTCTCTTTTACAGCATTCCAATACATAGTCATCTCACAAAACCAGTGCTCCAGCGTAGTCGCCTTGTCGCAGCACGCCCCTTTTCGTAGAGAACTGGGATGGCCCCAATGATGAAGCATGTCACCGTGGGGCAACCCCGGTGAGTGAGGGGACTCTAGAAAGAAATTTTTCTTTCTTACATGATTTGGTACACACTGACTTAGTAAGCAGTAACCACACAATACCTACCAGGTCTCCGGACCCTTCACATAGGGTTCCTGTATTGCATATATTGACTGGAGGCCGACCTGGTTTGGTTTAACCTCCTTCTCCCTCTATTTTTTGTTTATGTTAAAATTATGTCAAATTGTATAAACATGAAATGTCTAAACACGTATTTTTTATATATATAATCAAGCTTTTAATTGTATATTTAAGTGTTATTCTGATTGTACCATGTCTTTTTTTATATTAAGTTATCGAATAAAGGAACTTTGACTGACTTGACTGATACGGCCTGTACCCAGGAGGGAGATGACGGGGCTGGAGTGACCGTGTTGGCCTGCTAGGGACTGTGTGTCTGGGAGCTCCTGAGAGAACCAAGAGAAGAGGCAGTGGAGTATGCTACCCCATACACAGGGAGAAGAGGAGAGGCTATAGGGGGTTCACTTGGTGCTGTGGTTCTCTGGTGGAATGAGCAGATCTCGACCCTGCTCTGTAACTTGGGGAAGTTGGCGTGGGCCTTGACGCGCTGGACAAATTTGGCTGGCGAGGAGGGGTACAGCGTGTCCTTAAGGAATGAAACCCAAAGACAGGAAAGAAGAGACAATGGACCCCGCGGGAGGAAACGGAGACGACGGGGAAGTCGCGACCTCGGAACAAAGACTGAACAAGCGCCTTGATCAAATCCTGGATGCCATAGCGGCGACAAAAGAGTCCCTACATCAGGACATTACCCAAGTGGCGACAGGGCTGGGGCTCTTGAAAGCGGATCACTCGAAGTTAGTGGACAGGGTCAAAGACACTGAATCGCTTCTTCAGGACCTCAAACCAGCGGTGGTCACGGTAGAACGCAAATTGGAGGATGCACTGAGGAGATTGGAAACACTGGAAAAGAAGGCTGAGGATGCTGAAAGTCATAACCGACGCAACAACGTTCGGGTCGTATGCCTGCCCGAAAATATTGAGGGGACAGACATGGTTGCTTACCTGGAAAATTGGTTCAAGACTGTTGTTGCCCCAGAGGGCCTCTCTCCTTTCTTTACACTCGAGAGGGCTCATAGGGTACCGGCCAAGCCGCCTGCACCGGGCCGACCCCCCCCGCCCTGTGGTGGCCAGAGTCCTTCACTGTAAAGACAGGGATTTATTGATCCAAAATGCACGCTCGATGGGTCCCTTCCAGATAGATAATAGCGCTGTGACGATCTTCCGGGACTATACTCAGGAAATACAGTGGCGTAGGGCTTTGTACTTGTCTGTTAAGAAAGAGCTTCGGGAGGAAGGCATACAATATTCACTGCTGTTCCCAGCCAAACTGAGAGTGATACTGGACAGGTCAACGCAGTTTTTCCTGACACCTGAGGAAGATTGGTCCTGGCTCGAAAGATATAGGGCAGGAACTGATCGTTGGGGCAGGGGTGAGGGGGGAGTACCCAAGCCGGTGCGGATGCGCCAATCACAGCGCCTCCGCAAGAAAAACAAAGCACAACGGGCATTGCAACGTGCACAGATGGAGGCTGATAAACAGGGGGCCCTGGCGGCTACAGCGGCGATCACTGGTTCTCAGCGGGAGGACTCGACCAAAGGGACGGAGTCCGAGGAGGTCGGGAGACAATCTGGTACAGAGGTGTCGGAGGACGAGAGCACCAAAGGCCCGGAGGTGACCCCTAGATCAGCTGACGATCTATAAATACCTTATCTCTGCCCAGGACTCACTGCTGACGAACTGAGCGTGGTGGTACCAGAGAGTCCGGTACCAGCTGTGAATTTTGTAACTGTGCCTTATTATTGTGGGATGTTGAGGGCGGGGGGCTGGTGCGGGAGCTGCCACCTGTCGGAGCCGGATCACCAACCTCATTGCCCTTAAGGCAACCTGTAGTGGCTACTGCAGGATAGTATTGTGTGAGTTTTTAGGGCAGTTTGGATGGGGACTGATAATGGGTTATTGGAACCTGTTCTGGGGGGGAGGACAGTGGAAGTTTGTGGGGGTTTTGTGTTTAGGGGTTGGCAATGCTGGTGTGGGCAAACGACCTATGAGGGAGGGGGAAGACTCGGAAAGCTGCAATGGGGACATTACCTGATTTGAAGTGTATCACGTGGAACGTTCGCGGATTACATACCATGTCAAGGCGTCACAAGGTGCATGCATATCTGATAAGGAGAGGAGTCCAGATAGCGTTGCTGCAGGAGACCCATCTCACTAAACAAGAATGTATTGCGCTGCAAAGGATGTGGAGAGGTCAGGTGTTTGGCACTGCTTATTCTGCGTTTGCCAGAGGAGTGTTAATATGGGTGAGGGCTGGGACCCCGTTCCAGGCAGCACACACTGTGATAGATTCTGAGGGTAGATATGTGGCGGTAGCAGGGAGATTGTATGACACAGAGGATGTGTTATGTAGCGTATATGCACCAAACACAGACCAACCCCGATTTTTGGATGTCATCTCCGGAAAACTGGCACATCTTTATCAGGCCAAATGATTATGGGTGGAGATTTTAATTCGATCACAGATGTAACACTAGATAGTTCACACCCTCCGTTGGCGGAATCCCAGGTCCGCAAGATTGCGAGGAAGAGGGTGGAGTGGCAGAGTGGATGGGGGTTGACTGACGTATGGAGAGTGCACCACCCTGAGGATAGGGACTAATCCTTCTTTTCGGCTATCCACGAACTACACGTTAGAATTGACACTATTTTATGCTCCCAGGCACTGACGCCCTTAGCAACACACTCTGAATACCTAGCTAGGACCATTTCAGATCATAACCCACAGGTGGTGTCCTTTAAATGGCAGCGCTTTAGAGCAGAGGTGCCCACCTGGCGTCTCCGCCCAGACACCCTGGAAGACCAAGTTTTTAGGACCACAATCCAAGAGGGTATTGAGCATTACTTTGCCACCAATAAGAAATCGACATCTACCAGGGGAATGGAATGGAATGCATTCAAAGTGGTGGTGAGAGGGTTATGCATCAGTAAGCATTCGGGTGAAAGGGCATTGGTTTTAAATGACGTCGCAAAAGCGGAGGAGGCGCTGTGGGAGGTAGAGAAACAAAGGCCAGAACAGAGGGAGTTACAGGACCGGCTATTGGCAGCTAAGGAACTCGTGGCCACAGAGACAGAAAGGCTGCGTGGTTACGACTATAAGCAATATAGGGTAAAGATACATGCTGAGGGGGATAAGGTGGGCACGCTCCTGGCAAGAATGGTGAATCCAAGGCCGGGGGGTTGCCCGGTCCTGAGTGTTCGTAGGGAATCTGGGGATGCGGTCTACCCCCCATCGGAGATCATCTCGCGCTTCCTATGGTACTATACAACATTGTATCAGAGTCACCTGGAGGCGGTTGCACTGGAGATTGAGGGCTACCTGTCGGGGATACAGCTACCGCAACTAGGAGAAGAGGACGCAAAAAACCTGGGTCAGGCTATCACTATCGCTGAAATCAGGGGAGAAATTAAGCATATGGCCAGGAACAAGACTCCGGGGGTGGATGGAGTCCCTATAGAGTTTTATCTGACGTACATTGACCCCTTGGCGCCCCAGCTGCAGGAGGTCTATAATGAGGCAATGGAGCTGGGCTACCTGCCCGAATCCATGAGGGTGGCGCTGGTAGTCCCCTTGTTGAAACCTGGGAGGGAAGGAGATAATGAGACTAATGTCCCATATGACGGCCTTGGTTCATGAGGATCAGGCAGGGTTCATACCAACTAGGAACACCTCGACCAATATACGCCGCCTTATTAGAGTATTAGATAGTGATCTGGCAGATGAAGCGACGCCAGCTGTGCTATCAGTGGATATGGAAAAGGCGTTTGACAGCCTTGAATGGGAATATCTTGATAGGGTGCTGGAGAAATTTGGATTAGGCACGCGATTTAGGCGCTGGACGAAGGTCTTGTACTCCTTCGCTACGGCTAGGGTGCGACTGGGCCCGGTCATATCACCAGAATATCCGGTGCAGAGAGGTACGAGACAGGGGTGCTCGCTCTCGCCCCTGTTGTTTACACTAGCGATAGAACCACTGGCGGCCTACGCCAGAACGGGGTTAGCGTATGAGGGCCTGGTCTGTGATGGACTCCCGCACTACATCTCGTTGTATACGGATGATTTACTATTGTTCCTGGCGAACACGACGGTGGCACTGGAGGGGGCGATGAGTATGTTGTCGGACTTTGGGAGGCTGTCAGGACTCCACGTCAACTGGACTAAAACGTGTGTCTTTCCTTTGAGGATGGATGTACCCCAACCGCGACTACCCGCTGATTTACTGTGGGAACGATCATGCTTTACCTACTTGGGAGTTCGAATTTATCATAGGGCAGAAGATATGCTGGAAGGGAACATAGGACGCTGCATAAGAGCACTGAGGGGCAGTGTGGCGTTCTGGGCAACCTTGCCTCTCTCGGTATTGGGGAGAGTTGCACTGCTCAATATGGTGGCTTTGCCACGCCTCCTCTATTTTTTCCGTACACTTCCGCTCTGGGTGCCTCCTCGGTACTTTCGGGAACTACGGACGCTCACCATTGATTTTCTGTGGGGGACGGGAAGGAGACGGGTGGCATTGGACACGCTGTTGAGACCGAAAGCGGAGGGGGGTTTGGCAGTTCCGAACTTCGAACTTTATTACTTGGCAGCGCAATTGCAGATCCTCACACAGAATGTAACTAGGGAATTTAGGGGTCCTGAACAGGCTTGTGGATCAGGGATACAGAGGCATGTCTTCTCCTATATTGTTATGCAACAGCATCTGGTGGTCCGGAATTTAACTTTGGAGGAGAAGACACTGAGGCTGTGCTGGAATAAAAGCGAAAGAGAGCGAGAGTGGCACACCCCTATGCGCACGAAATCCCTCTGGGCATGCTGACAGAATTGCCACATGGAGGGGACTGGTCCCAACTACTGGGATGGGAGGAACTGGGGTTACAAATGGTGGGCGACTTATATGCTGAAGGCGAGTTGCTACCCTTTCGGGCGCTGCAAGACCAATTTGGCATTCCGGACGGAGACTTCTTGTTACATATAGCTGTTACCACAGCTATGCGGAAACACTGGAAAACAGGGCAGTCAGAGCCACAAACCACAATGGCATGCCAATATGTGGTAATGGCAGCAGGTACGATTAAGGCAATCACCTGCCTACATTCCCGAATGCTGTGCGAAGGTCTAGAACCCCTGATGACTCTCAAACAAAAATGGGAGGCAAGCATAGGGAAACCCATTCCGGACACGGCTTGGGGTCATATCTTGACGAGGACGTGGAAAGGGTGCAGGAATACGCGGTTTCAGCAAGTACACTTTTTTATGCTACACAGAGCCTACCTAACTCCGGGGAAGATTCAGAAATATTTCCACGTGCAGGACGCTACGTGCCCTAGGTGCCTGGCACCTGATGTGGAGCTAGACCACATGATGTGGGACTGTCCGAAATTGGGGCTCTATTGGACCGAGGTAGGGACGCTTCTTAATGAAGTAACGGAGCGGCAAGTGGAATATGTTATGTCGACCTGTTTGTTGCTTTGGTTTCCTCATACTAGGACAACTAAGATCACTAGTAAATTCATTGACTTGGGCCTTATATTGGCCCAGAGGGAAATCACCTGGCATTGGAAATCAAGGGAGGGTCCCTCTAGTAGGAGGTGGGCGAACGAACTCCATAAATGGGCCCATAGTGAGAGCACGATCAGATTATGCCAGGCAGCCCGTACAGCTAACGAGAGGAGCCTAGAGGCAGCACGTGCATGGGCAGACTTAGTGCGTGCGCTCAGTGACAGCCTATCACCAGCAGAAGAATAGAGGGTGTGTGTTATGTGTGATGTTCCTTGTGAGATACGGAAGGTGCATGCAATCCTACAGATTTCCTCCCTTTGGGTGCTAAGAATCTGAACGTAGGCCCACACCAGCTGCAGTTTAGGGGGGGTGGGATTCATCGAACTATGGCAGACATCTATTGTTCGTACGGGGAAGACGGACCTATTAGAATTACATGGTTGGTTCTTGGGATGGTGTAACCAGACTGGCGGCTCCATCCGAGGAACGGCCGACGGGTACGGGCCCTATGCTGAGGATAACTGTGGAGTACTAGGGGTTTGACATTAGGCCTGGGCATAACAGTTACAGAACCTACAGTACACACCTCCCAGATCATAAGTCTGGTTAACCGATAGGGTCGCAAGATACGGGATCACAGGAAAAGCAGAAACTAGATGATCCGTAGAGCAGAGATTGAGGTCTGCCACCGGAACCATTAAATGTGACATTGATCTGCTATCGCCGCCCGACCTACGGGATGTGGGCTAAATGGCTGTGTTATACAAGAGTTATACTGATGACGAAGCATTGATCTATCTTACCTGCGGGACGCACAGAACAGTTGGATGTATTTTGTCTATTTCTGCAATAAAAATAAAGTTAAAAAAAAATCACACACATACAAAATAAATACAAACATAATTACATTAATACAAAATTGATATTTTTAACATCTATATTTTTTAAAACAAAATTAAACACCGATATTTCTCCTCCTCACTATCATCCTCACCGCCCTCTTCTGGACCACAGAGGAAGGGTCATCAGCCAAGGACACCATACCGCCTGAACACCCCATGTCTCATATGATGGACAGACAGCAAAATGATCACAATCTGGTGTACTCAAATGCACAGGGCCCCACATGGACACACCATATCGTATGAGAGATTAGATACATAATTTATTGAACACTAGACAGACCTTTTCGAATAAGAATGACTTTAGGGACAGCCCATACCTAACAATGCGACACTACTACATGCAATTCAGTTGTCGAGAGAAGTGCTGGAGGGCAATATTGGAGAGGTGCGATTGGAGGTCTCTCTGCTGCACAAGGACCTATGCAAGGTCTCAGAGAGGGTGACGGTGGCAGAGACCAGGATTTTAGAAGTTGAAGATGTGGTACAAGCCTGGCAGAAAGGTGTAGAAGGGCTCAAACAAAGACATGCAGTGGTGCCTAGATGATGCAGAAAACCGTGCACCAAGAAACAATCTAAGCTTCGTCTGGCTCCCCGAAGGGCACCAGGAATAATGTGTTGTTAACAAACTTGTTGAAGGACACTCTCGCCACTAATCAATTCTTCATAAGCTTTGTGGTAGAATGAGCCCACAGAGCCCTAGGGAGGGGGAGACCACCCCCAGTATCCCCACCTAGACCCATTATAGCGAGGTACCTCAGCTTCTTAGACCGAGACACTATTCTTCTAGAAAGACGTCGCAAAGGAGATGCTTGCTGTGTTCCCTGACTATACCCAATAAGTATAAAATTAAAGTCACACCTTTGACTCTGTAAGGCAAAACTAAGAGTCCTCCTATTGCAATACATACTGTTGTTACCAGCAAAGTTAAAAAGGTTATGTATCAGGAAAAATCCACCTTCTTTCAAATGCCAGAAGAAGCCTGAGCCTGGCTGGAGGAGCGACCCCTACTCACACCACAAATGAGACATGGATCAGGACAGCCACCATCCCGGGACATGGGGGCCAGACCCAAATACAGCCAACAGGAAGGAGGGCCCCACACTGAGGCAACAAAACAGAGAGACTGCATAGCTGACCAAGGGTTCAGGTCATGCAAGGGGCCTGTCATCAGACATAAAGGGAGAACGCAGGCAGACCCTAAGTAGGACGAGAAGATATGAACTACTAAGAACATCCACAACGGGATAAGGGGAGGAAGATCTCTCCTCAGACACGGAAGGGCTGCACCTGCTCACAGAAGGAATAACGGTCCAAGATATGAATAGGTAGGGACCACAGTCGGGGACCAGTGCCCTAGACCCAGGGCAACAAAGGCTTTGAGAAGGCACTTATAAGCCAAAGACCAAAGAGATGGACACATGATTGCAGCCCATGCCATCCCTGGGAGAAAATGCTTGAATATAGAGTGGTTTGAAGTGTGTGTGTTTGCACTTAAAATGTTCTATTGTATTTCGTAACTCGTTTTTCTCTTTTATTACACAGGCATAGGTTTGATTGATTAACAATAATTTTGAGTGAGTGAGTAACAGGGTGGGAGTTTAAACTACATATGGGAGGGGGACAGACCTCTCAGGCCTGACCTGTGACACAGTTGTCATGTTGACATATTGCAAGAAGAGCGCAGGGGTAGGAGGAGATGTAGAGGTGGGAGGGAAGGTCAAACAAAGGGATTCTGGATTTGGGTTGGAGGAGAAACGAGTTCAGGCACAGGGAATGGAACTGATAAACACCCACAAACAGCACTGGAGATGATACCACAGGAAGATCAGATACTCCAGCTAACTGCAAATGGGAGGGGTAGATGTACAAGAAGGTAACACCTTTTCTATACTTACCAGGAACATGAATGGGGTGGGTAATAAAATAAAACTAGGACTTGTCGTCGCCTACATCAGGAGACTGAAACCAGAAGTGGTAATCTTGCAAGAGACATACGTTTGAGGCTCCCAATGTAGATTTCTGAGCAGGAGAGCCTATGTCACGCTGATACACGCCGGGTTCACTGCAGACTCCCGTGGGGTTGCCATTCTAATAAGGAAAACACCCCCTTTCCACATAGAAAAATCCTGGGTATACGCCGCAGATACAGGCATGTGGCGATGGAGAAGTGTAACTCTTGTCAACCTTTACGCCCCTCTGAGATTGCAAAAACAAACTGTGGAGAAAATAGCTGAAATAATGTTAGAAACTGGCTCCTCTCTCCATTTAGTTGGGGAGGACTTTAATGATGCACTTAGCCCTGAGTTAGATCGTTCAGGCCCAACCCCAACGAACATGAAAGAAATGCCTTTGGCAGGGTTTGTGAAAACCCTGGGTATGTCTGACTTTTGATGTCACTGTCATCCAGAAGACCATCACTACTCCTACTTCTCGGGGACTCACAAGGTATTCTCTAGATTAGATTACATCTTCACCCCGGATAGGGAGGCGGACAAGATAGAAAAGACAGAATACCTGGCAAGAGGCCTGTCCGAACCATTTACCCCTCTGGATCTCACTTAGCACATGAATTTGTAATTTGTTGACTGGAGAATGAATACATGGCAACGAAAAGACAAGTCAGTCTCAATTTATTTTGAAGGTTTTATTTTGAAGGTTTTATAGAGCGCGAACAAGATCCTTGCGGATATCAGAGCGCTTTACAGTGATCAAAGCTGATTATACATAATGAATAGCATGACACATTATACATGCAGTAATATGAGGGAAAGCTTGAGTGAGCCGAGTATCTAATGTGGCTCCCAGAAACAACTTTCCTTGTGATGGAGTAAGATGGGATTTTTTCAAATTGATTGAGAGTCCCAGAGACTGGAATAGCGTCAGGCATTTTTGAACATGCACTCTTGCTGCTCCTAAAGAATTGTCCTTGATAAGGCAATAGTCCAAGTATGGGAAAATTTGAATGCCTTCCAAGCGATGATGCGCCGCCACTGGTGCTAATATTTTTGTGAACACACGGGGTGCTGAACGAAGCCCAAATGGGAGAACCTTGAATTGAAAATCCCTGCCAGCCCCTCTGAACCTTAAGAGCTTCCTGTGCCTCGAAGGACTGGTACATGAAAATAAGCATCCTGAAGGTCGAGGGTGGCAATGTGAACCCCTTTGGAAAGAAGCTGGAGGATTTCTTGAAGTGTTAACATCCGGAAGGACAATTTTTTGAGGTATTTGTTGAGGGCTCGCAAGTCGAGGATAGGGCGTCATTCTCCTGACTTCTTTCGTATGAGGAAGAACCTCAAATAGAGCCCTCTTCCTTTTTGCAATTTATTTTATTTTATTTATTTATAAAGTTTTATATAGCGCAAACTTGATCCCAAAGGATATCAGAGTGCTTTGCAGGTTGCTTTACAAGTTGAGGCAAAGGTAACATATCAGAACATTAGTCTAACATGGGGAATCTAATGGGCATTGAATCAACTATTACTAACATAATAGCTGAATATAACCTGAGTGCACAAGTAGGAATGGGCTATGCAATGGACCATGGGGAAAGTTAGGAATATACATTTGGGTCCATTTTCTACCATTCCTAAGAGGGAAGCAAGTGCTTTTGTATTGTTGGGTTATTTTTTGAAATGTCCTGAAGTTAAAATGACTGAGAAAGTAATGTCTGAGGGGATTGTTGAGTTTTTTGAGTATGTGTTTTGTAGAGACAGATTGCCAGAATAGTTGGTTTCTGACGATGAGCCTCAATTTATTAGTAAATCTTTTGAGAATTATTTGATGAGGCGTGGTGTGAAACACAAAACGATGGCTAATTATTGTCCCCAGTCTAATGGTCAGACTGAGAGGTTTAATCAGGTGGTAAGAGAGCCTATTCAGTTGGCTTGCCAACGAGGTTAACCCTGGAGGAAGGCTTTACAAGCCACCTTGCTGTCATATCACAGCATATTCAGTCACTGTATGTCCACCATTTGAACTATTGCTGGGTAGAAGCCAGGATCGGAACTGGCACCATGGTGGTTAAAGGAGAGTTGTGGAGAGTCCGAAGTCTACATTTACTATAAGAATATTAGGGAGCGTATGGAGATTTATCAAGGGAAGATGAAGGATAATATGAATAAAGGCAGAAGTAAATTGTCAAATAATAGGATTTTTGCAGGTGATTAGGTTTGTATTAGGAAACCAGTTGCTAGTGGTAAAGAGTTACCTAAGTGGTCAGAACCAATATTAGTTGAGCAAGTCAATGGCAAGGCCATAAAGGTTCAAGGAGGGAGAGTTTCCAATAAGAGTCAGGTTTTTATTTTCAGAACTTCTGAGTGTATCGGATGTTGGGTTGAAAAGCAATGCTCAAGGAAAGAGGATGATTGTAATGTTTTCATGGTTGCAAAAGTGGATGAAGATGTTGTCCATATACTAGAAAATGATAGGGGGATGCCAGATGCTGAGGTTATTGTTTTAAAAGATGGATTGAGTGATAAAAGAATGGTGAAGGTGCAGAGAAGAAGTTCTAGAATTATACTGTGCCCTGCAAGGTTCTCAGAATATGTCAAGTATTAACGTTGCACTGCAAGTTTCTCAGAATATGTCAAGTATTAAATTTGTCTATAGGGATTTATAAATTGGGATCAGTTTTGTTTGTTTTATTTTACATATATATTTATTGTTTATAGTTTTGATTCTACTATTGTTATCTAAAGGAATTTTAATTTGAATTTTAAAATATTTATAAAGCGCTCTTATACCGAAACCGGTTTCATGGCGCTAGATAGCCGAGGGTCAGTGGGAAGCGAGCTAAGCTGCAACAGATCTGGAGAGCAAGAGGGTCTTCAATTGCTTGCGAAACTCCAGATAGGAGGGAGACATCCTGAGGGCAGGTGGAAGTGAATTCCAAAAGGATGGAGCCAGCACAGCAAATCTGGCCCCCCCGGCCTTCTGTTTCCTGAAACGAGGAACTGACAGAAGGGCCAGGTGAGTGGAGCGAAGTTCTCTGGACGGAAGGTATGGAGAGATGGATTCGCACAAGAAGGTGGGGGCGGTCCCAGATCTGGCCTGGTAGGTAATGCAGCCCAGCTTGAAGAGCGCCCTCTCCCTCACAGGGAGCCAGTGGAGAGACTGAAGCAAGGGGGTCGTGTGATTGGACCTGGGGAGACCAAAAATCAGGCGAGCCGCCTGATTTTGAATCAGTTGGAGCCGGTGGATGAGGTAAGCCGGGGCACTGTTGAGAATAACATTCCCATAGTCAAGGCGCGACAGCACCATGGCCATGAGAATGAGTTTGAGTGCGGCAGCTGAAAAAAAACGTGAAACCTTCCGGATAATCCGGAGGGAGAAGAAGCAGGCAGACACCACAGAACTGATCTGAGTGTGGAGGGTAAGCTGTGGGTTAATGAAAATACCCAAAGTTTTGACTTTGAGGGCTGGGGGGGGGGCCGAGGGAAGGGGGCCAGAAGGAGGGGGACCAAGGACTGCAACCACCCCCCGTCAAGACCAGCTCGGTCTTGTCCGGGTTTAATTTGAGGTGGTTGCAGTTCATCCACCCTTGGATGAAAAGCATGACCTTCTGGAAGTTGGAAGACGAAGAAGGGGAGGATGAAAGGTTGAAAATAAGTTGGAGGTCATCGGCGTAGTTGAACACCGAGACCTCCATCTGCTGTAAAGAAAAAATGAGGGGTGAGATGTATAAATTAAATAATAAAGGGGATAGGGAGGAGCCTTGTGGAACTCCACAGGTTACCTTCCGAGGGGGGGCCGTGAAATTAGCAAGTTGGACGGCCTGCTCCCTGTCGGTCAAAAAGGAGCGAAGCCAGGCAAAGGCCGTGCCCCCAATGCCCGCCGCTTGGACACGGGTTAACAAGGTGTCATGGTCCACCGTGTCGAACGCGGCGGACAGATCTAACAGGACTAGGGCCTGTGGTCGGCCAGTGTCAATCCCCTCCCTTAATTGATCCATCACCGACACCACAGCCTTCTCGGTTGAATGCAGCGGGCGAAAGCCCGCCTGTCGGGTGGAGAGGGCGCCCGTGGATTCTACGAAGGAACTGAGAGACCTGGTGACGTGAGCCTCTGAGACCTTCGCAAGGTAAGGGAGGAGGGAGATGGGGCGGTAGTTGGAGGGCAAAGATGGATCCGCCCCTGCCTTTTTCAAAATGGGGATGACAACTGCCGACTTGTGGGCGGAGGGGACAGTGCCAATGCTAAGGGAGTGGTTGATGAGGGTAAGAGGAGGAGAATAACAATTGGAGAAGAGCTCTTTAAGAGCAAATGCAGGGCCTATATCATGGGGTGATCCCGATTTAATCCGGGCCAGGAGGGGGAGCAAAGAATCTCGGGTGAGGAGGGGAAACTCGGTGAGTGAGGGGGTGGGAAGGGTGGGAAGAGCAGGGGGTGGAACCAAAAGTGAAGGGAGGATGTTGGACTTGATAAGGGCAATCTTCTCAAAAAAATAAGAATTGAGGGAATTGCATAGAGTTTGAGATGGAGGGATTTTAGGGGTCGCCCTGTCAGAAGCAGCGAGCTCGTGAACAGTGGCAAAGATCTCCTTTGGCTGGTTATCTGCTGTCAGGATCTTCCCTGAAAAGTACTCCATCTTAGCTTTTAGGATGTCATGTTTGTACTCTTTCATAGACTGACAGAAGTAGGTAAGAAGGAGAAAGGTGTTTTGTATCTACTCTTTGTTCTTGCCCTGGGTGGTCTCGCTTGAGGGTGAAATGTTACGGGGGGAATTCAAGGGCTCAGGTGGGGGGATTCGTTCGAGGACGGTTGGTGGAGCAAAGGAGAACTGCAGGATGTTCCTGTCGTTAGTTTCTATTATGGATGTATGAATAATACATATTCCACTTACCAGTACCATGCAGATTTGTCTTGATTACAACAAAAGGGCTTTGTTCAGATAAGCAGAGTTGTTATCTGCTTCAGTGTTGAGTACCTGGGCAGGCAGAGTATCACAAGGTTGAAAAGATGTGAAGACCCCTGATGAATTATCAAGCTCTGCAGTATGGGCTAACCAAGGCATTGAGGGTGCATAGCCCTAAAATGTAGACACATCCCAGAGATACTCATGCTTTTTATGGCTGCCCCTATTGCACTCCTTTTTGTACATTTTACAAATCACCTATTTCTCAAATACCTTTTCCCACCTGGCCTCATTTAAAAACATTCCCACACCAAGAACTCCTTGGGTGGCTGAGGCGGCTGAATTGCAGGAACAGCAGTAGGGTTCTCATCTGAATCTGAGGATGACATCGTTTGCTAAATAAAGACATCCATATGAGCCAATCACAGTCCTACCTTTTGGATGTCATTCACCCCTGGGCATCTGGGGAGTGTCTCGCCAGAGGTCCGCGAGATTGTTAAAACTGAGAACCTTCGTAATATCTCAAATGCAATAATACATCAACTGATTTTCTACTTTAAGCAACACTTCTCATGTCTTACTTTATTCACAACTACAAAAATACTCTTTTATGAGCTTAATTCCAAATGTACAATCTCGCAAGCGCTTCACAAGAGCAGGATAGGAAGTGCAACCCCCTCATAGTCCATGCAGGTGATTATATGTTTGACTCTTGTGAACATCTTGCAAGAGCTGTAAGTTTGTAAACAAAATACTTAATAAAGTATACATACTGTATACAAAATGTATTAATAAAGATAAGCATTCAATAATAACTGACCACATAAAAAAGATCTCTGTACAATAGATGAGAACGAAATTTATAACCGGTGATCTCACATGTACTCCCACAACAGTGATCACACACCTTAAAAATGGATGCACTTAGTGAAAATACATAGTTTATAGTAAAGAAATAGTAAAGAAATAAATGATCAGTGTCTTTTAGAGATATAAATATAATATTTATGTAAAATATATATTTACAAAGAGTATGAAAAATATGCTGGGTATATTTCTGTACATGTGAGTTACAAAAAATAAAAAGTTGAACATTCTCAGCATCATCACTGTTGGAGTAGTTAGTTTCTGTGTATTTTTAAATCTATTTTTATTTTTTTTCAAATCCCTTCATATTCACTGAAAAAAGTAACAAAAAAACAAAAGTTAAAGTGGCGTTATAGTTGGTGTAATAAAAATATATGGTTTTTGATTTTAAAAAAAACTTAGAGATTAAAAAAAAATAGTTCAAGAAACTTAATAGTTAGTGAGACACAACTTTAATGTTTTAACCTACAAAAACACAGAAATTTACTAATTATAGTTAGTTGCTCTAATTATAACTTGGCCCCCACGGTGCACTGCAATTGACCTCACATATAACATCACTCATGACATATTCGATGATATCATTTATGACATCAATGATGACACCTCAAAGTACATCATTGATAACATCACAGATAATATCACTGATGACATCATCCAATGAGTGTGTAAATTTGTTTTTTAGTTTACATAGTCGTGAGTAACTACCATATTAATTCTATGTACTTTTGTACAGCTTGGGTGCAGATAATGGGTGTAAGTATTTACAAAAAGCGTGTGCTCCTAATGCACCACAGCTGTGTAGAGGTATTCAACATGTTAGAAATGTTTTCATTAGAGAATAACTCTGTGTGCAAGTGACAGTTGACTTGTATTCATGAACAATCGTCGACATGTGCAGGTGGCTTAAAAGGGATACGGCAATTTTTGGGTGACACAGTTCACATAATCTTCTGATTTTCAAAGTATACAGCTTTATCATTTTGAAACCTTAAAACAAGCAAACACATGAAAACAAATTATTTTACACACAAGCACATCATCGAATCTGACAGAATACAGCATATTTACCCTCTCCTCCTTCTTATAAGGGGTGTGTAAAAATTACCGTCAGTGGGATTACAATTTAAATTAGCAAAAAATTACATATAAATATGTGAAACAAAAGTTTTGCCTCTTGTGCAACAATTCTTCTCTCGGATCTCTAATTTTTGGGGATTTTTTGTTGCCTGGTTGCCACACAGCTGTACCGGAGGCAGGCAGTGTGCCACAGGAGTAGGTGGCAACTGTAACTACCCAACGACCATCATGTGCAACATTATTTTGGAAAGAAGAGGTAGCTGCATTGGTGTTTTTGCACAACACCACCTCCCACTCATGTTGATAGCAGGTGGGCAGGTCCAGCAAGGGGTACAGTCATGCGGAGCACACCATGCACTGGCAGAGAGTGCAGCACAATATATGTTACAGTTTCCGGTAAAAGTGTGAGTGGAAAACACTGAATGAGAAAGCAGAGACAGAAATGATAGACGAGTCTTGAGTGGTTCTCTGGTACTCTGTAAGATTGATTTGGAAAGCACATGAGCAATACCTCTTTGGTAGGATTTTTCTGGAATAAAAAATTTAGACAAGAAATTAATGATAGTGTGGCAAGGTGTATTTGTTATGAGACAATATTACACCATATACTTTGATAGGCATGTATTCATTTAAATAAACAACATGGGAGAGAGATGCACATTTTCCTGCTCTATCAACATGGGTTTTCGATCATAAGTATGTGAAGTGAGGAAGGTTGTATGATAGACATGGGTTGAAAGACAATAGGCCACAGACATAGCTGATACATAGATGATAAATGTTAAAGCTATGAGTAAGGTACCACAGAAGTGAGGTATATGTAAAGGTATTATCTTTTAATGCAACTCTTAAGAATGGAGGTAAAATGGAGTTTACTACAAAAAGAAAGTTTCTGTATTCCCTTTAACTGATGTTGGAAATAAATGGTAAAATAAGTCATCAGTGGTGTAATGAGGCTACACATGCCCATATAAGTAATGAATTATGATGAATATAAAAGCAAGGTGTAATGAAGGATGCAAGGGCAAGTCTCATCTTTATTGACCCCTCCCATAGGAAATGAATGGGTATGGGATGCCAGTATGTTTGTTTATACAAGAAAGAAGAGGGGGCAGAATTATAGTTACAATGAATGGCGACATAAATTCTGCAGTGTTTCCCTGATAGTTTTGAATTTGCTCTCACATAGTGAGCATAAATATCATTGTAGAAGTAAAGTATGATAAATATGGAATAGTCTATCAAAGTTGTTGCTGTCCAGGAGAAGATTGGGAAATGTTGATAGAAGAACTAATATATCGATTGCCAGTTGTAGCAGAGGGGGAAACCATACCAGTGAATGCCAGAACGGTACCACGATGATCAAGGTTGCTTGTTGTCGTCTGACTTGAGCCAACACCCTGCTGATCATAAGAAAAGGAGGGAATGGCTAATTGATTGCTTGAGACCAGTCATGCAGAAAGGCATCTGAAGCCAATGCTAGTGGATCTGGATGCCTACTGAAAAAATGAGTTGGGAATTGAGTCAGGAGCAAAAAGATC
Source organism: Lissotriton helveticus (assembly GCF_964261635.1). Lineage (NCBI taxonomy): Eukaryota > Metazoa > Chordata > Amphibia > Caudata > Salamandridae > Lissotriton > Lissotriton helveticus. Next base: position 708,660,795 of record NC_136061.1, read on the forward strand.
TATTTGAATGGTCATCATTTGAGAAGAAGAGACCTCGACACACAAGAATGAAGTCTCCAATTGCTGGAATCATGAAGATAACGAGAATGCCAATCAGCTAGCTTGTTGAGATTTCCTGGCAGATATTCTGTGTGAACCAATAACTTGTGCAGAAGGCAGAATTCCCAAAAGCTCTTTGCCATTTTTGCCAGGGGGTTGGATTTTGGTGCCGCCATGATTGATGTAGCGTACTGTGGTATTGTTGTCCTTGCGGATAAAGGATGAAGAAATGAACTTTGTTTTTTGTTAGGATTCTGATTGCAAAGTAACCTGCAAGCATCCCTAAACAATTTATATGGAATCTGGACTCCTCATGAGACCATGTAGACCATGTACCCCCAGTCAAGATCTCACCAGTCAAGGTGCCCCCCGCCTGTCAGACATGCATCAGATTCTAATATAAGATATGGGGCTGATGCAAAGATGGTCCTTCGTTCCAGGCATTTAAATGGTCTATCCGCTGGGATCTTGGATCAATACTGATAGTGTCGGAGAAAGCGAGACCCCTGCGCAAATGGTAAATCTTTAGCCTTTAGAGAGCTCAATAGTGAAGAGACCCTGGAAATATGGCCTGGATCAAAAAAGAAACAAGATCAACAATCTTTGCCAGGGATCTGAAAGAAATGGAATAACTTCAGAGTCTGGAAAATCTCTCATTTGAAGGCTTTTACTTTGGCCAAGGATAAATGAAGAGGTGCAATGGTTGAGTGTGTCAGAAACCTTCATAATTTTATTTGAGTGGAAGGAACTAGGAACAAGTTCTCTGTGTTGATGAGAAAACCCAGATCTGAGAGAAGGGAACAAGTAAAGCGAATTTGCAATTGAAGTGTGTGCGTTTCGCCACATTAAGAGAAAATTGTCTAGGTAAATGATAAGTCTGATCCCTTGACACCTGAGATAACCTACAACTAGCTTCGTTATTTTTGTGAAGCACCACAGTGTAGAGTAAAGACCGAAGGAATTAGAGGAGAATTGATATGTTTCCTTGCTATTGGAATTAAAGAAATTTCATGTGGTCATGATGAATGGGAACCGTTAGATAGGCATCCTGTAGATCCAAACATACCATCCAATTGTTTTGAAGTAACGCATCCCTGAGATTGATGATAGTCTCCATCTTGAAATGATGATAAATTATAAATTGGTTGAAGTGTCTGAGATTGATAACGGGTCTCATCTTCTTGTTTATCTTTTGTACAAAGAAAAAAGAGCTTAAAAAAATACTGTAGGATTAGGGATGGCGGGCCACAATATAAACTGGCACAAGTCAGTACTCTATGACCCGAGGGGGCGAAATCAGTGGGGAAGACTGCCAGAGGAACTGATGACAACAGCCGAGGGTTTCCAATACCTCGGGGTCTATATAACGACGGATGCGACCCTCTCGTTCCAAAGAAACCTAGAACGAATCATCACTAACGCAGTGGCGGATATGGACCGCTGGAGACAGCTCCCATTGACACTTCTGGGCAGGGCGGCCATGTACAAAATGGTCATTCTACCGAAATTCCAATCCGCCCTACAAAATGAATATTACCCACTACCAGTGGTGGTCTTCACCCGGATCCACGCAGATTTGAGATCCTTCCTTTGGATGGGTAAGCAGGCTAGGGTGGCCCTGTCCACGTTACAGAGGCACCAGTATAGTGGAGGAATCTCACTCCCCAATTTGGAGGCTTACTATTGGGCGGAACACCTGACTCCGATTAATGACTGGCTCCACGCACCGGCAGAGCACCCGACATACGTGTTGGAAAGAACTAAACTGGCACCTAACAGCATACTGCGATATCTCTATGGGAGCGTTAGGGGGGCTCACACTCTCCCTGCCACGTCTATAACGCTTAGGGCATGGACGAGAGCTACACGACGCATGGGCTGGGAAAAGAAACCCACACGGCAGACACCGCTGTGGCACTGCCAATGGTTGCACGAGCTACATAAACTGCGAGGATTCCGGAGTTGGGACGACATCGGCATCTCAACCATTGGCGATGTAATAACCAGGGGGGAGTTGAAGTCGTTCCGAGTCCTCCAAGCAGAGTTCGGGTTAAATAATATGCAGCATTTCAAATATGTTCAACTACGACATGCCTGAATAGCCCAAAATATTACGCTTACTGATATTCCTGAATACGCGCCACTGGAGGGGAGGCTTCTTCAAGAGCACATGGTGGGAAAGGCGGTCTCCCTAACTTATAAAACACTGACTAATCACATGCTGGGTGACTTAACAAAACTTAGACATACTTGGGAGGCAGAGGTGGGGGAGATGGAGGACCTAGATTGGGAGATAGTCCTGATGCATCCTCGGGAAGTGGCTATCAAATCTAGATTACGACTTATTCAATTTAACTTTCTCCATAGAACATATTTTGACAGAGTACGTCTATGCAAGATGGGGAAAATAGAGGAACCACGATGCCTTAGATGCCTACAGGAGGAGGGAGATTTCTTTCATACTGTATGGACTTGTAGTGTAATACAGAGATACTGGACTCAGATATTTGGGGAATTAGCGGAGGTTCTTGGGGCTTCCATCCCTCTTGACCCCAAGTTAGCACTGCTTGGAATGACGAACGAGGTTGACCTGACCCGCCCACTACTCACTTTCCTAGCCCTGGTATTGGTTGTTGCCAAGCGAGATATTGCGAAACACTGGGGAGCACCAGCACCCCCGGACCTGGAGGAGTGGAGAAGGGGTTTAGACCTATATATGGCTGCGGAGAGGGTCACATATAAGGCCAGGGGTTGCCCCAAAAAATTCCGGAAAGTTTGGTCCAGATGGAGACATTATCATGGGTTAGATGGGGGGCTGTAGAAGGGTTGTTAATGGAAGGGGAGGTGGGACGCAACTCCTGGACCGCAGGGGCGTAAGTTGGGTCATGACTAAATAATGATGATCTCATGGGAAACAGTGAGCCACCAGTTACTATGGGCCTTGAACAAACGAGTGTCCTTGACTGATACTGGGGAGGAGGGGGGAGGGACAGGGAAGCGTAACTGCTGCATTTCTTTTTGTCTATGTATTCATTGAAGGATTTTCAACTGAGTTTTCTACCGTTCACCAAAGGGAGAGTGGGGGGGGGGTGCATTTTAAGATTAAAAATGCAGAGACTTGGAACGCCTATGACCGATTGCAGCTGGGTAATTGTGGGTAGACATACTACATCGATCATGCTCGCCGCCCGACCTCCGGGGTGTGGGCTAAATGGCTGTGTATCCCTCCCGGTATTGTGTAGCAACAGCTGTGATGCATCATTGTGCTCTCCTGACAGATTGTACATTGGCTCCTTGTGTATCTGCAAATAAAAATTTATTTAAAAAAAACAAAAAAACTGTAAGATTGGGAGAGGAAATATAGGGCGATATGTATGAAAGTACCGATTTGCGATTCTAAAATTGCGATTTTTACCAAATCGCACATTCAGAATCGCAAATCGGTATGTATGAAAGAAATCGCAAATAATCAGCGATTCCTTAAAAATCGCTATTTATTTGCGATTTCTCCAAATGCGATTCCTTAACCTGTAGGAATCGCCCAATTTGCGAAATCGCTATAAAAAATCGCTATTACTGTGAAAAATCTTAATTTTTGCGATAAATCGCAATTTTGCGAATTTCGCAAATAAGCCAATCACGAACTCTGGTGCAGCATGATGACATCACAACCAGGAAGTAATTGACTACCCATGCTGCACCTGAGTTCCTGAATCAGAGGCAGAGTGAAGGTGTGTTTGGGACAGTGCAGGGTGTACCTGTAGAAACATGGCTGAGAGTGGAGCCACGCCCAGGCAGGAATCCCAGCAGCAGGAGGGTGAAAACTCAAGGAAAAGAAAACAAAAGTTTTCTGAGGCTGAACTGGAGGCTCTGATTCATGAAATGGTGTCAAACCATGAATTACTTTTTGGAAGGAAATCCAGGGAGGTGCCAGAGAGCCGCAAAGGGTGGATCTGGGAAGAAATCCAGCACTAGGTGAATGCTGTGGGTGTGACACCCCGGAGTGTGGAGAACCTCAGAAAGCGCTGGTACGACCTGCGCCTGCGCTCCAAGGAAAAACTAGCTGCCAGGCTGGAGCAGTCCAGGATAACAGGTGGTGGGACCTCATCTGTTTCTGATTCCACACCCCTGGAGGAACTGGTGGAGGGGACCCTGCAACCAGAGAGTGTGGGAGGAGTGGCTGATCTCGACAGCTCTGACCAGCCAGCATCTGGAAAAGGTAAGAACCATGCCCTCACACCCCTTACACCCCCCAACGCCCCCCAGCAGTGAGCAAGGGTCAGGAAACAAGATAGGTAGTCCAGAGCAGGCACACAGGCAGACATAGCAATGCATCATGGGAGATGTAGTCACATGTAAATCAAAGTGTTAAAATTGCAGCTAAAATAGTCAAACACATATTCTGCAGGTCATGACAGTGAAACAAGAGACCGATGTAAATCAAATAGGTGTGAAACATGTATTTATACAGTGCAAGTTAGTAAAGTCAATTAATGTGTGCTGTTCTGTCCACAGCACCATCTTCAACACAGCCCTCAGGCAGTGGGACAGTCGTTGAGAGTATTGAGTCAGTAGATGCCGGCCAAGATGTGAATACGGATGGGGAGGACAGCCCCGTGACCACTCACAGACAAAGAAGGAGACACATTGTTAAACCACTTGCGCTAATTCAGGATGACGCAGATGCAAGTGGTGAAAATGTAACCAATGTGGACACACAGCCACAGCAAGAGGGACCTGCAACAGACCAGCATGCCCCACGAAGTGCAGCCAGGCTCAGACGGCGCACGGCCAACAATGTTGAAGGGCGAGGCGAGGATTCAGTTTTTGCTGGACTGGAACTCAACATGTTGCAGGTGCAGCGCCTGCAGGCGAGAAACATTAAACTATTACAAAGGGAGGTGAGGGAGGGCTTCCGTGGACTCAGGAATGACCTGAGGGATGGCCTACAGGCGGTATGTGTGGAAATGCGTACAGAGGGTACTGCTAGGCGCAGAGGTTGTTAACGCCAAGATAGGTACACCCGGGCCATCAACAGCTTGGCGGCTACATCAAGCATCCAGGCCAGGCGCAGCATTGAGATGCAGCGGCAATTCACACATGCTGCACAAGACATTGCAAATGCGCTTTTGCAAGTGACCACTGCTGTGGATGAGTTGCGCCAAGTACGCACAACAGGGCCGGGAATACTGACTCCAAGTGAAGAAGATATGCAGTCAGGTCGGAGCAGCAACACCCCACCACCCACCTTAGAGAGGCGCCGTAGTGGCAGGACCAATAGGGCTACACCTTCAAATGAACATTAGGCTGCGCATCATTTAACTTGTGAGTCACTCCTTCACATTTCTGAGCACTGTGAATGAAACATGTGCGACATATATCTTGTATGACTACTGTAAGTTTTCAGTTAATACATATCCTGCTATTAAGGATTAAAAACCACATTCACACTTACATTCATTGGCATTGTGTCGTTTTTCCTTACCTAAAAATAGTTGCGCGTAATCTCATCACGCCTCTGGCGCCCAGCCGCTGCAACAGCTCTACCAGCTACCATACGTCCTGGTCCAGGCCCCTCTACGTCAGAGGATCCTGAGTCACTCAGCTCCACTGGTATCCCTTTTCTTGTGGCAATATTATGGAGCATGGCACAAGCCACCACTATTTTACAACACGTATTGGGGCTGTATTGGAGTGCACCTCCACTTTTATGGAGGCACCGGAATCTGCTTTTCAGGATCCCAATTGTCCGTTCGATGGTGCCTCTGGTTGCAATGTGTGCCCTGTTGTACCTGCGTTCACTAGCATTGTTGGGATTGAGGTAGGGAGTCAAGATGAAATCCCGTACTGCATAAGCACTGTCACCTGTGGGTATAAGAAAATATGTTAGTCTGTGACATGCACATGGTAGTTGGTACTAATGACCCCTATGTCTGAAGGTATTTACCGAGTAGGTATCCCTCGCCAAACTCCCCTCTTGAGAGTCTACGATATATCCCACTGTGTCGGAAGATGAATGCATCATGTGTGCTGCTAGGGTACTTTGCTACAATGTCAGTAATGATGTGTTTGGCATCACACACCACCTGAATGTTCAGTGAGTGGTACCATTTCCGGTTTCTAAAGATGTATTCATTGCTTGAGGGGGGGGGGATATAGCAACATGTGTGCCATCAATACATCCTATCACGTGTGGGAAATGCGCAATTTGATAAAAGTCCAGCTTTGTCTGTGCTGTTGCCTGAGGTGTGCTGGGGAAGTAAATGTGATGTTGCATCTTCTGAACCATGGCATCTAGGAAGGCATGGAAGAATCGCGAAAGGGCACTTTGTGACACCCCTCCTGCTGAAGCAATCACCCCCTGAAAACTTCCAGAGGCCAACAGGTGTAATGAACACAGGACCTGTATTTCAGTGGAGATGGCATTTGTCCTGCGTGTGGGGTGTTCAAGGTAGGGTCTGAGTTCTACAATTAAATCATTAATGCTGTCTTCCTCAAGCCTGTAATGGGTGTAGAGCTCCTTCTCAAGGCGCTGGGAGATGCTGACGCGCAAACGGAATATCCTCTCCTGCCATAGCCTCCTCTGTGCAGCAGCTCTCAAACGCATCCTCCTAGCTATGATGTAAAGCCCCGCCATTGTGGTAAACAGTTTTTTGAATACTGTTACTGCTTAAATAGTTTGCACCTGGGTACCACCTGCTCCTACTTGGTGGTAATTGCGATTCTGTATTTTGCGATTTTTCGAAATTCGCTAATAGCGAAATTTTCATACATATCATTGCGATTCTTTATTTGGCGAAATTTGCTATTCTGCGATTTTTAAGCGATTTCCTACATTTGCGATTTTCCATTTGCGATTTTCGCAAACTGGAAACTCGCAAATGTACAATATTGCAGATTTTTCGCGGATTGGCACATTTCGCTAAATGAGGAGTCGCATTTTTTGCAATTCCTTAAATTAAATAGATTTTGCATTCATACATGCCGTTAAGCACATTCGCATTCGCTAAGGCCGAAATTCTGCGAATTTCGGCCTTTGCGAATGCGAATTTGCTTGATACATATCGCCCCTAGATTCGCTTTTTTGTGTAAAAGAGAATACATTTCTTGTGATATTAGGGCAGACATTACAGACAAGAATTTGGGGAGGGTGATACAGTTTGTGAAGTTATTGCATAAAGTTCTATAGAATAAACTTGTATGGTGTTTAGGGCCCAGGGATCTGAGGTTATTGATTGTCATTTTGTCAGATTTTTTTTAACTGTCCTCCTGCAAAGCGTTGGGCAAAATTAAGACTTACCTGCTTAGGTTGTGTTTCTATAGCTTTTTTGGCCCTGGCTACAGAAACCTCTGCCTCTCTCTGGGTAGAATTGTGGCTTATATTCTTGATAGCTTGCATTGTAGGATCCTTTAAATCCTTGGCTTCTGAAGTTGCAGCTGGTAAAGTGGTTCCTGTCTCTACCGGCCCTCACAAAAACACATTCTGAAAATACTTTTTTGAGAGACTGCTGGACCTTATCCAGGGAGGCAAATGTAGTGAAATATTTACCAAGTTCCATAATAAAAGAATTTCCAAATAAGAGACCTTCCACTAGTTATTACTGGGATGCATGGTAGCAAAGTTTGCTAATTTGGGATCTAATTTCAATAAAGGTCCCTTTCTCCGTTCCTGGGCAGTCACAGAGCTGGCGTTTACGAGCAAGCAAAAGGCTTTTTGGGTCCATATGGACAGATCTCCAAAATCAAAGGAAGTGTTGTCCAGTCTGAGGGACTCAGCTAAGTCAAAGCTATGTGCCCAGGGACCTATGAGGTCCAGCATCTTATCCTGGCATGAAGACCAGGTCTTGTCCATCCCTTTGAAAGGATATTTGCAGAATTTAGGGAGAAACATAAGTATGTTAGGATTAATAGTGGGCATAAGAGACATATGAAATTATAACTTAGGTCTAGGGCATTCTGGTCTTAATTTGGCCCTTGTCTGTTTGCCCAGTGGCAAATGAAATCTGGAAGTGATATATTCACCCATGTAATCAGCTGGGAACCATTCGGTGTTTGGGTGATGGATCAGTTTAGGGTCAAATATGGGGATGCCCTCTGTGTCCAAAACTGTTTTAGCAATAAAAGGATCCAAAGGGGATGAGACAACCTTACTCTTCTTTGCAAGAAGGGTCGAGAAGGAGTATGAATCCCTCATCACATCTTTGTCATCATCCATATCATGATCACCAATGTCATCATCTGTGTCAAGGATTTGAAAAATCAATATTTGGATTTGCATTTGGAAGCCACAGTATTTCTCCCCTCTCCTGGAGGAACAAAGTCCTCAGTCATGCGAGGGAGCCTCACAAGTCTTAAGCGCAACATTAGACTTAGGAGCTGTTGCCTGAGCATTTTTAGCTGATGGAGGATTTACCATGGCTTTGTGCTCTCTGCTTTCCCTTCAGAATGGACCAAAAAGTTTTAGATACCAGACTGATGCCAGAATTGTCAATATTCCTTGTAACCTTATCCATGGAGGCGGCAACAAATTGATCAACAGAGGATTGTATTAACCCGTTCAAATTATTCTTGAATTTTTTTCCATCCTAATCATTTTCATAAAAAATTGGGGAACTATCCAACTCTGTTTAATTACACTGACATGCCAAAACAAGACTGAAAATGCCTTGAAGCAATAAAACTTTGTCCAAAATAGAAAAGATTGAGCAAAAATAGGCTTACATACAAGTTGTAGCAAAGGAGCACAATCGTCTCCCCTTTGGTAGAGACTCGCTGTGCAGAAACCTGAGGAAAACAGTAAAGGGTGTGGGAAGCAAGGGCACACCCCTGGGAGTGACCGAGCTGGATAACAGTCCAGAGAGGAGTACAGTTTCAGAGAAGGCCTGCGGAAGAATGGGCTGAAGTTGAAGGGCAAATAAGGCATTTTTCCTGCTGTGTCACCCAGGAATGGGGAGTCCGCCTGGGATGTGCTAAATACAATGTGGACGTGGAGCCCTTGCGTCTGATACTTGCTAAATATTGTACTTGGGCATAAGTAATGTATAGATAAAGCAATATGAAATACTTATCTTGACTGTGAACAGCAAGAAAAGAGGTCTGTACACAGTCAAGATAGGTTTTATAGGGGATGCTGTCTTCTCATTGGCTGTTTGTGGTACTACGTCTTATTTCTCATTGGCTTGTTGTTTCAAAGCCTGATAGGATTTGTCGTTTATCATGTTTCTTGACTTCTGCTGTTTAAATAAATGCAAGATTAGAGAAGCATATTAGGATCCTGTGGTCCTGCAATAACATGCATTTTCATTTTCCTGCTTGTTTTAAGGTACCTAAAGTGTAATGGAAGTGACAGCACAATTATGAGGCTGTATACATTAAAATCAGAAGATGATATGTATTGTGTCCTGAAGAAGATGGCCGTTACCTCTTTTAAGCCAAGTCAATACATAGTGACAATTGCTAAGAACTCATTACCACCTTTTATACTACACAAGTTGAATAACAGATATTAACCCATAACATTGCAGAGATATTATATGTAGAATGAGTTTGAACATGGAGGAGAAAGTTACGGAAAAGTTAGTGGTGATTTGCATCTGATCGAACCCATGGTGTTTCTGTTACTGGTCTGCTTTTTCCTAGAGCTTCGGAAGAACCTACCTCCTCACGTCTCAGAATAATCGTGACCTTTTCATTGCCTAGACCCCCCACCTATGTCCTTTTCACAAGCATTCAATGTGATGGGAGCTAAGGCTGAAGGCGCCACACTGGAGGTCCTCCTAGGCTGCTGTACTGCAATATCGTAGTTGAAATATCGACCTCCATCTGTAAATAAGTAGGTCGGTATTTCTGGGATCGACATAGTGACATAAGACAACTCCTACTGCCTGCAGAAGAAACAGGCGTTCTACTTCCCTTACTCTTCTTGCTGTGACTAACAAAATGTGAACAGAGGTCAGAGGAAGTTGACATTGTTGTGTTCATATATTCATATTCTGTACATTATCTTTATGTGTGTATGAACTTGCTATACTTATAACTTATCCACGCGGAGTACCAATGTTCAAAGCATGACTTAAGAGGTCATTTAGAGTTTAGAATAGGTAGGTTATGTGCCAGAAATCAGCAGATGCCCCCACCAACCTCTTGCCCCCCCCTGTATGAGGAGTTGGGGGAAGCACCAGGTTTCCAGCGGAGGAGCCTCCTCAACAGGCCTTGCCAGAGGAAACCATTGACCGATGTTCCCTCTGCCAGGGATCCATTAGCAAAAATACTTCAGAAGGTCTGCACGTTTTGGGCGGTTCTACAGATGTGCATTTTTCCTGCTCCGGACTGCCAAGGAAATGCATCAGGATGCTAGAAAGTGGGAGGGAGAAATACACCAGTACATAAGACATTTGAGAGAATCTTGGCAGACAGCAGGCTGACAGGAGTCTTTAAGACTTAGGATCAAAGAACTCACCCCCTTTATAATTGTTTTAATTGAAACACTAAATAAATACGCAACCAATCACAAAACAATGTTACACACAAAGCGATAGCTGGTGCTCCACACCTCAAGTGTGAGTAGCAGAACAAGCATAGCAAACATTTTCAGTCTTAATATGACACATATTAGTAATGCTTCTAAGTAAATTAGTAGTGTCTAAATCCTAAAATATATTCTTTATTCAAGCAATCAGGGCTGGCAATACTGAGCACGGAACAATAGAAACGAACACAATGCATTGGAAAAAGCTGCCAGCCTGTCAGGGTCGAGAATTTTCTGATTGTAGAAATAAGTACTGCTTTGTGATTTGTTTCTGCAAAATAAAAATAAAATCCCAGCCTACTGCTTTGCATTGCTGATGACTGCCAATTTAGTTTTGCAAAAAGGAGTTCAGCCCCACCAGCAGATGCACTTTTGGCAAAACAATCCCTGCGATATTTGCGGCATCTCTAAATATGGCTTCCAGTCTGCCGTAGCCAAAGCAGAGGTGATTGTCTGTTCCGACCTGGTGAACCGTGCGACATACTCTAAGTGACTCAGAGGGCCTCATTTGCAAAGCTATTGCGCCGCCAGTGAGTCACTTGTTTTGACGCGCCAGTGGCGCAGTGTGCCTGTCAATATTTACAAAGCCATGTAAAGTCACCCTGAGTGGCTTTTCATGGGTTGTATGTCATTATATCACATACTAATACCACACATGCCATTACAACGCGGGTATTACTACGCGAGCTCAATGGCAACGCATGTCATTACATCGCAAACTACTACCACCACTATGCCTTTACCACGCATGCCATTACAAAGCGAAGGCATGCGTGGTAAAGCTATACTCTTGGTTAACGTTTGCAAGGTAAGTGACTCTACCCTACCCTTGCACAACCCTCTCCCGAACCCCAGTCCTCTCCCTATAATATCACTACACTACCCTGCACAACCCCCCGACACTACCATAAAACACTACATTACGCACACACACTACAACACTACCCTAAAACCTAACGCACTACACTGCACAAACACTACAACAGTCCCTAAACCCTAAAACACTACACTACACAAACACTACCCTAAACCCTAAAACACTACACTACACGAACTCTACAACAGTACTCTAAACCCTAAAACACTACCCTAAACCCTAAAACACTACACTACACTACACAAACACTACAACACTACCCTTAACCCTGAAAGACTACACTACCCAAACACTACAACACTACCCTAAACCCTAAAACACTACACAAACATCACAACACTACGCTAAACACTAATGCACTACACTACTCAAACACAACAACACTACCCTAAACCCTAAAACACTACACTATACAAACACTACCCTAAACCCTAAAACACTACACTACACAAACTCTACAACAGTACCCTAAACCCTAAAACACTACAACACTACCCTAAACCCTAAAACACTACACTACACAAACACTACAACACTACCTTTAACCCTCAAAGGCTACACTACACAAACACTACAACAGTGGTGGTGCGTCCATTGGGGGCGTTGGGGCATTGCCCCACTAGCCATGGACGACTGCCACGCTAACATTCAGGCAGGAATAGGATGGATTCATCAAAATAATAAAAATCTAGAGTCTAATCTGAGCGCACTGTCTGGCAACTCAGAGAGCTGCGTGGACATCGCGGGAGGTGTGGGGGCAGGGCTGCTGCAGTGATTGACAGCGCAGCACAAACAGCGCTAGCTGCAGTGTGCGCATGTCAATTTTTGGGCTAGGTATTTTTAGTACTGGCCCGCACATGTTATGTTATGTTATGTTATTATTATTTTTAATGCGCACAGATGCTCCAGCGAAGGAGCGTCCTGGCGCAGGGAAAGGTGGACATAACACAACACTAAAAACCAGAAACAAAGAAGAAACAGGAGTGATTGAAACAAAAAATTAAAACAAAAAAGTTTTCAGAGCCCTACGAAAAGTTAGTAGATCATCTAGGAGGCGGATTTCTGAGGGAAGCGCGTTCCAGAGAGTCGCTGCTCTCACTCGAAAGGAGCGTCCGCCCATCCGGCCGAGTCTGAAACGTGGGACAACCACTAGGGATTGACCAAGAGATCTTAGTGGGCGAGTTGGAACATAGGGAGAGACCAGTTTGTTAAGTATCTCTGGTGCCGACTTTTGTAGAATTTTAAAGACCAGGCTAAGAGCCTTAAAATGAATTCTATTTTTGATCGGAAGCCAGTGCAAGGACCGAAGAGTATTAGAGGTGGGACAGGTCCGAGGCAAACCGACCACCGCCCTCGCCGCTGCATTCTGTACCCGTTGTAGACGAAGAATCTCAGCTTGGTTTGCTCCTAAAAGGAGTGAACTAGCGTAGTCCAACCGGTACATGCCCACACGGTACAGTACCATCCCTCCTCCCTCCCCTATTGCGACTCAGAGTGTGAGGGACCCGGGCCCCTGGGTCTGATTATGGGCAGGCAGTAACCCTGCTCTTAGCCAATCCTAGCGCAGTGGCGCTGCTAATGCAGCACCAGGATTTGCTGACAGCAGTCACTGCTCAGTCAGGCAGCCTGCTGGATGGTGCCGCGCGTGGGTGGTGGCATTTGCCCAGTGCACGCACTTGTATGGGTAATCGCACTGTGGCTTATGCGAGCCATGCAGTGGTGATTGGCCATTTCTCTGCGCTGTCGGCACGTCACCGCGCCTGGCGTTCTGTGCCACCCACACGAGTAGTGAGTCACTCAGTCACAAGACTAGAGTCGAGGTCTCGAGACCTCGTGCCACCCGGTGTCGTGTGTGTCAGAGTCTTCTTCCATCTCTCCGTGTTGTTGAGTCAGGGAGTTAGTGACTAAGAAAGTTTTTATTTTTAAGTTGTTAACTGTACTGTACACAGTCAGGTCTCAGTTCTGTTGTTGTTTTTGTATTGTTTCGAACATGGCGCTGCGCTGGCGCATGATCGTTTCTTCTTCATACTTAGTAGGCAGTCACTGGCAGCTCAGCGGCTCTTCTAGCCTTGCTGCACGATTCATAAAGAGTGCCAGTAACGAACTGAAACATAACCAGATTTTGATCGACAGGTTGAGCACCAGATACAGGCTCAGAATGTGCAACAGCACAGCCAGCATCTTACAATATTTCTATGGTAGAATGTCTTTTTATCTGTTCCTTCGCGTCCTCCTGGTCAAGGCAGCCACCGTCCGTGCAGGTATAGAAAAAAAAACACAAAAAAAACACACACAAAAATATTGTTCCAGCTTGACGTCGAGCACTACAAAATGGTGCCGGGTACAAGCACGCTGTAGATCACACCGCGCTGGAAGCCAGTGTGGGATAAATGCCCAAGGCCAGGAGGAAGGAGAACAGCTCAATTTGAGTGCAGTAAGGTAGCTCAGCGCATTAACAACCGTGCCACACGTACTGCCATGGCTCAGCGAGTCAAAGGCTCGCCTCTAACACGTGTGGTGAGCTGCAAAGTTTAAAGGACACAGGACGTGTCTTCCTACTGAGGTCGGTACAAATATTTTATATAATTGTAACTGTCATTTCCAGCCGTGGAAACGGCGGATTTGCGGCGTGAAGCGCTATACAAAAAATACATTATTAGTAACATTAGTGTGGATCTGTGCAGCCAATACAAAATCACCTGCTTGAAACATGGTGGGCTTGACTCCACCTTTCATCCGTTTCAGGACAATGGTATGACTACCACGCCTGGTCAGTATGTCTTGTTCAGGCTTCATATTCACTTATACGCTAGACCTACTGACTTTGTCAATGCTGAGGCCTAAATAATACATATCCTGTGTGTACCTATAGATCTGGTAGCTGAGTATGAGGAAGGAGGGCAAAGGGCTGGGTGCAAGAGGGAGAGGCGTCAGCACAGAGAGAGAGGTGCAGATTGGAAGAGATGCGGTAGGGAGAGATGTGTACAGGGAGAGGTGGAGACGGAGAGATGCAGACAGAGAGAGATGTGTACATGGAAAGATGCAGACAAGGAGAGATGTATACAGGGAGAGGTGCAGACTGGGAGAGATGCAGCTAGGGAGAGAGGTGTAGAGGGAGAGGTACAGACTGGAAGAGATGTGTATAGCGAGAGACGCAGACTGAAAGAGAGGCATCAGGGAGAGATGTCATGTGTACAAGGAGAAATACAGGCTGGGAGAGATGCAGACTAGAAGAGAGGCAGTAAGGAGAGATTTAGGTAAAAGTTTAATAACTTTTCATGCTCTGCTCTTGCAAATTGCTTTTTGTAACAGGAAGTCAGCGTTTTGAGTGCGAGCTAGGCATGAGTCAGGGCCTATGCTCTCCAGCTCTCTTAATCTTAAATTCCACCTGCTCTGTACAGCGCATGTGAACAGTCAGCCGTTATTTTGGGGGCACCATTTGCCCACTCTTTTTTCAAACTGTTATCGGGGGATAAACCCCTCCGAACCCGCCGTAGGGGGTTCAGGCTATGCTCGCTTGCCGCAGTGAAGTACGACAATTGTTTTATGCCGCACCACTTTCAAATGTCACCATCCACCACTGCACTACAACACTACCCTAAACCCTACCCTACCCTAAACCCTAAAACACTACACAAACATCACAACACTACCCAAAACCCTACTGCACTACTCAAACACTACAACACTGCCCTAAACCCTAAAACACTACTCTACACAAACTCTACAACACTACCTTAAACACTAAAACACTACACAAACACTACAACACTACCCTTAACACTCAAACACTACACTACACAAACACTTCAACACTACCCTAAACCATAAAACACTACACAAACACTACAACACTACCCTTAACCCTCAAAGACTACACTACACAAACACTACAACACTACCCTAAACCCTAAAACACTACGCAAACACTACAACATTACCCTAAACCCTAATTCGCTACACTACTCAAACTCTACATCAGTACCTAAAACACTACAACACTACCCTAAATCCTAAAATACTACACTACACAAACACTACAACACTACCCCAAACCCTAAAACACTACACTACACAAACTCTACAACACTACCCTAAAACCTAAAACACTACAACACTTCCCTAAACCCTAATTTACTACACTAAACAAACACTACAACACTACACTAAACCCTAAAACACTGACACAACCCTAAAACACTATACTACACTACAAAAACACCCTAAAATGTAAAAAAAACACACAATACAAACATTACAACACTACTTTTACACTACCCTAAACCCTACAAAAGTAACCCCCACCCCAAGCGCAAATCCCTTTACCTCTCTCCTCTCCAGCATCGCCGTCTCTGCTCCCGGTTCCAGCTTCCTCCTTACTTCTGCGAGGGGCGGTGCACGTCGTTGTGAGGAAACAGCCTCAGTTTCCTCACAAAGATTTGGATAGCCGCCATTTCTCATTACATTGCATGTGTTGTAAAAGTGCATGCAATATAATAGTATGCGTGGTTTTTACCATGCATTGTAACATCCCATGCGTTGTAACGCATGCAATGTAATGGCTACACCTGATAAAAACCGCGTTGTAATGGCTGGTCCCCCTTTTCATGGCCTTGTTAATATGTGCCCCTTCACGCATTACTCTGCGTGAAAAAGGTATTCCATGGGCCCCATTTACAAGGCCATTGCGTCGCCACTGTGCCCTTTTTTTGATGCAGAGACAGTGCAGTGTGCCTGCCCATATTTATAAGGCCCCGTAAAGTCACACTGTGTAACTTTTCATGGCCCTGTAAAGATGGGCCCTTTTACCGCATTATTCTGAGTGAAAGCAGAGTTCCATGGATGTTGTTGTGGGTGTTCCCACGTAACATCTATGGAACTTGACACATTCCCAGATTCATAACGTTTTGTAAAGCTGGGATTGCGTCAGAATTCTCCTCATGGGAGGCATAGGAGTCGCGCAATGAGGAGAAATACTCTTATTCTCCGAGAGCAGTGAGCAGAGTGACCAGCGCGAGCAGTGAGAGCCAGGACGGTGCGTAGAGAGCAGCAGCAGCCGAGTCCCGGGCCCCACCAGGACTGTTCGGGAGGCTGTGAGCCGTGACCCGCAGACCCGTGCCAATTACGCCATGGTTAGCACCACTGCACCACTGTACCACTGCGGGGTAGACTAGGCGCCCGGCGAGCAGACCGTGGGGATCACGGTGCTAAACAGCAGTGAGACGAGTCCGGAGAGCGGCGTGCAGCGTGTGCAGGGTGTGCGGAGCGGCGTGGACCTGCCCCAGCCTACCAGTCTACCAGGCCTCTCCGACTTTCCTTGAACCTTCCTTGAACTTCTCCTTGGATGGCCGTGCAGTCGAGCGGTCCGGCGAGAAGACCGGTGGCGGTGTGGCAGTCAGAGCAAAGCCCAAGTGAACCCGATGGACGTGTTGGGGTTCTTTCCGGATGAGTAAAAACAAATGAATGTCCACCTGGTTTCAGGAAACCGGATCAGCCACTGGGGTGTGTCGAAAATCTCAGCTGCCAGTAAAGCGCACCTGAGAAACTGCATCCACACGGCTGGCCATCGAGAAGCCCATTGAGAAGTATCTGGAGCAGTCCAGCGCCTCACTATGTGGGAGGTAAGTGGTGGAGGTGAGCACGGCTGCCGATAGAGGCGGCTGTGAAGTAAGAGCCCGGGGAGCGGACTGTGGGGCTGTCCGACTAGGTCTCTCAGCCTGCGGTTCCCCCTGTGTACCCCGCTTGCCCCACCCCTCCCCCTCAAGACGTGTTAACAATTACAGACATTCATTTAAAAATCTTATAAAACCCGCCCTGACACTGCACCATCTCGTATAGCTCGACAGTGACACTCCTTGCAATTCTTGCGGCTTACCAGCAGTATTAACAGTATCAACAGTATCAATAGCATTAACATTAACATTGCCCTAGCCGCCTCAACAGTCACCCCTTTCAGGCCTGCTTACCGCTGCCCTTAACACTGACCCCTTTAAAGACCCCTGAAGCCCACGAAGCCCCCGAACCCCTTTTGTCAAGTGCACAGTTGAGTGTTCATACCAATACATAAAGTCTGGGCAGCTACCCTACGAAATTCGCCTCTAGATACAGGCGACGACGTGCCAAAACAAAGTCACAAAGATTCTGGGTGCGGTAGCCCCCCTTGCCAATTGTGTGTGTGCATAGAGCCAGACACTTACGCAAGTCTTACAACTCAAATATAGGTGACATACTCCAACAACGAGGCTCACAAGCATTGAACCATACCGCACAGAGCCCCAGTTAACGGCACCTAAGGATGATGCTTAAAAAGACCCGTTCTAGTATGGAGGAGGAGGCGGAGGTGAACTCTGTATGCTCGGCACAAAGAAGGATAACAAGGAGCATAAGCTCTCAAAAAACCCAGGAAACAGTTAATGGTAATTCTCTCCCTCAAGGACTCATTACTCACTTTTTTCAAGCCTCCAGTGGCCCAACTGCCTGGGATGAGAGACAACGAGAGTCTGAGAGTGTCTCCACACTGGGGCCACCAAAGACCAACCAGGACCAGAGGGATCTTAATTCTAGCGAGTGTGCCATCACAGAGAAAACCGGGAGTCCCGACGCATCTCTTCAGCCTGCCGTCAGGGCGAAGAGCCCGATTAGGATTACAGCCGACATACACGTGAGACCCACAGTGGGGACGAATGAGGCGAAAGACACTGTGGAACATAACGAGGTATTCGCAGCTATTTCTCCAAAGAGCACAGGCAAGCCTTTGAACACAACGGAGACACCCCAGGTAAAACAGAAGACAACCTCCCCGGGATTGGATGCACTAACAACATCATTTCTGCAAAAATTAGAACAGTCCATTGAACGAACACTTGAAGCAACACCTATAAATCCAGGAAGAACTGACGTCCCGAGAGCACCACAAACAGGGATGGAGCCCGTTGGGCCGAACATATCAGCAAGACGTAACCGAAGAAGTCATCTTCAAAGATTTAAACCTGTCTGCTATAAGAGAAGTTCAGGATACAATGGCCAGGGCGCTGTTATTACAGTCCACGAAGATGGAAGTACAAATCGACCTGCTGTACTCAATTGCCCAGCACCTGGTGCGCCAAGATGACAGGTTGGCAAAAACAGAGGTTCTTCTCGACGCCCATAATGTCAACGCGGCCAATATCAACTCCTGTGCTGCCATTATAGAAAAATGGGCAAGTTTACCTGAAGTTCTCAAGGACATGCTGGCATTAGCCAAGGGTCAAGGAGAGATGATTCCCCAAGAACATGACCCACATAAGTTATAAGCCCCAACGACAGTGCACGCCGAAACGACCAACTATTGCACTGCGGTCAGCAGCCCACCAAAGGAGCCACTGGTTGGGCCTAGCAATATTATCACTTGGGCAGGGAATGGGGACTGTGAGGCTTTGGATCTCGACTCCACAAGCAACGACTCACTCGTCGCGGCTCCTCCGGCGGCAAAGGCTGAAGGCGCACCGGCAGGCGTAAAAGCTCCGCTGTCAAGGAGGGCCAAAAAAAGATTAAAGAAACAACTGAAGAAATCCAAAGCCAAAAGCAGACATATACCATCGGCAATACAAACCTCTGGTGCCATAGAAATTAAAAGCAGTCCAAAACCACTCTTTCCCATTTTCATCCCCAAACAGGAAACCAAGGCCAGAAAGCCCAGAGATGCACTTCCCGTCCTAGGAGAGGCCCAAAGACATCAGATCCTCCATTGGGAGGGTCAAACCAACGAGGAGGCTCACCTGAGGACAGCACATGTGGAAGCCGGGGTACAACCTAGCGCCTCAGGCTGGGTGCCCCAACACAAGATAGAAACAAACCCTAACTGAAACCAGGGCGTGCAGCAAGGTCTGCCGAGTGCGGATGGACTACCAAATGAGGCGCTAGGCAGACAGCAGCCAGGTGACACATACAACAATCTTCTAATTATCAATCCAAACCAGGGCAAGTGACAAGGACTGCCTAGTGAGGAAGGTCCACCGAACGAGGTGTCAAATAGACAGCAGCCGGGAGACTCTCACAAAACCCCTCTAAACCTAAATTATCAGAGACATATCTTCTTGGGAGAACGGCAGACTCGGTGCTCCACTCAACACAAAAATCAATTAGAAACTTATGAGGTGCTGCTCACTCCCAGATACTTAGCTAAAGGTTCCTACGACATTCTAAACAGGTCTAACATCGTCCGCCTCCTTGGGCACATTGATTCCCTGGCATATATTACTTCTGAGAAGATTGAGTGGGTGATGTTCAAGAGTATGGAGACAGACACCCATGGTGACTCCACCTTATTCGGATTTGTAGAACAGCAAGTCCAACAGGCTGTCCTCAAGGAAGCAACACAACTCGCAGACTGGGGCATTGAGGTCACTGCCCTCAGGGCACCAAAATACCCACACGTCCTCATGCCCACACAGGGCCTTCAAGAACATACTTCTGTCCTCAAAGGTACAAGGCCCATCAGCCTAGCTGGGGGGACGAAAATTGGGAGACGAAGAACCCCGCTAAAAATTAATATACTGCAAAACGACAGGCAGCGGTGTGTGCAGCGACCCCAGCAAGGACTGGACAACACAGTGGCTCCGTGGGGACAGGGTCCCTAACCAAATATATACCCATGGAAACAGTGCATGCTTAAACCCACTTAGGGGTCAAGATCGCAAGCTAACCATCATTTCATGGAATACAGCCGGGCTAAGTAATATTTTTAGCGATACGGCTACTCACGATTACCTGGCACAGGGGGACATACTGTGCTTTCAGGAGACCTGGGCGAGTACAACCACCCCAATAGGCGGTTTCTACGAACACTTTAAATCAGCTACCAAAAGGACTATCTTTGGACGCCACGCTTGTAAATTTAAGATCACTGAACTAAAACTGGTGCTACCTGACCTACAAGCCATCTTAATAGAGGGGTTGAATTCGGGTCAAAAGTCCCGCCCCCTTCTATTAATCAATTGTTATATCAATCCGACCAAATATCAAACGCCTCAAGCTATGGAACCACTCACTACCACACTGGAAGATCTACTCATAAGCCTAGCGCACCATGATGTAATAATTGCGGGTGATTTCAACATAAGAGGCCTGGGTCTGACCCCGGAGGCACCACCAAGCAAGAAGTTAGCCCCTTTGGTTGAATTTCTCTCAAATTTTAAACTGCAATCAACTCACGGAACACAAAAAATGAGCCATCCCACATGGACCGCAAAACCGACCTTTAGAAATGTCTCCACCATAGACTACATCTTTACTAATGAAGGGCTGGCCCATAAACTTTGTGACTTCACAGTGGACGACAGAGATGAAAGCGACCACAGGCCTCTCCGGGCCACATTTAATCTGGCACGGGAACAGGTGGTATCCCAGGTAATAATCGGAGCAACTACAGGCGAGGAACATCACCTAGTTCTCAAAAGAATAAAATGGTCGATCAATCTTAGCCACAGATTGTCAGATTTCGTAGCCAGCAGGGAGGCAGTACTCAGGTCACAACATATAGAGAACATCACACACTTTTGGGAAATTCTGATCAAGGATTTATTAAAGTGCCTGGGTAACACCAACCAACCAAGAAGCTGCCAAAATAACACCAGCCCAAGACACCAAAATTCGCGGAGTTTGACACAAAGCAAGCGCACACTCAACATGGCAATCAGGGCAAAAAAGAAAGGCACTCATTTGTCAGGGAGGTCTTCCATCTCAGCCCTGCGAGCCAACTCTAAAAAGAAAGTCTGGGAGCTGAAAAGGCAGCGGACAGAGCAAAACTGGCTTACAGTGTTTTCACTAATTAAAGAAAAAAATAACAGTAAGTTATGGCGTTACAGCAACAGCCTGACCCCTAGTGGAGCACACAAGGAAAACAGTGTTGCAGGGATTGTGTGGGAACAGTATGCCAAGGGGCTGTACACCTGCGAGCTAAACCGGGCTAACCCCGGCAGTCTAGAGTGGTCCAAGGCAGCAGCTGTAACCATCGATACTCAAAGCATGCCGATTGAAGTCCCTAGACAGAGCCGACCCGCTAAGTACACAGAGGAGGAGGTTTTAAAGTACATTAAGGCCATCAGAACCGATGGAGCCCCTGGCCCAAACGGAATTCCTGCCCAGGTTTTTAAAACCGCCTCAGCCTTTTTTGCAACCACACTTACCCCACTATTCAATAACTCATTCGCTACTGCAACCCTGCCAACCTCCTGGAAAGGCTCAGTACTATTTCCCATTCATAAGAAGGGTGACCACTCGAACCCGGCCAACTGCAGGCTCATAGCCCTTTTAGACATAGAAGCCAAGGTATACGCCCGTCTTCTACTAAGGGACTTGGAGACCTGGGTGGATAAGAACGGCATTCTCCCGCCCTCACAGACCGGATTCAGGGCTAATAGTTCCACCCTGGATAACATCATTGCGCTTTCGTACCTTGCGAAGAAGGCCAACACGAGGAATAAGCCGCCATTGTATTGCTGTTTTATAGACTACTCTACGGCTTTCGATCGAGTGAACAGAAGTCGACTATGGGCAAAACTCGAGTCCTGGGGGCTCCCCCAAGTCCTGCTAAAAGCCATAAAGGCACTCTATGAGGGAACATGGGTCGAGGTGAAATTAAGTCCCACAATTACAACAGCAAGAATTAACATCAACTCTGGACTTAAGCAGGGGTGCGTCTTGGCCCCCCTACTTTTCAACCTGTACACAGCGGATATGGGGCAAGCCCTGAAAGATGCCAACTTAGTACCTCCAAGATTGGGGAAGCTGGTCTTGGGCACGCTCCAGTACGCTGATGACACGGTGGTCATGGACCACACCAGAGTGGGTCTTCAAAGAGCTTTAAACAGCCTGGCAATCTACAATAAGGAAAATGACCTACGAATCAGCGTGAGTAAAACTAAGATAGTAATCTTCGGCAAACACCCCCATAAAAAAGAAGCAACATGGTCCCTGGGGGAGCATCGTATCATTACTGCCTCATCTTATAACTATCTGGGAGTCTGGGTGTCTGAGAGGGCCTCTGCAGCCAAACACCTAAAGGAGCTGAAACCAAGAATAGACAAAATAATTCTGTCTTTAAGATGCTTAAGCTACCGCTTGGCTAGCCCCCCAGTAGAACCGATTCTGACAGTACTTAGAGCAAAACTCATTCCCTCCATTACGTATGGCCACATTGCTTACCCCGGGGCACTCGAGAAAATGGTCAACGCGGCCCAGGCGAAAGAGTATAAGTTGGTACTACAGGCCCCTAGACAGGCCAGGAATAACAGGCTAAGGCTTGAAATAGGCCTGAAACTACCAGAGTTGGTACTACTGGGGGACCTGATAAAATACTACATCAGAGTACTGAAAGCTCCTGAAAACACCCTAAAGCACGCCTTAACAAGCATTAGGAATGCATTAGGGCTCGGGTTTGTTTTAAGTTAGAGATAATGGCATTGTAAATGGCAATGTGTTTTAGACACTCTGCACTACCACTCTGCACTACCAATCTGCACTCTGCACTCTCAATCTGCACTCTGCACTCTCAATCTGCACTCTGCACTACCACTCTGCACTCTGCACTACTAATCAGCGCTCTGCACTACCACTCTGCACTCTGCACTACCACTCTGCACTCTGCACTACCACTCTGCACTCTGCACTACCACTCTGCACTACCACTCTGCACTACCACTCTGCACTACCACTCTGCACTATCACTCTGCACTCTGCACTACCACTCTGCACTCTGCACTACCAATCTGCACTCTGCACTACCAATCTGCACTCTGCACTCTCAATCTGCACTCTGCACTACCACTCTGCACTCTGCACTACCACTCTGCACTCTGCACTAACACTCTGCCCTCTGCACTACCACTCTGCACTCTGCACTACCACTCTGCACTCTGCACTACCACTCTGCACTCTGCACTACCACTCTGCACTCTGCACTACCGATCTGCACTCTGCACTATCAATCTGCACTACCACTCTGCACTACCACTCTGCGCTCTGCACTACCACTCTGCACTCTGCACTACCACTCTGCACTCTGCACTACCACTCTGCACTACCACTCTGCACTCTGCACTACCACTCTGCACTACCAATCGGCACTCTGCACTACCAATCTGCACTCTGCACTCTCAATCTGCACTCTGCACTCTCAATCTGCACTCTGCACTACCACTCGCACTCTCAATCTGCACTCTGCACTACCACTCGCACTCTCAATCTGCACTCTGCACTCTGCACTCTGCACTACCACTCTGCACTACCACTCTGCACTCTGCACTACCACTCTGCACTCTGCACTACCACTCTGCACTACCACTCTGCACTCTGCACTATCACTCTGCACTCTGCACTACCACTCTGCACTCTGCACTACCACTCTGCACTCTGCACTCTCAATCTGCACTCTGCACTCTCAATGTGCACTCTGCACTACCACTACCAATCTGCACTCTGCACTACCAATCTGCACTCTGCACTACCAATCTGCACTCTGCACTACCACTCTGCACTCTGCACTACCACTCTGCACTCTGCACTACCACTCTGCACTACCACTCTGCACTCTGCACTACCACTCTGCACTCTGCACTCTGCACTACCACTCTGCACTCTGCACTACCACTCTGCACTCTGCACTACCACTCTGCACTCTGCACTACCACTCTGCACTCTGCACTCTCAATCTGCACTCTGCACTACCACTCTGCACTACCAATCTGCACTCTGCACTCTCAATCTGCACTCTGCACTACCACTCTGCACTACCAATCTGCACTCTGCACTACCAATCTGCACTCTGCACTACCAATCTGCACTCTGCACTACCAATCTGCACTCTGCACTACCACTCGCACTCTCAATCTGCACTCTGCACTCTGCACTACCACTCTGCACTCTGCACTACCACTCTGCAACTCTGCACTACCACTCTGCACTCTGCACTACCACTCTGCACTCTGCACTACCACTCTGCACTCTGCACTACCACTTTGCACTCCCACTCTGCACTACCAATCTGCACTCTGCACTCTCACTCTGCACTCTGCACTACCACTCTGCACTACCACTCGCACTCTCACTCTGCACTACCACTCTGCACTCTGCACTACCATTCTGCACTCTGCACTACCACTCGCACTCTCACTCTGCACTACCACTCTGCACTCCGCACTACCACTCTGCACTCTGCACTACCACTCTGCACTCTGCACTACCACTCTGCACTCTGCACTACCACTCTGCACTCTGCACTACCACTCTGCACTCTGCACTACCACTCTGCACTCTGCACTACCACTCGCACTCTCACTCTGCACTACCACTCTGCACTCTGCACTACCACTCTGCACTACCACTCTGCACTACCACTCTGCACTACCACTCTGCACTACCGCTCTGCACTCTGCACTACCACTCTGCACTCTGCGCTACCACTCTGCACTCTGCACTACCAATCTGCACTCTGCACTACCACTCTGCACTCTGCACTACCACTCGCACTCTCACTCTGCACTACCACTCTGCACTCTGCACTACCACTCTGCACTACCACTCTGCACTACCACTCTGCACTACCACTCTGCACTACCGCTCTGCACTCTGCACTACCACTCTGCACTCTGCGCTACCACTCTGCACTCTGCACTACCAATCTGCACTCTGCACTACCAATCTGCACTCTGCACTCTCAATCTGCACTACCACTCGCACTCTCAATCTGCACTCTGCACTCTCACTCTGCACTACCACTCTGCACTACCACTCTGCACTCTGCACTACCACTCTGCACTCTGCACTACCACTGTGCACTACCACTCTGCACTACCACTCTGCACTCTGCACTACCACTCTGCACTACCACTCTGCACTCTGCACTACCACTCTGCACTACCACTCTGCACTCTGCACTACCACTCTGCACTCTGCACTCTCAAACTGCACTCTGCACTACCACTCTGCACTACCACTCTGCACTACCACTCTGCACTACCACTCTGCACTCTGCACTACCACTCTGCACTCTGCACTACCAATCTGCACTCTGCACTACCACTCTGCACTCTGCACTACCAATCTGCACTCTCAATCTGCACTCTGCACTACCACTCGCACTCTCAATCTGCACTCTGCACTCTGCACTCTGCACTCTGCACTCTGCACTCTGCACTACCACTCTGCACTACCACTCTGCACTACCAATCTGCACTCTGCACTCTCACTCTGCACTCTGCACTACCACTCTGCACTACCACTCGCACTCTCACTCTGCACTACCACTCTGCACTCCCACTCGCACTCTCACTCTGAACTACCACTCTGCACTCTGCACTACCACTCTGCACTCTGCACTACCACTTGCACTCTCACTCTGCACTACCACTCTGCACTTTGCACTACCACTCTGCACTCTGCACTACCACTCTGCACTCTGCACTACCACTCTGCACTCTTCACTCTGCACTACCACTCTGCACTCTGCACTACCACTCTGCACTCTGCACTCTGCACTACCACTCTGCACTCTGCACTACCACTCGCACTCTCACTCTGCACTACCACTCTGCACTCTGCACTACCACTCTGCACTACCAATCTGCACTCTGCACTCTCAATCTGCACTACCACTCGCACTCTCAATCTGCACTCTGCACTCTCACTCTGCACTACCACTCTGCACTCTGCACTACCACTCTGCACTACCACTCTGCACTACCACTCTGCACTCGATGTCAGCTTATAGATTACTCAGGATGTTCCCGTAAAGTAACTGGACGTACTGGACCCAGGAATTAAATCAGGGTTGGATAAGGGCCCAATGAAGAACCCATCCACTGTGATCTGGCTGTGCAATGTGTACGGCCACGTGGAACTTCTACACTTCTCCTAGAAGAACCCATCCACTGTCAACTGGCTGTGCAGTGTGAATGACCATGCCGAACTTCCACACTTCCCCTGGTCTCTAGAAGGCGTGAAGTTAAGGAATACATAAAAACTTTTTTCTCTTTTAATAGTACTTTGATTGGACAAAAGTGGTAAAAAACAGTCAGCACATTATTTTAATATTGCACATATGGTTTTATTGGCCTGCTGGGGGGGAGGGAGGAGATGTTCCTGTGTTTTATAATGTAAAGATTTTAAGTAATCGCACAGTTTAATAACATTTTTACTACTCCTATTCTCTTCCTTCTATGCGTGCAGCATTTTGCAGTATGCATTGAAAAAGGAAAATGCCATCAATGATTGTTTTTGTACAGGAATGTGTCCCTTCCTACACAAAAACATTCATTCCTGCAATCCAGGCACCCTTTCAATATGACACAAGGGTGCCTACACTGGCGCACGGTAGCCAATTAATTGTATGCCAGTGCAGGGGAAAGCACACAAATGCATTGTATTATTGTTAACCGCATGCGTGCGGGCGGAATTCCGCTCGCACGCTGAGATTTTGTAAAGCGCATGTTACATGACGAGCTGGGCTCGTCATGAGCGTGCGAGGAGGCTACCTCATGACGAGCCCAGCTCGTCATGAGCGTGGAAGGGGTTAATACAATGCATCCCTGTGCTTATAAAATAACACAGCTTGAAGCAGCAAAATGGCTGCATATTCCTCAGTTGCTGTTCAGGAGCTTCCTTCATCTGTCCAATTTTCAATCGATATCACCCAGAAACCCAATACTGCACGTCATTCCTGTCCTTTTTAAAACTATGGGGCATATTTAAAAGCCCCCATCACCACAGGAGCATAATTTTTTTCGAAGTTCCTGTGGCTTAACGCTGCCTTGTAAATAAGGCACTCTTTAACGCTATACTTAGCATGAAAGGAGTGGGCAATGGGTGTTGCGGTGGGCGTTCCACCGCAACACCCATTAATTTTGACGCTGCCCTATATTTACAAGCATTGTGTAAATATGGGGCAGTGCCAAAGTTAAGACAAAAAAAGCCTGGTCTTATCATGGCACAATGAGGAGAAATGCTTTATTTCTCCTTGTTTTCGCAATTTCTATGTGTGCTGCACAATGCAGCAAAACACAGTGCATGATTGTTTGCACAAAGCTGCACACATAGACGTTACACATCGCCATTGAAGATTGTTTATGTGCAGGAAGGGACACCTTCCTATACATAAACAATCATTCACACAACGCAGGCTCCCTTGCACTATGGGGCAAGTTTGCCTGCGTTGGCGCTAGTCAGCAGTAATTATCGCCAGCGCAGGAGGAAACGCAGGGCTGCACAGTATTGTTGCAAATACTGTGCAGCCCTGCGTTTCAAAAGTGGCAGAGCGCGGCTTTAAGCCAAGAAGGCTAATGCCGCGCTCCATCACATTTCTTGTAACTATGCTCTATTCTCCATATACTCTCTGACTCTAATCAATTGTCTTCATGCTTTACTATTTTACTCTCCCACTTTTCCCATCCTACGCGTTTTCCCCAACTTTAGATGATGTCATAAAGCCTTATTCATGTTCTCTCTCACCATGCTAACTATCTAATTTTTTTAATGCCTTGTCTTCCAAAAACGCTACAGGACACTTGAAGTTGGGTAGGAAAGAATATACCAATAAATAGGAGAACTGAGAGAATGTCATGATCTTTGAGTGGAAAGATCAAAGAACTCTTATCTCCTTTTTTACATTGTTTTAGTAGAAAAAACACAAACATATACTGAAACGATTTCGCAATAATTCTTCATACACAATCCTAGTTGGAGCATCAAACTTGAAGCACACCCAGAAGGACAAGGATTGATCATAATTACAGGCTTGATGCAGCACATGACCATGCCTTTATGTAAATTAGTAGTCTAAAATCCTGAAAAATACATCCTCTTTATTTAAATAATCGCATGGTGGAACCCCCTTCACCCAAAAGCAGCTTCTGTACTTCTTGGGGATTGCTACCCTACGAGGAAGAGGAGACAGTCTCCTCTTCCTCCAAGGGTCGCGGCGTCACTAGGGTTGGTGTCACCCGGTGTGGGGAACTCATGTGGTGTCACCCCCCCTCCTGGCTGAATCAGTG
The DNA here is from genome assembly GCF_964261635.1 of Lissotriton helveticus. Taxonomy (NCBI): domain Eukaryota; kingdom Metazoa; phylum Chordata; class Amphibia; order Caudata; family Salamandridae; genus Lissotriton; species Lissotriton helveticus. The sequence goes on from NC_136061.1 coordinate 708,689,263, forward strand.
TCCACAAGGGGTCGTTCTTTACCATCGCCGAACCCAGTGCCCTGCGGCCTGTCATGCAGTGCCGTCAGTGAGAGGCAGTGACTCACTCTCCGCACCCTCCTGACTTCCTCTGACCTACCGCTAGTACGCCCAATCAATCTGTTAGGAGACACAAATATGCCGGTGCACAACTGGTGTCCACAAAGTGCACAGAGAGGCCAACCTGGCAGCTCTACCTATATGTCTAAACGCCCGGACAATGGAGGCGCTGTGTTTTACTGAAACAGACTCACCCACCACAGATGGCTACCAGATCATAGCAGGGGCCATTACACCCCACAAGGTAGAAGCTTAATGCCATGCTCGCCGGGTCACACTGCACCCCAAAAACACCCAAGGCATTAAGCAGCTTGGCAATACAATCTTAAAACACAAAGGCATTGAGCCAAGCCCAAGCTTGCTTATCTGTGTTGAAAATCTGTTTATTCTCTTTTCTTGTTCTCCAAAAGCAGCAAGCATAGGCAATTAACACATCTAATAGCAGAAAAACTGCAAGGCCACAGGCCTTTCTTGTCTCCCATGACAAGGGCGCACGGGCCCCTGCTCCTGGCTACATCACTATTGAGGGGTCTTGTGATCTCAGCAGCGCCACGCTGCATCCCTTCCACACCACAGTTTGGGAGTTTAGAAAGAACAAAGCTGGCCAGAAGGGCTAGCACACCTGAGGGGAGGGCGGTGGCTGGAACCTGGCAGAGTCTTACTCAAACTTAAATGCCTTCGCAGAATTTGGAACACGCCTGCGACTTTTTTTGTTGGGAGATTGCAGGGATGAGGCTCTCAGGGGGACACGATTTTAAATAAATACCTTTGTATTAACAGATTGGTATAGGGGCTTTGAAGTGGTAAATGTCTTCTTGTTGGAAAACCCAATGAGTGGACTATTTCTGGCAATCGCTCGGTGCCTATCAGTACTTTAGGGTCCTTATAGGAAAACGGATGTAGCGCAGTGATATTTAACAAACCTAAACTCAGTAACACCTACTGGGAGATTCCGTTGCGCAACTGGCACGAATGGAAGGTACGTACCGAGGCCCATCGATTCTCACTCGTGACCCATCTTCGCCCTCCCTTCGCGTGGAGATGGCACAGATGTGGCATATGTAATGCGTATGATGTCACTCTACTCTTACCTGCGAAGGGAACCAAAAGTGCATCATATTTCTGTGGCAGAACCCGTGACTTCCTGAAACACCTACTTATGGTAGGGGTCAGACCAGCCAAAAGGGCTGGTCTGACAGGTCAGTGGGTGAGCCGTTTTTTGACTGTTACTGGAATGGTTTTTCTTTACGTTTCTCTGACAATAAGACACAGATTGCCTGAAACAAGCAAAAATGCATGCACTCTACCTATACAGCATGTTCTTTATGAATACAAAACTACCCCGATTTGAAGAACGGATCCAATTTTTTTTTATTGATCTCTTTCGCTAATGAGGATCACTTTCACTTTTCATTTTTATGCCAGCTTCTACTTTCTGGTCCAGTTCGACGCTGGTCCCGTCCCAGTAAGTGGACAGGGCACAATTAGGCAGGGGGTCTATGACAGGGCTGTATTTCACAGCCGAGTTGCTCCACAAAAAGTAGCGCAATGCCGTCGCATGTTTTGGGCCTCTGTGCTTCCCGTACCAACATCTCTACCTGACAGTTCGAGGACCCGCCATAGGTGGAATGTGGCCATGGCTTTCCTAGTTAAATCAGCTTAGAATTCATTTGGGTTTCCGTGGTCCGGTGACGTCGACCCGTGGGTTTCTATCTTGCAGTACAACGATTGTTCGTGACTTCTGAAATTACCGGATCTGCATGCCAGCAGGTGGCACTCAGCTTTAAAAATGTCTGTGATTGCCAAGTTCCTTTGAGGAGCGCCAGGAAATTTCGTTGAAAAAACGCAAACCTACCTGAATCGCAATGCCAAGCAAGAAATCGATGTAAATAAAAAATGGCAAATCTGCCTCTTTTAACAGGGTGCACGTGCTTTAACAGAAAGCAAATTTGTAAGAGTAAAACCACGCCATCTTTTCTTCTCTTAATGTTCCCGTGGCTCACAATCTGACTTCACGGATGCATACTTACATAACTTGTACCCTCTTAAAGAGACTGAAGCTTGGGGAATAGGACAGTAACAAAGCAATGTCTTCTCTTTATGCGTCTTTACGTCCATCGCGTGCGGCGTATGCCCCTACAGGAGCTCCGTTCCGTAACCTAAACCAGATCGGTGTCACCCCATGCTAGGTGTCAACCGGTGCGGTCCGCACCCCCCGCACCCCCCCTAGTGACGCCACCACAAGACGGGTCCTCATTTTGTCGAATTTCAGTGCCTTTAGTTCTAACGAGGAATGGCATACAGAAAGTCAATGATAATAAAACTAAACCGGAAATAATCATAGCCATCTAAATGAGCTGGCCCATTTTCAAGCATGATAACTGGAGGAGATGGAATAATGTACATCTAACTCTTTACAGCATTACACAAAGTTAGTGCGTACCGTCTACATTCAATGCAGAAAGATGGCGATGGCAATCGCCAGTAGAGGGATACAGAGGCTTTATGATGTAACTGCAAATGGTGTAAAAAGTGTGCATTCTTAAAATTCTAGGCATTATGGACCAACACTTAAGGGAATACGACTTAATGATTGTATTTGCTACAATTTCGGTGCTAACTCTTTAGATCAATTAGAGGGAGACCACTTGGTTGTCTTTATGGTACACCATCAAGTTGGGGAGATGCTAGTATGGTCAGATGCAAGTGTCAATCCATGACGCTAAATGGCCTTGAGGAGTGTGGTTACATAAAGTAATCGGTCTCTCTGGCTGGAAAACAGGCCCGAAGAACGCAGTCTTTATCTTCCGGGACCATTACAACTCAGCATTCCACAGGAGCCCTGATCAGAAGTATCTTCAATAGTCCTATAGTTCTCACCTTGTGAGGCGAGCTCTCAAGCCTTCACCCTCAGAAGGGATGAGCGTAGAAGTCCTCGTATGATGTAATCTCTCTCGGAGTTCCACAGGCGCTTTCATAATACAGTGCCCAAAAATAAGACCAGAACAAGAATTTCCGTATATTGGGCAGCATACGGCTTTTTACCATTGGTAATATAATTCTAAATCAGCGGCTATTGCCAGTACTGACAGGGGATGGTATCAAATTTGCATGGGAGCAATAAAATTATGTTCCACCCAATAGAAGTATTAGATGGGGTATTGAGTCTCTCCCATGGACCGTTGAGTAAGGCCACCACATATGAAGCAAATCCTGTGATATGCTTTAAGGTTCTTCTTTAAATGTCATGGCCCCACGTGTCATAGAACAAGAATATCTTAAGGCACACCCTGAAGATGTGAAGCCCCACTACCGCTCAAGAACCTGTACTCCGCTATGCGGAACTGTGCAGATATTTTAACTGGTGCTGATCCAAAGAAGTACAGATCAGAACAGGGTTCCATTGGTTTGGCTTAGATATGAATTTTACTCATTAAAGGAATGAGGAATACTTCATTCTAAACTGGTATGCAAATAAGGTAGGAAGACCTTGAAATCCTAAAGACAATGAACAGACCTTCAAAAATGACCCTCCATATTTCAGATCCTGCAGCATAAGAACCGTATATGTGTTCATCACTTTGGGTCGGGAAATGTGGGTATTTAATAACAATTCTTTGTTGTTTATCATAACATATGTAGGTCCTTACATTTTACATAAACAGCAGGTAGTCCATTACAGGATTTTGATACAAGACCAAACATCTTTTTAGCACAATAATTACATTTCATTCACGAATACACAGAAAATATTTAACATTTCATGTTGCATTTATGGTGCCCCACACCTTTGTATATAATTACCCGGTACTCTATTCTTCATGTCTGTAAATAAGAGGTAACTCATTGTGTTTGAGATAATCTTAAATAGGCACATGACATTTAGAATGGATATTTTTAATTGTCTTGATGGGTTTTCAGCACAGATTACATACACATTCGCATTTAACGAGGTACACTCACCAGGCTACCTTCACAGCCCAAACTGCAATATGGAATAAGTGTAGAAAATGTAATAACATCATGCGGTTTCTCTGTGCCCGCAAGTCCATGAAAAGTCAGGGTGGGGCACCCTCCATATAATACTACCATACATAACATGCAACGGTGTGTGGTTTAAATCATCCATATTATCAGTAGGGATTCAACTGAGGTGAGACCATAGAAAATCAAAGTGACCACACATAACACCGCTTGTTAAGCTACCACTTTTAGAGGATGCACTTTTAGCTCCAATTTAATTGCAACCACCACAGTATCTTCTGTCACACCAAAATCTTTGGCCATAAGGCCCCTTCCAAGTCAATACGTCAACTACACATTGGGGAACCCCTCTGGTGCATCATATCTTTTTGACAAGAAGCATTGGGACAGTCATCCCTATGTCTTATGGAACTTGGCTTAGGTATTTATCATGGTATGGGCAAGCCTCGAATTTTCTTTGATCGGTGATACTTAAGAAACTTGATTGTTCAAAAAAGATAACCAGATTCACATTACAATTTACAGTTCTCAGAACTCCCCCTGGCTCCAGAGGCCATATTATCGAGAGGGCTTTCCTTTCTGCGATACGGATTCAGGAACCACAGGTGGTGCTGAGTCAGCCGTGAGCCGGGAGCCGGGAACCGGGTGCTCCAAGCCAAGCCAAGCCGAGCCGGAGGAGTCCGTCGGAGTCCGTTGTCATCGGGAGCTGTTGGGAGCAGGGTGTTGGGTGCTGGCAGCCGATAGCCGGGAAAGCTGGGAGCCGGCTGCCGGTTGCCGAACTTCGGCCTCTTTTCTCCTCCTCCTCGCGTCACCAGCATCAGAGCATCAGAGCAGCGGCAGCGGCGAAAGCGGCGGCAGCGGAAGTGGAGACAGCGGTGGCAGAGGGGATAGAGGTGAGAGCCGCAAGTGCCTCAAACCGCGAGCCGCGAGCCGCTTTACAGACACAGACAATCCCAGACAATCCCACCATAAATAACCATAGGACGTTACATTAGGACGTCACAAGGGAACAGGGGGCAGCTGGGCCGCGAGGGGTTGGGGGGTGCCACGAGAGGCCTGTTGGGCGATCATTACCAGCATAGGTGTCATCCCAGTGCTATCATTGGTGCAAAGCGGAGGGTTCATCAAGATACCTGCCTTGGCAACACCATTGTTGAAATCTGCAATTTCCTTTCTAGGCAACTACACTGACTTTTAGACAACGACACTGACTTTTAGACTCCCTGGTTGCCAGTTGCCTGGACCTCTAGTCCTCCAGTCCGTCTTCCCCCTGCTCCCCTGGCTGGTTTGTAGAGCAGTAGGGGTCCCATAGAAGAGTCAGTGGCAGTACGAGCGGAGTGGAGTGAGCTGCAATATTTGTTTACATCCGTAGGAGGCTTTTGAGACATTGATGTTACAGGCCAGGTCAGGCTGTAGGTAACAACAAGGGCAAGGTGAAATCAGCCATCTTGCCGGACACAGAGGGCGCCGAACCAGTTTGTGCTTGTAAGTGGTGAAATACGGAGCACATTAAGGTGGTATCTAGTAAGAGAAGAGACAATTGGACCAGTAACAGCCCTAGTCTGACTAAAGAACTGGGTATATGCGGTCTGGAAAAATCCGAACAGTGCCCACCCACAAAAACAGGAGAAGAGTGGTCATAAGAGACCAAACCAAGCTTGCAAATAAAAGTAAAATAAAGGAGGTTTCCAACTTGCAAAATAAGAGCTTGATTCCACTCTCAACACCAGAACCATTCAAGTTTGGGGAGAACAACGTGAAACGTAAATTCCAGTTCCTAAAGGACCCAATGGCGGCAATTTATGCAACGACAGAAGAGGCTCAAAGCTTACAAAGTCCAATAAAACCAATACATTTAATAACACCAAACAAACCAGGTGAAAAAGACCAGGTACAACGGGAATCATTGATAGAACAACCAAAACAGCCGCAATATAAAAGAGGAAATGAATCGGAAGGTAGCACAGGTACACTGGAAAAGAGAAATCAGCAATTTAAAAATGGCTGTTAAAACTACAGCACAGATACACGCACCCACTCTCCAACTCATGTCTACGCCAGACAAAGGGAACGAGGGAGAAAAAGGAAAAAGTCAAATATAAAAAAATGACCAAAGTCAAATCGGGTGCCCAGCCAAACCTCAAGGTAGTACCCAAAAGATAGACTGGACAAGATCCTTTTCAATTTCTGAGGAAGAAGAACTCATTAAGGTGTTAGAACTAAACACACAAAATGACGAGGAATCAGGGGCGAATAGGCAAGCGAAATACAAAGGAACTGATCCGCTGGAGAAAAGGGAAAAGGGAGAAGAAAGGGGAGCTGTCTTAACCCCCATAAAAACCATACCCAGCCCCATCCGATGGGAGGAACATAACAATGAGAAAAGCGGCAAACCACAAGGAAATATAAAAAAACAGTCCCCAATCACAATCTCTTTGGCAAGCGGATTTAACTCTATATCAGGGACTTCGATGCAACCGAATAACACACAGCCCGCCATTTGGAGTGAATCACTACTAAGAAGCTTACAGCAAGCAATAGATGTTCTAAACTTCCAATCCGACAAATTAGACGTCTAGGTAGACGTAATGAATCTAATTGCAACGCATATCGCGGGAATAAACACTAAATTGGAAACAGTTTTAGCCTAAATTACTAAAGGGATAAACAAGGAAACCCAAAATAAAAATAAACCATTTGATCAAAGTTGCGGATGCGGTAAAATAATAGATAAACTGGTTTCCCTACCAGAAATATTGTCTGAAATCCTACGAGTGACATGAATAATAAGACCAACAGAAGAAATATTGGCCCAAGAAAACAAGGGCGAAAAAATAAAGATCGAAAAGCAAAAAAATATGAGACCAACCATTGAACCTGAAGACGCCACAAACATAACGGAAGTAAACAAAACAAATGATGATGGAAAAGGGCATAGTGCAAGCAAAGCCTCATCCTCACCAGGCGCATTAGAGAATCAAACCAAAAGACAACGCAAACGACCGCGGAAAGCTAGGAAGAACGCCATCAAAAAGACCAAGCAGGGAAAAAGTCACATTTATGCTATATTCACACAAAAGTGGAACAAAAGCATTATTGATCAGGGAGAAGAAACCGCAATAGTAGAATCAAATAACCAAGATACAAATATATCAGATAACATGGGGTCTCCCAGCTCTTCCAGGAAAAATAAACAGACGACACCAGAAATACCCAACGCAAATCAAAAAGTGGACAGAACGTAGGTGCAAAAACAACAAATTAAATAAAAAATACAGCGGACGAATCAGGAAATAAACAAAAGAGATCCGCACACAAACCAATAATAGAAAAATATGAAAGAGAAACAATATTATTGGAAAACGCCCAAACACAAAAAAAGTCTAATTAAAAACTTCAGATCATACAAAATCTATCGCAAGGAGAAATGATGATAAGAAACCAGAACTGACTAAAAAAGAAAAAAGTTTCGAGCCTCAAGCTGAACAACTCATTAGTACTGACACCCAACTAATAATTACCTTGGGAAAACAAGCATTTGCAATGCAATAGGTCTCGCATTAGGAAAGTTTGAGCTATTGGTATTGTAAATGGCAAAGTTTTTATTTATGTTTCTTTTTTTTAAATAGCTAAATTAATAGCTTCGTCATTTACAATGCCAATAGTTATAACTTTCGCAAATGTGATACCTATAGCATTTGTAATGCAATATGTTTTGTATTTACAAACCGCGAGAGGACAAAAAAAAGCTCCGGACCACCGCCTCCTCCCAGGCCTTCAAAAGGGACCTCAAAGTTCTCCTCCTCCAGAGACACCTCCAAAAGTAATTCACGTCCTCTTGCTATTTGTGAGGAAGACTTCCCACTACTGATAATTTCTACTTTCCATGACCATGGAAGTGCCTTCCCAGTGTATGCCTGTGATTGGAGGGTCTGCCTTTTTGCAGTATTTTCCATGTACTGGTGTTCGATGCCCTTTTGAAACATGCACACACCACTCTGCCCTTGCAACACACGGCTGCTACCTCTCACATGTCTTTACCTTTGATACTTGCACAAGTGCCACCTTGCCCATGTAACGCTTGTTCCTGAGCCTGAGTGTCTAGCACTTATTGCAGGACTATACCTCTAATTATACTCTGTTTTCTCTTATAACTGCACACTTGAATTTTTACTCAAGTATTTTGTTTGCTCACGATTGTCACTATTACCTTTACTACCTCATGTATTTTGGTTGCTCACAATTTTTCCTCTTGTGCACTTTTGACTACCTCATGTATTTTGGTTGCTCACAATTTTACTCAAGTATTTTGTTTGCTCACGATTGTCACTATTACCTTTACTACCTCATGTATTTTGGTTGCTCACAATTTTTACTCAAGTATTTTGTTTGCTCACCATTGTCACTATTACCTTTACTACCTCATGTATTTTTGGTTGCTCATAGTTTTTATTACCTCATGTATTTTGTTTGCTCACAATTGTCACTATTACCTTATGTAAGTAACGTATGTTTTTGCAACCTGTTCTTTTGTAATGTTTCTCATTATGTTTCATTTCTGTTCCTAATGTGAAGCGCTCTGACGCCTTCGGGTAAAGTCCGAGCTATATAAAAATGCATAAATACATGAATACATAAATACCGCCTTCGGGTAAAGTCCGCGCTATATAAAAATGCATAAATACATAAATAAATAAATACCGCCTTCGGGTAAAGTCCGCGCTATATAAAAATGCATAAATAACTAAATAAATAAATACTGCAAATCACCGCCGTCACTCTGCCGGCCTGCGACCAGGAAGTCAGGCAGGCCGGCGCGACAACCGGAAACAGGAAGTAGGAGGGCGGGAGCCTACCCCGCCTCCCACGAAGAGCCGCGATTGGAGCCGTGTTTGGAGCACAGGAGCAGGCAGGAGCCTACCCTGCGCCCCGGTGCCGAAGGAGGGAAGAAGAGTCCTGCTGCCGGGCCCTGCAGCTGAGGAGAGCCGCCGCACGAAGGAAGCCGGTGAGTGGGTTGCTGAGCTGGGGGTGGGGGGGAGAGAGCATGTGTGTGTGCGCACGCGCGTGGGGGGGGGCGCGGGCTGTGTATGTGTGTGTGCGTGCGTGTGTGCGTGTGTGTATGTGTCTTGGAGTGCATGTGTGTGACTGTGGGGGAGGGGGTGTGTGTGTGAGCGAGTGTCTGTCTGCGCGCGCATGTGTATGGCGCGGGACGAGACGTGCGCGTTCGCGCACACGAATCCAGGAGAAAGCGCTCGTACACCCTCTTGTCCTCCTTCCCCCCACACTGATCGCTATTGGTCTCCAGCTGGACAAATGCATCCTTGCGGATGCATTGCCAGCGAGACCCAAAAAGGAAGGACAAGTAACGCACCGTCTGACAATATACATAGGGATAACGCTAGGTTAGCCATAAGCCAAAGAACAGCAGAGACGGAAACAGGGCAAATTGATGAGGTAGCTACAACATCAAGGCCTCCCTTATTAGAAAGGTCCATCGTAGAGTTCATGAGTCAAAATAACCCCCAGGAACTGGCTAGGGAAAAAACTGAATTGAATCAGAATCAGAAGCAACTAATGGATCCAGTAGAGCTAGGTTGTAAATTAATATTCAGGCCAGAATATCCAACAAAAGGGAAATTGGACACTCTGAACAGGGGAAATATAATGCAGCTATTCAGAGAGATTCCCAAATTAAGGGAAATAACGTCGGCAGAACTTCTGGCTGTAGAATTTGTCCAAATGAATAAAGAGACAGACTTGGAAGTAAGTAGTACAACATGGGCATCAAAAGAGATAACCAAGCTTATTTTCTCCACAAGAGCAGTCTTTGCAGCTTGGGGCATCATACTAGCATACCCAATGCCCATAAAATACCCATACCCGCTATCAAACAATGTGGCACCCCAATTTACAAACACAAAAGGAAAGACAACTTCCTTTCTAATGGAAGTAAGAAGTAAGACCACCACCCAACAAACAAGCAGGGATCCATGTTTAAATAGCACAAATCCCAGACAGTTGCATCTCCAGCCCGAGAGAAATCATAATTGGTCCTGGATACCTCACGCATTGAATTCACATCGATCCTGATGGAAACACTTCAGACAGTAAGGAGCAAAACATTGAGGAATTTAAGCATAGGGAGAAAAGAATAAGAATGTGCTCCTGGAATGTCCATGGTTTTAAAAAAATGAAACACGACCAAGAGACTATCTCCTTTTTGAGTAAAATTAATATAATCCTCCTGCAAGAAACATGGAACATAACTCCAAGACACATAGCAGGATATGAAGAACATCATGTAATGGCAGAAAAGATCGCTAAGTATGGACACCCAAGAGGGGATCTATCCATATATATCACAATTGAATTCGATTGGAAGGTAGAGGAAATGGATCCCGGAGCAAACTGGACACAAGTCATAAAACTAGAAAGCAAACAACCTACAAACGGAGTTGGGTGGAAGTTACTGGTTTTAAAAATATACATTCACCCAGAAAAGCACAAGAAACCCAAAAAACTGTCAGGTTTGATAAACATAATAAAAACATTACAAGTAACACATCAAAATCACAAGATGATCGTCACAGGCGATTTCAATTGTAATCTGACAGGAGGCAAGGACAACAAAAGTAGAATCCAAAAAATATGGAATGACTTGGAATCCCTGGGATTAGTGACTTTAAACGGAAATACGAAGGGAGATCAACCTGCAAGAATTACCTTTTCTTGTGGAAATAAAAATTCCACGATAGATTACACAATAATTAGCAAAGACCTCACACTCCTGGTCGATCACTTCTGCATTTTAACACGGCCGGAGAGTGATCACTTCCCTCAAGAAACCGTATTAAACCTAAACATACAGCAAAAAGTGAGTACAGCATCCCTAGCCGTAACACCAGAAGTATATAATTTTAATTTAAGGAAACTTAAATGGAGAGGAACCTTAATCAAAGAGATAATGGACACAGTGTACAAGCACGTAGAGAATACTCGGGCTTTGGAGGCACATTTATTGGCAAAAGATTGGGAGAATATGCATACGTCTTTGCTAAATACATTTCCAGCTAAATCAGTAGGCAAATGCACATATGGACCCAACAAGGAGCCATGGTATTCTATACAGCTAAAAAAGAAATATCGCAAAGGAGGTAAGACTAAATGCTGTAGCAAATAGAACGGGAAAGGAAACAGATAACAGCAAGATTCAAAAAAGGAGAAAAGAATATAAGGAAGAATGTAGAGATGCAAAAAGGATATACACAGAAAAACTATGGGAATAATTGCTATGGGCAAGCAAATTACCGAACAGCAGTGAATTTTGGGGCCTAATTAACAAACTATCAAAGGGAAGAGGAACCCAGCAGAATGCAGGAATAAGCAAAACAACTTGGCTACAACACATTGACAACTTGTACAACACTCAAACGGACCAAAACACGTGCGAAGAAGCAAGTATAGATATAGTAAAAGGAAAAGAACTAGAAAGTGAGGTAACCACTCTCAAAAGAAATGAATGGAAAGAAGACATAACCAGCTGGGAACCGGAAGATCTACTTCCATTAACAACAGTAAAATATACAAAATCTTTGATTAAAAAATTGAAAGCCGAAGGTGCCGCAGGGCCAAAGGGGCTGCCAAACGCCCTTTTCAAAAAAGACCCCGAATTCTGGGCCAATTATCTCACACCCCTTTTCAACCAATTGTTTTATGATAACAAGATGCCACGGTCTTGGAGCGGAAATCTCTTCCATCCTATCTATAAAAACGGTAGTAGAACAGAACCCGGGAATTATAGGCTGATAGCCCTTATTTACGTAGAGGCAAAACTTTTCGCCTCCTGCATTTTACGTCACTTACAGGAATGGACAAATGAAAATAAAATAATTCCAAAATTTCAAACAGGCTTCAGGCAAGGTATGGGTACCATCACAAACCTCTCAGCACTGACGATCTTAATAGAGATAGCAGAAAAGAAGAAGGCAGGATTACTGGCATGTTATATCGATCTGAAATCAGCTTTCGATAGAGTGCCACGCGATCGCCTGTGGAAAAAACTGGAAGCATGGGGCCTCCCCCAGATATTAATATATACAATAAAATCTTTATATAGTGAAACATGGGCCACAGTAAAGCTCGGAGATGGGAGAAGAATATCGTCACAAACAAATATAACCAACGGATTAAAACAAGGCTGTGTGCTCTCACCATGTTTATTCAATTTATACTCAGCAGACCTAAACAACAACCTGCTATAAGTAAATGGTCATCCGCCAAAATTGGCAAATGAGCCAATTCAGTTCCTGCAATACGCGGACGACATCATGGTAGTGAGCCAAACTCCGTTAGGCCTGCAAAGGGTCATAAATAAACTAATCGATTATGTCGACTTATTAGGCCTGGAATTAAACAAAACAAAAACCAAGGTGGTGAGACTAGCGGGCCCTAGGTGAGGAAAATATAAATGGTACGCAAAGAACACATAAATTGAGGAAAAAAAACTCATATAAATATTTGGGTATCAAAGTGGGCAGAAATATGTCCTTGGTGGATCAAAAAAGGGACATCACAGCTAAAGCCCAATCTCTAATCTTCGCCTACAAACAGCTTTATAAGAAACTGCAATGCCCTTCACATGGGCACCTCCTAAAAATAATGGCAGCACAATTGCTTCCAACTTTGTCTTACGGATTGGAAATATGGCATGGACAAGAAACCAACATCCTAAACAAATTACAGATCAAAGTTTATAAAGCAGTCTTCAATCTTTTTAAAGGCTCATCTCCAGCACAAATACGCTTAGAATTTGGCCTACAAAACCAAGAATACCAAAGGAAAGCAATCTTTGCAAAACTGTGATGGAAATTTAGACCATCAGAAATAGGAGCATTGAACAACTTATGCTGGACGGAAAAAAAGACACAATATGACCATAAAAAAAAAAACACTTGGGGTGACTACCTGCGAATTGCCATGGAGACATTAAAGATCAAGGAAGCTTGGAACAGCAACTTGAAACGAACATCATTCAATAAAGTGTGCAACACCAGGGCAAAGTCACTATCTTTTGTGGAAGATAAAAGGAGATTGGCCAAAAGCCGTCATGCATGGGTTGTAATAAATTCGTTCAAAAGACTAAAACCACAACCCTACATAGCAGCCCACTTCCGTTTATCACTAAAAAGGAAGTTTATGGCATATAGATTAGGTGATTACTGCTCAAAGGATCTGGTCCCCACTTGGAAAAGCAAAGACTTGCCGTCTATGTGGGTAGGATACAGAAACTTTATGCCACCTAATGTGCACGTTGAGTCCGTAAAAGAAGAAAGAAGGAAATTGTTGAAATCAGCCTTAAATTACTTAAATATTCATACTTGCCAACAGGCGGTAACAAGTTGGATGGGTGAAACATCGAACATTTTAATATGCCGCAAGGTAAAATTTATGACACAAGTAGACAACTTACTCGCGAAAGTAGAATAAGATCAAGGTTCGGGGCCGGAAAGGGAATTTTTTAGAAACTGTAAATATTTCAAAGCATGACTAGGAATATGTACTTTTTAAATGTAACTGTTAATTTTTTTTTATATGTACAGTTTATGGTTGTGACAAACCAAATAAAGTTATTTTTGACTGACTGACTGAAAGGGCACACATTCCGTGTTTGTGTCACAGAACACCTTTAAACAGGTGCCTCAGGTACAAACAGAGACAATGTGCTCTATTACAATGAATGTGCGAACCCCAAGGGCAGCCGCTAACATGTGCTGCCCCCAGGGCAGCACATTCAGAGAAATACAGAGCAGCTGCATTTTTCTCTGTCCATCAGCAAACTGCCAACACTTTTAGATCAAAACAAAAGTGATGGATGGAATGCTTGAAATAATCTAAGCCACTGGTAATACCCTTTCCACCCTCCAGAGGACTGTCTTTAGGAGGTTCACTAACAGTATGCCACCTTTTTGTAGCCAACTGTGAGTGTGCCTCCTAAGGGCCTGTGGCTGTGTCTGCAAAAGTGTCTATAATAGAGCACAGACGCAGAGTCCCAGTGATTCCCTCATTTGCCAGGGGTCAAGCTTCCTAGTAAATGAGGGAATGCCCTCTCATGGTAGTCCTGGCGGTAACTATGCACAAGCTCTATCGGTATTACAGAAGGGGCCACACAAGTGTCTGCAACGCCTTCTGTAATACCATTGTGCTGAAGGCACACAAAGTGGGTACACATACCCTTTGTGCCTGCGGGACACAATGTATCATATGGACCCAGCTATACCCCATGGTCCACGACTTTCTGGTTTCAAACATAGGTGAGTTTGCCATGGTTAATTAATTAATAAAGTATTTCTAAAGCAAAACCAGAACCAATAGAGGTATGCAGGCGATGTACAAATAACAGAGAAACTGATAACACACGATACATCGAGATAGGGGACAGAGTGATAAAGCATACACAAGCACATGCATCAACATTTTTTGCGAGCGCAAATGGTGCGATTTGCAAAAATCGGTCATTAGTTCCAGCATAAAGGGCTTTTGCGATGCATCAAGGTGTAAGGCAATTTAAGAAATCACAATTTATTGCGATTTCTAAGTTTGTGATTGCATTTAAGAAATAGCAATTTGCGATTCCTTAAATGCAATGCAAGAACCACTTTTAAATAGCGATTTCGCTATTTGGGGCCGCAAATTACAGAACAAAAAAACTGGTCGGTAATTTGCAAAAACTTTGAAAAATGCACTAAAGTGCATTTTTTAAAGTTTCATGTTGCGCGCACACATGTCCTTGGGACTTGTGTGTGCGCAACATGGGGGCACGTCACAATTTCAAGGCTGCAACAGGGTGTCCTTTTGACACCCTTGCACCCTTGAAATTGCATGCGCAATTTGCGAGTACCTATTGGTACTCGTAAATTGTGCACTCAATCTCCCATTCATTCCTATGGTCCTGTAGGCCCATAGGAATGAATGGGAAGCCGTCCTTAATTGCGAGTCGCAAATTGCAAGTCACAATTAAGGAATGTTTAGGAATCGCTATTTTAATAACGATTCCTACATGCATAGGCTTTTGAGAGTCCTTAATTGCTATTACTTAATAATCGCAATTAAGGACTCGCAGAAGCATTTTTTGATGCATGTGCCTGATAATACCTTAGGGTTCTTGCAAGGATGTCCCATGTATTGTAAGTGAGAAGAAGGGGTAAAGGGACCCTAACAAGCTTAGGCCCTTATGTACAAAGCTATTTTGCAGTCACAAAGGCTCAGATTCTCGAAATCCTTCAGTTATGTATCAATGTTTTGTGACCTCAATTGCAGTCGTAAACCCTTGATAGGTCACCGATACCTCAAAAGATGTGGTAACCCATTCCACAATGGGAAGGGGCCCTCAAGCGTCCCCTTCCACTTTGTGAATGTTGAAAAAAATGTTTTTAGCAGTAGGCAGTGGTCCATGGTGCCACTGCTTACTTCTAGAAAAATGTTTGTGAAACATTTGTGTTTTTGAAACGGATCACATTTTTCTTTAAGGAAAAGGGGCTGAATTAAAAAAGAATGACTGCTTTATTAACAGCAATCCCAGACATTGTGGTCTGCTGGCCCCAGCAGTCCACCATACCTGTGATTGCAGAAAATCATAGTGGGCTGAAATTTGCACCATATCTCTTTAATATTCATGAGGTAGCTCGAATTGCAACCCATTAAAATTCCGTATTTTGGGAACCGACATAGGTCGGTTCACAAAATACCGAAGCATTTGTTAAAAGTCGGTGTGAAAATTGCGACCACTTTTATTTAGTGTATTCTTTGTGCATAAGGCCCAACATCTTTAGCAAGGCGATCATTATTTGAGTAAGGTTAACACTGGGTCAACAATTGTTTGAGCCGATGTATCTTGAGCTGTCTTCCAAAAGCTAGGAGAGGTGGGAGTTTTCTGAGGATACTGGGTCGGGATATCCACCCAGCAATTGCTACTCCAAAAAAGCATTGCTTCGTGGCTAAAGTTCATTTAAATTTGGAACAGCAGTGTGGTTTTACTTCTTAGGTCTCTGCTTCTTTTGAGATGATCAGTACATCTACCAAGTACAGTGGACTGCGTTTGTTGTTTGCCTTAGGGACAAGAAAACAAATCATCCTTGTAAGTAGCGAGAGATAGTGGTGTCATAGATAATATGAGTAATGCGGTCGTGTTTTCTTGCTGTATGAACCAATCTAGCTGCTCAGTGAACATAGTTTTAAATGGGGGCTGGTTTGACTATAGAACTCCAGGTAGTATGGCTGTCTCAAAGTCTAATGAGTGCCCAAACTGTCTTCGGAAACTGTGGATGAATCAGGTGCTGTATTTTCTTCCGATGCAGATCGAAACAGTTTGCTCTAGCGATTGTGTTAATGTGGGGGTTAAACAAGAGCGTAAGGTTAATGGTATGGTCAGCTGTTTGACTATTGGCATGAGATCAGCATTAAAGCCGTTGAGATTTAGAAGGCTCAGGAGAGATTTATCCAGTCTTTTCTGCTGATGAGGAGAGAAGAAGGATGACTGTTTCTCTGGGTTTAAGGGGTTAAAGGTGTTTTTCATACTGAATTCATTGGAGGACAATTTTTTAGTGTTTTGATTAAAAAAAAATGAAGCTGAATATCATCCATGTATTGATGTAGTTTTACATAAAAGTCTCTCAATATTACGCTCAGTGGCACTCGTGAGTATTGAAGAGGGAATAAGCAAGAATTCAGCCCTGTGAAAATTGAAGAGGGAATGAGCAAGAATTCAGCCCTGTGGAATCCCACATTTTAACGTTGTTCTAGAAGATCTGTGTTCTCCATTATTTCCATAAAAATGTAATTTTAACGACAATGACAAAAACCATTTCAAAGCATTTCCCCTGATGCCCATGTGTTGTTATATAATGGAGATAAGGCTACTATGATCAATTGTTGTAAAGGCAGCCGACAAGCCAAAAAGACCATCAAGCAAGTGTAACCTTTCTTGAATGTGGGATGATGGACATCATTAAGAAACTCTAAAATGTGATTGACGATTGCCTTTTAGTTGATTCTTGTTGCTGAAAGTATTTAATTGGTCTGGTACTGCCCTTTCAATGGCTTTCCCCAGCCATAGGAGGTTTGATACCAGGCGAACGTTTGTTGGGTTAGATTTATCTATGGCTTTCTTTTTGAGAACCAGAGAAATCTCGCTAGTCTTCAGGGATGAAAGAAACGGTCCTGACGGAAAGCCCCTAAGGCCTCACACCATCTTAGGTAGGCCCCAATTCCATCTTGACTAGAAGAGGTCACCATCTTCCCTGTCTCACACAAAAGAAGTCGCCATCTTACCCGAGTTATGTAGAATCATTGTCATGTATGTCACTCAACGCAAATGTCGCCTGACCATATCCTTCTAAAAACTCTGAAAGCGTCATGTTAGTCAGTTAATGACACAGATACGACAGTCAATGTGACATTTGTCTTGGTCAAATGTCTTCTTTCCATCATATAAAGGATAATTAAGAAAGGATACAGACATTAACCAAAATAGTGCATTCTGAATTGATGTCCTTTACCAATGGCGTAACAATAGCCCCCACAGCCCCAGTGATGTGGAGGGACCCTGAGCTCCAGGGGCCCCATCTGGCACTGTGCACTGTTCATCTGCGTAGATGAGTCACCTTGTAAATATGGTGCAACGTGGTTCATTGTTTACGATGCCGCTGCATCATGGAAAAAGGGACGCAGCGTCAACACAAAAGTGTTGCAAGGCCTTCATAAATAAGGCCCTTATTTTTCAACCCCAAATGAGCTGCATCAATTGAGTAAAGTAATGTCTCTGCCTCTCCAGCACCTTCATGGTTGGGACCAAGCAGAGTGCAAGTAGACTGTTTATTGGGAGGCATCTATGCACCACTAGGACTGCTTGCATAACAAAACTGTTGTCCCCCCAGTCCAATGGTATCCATAAGCGCACAATTATAGCAAAAGAGGGGATGGGGGAGGGAGAAATGGAAGCAAGGATGAACTACCACTCAATTTTTATCTATTTGTATTTCTAGTAAGGTTTATTTTTATCGACATTTAATTTTCCAATTTTTACAAATTTTATTTTGATCGATGTACCAACATTAAGCAACATAACACAAAGATGTAGTACTTTCACGAAGACTTCAGATATTCAAAAGACACATTGAAAGTGCTTTGACCATGAGACATACCACGTGTTATGGCTCAGAGTCTGTCAGTCCAGTTTAGACCAGTGGGCAACATGCTGCCACAAGAAAACTCAAAGCTGGATGCGCAGATCGGGCTGAGGCTCTTTTAAAGCGGTGTTAATACTTCCTGGGTTGCAGTCTCAATGTTAGGAAGGAATATTCTCTATGAAATCGAGGCATGGAAAAGCAAACGTTTTGCCATTTTGTAGTGTGTGTAAAAATGCATGTATCACACATTTTTAGGGAACTGACATCTTTTTTCTAGTAATGTAATGATCACAGAATGTGTGAATGAGTCTTAATTTTTTAATTTACTAAGATAGGAATAAACTGCTCTTTATGCATGTTTTGTAAATCTCTGTTGAATTGATAAAGATGTGATAGCAGTGTAGGGCCCAGAGATAATGACTCCCCATCCCGATCAATTTTACAATGTCTGAGTCCTGCCTTAAGGCAGTCTTAAATCAGAATAGAAAGTTTCAAACCTATCCTTCACAGGGCAAAAAACTGGCTGCTGTTGCCTAGAAACTCTTTAACTGTCATCTCTTTTAGATAGGGTACCAGTGGAGGTTTCTGAAGTGGGGAGTGATGTGCATCCATTTGGAGAGGTCGACGTTGAGTCTGGCTGCAGCATTTTGTATGCTCTGGAGTCTTCTGAGGTGCTAGGTGGATATGCCGGTGTTGAGATTTTTGCCGTAGTCGAGATGGCTGGTGACAAGAGCCTGAGTGAAAGTCCTTCTGGTGTTGAATGGGATCCATCTGAAGATTCTGAGGAGCATACAGAGGGTTTGGAAGCAGGAGGAGGTGACTGCCTTGACTTGTCATTTCATGGTCAGTTTGCTATCGAGGATGATGCCTAGGTTGTGTACCTGGTCTGATGGTGTGGGTGTTGGACCAAGTTCAGCTGGCCACCATTTATAGTCCCAAATGGAAGTGTTCTTCCTGAAGATACGTACTTCTGTCTTGTCGGAGTTGAGTTTGAGGCAGTTGTTTTGCATCCAGTCAGTTACATTGGTCATGGCGGTGCAGAAGTTGGTTTTGACAGAGGAGAGGAGAAGAGGAAAGAGGAGACCCACTTGAGGGCGTTTTGTTAAATGACGATGTTGTAGTCTGCTGATGAGGGTGTGGTGGGAGATGGTGTTGAACACAGAGAAGAGGTCAAGGAGGATCAGGGTCACAGTTTCTTCATGGTTGAGGAGAGTTCTAATGTCATCTGTGGCAGGGATTAGCACACTCTCAGTGCTGTGGTTGGCATGGAAACCTGATTGTGAGACGTTGAGTAGGTGGTCTTGTTCCAGGTATTCAGTGCAGTGCCATCTTAATGCATAGGCACGCTGTGCAGTTGCGCGGGGGCCCCACAAACATAGGGGCCCCATGCTGACCAGAATTTAACACTAATTTTCTGTTTAACATTTTATTGCTGTGAGTGATAGTGTAGGCAGGGATCAGTGCACTGCTTTGCCCGGGGTCTATAATGCTATTAAGATGCCCCTGATTTGGTGAGCTGTTGGTTGATGACTTTTGCAATTACTTTGGCCAGGTAGGGGAGCAGGGAGATCGGTCAGTAATTTTTTAGATTGCTGGGGTGGAAGGAGGTTATCTTTAGGAGTGCTCTGACCTCTGCATGTTTTAATCTGTCTAGCAAGGTAGGAAGGTTGCTGTGCAGATGGATGTGGTGAGGATGCTGGTGAGTTCTGTGCTGATAGGATTGGTTCTGAGGTTGTAAAGACGGTGGGGGCAGGAGTTGGTGGGTGCCCCACAATGGATGGAAGACATGATTGCCTTTTTGGTCCGAGTGGTGAGCGTAGACCAGGTAGGGATCATATGGCTTGTGAGTGCTGGTTGTTTGAGGTTGTTGAGGTCGAGAGCAGTGGGTTGGGGTTCAAAATTGTTGTCGATGGTGGCAATCTTGCTGAGGAAGTAGTCCGAGAGGGCATGGCAGAGCTCTTGGGAGTGGTGGATGGTGTTCTCTCTGGCTGTTGGGTTGGAGAATTCCTTGACTATTTTGAAGAGTTCCTTCATATGGTTGGCTACACTATCAAAGTGGGCTGTGATGGATGCTTTCTTGGCTTCCTTGATGTGCAGTTGGTAGTTGCTGAGGCTGTTTTGTGAATGGCTCTGTCGGAGGTGTTCCTTTCTAACACCATCTTCTCTCGAGTCAGTAGCAGTTGCGCTTGGTGGATCTGAGCTCTGGGGTGTACCAGTTGGCTTGTTTTAAGGTTTTGTTGGTTTTTGCTGGATGCGCATACAGTGATCCATGCGGAGAAATTCTAGACGGCCAGGTCAAGGTCTAATGAAGCTTCAGGTCGGGTGGTGCTGAGGGCTTGTGTTCACAGTGTCTCGGTTACCTTGCCCCAGCTGCACTAGGAAGAGTTGTGTTGCTTGGTGATGGTGCTCTGAACATCTGAGATGGTGAAGAGAATGATGGCGTGGTCATTCCAGGAAAGTTCTGTGACATTGCGTAATTTGATTCTGTCACTGGAGGTGAATATGGAGTCGGATGTGTGTCCGGCTTTGTGCGTGGGTTTTATGACCAGTTTGATGAGGCCAATGTTGTGCAAGTTCTCCAGGAGGGCAGTGATGTTGTCATCGCTGGGGTTGTCAACGTGGAAATTGAGGTTGCTGAGTATGATGCAGGAGTAGGAGAGAGCCAATGGCTGAAGGGTCGATGAGGTTAGAGATGGCATCGCAGAAAGCCAATTGGGTTGCTGGCAGTAAATATATGAGAGTGCCTCTGATTGTGATATTAGTATTGGCGTGTAGTTGGAATTTCAGGTGTTCTATGAGAGGCATGGGGTTGTCATTGGTGGCGCTGCATCAGATGGTTTCATTGAAGATGATGGTGATGGCCCTCTATGTTTGCTGGAGCGTTCTAGGTGCATCATCTTGTATCCGTGTGGTATTGCAGTGGCGATGTCAGGGTTCAAGGAGGAATTGAGTCATGTTTCAGTGATGAAGGCAATGTCGGGGGAGAGGGTGGTTACAGCATGTTTGTAGAGGGAATGGGCATTGAGCACGATTGCATTGGAGCTGTTCTGGGTTGTTCACGGCTTTCTGAGCAGCAGCATCGGGGGATCCACTGAGTGCTGACGGTCCCGTGTTGCAGGAGAAACAGCGGTGGCGGCATGTGAAGGGACCCTTGGTCGATTGTAGGGAGGACGTATAGCAGCTGTTGTTTCGGCATCCAGGATCTAGGGCCAGGAGCTCCTTCGTGGTGTAGCAGCAAACGGTAGGATGGCCACTGGGTCCTGGCGCTAGGTACAGTCCAGGTATAGGTACAGAGGCGTGGCCACATAGCGGCATCCATAAATAACCCTGGGAGGGGCTGGAAGAGGGGCAAGAGGGTGGGAACCAGTGGCAGAGCGGGAAAAAATGACAGGAGCGCGCAGGGGTTGAAAGACGCAACTGCCCAAAATAAACTAAACCTACACAGAAGGACAAAAGTGACCTGAGCCTCAACCAAATAAGCAGATTAAAAATTAGGAAAATAGTGCTATAAAATATCACTGGAAATGCACCACAAGCAAAACAATGAAATTGACCATGAAAATGAGCCTGCAGCAGTCGGGACCGAGCTAGGACGGCTAAGCAGTGGCCATGGGGAGCGGCTTAGCTGCGTCAGTTCGAGTACCCACCTAATGAAGTAATATTATTCAAGATGGACGGTTCCCCCAAGCTGTTATTGACTGGGTGGAGGAAGCAGGCCTGATTCAAAGCTGAGAGCCCTACACCCCAGTTACCTATCTGGTAAGGCCTGCCTCCTTGGTTAATATTGCTATTGTAAGTTTGCTCACTATTGGGGTGAAATTCACAGGTGGTGTTTTTTCATGGTACTAATTCTATGTAGGTGGAAGTATACAAGAAGCATATCTTTGGATGCTTTTTTTGCTAAGGCTCTACTATTGATATCCTATTGAAATGCATTATAGTAAATGTATGGTTTTGAGGTAACAAAAGGAGCATATAAATAACAGATGATAACAGGGTGATAACAGATTTTAGTCTCGGTAAAAATCATGTATTAATGGTGCCATGCTAATTTTAGGAATTGTAGAGAGTTCTAAGGTGATTTTACCCTGTGAAACAGTTGATCCCCTCCTGGATGTGTTGAACTATCTTTGAGAGAAGCTGTTTTCCTCTCTTCTCTTGATTTTCGAATGGAAATTACAGTTAACGCTCCAGAGACTGAAACAGAGACACAGTTTCTAAAATATCTTGCTCATCCATGTGACAAAAAATTCTTACATACTGAATAAAACGTGTTTCGAACAGAAGCAGCAGTCTCTCAGTTCATTCCTCAGAAATGCCTTTTTCAAGTAGTGTACTCATGCATGCATATTTTATGGGAAAATCCTCTATACATTTAGGATCAATTCCATATATTGAGATCTTGGTGTCCAATAGATATAAGGGTAACATCAGAGGTCCTTTCAGCTGCACCTGGAGAAGCAACTAGACAATATTAGCCAGCTGTTGGGCGCGGAGGTTAGCTAAATCAAATAACAAAACAGCTATATAGCACAAACCATCATTTACAATCATAAATATCCTAATATTTCTCTATTGAAAATACATAATTATACGTTTATCCAGGATATATAATATACCCCAAATCGGCAGTTCTCCTGTGGCTGTCATTCTGGCTCAAAATGCTTCAGTTGCTCGCAAGGTGCTGTCGATAATGCACACAATTTTGTAAAATGCCCAGTTATTTCTGTGTGCTAAGTAGATCACTAGGTATTCAGAATAAGTTCTGTATCGGCTTGCTGGAATCGTTTTTGTAGCCATAGTTCTTGCTAGATTGTAAATAGCTAAACTCTAGCTACAAAAAGCCCTCTAACCCACATGGATTGGAGGGTTCAATTTATCGACATATGTGACCTGGAGCTATCTACTATCAAAAGGATAACTAATGTAATAAGTTGCTAACCATTCGTGAACGTCTGAACTCTTTTTTAAAAGTGTCTTGAAAGTACACCCTTTTACATAATGTTTTGATCTATATTTTATATGATAAATTTCTATTTTTTGTACTTGAACCTTTATATTAATCAGCACCATATTGTTCACCTAATTTACTATGTATTTATTAAAAGGTGGTGTAATTTCTGTGTTTTTACATCAATAAAAAAGGAATGCAGTAGTAAACATAAGTGTACAAGATATAGGGGTTTAGTCATTTATAATATAACTAGTGTGGAAAAGTAAATTTTGCCATGTTCTGTGTCCCTACGTGTTCCCCATCTTATGTTATGTGTGCATGATTAATATGCAGATGTATTCCCCATGATCGATTAAAGACGCAATTACAGTTGTGTCCATCTCTAGTATGCCAGTTTCCAGTTCTCGTGAAAGCTACGAGTATTAGGCCTATGTAAAGCTACATTGCCACGTTTCTCAGTGTGCACGTTATTTCATTGTAAAGTCCCTGTTTCTAGGCCTCAAAAGGGCCCGGACTCAGATTCAGCTCCTGTCTCCTGAACCCTCGCTGTGGAGCGATACAGCCCCCACCTGTATCCCTGACCCTTCACTTACTTCCTGCCTCATGGTGCCCGGCTCAGCCTGGCTCTGCCTGCCAGTCTGCCAAGAGTATGTTATGATTCTAGTTATCAGTCCAGCCCTCCTTCTCTGCATTCCTAAGCTACTGAAACGTATCAATAGTTTCCGTCATGGTCTAGCCTTTACGTCTCCATGTAAGAGAAATACTGAATTAATGGTCATTTACTATTCCTCAACACGCACTACATGTAGAATAATGCATGCACCAGTCTTAGTGTCTGTTAGCCTTTGCCCTGATAAATTTTGGATTCTATCAACATGTTCTCTAAACATCAGATACTAGATAGTGTTTAGGTACATGTCGCTCTGACTCCCCAGACTTCCGTCTCTCCTTCTAGCGCAGAAGTCATAGCCCCCAGCTTCTCCCTAGTCACACGTCATTGTCAGTTTGCGCGCACCACTAGGTTAGAGGTCCCGGCTCCTTAGGTAGCCCCCTCCATGTTTCCGCCCCATTTGTGACATATTCCGTTACGTTTACATCACATGTCTATGTATACGCCCTGTTCATGCCTCTTGTTACACCTCTTTTCTGCCTTATCTCTCGCGACTGTTACAGGCCCCACCCACTGTTACGCCTACTGTATGTACTGTAATGTATTTTGTTTAACTATATATGCTTGTGCACTGTTATTAAAAGTTGCTAGCCATCCCAGATCTTGCCCGTGCAGGTTGTCCTGTTCCTGTCCTTTATGCTGTATTAAACCTGCAAACTCCTACTACCTCGAATCTTGACTCTTATTTATTGAGCTATCTGTTATTGTTATATCTAGTCAAAAATAGAGGTATTATTTATTTATTTACCACACTAGCTTACCCGTCGCACGTTGCTGCGATCTCAGAAGAAAGGAATGTTTCTGCTGCTCAGAAAGATAAGTATCTCTCCGACATTCTTGTTATTGATTTACTCTGTTTTGCTTATCTGATACTTGTATATATGTAAATAGGATATTATTTAGTATTGACAGTTTCTATATATGTAAATAGTATGTTATTTAGTACTAAGAGTTTCCTAAGTTTTCTGGGATTGGCCTATTTCTTCTGAATACCTCAGAATGGCCTTTTAAGGTGAAATTCTAACTTTTTTCTCTGGTTTGTGTATGCTTTCTAATGATACTTGTGTTTCGCACTCGATATTGGCCCCTGTGTCTTTCACCCTAGACTACTTCCCTTCCGGTTCTATTTCGAACCGGATTAGGCCTCATCGCATTTGGTATACTTTTGAACGCGAGCGCAAGAGCACAGTGCTTACACCCTCATACCTTGCGCCCGGGTTCATTCCCGATCCCACACCGTCTCGCCAACACTCCTTCTCGGCACTACAAAGACTGATTCGACATGTTTGGGCAGCTTCTCCGGCCCCCTCAACGTGCGTAGCTGCGCTCGAGGAGGGCCGGGTTACATCAGAGGAATTCACCTTCGGAGCGATTCTCGATGCTCGTTCGTTTGAGAAGAACGGGTTTGATCATTTTGTATTCGAACAGCTTCTAATCTGGCTTCGATATTTAAAAAAATGTTATGCCAGAAACCTTCGCGGGAGTGTACCTAACAACTTCCCAAAGTTTCATGGCGATCGGATGAATGGTGTAGTAATACATAAAGGACAAACAGACAGACAGACATACATTCGTTTTTTTTTTATATATATAGATGAATTTTAAAGTAATAATAATCCCTAATGGGGAGATGCACACCCAACTCAGGCATCCCATTTCCACATCTGGTGGTCTAGACTATCCATCGCGGTACAAAAGGGGGTGGTGATGGACGGAGCATCTGAATCAATCAAACACTCACACCCAGTCAAAAGATCTGGGTTTAATCCATCACCGTTCTTTAGCCCACTCTGCCACCCCAGTTCAGACATGGCTATATGCAAATCAGTCTGACCCTGTGCCTCATGGGAACAGTCCAGCCCGAACTGCCAAGCCATGTCTTCCCTGGACCGGAAAAAAGCTTCCGAGGACCGGTTTCTGGCATTCCAGCCGTCTTCAGCCCGGCTTGCTTGAATCCAGTGGCAAAGTGAGCAAGGGACTCACGTCTGAGCATACCCTGCCACACTTATGGCGGCCAAAAGCGGTACAAAAGGGGGTGGTGATGGACAGAGCATCTGAATCAATCAAACACTCACACCCAGTCAAAAGATCTGGGTTTAATCCATCACCGTTCTTTAGCCCACTCTGCCATCCCAGTTCAGACATGGCTATATGCAAATCAGTCTGACCCTGTGCCTCATGGGAACAGTCCAGCCCGAATTGCCAAGCCATGTCTTCCCTGGACCGGAAACAAGCTTCTGAGGACCGGTTTCTGGCATTCCAGCCGTCTTCAGCCCAGCTTGCTTGAATCCAGTGGCAAAGTGAGCAAGGGACTCACGTCTGAGCATACCCTGCCACACTTATGGCGGCCAAAAGCGGTACAAAAGGGGTGGTGGATTAAACCCAGATCTTTTGACTGGGTGTGAGTGTTTGATTGATTCAGATGCTCCGTCCATCACCACCCCCTTTTGTACCGCTTTTGGCCGCCATAAGTGTGGCAGGGTATGCTCAGACGTGAGTCCCTTGCTCACTTTGCCACTGGATTCAAGCAAGCCGGGCTGAAGACGGCTGGAATGCCAGAAACCGGTCCTTGGAAGCTTGTTTCCGGTCCAGGGAAGACATGGCTTGGCAGTTGGGGCTGGACTGTTCCCATGAGGCACAGGGTCAGACTGATTTGCATATAGCCATGTCTGAACTGGGGTGGCAGAGTGGGCTAAAGAACGGTGATGGATTAAACCCAGATCTTTTGACTGGGTGTGAGTGTTTGATTGATTCAGATGCTCCGTCCATCACCACCCCCTTTTGTACCGCTTTTGGCCGCCATAAGTGTGGCAGGGTATGCTCAGACGTGAGTCCCTTGCTCACTTTGCCACTGGATTCAAGCAAGCCGGGCTGAAGACGGCTGGAATGCCAGAAACCGGTCCTCGGAAGCTTGTTTCCGGTCCAGGGAAGACATGGCTTGGCAGTTGGGGCTGGACTGTTCCCATGAGGCACAGGGTCAGACTGCTTTGCATATAGCCATGTCTGAACTGGGGTAGCAGAGTGGGCTAAAGAACGGTGATGGATTAAACCCAGATCTTTTGACTGGGTGTGAGTGTTTGATTGATTCAGATGCTCCGTCCATCACCATCCTCTCTGTCACTTTATACCTCATTCATTTTAAAAGCATTTGTGATAATGTGTCTCTACTTTGCCTTTTCATGACATCACAAGTTGAGGTTCTAGAATACTTGCCAGTCTGTGGCTGGCTGTAGAATGTTTGAGATTCAAACTGTATCTGAGGCAGAGCCTGTTGGCTGGCTGAGATGTTCTTCCTGACTTGTACTTAATAAATCCTTTTCACAAGACTTCAAGGCCTGTGTTTCTTGTTAAGGAGTTTATCTTACTTTTCAACACTGATGACGACTGGGAGGAGAAGGACAGCTCAACTCCATCATTTTACTACTTCAAGGGCACTACTACTATTTCTACCCCAGTGCCTACTCTTCTGCAAAGGCTTTTCTGCTACTTCTACTGCTGTTCCTGCTCTGCCATCAGTTTGCAGGTTTTATATAATCAACCTCGTACTGGCACCAGAGGACAAATTGTCTTTTTGCAGCCCTGCGGTAATCAAAGAAGAATAGTGCAGCACTCTTCATTGGGAACTTTACTACCGGAGATCTATGAATGCACACCTGATTTTGCTGGATTTCTTCTGACTATTGTGTGCCTACTCTCGCTGTAGCGATCACTGCGGTGAGCTGTTCATTTAATTTTGCCTGCGTCTGTTACTTGGAGTGGTGTTTGTTGACGTTCAAACACGGCCAAGGCGCTTGAGCGCTTCCCTGCCTTGTGGGTGTTGCTCTCTGAACGGAATCTTGGTGTCTAGAGATTAATTTGTGAGCCTTTTCCTGCATGCGTTTTACTCCTCACTGTCACCGTAATGCGGCACATCATGCTGCAGCGTAACACATTGCAAGAGGTGTTGCTTTCATTGTGATGCATGACGGTTGCCTAGCTCCAGCCTCCTGGGTTATGGTTTGGTTACTAAGGTGGTGCTCAGTGACGCGCTCAACAACTCTGTGTGTCTGCTTCTGTGTTGGTGGAATACGAGGGTCGTTATACCTCAGACAAGATCTATGTTTCAAAGAAAGGCAACAGTATTTTGAGTTGTGGCATCAAAAAGACCTGGGTGTCATGTTAGATCCCAACAGTGATCCTCCTATCATTCTGAGGGAAATGCAACCTGTCAAACTTGTAGGGCATGATATCTCATTGCAAGAAAGATTGAAGGAGGAATATCCTCAAGTTTTTGGTGGAAAACTAGGTTGTTTGAAGGGGTACTGTCACAAGAATAAGCATGCACCAGGCTCTGTTCCCATTCCCAGTAAGTTCCGCAATGTTCCTTTTGCAATAAGGAAGAGATGTGTGGTGAATTGGAGGAGCTTTAATCTCAAGGCATTGTAGAAGAGGTTAAGGGAACCAGTAGTGGCTTCAAGGAAGGCTGATTGCTCTTTGAGGTTATGTGTGGACCTCAGGTAGCTCAACAAGTGCACATTGGTAGATAAATACCCTCTTCCTAATATTTTGGATCTTATGGCAATGGTGGGTGGTGCAAACATTTTCAGCACTATAGACTTGACTTCAGTCTACCATCACATTTTGTTGGATGAGTCCTCTAAATACCTCACGGCCTTTGTTACGCCTTTTTGTACTTTTAGATATGTTAGGATGCCTTTTGGCCTAGTGTCGGCAGCCTCCATTTTTCAGTGAGCAATGAAGAAAGTGCTGCACAGTCTGCCTGGTGTCTGTGTATACCAAGATGACATACTTGTATATGGGTGTGATAGGTTCGAACATGGTAGTAGGGTCAGGCAGGTTCTGGACAGGTTAAGTTCACATAATCTCACCATCAAGTTGGAGAAATGTAAGTTTAGGCTCAGCCAAATAGATTACTTAGGGCATTCTATAACTGCTGATGGTGTGGTGCCGAAGGCAGAACTGGTTGATACCATTAGGAATTAGGGGCCATATGTATAAAGGCAATTTTGCGATCGCAAACCAGTAGTGTCCAATGTATGACACAAAACACCCTTTGCAAAATAAGGAATCACAAATTTTGCGATTCCCTATTTTGCGATTGCATTTAAGGAATCGCAAATTGCGATTCCTTAAATGCAATGTAAGAAGCACAGAAAAAGTGCAATTTGGACTTAAGGAATCACAAATTACCACCAACTTCAAGTTAGCGGTAATTTGCGATTTCTTTGAAAAATGCACTTTTTTGCGCCACATCTACACCCATGCTCATTTCAGGGGTGCAACAGGGTGTCCTTTTGACACCCTGGTACCTTTTGAAATTGCATTTGCAATTTGCGATTCTCTAATTGGGAATCGCAAATTGAGACTGTCTTCCCATTCATTCCTTATGGGTCTCTAGGCCCTTAGGAATGAATGGGGAGGTATTCCTTAATTGCGAATCACAGTTTGCGATTCGCAATTAAGGAATATGTAGGATTCGCACAATTTATTGCAAATCCTACATACATTGCGTTTTGCGATTCTCAAATAGCGATTCGCAAACAATCGCTATTTGAGAATCGCAAATGGACATTTTCATACATATGGCCCTTAGTTTTCTGGGAATGGCGGAGTACTACAATGAGTTTATAAAAGATTTTGCGGAGGTCATCTTTAACAT
Organism: Lissotriton helveticus; assembly: GCF_964261635.1. Classification (NCBI taxonomy): domain Eukaryota; kingdom Metazoa; phylum Chordata; class Amphibia; order Caudata; family Salamandridae; genus Lissotriton; species Lissotriton helveticus. Next base: position 708,718,791 of record NC_136061.1, read on the forward strand.
GAGGAATTTATTAAGTTTGAGTGGAGTGGAGAGTGTGAAAGTGAATTCCGTGAAGTCAAGATCAAACTCTCTCAGGCACCCAAACTTCGCAACTTTGATCCTAGCAAACCTTCAATCAGCACCACTGATGCAAGTCTCAAAGGTCTTGGTGTAGTGTTGCATCACGGTGGTTCTAGTCCAGAGACCATCATTATGTTTATTTCCAGGAGTCTCAGAGACGTTGAGTGTAGGTACTCTGTCAATGCGACTCAAGCCCTTGCAGTTCATTGGGCCATCAAGAAGTTTAAGAAGTTTTTGTGGGTACTTCCTTCTTGATCAAGGCAGATCACAAACCGTTGTGAGGTTTTTACCAGTAAAGGCATTGACTTTATTTCACCCAGGATTTCTAAGGCGTTTGTAAGTCTGCAGGCATATGACTTTTGTGTAAAATTCATTCCTGGTTCTGACAGTATTGTGGCTGATGCACTTTCCAGATTAGTTTCTAAACAGGCTTAGATTCACAGACAGAAAGTAAGCAGAGTGACTGAATATTCAATAAATCCGCTGATTTTGTTTGTGAGATTGAGTATGAGTCTATTTCACGGGAACGATGGCAGGAAGCTTGTCGGGAGGATGAGGTTCTTCAGCACATTATGGAGCTCATTTGTGCTGGTTGGCGTAATAAGGAACAAAGAGGTACACGTTGTAAAGAGTTTTGGTGTCTGAGGGACCAGTTTTCCTCTTGTGAGGGCATGTTGTTGAGTAGTCATAGTTTCCTCAGTTACTTTACGCAAGGAATTAATGGACCTGGCTCATAAATCATATTTGGCGATACCAAAGGGGATGGTTTTGCTTTGTTCACCCTAAGTTGGCAGGGTATGCCCAGACGTGGGTCCCTTGCTCACTTTGCCACTGGTTACAAGCTAGCCTGGCTGATGACGGCTGATTAGCCAGAAACCTGTCCCAGGATGCTTGTTTCTGGTCCAGGGAAGACATGGCTCGGCAGTTTGGGCTGGACTGTTCCCATGAGGCGCAGGGTCAGACTGATTTGCATATGGCCATGTCTGAACTGGGGTGGCGGAGTGAGCTAAAGAATGATGATGGATTAAACCCAGATCAGTTGACTGGGGGTGAGTGCTTGCACTGTTCAACACTCCGTCCATCATTCCCTTTGGTTTTGCTTTGTTCGTCCTAAGTTGGCAGGGTATGCCCAGACGTGGGTCCCTTGCTCACTTTGCCACTGGTTTCAAGCTAGCCTGGCTGATTAGCCAGAAACCGGTCCCAGGATGTTTGTTCCGGTCCAGAGAAGACATGGATTGGCAGTTCGGCTGGACTGTTCCCATTAGGCATAGGGTCAGACTGATTTGCATATGGCCATGTCTGAAATGGGGTGGTGGAGTGAACTAATGAATGATGATGGATTAAAAACCCAGATCAGTTGACTGGGGTGAGTGCTTGCAATGTTCAACACTCCGTCCATCACCCCCTTTGGTTTTGCATATATCATATTTGGGCATATCCAAAACCAAAGAGAGATTACAGTCCACCTATTGGTGGCCTGGGATGGATCTCAAGGTCGAACGTTTGGTGATAGATTGTGTGCAATGCTCGCTGAGTGAAAAAAGGATGAAAACTAGGACCCAGCCCATGGGAGTTTGAATACTCCTGAGTGGTCCCTGGAAGGACATTGCCTTGGACATTTTAGGTCATGTACATGGTTATGGCCTTGACACTAATGTCATTGTTGTGATGGATCTTTTCTCCAGGTGGCCTAAAATCAGTTCCCTCAGGGTTGTAGACACAAAAACTGTAATCAATTTTTTAAAAGTATTGTTCTGCAGAGAAGGGTTGCCTGAGACACTGTTGACTGACAATGGGGTACAGGTTGTCTCTAAAGAAATGTAGGATTTTCTTCTGAGGTGTGGGGTGGTGCATAAGAGATGTGCCCTCTATCATCCCAAGTCCAATGGCACTGTAGAAAGATTTAATCATGTCCTTAAGGAGACCATCTTATTGGCTAAAAGCAACTGTCTCAACTGGAAGGAGGAGGTTTAAAAAAGAGTTAGGGTATACAGACTCTCTGCTCACATGACTACTGGAAAATTCCCATTTTTCCTGTTTCGTGTAAGGCAACGCGATACTTTCCTAGAACTAGATACTTTCCTAGTAAATACATTTATTTCTGGCAAATGTGTCGACTCTGACACGGAAGATTGGAAACGAAGAGAAGATGGAAGGTGTTTAAGTAGCAAAATGCAGTATGATTTGAGGCATGCTGTCAAAAACACAAAGGTTGCTGTGCGAGACTTTATGGTAATTATGGTAATTAAAAAAACCTGGATTGTGTGCCACTGAGTCCAAGTTTTCTAAACCCTTGAAGGTTATTAAGATGTTTAAGAATGCCATCAAAACTTCTGATCCTAGGGTGTGGAATCTTGGCAGAGTTGTTGTGTGCAGGGGGAGGAAGTTGGGGAATGGCCAGAGTGCTGATGAGGACGGAGCTGAGACTGTAATTAAGCGTGATGTTGTTTTGCAGAGAAGATCAGAGAGAGTAACCTGCGCTCCTTTGTACTTGGACAACTATGTGGTGTAAACCTTCATCTACTCTTTTATTTTGATTCCTTTCAATTTGTTGCCTGACCTGGAATCATCTTATGTTGTGTTACCTTATTTTCCACTGAACTGTAATACATTTTGTCTGTATTAGTAAGGGAGATGTGTGAATATTTGCCTCTGATTTGCTCCCTCATGACATTACAAGTAGATGTTCCAGAATACGTGGCCAAAATTGTTACGTTTTTTGTTGTTTTTGTATTAGTAAGGGAGATGTGCGGTAATGTGCCTCTACTTTGCCTCTACATGACATCATAAGTAGAGTTTCCAGAATTTTTGCCAGCCTGTCAGTTGAATGTTTGAGATTCAAACTGTATCTGAGGCAGAGTCTGGTGGGTGGCTGAGCTGTTCTTCCTGACTTGTACTTAATAAATCCTTTTCACAAGATTTCAAGGCATGCGTTCATCTTTAAGGAGTTTATCTTACTTTTCAACAGCATTTCATTTTGTTCAACATAGATGGTATGTTTTATCTTTCTTTCAAATACATGGGAGTAGATTTTGTAGAGGTGTAAAATTCACTTGCAGACAGATCTCTAATTTAGAATGAATAGATATGCACTCCTCTGGGTAGCAAGATCCTCTGAAGGAGTTGCTGTTTAGATATTTCGTTTTTCTTCTTATTTCTCCCATTTGTGTTGTCAATAGTTGCTAGAACATGCACTGTCTTTACCATCATTTTTATTGTAAGTTAAATGGAAGGAAATGATAAAACACATTTACAGGTTTATATTTACTGTCTCTAGAAAAGTCTCTATACCTTATAAATGACTTTATTCAAAGCTAATCAGCTGAAACATATTTTAAGTTAAGTAACATAAATTAGATTTAGCAAATATTGGAAATATTTTAAAGATATTTGACATGGACATCATTTGTAGTCTATTGGTTGTCAAAGTAAGCTGGGAGAAATATCACAATATCATGGGAAAAGAATATTGCTTTTTTACTTAGTAGTTAATATCGCACAAAGTAATATTGATTATTTTACCATTATTACATATAAAATTGATTGATCTTTTACGAATGTGCAGTTTTTTTGTATGTAAAATGTTTATATTATGTACGTAAGAGTATGTATTAGTTTTAGTTTATTTTCATGATAGTTTTTCTGACCAGTTGTCTTTGTGGGGAAGAAGAGAAGGAAATGTTTTAGACATGTATTTCAAGTTGTTTAAATAGTTAATTGTTATTGATTTATTTGATATTTATTTCGTATTAATTTTGTTATATTTCCATTTGTTTAATTCTTATATATTTTAACTTTTTTTTATTTTGAATACATTATTATACCAATGTGTATGTCATTTCTCCATATTTTTGTGGCAGGTTGTCTGGTTTGTAGGAAGTGTTTTATATATATTAACTAACATATTTTCGATTATTAATGGTATAATTTATGTATTTATTAATCAATTATATTTGTATGGTTAGTTATTCATGTTTCATTAAATACATATTTTTAATTATAAATACTTGATTTTAAATAATTTATTTTATTCTAATCATTGAAATATATTTGTAGTAAATTGTTTAGTTGTACTTGCTTTGAGCAATATATTGTGTAAGCAGGAAGTGGCTTGACAGTAACAAAAAGGCTTCTTTCAGCGAGTTCTCCGAGAATAACATGCCGAACAAATAAACCATGCACATCTCACTGCAGGTGGTATTGAGCTAGAAGATATAGACACAGAATGAACATCATGATTCAGCAGCTATTTTAACAACGATGGAGACAAGGCCAAACATAAGCCAGAAAACTAAAGTAAAAACACTTCATAATGGCTTCACTAAAAATACTGATGTTTGGTTTCAAACATCTTGTCTTAATAAATCCATACTGATGCCAGTACCTGATTTATTATGACATGAATACAGAGGGCACCTTAGAGGTGTCCCCTGAAACTCTTTCAGTCACAGAGTGTGCTGGCTGACTTGTATAATACAGCCTGCCGCCACAGATGAGTTTTTGATGCCCACCAGGTGACAGCCTGTGCTCTCTAAGCCCAGTAACAATGCCTGTCCGGCAGAATGTGATCACACCTGCTCCAGCAGGATGGCTAATAGATTAGCATCTCATGGCCAGAGACTTCAAAGCCTCTACCGCCTTTGAAATGCGATCATAGCTTCCCCCCCAGACCTCGGATATGCCACCCCTTGCACTGAGACCAATTTGGCACCAGAGCAGGCAGGAAATTAGATAGTCAGAAGGCGTGTCACATTTAAAGGTTAGGCACACCTCTAAGGTGGGCCACCTGAAGTAGACTGCTGAAGAAGGGTTTCACTGTTTTGGTCTTGGTGAAACTAGGAACTCTGGGTAAAGAGTATGCACGCTCCTTGCAGGAAGTGGTCATAGAGGGAGTTTAGACACTCCAAGGGTAGGTAGCCCATTGACTACTGCCCTACATTTCCCTAAATATCCCTAAATTCCGTATTTAGGAGTCTCCTGACACCAGAGCCTCGGATTTGTCTACCTGGGAAAAAAAGGACAAAGAACAGAGGACCTGCTCTGAAATTTGCGCCAAAGCCTTCCTGACTGTTGGTAAACTCGGCAATTGCTGGACCAGCTTTCAGAAGCTGAATATCCTTCCCAAACCCATGGAGGTCTGTCCAGCACTCCAACAACCACTTATCATTTTCCTTGGGGTCGAGGAGCCATCTTCATACATCTGCAGGCACCAACCGCACTTCATGTTGCTGACCATTGGGCCCATCGAGGTAGCATCTCAGCAAGAGGAGGTCACTGTGGTTCTGAGAGGACAGCCCAGTCTGTCCAGTGAGTTTTGAGATGCTAGACCCTCCAGGAACCCCACACAAATGCCCTGGGTACCACAGCATTAGTCGCAACAAAGGCTTGTTGAGTGTCCAGTCGGAATACCACCAACCTGCCCACAGAGGGACATCAGTAGTGATGAGAATCACACAGAGAGTGGCCCTCCTGTCTGTTTTCATTTAATCTCCTGTCAAGAATGAGAATCGTAAAATCCTCCAAAGCAAGTGGCAATCCAGCTGCAACCAAGCCCCACAGCCCAGGTTCATGTAAATCAGCTGCAGCCCCCTCGCTCCCACAACCCTCATGACCTGAGCCCCCCTGTGGGTTCTGCAAGATTTGTCCCCAAGTCCCCACTTGCAGCCTTTTTGCTACAGGTACTTTGGAAAAAAACGTGCAGCGCTCAAGGCTACTAAAGCAACCAGCACTTCTGCACCCAGACACATTGAGGTAGGTAAACCCAAACTGCTGGTGGTTCTTTGGACTGTGGACCATAAGCACTATATTGCAGATGTATCATCCGTTTTTTTTGTTGCTAACGATGCGATTCGCAAAAAGCAGCGTTTGCAACAAAAAATCGGCAAATGCGATGTATGAAGAAAATCGCATCGCAAAATTAAGGAATCGCAAAATTTGTGATTCCTTAATTTTGCGCAAGCATTTAAGTAATCGCAAAAAGCGATTCCTTAAATGCTATGTAAGAAGAAATCAAGTTTTGCGATTTCACACTAAGAAATCGTAAATTACCACCAACTTGTAAATGGTGGTAATTAGCGATTTCTTCTACAAATGCACTTTTTGGCATTTGTAAAGGTGCCATGTGGCGCTCATACATGCCCTTATGTGCACCATATGCGAACACATGTAAATTTCAGGGGTGCAGCAGGGTGTGCTTAAGACACCCTTGCACGCTTGAAATTATTCTCAATTTGCGATTAGCAAATTGCGAATCGCAAATTGAGAATAACTTCCCATTCCTTCCTGTGGGCCTCCTGGCCCATAGAAATGAATGGGAAAATATTCCTTAATTGCGATTCACAATTTGCTAATCGCAATTAAGGAATATTAAGAAATCGCTAAAAAATTGCGAATTTCTTAATACATCCAATTTTGTAATTCTCAAATAGCGATTCTCAGAAAATCCCTCAGCTTCCAAGTTCAAAGAAAAAGGGGGCAGGGGATTGTTTCTGGGGCTACTGCGGGGACTCAGACCTTTTCTGGGTTTTTTCGATGTGTCTACGCGGCAAGTCATCATCCAGGCCTCAATTCTGTCAAGCCTGGATTACGCCAGCTCGCTGTATCTGGGGGCAAATAAAGCAGAAATTTGTAGACTACAGGGAGTCCAAAATGCGGCTGCCAGAACCCTTCTTGGTCTGCGTAGAACCTGTCCTGTGTCAGTTGCTATTCGCCGGTTCCACCGTTTGTCGGTGGCCAGGAGGATTGAGTTCAAGACTTTTTGCATAGCCTTCAAGGTTCTGAGATATGCCACCCCAGGAATCTTGGCCAATTGCTGCTGCCATATGAACCTGCCTGCCAACTCCGTTCCTTGGGGCAACCACCTGGTGTGGTCCTTCGGGTAAGGAGGGTGAATGCGGGGGGACGTTCTTTCCGTACTATGGCAGCAATACTCTGGAACACATTGCCTGTACGAATTACTATCTAGAATTTAGGAAGGCAATTAAAACACACTTTTTCCACTTGTTTTTTCGTTCTGCCTCGTCCGTTTCTTTGCGGTCAGCGCCGGGATGCCTCTCTGCTGGGGTAGCATCGCGCTATATGAAAATGGTATAACATAACATAATATTATTGAAAACGATATTAACAACAACTACATTCTTAACAACTCTATTAGTTACCTGAAACAAATGATATTCTTGACAACATAATTTCTGCATTATAATATTTTTGTATCACAATATTTATTTCCCCTGATATTGCTTTCTCCTGATATTTGCAACTCAATATTTTGTGATATTGTGGGCCTGAAATTCTCTTCTCAAATGATCCATAGATTTTTATCTTTATTAGTTTTATTATTAAAGGATACTAGAATCTGAAAAAACTCTGAGGGGACTGAGGGAGGTTATAAGTATTTCAAAGCTTTGGCTTGAGCTTTAGAGGGGCACCTCCGTTTTTTGTTTAATCTAAATAGAGGCTCCTTCTATTCATCAAAGTGTCCACTTCATTCAGACTTGCTTGCCAAATCAACATTTATTTTGGAACAATTATAGTAATAAATATCCATTTGCTCATGTATTACAAGAGTACAAAGGTAATTGAGAGGTCTTCTGTTACAAGATTAGTGTGTATTTTTCTTGTTGCATAGATTTAATTCCCTTTGCTCTCCTTCTGATTAAATGCCATTTTTTACTATGAACTAAATACACAATATATAGCATTGCATGAACTGTATATGCAGCTAGCTCCATAGGGAGCTGCATTCTGAATCATACATAGAAAGAGGAAAAAGCCTCAAAGGATTTGTTTTGTGCAGGAAGTTGTTCCACCATGGTGCAAGGGTGCTCGTGTTGGTGCTAGGCAGGACATAGTGCGCCAGTGCAAGCTGAGGACAGGAATGCTCCAAAATAGGATCCTTCCTGCCCACTCCCGGTGATGCAACACTGCACAGCAAGGTGTCCCATTTTGACAAATCTGCCCCTTTGTGTCTACATCTATCTCCCTAGTTATCGATTTCTGAGGTAAGTGTGAGGTCACCTTCGTTGGATGCTGTTCGGAGCCTGTGTTAACCGTTTTTAGCACTTTTAAATAAAATGTGAGAGAAAGTCTTTTTTTATTACTGCATTTTGCTGCTTCAGTTACGTTAAAACATGCCACTGAGTCCTTCTATCAAATTTCTAAATTAATTTAGTCAATCAGGTATCATGCGCCACATGCAGGCGGGAACTAACAAATATATGGAGTTCTTCTTTAAACATTATTTAAAATGTAAACCATCTTTTATGTCCATAACAGCAATTACTTTGAAACAGCAATGGAACTTGAAAACGCAAAATGAAAAAAAAGGATTGCTGGAAAACATCATTGGATTCCGTTGGCAAAAACCAAGGGCTCGATGCATCACATGGTTTTACCCATTCTGTGTCCAGGGAGATAGGAGCTGATTCCTAATGGCCTACATTCTGTATCATCAGACCTGTCACCAGTTAATTTTGGAAATGTTGCTGTTGAGTGGTTTCTAAGCTTGCATATCTCTATAGTTATTTGCTACTAGCAGATGTCAAATTCCATTAATTTTTGCTAATACCCAGGAAGGTCAGGATATCTATTGATGGGTATTTTAGGCATTATGTGTAGAAAACTAAGGACGCTTCAGTTATCCTGAATGCACCATTTCTTTATTTATGAAGTATGATTCCCTGTACAAGATTTGACACTCTAGATGAAGACGAAACATGACAGTTGATGTAAGAGAGAGGGGCACTCTTCTTCTAATTCGAAGCAAATGTTTATTAGCAGCACAAAGAATATACAGGGTTGTGTGGAGTTAGGCACTAACAGTACACTTAGTGCCAGAAGTGGAAACTCATTTGCATACAATTGTGTCAGTGCACTTTTGTTTTGCCAACCGGAAAATGAATATAGACAAATGCCACACATATTAAGGTATGTGTGAAGTAAGACTTTTGCCCTCAAAGTCAGAAGGTTTTGCACGTTGTGAGAATAGGCAGTTTTGCTCCGTTGCTGAGACTAAGGGCCTCATTTATAACTTTTTGGTGCAGGCCAGCATCAAAACGAAAGGGCAGGAATTCATTGTAGTAATGAAATACGGTGCATTCTTGGCATTTCTGTCTGCGCCGGAGCAACATTTGGTGCCTACCCCCAAAACAGACACCCTTGCACCAATTGCACCATGGTGCAAGGGTGTCAGCATAATTGGCAACATTGTTTTTGTGCAGGAAGGGACACCTTCCAGCAAAAAAACAATCAATGGAGGAAGCTTGCTGAGGAGGCGGACCGCTGGGTGAGTACCTGGGTCCACAAGGGTCATGTGGGAGACTCCGCCAAGGGTGGGCAGGTTCCCCAGCAGAAGAGTGGGGGGGGAGGGTAAACAGAGGGAGTTCCAGAAAGGACCCCAAAGTAATTCCCAAGGAAACCAAGGTAAGGGTTCCCAGCCTCCCACTGAGAAGAAGTCAGAACCCCGACAGGTAAACCTGTTCACAGGGGGCCCCCTACATGCTTTCAGTGTAATCAAGTGGGACACCACTGGTATGATTCCCAGTGTCCACAAAAGGATCGCAATGCACAACCCGTGCTCCACCCCGTCAGGTGGCAAGTGTAGCCCTGGGAGGGGAAGAGATGGGTGCCCAAGGTGGGTCGGGCCCGCAGAAATGTCCCTTGTCTCTTTAGGAGATTGTGAGGTGGTCCCCAGGACAGAGCTGCCTGATAACACTAAAAAATACAGGCAGTGTGTGACCATCAATGGCCATAGGGTAGAGGCTCTGAGAGACACCGGGGCCAGTGTGACAGCTGTCAGTTGTCAGCTGGTGTCTCAGGAGCAGGTGATCCCCCATGCATTCTTCCCTGTAGTTGCTGCGGACAACTCAGAGGGCCAATGTGAGGTGGCCCAGGCTGCCTTTGAGTGTGAGGGGGTCTCAGGTACTCTACAAGTAGCTATGAGGCCAGCCATGCCTATAGCTAGTCTGTTGGGCAATGATTTAGAGAGCTCACCTTGGGGTAAGGTGCAGAGAAGGTCTCATTTAGAGATGTTTTATGTCTGCCTGAGTTGGTGTGTGTGACCACTCAGTCTATGGCAGACAGTAGGGGTGTTCAAGAGGTCCTGCAGCTTGAAAGTATGGCCCATGTGCCTGCCTTAAAAAAAAGAGAAAGGGGCATGGGAAACCAGCCCACATCGTTCCCATGGTCCAGGAGGAGGCAGATCTTGAGGGGGATGCCTTGGAACCTACAGGGTAGCAAGTTGCCGAACTGGGTGACCTGCCTGAGCTGACCCAGTCAAATGTGGATACAGGATGGTGAGCTGCACACCTATATGATCACTTTCTCAAGGTAAACCTAGTTTAACGTACTCTCGCAATTTTAACCTGCTTGGCGTGCTAGCTTCCTCTGTGCACAAGGGAACCACATTTCGATTCCCATCAAGCTGCACAACCATTATTTTCAAACAAATCCAATGAATTAAATCCATGACACACTTCGCTTATTCCACAATTTTGTTCATTCATATTTATCCTTATTACTCCTTAGTTTCCTTCAATTCATTTTACTCATTTTTCATGTTCTTCAAAAAAGCACAAGGATGATGCATGTTTCCACACGTCACGCTTTATTGCAAAAACATCCAATGCATTTCGGGCACAAACCCTTCTTCGGGGGTATCTATAAAAATGAAAAATGTATATACATCACCAATAATTACTAACCGTGGCTGCAAAATCCGTTCCGTTCGTGGAATTTGTGGATTTTTGGCAATTGTGCGGTCTGCGAATTTGCCCAAAAATCTGTAAATTCGCAAGCTGGTGGATTTTTTTGCTTGGTCACGCTTGAAAAATACAATATTGCGCGCGCGGCTTTGACTTACCGTGATTCTGTGTTCGCCGAGTTGTTTTTCTCCCGGTTTGCGTGTGATACGCCATTTTGGATCTTGCTGCGTGATCGCGTGAGAGTTTTTCGACCACGATTACGTCATCGCGGCCCGCCATCGTGCACAGCAAGAATTGACAACGCGAGTACGTCATAAGGGCCCGGGATCACGCATCGCGGGAGTAAACAATTGCGAACACGTAGCTGCGGTGCGCAGCTGACTTCCGGCGGGAGATTTGAACAGCTCGCTTTCCCGAACTTGCAAAAATTGCAATTCTGCACAAGAAATCCACCGCAGGCAGCATAAACCTTCTGAAAATGATGATTTTGATCAGAATAACTCCTCAGATTGACATTTGGCTGCACTTTTTTGTGCAAGGAGTCCATTTTTGGGAGGGTGGGAGAAAGGAAGTGCCCCAGAGTCTCCAACTTCCTGTTCCTGTCCAGCAGGCTCCTCCCAGTGCTTTGTCCATGTCCTGGTCACTTTTGATTTGGATCTGGAGCTGGAAGGATTACTTTTTGTGGCTGCTGCTGGATATTTGTATTTGAGGACTTTTGGGACTTTGGAGTTTGGATCACTTTTGGATTTGAGATTTTACAAGTAAGTTGGTGTTGTTTGTTTGGGGCATTGCAGTTGCTGCAACTACAATTTTAAATCTTTTTCACAACTTTAAAAAATATATATTGTGGGTAGCCACAGTATGCAGTAGGCCCAGGGTTAGTCATGTGTGCATGATACAACTGTTTCTGTGAGTTTTTGAACTTAAATCTCATTTATGTCATGGAATTTTAGCTCACTGTTATATGTGGATTTTTTTTAAAATTTTGGGGTGCCTGTAAAGCCTCACTAGCCAGTAGGCCCAGGGGTAGTGAGTGGTGCATGGACCAATTCTTTCTGTCGTGTGTCTTGAATTTAAACATCAATGAGGACATGGATGGCATTGGATTGTGGTGATTGTTGTGTGTTTTTTGACTTTTTGGGGTGTTGTTGGGGCCTGTCCATGTGGGTGGGGGCATTTTGAGGCCTGGTCCAGGCAGGGCCTGGCCATGTGGTGGGGGTCAAGGGGCCATTTTGAAGCCAGGCAGTGTGCTCAGGCCTGCACCCAGTTTGCCTTGCTTTCATTCATTTTGCCCTGGGGTACTCAGTGGTCAATGGACAAAGTCTTTCTGTGGTGTGTCCTGAATTTAAACATCATTAAGGGCATGGATGGCATTGGATTGTGGTGATTTGTGTGTGTTTTTTGACTTTGTAGGTGTTGTTGGGGCCTGACCATGTGGGTGGGGGCCATTTTGAGGCCTGGTCCAGGCAGGGCCGGCCATGTGGTGGGGGTTAAGGGGCCATTTTGAAGCCAGGCAGTGTGCTCGGGCCTGCACCCAGTTTGCCTTGCTTTCATCCATTATGCCAAGGGGTACTCAGTGGTCCATGGACCAAGTCTTTCTGTGGGGTGTCTTGAATTTAAACATCATGGAGGGCATGGATGGCATTGGATTGTGGTGATTTTTGTGTGTTTTTCCACTTTTTGGGTGCTGTTGGGGCATGGCCATGTGGGTGGGGGCCATTTTTAGGCCTGGTCCAGGCAGGGCCTGGCCATGTGTTGGGGGTCAAGGGGCCATTTTGAAGCCAGGCAGTGTGCTTTGTGCCATAGGCCTGCACCCAGTCTGGCCTGCTTTCATCCATTATGCCCAGGGGTAGTGAGTGGTGCATGGACCAAGTCTTTCTGTGTGTTCTCTTGATTTTAAACATCCTTTAGGGCATGGATGCCATTGGATTGGGGTGATTTTGTGTGTGTTTTTCGACATTTTAGGGTGTTGTTAGGGCCTGGCCATGTGGGTGGGGGCCATTTTGAGGCCTGGTCCAGGCAGGGCCTGGCCATGTGGTGGGGGTCAAGGGGCCATTTTGAAGCCAGGCAGTGTGCTGTGTGCCATAGGCCTGCACCCAGTCTGCCCTGCTTTCATCCATTATGCCCAGGGGTAGTGAGTGGTGTATGGACCAAGTCTTTCTGTGTGTTCTCATGACTTTAAACATCATTTAGGGCATGGATGCCTTTGGATTGGGGTGATTTTTGTGTGTTGTTTGACTTTCTGGGGTGTTGTTGGGGCCTGGCTATGTGAGTGGGGGCCATTTTGAGGCCTTGTCCAGGCAGGGCCTGGCCATGTGGGTGGGGGTCAAGGGGCCATTTTGAAGCCAGGCAGTGTGCTCAGGCCTGCACCCAGTTTTCCTTGCTTTCATCCATTATGCCCAGTGGTAGTGCGCGGTGCATGGACCAAGTCTTTCTTTGGGGTGTCTTGAATTTAAACATCATTGAGGGAATGGATGGCATTGGATTGTGGTGATTTTTGTGTGTTTATTTATTTTTTGGGGTGTTTAACTGATGTTCCTCTGGCTTCCTTTGCTTTTAGGTGCACAAGAGTACCACCAGTGCCAGGAAGAAGTCCTGCAGCGGTGTGTGCAGCACAACGTCACGTGACGTCATGTGTAGCCACAGACAACTCTGCAACTCGTGCAACTGCGGCTTGCTGTTCTGACATCTGAAGAAGATGGGCCCAAAGAACGGTGGCCGTAGCGCCTCAACGAAAAAAGTTGCCAGTGCCACTGCCAGTAAGAAGGAGCAGAAGAAGCAAGTGGCACCACCTACCAAGGAGACTGGTGTGCCCACAGACACCTTTTTTGGGGAAAAAAAACTAAGCCTGCAGAAGCAGCGCTGTCCACCGGGGACCAAGCTGGGAGCAGCACCTCCACTTCATTGGGCTCAGTGCCACCACGCCGAGTTAGGTCTAAGCCCATGAGTGTTGCAGAGGCAGCCACTTTAATTATTCAATCACCATCGACCAGTGATGTTGGCTCATCGCAAGAAAGTAGCATCCAATCAACGCCGGGTGTAACTCAGCTGACGAGTGTTCAACAACCACAGACGCAACGACTACTACAGGTGCAACTAGTACAAGCGCAAGTACATGGGCAAGGAGAGGCGCAAGTTCATGTGCAAGGAAAGGCGCAAGTAGAGGTGCAAGTAGAGGCGCAAGTAGAGGTGCAAGGAGAGGCGCATCGAGAGGCGCATCGAGAGGCACAACTAGAAGCGCATGGAGCGGCACAACTGCCCACAATGCTTGTTCCTCTAGAAGTAGGGGCATATCAGGAAATCGAGATTGAAGCGGAGGTATCATCCGAGGAAGCCACTCCTCCTGATGGTGATCCATTGTCTTCCAGATACCCAGCAAGAAAAAATCAAGGAGGGCTACTACAAGTTCTTCTTCAAGCCCCCTTCCTTCTGTTGATCTTGATGTTGATTGGAACCCACCAATGCAGTCTGAGAGTGAAGGACGCCATGAGCCGACAAATGTAGCTAAGCCTAAAAGGAAGGTTCCCAAAAGACTTCCACTTATGGTTGATGACGATGAACAAAAAGTGGTGTCTTCTGCTGCTGATGAACAGTCTGACGACGACCGAGTCATCACACTTGTCACTCCAGCCCCAGCGGGCATGCAGACAGACATTTTGACCCTATCCCAAAGTGCTGCTGAGCGGGATGTGGGCTGCTTGGCACTGGTACAATCACCAACGCAGTTAACTACTTCACCAACACGACCTACAGCTTCCATATTTTCTCGCCAGAAGGTCCAGCAGGGACCTCCATCCAGCTCGACATCCATTACCTCAAGTAGTGGTGCTGTAAGTGCACAACAGAGTCAAATTCAGCCTCACCCATCCTTCACTTCATCTGGCATTGAAAGTAGCACCTCCACCACCAGCAGACATCTCCAGTCCCCAGTTTGGGACTTTTTTAGTGTTAGCAAAAAGGCGGAAAACAAGATCGTTTGTTCGATTTGTAAAACTGTAGTTAGTCGGGGTAAACTTGGTACCAACTATGGTACCGGAGGCCAGAGAGGTCATCTCCAAAAACACCACACTATCATTTGGGAGGCACACATGAGCAAGATCTGGCAATCCACACGCACAACAAATCCAAATGTATTCATTCAGATTGCATCTGATGATAAAGAGGGGCTGATCGTGCAGGGGGGAAGTGAAGAAGCGACAGACATTTTTTCTGCTACACCCAGTACCCCTGGCAGCAGCACTGCAGTGGTAGCGCCCACACCCTCTACCCCAGCAACATCTATGAGACACACTAAGAGTCTGGGAGAGACACCAATGGGAAAAAGTACATCAATGAGCCTAACTGGTTTGAAGAAGTCTGCATCATCATCATCACGTAAAACGGTCCAGCCCACCATTAGAAGCATGTTTTGGTCAGAGGCGCCATTTGAACGTAACCACCCAATGGCAAGTCTGTATAACGCAAAGCTGGCTAAAATGCTAGCGCTGGACCTTCTCCCTTTTTCTTTCGTGGAAGGGGTGGGTTTTCTAGAATTTGTGGCAACAGTCTGCCCTAAATGGAAGGTTCCTAGCCGGTCCGATTTTGCCAGAGTTGCTGTTCCAGCACTACATCAAGATGTGCTGGAGGTGATTGGCGCAGCTATTCAGAAGAGTGCTGTTCACACTATCCACCTGACAACAGACATGTGGACCAGTTGCCAAGCCCTTGATTACATGTGCATCACTGCACACTGGGTCTCTTTTGCAAGGGTTAAAGACAAGTTAAAAGCAGGTGTTGACACGGACACAGTTTTTCAAGCTACTTGGAAACATGCAACAGTAGCCATGTTTGCCATGGAGAAATCTCATACTGCACCTTACCTTTTGGAGGAGTTTGACAGGAAGGTCTATGAATGGCTGCATCCAAGAAATCGCATTTTTTGGTTATGTTTCCACGGATAATGGCAGTAATATAGTTAAGGCCATGCAGCAAAGTGGCTATTTCAGAGTGCCGTGTTTGGCGCACAGTATTAACATTGTAGTGCAAGGAGCTTCGCGAGCATCCAAGATGGCCGCGTGCGCTAGGGGCTCCCGAGACCCTTGTACCCTCCCGCATATATCCTGCTACATATCCTGATTGCTGTGGATGTCTCTGAGTGTATGAACCACGGCAGAGATGAAAGCTGAAAACTGCGTCCCGATCGGACCCCGGGAACCGAAGTTGTGAAGTGGAGAAGTTTGCGGCCTTCGTCTTCCAGATGCCCGGTGCCTGGGTTGGCAGAGTCCCGAGGTGTAATTGAACAACATCGGCATGGACCTGCGGAGGAGGTCGGCATAGTTTCACTTTCACTTTCGTTTTTGGCACTTGGACTGATCTTGGAATCGGAAGACACCTCATTGTGTGGACGGCCCCTGCCCCTCTGAGCGCTTACTAGTATTCAACAACTATACGCATTTTTTGACTTTCGCCTGAGGGGTTCGCCGTTCTTCGTTTGAGCCACTTTGCGTGTTGAACCCTGAGGTACGTCTTGTACTTTCCGGATCCTATCT
The DNA here is from genome assembly GCF_964261635.1 of Lissotriton helveticus. Classification (NCBI taxonomy): domain Eukaryota; kingdom Metazoa; phylum Chordata; class Amphibia; order Caudata; family Salamandridae; genus Lissotriton; species Lissotriton helveticus. Next base: position 708,735,079 of record NC_136061.1, read on the forward strand.
GTATCCTGTTTGCCCGGAGACCGGTTCCCCCCTCTCCAGATCTGGGACTTTCCTGCAATGACGAGCAAACCGGAGGGGGACCGGCAGAAGTTGAGAACCAACAGAAGGGGTGGATATACTCAGTCCAATGTCATGGATAGATGTACCCAGCTCAAGGGATCGCCCGGTAGCCCGAGTAGGTCTCAAGATGCTACGAAGGATTCCGCATCTTCGATCACTGAACCGACATTGATGGACGTTATGGGTGCAAACGAGGGTGTTAGATCAACCCTTGGGCAACAGATTGAGGCCCTTGCACATAAATTGGATACTGTGTCTATTGATGTGATCTTAATCCGCACGGACCTTACAAAACGAACGAAAAGGTCAAATCACTTGAAATTAAATCGTCGAGTTTAACCGATGACGTTGTGGAGCTACAGACTGAAGTTCGGAATTTGAAGGCCGTGAATGACACTGTAGTCCGTCGCCTGGAGGATTTTGAAGGGAGGTCCCGAAGGAACAATGTCCGTATAATCGGTGTTCCGGAAAAGGAGGAGGATCAAGCTACCGACCTCTTCGTCGAAGACCTTATCTCTACCCATCTTCAGCCCAAGGGGCTCAGTCAATTTTTCACCATGGAGCGAGCTCATAGAGTCCCTGGGGGCAAACCGAAAGTGGGCGCCCCGCCGAGGCTTATCATAGCACGGATTTTTTACTTCCGAGACAGAGATGTCGTTCTTCAGGCTTCTCGTGCGAATGGACCCTTGCAGTTTGATAACTCGTCTATCACCTTTTTTCCAGACTTCACCCAAGCGGTTCAACGTCAAAGACTCAGCCTCAGGGGGGGGAAGAGACGACTTACGGACATGGGACTTAAATATGCCATGCTTTTTCCATCCAAGCTGAGAATCGAACGTGATGGGAGGACTTATTTCTTTGAAAAGCCCGACATGGTGGCAGACTGGTTGGACACGTTGCCGGCCAGGCAAGACCTGGAATCTGGTGGTGCTGAGAGTGGACTTATGGACCAGGAATAAGTCTCGCTTATTTGATCCCTGGGGTCGCCAGGGTATTTCCTATTGCTGTGGTTTCTAATTAGAATTTGCAGCTCCATACAGCTGAATCTGGAAGGTTACTGAGTTATCGGAGGATCTCTCTCCTCCTCAGCTTTACTTTTTGTAGTTTAGTTTAGATGTGGGGGTGACAGGCACACTGCGAGTTGGGGTGGCTCTATAGTGGAAAGCAGGGGTGCAGGGTGGGGGGTATTGTATCGAATTGTTTGGGTAGGGTTGGTGGGGGGGGTTTGTTTCCTGTTTCAACAAGGCGGTATATTGCAAACGACTGACATTGAGGTGCTGGACTCTTGAAAGGGGGCTGGTTCTTCTTTCTGTTTCATGATGGGGGTAGGGGGTTGAGGTTGATAAGCTGGAATGTCAATGGGTTGGGGGACAGGATTAAGCGTAGGATGGTGTTGCAGCTTTTGAAGCGGCACTCCCCGGACGTGGTTTTGTTACAGGAAACGCACTTGGTTGAGAACACATGTCATGCCATGAATCGAAAGGGATATCGGTTGGTTGGACATGCTGGATTTACATCCGGTTCCCGTGGGGTTGGAATCCTCCTTAAGAACTCTCTTCCTTTCGAAGTGGATTCAATGATCCTTGATGAGAGAGGACGTTATGTGGCTCTATCTGGGCGGTGGGAGGGCCGCACACTTTCCTTGGTATCTGTTTATGTTCCTCTTGGTTTACAGTCTACTACCTTTGCTGACCTGGGTCGAGTTCTACTCGATCTCTCTGGGGGTTTCTGATTCTAGGGGGTGATTTTAATTCAGTGGTATCTGGGGTGTTGGATAGGTACCCACCTAGGGATCTGGGGGGAGCTCAGAGCTGGCTGCCTGACTTCGTTGATACGATGGGCCTAGTGGACTGCTGATGATTGCTTCACACTACTCAAAAGCAATATACATTTCTTTCCGGCGTTCACGGTAGTCTCTCCAGAATAGATTATGTACTAGTGCCGGCTGCACAGGCTTCCTATGTCGCGGAGATCAGGCACTTAGCTCGGGGTATTTCCGACCACTCCCCGCTCTGGTTTCGATTCGAATTAGCGCCTGGTTCTGGGGGAAGGGTGGCTCCTATTAACCCGTGGTACCTTCGTAACCCCAAGACTCGTTGTACTTTGGTTAAGGCGTTGGATCTTTATTTCTCCGAAAATGAGGGTTCGGTTCCTTCTTCCATATCACTATGGGAGGCTTTCAAGACTGTCATCTGAGGTCAGGCTCTCTCTGTTATTGCTGGTGTTAAAAAACAGAAGGAAGAGGATGTGGTGAGGATAGAGACGGAGATAACTGATTTGGAATTGGAATTGGAACAGGGTGTTACCCGCTCTAAGCTCCATGTCCTGCGCCTGAAGCAGTTGGATTATAGAACATTGGTGACAGATGGCGCGAAGGCCCTTAGTAGAGAACAACAGGGGCGTCTCTATGATGTTGGGGACAAGGCGAGCAAATTGATTGCATGGCTGGACTAGAAAGACAGAGCCAATCGTGTAGTGCCGGAGATTGAGATAGAGGGCGGTGTTCTGGTCACCGACCCACAGGAGATAGTGACATGCTTTGCTGACCATTTTCGATCTGTGTACTCTTCTGTGTCTGAGAGGCCGGAGGAGGACTCATGTTTGTTGTTACGAGACATTGCGCTCCCGTGCCTGTCTGTGGAGGATAGGGACCTTATGGATAGTAACATTACTGCAGATGAGGTGGCGTTGGCTATGCACTCTCTAAATTCTGGTAAGGCGATGGGTCCCAGCGGTCTCCCGATTGAGCGCTACAAGCTTTGCCCGGATAGGATTGCTCCGTTTAACAGGGATATGTTTTTAGAATCCCGAGAAGATGGTCTCCTTCCTCGTGAACAGAGATTAGCTTCGATAGTAGTAATTCACAAGGAGGGAAAACCTAGGAATAGATGTACTTCGTATAGACCGATATCATTACTAAACGCTGAACCTAAGATTCTCGCTAAATTGTTAGCTAATAGATTGATAAAGGTTATTTGCGAGTTAGTCCACCCAGACCAATCGGGCTTTATTCCACACAGGAATACGGCGCTGAATCTTAGACGTTTGCATGGGGTGCTCGCGAGGGCCTCGACATTGCGGGGGTCAGCCATTTTGACGTCATTGGACGCCACAATAGCGTTTGATACTGTTGAGTGGCCATATTTGTGGGCGGTACTGGCTAAATTCGGTTTGGGTTCCGATTTTATTGGCTGGGTGCGTCTCCTTTACGTGGACCAGCTCGCTCAAATTGTTGTCAATGGTCGCGTCTCGGAGCCTTTTTCGCTCGGGCGGGGGACTCGCCAGGGCTGCCCGCTGTCGCCTCTCTTATTTGCCTTAGCACTCGAGCCTCTCGCGGCTTGGATCCACTGGGAGCCCTCGATCAAGGGTATTAACTGGTCTCCACAGCTTGAGGACCGTATCTCGCTTTATGCAGACGATATCTTGCTGTATTTGACCTCCCCTAGGAAATCCTTAATAGTACTTTGTGATGTTCTGGCCTCTTTCGGCAGAAACTCCGGCTGGTCATTAATTGGGCGAAATCCTATTTATACGTTCTCAGTGGCGAAACACCGACCCCACCGCACAATTGTCCTATCCAGATAGCTCGCGATGCGTTCCGGTATCTCGGAATCTATATTTCAATGAATTCAGCGGTCCGATATGAGAGAAACCTTCTCCCTCCCCTGACCCGGTTGAAGCAGGATGTCGCGAATTGGCGGAAATTACCATTGTCAATGCTTGGGCGTTCAGAATACCCTTGATATTGTCCCGGCTAGCTATTTTTGTTCCGTGGAAGAGCTGCAGCGTACGCTATTGTGGGAGGGAAGACCGCGTATTGCGCTGACTAAACTGACGCTCCCGTGGTATGACGGAGGTATTGCCCTCCCCGATATTAAGAGATATTACTGGGCTTCACAACTAAGTGCTATCAATCACGTTATGTACGGCCCTGAGTTGCACCCCGGTTTTGCCACGGATAGGTGGTTACTTCCTGGCGGCAATTACTATAGAGCTTTGTATCCTGCATCAGTGATGAAGGCGTTGTTAGGGCCCACAAAGACGGCTGTGCAGATCTGGCGTGACGCCACTAATTCGTTAGGTTGGAAAAACTGTCTGACTTTGGCTACCCCGCTGTTTGGCTCTGACAAATTTGGCAAGCTGTGGAACACTAAGGGGTTTGACAAATGGGATCTTATCGGCATTTCCAAGGTTGGAGACCTGTGGGTGAAGGGACGGGTGAAATCGTTTGCAGATCTCCAGGCTGAGTTTGAATTGGGAAACTCAGAGTATTTTCGATATATTCAGATTAGGCATGCGTTAACGTCTATTTTCCCGGAAGGAGAGGTGATACCGGTGTCAACCCCTTTAGAGGATCGTATTTTGGATGGCTATATGCCTGAAAGTACCATTTCCCTAGTGTATAAGAAACTGATTAATCAAAGGGCGGACCGTCTTTTGCGTCTGCGGGACCAATGGACCAAAGACGGCCTTGAGCTTGATGATGAGGACTGGCAGTCGGCAGTTTCTTCACCAAAAGAGGTGGCGATTCCGGCGCGATTGAGACTAGTCCAGCTTAAAATATTGCATAGGATATACGCCACGGGTCCCCGATTGGTCCGTATGGGCTTATCGGAGGAGGGTCTCTCTCGTCGAGGTTGTGGTCAGCTGGGGACGTTCCTCCACATCATCTGGGAATGTCAGGAGGTATCGGATTATTGGAAAAGGGTTCATGAAACGATGCAGGAGGTCACGGGTGTGGCACTCTTGCCGGAACCCAGACGTTGCCTATTAAATGTTTGGGAACCCACTGATCATAACGTGGCGCAGACTCGGTGGGTGACCCTAGGACCCATGGTAGCTAAAAGGAATATTGCACAATTATGGGGATCCCCAAGGCCTCCTACGATTGATGTTTGGGTGGAAAACATGGATTGGTGCATGTTCAGAGAGAAAACGGTGTACTTGGCTCGGGATCGCCCCCGAAAATGGCATAAGATTTGGGGCCCCTGGAACCAATATAGAGGAGATATATGTGACCCGCCTGTGCCTTTGGTACCTGATGTCTTGCTTTCCCCCTGACCCCTTGCTGCTATTATCTCTGATACTTCCCTTTCCTTCTCCCCTTCCCCAACACTGTGATGTTTACTATAATGATGAATGACATAACTCTACCCTCTTGGAGTCTCTGCAACCTTTGATGTTGTATATGCCTTGTTTTGTTTTTATTCAATAAAAAGAAATATAAAAAAAACATTGTTGTGCAAGATTTCTTGAAAAAAGAAATCACAGTCAGCAAGTTACTGACCACCCGGCAGAAGTACTACTGAATCAGCAGGCCATCCGGCGTCAAGTTCCACTTCTGAATCTGTGGCCGAAGGGAGTCACTTTCCCTCAGCCGTTAATGACACCAGCAACCGTATCATCATCCTCACCTACACCAGGCCCAGCCATAATATTGTCGGAAGCGGATTGGCTAACTCATCAAGGGTTTGCTCGTTCCAGTGATGCAAAGGCCACAGATGATACGCAAAGTGGAGCAACCCTGAAGAACCTTGATTCGATGGTGCAGGCCTATCTGGATGACCCAAAAGAGGTCTTTGTTAATCAGAACCCATTGCTGTATTGGTATGGGAAAAGGCCTCTATAACGACTGATCACCAACCTGGCTCTAAATTATTTGTCTTGCCCACTCGCAAGCGTGTCTTCTGAACGTGTTTTCAGTGCTGCTGGTGCCATTGTAACTTCAAAAAGGACCCGCCTCTCGCCCAAAAATGTGGAGAGGTTAACACTGATCAAGATGAATCAGCACTTCATACCTCCAGATTACAAAATACGTGAATGCACGCAGGAAGAAGAGGACACCGACTTAGGTGACGGAAGTTCTTCTCTGTTAGCTGACCTACTCCCGTCTCAATTCATAGAGTTTGAGGACGAGCTCTACTTCCCTGACACGAAGTCCTGAAAATGACTTCCTTTTTTTCCGTCCTTATTCACTTTTATTCCAGTGTGTCTTTCTTTGTTTTGCAACTTTTACCACACCACAACTCTAATCACCTAATCACAACTAGTCCATCAGCAGCACTGTCTTCATCTTATTTCCTTATTGATTTGAAGGTGCCGCAGTCTGCATTCCTGAGGTTCACAAGTTCACAACTCAATCATGCTCCTCTATCCTCCTCCTCCAGACTCCCCCTATCCATTTCCCTCAAGGCAGATGGCTGGATTACGCAGAATAAAGAAACTTTGCCCTCAAGTGGGACTGGAATTACTAACGGTATAAGTGAAAGAGAGGGGCTCTTAATAACCCGTAGGGAAATTGAGCACCAATATACTGTAAAGTAAAACAAAAGGTTTTCCCTATGGGAGGTATTATTTCCTGCTCCTAAACCAGGAGTCTGAGCGACAAACTCAATCCACAACATTCATTCATCTCGCATCTTGTTGGGTGGGAGAACACTTACCAGAAAGGAACACAAACAGTCTATTTATAAAAGTATACAGTTTATTTTAAATAAAAAACATATGAATTCCTATGTATAGCTGGTTAAAAACAAGAAATACACAATTAAAACCACCTAATGTGGGTATGGAGAAAATGTATCAAAAAAGACACAGCTATCTGTCTTAATTATGTCATTTCGGGCCCTCGTTTGACAACAGTGGGGGAATGATATTCCTTTAAACCAGGTTATTTGTTGGCAACACCGAATATGACTTGATGAAAGTGCGTCGACGCGTTTCGGAAGCTTAAGTAGATAATGGCTCCCTTCTTCAGGACAGTCTCTATATGTTTTCTCCACAGATTTGTATCATACCTAATACACAAATAAAATACGGCTATTAGCTCCTGACTTCATAGTTGTTATCTGCACATGTTTCAAGGAGATCTAATCAGGATAGCTAAATAAATTTAGCCCTCACATATTACACCTTATACTCTAATCTCTATATGGAAACACAATTATATCTATAAACAAGGGCCTATTTGTACCCATGGAAAGCCTATGTGTAATCGCCAGTCATTGATATTTGTACATTCCCCACAATGACAATGTTCTAAACATTTAAAAACAACATCATACTGTTTTGCATGGCCATTTCACTTTTTTTAATTTAAACTTATATAATGCATTTCGTTTCTAACTCGGCATGCATCTCACGTGCAGGAAAACTATACATATCAAGATTAATTTACTACCTATATGTACCAACAGTTTTCACATCCTTCTAAGGACATTATACTTAAATCATGAACCATCTGGTTAGTGTTGTCCACATCCTCCCGGAAGTCATACAAAACATTCATACACCATTCATATGGCATTTTGTTGTTACTGACCATTGCAGTTATGTTGCAAGGAGAAATCTACCGATTACGTAGTATTCCTGTAGTGGTCGCTTTTAATGTTCGCAGACTCCCACAGTCCTATATGTAATTGGGGAAAGTGCAGCATTAAATATTGAATAGTAGCGTGCCCTGACACCATTAGTAAAAGGGCCTCTATCTTTACCTCAATATATAAGAGGAAGCTGCATTATCAAATCGGGTCTTTTTTAATAGCTGATGAATAGCGGTTGTGATGTTATCCTCAAATTCCTACATGGGTTAGAGAATACAGATAAATTATTTACATCCTGCATTTAGTTATTTGTTACACAGAGCTCAACTCGTTATGCAGTTATAATAACATAAGGTTACCTTGCATAATTCTCATGGGGCGTGTGTATTTTTTTTTGTTTTTTGATGCCTCCAAGTGAATGCTTGTTCTGTATTGGTACTGAAAAAGATGTGCTCGTTTTAAAAAAAGAGAGAGTATCTGCAGTCAACAATGCCACATTGCCTATACTTATAAAGTGGTCCTTACCCATAGTCGCAACGATCTTTTTCGAATAAGGGGGGGTCCTTTCACGCAGCCGGGTAGTGTTATGCACGTGGCTCTATAACAGAATAAATCGGTGTCACTATATTTCTGACATATGTTGCAAACAGTTTACTTAATCCCAGCCAGATGTTATCTTTATTAATTCCTACCCCCACTAGTCAATCGGTATCGGCATGTTCTACGTCGCCTCTTTTACACCACTAGCTCCGCTCTGGAGAATGTTACGGGGGGGAAAGGTTTGTTGTTCTTACCTATTAGTTGCGCACGGCTGTCTTTCCCGGTCTGCAAAACGTGGCGTCTTACGATCACCAATCACGTAATGGTTTAAAGGTTTGCAGAGATCAGCTTGTCGCTTTTAAAAGCACGTCATATAATCACGTGGCTCTGAGTTCTATCGTCGAGGCCAGCCAACACTACGTGCATTATCTTTCCTCTTCTTTTTTTTATAAAAAAAGGGAAGGGAGACAAAACTTTATTATTCAATTCTTCTGCTATACACTTCGTGTGTTTCGCCCTGTTGGTAGCAGATGAAATATATGTGCGCTGGGCTAAATATGGCTGTTCTGCACATATGGGCACAGTGCAGAAATGATGATAATTATTTACGGTAGCCTCGAATTCAGAAATGCTATTGATAGGTAAGGGAAGTCGTGCCCTATTTAACCCAAAATGACGGACTCCCCCGTTAGAAGTGTCACTTATTTGTTTTTTATCAAAACATTCCTGCCTTCACAGACAGGAAGATCCCAAACCCTAATATCTAAGCTATATAATATTTATAAATAGAAGCACAGAGCCCATATGGTACATACCAATTTTTTCAGCGTATGTGCTCCGGTGCTTTATCTATTTGTTCTTATATCCAGTTCTATACTACTATTCTCATCCAATCCTCTTTTGTGTTAAGACCTCGATTAACAGTGTCTAGCGTGGAAATGTACCACTGTTCTCTATTTTTCCTTTTTATGTCAAGGTTTCCTCCTCTTTTTGAAGCTGTAATTCTCTCTATCACAAACCACGAGAATTCTGTATGTTTGTGTTGCAATTTATTAAAATGTTCGACCATGGGGGCATTCTCTTTATTTGTTTTAAGTGCGGATCTATGTTCCAGGAGGCGCAGTCGTATTTCTCTGCCAGTCTCTCCTACATAAGCTAATTTGCAGGGGCACAATATTATGTATACAAGATTACTGCTCCTGCAATTGTTCAATGTTTTAGAAGTCATAGTGTAATTATTATAGGTCAGAGCTTTTCCCACAATGCAGTTTTCGCATATTGAGCAATTACTGCACTTATGGTTTCCTACTGCTTTGGTACCATTAATTGCAAGCTGATTGGTTTGGTTCTGCTCCCTATATGTGTGGACTAAGTTCTGACGGATATTTTCATTGCGCCTGAACGCAAAGATGGGTTTCGGGAGTTTGACCTCTTTTCCATCATTTAAGATGTGCCAGCTCGAGTGGATTACATTTTTCAATTTATTACTGATATTTGAAAACTGGCTAACAAATACTAGTTTGGAATCAGTCACAGATTGTTTCTTTGGAACAAATTCTGGATGTATCATGCTGTCACGGTTGTAAAATCGTGCCCTTTTGCATGAATTCCTAATGAGTTTTTTAGGATATCCTCTATCCTGTAATTTCTCACCCAGTTTGTTTGCATGTTTTAAGTAATCATCCATATTGGAACAGTTCCTTCGAAGTCGAAGGAACTGTCCAAATGGGACATTATCTCTCTGAGAGCGAGGGTGATAACTGCTATGATGCAGTAAGGTGTTTTTATCAGTGGGTTTAGAATACAATTCCACCTCTAACCTACCATCTTTGTTCTTTATGGTGATGTCCAGGAAGTTTACTGAGTCTCTATCGTATATTGCTGAGAATCGGAGATTCTCATCTCCCAAATTTAACCACTCAAGGAATTCCTCAAGAGTGTCCATTTCTCCTTCCCAAATGAAGAAGATGTCGTCAATGAAGCGACGCCATAATGAGATGTTCTCAAAAAATGGCGACACCTCATTGAACACATGCTTCTCCTCGAACCTGGCTACGTATAAACATGCCAGGCTCGGCGCGCAGGTGGCCCCCATGCTGGTGCCCTTGCGTTGGAGAAATAGTTCATCTTTGAATAGGAACATATTATTTTTCAGAACTAGAGTTATGCACTGCATTATGAACTCCAATTTAGCACCTCTAAGGTCTGCATTCTCAAGTATCTCTTCTACCACACCAATAGTGTCATTCTGTGGTATGTTGGTGTACAACGCCTCTATATCGAGGGTCACCATAATCTGATTATTGGGGTTGTACACCAATCCTTCCACTATAGAAATCATGTGTGCCGAGTCTCGCACATATGATTCCTGTTTTAATACAAGGGGTTTTAAAAAAGTGTCAGCGTATTGGCTTAGTGGTTCAAGACGTGAGCCAATACAACTAACTATAGGTCTCATGGGGGGATTCTCCACACTCTTATGTATTTTAGGGAGACCGTATATCGCTGGTATCCTAGCGTCTTTACAGTATAAAAATTCAAATTCTGCTTTACAAATCCACTCCTTCTCAAAGGCATTTTTCACTATTTCCAACACCTCTTTATTTAGAGTCTCCAATTTAGTGAAGGGAACTCTTTGATAATGTTCTTTAACTTCTAGAAGATCCAGCATTTTCATGTTGTAATCTTCAGTATTGAAAACCACCACCCCTCCGCCTTTATCGGCAGGCTTGATGGTTAGTTGTAGGTTGTTCTTTAAGTCTATCATAGCTTTTCTATGTTCTTTAGACATATTATTCTTATCAGGGTATGTGTGTTCTAAAAAAATTTTCACCTTAGATTCTACAACTTTTTCAAATATTTCTACGTTTTTACCCACCTGAGAAATGGCTGGGGTGAAGGTAGATTTTTGTTTGAGTCCCGAGATATTAATAATTGGATTATACTCCCTCTCTTCAAAAAAGTCTTTTAATCTAATTTTACGGAAAAATGCTTTTAGGTCCTTCTCTAAATTAAATTTGTTAACGTTAGCCGTAGGGGCAAATGTAAACCCTTTTTCCAGGACTTCTACTTCAATTTTGTTTAAGGGGTAGTCTGAGAGATTAACAATGGGAAATATATTTGTATCATTGGGAACTATTGACGATATCGTTGACTTCTTGTGTTGGGATATTCCTGAGGGGCCTGGTTGTATTGGTAATTCGTCCTGTGTCCACCCCTTGGGGCCTGATATTGTTTTCTCTGGTGCTGTCCACTGTATTGATATGGTCTCCCACCTCTCCTTTGGCGGTTCTCTAAAAAATGGTTTCCCCCATTTTGTTCATTACTGTAACCACCATTTCCCGAGGTGGAGCCCTCATCTTCGCTACTTGAACCAGACGTTTCAGAAAATGTGACACCTTTCTTGGCTCCCCTGTTATATATCGGTCGGTTCTCAACATTTCTTTCTTCTCTTGGTTGTTGGAAGTAATCTTTGTTTATATAAGGGTAAACTAACTCTATGCTGTATTTGTTCACATCCTTTTTAAGTTTTATAGTTTTTTTGTTTATCAAGTAGTCTTTATATCCATCCATTTCCGCATTTAATTCATCTAACCTCTTTTTTGCATCCTCTACCGCTGACATTTCCTGGAGTGCAAGTTCTAATTTTTCTATCTCTTTCCGTTCTAATACTACCCTCGCTTGTGCAGTCTCAATGATTAAAAGGATCCAGTCCCGGCTACACCTGTTTGCAATGTGTGTCCAGGTTTCTAAAAACTTTATATTATCAGTAAAGAGCCCTGGTTCATTACGAACCTGGAGTCCCATGGGTATGACCCCTGATCTTGCATATTGTATCAGGAACTCAGCATGGAGTTCAGTCCTCACTGCCTTTTTCTTAAGGTTAAGTACATTACCCCATTTATCATTATTGCCTGTAACCACCACAATCTTGTTGGTATTGTTGGTTGTAGAGCCAACTATTTTGTTGTATTGGTCTTCTGTAAATCCGAAGGTTTTAAAGGGGTCCATGGTATGTCTAAAAAATGTAAATTTAATGGTGAGTCACTGAAAAGTGATCAAAAGTTTCTCTCCAGCGCGCGGCTGTGCCAAGTAGGTATAAGTGAAAGAGAGGGGCTCTTAATAACCCATAGGGAAATTGAGCACCAATATACTGTAAAGTAAAACAAAAGGTTTTCCCTATGGGAGGTATTATTTCCTGCTCCTAAACCAGGAGTCTGAGCGACAAACTCAATCCACAACATTCATTCATCTCGCATCTTGTTGGGTGGGAGAACACTTACCAGAAAGGAACACAAACAGTCTATTTATAAAAGTATACAGTTTATTTTAAATAAAAAAACATATGAATTCCTATGTATAGCTGGTTAAAAACAAGAAATACACAATTAAAACCACCTAATGTGGGTATGGAGAAAATTTATCAAAAAAGACACAGCTATCTGTCTTAATTATGTCATTTCGGGCCCTCGTTTGACAACAGTGGGGGAATGATATTCCTTTAAACCAGGTTATTTGTTGGCAACACCGAATATGACTTGATGAAAGTGCGTCGACGCGTTTCGGAAGCTTAAGTAGATAATGGCTCCCTTCTTCAGGACAGTCTCTATATGTTTTCTCCACAGATTTGTATCATACCTAATACACAAATAAAATACGGCTATTAGCTCCTGACTTCATAGTTGTTATCTGCACATGTTTCAAGGAGATCTAATCAGGATAGCTAAATAAATTTAGCCCTCACATATTACACCTTATACTCTAATCTCTATATGGAAACACAATTATATCTATAAACAAGGGCCTATTTGTACCCATGGAAAGCCTATGTGTAATCGCCAGTCATTGATATTTGTACATTCCCCACAATGACAATGTTCTAAACATTTAAAAACAACATCATACTGTTTTGCATGGCCATTTCACTTTTTTGAATTTAAACTTATATAATGCATTTCGTTTCTAACTCGGCATGCATCTCACGTGCAGGAAAACTATACATATCAAGATTAATTTACTACCTATATGTACCAACAGTTTTCACATCCTTCTAAGGACATTATACTTAAATCATGAACCATCTGGTTAGTGTTGTCCACATCCTCCCGGAAGTCATACAAAACATTCATACACCATTCATATGGCATTTTGTTGTTACTGACCATTGCAGTTATGTTGCAAGGAGAAATCTACCGATTACGTAGTATTCCTGTAGTGGTCGCTTTTAATGTTCGCAGACTCCCACAGTCCTATATGTAATTGGGGAAAGTGCAGCATTAAATATTGAATAGTAGCGTGCCCTGACACCATTAGTAAAAGGGCCTCTATCTTTACCTCAATATATAAGAGGAAGCTGCATTATCAAATCAGGTCTTTTTTAATAGCTGATGAATAGCGGTTGTGATGTTATCCTCAAATTCCTACATGGGTTAGAGAATACAGATAAATTATTTACATCCTGCATTTAGTTATTTGTTACACAGAGCTCAACTCGTTATGCAGTTATAATAACATAAGGTTACCTTGCATAATTCTCATGGGGCGTGTGTATTTATTTATTTTTTTTGTTTTTTGATGCCTCCAACTGAAAAAGATGTGCTCGTTTCAGAGAGATAATGTCCCATTTGGACAGTTCCTTCGACTTCGAAGGAACTGTTCCAATATGGATGATTACTTAAAACATGCAAACAAACTGGGTGAGAAATTACAGGATAGAGGATATCCTAAAAAACTCACTAGGAATTCATGCAAAAGGGCACGATTTTACAACCGTGACAGCATGATACATCCAGAATTTGTTCCAAAGAAACAATCTGTGACTGATTCCAAACTAGTATTTGTTAGCCAGTTTTCAAATATCAGTAATAAATTGAAAAATGTAATCCACTCGAGCTGGCACATCTTAAATGATGGAAAAGAGGTCAAACTCCCGAAACCCATCTTTGCGTTCAGGCGCAATGAAAATATCCGTCAGAACTTAGTCCACACATATAGGGAGCAGAACCAAACCAATCAGCTTGCAATTAATGGTACCAAAGCAGTAGGAAACCATAAGTGCAGTAATTGCTCAATATGCGAAAACTGCATTGTGGGAAAAGCTCTGACCTATAATAATTACACTATGACTTCTGAAACTTTGAACAATTGCAGGAGCAGTAATCTTGTATACATAATATTGTGCCCCTGCAAATTAGCTTATGTAGGAGAGACTGGCAGAGAAATACGACTGCGCCTCCTGGAACATAGATCCGCACTTAAAACAAATAAAGAGAATGCCCCCATGGTCGAACATTTTAATAAATTGCAACACAAACATACAGAATTCTCGTGGTTTGTGATAGAGAGAATTACAGCTTCAAAAAGAGGAGGAAACCTTGACATAAAAAGGAAAAATAGAGAACAGTGGTACATTTCCACGCTAGACACTGTTAATCGAGGTCTTAACACAAAAGAGGATTGGATGAGAATAGTAGTATAGAACTGGATATAAGAACAAATAGATAAAGCACCGGAGCACATACGCTGAAAAAATTGGTATGTACCATATGGGCTCTGTGCTTCTATTTATAAATATTATATAGCTTAGATATTAGGGTTTGGGATCTTCCTGTCTGTGAAGGCAGGAATGTTTTGATAAAAAACAAATAAGTGACACTTCTAACGGGGGAGTCCGTCATTTTAGGTTAAATAGGGCACGACTTCCCTTACCTATCAATAGCATTTCTGAATTCGAGGCTACCGTAAATAATTATCATCATTTCTGCACTGTGCCCATATGTGCAGAACAGCCATATTTAGCCCCGCGCACATATATTTCATCTGCTACCAACAGGGCGAAACACACGAAGTGTATAGCAGAAGAATTGAATAATAAAGTTTTGTCTCCCTTCCCTTTTTTTATAAAAAAAAGAAGATGAAAGATAATGCACGTAGTGTCGGCTGGCCTCGACGATAGAACTCAGAGCCACGTGATTATATGACGTGCTTTTAAAAGCGACAAGCTGATCTCTGCAAACCTTTAAACCATTACGTGATTGGTGATCGTAAGACGCCACGTTTTGCAGACCGGGAAAGACAGCCGTGCGCAACTAATAGGTAAGAACAACAAACCTTTCCCCCCCGTAACATTCTCCAGAGCGGAGCTAGTGGTGTAAAAGAGGCGACGTAGAACATGCCGACACCGATTGACTAGTGGGGGTAGGAATTAATAAAGATAACATCTGGCTGGGATTAAGTAAACTGTTTGCAACATATGTCAGAAATATAGTGACACCGATTTATTCTGTTATACAGCCACGTGCATAACACTACCCGGCTGCGTGAAAGGACCCCCCCTTATTCGAAAAAGATCGTTGCGACTATCCGTAAGGACCACTTTATAAGTATAGGCAATGTGGCTATGTTGACTGCAGATACTCTCTCTTTTTTTAAAACGAGCACATCTTTTTCAGTACCAATACAGAACAAGCATTCACTTGGAGGCATCAAAAAACAAAACAAAAAAAAAAAATACACACGCCCCATGAGAATTATGCAAGGTAACCTTATGTTATTATAACTGCATAACGAGTTGAGCTCTGTGTAACAAATAACTAAATGCAGGATGTAAATAATTTATCTGTATTCTCTAACCCATGTAGGAATTTGAGGATAACATCACAACCGCTATTCATCAGCTATTAAAAAAGACCCGATTTGATAATGCAGCTTCCTCTTATATATTGAGGTAAAGATAGAGGCCCTTTTACTAATGGTGTCAGGGCACGCTACTATTCAATATTTAATGCTGCACTCTCCCCAATTACATATAGGACTGTGGGAGTCTGCGAACATTAAAAGCGACCACTACAGGAATACTACGTAATCGGTAGATTTCTCCTTGCAACATAACTGCAATGGTCAGTAACAACAAAATGCCATATGAATGGTGTATGAATGTTTTGTATGACTTCCGGGAGGATGTGGACAACACTAACCAGATGGTTCATGATTTAAGTATAATGTCCTTAGAAGGATGTGAAAACTGTTGGTACATATAGGTAGTAAATTAATCTTGATATGTATAGTTTTCCTGCACGTGAGATGCATGCCGAGTTAGAAACGAAATGCATTATATAAGTTTAAATTCAAAAAAGTGAAATGGCCATGCAAAACAGTATGATGTTGTTTTTAAATGTTTAGAACATTGTCATTGTGGGGAATGTACAAATATCAATGACTGGCGATTACACATAGGCTTTCCATGGGTACAAATAGGCCCTTGTTTATAGATATAATTGTGTTTCCATATAGAGATTAGAGTATAAGGTGTAATATGTGAGGGCTAAATTTATTTAGCTATCCTGATTAGATCTCCTTGAAACATGTGCAGATAACAACTATGAAGTCAGGAGCTAATAGCCGTATTTTATTTGTGTATTAGGTATGATACAAATCTGTGGAGAAAACATATAGAGTCTGTCCTGAAGAAGGGAGCCATTATCTACTTAAGCTTCCGAAACGCGTCGACGCACTTTCATCAAGTCATATTCGGTGTTGCCAACAAATAACCTGGTTTAAAGGAATATCATTCCCCCACTGTTGTCAAACGAGGGCCCGAAATGACATAATTAAGACAGATAGCTGTGTTTTTTTGATAAATTTTCTCCATACCCACATTAGGTGGTTTTAATTGTGTATTTCTTGTTTTTAACCAGCTATACATAGGAATTCATATGTTTTTTATTTAAAATAAACTGTATACTTTTATAAATAGACTGTTTGTGTTCCTTTCTGGTAAGTGTTCTCCCACCCAACAAGATGCGAGATGATTGAATGTTGTGGATTGAGTTTGTCGCTCAGACTCCTGGTTTAGGAGCAGGAAATAATACCTCCCATAGGGAAAACCTTTTGTTTTACTTTACTGGAATTACTGACTACATGCTTGCTGATTGCTGACAGTTACTTCTGAAATTGACAGAAGAGGCTGCCCTGTGGGCCCTCACTTTCAGAAGAAGAAGCTTTTTTCCGGACTTCACCCAAGCGGTTCAACGTCAAAGACTCAGCTTCATGAGGGTGAAGAGACGACTTCGGGACATGGGACTTAAATATGCCATGCTTTTTCCATCCAAGCTGAGAATCGAACGTGATGGGAGGATTTGTTTCTTTGAAAAGCCCGACATGGTGGCAGACTGGTTGGACACGTTGCCGGCCCGGCAAGACCTGGAATCTGGTGGTGCTGAGAGTGGACTTATGGACCAGGAATAAGTCTCGCTTATTTGATCCCTGGGGTCGCCAGGGTATTTCCTATTGCTATGGTTTCTAATTAGAATTTGCAGCTCCATACAGCTGAATCTGGAAGGTTACTGAGTTATCGGAGGATCTCTCTCCTCCTCAGCTTTACTTTTTGTAGTTTAGTTTAGATGTGGGGGTGACAGGCACACTGCGAGTTGGGGTGGCTCTATAGTCGAAAGCAGGGGTGCAGGGTGGGGTATTGTTTCGAATTGTTTGGGTAGGGTTGGTGGGGGGGTATTTTTTGTTTCCTGTTTCAACAAGGCGGTTTATTGCAAACGACTGACATCGAGGTGCTGGACTTGAAAGGGGGCTGGGTCTTCTTTCTGTTTCATGATGGGGGTAGGGGGTTGAGGTTGATAAGCTGGAATGTCAATGGGTTGGGGGACAGGATTAAGCGTGGGGTGGTGTTGCAGCTTTTGAAGCGGCACTCCCCGGACGTGGTTTTGTTACAGCAAACGCACTTGGTTGAGAACACATGTCATGCCATGAATCGAAAGGGATATCGGTTGGTTGGCCATGCTGGATTTACATCCGGTTCCCGTGGGGTTGGAATCCTCCTTAAGAACTCTCTTCCTTTTGAAGTGGATTCAATGATCCTTGATGAGAGAGGACGTTATGTGGCTCTATCTGGGCGTGGGAGGGCCGCACACTTTCCTTGGTATCTGTTTATGTTCCTCTTGGTTTACAGTCTACTACCTTTGCTGACCTGGGTCGAGTTCTACTGGATCTCCCTGGGGGGTTTCTGATTCTAGGGGGTGATTTTAATTTAGTGGTATCTGGGGTGTTGGATAGGTACCCACCTAGGGATCTGGGGGGAGCTCGGAGCTGGCTGCCTGACTTTGTTGATACGATGGGCCTAGTAGACTGCTGGAGATTGCTTCACACTACTCAAAAGCAATATACATTTCTTTCCGGCGTTCACGGTAGTCTCTCCAGAATAGATTATGTACTAGTGCCGGCTGCACAGGCTTCCTATGTCGCGGAGATCAGGCACTTAGCTCGGGGTATTTCTGACCACTCCCCGCTCTGGTTTCGATTCGAATTAGCGCCTGGTTCTGGGGGATGGGTGGCTCCTATTAACCCTTGGTACCTTCGTAACCCCAAGACTCGTTGTACTTTGGTTAAGGCTTTGGATCTTTATTTCTCCGAAAATGAGGGTTCGGTTTCTTCTTCCATATCACTATGGGAAGCTTTCAAGACTGTCATCCGAGGTCAGGCTCTCTCTGTTATTGCTGGTGTTAAAAAACAGAAGGAAGAGGATTTGGTGAGGATAGAGACGGAGATAACTGATTTGGAATTGGAATTGGAACAGGGTGTTACCCGCTCTAAGCTCCATGTCCTGCGCCTGAAGCAGTTGGATTATAGAACATTGGTGACAGATGGCGCGAAGGCCCTTAGTAGAGAACAACAGGGGCGTCTCTATGATGTTGGGGACAAGGCGAGCAAATTGATTGCATGGCTGGACAAGAAAGACAGAGCCAATCGTGTAGTGCCGGAGATTGAGATAGAGGGCGGTGTTCTGGTCACCGACCCACAGGAGATAGTGACACGCTTTGCTGACCATTTTCGATCTGTGTACTCTTCTGTGTCTGACAGGCCAGAGGAGGACTCATGTTTGTTGTTACGAGACATTGCGCTCCCGTGCCTGTCTGTGGAGGATAGGGACCTTATGGATAGTAACATTACTGCAGATGAGGTGGCGTTGGCTATGCGCTCTCTAAATTCTGGTAAGGCGATGGGTCCCAGCGGTCTCCCGATTGAGCTCTACAAGCTTTGCCCGGATAGGATTGCTCCGTTTATCAGGGATATGTTTTTAGAATCCCGAGAAGTTGGTCTCCTTCCTCGTGAACAGAGATTAGCTTCGATAGTAGTAATTCACAAGGAGGGAAAACCTAGGAATAGATGTACTTCGTATAGACCGATATCATTACTAAACGCTGAACCTAAGATTTTCGCTAAATTGTTAGTTAATAGATTGATAAAGGTTATTTGCGAGTTAGTCCACCCAGACCAATCGGGCTTTATTCCACACAGGAATACGGCGCTGAATCTTAGACGTTTGCATGGGGTGCTCGCGAGGGCCTCGACATTGCGGGGGTCAGCCATTTTGACGTCATTGGACGCCACGATGGCGTTTGATACTGTTGAGTGGCCATATTTGTGGGCGGTACTGGCTAAATTCGGTTTGGGTTCCGATTTTATTGGCTGGGTGCGTCTCCTTTACGCGGACCCGCTCGCTCAAATTGTTGTCAATGGTCGCGTCTCGGAGCCTTTTTTACTCAGGCGGGGGACTCGCCAGGGCTGCCCGCTGTCGCCTCTCTTATTTGCCTTAGCACTCGAGCCTCTCGCGGCTTGGATCCGCTGGGAGCCCTCGATCAAAGGTATTAACTGGTCTCCACAGCTTGAGGACCGTATCTCGCTTTATGCAGATGACATCTTGCTGTATTTGACCTCCCCTAGGAAATCCTTAATAGTACTTTGTGATGTTCTGGCCTCTTTCGGCAGAAACTCCGGCTTGGTCATTAATTGGGCGAAATCCTATTTATACGTTCTCAGTGGCGAAACACCGACCCCACCGCACAATTGTCCTATCCAGATAGCTCGCGATGCGTTCCGGTATCTCGGAATCTATATTTCAATGAATTCAGGGGTCCGATATGAGAGAAACCTTCTCCCTCCCCTGACCCGGTTGAAGCAGGATGTCGCGAATTGGCGGAAATTACCATTGTCAATGCTTGGGCGTGCGGCCCTCTTTAAAATGATGTCACTCCCTCGGTTTCTTTACGCTCTTCAGAATACCCTTGATATTCTCCCGGCTAGCTATTTTTGTTCCGTGGAAGAGCTGCAGCGTACGCTATTGTGGGAGGGAAGACCGCGTATTGCGCTGACTAAACTGACGCTCCCGTGGTATAACGGAGGTATTGCCCTCCCCGATATTAAGAGATATTACGGGGCTTCACAACTAAGTGCTATCAATCACGTTCTGTATGGCCCTGAGTTGCACCCCGGTTTTGCCATGGATAGGTGGTTACTTCCTGGCGGCAATTACTATAGAGCTTTGTATCCTGCATCAGTGTTGAAGGCGTTGTTAGGGCCCACAAAGACGGCTGTGCAGATCTGGCGTGACGCCACTAATTTGTTAGGTTGGAAAAACCGTCTGACTTTGGCTACCCCGCTGTTTGGCTCTGACAAATTTGGCAAGCTGTGGAACACTAAGGGGTTTGACAAATGGGATCTTATCTGCATTTCCAAGGTTGGAGACCTGTGGGTGAAGGGACGGGTGAAATCGTTTGCAGATCTCCAGGCTGAGTTTGAATTGGGAAACTCGGAGTATTTTCGATATATTCAGATTAGGCATGTGTTAACGTCTATTTTCCCAGAAGGAGAGGTGATACCGGTGTCTACCCCTTTAGAGGATCGTATTTTGGATGGCCATATGCCTGAAAGTACCATTTCCCTAGTGTATAAGAAACTGATTAATCAAAGGGCGGACCGTCTTTTGCGTCTGCGGGACCAATGGAACAAAGACGGCCTTGAGCTTGATGATGAGGACTGGCAGTCGGCAGTTTCTTCACCAAAAGAGGTGGCGATTCCGGCGCGATTGAGACTAGTCCAGCTTAAAATATTGCATAGGATATACGCCACGGGTCCTCGATTGGTCCGTATGGGCTTATCGGAGGAGGGTCTGTGTCGTCGAGGTTGTGGTCAGCTGGGGACGTTCCTCCACATCATCTGGGAATGTCAGGAGGTATCGGATTATTGGAAAAGGGTTCATGAAAGGATGCAGGAGGTCACGGGTGTGGCACTCTTGCCGGAACCCAGACGTTGCCTATTAAATGTTTGGGAACCCACTGATCATAACATGGCGCAGACTCGGTGGGTGACCCTAGGAGCCATGGTAGATAAAAGGAATATCACACAATTATGGGGATCCCCAAGGCCTCCTACGATTGATGTTTGGGTAGAAAACATGGATTGGTGCATGTTCAGAGAGAAAACGGTGTACTTGGCTCGGGGTCGCCCCCAAAAATGGCATAAGATTTGGGGCCCCTGGAACCAATATAGAGGAGATATATGTGACCAGCCTGTGCCTTTGGTACCTGATGTCTTGCTTTCCCCCTGACCCCTTGCTACTATTGTCTCTGATACTTCCCTTTCCTTCCCCCCTTCCCCAACACTGTGATGTTTACTGTAATGATGAATGACATAACTCTACCCTCTTGGAGTCTCTGCAACCTTTGATGTTGTATATGCCTTGTTTTGTTTTTATTCAATAAAAAGAAATATAAAAGAAAAACATTGTTGTGCAAGATTTCTTGAAAAAAGAAATCACAGTCAGCAAGTTACTGACCACCCGGCAGAAGTACTACTGAATCAGCAGGCCATCCGGCGTCAAGTTCCACTTCTGAATCTGTGGCCGAAGGGAGTCCCTTTCCCTCAGCCGTTAATGACACCAGCAACCGTATCATCATCCTCACCTACACCAGGCCCAGCCATAATATTGTCGGAAGCGGATTGGCTAACTCATCAAGGGTTTGCTAGTTCCAGTGATGCAAAGGCCACAGATGATACGCAAAGTGGAGCAACCCTGGAGAACCTTGATTCGATGGTGCAGGCCTATCTGGATGACCCAACAGAGGTCTTTGTTAATCAGAACCCATTGCTGTATTGGTATGGTAAAAGGCCTCTATAGCGACTGATCACCAACCTGGCTCTAAATTATTTGTCTTGCCCACTCGCAAGCGTGTCTTCTGAACATGTTTTCAGTGCTGCTGGTGCCATTGTAACTTCAAAAAGGACCCGCCTCTCGCCCAAAAATGTGGAGAGGTTAACACTGATCAAGATAAATCAGCACTTCATACCTCCAGATTACAAAATACGTGAATGCACGCAGGAAGAAGAGGACACCGACTTAGGTGACGGAAGTTCTTCTCTGTTAGCTGACCTACTCCTGTCTCAATTCATAGAGTTTGAGGACGAGCTCTACTTCCCTGACACGAAGTCCTGAAAATGACTTCCTTTTTTTCCGTCCTTATTCACTTTTATTCCTGTGTGTCTTTCTTTGTTTTGCAACTTTTACCACAACACAACTCTAATCACCTAATCACAACAAGTCCATCAGCAGCACTGTCTTCATCTTATTTCCTTATTGATTTGAAGGTGCCGCAGTCTGCATTCCTGAGGTTCACAAGTTCACAACTCAATCATGCTCCTCTATCCTCCTCCTCCAGACTCCCCCTATCCATTTCCCTCAAGGCAGATGGCTGGATTACGCAGAATAAAGAAACTTTGCCCTCAAGTGGGACTGGAATTACTGACTACATGCTTGCTGATTGCTGACAGTTACTTCTGAAATTGACAGGAGAGGCTGCCCTGTGGGCCCTCACTTTCAGAAGAAGATGCGGACAAAAAGCGGAACAGGTAATGAATAATGAGAAGAAGATGGCATGCAGTGGACAGCAATGGCTGTCTGGCTCTGATGAAAGCAATTGCTGTTTGTTTGTTGTGCATGAAATGAATCATATGTCTTCTGTTATTATTTAATCTTTTACACACTAAATGTAACTCAAGTCTACTCTGCTGTTTTTTTACCTTGTTTAATTAAAATTGTACTTCAACTGCAGGGGCCACTACGTTGCATTTTCCAATATGCAAAATGTCCTTGGACTTACTGTTTGCCAATATACCATGATGATTGATTAAATAATATATCTTTTTTCTTTACAGTCACTCACTGGGGTGGATGGATCATCAGAGTCGGTTTACGGAAGAACTATGGCCAATTTGTGAGTAGTCTACAACAACTACTACATCAGAACTACATGTCTGTCTAGTCGTGGTATGGAGTGGTCGAGGCAGTGTAGTGTTGTTATGCCAGGCAGAGTCCAGACAGCAGTTCATGTAAAATTGGGGCTATGTGGCATGCTGCATACAATTAGATATGCTTTGTCTGTCTGTGACAAAGAGCCTAGGTATGCTATATTAGGTTGCTTCACTCAGAGGTGCCTGCCTTGACCGTCTGCATGGCCCTGCCGCAAACATGGGCCAAAAATCCGTTACGCTCAAGAATTTGCGAATTTTCGGCAATTTCGCGAGATTTGCGGATTGCGAATTTGCCGCCGAAAACCAGCAAATTTCGCGAGCGGAACTGATTTTTGGCCCATGCGTGCGGCAGGGCCATGCAGACGGTCAAGGCAGGCACCTCTGACTGAAGCAACCTGATGTAGCATACCTAGGCTCTTTGACACAGACAGACAAAGCATATCTAGGGTTTAGGGTTCAGTGCGGTTTACATGGGTGTTTGGGTTTAATTTGGTAGGGTTCCCGCGGAGTCTAGTGCTCAGGGCCCGATGCAGGCTCGTTCATAACGATGTTGGCAAGGTTTTAGGGGGATTTGGCGTTTTTTGGTCCAGAATTGCCCGAATTTTGGCCTTTTTTGGTGTTTAGCGGGCGCGTATGTTTGGGTGAAAACTAGTCGTACACCTTTGAGTGGATCAATTTTGTTTTGCCTTGCTGAGATTCTTGGAAATCGCTGGAACAAGTGTCCTGGTAAGTTTCAAGAGGATCGAAGTAGTGGAAGTGCTGAAAACAGCAATTTTTTGTCAAGGCGTGATTTGGCATTTTTTGGGGATAGTAGTATTGCATGTTTTTGGGGGGCTGTTTGGGGGTGTTCTAGATTTTTGGGGGTGGGTTGAGGGGTCTGGGTGCACTGCAGGGAAGGTCTAATTTTGATTGCAAGTGCTTTGAAGAAAACCCATGGTGGAAAAGGGGGGTTTGGGCCTAGTTGCAGAGAGCGTTTTGGCACGATTTAAACTTAGGCCTAGCAGTATTGCATGTTTTTGGGGGGCTGCTTGGGGGTGTTCTACATTTTTGGGGGTGGTTTGAGGGATCTGGGAGCACTTCTGGGAAGGTCTAATTTTGATTGCAAGTGGTTTGAAGAAAATCCATGGTAGAAAAGGGGGGTTTGGGCCTAGTTACAGAGAGCGTTTTGGCACGATTTAAACTTAGGCCTAGCAGTATTGCATGTTTTTGGGGGGCTGCTTGGGGGTGTTCTACATTTTTGGGGGTGGGTTGAGGGGTCTGGGAATACTGCTGGGAAGGTCTAATTTTGATTGCAAGTGGTTTGAAGAAAATCCAAGGTGCAATAGGGGGGTTTGGGCCTAGTTGCAGAAAACGTTTTGGCACGATTTAAACTTAGGCCTAACAGTATTGCATGTTTTTGGGGGGCTGCTTGGGGGTGTTCTAGATTTTTGGAGGTGGGTTGAGGGGTTTGGGAGCTCTGCTGGGAAGGTCTAATTTTGATTGCAAGTGCTTTGAAGAAAATCCATGGTGTAAAAGTATTTTTTTTAGCAGTATTGCATGTTTTTTGGGGGCTGTTTGGGGGTGTTCTAGATTTTTGGGGGTGGGTTTAGGGGTCTGGGAGGACTGATGGGAAGGTCTAATTTTGATTGCAAGTGCTTTGAAGAAAATCCATGGTGGAAAAGTGGGGTTTGGGCCTAGTTGCAGAGAGCGTTTTGCACGATTTAAAGTTAGGCCTAGCAGTATTGCATGTTTTTAGGGGGCTGCTTGGGGGTGTTCTACATTTTTAGGGGTGGGGTGAGGGGTCTGGGAGCACTGCTGGGAAGGTCTAATTTTGATTTCAAGTGCTTTGAAGAAAATCCATGGTGGAAAAGGGGGGTTTGGGCCTAGTTGCAGAGAGCGTTTTGGCACGATTTAAACTTAGGCCTAGCAGTATTGCATGTTTTTGGGGGGCTGCTTGGGGGTGTTCTACATTTTTGGGGGTGGGTTGAGGGGTCTGGGAGCTCTGCTGGGAAGGCCTAATTTTGATGCAAGTGGTTTGAAGAAAATCCATGGTGGAAAAGGGGGGTTTGGGCCTAGTTGCAGAGAGCGTTTTGTCACGATTTAAACTTAGGCCTAGCAGTATTGCATGTTTTTGGGGGGCTGCTTGGGGATGTTCTACATTTTGGGGGTGGGTTGAGGGGTCTGGAAGCTCTGCTGGGAAGGTCTAATTTTGATTTCAAGTGCTTTGAAGAAAATCCATGGTGGAAAAGGGGGGGTTGGGCCTAGTTGCAGAGAGCGTTTTGGCACGATTTAAACTTAGGCCTAGCAGTATTGCATGTTTTTGGGGGGCTGCTTGGGGGTGTTCTACATATTTGGGGGTGGGTTGAGGGGTCTGGGAGCTCTACTGGGAAGGTCTAATTTTGATGCAAGTGGTTTGAAGAAAATCCATGGTGAAAAAGGGGGGTTTGGGCCTAGTTGCAGAGAGCGTTTTGGCACGATTTAAACTTAGGCCTAGCAGTATTGCATGTTTTTGGGGGGCTGCTTGGGGATATTCTAGATTTTTAGGGGTGGGTTGAGGTGTCTGGGAGCACTGCTGGGAAGGTCTAATTTTGATTGCAAGTAGTTTGAAGAAAATCCATTGTGGAAAAGGGGGTTTGGGCCTTGTTGCAGAGAGCGTTTTACAATGTAAGCGAATCAGCAGCATTCTTGCTCTTCTGGAAAAACATATATTAGCAATATAACACAGAGCAGAAGCAAAAATGCCCGCGAGCACGTAATCGCGCCCCACGCACAACGCGAGCATGCAACTAGTGCCCGGAAACGGAAATACGCAACGCGGACAACATGGCCGCGCCCATGTACGAGTCCATGGGTAACTTCGCGGTCGGTGCGCTGCAAGAGGCCCGCGAACACGCAAAGCACCTCGCGAGCATGCAAAAAAAATCCACGAATTCGCAGATTATGCGGAACGCGAATTCACGCGAATTCACGTACCACGAATACGCGCATTTCGCCCATATTTAATAATTACAATTACCATGCTTCTAATGTAATTTCCATACTACATGCACTCAAATAAGTATAACACTGTGAGCCTGTTGCACACGCTAATATGCATTTTCTAAATGTATCTATTTTTACCACCAACAAGATTAATATCGTCCTCTGTTTGCCCCTGTTACCCCAGAAGGCCATTATCTGAAGTCTGCACAGCGATGCTATACTTGCTAATTCATAGCCCCTCCGGCCGGTGCTTACTGTTTTATAATAACATTCACTGCCCCAAGCTTACCATGACACATGTTCCTCTGACTCCAAATCAAACATTTTCCAAAACCCTCTCCTCATATGTCACCCAGATTCCTTTAATCTCGCGGCAGCAGCCGCAAAATACTCTCGCTTGTACCATCGGCATGAAATAGCTTGACTGCAGCCGACTTCCGCCCACTTTTATTCACTCTACTCTCCCCAGGTGAGTAATCATGTGCCAACTGGCATGCGCTTAACTACTCACTTACTAACCATGCATGTCCTAAACTCGCTCTACTGCTTCCAGTTTGTTGCACTCAATTACCCAAAATGCACCTCTATTCAAACTAACAAAGACTCAACATAGCGCTCCTGATTCCTGGTCTCTTCACATCAGGCACTGTTTAAAGCTAAAAAGACAATGCTAAAAAACGGCTCAAAATGACTGCTATACATAAACTATTTAACACGAGTGCATGAAAGTCACTAGAAATCTCGTTACTGGAAAAAATGATGTTCCTCAGTTAAGATTGTGCATGGCAGGGAAAAACACACTCTTGTACAATAATTTGATATTATTGTCCAAAAGTTTAAGCCTGTTCATCTGGTCACTTTTCCTTTTCGGGTGCAAACTCTCCTTTAGGACAGAAGGTTCATTCAAATGCAGATACAGGATGGTGAGCTGCACACCTATATGATCACTTTCTAAAGGTAAACCTAGTTTAACGTACTCTCGCAATTTTAACCTGCTTGGCATGCTAGCTTCCTCTGCACTCTGTCCAATTGCGCTGCAATAATGATAAGAACACAAGGGAACCACATTTCGATTCCCATCAAGCTGCACAGCCATTATTTTCAAACTAATCCAATGAATTAAATCCATGACACTCTTCGCTTATTCCACAATTTTGTTCATTCATATTTATCCTTATTACTCCTTTGTTTCCTTCAATTCATTTTACTCATTTTTATTATGCTTCATGTTCTTCAAAAAAGCACAAGGATGATGCATGTTTCCACATGTCACGCTTTATTGCAAAAACACCCAATGCATTTCGGGCATAAACCCTTCTTCAGGGGTATCTATAAAAAAAAAAATATATATATATATACATCACCAATAATTAAAATTATCATGCTTCTAGTGTAATTTACATACTACATGCACTCAAATAAGTATAACACTGTGAGCCTGTTTTACGCGCTAGTATGCATTTTCTAAATGTATCTATTTTTACCACCAACAAGATTAATATCGTCCTCTGTTTGCCCCTGTTACCCCAGAAGCCCACTATCTGAAGTCTGCACAGCGATGCTATACTTGCTAATTCATAGCCCCTCCAGCCTGTGCTTACTGTTTTATAATAACATTCACTGCCTCAGCTTCCCGTGACTAATGTTCCTCTGACTCCAAATCAAACATTTTTCAAAACCCTCTCTTCATATGTCACCCAGATTCCTTTAATCTCGCGACAGCAGCAGCGAAATTCTTGCACTTGTACCATCGGCATGAAACATTGGCAGCAAGAAGGAGGACCCAAACTAGGCAGCAGGCGATCAGTCTGGATCACATTGAATCTACTGGGAGAATGACCTCCTGTATAGCGAGCCTAAGGCTGCTGAGCCTGGGTCAACCCATGTGCTGGTGGTACCCCAGCACTTCAGAGCCTTCCTACTGTGTTTGGCTCATGATGTGCCTTTAGCTGGACATCTGGGGCAGGACAAGACCAATGAAAGGCTTGTCACCCACTTTTATTGGCCCCAGATGCACAAGAGTTCAGATACTCATTGTAGAACTTGTCAAACTTGCTAGGCAAGTGGGAAGAGTGAGAGGAAGCACAAGGCTCTTCTCCAGCCCTTCTCTGTGGTCAGCACCCCCTTTGAAAGGGTAGGTATTGACATTGTGCAGCCTCTGGACACCAAGACAGCCATGGGCAACAGGTTTATCCTGGTATTGGTGGACCATGCTACCTGGAAGCCATCCCGCTCAGGACAGGGCCGGCCCCGTAGTGGGACGTGCACTGATGGGGATTTTCTCACGTGTGGGGTTCCCCAGAGAGGTGGTGTCAGACTGTGGTACAAACTTAATTTCTAGGTATATGATGTCCCTGTGGCAGGAGTGTGGAGTAACTTATAAGTTCACCACTCCTTACCACCCCCAAGGTGATGGGCTGGTTGAGAGATTCAACTGGACCCTCAAAGGCATGATTATTGGTCTTGAGGAGCCTATGAGGCATAAGTGGGACGTCCTCTTGCCATGCCTTCTCTTTGATTACCGTGAGGTACCACAGAAGTCCTTAGGGTTCAGTCCCTTTGAACTGCTATATGGACACCCGGTAAGAGAACCTCTGAGTCTGGTTAAGGAAGGGTGGGAGAAAGCTCCCAGGAAACCTCCCCAGGATGTATATAGCTACATGCTGGCCTTCAGGAACCAGACTAGGCAATTCAGACAACTCACTCAGGCGAACCGGGAATCCAGCCAGGAAGAGATGAAGCAGTGGTACGGTCAGAATGTCACTCTGATTGAGCTTCAGCCTGGTCAGAAAGTTCGGGTCATGGCCCCAGTGGAGCCCTGTGCGCTCCAGGATAAGTGGACCGGACCATTTGAGGTGGTGGAGCGCAAAAGTGATGTCACCTACTCGGTGGACTTGCGATCTCCCAGGAACCCTTTGTGGGTCCTACATGTCAACCAATGCATGCTTCTAGCGAAAGACGCTGGAATGGAGGAGGAAACTGAGCCTCTTCCTGACCTCCTGTCTGCAACAAAGCAAGATGGGTCAGTGGATGGTGTAATCCTCTCTGCCACACTGACCCCTGAGCAGCAGAATGATTGTCGCCAACTGTTGGGACAATTCTCTGATTTGTTCTCCCTGGCTCCTGGTGTCACTGAGTGGTGTAGACATGATGTAGACACTTGAGACAGTCCTCCTGTCAAGCACAAGGCTTATAGAGTGACTGACAGGGTCAGAGCTTACATCAAGGAGAAGGTCTCCAAGATGTTTGACTTAGGGATGATTGAGTCCTCTAAAAGCCCTTGGGCCAGCCCAGTGGTCTTGGTCCCGAAGGCTGCTGTGCCTGGTGCCACACCCGAACTCCGGTTCTGTGTGGACTACCGAGGACTCAGTTCAGTCACCAGGACTGACGCGCAGCCCATCCCTAGAGCTGATGAGCTCATTGATCGGCTAGGGGCTGCACGGTACCTCAGTGGGTTTGATTTGATGTCTGGGTACTGGCAGATCGCCTTAACTGAAGCGGCCAAACAGAGGTCAGCATTCTCCGTACCAGATGGGCACTACCAATTCCGAGTTATGCCCTTTGGGATCAAGAAGGCCCCTGCCATCTTTCAGAGGTTGGTCAACCAGGTGTTGGCTGGACGGGAAGATTTCATGGCCGTCTACCTGGATGACATTGCAGTGTTCAGCGCCAGTTGGGAAGAACATCTGTGTCACCTCTTGGAAGTGTTGATGGCGCTGCGCAGAGCAGGCCTCACGATCAAGGCGAGTAAGTGCCAGATCGGGCAGGGTTCTGTGGTGTACTTGGGGCACCAGGTAGGAAGCGGCCAGGTGGTGCCCCTACAACCCAAGATTGATACCATCCAGGCATGGCAAACCCCCAAAATCCAGACACATGTGAGAGCCTTTTTAGGACTCACAGGGTACTACAGGAGGTTTGCCAAGGGGTATGGCAACATTGTTGCACCCTTGACTGAGCTGACTTCCAGGAAGCAGCCCAAGAAAGTGAACTGGACTGACACCTGTCAGAAAGCTTTTGACGTCCTGAAGACTGTCATGTGCACAGCACCCATGCTTCAGGCGCCCAACTTTTCAAAGGAATTCATTGTCCAAACAAATGCTTCAGAGCGGGGTGTGGGGGCTGTTGTTTCACACATCAATGAGGAGGGCCTAGACCTACCTGTAGCCTTCATTAGTAGGAGTTTACTTCCACGGGAACAGAGGTGGAATGCAATTGAGCGTGAGGCATTTTCTGTAGTCTGGGCACTGAAGAAGTTGAGGTCATAATTTTTTGGGACTCACTTCCGGGTTCACACAGACCACAGGCCCCTCAGATGGCTGATGCAGATGAGGGGTGAGAATCCAAAGTTGTTGAGGTGATCCATTTCCCTACAGACCTGGTACTATTGGCGTGAGTCTCCCTTCCATTTTTGTTGCTATTGTCTCCTCTGTTTTTGATATGTTTTTGCTGGTTAGATGCTTTGGGCACTGTGCCACTGCTATTCAGTGGCACAGTGCAAGTGCTCCCTATTGTAAATTATTGTAATGGATTACTGACTCCATGATTGGCTTATTTGATTTACTTGTCAGACCTTAGTACAGCGCACCATGTGTGCCCAAGGCATGTAGATCAAATGCTGCTAGTGGGCTTGCAGCACTGATTCCCCCAACCAACTTTGTCTAATCAGCTTGCTTCCCTATCCAATAAAGTCACCATAAACCTGAATCATCCAGATATAGCCCTTAAGGAATGTATTCCCTTTTCAGAAGCTGATGTAGAATCCACCCTTCGCAACATCAAATTAGGAACCCCGGCGACCCTGCCTCCTCTCAAATCCTGGCGAAAATTGCGCCCGCTTTAATCTCTGACCTCACAAAGATCCTTAATCTGTCCTTAGCCCATGCTTCGGTCCCCATGCATTGGAAGGAGGCCATTATTAGACCTATCCTAAATAAACCTTCGGCCAACCCTAAACTGCTTTCAAACTATCGGCCTATCTCTCTCCTGCCCTTGTTTGGCAAAGTTATGGAATCTCTGATCAATAAACAATTAGGCTCCTACTTAGAGGAGAACACATTTTTAGACTCTTCCCAATCCGGCTTTAGGGCGCTCCATAGCACCGAGACCGCCCTGCTTGAAATAGTAGACAATGTCAGGATGACCCTTGACACAGGACAATCGGCTACACTGGTCCTGCTTGACTTGTCTGCTGCCTTCGACACCATCTCGTATAACATTCTCTTGGAGAGGCTTGCAGAGATTGGTGTCGAAGGCTCAGCGTTACTTTGGATTAAAAGTTATCTGTCCAAAAGGCGCTCAAAGGTTCAAGTCGGAACGTACTCCTCCAGCCACCAGGAATATGATAAAGGTGTTCCCCAGGGCTCGATATTGAGCCCAACGCTTTTTAATCTATATGTCTCCCCTTTGGCGAAGGTGATCAGAGCCCATGGCTTTGACACCGTATCTTACGCTGATGATACTCAGCTGCTGATCACCATTGGCCCTGATCCCGTGGAAACCAAATTAAGATTCCAAAATTGTATGGTCACAATCGACAGCTGGATGACCAACAATTTTTTTAAATTAAATGCCAGCAAAACGGAGATCGTGCTTTTTGGAACAGCAGACAAGTTCTGGACTGACGATTGGTGGCCAATCACACTCGGACCGTGTCCTCCCCCAAAGTGCTCGGTCAGGAATCTGGGGGTGATTGTCGACAATAGGCTATCTATGACTGAACATGTCAATAAAGTAGTGAAGACTAGCTTTGGCCTGTTGCGCAGTCTGAAGAAAATGTTCAAGTGGCTCCCCCTCTCATCTCCTATGCCCCTAGTCCAAGGCCTTATCATAAGTCGCATTGATTATGGGAATGCTCTATTAACTTCCATAAATGAAAACCTTCTGGCAAAACTGCAGGTATTGCAGAACACTGCTGCCAGACTGGTACTTGACCTTCCTCCTCGTATCCCTTAGGACCTTGCACTGGCTTCCCATTAAGAAACGCATCCAATTCAAACTGTGCTGCTTAGTACACAAAACCATCCATGGACAAGGGCAGGTTTATCTGGAAAAAAAGCTTAAACCCCACAAACCGGCCAAAGCTCTTAGATCGTCCAGTAAGCAGCTTTTAAAGGTTCCCAAAGTTCGCACTGTGAGAAA
This sequence comes from Lissotriton helveticus, assembly GCF_964261635.1. Lineage (NCBI taxonomy): Eukaryota > Metazoa > Chordata > Amphibia > Caudata > Salamandridae > Lissotriton > Lissotriton helveticus. The sequence continues at coordinate 708,767,196 of NC_136061.1, forward strand.
CGGGGATAGGTCCTTCAGTAAAACAGCTCCTGAAACCCCAACCAATTAGGACACAATCTAACTATCTCAGATTCCATAAAATCCTTAAAACCTGGCTTTTCTAATGTCTCTGACCTACGCTTCTGTCTGATGTCTATGCTAGCGCTCTGAGACCTTTGGGTGATTTATGCGCTATATAAATGCAATTTACATTACATTGTGCCACCCACAGAAGCAGGTTGTAAAGGGTGTCTCGAGCCTGCCATTGCAGAGCCTGTGTGCAGTCTAATACTGCCATGTGACTTGGTAATTGCACCCACTTACCAGTCCCTAAACCTTACTTGCGAGCCACCCCTAAGGTAAGCCCTAGGGCAGGGTGCATTGTCTGAGAAAGGCAGGACATGCCCTGATGTGTGTAGCATGTCCTGATAGTGAATTACAGCCAATTTCGTTTTTCACTATTGCAAGGCTACCTGCGCCCATAGGCCAGAATGGGCAGTTTGATTATAACATCTTTTAATCCTAACTAACCCAGGGAACATGGTAGAAAAACTAATTTAGTATGCCTAAGCGCAGAATGATAAAATTCATCTTTTAGTGAAGTTAGTTTTACCATTGTGTGTTTGAAAATACCACTTTTAGAAAGTAGGTATTTTCTTGCCTAAACCATCCAGCCGGCCTCTGCTAGGTTGTGTATTGAATGTCTGGTTTGTGAGTGACATGAGCTATGGGTGCTCCAGGAGGCAGGGTGGGTCAGCACTAGCTGAATAGACCTATCTCCATTTGGAGTGGTGGGAGGAGTAGCACCTGGGCCTGAATAGGGCTATGCCTGCCTTCCACAGTGCTGGCTCCACCTCCTGTGGTGCGTCTGATGACCCTGGCCCACACTGACAAAAGGAAGAAGTTGTGCACTGGCAGAATGCACCCATAACTGGTTTGGACTAGGTACAGACACTCTCTGCCTTTAGAGACAAACTATTTGTGTGTATAAAAAGGGGGACCCAGACCCCAAAACTTTAGATTACTTCTGGACATCAAGACAGACCTTTTGCCAAAGAGAAGAACCAGAGAATCTGCAGGAGTTTTTGACTTCCCCTGTGCCAGTGTGTTGCTTTTTGGGGTTGGCCTGCAGTGGTTTCTTTATTGCCAAGGAAAGGAGAAAGTCTTTTATTCGCAACTTTTATCATCTTGAAGAAGAATCTTCAAGGGCTTGAACTGTGCTTGCCTCCTGTTGAGGTCTCAGGAATACAAGACTTCACCACCAGCTCCCCCCCTGAGTTTCCTTGCTGGGAATTCTGTCTACAGAAGCCTGCGTGTTGTTGGGAGCTGGAAGCGCTACGCAAAGAGAAGAAGCGTGTCGCATCCGCAGCTGTCACCGTCGCATCATCGGAGAAGCGTGTCGCCACCGCAAGTGTCGCAGTCGCATCACCGGGGAAGCGTGTCTCCTTCGCAGCTGTGTGTTGTCGCATCACCGGAGAAGCATGTCGCTACCGCAAAGGTCACTGTTGCATCACCGGAGAAGCGTGTTGCAGGGCCTGTCACGGCTCCAAAGTTGCAGAGTCGCCGCACGGCCATCGGACATGCACGCATCGCCTTCACACGGTCGCATGGCATCAAAGACGCCATCTTGTCGCATCGCACCGGATCGTCACATGGCATCGAGGCCTTCTTGTCGCATCACAACAACTGGAATGCACCACGAGGTCGTCGCATCACCTCCTCTCCGGTAAGGAACAGACGCATCACCTACTTTGCACGAGCACTGAGGAACAGGCGCATTGCCTCCCCACAAGGAAACGACGCATCATTCTCCCTGCGAACCTTTTGTTTATCTTGCGTGACGCATCCAAAGGTACTTTGTGAGAAACGTGTTGCATTTACCATCTAAAGTGAACTGAATTATTTCTACCATCTTAAAGTCATTTTCTTGATACTGATTGTGGATTATTTGTCATTTGAGTCTTGTGTTAAGTCTATATAAAAAATACTTATTTTTATAAAACCTGTGTTGTGTCCATTTGTAGTGTTTTCACTGTATTACTGTATGTGTTCACAAATGCTTTACACACTGCCTCTAAGATAAGGCTTCCTTCTTGTGCCAAGCTATCACAGGATTGATCAGGGGTTATTCAGGAGTGTAGCCCCCTTACTCTGACTAGAAGCAAGGGTCCCTATTTAGACAAAGGTGCAAGCCATTGCCAACTAGAGGACCCCAGTTCTAACATGGAGGCTTTTAAAACAAGGAGAAATAAAGTTATTTCTCCTTGTTACACCTCTCTCAGAGGGGGACACAGATTTTAAACGCATTCTCAGGTTTTAAAGATCTGCAAACCCATGTGTCTTGCATGGGAAAATCCACTGCAACACCCATTAAATGCCTGCTTGATGTAGACTAAGACAAAGCAGCACTTTGCCGTACTCCATATCTATGAGGAAACGCAAAGCCACTCAGGATGATGTGTTTAGATATGTTTGAGAAGCCTAGGCAACCAGAGCATCATAAAGGTGACGCTCCGGCTTCACAGGCCTCTTGTAAATGAGGCCCAAAGTTTTTGCTGCATAGTCCTTGCAGCGAGGTGCCCCTACCAGGCAGATAGAAACATCTTTCTGCAAGAATTAGCTCACAGTGGCCTGTGTGAATTTTTTACTTGTTAGAACACACGGTTGTCCTGAACGCTAAGCACCAGCTACTAAAACAGGAAATAGCATTTTTCCGCAGCTGTGTATTTCGTATTGCTAGAGGTGGGCGAACCAACAAATGAAAGGGGTGAGTTGAGCCAAGGGTCTTGCTTAGCTCTTTAAGCCCGAGCAGAGGCCTTAAAATATTTGCGATATGAATCCTACAGCAAACCTTACGTAAAATATGATAAAGTCTCTTCAAAATTCAAAAAAGTGTATTTCTTAATCACATGGAAGCTCTGACATTAATACGTCAAATTATATCACTGCACTGAAAAATACGTATTAAAATTGATCGTTTTTAAACATGAATATGAATTTAGAACCCTTCCTGCACCCATCTGACGACAGTGTCATTAGAGAAGAACGAGGCAAGAGAGTCAAGCATGTATATGGCTCAGAATCTTGCAGGTAGAGCAATATTATTGTCTAATAAACACAATAGATTTTGGTACAGCTGGTATTCTGAAATCACGTATTTGAAGGTGCTTTCATATGCGATACAAAAGAAATAGAAGGATCGATAGTTAATATATTTTTCATGCAGTTGGGGAGCAGTGGGCTTCTCAAACCTCCGTATGGACAATTCATCTCTATTGGTAGGGCAGTTTCAGGCAGGATGGAAGGATAGTATAGCATTGCAGGCTGCTGGTCCTGTCCTATAATACAATTTGTGAAGTATACTGAAGGCATTTATCTTTGATCGCACATGGTGCAGCGGGCAGATAGACTTGAACTAGTAGTTTATCAGTAATTATTCTTAGTCAAGCATTCTATGGTCCACTTTCTGCCTTTCTCAGTAAATGTCCTTTAAAGTGGCAGGTCACTAATAAAGCCTAACAAGGTTAAACCATGATTGTGGTTGGTTCCTGTTCAGATGTGAAGTGGTGTAGTAGTTTAGGATGGACTGAGCCTTTTAGGGCAAGAAACTAAAGATTTGCGTATTGTTCATCCAAGTCATTTATGGCAAAGTGCGAATAATAATTATAATTGAAAACTGGCCACGGAAATTACCAGTAGATAAGACCATTTCAAATATTTCAACCATCATTTTTTGTTTGTAAAAAAAATGCTCTCAGTTTCTGGTAATTATAGCCCCTTTATATAAAGAGACAAATGCACAAACCATGGTGTGCAATTTGCAAACCAACTGAGTTGCGAATGGTTTGGCAACTTGCAATGCAATCTACATATCAAAAATTCATATTGCAAAATGCATATTGGCAGGGGGATGCAAAACAACTTGTCTAATTAATATTAAATAGGCTGGTTCCAATTTGCAACCCCAGGTGAATGGATGTGAATGCAGGAATTGTAGCTTGCTAGGGGCAGAAGACCACCATCCTTGTATTGGCTTTCCACAAATAGGGCAGAAATAGCTTTTAGTAAAAGGTTTTCAACTTGTTAAGACATCAGGGGAGCAGGATGTACAACGAGCACTACCTGCTTCCCTTGTGGATGCTCAACAGGATTTGTTTAAAAAAAAATGATATCTCAAGGGGGCAGCTTACCCTTTCCAATGCCAAGTTGGTGATGCAGCGCACATGGTGAATAGTTTTATTTATTTAGTGCTTACTTTACTCAGTTCTGTTTTATGTCTGAGTCATTACACCTTCCCCCTGCCCCTCCCCCACTCCACCCCACCGCCCTTAGCACTCCCTCTGCGAGACGCACCTGCGCACAACGAAGGCCACACTTTGGACCCCATATTCACATCCATTGACAAAGGGCCTGATTTATATCTTGGTGGACAGGTTACTCTGTCACAACAGTAACGGATATCCCGTTCACTGAAATCTAAATCCCATTATATCCTATGGAATTTATATTTAGCTGGACGGGATATCAGTCCTTGTTGTGACGGAGTAACCCATCCAGCAAGATCTAAATCAGGCCCAAAGTCAATTTCAGCCACGTCACCCCGCTCACTTGGTTGGACCATTCAATCATTCCCTTTCTCGTTAGCATGCTTCTAACCAACACACCGAAAATATCCAGAACACCCGGATATAGCTGGAACTAAAAAATAGAAGTGGGCTGGCTCAGCATGCTCAGAACCCACCATCCTGACATCGCCAACAACCTAGACAGCAACATAAGAAAATTCAACAGATGGATCTCAGACTGCGCTAATACCCTTGCACCCATCAAGAATACTAAACAAAGAAGAACCAACAAGCAAGCCAGGTGGTACACTGTTGACCTCAGGGAATCGATGCATTACTGCAAGCAACTAGAGAGGAAATGGAAAACCTGCCAGGAAGTCACCACCAGAAAGGCCTGACTCAGCCACTACCACCACCAAATGAGGAAAACAAAGAAAAGTGTCCTGGCACTGAGAACTGAACTCAGCTCTAACATCTACAAAGAACTATTCACAATCGTTAATGAATTCTCCAACCCTGCAGCTACAACCAATACATCAGCCCCTCACAAGAACTCTACAACAACCTCTCCTGCTTCTTCCACAACAAAATATTAAAGATTTACAGCACCTTCAATCCCCAGCCCCACCCACAGCACCTCATCAACCAACTGTCCACTATGACCAACAAGGACGAACACCTAACCAACTAGAAGTCACTCACTAACAAAGACACAGCCTCAATCATGATGTCAGTTCACTCAGGGACCCCCATGGATCCGTGCCCCCCCTACATCCAGGCTGATGAAGGCTGATAGCCAGAAACCGGTCCTTGGATGCTTGATTCCGGTCTGGGAAAGACATGGCTTGGTAGTTCGGACTGGACTGTTCCCACGAGGCACAGGGTCAGAGCTGATTTGCATATAGCCAGTGTCTAACCAAGGGTGGTGTGGAATGCAAAAAAACGATGGATTTAGGCCCAGATCTTTGTACTGGGGTGAATGTATGACATTGTTCTTCATTCTGTCCATCAACTGTGTTTTTTGCAATTTTCACCCCGAGTGGGCTGGGTATGCTCAGACGTGAGTCCCAGGCTCTCCACACCACTGGAGTCAAGCTATCCAGGCTGATGAAGGCTGATAGCCAGAAACCGGTCCTTGGATGCTTGATTCCGGTCTGGGAAAGACATGGCTTGGTAGTTCGGACTGGACTGTTCCCATGAGGCACAGGGTCAGAGCTGATTTGCATATAGCCAGTGTCTAACCCAGGGTGGTGTGGAGTGCAAAAAAACGATGGATTTAGGCCCAGATCTTTGTACTGGGGTGAATGTATGACATTGTTCTACATTCTGTCCATCAACTGTGTTTTTTGCAATTTTCACCCCGAGTGGGCTGGGTATGCTCAGACGTGAGTCCCAGGCTCTCCACACCACTGGAGTCAAGCTATACAGGCTGATGAAGGCTGATAGCCAGAAACCGGTCCTTGGATGCTTGATTCCGGTCTGGGAAAGACATGGCTTGGTAGTTCGGACTGGACTGTTCCCATGAGGCACAGGGTCAGAGCTGATTTGCATATAGCCAGTGTCTAACCCAGGGTGGTGTGGAGTGCAAAAAAACGATGGATTTAGGCCCAGATCTTTGTACTGGGGTGAATGTATGACATTGTTCTACATTCTGTCCATCAACTGTGTTTTTTGCAATTTTCACCCCGAGTGGGCTGGGTATGCTCAGACGTGAGTCCCAGGCTCTCCACAACACTGGAGTCAAGCTATCCAGGCTGATGAAGGCTGATAGCGAGGAAACGGTCCTTGGATGCTTGATTCCGGTCTGGGAAAGACATGGCTTGGTAGTTCGGACTGGACTTTTCCCATGAGGCTCAGGGTCAGAGCTGATTTGCATATAGCCAGTGTCTAACCCAGGGTGGTGTGGAGTGCAAAAAAACGATGGATTTAGGCCCAGATCTTTGTACTGGGGTGAATGTATGACATTGTTCTACATTCTGTCCATCAACTGTGTTTTTTGCAATTTTCACCCCGAGTGGGCTGGGTATGCTCAGACGTGAGTCCCAGGCTCTCCACACCACTGGAGTCAAGCTATCCAGGCTGATGAAGGCTGATAGCCAGAAACCGGTCCTTGGATGCTTGATTCCGGTCTGGGAATGACATGGCTTGGTAGTTCGGACTGGACTGTTCCCATGAGGCACAGGGTCAGAGCTGATTTGCATATAGCCAGTGTCTAACCCAGGGTGGTGTGGAGTGCAAAAAAACAATGGATTTAGGCCCAGATCTTTGTACTCGGGTGAATGTATGACATTGTTCTACATTCTGTCCATCAACTGTGTTTTTTGCAATTTTCACCCCGAGTGGGCTGGGTATGCTCAGACGTGAGTCCCAGGCTCTCCACACCACTGGAGTCAAGCTATCCAGGCTGATGAAGGCTGATAGCCAGAAACCGGTCCTTGGATGCTTGATTCCGGACTGGGAAAGACATGGCTTGGTAGTTCGGACTGGACTGTTCCCATGAGGCACAGGGTCAGAGCTGATTTGCATATAGCCAGTGTCTAACCCAGGGTGGTGTGGAGTGCAAAAAAACGATGGATTTAGGCCCAGATCTTTGTACTGGGGTGAATGTATGACATTGTTCTACATTCTGTCCATCAACTGTGTTTTTTGCAATTTTCACCCCGAGTGGGCTGGGTATGCTCAGACGTGAGTCCCAGGCTCTCCACACCACTGGAGTCAAGCTATCCAGGCTGATGAAGGCTGATAGCCAGAAACCGGTCCTTGGATGCTTGATTCCGGTCTGGGAAAGACATGGCTTGGTAGTTCGGACTGGACTGTTCCCATGAGGCACAGGGTCAGAGCTGATTTGCATATAGCCAGTGTCTAACCCAGGGTGGTGTGGATTGCAAAAAAACGATGGATTTAGGCCCAGATCTTTGTACTGGGGTGAATGTATGACTTTGTTCTACATTCTGTCCATCAACTGTGTTTTTTGCAATTTTCACCCCGAGTGGGCTGGGTATGCTCAGACGTGAGTCCCAGGCTCTCCACACCACTGGAGTCAAGCTATCCAGGCTGATGAAGGCTGATAGCCAGAAACCGGTCCTTGGATGCTTGATTCCGGTCTGGGAAAGACATGGCTTGGTAGTTCGGACTGGACTGTTCCCATGAGGCACAGGGTCAGAGCTGATTTGCATATAGCCAGTGTCTAACCCAGGGTGGTGTGGAGTGCAAAACAACGATGGATTTAGGCCCAGATCTTTGTACTGGGGTGAATGTATGACATTGTTCTACATTCTGTCCATCAACTGTGTTTTTTGCAATTTTCACCCCGAGTGGGCTGGGTATGCTCAGACGTGAGTCCCAGGCTCTCCACACCACTGGAGTCAAGCTATCCAGGCTGATGAAGGCTGATAGCCAGAAACCGGTCCTTGGATGCTTGATTCCGGTCTGGGAAAGACATGGCTTGGTAGTTCGGACTGGACTGTTTCCATGAGGCACAGGGTCAGAGCTGATTTGCATATAGCCAGTGTCTAACCCAGGGTGGTGTGGAGTGCAAAAAAACGATGGATTTGGGCCAGATCTTTGTACTGGGGTGAATGTATGACATTGTTCTACATTCTGTCCATCAACTGTGTTTTTTGCAATTTTCACCCCGAGTGGGCTGGGTATGCTCAGACGTGAGTCCCAGACTCTCCATACCACTGGAGTCAAGCTATCCAGGCTGATGAAGGCTGATAGCCAGAAACCGGTCCTTGGATGCTTGATTCCGGTCTGGGACAGACATGGCTTGGTAGTTCGGACTGGACTGTTCCCATGAGGCACAGGGTCAGAGCTGATTTGCATATAGCCAGTGTCTAACCCAGGGTGGTGTGGAGTGCAAAAAAACGATGGATTTAGGCCCAGATCTTTGTACTGGGGTGAATGTATGACATTGTTCTAGATTCTGTCCATCAACTGTGTTTTTTGCAATTTTCACCCCGAGTGGGCTGGGTATGCTCAGACGTGAGTCCCAGGCTCTCCACACCACTGGAGTCAAGCTATCCAGGCTGATGAAGGCTGATAGCCAGAAACCGGTCCTTGGATGCTTGATTCCGGTCTGGGAAAGACATGGCTTGGTAGTTCGGACTGGACTGTTCCCATGAGGCACAGGGTCAGAGCTGATTTGCATATAGCCAGTGTCTAACCCAGGGTGGTGTGGAGTGCAAACAAACGATGGATTTAGGCCCAGATCTTTGTACTGGGGTGAATGTATGACATTGTTCTACATTCTGTCCATCAACTGTGTTTTTTACAATTTTCACCCCGAGTGGGCTGGGTATGCTCAGACGTGAGTCCCAGGCTCTCCACACCACTGGAGTCAAGCTATACAGGCTGATGAAGGCTGATAGCCAGAAACCGGTCCTTGGATGCTTAATTCCGGTCTGGGAAAGACATGGCTTGGTAGTTCGGACTGGACTGTTCCCATGAGGCACAGGGTCAGAGCTGATTTGCATATAGCCAGTGTCTAACCCAGGGTGGTGTGGAGTGCAAACAAACGATGGATTTAGGCCCAGATCTTTGTACTGGGGTGAATGTATGACATTGTTCTACATTCTGTCCATCAACTGTGTTTTTTACAATTTTCACCCCGAGTGGGCTGGGTATGCTCAGACGTGAGTCCCAGGCTCTCCACACCACTGGAGTCAAGCTATCCAGGCTGATGAAGGGTGATAGCCAGAAACCGGTCCTTGGATGCTTGATTCCGGTCTTGGAAAGACATGGCTTGGTAGTTCGGACTGGACTGTTCCCATGAGGCACAGGGTCAGAGCTGATTTGCATATAGCCAGTGTCTAACCCAGGGTGGTGTGGAGTGCAAAAAAACGATGGATTTAGGCCCAGATCTTTGTACTGGGGTGAATGTATGACATTGTTCTACATTCTGTCCATCAACTGTGTTTATTGCAATTTTCCCCCCGAGTGACCTGGGTATGCTCAGACGTGAGTCCCAGGCTCTCCACACCACTGGAGTCAAGCTATCCAGGCTGATGAAGGCTGATAGCCAGAAACCGGTCCTTGGATGCTTGATTCCGGCCTGGGAAAGACATTGCTTGGTAGTTCGGACTGGACTGTTCCCATGAGGCACAGGGTCAGAGCTGATTTGCATATAGCCAGTGTCTAACCCAGGGTGGTGTGGAGTGCAAAAAAACGATGGATTTAGGCCCAGATCTTTGTACTGGGGTGAATGTATGACATTGTTCTACATTCTGTCCATCAACTGTGTTTTTTGCAATTTTCACCCCGAGTGGGCTGGGTATGCTCAGACGTGAGTCCCAGGCTCTCCACACCACTGGAGTCAAGCTATCCAGGCTGATGAAGGCTGATAGCCAGAAACCGGTCCTTGGATGCTTGATTCCGGTCTGGGAAAGACATGGCTTGGTAGTTCGGACTGGACTGTTCCCATGAGGCACAGGGTCAGAGCTGATTTGCATATAGCCAGTGTCTAACCAAGGGTCGTGTGGAGTGCAAAAAAACGATGGATTTAGGCCCAGATCTTTGTACTGGGGTGAATGTATGACATTGTTCTACATTCTGTCCATCAACTGTGTTTTTTGCAATTTTCACCCCGAGTGGGCTGGGTATGCTTAGACGTGAGTCCCAGGCTCTCCACACCACTGGAGTCAAGCTATCCAGGCTGATGAAGGCTGATAGCCAGAAACCGGTCCTTGGATGCTTGATTCCTGTCTGGGAAAGACATGGCTTGGTAGTTCGGACTGGACTGTTCCCATGAGGCACAGGGTCAGAGCTGAATTGCATATAGCCAGTGTCTAACCCAGGGTTGTGTGGAGTGCAAAAAAACGATGGATTTGGGCCCAGATCTTTGTACTGGGGTGAATGTATGACATTGTTCTACATTCTGTCCATCAACTGTGTTTTTTGCATTTTTCCCCCTACATCTACAGCGTAGGATCAACTATGGTCAGCCACGCATGCACATCCATCATCAACTCCTCCATCGAAACCTCAACTTTCCCAGAGAGCTGGAAACACGCAGAATTCCTTAAGAAACTATCTGCCGACCCAAGCAAATTCAGCATCTACCTCTGCCATCCATCCCAGCCAAAGTCATGGTGAAGGCAATCAAAAAGCAACTTTCCATCTATCTCGAACTCCACCACTTCTGGTCAGCATGCAGTCAGGCTTCCACAGCAACCACAGCATGGAAACAGCCCTCATCGTAGCCACAGACGACATCCAGGCCACCCTCAAGCAAGGAGAAAATGCAGCTCTATTCCTACTCGACTTCTCTGAGGCCTTAAATACCATTTCTCACCACAGCCTCATTATAAGACTGCACCACACAGGAATACAAGGACCACCACTGTAGTGGAAACCTCATTCCACACAGGCAGAACGCAGAGAGTAAGACTTCCATCGTACACCTTAGAGCCCAAGAGAAGAGTGCTGCAAGGATCATTACTCTTCCCAACCCTCTTCAACATATGCATGACACTGCTCACAAATATCATCAGTTCACATGGGATCAACATTGTCTCCTATGCAGATGATACACAGCTCATATTATTGCTGACAGATGACACCAACACCACCAGGAATAACTCCACAAATTTCGTGGATATCATGGAAAACTGGATAAAAGAGAGAACTGCCTGAAGCTCAACATCAACAAGACGGAAGTACTGATCTTTGGGAACAAGAGCTTGCCCTGGGATTTCTCCTTGTGGCCTATGGAGCTAGGTCCAACACCTATTTCAACAGACCAAGCCAGATTCCATGGACTTATCCTGGACAACAAACTCAAGAAGAAATCGCATGGCAACACCTGTCATACAGTTCCTACGAATCAAGTAGACTATGGATCCGAGCAATATAACCGGCAGAATATGGGGAGTCCACACATATTATAGGAGCATGTTGGCCCAATTCATAGCTAGCTCACAGTGCACTATCTGAAACCTAACCTTACTGGGTACCAGATGGTATCTGCAACTTCAAAACATGACTACTCTAATTCCCCAAGGAAATCCTGGATACACATTTACCCTTTTGTTGTTACTCAGGCATGCCCATAGAGAGACACAAGAATGATATGACTTGGTTTCTTCAAATATCTATTGTAGCAATTATAATCTTGCATGGGAAATATAAGCTGTAATTATTAGGCCGGTGAATCAAAGCATTGTAACCAGCAATACAGAAATGATGTTCAACTATTGTTGGATTACGTGAATATATGATTATGCATATACTTATACTCCTACCTAATTTTACCTTCACTATCGAGAGCATAGTGGGCGTGCCCTCTGCCAGATCTCTTGGGACAATCCAACCCACATACCTGTGTATGATGTACCAAGAAGCTGATACGGGGTAGAGAGTTCTACCGTCCTTTGCAGGATACAGACTAGAGTCCGCAGGGTTGCATTTCAGTCACAGGCACAGAGCTCCAGGATAATCGGCAGTAGTGCTTCTCTGCTGAATTTGGCTCAAAGGTGGTTTATGTAAAAAAAATGCAGTGTTCCAATCACATTGTGTCAGAGATGCAGAGCTGATGTAATTGTTTGTCTTTAGACTCAGAAGTATCTGTAACTGGACAGCCAAATGCAAGGGCATCGTATTCAATGTTCCTTAGCCTTGGACAGAGTTTATGAACGACATGATAAAATGCTTACCAAGAAAAATGCTGCAACCAAAATACTTTCTAAGTATGTTATCATATATGTGCAAAGCATGAAGAATTAAATCTCATTTATGTCATGGAATTTTAGCTCACTGTTATATGTGTATTTTTTATTTTTTATTTTGTGGTGTCTGTAAAGCCTCACTAGCCAGTAGGCCCAGGGGTAGTGAGTGGTGCATGGACCAAGTCTTTCTGTGGGGTGTCTTGAATTTAAACATCATTGAGGGCATGGATGGCATTGGATTGTGGTGGTTTTTGTGTGTTTTTCGACTTTTTGGGGTGTTGTTGGGGCCTGGCTATGTGGGTGGGGGCCATTTTGAGGCCTGGTCCAGGCAGGGCCTGGCAATGTGGTGGGGGTCAAGGGGCCATTTTGAAGCCAGGCAGTGTGCTCAGACCTGCACCCAGTTTGCCTTGCTTTAATCCATTATGCCCTGGGGTACTCAGTGGTCCATGGACCATGTCTTTCTGTGGGGTATCCTGAATTTATAACTACAAAAAAATAGCGGTGGGTCAAAAAGAAACAAAGAATGCCTAACTAAACAACTGACAACATGTGCCACAGACGATGGATCTGAGGAACGGCAAGAAAATCCCCCAGGACCAAACGACGGCAACAACATCAGGGACGGCCTCGTAATAAACCTGAGCTCACGTACACTCTCGGAAATTGAATTGAAAGTGTTAAACAGAGGGTTAGGCTTTGTAGCCACTAACACGGGCGACCCTTTCCTCACTCACATTGAGATGAGCAAGTTTTTTAGAAAGATCCGCCTACATTTTCTCTTTGCAAAAAAGAATGAAGGAACGATAGATCTACCTATGGAGAATGAGAATACGGGTTTGAAAAAGCCATCCAGCTACAATCCTCCAACCACAGGCCTTCCAGCAAAAGTTCTGGCTTTCAAAGAAGCAGTAGACAATGATGTCAGAACTTTGCTTCAACAGAACCACAAACCTTTTATTAATTTTCCAAAGAAAGAGCAAGAGGCTTTAAGAAACCTAACTAAAGACGAGTCGGTAGTGATCAAACCTGCCGACAAAGGTGGAGCCATAGTCATATTGGATACCGCCACATACCGCGAAGAGTGCCTCCGACAACTCAGTGATGTCAAGTCCTATCGGAAATTAGATGAGGATCCCACAGAAAGACTATCTGTGACCAGCACCCAATTTGTGGAAGAAGCTCTTTCAGAGGGGTGGATAACACCAAAAGAGGCATTGTTCTTACGAACGACTCATCCTGTGATGCCGTACTTTTATGTACTGCCAAAAGTACATAAAACCCAGAGACCACCTCCAGGCCGCCCCATAATATCGGGCATAGGGTGACTGTTGGAACCCTTATCCACTTTTGTGGATAATTTTCTAAGACCGATGGTCCGGGAAATGCCGACGTTCCTACAAGAAACAAAGGACGTTTTGAGAATTCTACCTGATGTAGAGTTCGATACGGACCTTGACCTATTAGTATCCTTCGATGTAGAGTCTCTTTATACATCCATCCCTCAAATGGAGACCCTCGAAGTGATAGAGACTTTATTATCGGAACGCGATCTAGGTTCCATCACGCCGGTCACCTTTATTATGACCTTAGCGAATCTAGCAATGACTGAAAACTATTTTCAGTTTGAGAATTCAATCTTTCTACAGGTCTCTGGGACCAGTATGGGCAGTGTTTTTGCCCCGAGCCTGGCGAACCTTTACGTTCACAGGTTCGAACAGGAATTCATTCTCAACACTACCAACCCTTTTTTCAACTCCATACGCTTATGGAAACGTTATATTGATGACGTTTTTGTCATATGGCGGGGAACAGTGGATGAACTATCAAATTTCCACATTTGGTTAAACAGTAGAAATGATTTCCTGCGATTTACTGTAGAACACAGCAAACAAAGTCTTGCGTTTCTGGACCTGAAGATAACAACGACTCCCAGTGGTCTGCAGTCAGAACTCTATCGAAAACCAATGGCGAGGAACTCTCTGTTAAGTTATGAGAGCTGTCATCCTAAAGCTCTAAGAGACAATCTTCCCTACGGACAGTTTCTAAGGATTCAGAGAAACTGTTCGACAAAGGAGAGCTTTCATGAACATTCGAAGAAACTTGAGAGCAACTTGGTTGAGAAAAAATATCCTAAACATCTGATACGCAGGTCAAAGAAGAGGGCTCTCAATAATAATCGAGAGAGTTTGTTGGAACCGTCAGTGTCCAAAATCAAAGAAACCCGCATTACATGTGTAAACACCTTTGGAACTCAATCCAACAGTATACAAAAGATCATCAGAAAACACTGGGGAATCTTAAATACTGGCAATGACACCCTGCCCCCTCCATTGTTTGCATTCAAAAGGAGTCAAAACCTTAAAGATCAACTGGTCCACACCAGACCACGGTCAGCGATCCCGAGGGCAGTGGGTACGCTTTGGGATATGCCCGCCGTCACAGGTCACTATCCCTGTGGAAACTGTGCGGCATGTCCCCAAACAACCAAGACCACGACGATCGACATAGGTAGCAGGCGCCCTTGGGAACAGAGGCGTTTCACGAATTGTAACAGCCAGAATGTTATCTATTTAATAACTTGCCCATGCGACCAGAAATATGTGGGGATGACCACGAGAAAGGTTAAGATTCGCATCTCTGAGCATAAGAGCACGATCAGATGTCGAAAACAATCAACCAACTGATGTAAATAGGTTCTTGTTCAAGAAGGAGCAGAAGTGGGTGTATACACTCAATTCTGATAAAGACGGGTTGAATGATATCCCGTGGATGTCTCTCTGATGGCATCCTTTTTCCATATTTCCTGGAAATTTTCTGGATGTGGTTCTGATTAGACAATGATAATGTTTATCCTCTTATAAGTGACATAATACATTCAGAATGGTCACAAATATGCCTCCTGTCTGAATGAATGTTAGAACTCTAATGAGTTTATCCCACCTTTTTATAATCAGTTGGGATAAATAAGTGTTACCCAATAGCCTGCTGAAACAATTACTCATAGTCCCGTTTTTTGGAACTAACTACATAGTTTGTGTCCAAAAGAAACCTTTCCGTATTGCATAAATAAACGGGAAACACACATAATGAGAATTTTGCCTTTTATACTACAATTCCCATGAACCATCTGGTCACGTGACACGAAAAGACGCATGTGACGTCATGACGCGACGAGACACTGAGGAAGTAAATACTACGGCTCGGCGTCCGCCCGGTACCTCCCCAAACGGCCCAGAGGGACGCCTGAAGTACCGACGGATAGGTAGGAGAGGAAACCCCTCTGTACTACTGATATGCATATCAGCCAGCATTTGCGCTTTTGAGTTCAAATAGTGGAGACGCATGCTTAAAATTTTATCGGTAAGCACTTATAACATCCAACCCCTGTGAGCCTGTGACAAAGACATAATATGGTTTCAAAAATTCCCCGCGTTTAACAACAGCGGTTATTTGGGAACCCGCCAGTCCTAAAAAGCTCTTATTAGATTCTCAACAAACAATGCGCTAACGATAAGAGTGAAATTCGGCTGTGTGTTGGTGTGGGGATTTAGACTTTCTAACGCATGTACTAGATAAAATTGTTAACGACTAGAAGTGTTGTCATGACTTATAATATCTTGCACTTGGCATATAGTGCTAGATTGTAAACAGTGGCATAGACCGAGCCAGCAGCAATTTGTTGTGAAGTCAGCAGTAGCTGACATGTCTTTGTTCGTCTTTTTCCCCCCAGAGCGGTGCTTCAACTACCTGCGCTGTAGCCAGGTGAGGTGGGGCTTTTCTCTCCTGCATTAATTGGTGAGTGAGAGAGCAGATACCACAAAGAGGTATAACTGTGGAATTAATATTAACAGTACCAGGAAAAACGACCGAAATATCGTTTCTCCCATTGTAGACATGATGTATCAAATAATGTGAGATATTGGACATCTGATCTATGCTAACTGAATGTTTGTCTTTCTTTGTAACTGTACACATGTGCCCTGTTCGTTTTGGAATGTGGACAATTCAGCTGGGAGAATGACTCTTCAAATACCCAGGTGAAATACTTCCATTTTTCATTTTTTAATTTCACTTTGATTTTAAGCAGTAGCGTTGCAGGTCCTGAGGAATGCAGTGGACACCTCTGGGGTCCTTTAAATCTGCAGAAACATGTCGACCAAAAATATTAGTAGCTATTAGTTAAAACTACTATATTCACACTACTTTTTATTGATTTAGAAGCAGCGAGGTCTTAAATAAAATATTTTTCCTCCTGTCTATCAAATTTTAATTAGCACTATCACTCACTTTTTGCACTTATCACATAGTCTATATGCACTGCTTTTCAGTAGCTTCCTGTTCCCCTAAAAAAAACAATCACTGGTTCCTCTCCAGTCTAAACAGATTTGATACTGGAGCAAAACAACTTTCCTTCGTGGTTTGAAGGAACCCACATGATGAAAAGGGCGCCACAGGTCGATTACTGATGGGTATTTTCTTCAGTCATGAATGAAGTACCCTATAGATCTTAGTGAAGTGATATCACTAGATCTTAGAGAAGAGCACATGTTGTCAGTTGTTTAGTTAGGCATTCTTTGTTTCTTTTTGACCCACCGCTGTTTTTTGTAGTTATATATTGTATTCATGGGGAATATAGTTGTGTGTGGTCGGTAAATATTCCCTTGGACCTTCCAATCCCTGTTTTGTTCAGTATCCTGAATTTAAACATCATTGAGGGCATGGATGGTATTGGATTGTGGGGATTTTTGTGTGTTTTATGACTTTGTGGGTGTTGTTGGGGCCTGACCATGTGGGTGGGGGCCATTTTGAGGCCTGGTCTAGGCAGGGCCTGGCCATGTGGTGGGGGTCTAGGGGCCATTTTGAAGCCAGGCAGTGTGCTCAGGCCTGCACCCAGTTTGCCTTGCTTTCATCCATTATGCCCAGGGGTACTCAGTGGTCCATGGACCAAGTCTTTCTGTGGGGTGGTTTGAATTTAAACATCATTGAGGGCATGGATGACATTGCATTGTGGGGATTTTTGTGTGTTTTTTCGACTTTTTGGGTGCTGTTGGGGCATGGCCATGTGGGTGGGGGCCATTTTGAGGCCTGGTCCAGGCAGGGCCTGGCCATGTGGTGGGGGCCAAGGGGCCATTTTGAAGCCAGGCAGTGTGCTTTGTGCCATAGGCCTGCACCCAGTCTGCCCTGCTTTCATCCATTATGCCCAGGGGTAGTGAGTGGTGCATGGACCAAGTCTTTCTGTGTGTTCTCTTGATTTTATACATCATTTAGGGCATGGATGCCATTGGATTGGGGTGATCTTTGTGTGTTTTTCGACTTTTTGGGTGTTGTTGGGGCCTGGCCATGTGGGTGGGGGCCATTTTGAGGCCTGGTCCAGGCAGGGCCTGGCCATGTGGTGGGGGTCAAGGGGCCATTGTGAAGCCAGGCAGTGTGCTTTGTGCCATAGGCCTGCACCCAGTCTGCCCTGCTTTCATCCATCATTCCCAGGATTAGTGAGTGGTGCATGGACCAAGTCTTTCTGTGTGTTCTCTTGATTTTAAACATCATTTAGAGCAAGGATGCCATTGAATTGGGGTGATTTGGGGGTGTTTTTTGACTTTTTGGGGTGTTGTTGGGGCCTGGCCATGTGGGTGGGGGCCATTTTGAGGCCTGGTCCAGGCAGGGCCTGGCCATGTGGTGGGGGTCAAGGGGCCATTGTGAAGCCAGGCAGTGTGCTTTGTGCCATAGGCCTGCACCCAGTCTGCCCTGCTTTCATCCATTATGCCCAGTGGGAGTGTGTGGTGCATGGACCAAGTCTTTCTGTGGGGTGTCTTGAATTTAAACATCATTGAGGGCATGTATGGCATTGAATTGTGGTGATTTTTGTGTGTTTTTCGACTTTTTGGGGTGTTCCTCTGGCTTCCTTTGCTTTTAGGTGCACAAGAGAACCACCAGTGCCAGGAAGAAGTCCTGCAGCGGTGTGTGCAGCACAACGTCACGTGATGTCACGTGTGGCCACAAACAACTCTGCAACTCGTGCAACTGCGGCCTGCTGTTCTGACATCTGAAGAAGATGGGCCCAAAGAAAGGTGGCTGTAGCTCCTCTACGAAAAAAGTTGCCAGTGCCACTGCCAGTAAGAAGGAGCAGAAGAAGCAAGTAGCACCACCTACGAAAGAGAGTGGTGTGCCCACATACACCTTTTTTGGGAAAGAAAAATACGCCTGCAGCAGCAGCAGTGTCTGCCGGGGACCAAGCTGGGAGCAACACCTCCGCTTCATTGGGCTCAGTGCCACCACGCCGAGTTAGGTCCAAGCCCATGAGTGTTGCAGAGGCAGCCACTTTAATTGTTCAATCACCATCGACCAGTGATGTTGGCTCATCGCAAGAAAGTAGCATCCAATCAACGCCGGCTCAGCTGACGAGTGTTCAACAACCACAGCCGCAACGACAACCACAGGTGCAACTAGTACAAGCGCAAGTACATGGGCAAGGAGAGGCGCAAGTACATGCGCAAGGAGAGGCGCAAGTAGAGGCGCAAGTAGAGGTGCAAGGAGAGGTGCATGGAGAGGCGCATCGAGGGGTGCAACTAGAGGTGCATGGAGTGGCACAACTGCCCACAATGCTTGTTCCTCCAGAAGTAGGGGAACATCAGGAAATCAAGATTGAAGCGGAGGTATCATCCGAGGAAGCCACTCCTCCTGATTTATTTGCATGTTTTTATAGCGCTATGAATAGACTCCCGAAGGAGTATCTCCGCGCTGTTGGCAACCAGTAGTGCAACTGACAAGGGAGCAATACAATTAGAAAGAGAGTACTGTGAGGCTCCGAGTCCAGTAATGTACAGCTAAAATGAACTAAACAGAAAGGTTTTCAGATATTTTCTGAAATGAAGATGGTTATGACACTGTCTTAGTGAGAGTGGAAGGGAGTTCCAAAGATTGGGACCTACTACAGACAAGGCCCTACCACCTAGTCTGGATTTGGTTATCCTAGGAACATTC
Organism: Lissotriton helveticus; assembly: GCF_964261635.1. Taxonomy (NCBI): domain Eukaryota; kingdom Metazoa; phylum Chordata; class Amphibia; order Caudata; family Salamandridae; genus Lissotriton; species Lissotriton helveticus. The sequence continues at coordinate 708,786,382 of NC_136061.1, forward strand.
AATAACAGCTGGTCACTGGATCTAAGGGATCGAATAGGGGCATAGGGAACAAACTTGCTGGCCAAATACTCTGGTCCCAAATGATTAAGTCCCTTGTGGATAATGCAGCAGGTCTTAAACTTCACACGTTGGCGTATTGGTAGCCAGTGTAGTTTTTCGAGTAGTGGTTTTGATGGGGATCTGGGGGGTACATTTAACACCAACCTAGCTGCGGTATTTTGCACCACCTGTAAACGGTCTAGGACCTCCTCGTTTGCACCTGCCAAGAGACCGTTACAATAATCAAGTCGGCTTATGACCAGAGCTTGAACTAAGGTTTTCCTATGAGAGTCAGGGAGAAAAGGAAAAATCCTACGGAGGAGACCAATCGCATGGAAACAGGATCCCACAGTGGTATTAACATTTTGCTTCATGGTCAGCTCCGGCTCCAATCTGACTCCCAAGTTCTTGATTATTGTTTTGGGCTCTGGAACTGGGCCCAAATCTGAAGGCCACCAGTCGGGGGACCATTGAACCCTGGCTTCCCCGAAGAGCATCACCTCCGTCTTTACAACGTTGCATTGAAGGAAGTTGGAAGACATCCACCTAGCAACTGCCTTCATCCCATCGGAAAAAGATTGTATTATTTCCGGGGTAAGTTGTTTAAAAGGGAAGAGCAGCTGCGTATCGTCAGCGTAGGACACTGGATAGAATCCAAAAGCTCTGGTAACTTCTGCCAGGGGAGCCACATAGGTATTAAATAAAGTCGGGCTCAAACAAGAGCCCTGTGGTACTCCCTTGGTGATGTTAACCTCTTCCGACCTAAACTCACCCATGGTGACAGATTGGGTGCGGTTGGAGAGGAAGCTCTTGATCCAGTCCAGTGCCCTCCCGCCGATTCCACTCCTAGACAGTCGTTCGATCAGAATGGTGTGGGAGATCGTATCGAACGCTGCCGATAAGTCTAGCAGCACCAGGACAACAGAGTAACCCCTGTCCTGGTACAGCCGCAGGTCGTCCGTTATCGACAGCAAGGCCGTTTCAGTGCTGAATTTTGGCCTAAAGCCTGACTGAGATGGATCGAGGCTACCAGATTGTTCCAAAATGGTGTGCTTTTCAATAATTTTCCCTAAGAATGGTAATAGGGAAATAGGCCTCAGGTTAGACATGTTGGTCCAAGGAACAGATGTATTCTTCCTAATAGGTCTAACTAGGGCTTTTTTCCAGCACTGAGGGACAACTCCAGATGTAAGTGAGAGGTTCACCAGTCTCTGAACATCAGGGCCTAGTGTACTCCCAAGTGGGCCCATAAGTCTGGCTGGAAGCAGGTCCGCCGGGCTTCCGCTTTTGACGGGAAATCTCAGGAAAATCGTTAAAAGAGTAGGTGTTAATGGGTGCTGTCTGAACCAAAGTGAAGTTATCCTGGCTACTTGTGTCAGAGCTACGTGCCTCTATTTTATTGTAAATGGCATCAATTTTTTCAGTGAAAAAACAGGAGATACTATCACAAAGATGTTGTGAGGCCATGTCTGCACTTTCACATGCTTTAGGTTTCAGAAATGTAGTAACGATCTGATATAGAGTTTTAGAATCGTTGCCAGCTGCTTCTAACTGAGCAGTGACGTGATTTTTCCGTGCTGATCTTATGGCTTTATGATAGGTATTAAGATTCATCTTGTACTTGATTTTATCTTCCTCCAAAGAGGTTTTTCTCCAAGTTTTCTCCGACTTTCTAGCCAGGCGTTTGAGATTACGCAGTTCCTCTGAATACCAGACCTCTTGCTTCCTGGCAAGACTAATTTTAAAAGTCTTAATAGGGGCAATTTGCTGTACCGCAGCAGAGACTGCGGAATCCCAAGTAGAAAGAACAGTATTAATATCATCTGTACAGTAAATAGGAGGAAAGAGATATTTCTGTGCAAAATCAGTGTTAGTTATTTTGTGCCACTGTCTGCGTTTAGGCGGAATTTGAATGTGAGAAGTAGGTCGATGGTCATTCATCAGCATGGAGAACTCAAGTACAAAGTGGTCTGTCCAAGGATATTGTTTAGGTACACAGCATTTAATACCAGGGAAGTTAGATATTATCAAGTCCAGGGTATGTCCTGCAAGATGTGTAGGTCCATAGTTACATTGCTTTAGTCCTAGAAGAGACATGTCAGTTAGGAAAGATTGAGCGTCACTGTTAGCCTCTTCTTCACTATGGATATTAAAATCCCCAAGCAGCAGGAAATCTTTATCTTGACACACATGGGGGGCTAATGCTTCCATTAGCTGTCTGGACACATTTTTTAAGGGGCCCGGTGGGCGATAAACCAAGGCTCCTTTCTTGCTATGTTTAGTTGATGAACCGATCCTAAAAATCAACATTTCTAGATTAGAATTACAACACTGATCAATGACCGAAACAGAGATATCATTTTTAAAAACAATTGCTATTCCTCCACCAATTTTTTTAGGTCGATCTAACCTGATAATCTTGTAACCCTCCGGTATTCCAAGGGTAATAGCAGGGGTAGTGTAGGGTTTAAGCCATGTTTCTGTTAAAAAGCAGAGATCTGCTTGTTGGGAAGATATTAGGTCCCAAACCTCAAAGGAATGTTTAACCAAAGATCTAACATTGCACAACAGAATCTTTCCCTCCTGAATCGATGCTTTAGGAGTATTACAGGGACGATGTTGGAAGGAATGTATGACTGTCTGAAATTGTGTATAGCAAGATCTACATGAGAAAGGTCCCTCGGGGAAACAGTAAAATGGTAGCTTACAGTCAGGTGTAAACACAGTAGGGCGTAAGCGCAGTAAGGCCTGTGATTATGATCCCTTGTCTTCCAGATCCCCAGCAAGAAAAAGGTCAAGGAGAGCTACTATAAGTTCTTCTTCAAGCCCCCTTGCTTCTGATGATCTTGATGTTAATTGGAACCCACAAATGCAGTCTGAGAGTGAGGCACGCCATGAGCCGACAAAGGTAGCTAAGCCTAAAAGGAAGGTTCCCGCAAGGCTTCCACTTATGGTTGATGACGACGAACGAAAAGTGGTGTCTTCTGCTGCTGATGAACAGTCTGACGATGACCCAATCATCACAGTTGTCACTCCAGCCCCAGCAGGCATGCAGACAGACATTTTGACCCTATCCCGAAGTGCTGCTGAGCGGGATGTGGGCGGCGTGGCACTGGTACCACCACCAACGTAGTTAACTACTACACCAGCATGACCTACAGCTTCCATATTTTCTTGTCAGAAAGGCCTCGCCCATCCTCCACTTCATCTGGCATTGAAAGTAGCACCTCCACCACCAACAGACATCTCCAGTCCCCAGTTTGGGCCCTTTTTTAGTGTTAGCAAAAAGGCGGAAAACGTGGTCTTTTGTTCGATTTGTAAAACTGTAGTTAGTCGGGGTAAGCTTGGTACCAACTTTGGTACCGGAGGCCAGAGAGGTCATCTCTAAAAACACCACACTATCATTTGGGAGGCACACATGAGCAAGATCCGGCAATCCACACGTAAAACAAATCCAAATGTATCCATTCATATTGCATCTGATGATGACGAGGGGCTGATCGTGCAGGGGGAAGTGAAGAAGCAATAGACTTTTTTTCTGGTACACCCAGTACCCCTGGCAGCAGCACTGCAGTGGTAGCGCCCACACCCTCTACCCCAGCAACATCTATTAGACGCATTAAGAGTCTGGGAGAGACACCAATGCGAAAAAGTACATCCTAACTGGTTTGAAGAAGTCTGCATCATCATCATCACGTAAAACGGTCCAGCCCACCATTAGAAGCATGTTTTGGTCGGAGGCGCCATTTGAACGCAACCACCCAACGGGCACGTCTGTATAACACAAAGCTGGCTAAAATGCTAGCGCTGGACCTTCTCCCTTTTTCTTTTGTGGAAGGGGTGGGTTTTCTAGAATTTGTGGCAACAGTCTGCCCTAAATGGAAGGTTCCTAGCCGGTCCTATTTTGCCAGAGTTGCTGTTCCAGCACTACATGAAGATGTGCTGGAAGTGATGGGCGCAGCTATTCAGAAGAGTGCTGTTCACACTATCCACCTGACATCAGACATCTGGACCAGTTGCCAAGCCCTTGATTACATGTGCATCACTGCACACTGGGTCTCTTTTGCAGGGGTTAAAGACAAGTTAAAAACCGGTGTTGACACGGACACAGTTTTTCAAGCTACTCGGAAACATGCAACAGTAGCCATGTTTGCCATGGAGAAATCTCATACTGCACCTAACCTTTTGGAGGAGTTTGACAGGAAGGTCTATGAATGGCTGCATCCAAGAAATCGCATGATTGGTTATGTTTCCACGGATAATGGCAGTAATATAGTTAAGGCCATGCATCAAGGTGGCTATTTCAGAGTGCTGTGTTTGGCGCACAGTATTAACATTGTTGTGCAAGATTTCTTGAAAAAAGAAATCACAGTCAGCAAGTTACTGACCACCTGCCAAAGAATCTGCACACATTTCAGCCATTCTTTTAAGGCCCGGAAGAAGCTGAGGAGCATGCAACATGAACGTAGACTGCCAGTCAAAGGACTCATCCAGGAGGTGGCAACACGTTGGAACTCAACCTTCTACATGCGTGAGCGCCTGTGAGCAGTGGGGGGTAATCAATGAGTATGTCTTTGCACTGGGTTCTTCTATGAAAGACATGAGGCTAGAGTTGGAGGAATGGAAGCTAGTTGCAAGCCTGACAGACATGCTTCGTCCTTTTGAGGTCTTCACGAGTGAAGTCAGCAGGGAGGACTGTTTTTTGGGCAAAGCTATCCCATTGTTGCGCATGCTAGAGCACCAACTGAAGGCGGTGTTTTCAACGTTCCGAGATTATGCTGAAAAGCAAGATGCATATCAGTTGGCAGAGAGGTTTTGTGCCACTATTCTGGATCCACGGTACAAAAAGGCCGTGGCCAGCAAAGCATTCATTCCTTTTGATGAAGCAGATGTTTCAAAGTACAAACATTGGCTAGCTCTGTCAGCCACTCGGTTAGAAAAAGAGTGGCAGAAAATTGAAGGAGCCGGCAGAAGTACTACTAAATCAGCAGGCCATCGGCGTCAAGTTCCACTTCTGAATCTGTGGCCAAAGGGAGTCACTTTCCCTCACAGCCGTTAATGACACCAGCAACCGCATCATGATCCTCACCTGCACCAGGCCCAGCCATAATATTGTCAGAAGCGGATTGGCTAACTCATCAAGGGTTTGCTCGTTCCAGTGATGCAAAGGTCACAGATGGTACGCAAAGTGGAGAAACCCGGGAGAACCTTGAGTCGATGGTGCAGGTCTATCTGGATGACCCAACAGAGGTCTTTGTTCATCAGAACCCATTGCTGTATTGGTATGAGAAAAGGCCTCTATGGCGACTGATCACCAACCTGGCTCTAAATTATTTGTCTTGCCCACTCGCAAGCGTGTCTTCTGAACGAGTTTTCAGTGCTGCTGGTGCCATTGTAACTTCAAAAAGGACCTGCCTCTCGGCCAGAAATGTGGAGAGGTTAACACTGATCAAGATGAATCAGCACTTCATACCAGCAGATTATAAAATATGTGAATGCATGCAGGAAGAAAAGGACACCGACTTAGGTGACGGACGTTCTTCTCTGTTAGCTGACCTACTCCCGTCTCAATTCATAGAGTTTGAGGACGAGCTCTACTTCCCTGACACCGAGGCCTGAAAATGACTTCCTTTTTTTCGTCCTTATTCACTTTTATTCCTGTGTGTCTTTCTTTGTTTTGCAACTTTTACCACAACAAAACTCTAATCACCTAATCACAAGTCCATCAGCAGCACTGTCTTCATCGTATTTCCTTATTGATTTGAAGGTGCCGCAGTCTGCATTCCTGAGGTTCACAAGTTCACAACTCAATCATGCTCCTCTATCCTCCTCCTCCAGACTCCCTCTATCCATTTCCCTCAAGGCAGATGGCTGGATTATGCAGAATAAAGAAACTTTGTCTTCATAGACGAGTCCCCTCAAGTGGGACTGGAATTACTGACTACATGCTTGCTGATTGCTGACAGTTACTTCTGAAATTGACAGGAGAGGCTGACCTGTGGGCCCTCACTTTCAGAAGAAGATGCAGACAAAAAGTGGAACAGGTAATGAATAATGAGAAGAAGATGGCATGCAGTGGACAGCAATGGCTGTCTGGCTCTAATGAAAGCAATTGCTGTTTGTTTCTTGTGCATGAAATGAATCATATGTCTTCTGTTATTATTTAATATTTTACACACTAAATGTAACTCTAGTCTACTCTGCTGTTTTTTTACCTTGTTTAATTCAAATTGTACTTCAACTGCAGGGGCCACTGCGTTGCATTTTCCAATATGAAAAATGTCCTTGGACTTACTGTTTGCCAATATACCATGATGATTGATTAAATAATATATCTTTTTTCTTTACAGTCACTCACTGGGATGGATGGATCATCAGCGTCGGTTTACGGAAGAACTATGGCCAATTTGTGAGTGGCAAACAGGTAAACCAGTCTACAACAACTACTACAGCAGAACTACATGTCTGTCTAGTTGTGGTATGGAGTGGTCGAGGCAGTGTAGGGTTGTTATGCCAGGCAGAGTCAAGACAGCAGTTCGATAACGCTTGCGGCCACATCTCAGCATGTTTTGGTGCTGGGCAGCATTGCAAGCAATGTTGCAGCACTGCCCTGTGACAAAAATACAGTGCAGGAATGTGCATCACCAATAAGATAGTACGCATTCCTGGCCCCAGCCATGAAAAGTGTTGCAGCGCTGCAACGAGGCAGCATTGCTACACTTCTCACTACTCCCTTCTTGTGACAGCATGGATGCGCTGTATTCACTGGACAGAGCTCCATGACGTAAGTAATGACAGATACGTGAGGAATCCTGACGTAGCTGTCTGTGCTTAAAGTCACACATTGCTGCAGTCGTATCACAACCAGGACGCAACACCAGCAATGCATGGGGCCAGCCTATCCCTGTGGCACTGTGTCACCCTCACGCGTGCCATCAGGCATGCGGGTGGTACTGTTGTGGTTGCTCACTGCGGTGTTATCGTTTAGAAGCAAAGGTGGAGTGTTGTTGCGGAGGGAGTGGACGAGACGTTCTTCAATGGCCTTGATCCAGCTGCGAGGGGGTGCGATGGCGGTGGCTTCCGGTGGGCAAAGTGAAGACGTGATGTTACCAATGATGGTCCAACCAGGAGAGTCCGATGTTGTGGCTTTAGTTGAAGTTCCCGCTGACGGAGGTGAAATGCTCAACTGTGTGTCCTGCTTTTTGGCTCGTTGAGGTGACTTGCTACTCGTGTCTGATGTAGGGGACCTTCCCCAGAAGGGGGTGGTGTCCTGGTCACTGGGCTTGTCCAGGTGGAACTTGAGTTCACCGAATAACATGTCATCGGTGGATGGGAGACCCAGGGGTGCAATGAGCTCTACAATGGTGTTGGAGAATGGGGGGCCATGCCTGGGCAGCCTGCACATAATGGGTGCCACAGAGGATGTGCTTGGGCTTGGTCCGGATCTGGGAGTTGAGGTGGTACATGGTCACCCTTGGGTCATTAGAGTGCGTGGTCAGTCGGAGTGTGCTTCTGTAGGTGATGGCAATGCCTCCTCCTTGATGGTCGAGGTGCTCCTTGTGGGCGATACAGCAGCCGTCAGTGATGGTGATGGAGATGTCTGGACCGGAGTAGAGGTTGGTCCTGGCAGGCTAGGTGGCGTCAAGGGTTGATGGCGAGGAGGGTGCTGGCGTCGTAGCGGTAGAGTGTACAAGGGGAAGGCTTCTTGGTGCAGAGCACCTTCTAGATGCAGACAGACACAAACAGCAAAGCCTACGGCTTGCCTTTGGCACGGGAGACGACCATTACAATGCAGGCAGTACATCGTCAACAACGGAACTCCGACAACGCATGTGCCCTTACATCGCATTTGATTACAACGCATTGTGAGGTCAGTAATGGGGTAATTTAAAGTTTTTCGGGTGGGCATGGGTTTTGGATGTAAAATATGTAAATTGGGGTGTGTTTTGGGGTAAAATATGGAATTTGGGGGGTGTTTTGGGGTACAATATGGAATTTGGGGGTAAAATATGAAATTTGGGCTGTGTTGTGGGGTAAAATATGGAATTTGGGGGTGTTCTGGGGTATGATATGGAAATTGGGGTGTGCATTTGAGTCAAATTAGATTTTTTGGGTGTGTGATCGGGGCTCAAAAAGGAATTCCAGGGTTCACGTTGGATTTGGGGTGCAAAGGTTACTTTTGGGTTGCACGCACTGACGTGGGAACAGTGATATTGATGTCTCCGCCATGCAACACCTACTCTTCTGTTGCAATATGCCTAGTATCAGTATGCATGGGAATGGAATGCTATGTTATGGCATGCGTTGTAACCACGTATGTGCCTTTGACACACGGGTGGTACGCCCGCTAGGCATGGGGGCACATCGGCCACCATTGAGAAGTGCTGGGGGAGCTGGACAGCTGTGAAGTGTTAAACACTGGAAAGAATACTGGGTGGGGCGTGGATGCGGGGATGTGTGTGTGAGCTGGTGTTGTAAAAAATGTAATAAGGGAGCCTTACCTCAAATCCGTATCCCATGACTTCATTGTTCTTACTCTCCTGCGTCTGCTTCCAGGAACAGGAAGTAGGCAGCCAGGCTCCCTCCCCTGAGTCAATGTCAATGCTGTGATGCAGCGGTGGGATTGGTAATTGGCAACGGGACAAGGCATCCAGCCAGGGGCTGGAGGGGTGGGCAGGTTCTCCAAGCAGGCTGTGATGTAGAATGCATTATGAACAGGAAAGTGTGCATGACTGCTTTGGACAGCCTGAGTGGGCCGACCAAACAGTCGCTGCACACTTGAGTGGGCATGGCAATCCACCCATGTCTTGCCCCATGCTTGGAGCAGTCCTACCCACCCTCTCACCCGCAAGGGAAAAATAGCACGGTTACATCAGTAAGTTATCATCATGTGATGATTGTTCCTCCTCTGCACTGCTTGAAGGCAGTGGGGTGACTCTCCTCCGCCATAGCAGATGAGCCAACCCTGGGGGTGCATCATCTATGTGTGCTAGGCCTGGGAGACTCGACCCCTAGGTGTCCTGCGCTACGTGCCCCACCTTCTCCTTACCTGGACATTGACACCGTGGCACAATCCGCTGCACTCTCTCCAAATCTGTGACTCAGCCAGCAGGAGCCTCAGCCAGGAGGGATTTCACAAGCCTGGGTACAGCAGTCGCCTTCAAGGTAGCTGGTGAACCTCCCGATGCAGTTGATGCAGCAGGGTCCCCTTAGGCATTAAGTTGCAGCACTCACGCCACACAAGTTCGGCGCATCTCAGGTACCTCACGCTCCACAGCATCCGGCCAGCCCAAAATCATCCGGCCTGTGATGCAGAGAGGCGGCACCCATCATTGGTAATTCCCTCCGTGCAACCCGCTGTAGTGGTGGATTGTAGTATGCGATGCAGACTTCCCTACATTGGGGCACAGGAGCACCTCTACTATTGACAGCTCCAAGGTGCGCAAGGCGGTCTTCTCACGCAGATCAGCAATGTGTCTCCATGCGACCACCAGGTACAGAAGATCATCATGCCTCAATGTCTACTGCCACGGCTCATCGACTCAACAGCTCCTCCGCATCCCACTCCAGGCTCCAGAGGCAGGCACAGCAAGGCATGCAGGCGCAGGTCCAGCGATGCATCCAGGATCCAGATGCATGTCCAGTGAGGCATCCAGGTGCAAGTCCAGTGAGGTATCCAGGCTCCAGATGCAGGTCCAGCGAGGCATCCAGGCTTCAGGCGCAGGTCCAGCGAGGCATCAAGGCTCTCATCCTGGTCATCCTGGATGTTGGTTGGCTTGCATGGGTTGCGGATGCGTGCTGCACTTGGCCCTGGCTGCTCCTTTCTGCAGTTTATTAGTTTTTATGCCTATTTTATAATGGAGGTTGACTGATAGGCTATTTTTGTCATTAGAGACAAAAAAAACTTTGGGCTGACTAGAGTGTGTCTTTTTTCTGCTAATGGGCCTATTGGTAGTTATCGCCTGCTAACACCGGATTTCCTATCGCCATCCACTGATGTTAGCGGCAGTTTCCACCACCATTCCCTGATACTATCGCCATGTGGCGACGACTTGGTAATACATCGCTAACATAGCGATAGTTTTCAGGGTTAGGCGGCGATAAAAAAACGGCCACTAACTGCCGTTTGCGGTAGGTATCGCCGGTCCTTGAGAATATCCCTCTAGGTATAAAACAGAGAACTGCATCACTCTACAACCCTTACAGTAACAGAATGGTTGAACACTTAAATAGGGTGATAAAGAACACTATTCAATATGTTGTTAATAACCAGGAAGAATGGGAGGTTCAACTGGAAAAATTAGTTTAGGCATACATACTCTGTGTGTGGGGCAACAGGATCTTCTCCCTTTGTTTTAATGCTTAGTAGAAAACAAAGGACTAAATATACACCTGGGTGGCTGTTTGAGTCCATTATTCTACATTGAGCAGAAGAATTGATAAAGGATACATTTGAGTTTTTGCTATCAAAGAGGAAGAGCTGGCATGATAGTAAACATGGGGCTAGAAAGTGTGAGATTATGGTAGGCCAGTGGGCTGTAAATTAAGAAACTTGATAAGGTTTCCAAGGAAGGAAGCCGGTTCTGTGAAACTATGGACGCTGTTGAAGTGTTCAATAATTCTGTGCAAATAGCAGATGGAAGGGTATGGAAAATAAAAAGAATTGCAAAGTGCTTTGCCCCTTTGTCCACGAAAGATTACCATTCGAACAATGACTTGGTAGTTGATGATATTTTAGAGGATGAAGAACAAGGATTGCGTGAATTGAGGTATGAGTAGTGATTCTTGCATGAACGATGTTGGTGATAATTTGGCAGAGTTCACCACTACAAACCATGAAATGCTACCAAGTGATAAGAATTTTAACACAAAATCTATTTCACACGAAGGTACTCTTTTTAAGTGAAAGCATAGCATTGGCCAAGGAATCTAGATGGGAATGAAAGTCACATGCATGGTTGAAGGATTATATTTCTGAGAATTTTATGTTATGAAGTTATGTACACATGTATGGTTTTTTGTGTTGAGGTTTGTTTTATTTTATGTTAAGTTTGTTGTTTTTTTAAAGTGGGTAAATACGTATATATGAAAAAAAGAAAAATGTAGAAAGGGGGTGTGTGTTATGTATATAGAATAGGAAGTCATAATGGAATCTCTCAGAGGGACAGTTAGACAGCTTGAGGAAGACAATCACACTGATTCACGGTGGCACAGTATACAATGCCACACAGCTACCTGTGTTAAACACAATGTATAGGAAACTCAATTATTGTTTTCTAAATGGTCTCATGCACGTGCCCACCTCTCAGAACCAGCCACCGTCGGTGGTCCTTAATACAACATATAAACACACAATAAGAGAGGCACATGTACAGAGACGTCTGAACACAATCCATGGGTTAGTCCATAGGCCAGCAAAAATCACAATGTCAGAGGCAAATTATTCTTAATGCTGTTGTAAGTCCTTTTATTCATCATTTGGATTATACAAGCAAATTGTGCGACACAGCCAACGCGTTTCACCCATGCGGGCTTTTCAGGGCTGTAAACATAACAATACAACACTCTCACGATATTAAACAACATACATATATATATATATATACAGACAAACATATCCACATATCATTAAATACATAAATACCAATCATATGGAACACATATATACAACATATAAAAGTGATGTTTAATTTGTAGACAGGTCTCAAATTAGCAAATACTAACAAAACAAACAATGTCTTCACTCACAAATATTAATAGCAGACAAACAGTAGAAATACATATTTCCAATACCGCTTGTATTCAAAAAGTGGCAAGCACTTAAATCCTTATTGACAAAAGCCAATACTGATGATGAAGAACAGAAAAGGAGAGAATTCTAGCTGTCCTAATGGTTCAAAGATAATGGAATACCCTTCCTAACTGGAAGCAAAAATATGTATTGAGCCTGAATGTAACCATCATAGTTCCTCTCACAAATTGTGCACAGGACCCCGTGACTATTGACCAACTGGAGTCAAATAAGGGTGTAAATAGGGTCAACAGTAGGGAAATAAACGGAAAAGCCTAAGACATACTTATATGTCGGACCTAGGTGAGACTACACTAGATGTGTCTCACCTTTCGGAAGCAAGAACAAGAACCCGTATCCACAGGCCACCTCAATTGAGGCAATAATTGTGCCCTGTCAGTACATAAAGGTCAGTCAGTTGAGAGTCAAGTTGTCTATATGCACGTACATTGAAAGCTGAAAACTAATAAAGAAAAAAGAGAAAAATATAAATCCTGATAATGGTACCCACCGAATTCTGATCCAGTATTGTAATTCAAGGTATTGACCCAGAAATAAGACGAAACTTAATTTAAAAATGTAGTTCAAATCTAAGGAAACAAACGGGGGGATTCGATTTACAAACAGGAACTTAACAGAACACCGACTAAACAAAGTCCTACACCGACTATAAACAAATAACGCTACACCCGTGAAGATTAAAAGGCTTTTCTTTGTGCACGACGAGCAAGTGACTTATCAAGATCTAAAATGGGTTTAGTAGCTTAACAACCACAGTGTTTAAAAAAGTGCGTCCACTTCCAATAGAAGTGCTTTGCAAATATCATACCTGTGACCAGACCCACCAAAATCGTGATCGCGTGCAGGGTGTAACAAGTATAGAAAAAAGAAACTATCACCCTACACCCGTGAGTATCGTGAATAATTCCCAAAAACAAATAAACCAAGAAAAAGAACAGTACATCATATCTCAACGTATCAATGTTGACGACTAAATTGTAAAGTTCAACATTTGTTAAATGAAGAACTAGAATGCAAGAAGTGTTGCGCTATAAAACCAAAGGCTGAAATACAAACACATACATGTTCAATTGTTAGTATTTTTGTTATTTCACCAAATGAAAAGAACCAAAAAAACTCCATATGAGCCTGTATAGTGAGCTAGACATATGGCCCAGATTTTGCTTTCGTTATGTTAAGATCACCCTCTATCTGCGCTTCACCTCTGTGCGGCTGGCAAAGCTTCACTGTCAAGTCCTTGTCAATTCAACCCGCCATGCTTGGTGGAGGAGGTCTTTCAAAACCCAATCAAAGACGACATAATCAACGTTGATCCAGGGCGTCTGGAATGTCTAGAACGCATCCCTGTCACAACAGGGCCTTACTTGTGTGCAACTTGTAAAAGGAAACATCCGCTTCTGGATATGATATGTCAAACTATTTCCCGAGTGAAAAATATATAACAAAGTATCTCGCTAATGAAACAGCGAGGAGCGCGTCCATGCTTTAAAAGCCAAGTAGTCTTGCTTGGTGACAATACAAAGAGATACATCCCTCATGCGATAACATAATAAAAAGAAAAGAAAAACGTCCCTCGTTTACTCTATATGCGTTACTTAACTATATAAATTTGCCCATAAATACGTTTCCCAAATGCAAATAATAAGCTGGTCTACATCGTAGTAGTAAAATATACAGAGAAGTCTACGTGAGGATTTGGCTGTTTCTGCCTAAGTGCCTAAGGGGGTCGGTGGTGTTGCCAAATCCATATCTCTGATTACAAAATAATATAATCTGATGCAATATCGACATCAGGTGAAATACGTCCAGCAATAGCACTACATATTTTTATATAGATGGTTGGTAGTTCTATCAATATGTTTTCAAAGTGGAAGGAATGGGGATAATCAAACACGGTGGCGGAATAGAGGGAATTGCGTCCATCATTAATGTTAACATATGTTACTAAATAGTGACCAACCTTTCTAAACCAAATAAGAGTAACTAGTGTTTATTCAAATCTGCCCTGCCTGTTCCTTACTGGATGGGTGATCACAAAATAAAATACCAGTGTAGTTACACAACAACAACGACCTTATCTTATGTAAACCATCAACCTTATCTAAAGTATACCGGAATGTATGCTTCGTATAGAAGTAGGATAATACCAGACTATAGTATTATAATAATATTAGGGAAAGACAGAACATATGTGTGATCATATTAACACATATATATGCTGCTCTAAGTAGATGATAAAAGACAATGGGGAGTTGCAGAACATAATATTCTTATAGTGTTGGGGCTAGAAAGACAGAACGTAAATGGGTTTGTACTCACATAAACATGTGAAATTCCAAGTGGAAGATAATAGACCCTTAGTTGCATATCAGTTTCTATTATTAGAACAGACACATATGTACTATATTGTTTGTCTCCTATTAATTAAACCACAGCAAAACAGTAAGATGTAACATACTCCTTTCCATATCTGTAAATCAGAACAAGAACAAGGCTTTGATGCATTAGTTCAGACCTATGTGAAAACTGATAAGAAGTAATATTCTGTATCCAGATTGAGTCCCTCACTCGTACATCTCAATCTACAAATCCATTTTGCTTCCAATTGACGTAGAAGGAGTTCCCTATCACCACCCCTTTGTGTGTGTGGTAATAAGTCAATTGCATGGAATCTGAAATTGGACCTATTGCTGGTTGAATCACACATGTGGGACACCAATGCATATGATATGTCCATGTTCAGGCATGCTCTCCTCTGTTCTTGAATGCGGGTCTTGAGAGGATGAACTGTGCTCTCCACATAGATTTTGCCACATACCCATATAACAACCTAAATTACATACCTTGTCAAGCAAATTATGTAATGCCTAATAGTGTATGTCTTTCTCATATTGTATTCAAAAGTCTTTGTTGTCTATCCCAGGTGGCAAATATTGCACCCGCCACATGGGAAAAAGCCAAGGAGACAGGAGAGCCAAGTATCCTGCACCTTCTTATTAGGATGTGTATAGCTGGGACACACTAAGGGGCAGATTTATGATGACTGGCACATCCCTGGGGATGCGCCAGTCATCCTGCGGCGCTGCTCCGCCACCCATGGTGCGCCGCATTTATAATGCGGCGCACCATGGGGCAAAAACGGCACAGATGCGTGACGCATCTGTGCCATAAAGGTGGCGCATTGCTGGAGCTGCGACGCAGCTCTAGCAAGGCTCGGGGGTGCCCCATCTCCACAATGCTGCGTCAAGACCTACGCCTGCTTCAAGCAGGCGCAGGGTTTTGAGGCAGCATTGTCCTGAATGTGACTGAGTGAAATCTCATAGATTTCACTCAGCCACTTTTAGGAGGCGTTCCTGCGCAGGAACGCCCCCCCTGCGCCGGAACGCCTCCTTAAGGCGCAGGGCTTTACAACGTGACGCATCTCCGAGATGCGTCACGTTGTAAATAGAGCGCATTGTTTGCGCCGCCGTTGCGTCAAATGAAGTGACGCACCGGCGGCGCAAGGCCGTCATAAATCTGCCCCTAAATCTCTAATGGTCCTGCATCTTCTATACACAATACTCGGGTTTTGTTGGAGAAGGTGACCCAACCCTGGTACCCCCTTTAGGAGATGCCTGTGCTTTTTCTGAATTTTAAACACCTCTTGGTTCAAAGTTGAATTGGTAGTTATAAACGATGAATGTTCTTTGCTCAGCTTAATTCTAGGTAGCAATGTTTCTGTGCATTTCACTTTGTTCGCTCTATCCACCTCTTGTGAGAGTACAGGCTCTTTGTACCCAGGGCGTCTTAGACTTTGTACCAACTGGCAACTTTGATCTTTGTACTGTGTCTTGAGGAAGACAAAGTACTTGGTTTGTTATGTACCTGTCTGCTATTTGTTGGTAATAAACTACTTTCAATTCAACCTTGTGTGGGAGATTTATACACCACAATCTTGATTATCTTTTCTGTCATCAGCCTCAGAAACTCTAGCCTTGTCAGTTCTAACTGCTCCTGTCAGCAGTGAATCTAGAGCAACCTTATCTTCTCATCTTGCACTTAATAAAGAAAAGCTCAACTCCCCCCTCACACACAGCTCTCTCAATATTCTACTCACAACATATCACTCTATGGCCCTCATTATGCATGACATGTTCATTCTGATGGCGCCAGTAAACGGAGTTACCTGGCCCATCCGAATTATGAATACAATGGAAATAATGCTTCTTAGTGGTATTCCTCCATTAGATTTCTTTTCCTAAAAGCAGGCTAAGACTCTTACCCCCAGATTCATCAAAGTCCTGTTTTGCGAGTCCTTAATAGCGATTTTTAAGGAATCGCTATTAAAGACTCGTAAAACGGGATGCATGTTGAAATCGCAATATTTTTGGCGATTTCTACTGCTTCCTTATTTGCGATTCGCTAATTGCTAATCGCAAATAAGGCATGGCTTTCCCATTCATTCCTATGGGCCTAAAGGCCCATAGGAATGAATGGGGAGTCATTCCTTATTTGCGATTAGCAATTAGCGAATCGCAAATAAGGAAGCGATTTCAAGGGTGCCAGGGTGTCCAAAGGAAACCCTTTAGCACCCCTGAAATGGTAATGTACACTGGTGTTGTGCACACACATGTCCAAAGGACATGTGTGTGTGTAACATACAACTTAGAAAAATGCACTAAAGTGCATTTTTCAAAATTTTGGCTATTTACCACGTAGTTAGACTTCACGGTAAATAGCGTCCCCAGATTGCGAATTCGCAATTTTGAAATGGTTCATGAATTGCATTTAAGGAATCTCAAATTGAGATTCCTTAAATGCAATTATTCGCAATTTAGCGATTTCTAAAATTGCGATTTTTGCATTTGGGATGATGAATCCCAAATGCAAAAATAGCGCTTGCAAAGGGCCAGATTCTCAGAATCTGGCCCTTTGCGAGACGATTTTGGCTTGATGAATCTGGCTGTTAGTGAAATACCACAGGAAAAGATGGAGATATCGACATGGTATGTTTGATTCCAGCCTATCTTTCCCCAATAGGAAGCAATGCTCCCCATCAAAATTACCAGGACATCCAGTAATTGTAATCTCGGAAATGGGAGATATACCAGGGATTTTTCTAGTACACTTTTAATGAGTACCTTTTAGGTTTGAATATGCCTCCGGTGGGCGGCCCCTCTTTGGCTTTTCTGGGTCCCAAGCAGTAGAATGCTCTCCCTTAAACTCTCAAAGACCGCTCCTCCTGGTCTACCTTCCGCAAGGAGCTAAAAACCTGGTTATTTTAGGTCACGTTTCGAGGCTGCTAAACCAGTTCCTAAGCACTGGGAAACCCTATCGGCAGCTAAGGGCTATATAAGAACTCAATAATAATAATATAAAAGAAGCCACACACAAATCATTCTGCACAGTTTTGACAAAATACCTAGTACTTTGTGCAGAATGTCAGATAAAGAACAGCCTCAACTCTTCAAGACCCCCATTTCAAATGCGTCGTTTCCTCTTACATGCACTTTCTTTAGTTTCTAATGCTTGATATAGAATGATTATTTATAGGTCCAGCATTCAAGAACGGCAAACAGCATGCAGTTGCTGGTCAAGAGCGACCAAAGGTTGAAAGCATTTATGTTTCTGAAAAACAAGATAAAAGTGGTAGAAATCGGATACTGGTCAAAAGTGTGTTTATGCAGGATCTGCTGTTGACTTGTAACCTCCATAAATCATGTGCAAGTGAAATTTCCGTTGTAGTCAATGTTCCAGATCTTGGGGATTTATTGCCTTTCTGGAGATTATACATTTTTCCGGGCAGTAATAGGTATTTGAACTTTTATAGAACTGGACTCAATGTAACACCAAATTACTATAAACTTTAACATCAATAAAGTAACACAAGATAAAGATATTGGGGTGACGGTAGATTTTTCATAACTAGATACTGGTAAAAAATAATATTGATGTTTTTAAAAAGCGTTGAAGAGATTATTTTCAAGCAGCTGAAATAAAAAAATAAAAAACATTCCACCTTTCCCAGTAACTCATGGGTAAAAAGATCAAGAAATGAACACAAAGACAATTCCAATAACTAGCGTGTTCTTCTGTATGTCAACGGACCTAATAGGCAGGTTATTACTCCTCTTTTCTTAAGGATGCTCATCGACGAAACAGTATACATCAGTAGAATGAAAAATAACAGAAGATTTATTACAAAATAGCTGCAGAATGACATGTCTTGCGCTCTGAATCAGGGGACGTTACAGAGCTCAGCATAGATGATACAGATACTGAGAAATAAAGAGACAGAAAAAAATCCCTAGACTTTGTTCTTTCAGTAACTGTGCTCATCCATCATTATTGAGAAACGTCTCAAATTCATGCCAACCTGGAAGGCTTCTGTGAGACAAAGGGCCTGATTTTGATTTCAGTGGATGGGTTACTCAGTCACAATGGTGACGGATATCCCGTCCACCAAAATATCTGGGGCCCGATTCACAGAACTATCTTAAGACAAAATCCTAAACTTACTACTTTTGGTATTCACAGAAGTTAGGATTTTGTCTTAAGTTTGTCTTAAGACAGACTTAAGACAGACTTAAGTTAGGATTTTGTCTTAAGTCTGTCTTAAGACAAACTTAAGACAAAATCCTAACTTCTGTGAATACCAAAAGTAGTAAGAATAGGATTTTGTCTTAAGTTAGTTCTGTGAATCGGGCCCTTAGTGTCCAATGTTGCTAGATTGAACTCTAAAGTACGAGTTAGAGGCAATTCTGGATTCTCATATTTCCCATGGGAAAGTTTCAGTATCTAATGGTGTAGAAGGGGTATGATGCCTCTGATAGGTCCCGGGAACCAGGTTATGTTGTGCATGCCCCTGGATTAGTTAAATCTTTCCTGTGCCAGTGTCCTCATAAACCTTCAAGTCCTAGTTCCAGGGATCAGTTTTCAGGCATTTACTGTGGGGAACATTGGGACACACACTCTTTTAAAAAGAGCAAGGCATGCCAGACACTTGAAGATACAAAAAAACACATATGAGCATCACACAGCACCAGACTTGACAGGAAGAAGAAAGTTACAGACTTAGCAGTGGCTGTTAGGGCACATGAGAAGGTGGACAGTAGACAAAAATACTCACAGGTCACACTTGTACTCCTAGTAGTTTAGTGTCTAGCAACTTTAGCTGCTCTGTGGACTCTTACTGCTGTTTCCATTTCTCACCTGTTTTCAGTGACTCACCTTTCTTTTATTGTTCCCTACTCTGGGTCCTTTAGCTCAGGGTTTTTCTATCCATTTCTGTTGCCATATGCTATTTGTTGCTTGTTGTGCTCTTCTTTGTAGGCCTTTTAATTTGCAGGTGTTACCAGACTGCCTTTTTGCTTCCTTGGTTGGTATTCTGGTCTTCCCGGAGAATAGATCTAGTCTAATTCATTGAGAAGTCCACTAAGCTGTATATCACTGTTTCCATTTATCTGATGTCTTTGTGGCTATGTACTGGTACTCAATCTTTGAAACTATACTGTATTTTACGGGTAACCTCTCTGGAGTACTCCAAGGATCCTAGCTCAGCCTCACCCTCTTCAACAATTAAATTACACCGCTGAGCAGCATGGCCGAAGGCCACTGACTAAACATCATATCCTACGCCGATGGCACACAAGTCATCCTTTCCATCTTCGAACACACCACCAAGCCCAACTTCCACAACTCATCTAACTGGATGAAGGACAACTGCCTGAAGCTCAACTAAGACAAGACAGGGGTTCTGAAAAGCTCCCCATGGTTCGCATCCTGGTGGTCCTCAGAACTCGGGCCTACTCCTACTTCCACTGACCACACTAGGAACCTAGGCATCATTCTGGAGAAGAAGCTAATCATGACAAAACAGGTCATCTCCATCTCATCCTCCTGCTTCTTCAACCTCTGCATGCTTTGTAACATATTCAACTGGCTACCCCAAAGCTCAAGATGCAACATCACCCAGGCCTTAATCTCCAACCGAATGGACTACAGCAACATTCTCTATACAGGGATTACAACTCACTTCTGGTGACAAGTACAGACCATACAGAGCGCTGCAGCCAGACTCGTCATGGATCTTCCTAGACAAACCGACATCACCCCCTACCTCAGGGAACTCCCCTGTCTCCTTGTACAGAAAAGATGCCTGTTCAAGATTCTTACCCATGAATAGAAGGTCCTAGACAACTGTGGACCAGCCTACTTGAACCACCACCTGAAATTCCATCAGCCCACTAGATACCTACGCTCTGCGTCTCTTTTTCTATCCCTTACCCCCGCATCTGATATAGCAAATACGAGGGTGCTTCTTCTCCTACCTAGCAGCAAAGACATGGAACGAGCTGCCCTTTCATCTAAGGACATCGACATCTCTTTTACAATTACAAAAGTCCCTGAAGTTCCTGGCTATTCGGCTAATCAACTGGACCCTGCCAGCACCTAAATACCCTCACAGCTGACAAGAAACTCTCTTCAAATCTACTGATTGATTGAGCTTCACCAGCCTCCAATATTGCTGACTCACCTATTAGATGGGATTTTCACCAAGTCTTAGAGCCTGGAGTCTCCACTTGAATTTCTTTTTTTCTGTCCCTCTCCCCTTTTCCTCTTAAGGGGCTAACCCTGTACTGCGGTTTCCACCTAGATGCTGGGAGAGGGGATTCAGATATCATTAGATTCTACTGACACCCAGCTTTTATCTGACAGCTCTCTCCTAC
Organism: Lissotriton helveticus; assembly: GCF_964261635.1. Taxonomy (NCBI): domain Eukaryota; kingdom Metazoa; phylum Chordata; class Amphibia; order Caudata; family Salamandridae; genus Lissotriton; species Lissotriton helveticus. The sequence continues at coordinate 708,806,941 of NC_136061.1, forward strand.
CTCCCACCTTAACAGCAAATCACTGCTTTTACCATATAAGTACCTTGCGAGAATCCATACTTGTGATCAATACCACCTTACTTGAAAAGAAAATGAGTTTGGCTGAACTTGTTCTAGGAGCATTTAATGGGATGGATTCTCCCCTTGACTCGTAGTTGCTGAAAGGGCACCAGAAACATATTTTGCTCTCTCTTTTTCTGTTTAGCAGCAAAAGGCAAGTGATCTGACAACAAGTATTATTCTTTATTCCTCTATGCAAATAGTGGAACTCTCTCACGTCGTATTACTGTTATTTGCATAAGCTACAGAATTTTTCAATCGTTTATTAAAGCGAATTTTCCTCACTCTGCACTAATCCTTTGTTTATTTGAACAAAAATACCTTAGCAAGTTTTTTAGAGGAGACCACCCACTCCTTTACCTACAAGATTTGTACAAAAGCATAGCCCACTCAGGTTTAAAACTGACCCGCACTTGCCTTATGTTTGTTGTGCCAGTGTCTGTTACCACTGTTCAAACTGCCACCAAATGCACAAGCTCAACTGGGTGAAGACTCTCCCACTGCTCCAACTGAAGAGACATTCTTTTTTGTTTTTAACTGTTCTTTTTATTAGGACAAGGTTGTACTGGTTTAAACAATGGTACGTTGTTAATGCCAATGCAACATCCATGTATAGAGCTCCCCCCAGTTATAAAAAGCAATCATCACATTATAAACTTTACACAGTTAGTAGAATTGGGACCAGTCTACTCTGATTTATTCCTTTGCCTTGGCAAAGGTGGTTCACAGATATCTCCTCTATAACAATTCCAGTTGTTCCATATTTGTGTCCATTTGTTGGGGCAGCCTCTAGATTTGTTCACTGCCTTCTCAGTGAACATACATTGGTCTATATCGTTTTCCCAAAGTCTCAGTGATAGTTTTTCCTGCACCCCCCACAGCCTGGTAATATTTCTTTTGGCAATCATCCTTCCCAATCTCACCCATGTTCTCTCCTTGGTATTTAAGTTTGTGGGGCCCCAAATATTTAAAAGTTACAGTTTTATATTACAGTTGAATTTAACACCCGTTACTTCATCCATGCTGTTTGCTACCCTCGCCCCGTATTCTTGGATAGCCTGACATTCCCAGAGCATGGTATCTCCCTGCCCACATCCCTTTGTGCAGTCCGCATTGGTCCTGTAGCCCATCTTCCCTAGCGTTGGCCCAGAGAGGTATATTCTATGAAGTATTTGAAGCTGATTTAGCCTGAGTCTGGAGGAAATAGCAGTTTCCTTAGGTGAGGCAATAGCCGCTAGCCATTCCTTATCATCCAGTCCCGCCACGTCATGATCCCATTTAGTCCTGAGTCGGAGTAGGGTATCAGGCATATTGTTAATAAGCTTTTTATATATCAGCGAAATTGTCTTCTCAGGGAGATTACCGTCTAGTATGCTGTCCTCTAGCGGGGACAACTCGGGTGGCATCTCTCCTTTTGGTATTGCCGCCTGTAATGCATGTCTAATCTGTAAGTACCTGAATCGTTCTGTACCGGCAAGATTGTATAAGTCCTGCAATTGGGTAAAGGAAAGCACCCCCTCCGCCTTCCATAGGTCCCAGACCGTTGAGACGCTGATGAGGTCCCAGCTGTCAAAGCCTTTAGTGAATTGTAAATTACCTAAAAGTGCAGCATCCCAAAGTGAGGTGGCCAATGTGAGTTTATCCTTCCAGCCCAAACTTGTCATGGCAGCCCGCCACACTTGGACTGCCTGTCCAGTGGGTCCCGACAATTTCAATTTAAAAGGATTATCATAGGGCGCACCCATAAAACTTCCCCCTGGAAGTAGACATCGATCCATATTAAATCCCGGATCTTCCTGCGGCCTGTACATACATTGATTTACTGCAGTAAGTTGTGCCACCCAATAATATCTTTTTTTTATCCTGGAGGGCTATTCCCCCATCATACCATCTGCTCGTAAGTTTTTAGATTGATATCCGTGGTGGTTTCCCATCCCACAGGAGTTCTCTCAGGGCACTGTCGATAGATTTAAAATAGTCTGCTCTCACTGGGTGTGGCGTGTTCTGCAGGGTATTTAAAAAACACGGTAGGGATATCATTTTAAAGAGGGCTGCATGCCCTAACAAGGACAATGGAAGTGTCTTCCAGTGCAAGACATCACTTCTGAGTCTTTGCAGTGTGGGGAGGAGGTTGCGTTCATGGAACAAAGTCAGGTTTTTAGACACCTGGATCCCCAGGTATTTATTTCCTGAAGCGACTTCAGCAATGGTGAAGCCCTTGGGTAGGGTAGGTGATTTACCACTAAGAATGTAGAGAACAGACTTGGACCAGTTAATTGTATATCCAGAAAACTTAGCAAAGACAATGAAAATATGTAGTACTCTGTTTAGGGAGGCCCCCAGCAATGCAAAGTATAGTAAGATATCATCAGCATACGACGGTATGCGGTCCTCCCACTCTTCAGCCTAGTATAGCCATCAAATAACCGGGTCCTTCCATAACCACATTGCCAAGGGCTTTAGCACGAGTGCGAAGAGCAATGGGGAGAGGGGAGACGGGGCAGCCCTGCCTGGTTCCCCTTCTGAGCGTGAATGTGGGGGAAATTCGGTTGTTGACCACTACTTGTGCCAGAGGCTCCGCATATAGGAGGCAAATTAATCGCTAGAAGCCCGGGCCAAAACCTATTTTTCTCGGTACTGCAAACAAGTATGGCCACTCGATCGTGTCGAACGCCATGGCCGTGTCAAGCGACACCACCACCGCGTCCTCCAATATCATATCAGCCCTATCTAAGTGAGGCATTTCTGGCTGGCATAAAGCCAGACTGGTTGGGGTGGACAAGCTTAGTAATGACTTGTAATAGACGAGTAGCAAGTATTTTAGCCAGGATCTTGACTTCTGCGCTGAGCAGGGAAATTGGTCGATAGGAGGAAAATAAGTGTTTGGGTTTCCTACTCTTATGGATGACCACAATAGTGGCTAGCCATTGGCCTGCTGGGAGCGATCCTGCTTCACAGCTTTCATGGAACATATTAGTCAGGTGTGGCGCAATTTTCGGTGAGGCGATCTAATATAATTCAAGAGGCAAAACTCTGTACATTCTAAGCCTTTCTAAGTCTAATCGTTCGTCATAGGAGAGTGTCAGCAAGGGGATGTCTTGCAGTAAGGAAAGAGCGTCCATTTCCGTATATGCCATATGTGAGGTGTACACCCCCCGGTAGTGATCGGCAAACGCATTTGCAATTTCTTGCGGGTCCTAGATTGTATGTCCAGACTCGGTCGTGAGTTCTACTACCACTTTGTTGGCCTGTTCTCTACGGTCAGGCCATGCGAGCAGCTTCCCGGCCTTGTCACCCACTTCATAGATTTTACTGAGTGTCGCCCTATGTTGCGCCGTAGCCACATCAGTGGCCAAAGCTAGGTATTCTTTAGTTTTAATTCGCAAAGCATGCTGTGTCTCTTCAGGATAAGCATCTTGGAGATTCCCTTCCAGTTCCAAACTATCAGCTTCCAAGCACACTAGGTCCTTCTGTTTTTCTCTGTTAGTGCTGGTGATCTGGGAGAGAGCCGTCCCTGTTACGACGACATTGTAGGCCTCCCTAAGTATCTGAGTCAAGTCAACCGAACGTTCATTTTCAAAGAAGTAGTGTTCGGTGTTGTGCACAATCATGGTGTGGATCTTAGGGATCTTGAGATACCAAGGGTTTATAGGGGCTGTCCTCCCTCTTTGTGGCTCCCCCACCTCCACCCTGGCTCAAATAGGCGAATGGTTCGATATACCCCTCGCAAGGTGGTACACCTCTCTAATGTTTCCCAGTTGATCCGCTGGTGTTATAATATAATCTATTCTAGACATACTGCTTTGGGCCCCAAAGTAAAAAGTGTACTGTTGCTCTGTGGGATAGAGCACCCTCCAGGGGTCCACAAGGTCCATTGCTGCCATGAAGTTATGGTTTTGCGTGCAAGCCACCGGAAGGTCTATGGAAGGCCAGCGATCTAACCTGTTGGAGATGAAGGAGTTAAAATCCCCCCTATCACGAGTCGCCCCTCAGACAGGAAGAGTAAGTCCCAGAAGGCCGGGGCTTGGAGGCCGGGTGGAATGTATACAGAGACTAGATTTAATGTATGTTCCTCCCAGCACCCTGAAATGGCCACGGACATCCCCAGGTTGTCTGTCCATATACGGTCGGTCGTCATCTGAAATTTTTTCTGGGTCTGTACCCTCACTCCCCGAGACCCAGATCCAAATGCAAGGTGCGCCACTAATTTAAACTCCCAACGCGTCAACGCCTGGCATGCATTCCCTAGCAAGTGCGTTTCTTGAAGCAAAATCACGTCAGGTAAGTGTCTTTTGATATATTGAAGCAATATGCCCATTTTCAAATTGTTCCCCAAAACCATTTATGTTCCAGGATAATAATTTAAATCCGATTGCTAACAGTAGTCCCAGGGCTATGCAGTGTGTCAGTCCGATCTTTTAGGGAAATCCCAGCGGATGCATCACTTTCCCAGCTATCCGCCCTCGTACAGACTATTGCTCCTAATGTAGACATAGTGTCTTTAAGTACAGGTAGTGCATCGACATTAAGATAACCTGTCACTTCAACCTTGTCAAAACTATAAGTAAACCTAGAAAAAGAGACCCATTCCCCCATACTGTCGTTGTGTGGGGAAAACTGCACCCCAGTGCGATCATACATGAATTCACCATATATTCTCAAGTTACAGAATCCCTACCACCCAACATTCCATAACTGTTCCCCCCTCCCTGCCTACCTGCATGGCGGTATCAGAAACTCCCGCCACCCCAACATTGCAGAGCACCTATCATCCACCCCAAAACTGGTAGGTCACATGCCAATCCCGCACATGTTCTACCATTAATGTTCTGAGATGTTATAACATGAAATTGAGTGTCCGATGTTCCCAGGTCGCTCACTTTTTATTACGCAGTGACCCATGTCTAGTAAGAGATATTTCACAGCCTCTCACCTTGCAAGAAGTCTATTGCTCCACTGGAGGCCAAAACCTGCAATATTTCTGAAAAAAGTTATTGTAGGTAATGGATTGTTCCCATAAAGGATACAGACCAGTTATTTTGTGTCGTCTTCTGTCGCAAGACTGTCACCTGGTGCGGGTCCCGCGTTCTGTTCTGATCGACTCTGCCCTCGCCTCTCTCATTAATTCTGGTGGTTCTTCTTCCCCGCGACTCGCCATCCGTCAAACAAGTCCCATGCCTCATCAGGAGTAGTGAAGAACCATGTTTTTCCCTCTGCTTCCACTTGCAGTTTGGCAGGGAAGGGCATGGCGTATATGATGTCTTTCTCTCGCAAGGCTCTCTTGATTTCAAGGAAGCTACGACGTTGTCGCTGGACCCTGATCGTAAAGTCAGGAAAGAAGGTCACCCTGGTATTCTCAAGTTCTATTGGTGGTGCAGTTAGAGCCGTTTGTAGAATAATGTCTCTAATCATATAGTTGAAGAATCTTGCCACTATAGGTCGTGGGGGGGCTCCGGGCTTGGGTCTGCCCCCTGGGTACTCCATGTGCCTGTTCGATCGTGAACACTTTTGACAGTCTAGTGGGTTGTAAATGCTTTGTGACCAAGTCCTCCACGAACAGGCATGCTACCTGTCTTTTGGAGCAATCCAGAATGCCAAGAATTCTCACGTTGTTGCACCGTGAACGCCCTTCAAATTCGTCAAGGAGGTCCTCCATTCTGTTGCTTCAGGTTTGTAACTCAGTCACCATTTTTTGCAAGACAGAGGTATCCTTGACCAGGGAGCCCATACTAGATTGGACTTCTCTGATTCTAGAGTTCATGTTACGCATGTCTGCACTATAAGGGAAACCTCGGCAGACAAAGAGTCAATCCTGGTTTCTGGTAACGTCCTCACCGTTGTGATGGCTATTATTTTGTCTTGGAGAGTGAGTTCCGACGACCCGTCACCTTCTTGCTGCTTTTCCGGTGGGTCTTCCGCTTCTTTGTCCCTTGGCCTCGCTCCCTTAGTCCAGGCGTATTTGTCCAGCTTGGTCTGTGTGGAGGCTTTAGTTGTTCTTCCGCCGGCCATTGTAGTTCTTCCCAACTGGGTTTTGGCCTATTCATTCGGTCACACCACTGATACCCTCCGAGACGGTGCGTAACCTGGGTGTAAATTTATTGACAAGTTGAGTCTGGAAACACACGTAAACAAAATAGTTGGGAGTAGATTCTCCCTCATTAGAATCCTTCGGAAGATTCTTCCAATGTTACCAACACAGGCCAGAGTGTCATCTTGAGCCGGCTGGATTAGTACAATGCTTTGCTGCTGGAGTCCCCAATGTATCTGATTGGGAGACTCCAGAGAATCCAGACAATGACGGCCAAGCTAGCCCTAATGAAACCTCGATGCTCATCAGCTTTGCAGGCTCTACGGAGCTCCATTGGCTTCCAGTGTTACAGAGGATACCATTTAAGTAGCTCTGTATTTTTTTTAAAGCTCTGCATGGTCTTGGGCCTAAACCGTTGCAGAATACATTCCAATGGTATGACCCCATCCATAGTCTTCACTCTTCCTCAGCTAAATAGGTGAGAGTGCCCAGGATTAGAAAAACAAAATCGGGAGAAAGAGCCTTTAGCATTGCAGCGGCGCAGCAGCGGAATAAACTTCCAATGGACCTCAGACAGATGGAAGACCTGCTGCAGTTTAGGAAGAAAATAAAGACCTGGCTCTATCCCAGAGCATAATTTTAGTCCTCTTCTCACTTGGAAAACTGCCTCTTTTATCACCTATCTCAGCACCAGGATACCCGTAGGGTCACAGTGCGCTTTACAAGTACTGATAACATTAACATTCAGCCGTCCCTAAAGGAAACACTATAGGTGCCTAGTCGATGATTAACCGCTGCAAGTACCAGTTATTCGAGCTGAATTATCCAGCCCTGAAGGCACAGGTAAGTGGCGGCACAGATTCACCATGGTGCAGGTCAACCACACCCTGAGCTGTCTTGTCTGCGGGAAGCGGAACACTGTGTGTGTAGTTCCGGGGCCTCTGAAATATCACCCAGGCCGATTTCACCCCCGGTTATCAAGGTGGACAAGGGGCTATCAGATAGGCAGTATGACCATTAGTCCTGAGCACTGTGGAGGATAATTGAGGCAATGCTGCGACTTATGTGAGTTGTTGGGAGGGCGGGAGATGAACAGCTGCGCCAATCCAGGGCCACAACCCAGACAACCGAGGGCAGTCACTCTTAGAATTCACACTGTGTCCCTTGGGTCGCAGTGTAAGCAATGTAGCAATTATACACTGTGCGGCTTACCCAGCAATGAAGTTACGCCTGGACTCTGTACTCTTTCTGGCTTTAGGCAGACTGCAAGTGGTAGCCAGTGTGTCCGCGTCTTATGTAACACACTTTGAGGAGCTATCCAGGAGTTTGTCCTTGAGTTCCCACAGGGGCCACTTTCAGGCTGGAAGCAGTAAGCTAAAGGGCTCTCCACTAGGCCCACAGTGCGGTGGTCCAGTGGCACAGGGCACAGCACCGGTACGGTTACATGGCGTTCCCCACCTGCATATACGGGACACGATCAGGGCACAGGAAATCTGATCAGTGCCGAGCGGACTTCTTTCACGCACACACCACCTACAACTTCTCACCGCCATAAGAAAAGGGGCCCCAGCCGGTTCCCTGTGCACGTCGGAGCTCCCAAAATGTTGCCACCTCGATGGACACTACAATTAGGCTTCTTCATGGGCACCAACAAAAGCCGTCTCAAGGCTCTATTCAATAGTTAAGTCCGGCTCTGCTCTCTGCCCACAGCTAATTTGGCTGCACCAGCGGTTCAAGGTGTGGCGCCCTGGACAATTAGGTGGTGCATGTTCTATGAAGGTACGGGGCCCAGTCGGCCAGGAAGCCTGCACCTCGCCGAGCTCAGCTCCCTCCCCGGCTCCGGCGACTGCTGCTCCCAGGTGTAGCAGGAAACGGGACACCAGTCGGTTCGCTGTTGACACCGGCTTGCGCGATGGCTCACTCCCCAGCAGACCGTATTTTGAGTCTGCGCTCTTATTTCATCTTCGCCAACATCCGTGAGAGGAAGCTCGGGCGCTCCTCCTCCACAGCCCAGCCTACGCAGTCGGAGTCGTCATCGGGGACAATGCTGTATTCTCCGTCACTACTTGGTCAATTTCAACTGTTTCTTTGGCGAGGGCACTCCGGGTGGGCTCCGGTTGCCGAAAAGTTGTTAGAGTCACACCCTCTTAGGATATTGAGGTGGATATTGCAGGAGAACGGGCACGCTCAGACAGAGACGCTCTAAGTCGCGGCCATCTTACACAGCGGTTTGCCACACCCCCTGAAGTGACGTTCTTGGTAGAATCTTGGAGATGGGTTGAAATTCTCTAGTGCTTCTGATGTTGCAGCTTCCTGATCATATGTTGTTCTTGTTCCGGGATGCCTTAAAGGCACTAACTGCTCCATGCTCACTCTGACTTGCGCTAGCTCAGAATATGCGAGTTCTCCACAGCTTCGACTGGTCGTGCTGACATCAGAGAATAAAAACCTAGATTGGGCACAGTCATATTTATAGAGCAGTCTTACCTAATGTTGAACCTCTTGTGAGTGAGCAAACACAGCAATCACGTGGAACTTCCTATGAGTCATCTATCACTGTGGCAATCACAGTATAACTTCCTATGAGTCATCAATCACTGAGGCAGCACAGGCTTACGGGCAATGTAGTCTCTCTGAAACACAACTACAATATACAACATAGAACGTAAACCAGAAGATCACATACCCCTTTAGAATTGACCCTGTGCCCAATATGACTTTGTGTTTTGTTTAGCCATAATCAACACAATATCTTTAATGTATATATGGAATGCCTTGTTAGGGGAATGGTAGCAGAGGTGCATGCAGCGTTCACATGCATTGAAGGAGATGTGCGGGTCAATGCAGCAGAGGAAACAACAGCAACCAGAGAGAAGTAGATGCAGCAAAGGGTAGTGCCTTGGTTCTGTCATGGGCTTTAGCTATGCTTTCAGCAGTGCCTGGAGCCATGAGAGCAGCTAGTAGTGCAGTTCTGTCTAGTATAGTAGTGCTGGATGGTGTTACTGGCTTGTTCCTGTGATCTCCAGAGGATGTTGAGATCCTGTGGTGGATTGGCCCATCTTTTCACCTAACTTGTGCAACACGATTTCATTTGTAAGGGCAAGAGTGATCCTGCTAGCCTCCAACCTCTGGAATTAGCCTCAATGTTAAAGAGGTCCAACATGAATTGGAACCTTGCAGCACATGTTCTGAGGAAATATTCAGAGGCCCACTACCAGAAGCCTAGCTCTTTTGATGCTGTTGCATCAAGATGCCCTGCACCTTTTACTTGATGTGCTCTTAATATCCTCAGCTATGAGGGTAACAATGAAAATGAATTTGCTTTATCAGTGACCTTCTGTCAGAATACAGCGTGCACCGTCAAAAGCATTTTCATCATAAGGAGCCTAAAGAAGAAGCAGCTTCCTTGAAAACCTTCTAAACAAGGACCTCCATATGAAGCCTTTACTTGTCACTATTTGCAGGCAGCCATGGTGTTTGGATTAGTTGTTCCTGACTACCAGATGGCAGTTTAGAGGGATCATGACAATGTATTCTCCCTAATGATGCTGCACTCTAGTACACTCAGAATGACTGCCTCTTTGATTGTGTTACATCACTGAATCAGGCTGTGATTTTGCTTTTGTGTATTGATGACTCTTTCTGGCTTAAGTAACTCTTGGCATGCAGGTGGCAAACTGTAATGATGTGTATGTGTAAAAACATGAATTACACATTTTTGTGCATTCTATGTACTACCACATGAAGAATTGTTGCTTGTAGAGATTCCGTAAAATCATGGTTTTAATACATCTCAAATTATGACATGTAAATATTATGTGGGGAGTGAATCCTATTTATATGGGGGGAATTGTACTGCTGTGTCCATAATTGCTGTTGTAGTATTACTACACCTTTTTCCACCCCAACAAATGGCGATAGTGTTTCAACTTTTTGACCAGATGGCTGCAGATTATTCAAGTTAAGTTTGCATTGCTCTCAGGAGATAAAAAAGCATTACTGTGCTTTATTAAGTGCCCTTGTTGTTGTACATAAAGCATGTTGAAGTTGTTCAGGCTAGTCTTGTACATTTGAGTGAATAGATAGGAAATGTGAATAATGTGAACCTTGTTATAAAGCAGTGAACTGATGAACAATCGGACAATCATCTGAGTATAGATCATGCAGAAACAAGAGGAGGACCAGAGCAGGATAGAGAAGAAGGGAACTAAGGGCAGGGTGGATGCCTATCAAGAGGTAAGGTCTTTCTTCATACTGGTGCATTGTATGATTGTTTTTGCTGTGTAAGGCAGGGCAATTATGTTATTCTCTGTTGTCAAAGTGAGCAGCCCTTGTCTTGGAATTTGATATAGATTATTACATTGGCCAATGTAGCAAGTATCTTTGTATGCAGCTTCTACTCCTCTTATGACCAGAGAACGTTAGGGACACATTCACAATTATTTCAGGCAATGCGGCACAGCACGGTAACTTGCTATGCTGCGTTGAGTGAAAGGGAGAGAGTAGAAATGCTCCATACATACAAAGAATGAATGAATGAATGAAAGGCGTTTTTATACCGCGCAAAACTTAGCCCCAAGGGGCATCAAGGCGCACAAAGATGCAGAGCATTTCTGCTCTCCCCTTGTGCTGGCACACAGTGAGCCGACTAGTGCCAATGCAGGGACCCTGGCACCATTGAGAAAGTGATCCTCAATTATGGGCAGGATTGCTTTTGTGCAGAAAGGAATACCTTCCTTCACAAAAGCAATATTTAGAGGTATAGCCCTTTTTAGGTCTCATCTACGGAGCGGGTATGCGCTGCATAGGAGAGGACCTCATGTAATTGATCAGCTTTTTCCCGCAAAAACTTTCAAGTGTTGCATTACTTTCTATTGCAACACGTGCACGTTTGGCGATCTCCTGGCGGGAGCCAGCGCCACAATATGTTGCGCTCGCTCCCGCAAGGTAAACGCTGGGGAGCCAGCAGGACGCGCAGGGCCATCTGTCAGGTGTCAGGTTTCCATCATCTGCCGAACAATCTCCGCCTCTGCTGAGCCATAGCCATCTCGAGCCTGGGCAGCCTGGGCTCAAGGACTGCAGGACAGGAAGGGGTCAGTATCCGGGTATTTTAATGACCACCGCCTCCTCGGAGCCAACGCCGCTGCCATGCACTCCTCGTCTCAGAGATCATTCCCAAGTCAATGGTACAAAAACACAAAGGCTCATTGTGTTTGAAAAAAGGATCACTGTCTGCAGTGTCCAGTGCCCACAGTGATGGGTTTTCTCATTTATTTATGTTTCTGTAGGGCTTTTCCCAGTATTTATGAAGGACACTGGCTTGCATATTTTTATCTTATACATGCTGCACTTTGAATGTGAAACTATGGGAGCATCCACTGGAGTGCAGTGAGTTCTTTCCATGTGGTGCAACTTCCTATTTCAGTATCAGCTAATCCCATCAGTGACATGAGCTTTCTAATGCAGGGAGCAAGTGCGACACTCCACCCAATACCACTCAGTGCCACATAATTATATGCTACGTAATTACACTGCACGCAATGCAACATACACTCCAAATACCACTCAGTGCCAAATAATTATATGCTACATATTTACACTGCACGCAACGCAACATACACTCCAAATACCACTCAGTGCCACATAATTACACGCCATATAATTACACTGCACGCAACGCAACATACACTCCAAATACCACTCAGTGCCACATAAATGCACGCCAGATAATTACACTACACTCATCGTAACATACACTCCAAATACCACTCAGTGCCACATATTTACACGCCACATAATTACACTGCATGCAACACAACATACACTCCAAATACCACTCAGTGCCACATAATTACACGCCACATAATTACAATGCACTCAATGCAACATACACTCTAAATACCACTCAGTCCCACATAATTACACGCCACATAATTACACTGTACTCAATGCAACATACACTCCAAATACCACTCAGTGCCACATAATTACACTGCACGCAACATACACTCCAAATACCACTCAGTGCCATATAATTACATGCCACATAAATACACTAAAAGCAACATACACTCCAAATACCACTTAGTGCCACATAATTACGTGCCACATAATTACACTGCAAGCAACATACACTCCAAATACCACTCTGTGCCACATAATTACACTGCACGCAACGCAACGCAACATACCCTCCAAATACCACTCAGTGCCACATTATTACACGCCACATAATTACACTGCACGCAACGCAACATACACTCCAAATACCACTCAGTGCCACATAATTACATGCCACATAATTGCACTGTACTCAACGCAACATACACTCCAAACACCACTCATTGCCACATAATTACACAGCATGCAACGTACACTCCAAATACCACTCAGTGCCATATAATTACATGCCACATAATTACAATGCAAGCAACATACACTCCAAATACCACTATGTGCCACATAATTACACTGCACGCAACGCAACGCAACATACACTCCAAATACCACTCAGTGCCACATTATTACATGCCACATAATTATACTGCACGCAACGCAATGCAACATACACTCCAAATACCACTCAGTGCCACATAATTACACGCCACATAATTACACTGCACGCAACGCAACATACACTCCAAATACCACTCAGTGCCACATAATTACACTGCACTCAATGCAACATACACTCCAAATACCACTCATTGCCACATAATTACACTGCATGCAACATACACTCCAAATACCACTCAGTGCCATATAATTACATGCCACATAATTACATTGCAAGCAACATACACTCCAAATACCTCTTAGTGCTACATAATTACGCGCCACATAATTACACTGCAAGCAACATACACTCCAAAAACCACTCTGTGCAACATAATTACACACCACATAATTACACTGCACGCAACGCAATGCAACTACACTCCAAATACCACTCTGTGCCACATAATTACACTGCACGTAATGCATCGCAACATACACTCCAAATACCACTCAGTGCCACATTATTACACGCCACACAATTACACTGCACGCAACGCAACGCAACATACACTCCAAATACCACTCAGTGCCACATTATTACACGCCACATAATTACACTGCACGCAATGCAACATACACTTCAAATACCACTCAGTGCCACATAATTACACGCCACATAATTACACTGCACTCAACGCAACATACACTCCAAATACCACTCATTGCCACATAATTACACTGCATGCAACATACACTCCAAATACCACTCAGTGCCATATAATTACATGCCACATAAATACACTGCAAGCAACATACACTCCAAATACCACTCTGTGCCACATAATTACACGCCACATAATTACACTGCACTCAACGCAACATACACTCCAAATACCACTCATTACCACATAATTACACTGCATGCAACATACACTCCAAATACCACTCAGTGCCACATAATTAAACGCCACATAATTACACTGCACTCAACGCAACATACACTCCAAATACCACTCATTGCCACATATTTACACTGCATGCAACATACACTCCAAATACCACTCAGTGCTATATAATTACATGCCACATAATTACACTGCAAGCAACATACACTCCAATTACCTCTTAGTGCTACATATTTACGCGCCACATAATTACACTGCAAGCAACATACACTCCAAATACCACTCTGTGCAACATAATTACACACCACATAATTACACTGCACGCAACGCAATGCAACTACACTCCAAATACCACTCAGTGCCACATTATTACACGCCACATAATTACACTGCACGCAACGCACCATACACTCCAAATACCACTCAGTGCCACATAATTACACGGCATGCAACATACACTCCAAATGCCACTCAGTGCCATATAATTACATGCCCCATAATTACACTGCAAGAAACATACACTCCAAACACCACTCTGTGCCACATAATTACACTGCACGCAATGCAACGCAACATACACTCCAAATACCACTCAGTGCCACATTATTACACGCCACATAATTACACTGCACGCAACGCAACGCAACATACACTCCAAATACCACTCAGTGCCACATTATTACACGCCACATAATTACACTGCACGCAACGCAACATACACTCCAAATAACACTCAGTGCCACATAATTACACGCCACATAATTACACTGCACTCAACGCAACATACACTCCAAATACCACTCAATGCCACATATTTACACTGCATGCAACATACACTCCAAATACCACTCAGTGCTATATAATTACATGCCACATAATTACACTGCAAGCAACATACACTCCAAATACCTCTTAGTGCTACATAATTACGCGCCACATAATTACACTGCAAGCAACATACACTCCAAATACCACTCGGTGCAACATAATTACACACCACATAATTACACTGCACGCAACGCAATGCAACTACACTCCAAATACCACTCAGTGCCACATTATTACACGCCACATAATTACACTGCACGCAACGCACCATACACTCCAAATACCACTCAGTGCCACATAATTACACGGCAAGCAACATACACTTCAAATGCCATTCAGTGCCATATAATTACATGCCCCATAATTACACTGCAAGCAACATACACTCCAAATACCACTCTGTGCCACATAATTACACTGCACGCAACGCAACATACACTCCAAATACCACTCAGTGCCACATTATTACACGCCACATAATTACACTGCACGCAATGCAACATACACTGCAAATAACACTCAGTGCCACATAATTACACGCCACATAATTACACTGCACGCAACGCAACATACACTCAAAATACCACTCATTGCCACATAATTACACTGCATGCAACATACACTCCAAATACCACTCAGTGCCATATAATTACATGCCACATAATTACACTGCAAGCAACATACACTACCAAATACCTCTTAGTGCTACATAATTACACGCCACATGATTACACTGCACGCAATGCAATGCAACTACACTCCAAATACCACTCAGTGCCACATTATTACACGCCACATAATTACACTGCACGCAATGCACCTTACACTCCAAATACCACTCAGTGCCACATAATTACACGCCACATAATAACACTACGTGCAACGCAACATACACTCCAAATGCCACTCAGTGCCACATAATTACACGCCACATAATTAAAATGCACGCAACGCAACATACACTCCAAATACCGCTCAGTGCCACATAATTACACGCCACACAGATTACACTGCGCGCAACGCAACATACACTCCAAATACCGCTCAGTGCCACATAAGTACACGCCACATAATTACTCTGCACTCAACGCAACATGCACTCCAAATACCACTGGGTGGCACGTAATTATAGGCTACATAA
Organism: Lissotriton helveticus; assembly: GCF_964261635.1. Lineage (NCBI taxonomy): Eukaryota > Metazoa > Chordata > Amphibia > Caudata > Salamandridae > Lissotriton > Lissotriton helveticus. The sequence continues at coordinate 708,822,401 of NC_136061.1, forward strand.
TTACACTGCACTCAACACAACATGCACTCCAAATGCCACTCAGTGCCACATAATTATAGGCTACATCATTACAATTCACTCAACGCAACATGCACTCCAAATACCACTCAGTGCCGCATAATTACAGTCCACATAACTACACTGCACCCAACGCAACATACACTCTAAATACCACTCAGTGCACATAATTACAGGCCACATAACTACACTGCTCTCAACACAACATACACTCCAAATACCACTCAGTACCACATAATTACACGCCACACAATTACACTCTACTGAATACAACATAACCTCCCGATAATACCACTCAGTGCCACATAATTACATGCTACATTTTTACACTGCACTCAACGCAACATACACTCCAAATACAACTGAGTGCTACATAATTACACTGCACTCAATGCAACATACACTCCAAATTCCACTCAGTGCCACATAATCTACATAATTACACTGCACTCAACGCAACATACACTCCAAATACCACTCAGTGCCACATAATTATATGCTACATAATTACACTGCACTCAATACAAACATACACTACTAATATCACTCAGTGCCACATAATTATATGCTACATAATTACACTGCACTCAACGCAACATACACTCCAAATACCACTCAGTGCCACATAATTATATGCTACATAATTACACTGCACTCAACGCAACATACACTCCAAATACCACTCAGTGCCACATAATTACACGTCACATAATTACCCCTCCCACAGCTGCAGCTTATCTGCTTAACACTCGCTCGGCAGTTAGGCACCAGCTGGAACTTTTTAATCTCTTGAGCATGGATTCTCCAGATCACATATTCCTTACTGAAACTTGGTTTTCCACCGACTCTCTCCCGGATCTCCTGGCCATCCTTCCCGATACTTATTTTGACCTCCGAACGGATCGCCCGGTCGGAAAGGCTGGGGGCGGTGTGGCGATGATTATTCGTTCCACTTTAAAATTCCAACTCCTTGATCACCCTCCCATACTCAATGTGGACTACCTGGTGGCCCGATCCCTTAATCTCCCTGATCCTCTCACTATTGTCCTTATGTATCGTCCCCCCAACCCATGCCTCTATTTGTACCCATCTTGCAGGACCTTCTGGCCACTTTGGCGGTCAACAATTCATCGGTCATCCTACTCGGCGACTTTAACTATTGGCCTGATGACCCAAAGGAAAACCCGTCTTCCAAAGATTTCTCTGCCACTCTCAAATGCCTGAATTTCACGTCTCACATCCTAGCCCCTACCCATGTTAAGGGTCACTCTCTGGACCAAATATGGTCATTGCGCCGTGATGTCTCTCCCCCTTCTATATCTCCGTGCATCTGGTCTGATCATTTCATTATTTCTTTTCATATTTCCTCTGCTTCCTCCGTTAAACCCCCCCTACCTAAAAACTTATTAGGTCGCAGTTGGAACCAAACGGACCTCACCCTTCTTTTGTCTTCCCTGGCCTCCTCAGTGCCTGATCTTACTGGTCTCTCTTTAGATTCACAGTCAGATAGCATCACCACCTGGCTCTCTTCCTCCTGTGATCAGGTTGCCCCGTTTAAAAAGGTTAAATCCGTTCGTCCCTACGACGCTCACAAATGGTTTACCAGGGAGCTCAAAGATCTTAAACTTGATCTCAGGCGCTCGGAACGCCATTGGAGACGGAATTACTGCCCCTTTCTCCGCGCTAAATACAAACTTCTCCTCAATAACTATAAAAAAGCAATCTTGACGGCCAAAACCAACTACGTCACTGAGAGAGTTTCTCTCGCTGCTAACAAACCCCGAGAAATCTTTTCTCTAGTTCACCAACTCGCCACTTCTGACCGCACGAGCACCAGTCTTGTCCCTACCCAGACCCTCTGCTCCTCCCTCAACGATTATTTTATTGACAAGATTGCCAACATCAAAGCTAACATTCCCGTGGTGCCCCAACCCTGTGCTCTCTGTCCTCTCCCCCGCCCACCTCTTCACTGGATCATTTTCCTTCTATTTCTACTGATTGTTTTCTGAACTTGCTTTCTAAAGTCAAGTCCGGCTCTCCGATGGACTGTGCTCCGGCACGGATCCTCAAAGCTCTCTTCACCAGCTGTCCCGCTCCCCCCCTTGCGCTTCTCAATACCTCTCTGGCTTTGGGTTCTGTCCCTACTTCATTTAAAACCGCCATGGTTCTCCCTATTCTCAAGAAACCCGGACTCGACCCCTCTCTCCCTCCTAATTTCAGGCCCATTTCCCTTCTCCCCTACTTGGGGAAGATCCTTGAAAGCCACGTCACATCTTGCCTGTCCTCTTATGTCGAGGAGAACTGCCTCCTGGCCCCCCATCAGGCGGGCTTTCGACCAGGACACTCTACGGAGACAGTGATCATCGCGGTCCTGGACGAACTCAAGGGGAAAGCTGACATCAATCTTCCCCAAGCCCTGGTCCTCCTCGACCTGTCCGCTGCGTTTGACACGGTCGACCATGCCATTCTTCTCGACCGTGTCAGCGCGGCGAGCATTAGGGGCACAGCGTACTCCTGGCTAGCGTCCTTCCTTCAAGGCAGGTCCCAAGCGGTCCATCTTTCGGGCTTCTCCGCTCCCCCCCGCCCAGTCACCTGCGGGGTCCCCCAGGGTTCCTCTCTCTCCCTCTCCTCTTTAATCTTTATATTTACCCTCTTATTCTTTCCCTTCGCGAGCTGGGGGTTTCCGTGTACAATTACGCGGATGACCTCCTGCTCGTCTTCGATCTTTCCACCCCCACGGGTTCTCTTCCTAATCTTTGCTCCACCTTAGTTTTCATTTCTGAATGGATGAGCACCAACCATCTGAAGCTCAATCCTGACAAGACGGAGCTTGTCCTCACGGGGGGCCCCTCCAACCCTTGGTCCCCGACTCATTGGCCCCCCTCCTTTGGTCCCCCCCCTTCACCGGTTTCTGCTGTTCGGACCTTGGGCATCAAGGTTAGTCATGACCTTACCATGCATGCCCAAGTTAGCTCCGTCGTATCTTCCTGCTTCCTATCCCTTCGCCTTATTCGAAAGATCTCCCGATACTTTTCCACGGACGCCCTAAAATCCATAGTCATGGCCCTTATCACCTCCCGCCTTGACTATGGGAATGGCCTGTACGTGGGCATACCTGCTTACGAAACCCGACGCTTACAGGCCATCCAAAATCAGGCAGCCCGCCTCATCCTCCGTCTTCCCAAATCTTCCCACATCACGCCGGCACTTAAGTCCCTCCATTGGCTCCCGGTGCACCTCAGATCATTCTTTAAATTGGCCTGTCTGGCCTATCGGGCTTACACTCACTCAGCTCCTCTTTTCATTGTTTCTATGATCACTCCTTACACCCCGACCCGTACTCTTCGCTCCTCTTCTCTCTCTCTCCTTCAAATTCCGCGCTTCCGCAAATCCAGAACGGGAGGCACTCGCTTTTCGGTCCTGGCTCCCCAATTCTGGAACAGTCTTCCTCTTTCCATTCGCTCTATTCCCAACTATTCCCACTTTCGTAAAGCCCTGAAAACATTTTTATTTTCCCAGGCTTCCCCTGTTAGTTCCCTCGGATCCTCCGCAGAGTCAGGCCTAGTTCTAGCGCCAGGAAGCCGCTTGGCCGCAGTGCGCTTAATCAAGTCTCTTTTTTCATTTCTTTTTTTCACTACTGAATACAACATACACTCCCATATTACCACTCATTGCCACATTATTACACGCCACATATTTACACTCTTGTCAATGCAACGTAAATACACTCCACACAATACCACTCAGTGCCATATAATTACACGTCGCATACTTACACTCTATTTATTTATTTTCTAAAGTTTTATATAGCGCAAACTTGATCCTGAAGGATAACAGAGCGTCCTCCAACCTTTTATAAAAGCATTGTATACACAGATGCTAGTGCTGTGGGTCTGGATGCAGTGTTACTGTAGCTCAGACAAGGGGACGAAGTCACCATGGCATATGTTTCAAGACCATTGATAGGTGTGGATCAGACATACTCCACCATCGAAAGAGAAGCCTTGGCATGTTGGTGGAGGGTGAACCACTTTAGAAAATGTGGGTGGGAAAAGGATATTCTGATTCATATGGATCACCATCCTTTGTTTGATGTCTTCACTAATCAAGGGTCTTGCCAGGCTTTGTCCAGAATGTTGTTTTGGGTGGTGAAGATGATGGAATTTTCATATATCATGGAGCATTTGCCGCAAGCAAGAAAAATATGTTGGCAGACTGACTGTCAAAGTTGCCGGTGAAGGACTCGACTTTTGACAATGACATTGGAAGTGAATAATTGGTTGCAAAAATGTGCATCATTGCAGATGGACACATATCTCATGAGGAGTGTGTGCAGGCTGTCTTGGATGATGAGATGTTGCAGGGGGTAGTAAGATGCATAACCGTGGAGTGGCTAGCTCTCAATGCAACATAAATACACTCCACATAATACCACACAGTGCCACATACTTATATGCTACATAATTACACTGCACTCATTGCAACAGACACTCCAAGTACCACTCAGTGCCACATATTACATGCCACATAATTACACTCTACTGAATGCAACATACACTCCACACAATACCACTCAGTGCCACATAATTATATGTTACATAATTTCACTGCATAATTTTGACTGCACTCAATGCAACATACACTCCAAATACCACTCAGTGCCACATAATTACACACCACATAATGACACGCTACTGAATGCAACATACACGCAACACAATACCACTCAGTGCCACATAATTGTATGTTACATAATTTCACTACATAATTACACTCCACTCAATGCAACATACACTCCAAATACCACTCAGTGCCCCATAATTACACTCTACTGAATGCAACATACACTCCACACAATACCACTCGGTGCCACATAATTATATGCCACACAATTACACTGCACTTAATGCAAAACGCACTCCACAGTATGACACAATTTCACTAAGTATAATTTCACAGAACACCCCAGTTCCAGGCCACAAAATTCAACCCCAACATTTCCAATACACACTGCATAATTACACACCAAACAACATCTTTCAACTCCAAAACTCCCCAATCCACAACGTACCTCCAATCCACACCATATAGTGTGCACCAAACATCCTTCAGCACCACCATTTTGCATCAGCGCATCACCTAAGCATCACATCAGTCTGCCCTTGGAATCTGGCATCTGTTGATTTTCCCCTAGTGCCTGTCCGCTGCTCGTGTTCTAATTAAATAACTGTTTTCAAACATCCACTCCCCCGTTTTTTATGTCCTGATCCCCCATAACAAAAAAATTATAACAAACAAGCATGAGAACAGGCAGGAAGAAGTTGCCAGCAGTGCAAGCACAAAAAAGTAGAAGACAATTTTTATGTTAAAATCTTTTTTTAACAGGTTTTTCAGTTGTATATAATGTTGTCTTTGTTTGTATAAAGGTAACAAAAATGCTTAAGACCTTTTATTATAAGTTTTCAACATAATGCACAGCAGCCACAATGCTCTACAACATAGCCAAAAGTTCTGGCTAAACACATAAGGATTCAAAGGCAAGACCTATTGGCTATGCCAATGCTTGTTCTATGTGTGCTGCAGAATGCAACCAACATGGAAAGGAGAAATAATGAGAAGAAATGAAGATATTTATCCTCATTATGCCTCTGTTGGGCAGGCACACCATTTTAATGCAAACCCAGGTTTACAAGTCTTTGTAAATATAGGTTTGCATCGAAAAACATGGGGGAATGCATTGGAAGTACCTATGCTCCACCCATGTAACGCCTACCCAATGCAAATCAACACAAGGCAGCGCTATGCACTGCCTTGACTAACTTTGTGTTTACTAAACCATGCAAAGAGGATTTTGTGTTGGAGCTGCACCACAAAAGTGATGCAACCCCGTGCAAAATCATAGTAACTCTGGGCCTTGATTTGTGGAAGAAACTCTATAGCAACATTGACTGTATAAGTGATGATCTAATCACAGTGATCTCAGTAATAAATTCCCTAAAAGGTATTCTAGTCCCAAAACCAGGGGACATAAAGCCCTACAGACAGATAGCCATGATGTCCAGAGTTGCTCAATTGTCTGATTATAAAAGTTTTTGAATAGTGACACAGGACGCAAGTAGGACTAAACCCCACTATATAGCCAGTAACACTGGCCCAGCATACCGCAAAAATCACATCTGCTTTCACAATCCTTACAGACACCTCCACAGTCCGGACTTCTACCTGCACAAATCCCACGCATATGGAAACCAGTTTCGAATGTCAAGTCTTCTCCTACATCACTCAACGTTTACTTTGGGAATTGAAATAGAGTTAATTATCAAACTTCCTAGGCTGCTGGTCACTTTATGTGTTAAATTGTCAGTGATTGCTGGTGGGTATCAAGGCAGACATTTTTGGGTTCTTGGACTTATTTTCCATCATCAGCCTTTGATCCAGGGAGAGAAAAGCAGAAACGAGAAAATGAATGAGGATGACAATGATAAGAAAACAGTGAAAAAAAAAGAAAGCAAGAATGAAAAGAACCTGCAAGAATGAGATAGAGACAGGAAGTGGGGCACTATGGAAAAGGAGACGGAAGTGGAATCAAGGCAGTAGTAAATACATAAATGTCTGACGTTTAATTCTCAATGCATCTCCACTGCATTTCAAACTTCCAAACCCCCTTCAGCGGGGGTATCAATTTTTTTTAAATGTGTTACACATACTTAAATATCATGGACATAGCCATGTGGACAGAGGAGGGAATTATATAGAACAGCAGAATACATTGTGATCAAAACAAAAGATCATAACATAAAATTGGAATGCCAGTAGAGGCTGCTACCGAACGGGGTTTGGGAGCGGGGGCGAGGGCGGAGGGGAGTGGAGGGGGTAGATATAAATCAAATAAAATAACTTATCTGGGTACGGCCGGCCAGCAGCTTCTCCTCAATTCTCTTCTCTTCTCCAGCAGCAGGAAGCACACAGGCTCCCAGATTCCCCTAGCAATCGCAATGTTTCCTTGCAGCAGTGTTGTGACAGGTCTGAGCACTGTGGTTCGGCACTCGGACTGGGCCTGGGAGGCTGTGCGTGTTCTCTTCCCAGGCTGTGCAATATCGCCTGGTGCAGCACATGCTGAGTGCGCATGAATGTTTGGCCGGCCCAAGGCGGGCGGTCAAACTGTCATACGCACTTAGAAAGTGCTCACCAGTCCTCCCCCTGCTCTGAACAGTGCTGTCCGCCAACCAACTGAGCCAGTGTTGTAAAATAAAATATAATAATGTTGCGCTATTTTCATTTTATATTTTCGTTTTGAACTGCTCATTGGGGTGACACCCTTCCACCTTAACAGAGTAGCCGCTGATGCAGAAAACATAAGACATAAGATCATAATATAAAAGCAGAACAAAGCATAAGAATATGCATGGCATCAAGGAGGGTTTTGTTCTTATGTCTTCAGGTGTCAGGTGAAAGCATGTTTTTTCAGGTTTCCTGAAGGCTAATAAAATTGAGTTGAGTCTGGGATCGTGGAAGGAGATGGGTGTGCTTTTTTGTGTGTTTTAAACCTTTCTAAAAGGAGGCTAGATTTTCCTGTTGTGTTTTTATATTCACATAAGTAAGAGTTTGTTTCTCAGCTAGATGGAAGGACCAAGGTGAAGTACTTTGTGTGCTGTCTGTCTAAATAGGTGGAGTATGTTCCAATTTTGCGTCGCCATGGACTAGCATGTTGCTGTTATAGAGTAGGCATGAGAGGTGCCAGTGATGCCAGTGATGCATTGCTAAGGCTATCTAATGGAGCAATGATGCTACCAGGTGCGATCAAATCATGGCTTGCATAAGAAGAGTTGAAATGAGGATGTTTTGGCGAGTATGGAAATGTAGGGTATCAGTTATTTTATGCTCAATGATGAAACCAAGTAGTTGTGGGTGATATAACTAGATAAGAGAGTTCATCAAGCCACATGTGAACCAGTGGAAAAGGTTATTTCCAATGCATCCTCAGGTCTATTTTGAATGCAAGGCTGCATCTTGCACTAAGAAAATAGTAGTAAGTCCTGGGTTACCAAACGTGCATAATTCTGCATAATCTTGCATAATTTTGCTGCAATTTTGCGTAATTATGCTACAGCAAATTATGTGTGCTGTCCCCATCCCTACTTATGAGGATATGAACAAGTGACCTGCAGATTAGACAGTATTCTGCAGCATGCACATTACCGGTCTAAGATAGTTCATGATGATCAAGACCAACAACCACCTAATTATAGATTAATTGTAGTGGCAAATGCCTCAAGGACTTGATCTCCCTTACCACTGTCATACTCAGTGGATCAAAAACAATTTGCTGCAGTAGGTGCCCTAACACCCGAGCCATTCTACTAGAATGTGTATATTTATTATTATTATTTGTTTATAATGTTTATTGACATCATGGCCTATTAAACAATAAAAATAAAATACAATGTAATTGAACGAAACACTTTGACAACATTAAAATAATATACATTGATTCTTCACACATAGTAAGAAATGTCCAATATCTTTTTAAAGAAGCAAATATTACGAATTGAACTAGAACCATCAATTTGGTACAAGCAATCGATGACACATATTAAGCAAGATGGGGGGGGTAACACAGGTCAGCCTAAGCGCTTTGAATTCCATCTTGAACGTATAGCTTGATATAGCTGGTATATTTTAAGTTAACATACGTTTTAGATGAAGCAGTTGCAAAGAAAGTGAAAGTGACAGAACCATAAAAAGAGAAGTCCCGTTTCAGTGTATGGGGAGCAGCAGGTGCCGTGGCACTCGGGCCTGGGGGCACATTAGACCCAGTCCACCCCGATCATGACTGTTTTTACTGTTCATCCAAGGACTCGGGTGATGGGTGACTCTTTTTCGGCGCCTGCCATGGGCCCTTGGGGCCAAACGGGGGAGAGGAAAACAGCACCGACCAGAGACTCAAAATTAGGTGTGATAAAGGCCGCTTTATTGGAAGCAGGTGCACCGTAAACAATGAAAACCCTTGGCCTGCGCCGTACAAAACTATACCTCACTAAATATGCAATTTCCTGACAAACACCCCACCCCCTCCCCTAACTGGTTCCCCCAATCCAAAGACAGTAAACAATTAGCAGAAACGTCAATTTGCCTCTCCACCTGGCTAAATCCTTTATTATGCTTGACCTACCCCCGATAATCCAACAACAGATCTCCTACACTTCCCCCATATATTAGGAAGAACCGCCCCAAAGGCAGAACATCACCCCACACCTGATCCAGCGACACAACCAAACCCACAACCATCGAGCAAAAAACCAGATGCACCGGCCCCCAAGAAAACTCGTCCAAAACCACCGCACACCACAAAACCCCTCCTACATCCTGAAGAGAAGCAATCATCCCTCTCCCCGCCCCCCCAGACCCCACACTTGAAACCCCCCCATTAACTGATCCTAAACACAGGGAGGGAGGGTGGGAAAATAATTACCTCCGCCAAACCCCCGCCCGGCTGCTGTGTCACCAGCCACCAAAATGGTGACCTATAACACAAAATGTCCGGTTTGAAAGGAGACCAGCCCAAAAGCAGCCCAAAACTAGCCCAACCCCAGCCCAAGGCTACTAACTAGCCCAAAACCAGCCCATGTACGGTGCTGGCTCTATCCCCCCCCCTCCCCCGGCCCCAAAACCCCCGGGGGTGGCAGGCCTCCCACTGGTCGGCCGCCCCCCCAAAGCCCTATTGGGGCCAAACGGGGGAGAGGGGGGGAGGAAAACAGCACCGACCAGAGACTCAAAATTAGGTGTGATAAAGGCTGCTTTATTGGAAGCAGGTGCACCTTAAACAATGAAAACCCTTGGCCTGCGCCGTACAAAACTATACCTCACTAAATATGCAATTTCCTGACAAACCCCCCACCCCCCCTAACTGGTTCCCCCTAATCCAAAGACAGTAAACAATTAGCAGAAACGTCAATTTGCCTCTCCACCTGGCTAAATCCTTTATTATGCTTGACCTACCCACCGATAATCCAACAACAGATCTCCTACACTTCCCCCATATATTAGGAAGAACCGCCACTCGAAAGGCATGTTAACGGCTTTCGACCCCCCCTGGGACTCCTGCACTTCCGGGTTTCTGCGCACCAATGCCCTGCTCCAAAGCCTCCCTCAAATGTAGCACCTAACCCCATCCCGTACTACAGGTGAAACCTCATCCTCCCTGAAATTCCACTGCCCCGTACCTAAGCTTCGGGTGCTCCATCCTTTCAACCGTCTATCTCCTCAAAACCCTCATGTCCTTGGAAATTTCCTCCGGGTCCTATCAATGGCCGCTGGCCTCTCAGCCCCCCCTCAACCCACCTGGGACCGAAACTCTGACCAAATGACCTGACACCCTGCCTACCCGCGCCGTATCCCTAACAGGTCCCTCTTCACTTGTTTAACCCACGCTAACCCTTTGCACGGTACCAAGCCCACGCCAAGCACACTCTCCCCATTACCACTGCACACAAAGCCTGCAACAACGCATGCTAGCTCATGCCCTTTTCCTTGCCGCTGACAATGAAACAACCTGTCGTCCGCTTCCAACCACTGATTCCGGTGCTTGACCCAGTCCCCCTTTCTGCCTGCTTTATCAATGCGTTCACCAACATAATTCTGCAGCGCCGCTGCAGTTGGCCCCGCCCCTGCACCTGAAAAGACACACATGTGAGAGGCGAGAAATGTCCTTTATGTTGTACGTTCACTTCCCAACCCCCGCAGCCTGACAGATGCCCCTAACAGTCCGACCTCCAGGGCCCGAGGCCCTCCCCAACACTGCCGCGCAGCCTCCGTCGCCACCCCCACTCAGACGGATTGCCTCCGTAACGCCTTCGGGTCCTCACCCATACACCATAGGGCGTGCCGCAGGACCCCCAACACCTGTGCCGCATGCACCCTGCCACCTCCTTCTCGACCGAACCCCCCACCCCACCTTCCCACAGCTGCGTCCCCCATTCCCTGCCGACGGTGAATCGTCATCCCCGAAAGCCCCCGTCCATTAAATTCAACCTGAACCGCAACACCCGCTCCTGCGGAAACCACCTATGCCCCTGCCCCACTGCTCCCGACCGCCACAATTCCTCCCATGCCCGCTCATATGCCACCATGGAAATGCCTCATGAACGCCTATCCCACGCAAGTCCCCTTCACTTCCCAACGACAAACGTACTCAAGGACGCGGCCGCGTCACAACGGACAGCGTCAGACCCAAAACCACAACGTTGCCACCCCCCTTGTCCACCGGCAGGCATGCTTCCATGGCCACAGAGTCGAGCTCTCTACCAAGGAATGACAGCACCGAACTGGGACCGTGCGTCTTCTCTGGCGCCCGGGGAACCCCTAGGTAAGCCACAAGGCCCGGAAAACAGTCCAGCTCCGCTGGCAGTCCGTCAAAACCCGGCCGTCCCACCAGCAAGAAGTAAACCAGATAGTGCGTCACCGACCAGAGCCTGTCCGTCAGGAAAAAACCCACTGCAAAATTCACCTAATGGCGCATCCAGCGCACACAAATTTGAACATCCCATGGGCAGTGCTGTCGCCCCCCATGCCAACCTCACCGCCCCCTCGTCCTCTGGCAGGCGTACTTCCATGGCCCCAAGGCAAACCACGAGGCCCATAACTGACCAGCAACCGCCGGCAGTCCGCTGAACCCGGCTGTCCCACCAGCAAGAAGTCCTCCAGATCGTGCGTCTGTCTCAGAGTCTGTCCGCCAGGAAAAAGCTCACTGCAACAAGGAACTTAAACGCCCAAACGCGCCCGCGAAATCGAACCCCCATGCTATGGTCCCCCACAAGTGCCCCCCGGTCAAACCGGGTCCCCACTGACCGGTGATCCCCCGGATGCCTCTGAAACCACCAGGACGCCAACTTAACCTCGCACTTTGACCAAAAACCTTCACCCACCGCCGCCGGGCTCCTCCGTGCCATGTCCCTGATAGTATACGACACCCCCGGGAGCTCCGCTGCCAAAGTCACCGACCGACTCACCCCCTCCCCTCCCGACCCCGCACGCTGCTGGGACATCCGAGACTGACCGGGCTCCTTCCTGAGCCCAACCCCGATAGGGGAAACACTCAAACCCGGCCACGCGGCTCCACATCAAAAGAGGGGGGGACCCCATCCCTGCCCCGCTCTCCTCCTTACACACCTGCCCCACGCTGGCCCTGTGATCGCATTGACGGCTCAACTCCTCCACCCTCACTGGTGACGAGCCTATGCCCAGAACCTTGACCCCCTTTCCCCCCTCCCCGCACCCCCCCTGTCACCCCCTCCATACCACGCCATTCCCCGGCGCCCCCCCCAGGATCCCCGGTATCCGCACCAACCGACAGCCGAGGATTACTCAAGCCACTCCCCTACTCCGCCACCATCCTTACCTGGCTTCAAGGCCGGCGTCGCCACTGGATCCCGCCGCCTAACCAGCGGAGGCGGGGGTGGGGGGGCCATCACCTCGGCGCTCCTTGCCGTGGGCATACCTGACACACACTACCAACACCGTTACTTTGCTCCCCCCCTTTCCGCATTTCCCCCTCCTCCGAATCCTCCACAAAGTTCAATTGCCCCCATGGCCTCACCCCCATTCCGCATCTCCCCCTCCTCCTCAGAATCCTCCACAAGTTTCAATGGCCCATGGCCTCCTGCCCAGCACTGGGCCCATCCTTCCACCTTTCTCTTGTAACACACTGTTTGCCACCCCTCACATTTTGTTTGCTTTAGATACTTGCACAAGTGCCACCATTGCCTACGTAACGCTTGTTCTTGTGCCGGAGTGTCTGCCATTTATTGCAGTATTAAACCTCTACTGGTACTTTGTACGTTTTTGTAACCTGCACACATATCACTTTTTCCTCCTGTAATGCACCGGTTGCTACCTCATGTATTTTGGTTGCTCACTATTGTCACCTTTGACCCATGTAACCCAACGTTTGCTTTTGTAATTTGTTCATTTGTAATTGTTTCCTCTTGTATCATTACTGGTCCTATTGTGAAGCGCTCTGACACCTTCGGGTAAAGTCCGCGCGATATAAAATCGCATAAATAAATAAATACGCTCGTCCCCAAATCCCCCCTTTCATGGCTCCGTCCTACTCCACCCTGCCACCTGCTGACACAACCACATCAAATCCCCCGATCCAAGTCCTCCCTCCTCTCGCCTCCTCCTCCCCTCCTCCTTACTGTCTCCTCCACTGGTGCAAGCATGGATGGACCAGCTGAATCTATGAAACGACACACCCATCATTGTCGACAGCGCAAAACCCTGGGGTCCTAATCGTCACACAACACAATCTACCCACCCTATTACTACAATTGCCAAGCCTGCGCGACACCAACTGCGGCCTCTTAGTGGGAAGCATCGCTGCTTCCCGCAGCATGACCACAACAACCCTGGTCCCATTGCTGGTCCTCACCAAAACTGGACTACTGCAATTCTCCCCACCCCCCAAGCCTCACATTCCTCCTCCCCCGCTATCTAGCGACCCAACCAACTCCTCCCTGGCTTTCCAAACTGACCTCAAAGTTCCCCTCCCTCAAGGCCCTCCCAAAGTTAAATCCTGCCCCCTATTACCTGCAGCCAGACCCTTTTGTATAGAAAATTCCTTGTCCCTCCAACTATGGAAGTGCCGTTCCAGTGGGTACGCGTGGTCCGTGAGACTGCCATTATTGCAGTACTACTCAGCACCCGTGATTGGGACTCATATTAACATGCACACGTCACGGGTCCAGTGTAACACCCCGTTTTCTACCTCCTACATTTGTTTGTTTCCAATGCCTTCACGGGGGCCACCATGCCCATGTAACTCTCACTCTTGTGTTCGAGTGTCCTCCATTTACTGCAGTATTACCTCTACTAGCACATTGCTTTTGTAACCCGCACACATGCCACTCTCCCTCCTGTGATGCCCGATTGCTACCTCCTGTATTCTGTTTGCACACGCTTGTCACTTATCCCTCATGTACTGTAACCTTGCTTAAGCAATTCATTCACTGGTAATGCTCCTGTATCCGGTCTGTTCTTATTATAAAATGCTTAAATAAATAAATAATAATCCGCATCTGATCAACAGTCTCATGCCTTCCTCCCCAACCCCCGGCGGCCGTCCTGACCCTTCGGGGTGGGAGTGGCGGGGGCGCACCGCCCCGCTACCCCTCGCGCATCCAAGAATGGTCCCTGGTGGGAGCACGACCCCCCGTACCAGGCAGAGCCGGCCCATCCCCTCTGTCGAGTGGAGCCGCATGCTGCTCTCCCGAGCGCCTAAATCAGCGTCCCTGCCCAGAACAAGAGGGCTGGTCCAGCATGCCGGCGAACAAACCCCCCCTACTCCCACCCCCGAAAGTCCCCAACCCCCTGCCGAAACCCCCCCTCACCGCTCGCCGTGCCTCCAAACCCCCCCTGCACCTTCCCAACCTCCGTTCCCCGCCGGACACCCCCCCACTCGAAGGCCTCCCCCCACCCAGGCCCTCTCGCCCCCCCCACTCGCCCCGCACCCCTCCCCTCAACCCCGTCCTCCCCCCATCGCACACTCACCACCGACACTCCCCTGCCAGCCCCACCATCCCCCCCAGGCTCTCAACTCCTGCCCCCCCCGCCCGCAGAGACGGAGACTCGCGAGGGCCCACCATGCTCACCTCCCCCTCGGGGACACCCCCCACGCCACTCCACCCCCCGTCTGCCCCCCGTGTAAATCCAACTACCGAGATTCTCACACGACATGCCGTTTAATAACACTTCGTCACGCAGCATGAAAGCCGAAGTGTCACAAGAGTACCGGTGCCTCGCGAGAGTCTTGTGCCTCCGATCGCACTCACAGATCCGGCCATGGGGTATAGGACCAGCGGCGAGGCCGCACAGCGTAAGCAAGCTCCAGAGCCAAGTCACTCCCAGAAGATGTAACCGAGGCCGAGCCCCCCAGCATCTCATCCATTCCACCGCCGCCGACCTGAGCCACCGCATCTTCCGAAAAGGGGCGGGGAGGGCCACCAGAAAGACAGACTCCCTCGGAGGCCCCCCATTTACCTCACACCCCGGCCACAAACCTCACCACCCCACCTCCCCCCGCACGAATACAACGCCGCAAAGCCCAAACCTCTCATGCGCCCCCGCAACCATGAATCCGCCTTACAACCAGCACCAACAATTAATATACTAGCGTAACAATCGCGCTTATTGCGCACCCAACGGACAAGAAAAGTATCACCGTCGATTGTCACAAGTACACGAACGCACGCATCCTCAATAGATGCACAATCATCATGCCGTATCTTTACGCCCGAAAATAATCACCAAAATAATTACCTCCGCCAAACCCCCGCCCGGCTGCTGTGTCACCAGCCACCAAAATGGTGACCTATAACACAAAATGTCCGGTTTTAAAGGGGGCCAGCCCAAAAGCAGCCCAAAACTAGCCCAACCCCAGCCCAAGGCTATTAACTAGCCCAAAACCAGCCCACGTATGGTGCTGGCTCTATCCCCCCCTCCCCTAGCCCCAAAACCCCCCGGGGGTGGCAGGCCTCCCGCTGGTCGTCCGCCCCCCCCAAAGCCCTATTGAGCAGAGTCCTAATGTCGGTTTTGACATTGCTAGAAGCACTTGGGGACACAGCAGAAAACCAGCGCAATGATTTGCTTCATGTAAGCCTCCTAGTAAATCTGTTCTCAATTACGATTGCTACTGACAACATCATTTCGCTTAGAATAGCCTCTTTTCCTTTTTTTCACATAATAATAAACGAAACATTAGTTATCTTTAACCCGAATCTGAGACAAGAGATCATAACTTGTTTCAGCAAGCTTCATTTTGTTATTGTTACGGTCACTTTCATTGGCAGGCGCTTCTTGTGATAGCCGTGTGGAGCACTGCTGCTGAGAGCAGATCTGTCATGGGGTGACGGCGATGCCTGTTCCTTTGATTCCGGGCTCCTCCTGCAGGGAGCGTTGCCCTCATTGGAGGTGATGGAAAGGCCTGCTCTCCAGGCAGCGAGGAGATAGGGGAGCCGACAAGCAGCGCTATTGTTTCTGCTGCTTGTAATGGATGTAAGCTCTTCATGCAGAAGCCACTGAAACATGGAGCGCAAGTCAACCCATGAGGGACAAATGGGGGTGGGGTCGCACACTACTCACGCACCGGCAACCCCAGAACACGGCCTAATCCCTGCTGATGAGGGGTAAATACCCCGAAACACGTGTCCAGGGATGGCGAAGATAGCAGAGAATCGAAAGAAGATGCATCGCGGTACACGAACTACACTTACCACAGTCCTTAGGGGCGATCCCGCTGGTGTGTGAGTAGTGTGCGACCCCACCCCCATTTGTAATGTTAAAGCTCCCTCGAGCAGTTGGCTGACGAGCCTGGGACCCCGCACCTGGGCGCCTGAGTGGTAATAAACCTGGCAATATTTGGCAGCCACCGGCAACCCCAGAACACGGCCTAATCCCTGCTGATGAGGGGTAAATACCCCGAAACACGTGTCCAGGGATGGCGAAGATAGCAGAGAATCGAAAGAAGATGCATCGCGGAACACGAACTACACTTACCACAGTCCTTAGGGGCGATCCCGCTGGTGTGTGAGTAGTGTGCGACCCCACCCCCATTTGTAACCCATGAGGGATGTGTTCCTCCATTCACTGAGGTGTGCACATAAGGTCTTGAAAAGGTCGTTCTTTGCACTTGGCTATGAGCGATGGACATTAGTTGGTATCCATGGCACTAACAGCAAGCCCGCCCTCGGGGTGTTTGTGCATGCATGCATGTGTGGACGAGCCGGGTGGCTCCGTCAGTACATCCCTCCAATCTTACTGACACATAGTCCCGCCTATGGTGATCCTTGAGTCTTGCCCAGGCACCAGGCGTAGTCCCTTAGTCTCTGACTGGGAGTAGGATTTGGCCGTAAGTTGTACTTCCGAGTCCTGGGATTTCCGCTGGCCTCCGACTCCTCGGGCGTTCGGCAGGGTCTCTAGGACTCTCCGTGGCATCCTCTTGGCAGGCTGCCAGTACCTGTTCAGAACTTGGTTGGGTCACTGCTTCTCCGTTTTGACATTGCGAGGTTTCTTCATCTTCATACTCATTGTTCTCAGATGTTTGTTCTGCGGTGTCCCATTCCCTCGGGACTCGCTTGAACCATGAAGCATTCCCGGTGACTGCTTTCGTGCCTCTTACTGCCGATACAGTGGTACCATGGACATTGACCTGTTCCCATATTTCGGGTTCATACGCAGTGCGATATTTCCAGTTTGGGTACCTGTCCTTGAGAACCACTTTGTCTCCAACCACAAGGGACAGGGGTCGGGCTCTCCCATTTGTGAGCTGTCTTCTGTTCTGGGTTGCGTTCTGATCCAGCTCCGGTGGATTCCAGGTAGGGCACGCAGTCCCTGGGGACTTTCAGGAACAGTCTTTCAGGTCCATTGTCTGATCGGATTTCCTCAGGCAGGCCCATCATCGCGAAAATCCGATGCAGTACTGGTTTGACATGTGAGAATGCCGTAAAGGGCACCACTTCCACTATCGGGAATCGGGAATGAGAGTCTATGAGTACGAGAGTGTTTCTGCCATCCGGGAATGACCCGAAATCGATGCTCAACTTGGACCACGGTTCTGGGCACGGGTCCTCCGTGAACACCGGGTGCGGCACTGGATCCTTGCTCGTGATGGTGCACGAGTGACAGTTGCGCACTTCTTCCTCTACCATGGCATCCATTCTGGGGAACCACACTTTGCTGCATAACCTTGCTTTAGTTTTGGATGCTCCCTGGTGTCCTTGATGCGCAAGTCGGACTACCTCCTTCTGCAGGCTTGTCGGGATCACAAGGGCTGTGCCTCACAGTAGGACCCCATGAGCTCACTCTGAGCCCTCCAGACTTGTTGTCTGAATGTCCTTTCAGCGGCTGTAAGAGCGCTGACCCCGTCCAGGAAGCGCTTCCAACTCCGGTTCGTCAACGTGGTCTTCCCTTTGCTGAGACATTCGTCCCCCTCGGTGGCTTTCCCGATGTCTTCCAGCGTAAGGGCAACAGGGCATGCTTCTTGTGATATCATCTGGACAAACTCCTCGACTTCCTCTGTCTTATCTTGTATTGGAGCGGGAGGAGTGGCATTCTGGTGGCGCGACAGAAAATCTGCCGGGTTGTCAGCACCTGGTCGGAAGACAACATTGAAGCGATACGTCTGCAGCTGGACGGCCCACCTCTCTATCCATGTATGGGCTAGTCTGGCGGTCCCCGCGAACAGCGGCACCAGCGGCTTGTGTTCTGTGACCACCCGAAACTCGTGGCCATACAGGAATAGGTGAAAGTGTTGGCATGCCCACTTTATTGCCAGGGTCTCACGTTCTATCTGTGCATAGCGCATTTCCGTGGACGTCAATGCCCTGCTGGTGTATGCGGTAGGCACCCACTCCCGGGCTTCCGTTTCCTGCATGAGGACAGCCCCAAGTCCGACCAGGCATGTATCCACGACGACTTCTGTGCGCCTGTTTGGTCGAAAGTATGCCATGACCGCCGAGCGGATGGCTTCCACCTTTATCGGGTCGACGCGTAGTCCTGGCTTTGAGAAAATGTAGCCAAAGAAGTCTAATGATTCTTGGTAAAAGGAGCACTTGGCTTTGTGCAGGGTGAAGCCATGGTCTGCCAGGGCCTGAAGGGTGGCTCTGAGGTGAACATGGTGGTCTGCAAGCGTTTTGGAGAAGACTAAGATGTCATCGCTCAAGTTGATTATGCCTGACAGTCCTGAGAGCGTCTCCCTTATCGCGTTCTGAAAGACCTCTGCAGCTGAGGAGACTCCAAAACGTAACCTTTTGTACCGGCGCAGGCCGACATGTGTAGAGAATGTGGTGATATTGCGGCTGTCTGGGTGGAGTTCTAGTTGATGGTATCCCGCGTTGAGATCCAATTTGGTGAACCAGCGGGCTCCATTTAAATCCGCGACTATGTCGTCCATCGTGGGCGTCAGGTGGCGTTTCCGCTTTACCACCTTGTTCGGAAAACGCATGTCGACACACAGCCGAATGGCGCCGGGCTGTTTCGGTTTCGGGGCAACCACGAGGGGCGACACCCAGGGTGTCGGGCCTGACACCTTTTCGATAACCCCTAGTTCTTCCAGCTTCCGAAGCTCCTCTTCCACCTGCGGCCGCAGGTGGAACGGCACCCTCGAGTGCCTCAACGCTGCCGGCCTGACTGTGTGGTCCACGTGGAGGTTGAAGGTTTTACCTTTGAGGCAGCCCAGGCCCTGGAAAAGCGCGGGAAAGTCCTTTAGCATCTCCTCCGCGTGTAGCTCGTGCACCTGATTCGCGAAGAAAACTAGTTGAAGGTCTTCCGCGGTGTGGCAGCTGAGGAGGGTCCCTCGCTTCCCCTCTGTAACGTGAAATTTCGTCTTCATCGCCTGGCCGTTGCTGGCCACCACTACCTCAATTACCCCCAGTAGCGGGAGCGGGTTATCGCTGTCGTAGGTGTAGATCCTGGCCTTGGACAGCCAAAGGGGCAGGCGAGGAGACAGTTTGTCGTATTGGACGCTGTCCATCACATTGACTGAGGCCCCCGTATCTATCAGGGCATGCACCTGAGAGCCTGCGATGGTGATGTCACACATTGGTGGCGGTCGCCTCCTGGAGCCTTCTCTGCCGACAAACGACACAAAGAACACGTTGTCATCATCGTCTTCCAGACTGAAAGCTGAACGCGTCGCGTCACTGCAGGGCCCTGGGTCCTCGAGCGTTAGCTGACGCACGCCCTGTGTGGGCCCTCTTACACCAGGATTGGAGCGTCGTCCGTTGCTGCTCCGGCATACTTTTGCGGAATGGTTGAGTTTGCCGCATTGAGAGCACGTCTTTCCCTTTGCGGAGCACCTCCCTCCAGCCGGATAGTCCATCCCGCAGTTGCCACACATGGAGTTTTGCACGGGCTTCGCACCTCCTCTCGACAGTTGGGGCCGTCTGCGGATCACATCGAGTCTCTCCTCCTTGATCACGGGTGCACGTGCCGACGTTCCAGGGCGGTTGAGGGCCGCCTCTATCTCTCGTTTGCTCATGCATTGGACTGTTCGTGAGACCTCGCGAGGACGAGAATCTCGTAGAGGGAAACGTGGGGCTGCCTGAGTAGGAGGCGTCTGAGGTGAACAGATCTGCAGCCTTGAATGAGCTGTGCGTGGATTTCCAGTCTCTGATCTGGCAGTTCACATGATGTGGCAAGTTTTCTTAGACGGGCATAGTAGGCGTCGACGGTCTCAGTCTCTCCTTGGTGAGCTTGACGCAGCTTGAACCATTCGTAGTCTGGGTTGATTTGCAGGTCAAAGTGATGATTCAGAGCCTTTACCGCTCCGGTGTAGTCATCATTGTTGCCTCTGTCCGATAGTGTCTCGAAGAGATCATAGAGTTCGGCTCCACCATAGTACATGAGTAGGGACCTTTTCACCTTCCCATCCGTTTCCCTCACTGTGATGAAGTAATGGTCAAGGCGACCGATCCAGGAGCGCCACCTTGCCGCCGCGGTCGACGGGTCCGATAACTCGCTGAACGGCGGTAGCAATTCCATGGCCAGGGGGGGCTGGCACGTTGGGCGCGGCCTGGACTGGAGCGGGGCCTTCAGCGGCGACTTGCTGAGGTGCCGGGTTCTGAAGCGCCGCTGGCAGGGGAGCTGGCGCAGTCGAGAGGGCGGCGCCTCCGGTTGCAGCGAGGGAAGTCATCCTGCTGTCCGTCCGACCGCATGGCTGAGCGGGGACTCTCGGAGTGTAGGAGCAGCTGTGCTATTTCTTCCACTGCCTCCCTGGGTACTCATAGGTGGATTGGCACGTTGTGGCGATGAGGCGGCACACAGTGCGCTGGGGTGTGACCACGTGCGCGGTGTGTCTTGGGCGTGGCACCGAGGTGGGGGCCGTCCACGTTGACACAGTGCCCCTGGTAGCATGAAAGGTGGGGGAGTGAGAATGTTGCCCCAGGGGATTTGCTCTCCCCCTCTCTTCTTATGGCTCAGACCGTTGTGACCACACAAGCAAGCAGTGGTTGCTGGAGCGATGTCAGCAGGGCTGCTGCGGGGCGGTCTCACGGGTGCAGATGCCGGGCGCCGAGCCGTAGGCCACACTCCGAGGGGGGGGGGGGTTATCTGCGCCACAATAGCTCGGCTCACGGGGGCTGAACCAGTCCCCCCGTGCAAGATCGCCAACAGTGCGCACTGAGGCGCGAACACACCCGGGCCGTGGGAGGGCGGGGCGAGGCCTCGGGAGCAGGGCACGGTTCGGTGCGGTGACGAGAAGTGCACGCCGCCGAACGCCTCTACACAGGGAGCGCAGAGAGCGGGACGTAGCTCTCGCCTTTGGCAGACAGTGCCGGGCAGGACACCGGACGGGTGCAGACAGTCAGCGGGGTGGGCACCCGCGATGATCTTCAGGTGGCACCAGCTCGAGCGCACAGAGCGCGAGCACCGCGGACACGAGGCTAAGAAGCCAACGTGTGTCCGCGGGGGCGAGGCGTGGGGCAGACCCGCCTCGTCGCCAGTGTGGTGACTCATGTCACCTGGGGGAGCAGGAATACCTATGCCACTGATTAGGGCCTAAATACACTTCAATGATTGACACAGACTCCCACTACTATTCTGGGCCGAAGACCACGAGCAGTCTTCTGCCCCTTTATTTATACCCTCGGGCGAGCCCGTCCTCGGGGTGTGCGTGCAGGCGTGCGTGCGTGCGTGCGTGCGTGTGTGGACGGGCCAGGTGGCTCGGTCAGTACAATCACAAGTACTTAGGAGAGGCAGCTTTTGCTTTTGTTCAGTCCCTGCATATAAGAGATGCATGCACTGTAAGAATGTCAGATGTGTTGGTCTGTCCCAGTATTTACACAAATAACTATTTTGGTAGCACTATTTCATTTCTTTTATAGCGCTATGCAACCCAGTGCATGGTGTCCCAGCTCTTTACGTAATATACACATTATACTTTAACAATAAATCATGTACATGTGTAAATCACTGTACAAGATGAGTTACATGAGACAGTCAGGGTTACAAGGTGTGGGAGTCACACGTCCTTTTAACCTCACTGTGGTCTATTAGAAGGATTACAATTTATGAACTGCTGTTAATGAAAGGACCTCTGTGTTAAAAGCAGTAACCCACTTTACTATCTACACAAATTAAAAATATGTCATCTGCGTGTTAAAGGATGTTACTTTGCAGGAGACACATTTACTTTCTCTACTACTTTGATTCAAATCTGGGATTCACAAAACACAGATCTCTCCAGCAAGTGCATTAACCACCAGAGTTATCTCACCATTATTACTATTCCTTGAGATTTGCTGGGCACCTTCACAGCAGATGCCTTAACCCAATCAAATATTTTAAAATGTAGACTTTGCAGCCAATTAAGCATAACAGATCTACTGCCATGCTTCTCCTTGTTGCCAATGTCTTTGTGGCAGGTATTAAAAAAATAAATGTATTAGGTGAGGCCCAGATTTTGCGTCGGTATTGAGCTACTTTTTTGGCACAACCCCAACGCCAAATCTCATTTGTTAAATCTCATAATGCGCTTAAATGTGCTCATTATATACCTGATAAAAATATATGTGTGAGGTCTTAATATCTGATGTCACTTCTTGTGATGTCACTTCCAGTGAGGTCACTTCCTGTGATGTCACGTTCAATGTCACACTTTGTGACATCAGGCACTGCGATGGCACGAGTCATGATTTCACTTGGATACTGCCTAACGTGGTTAGTCCCCCCACTTATTTTTTTAGGACTTGTGCCCTGGCCACTGGTGCATATAGTGAATAGGCTTCAAAAAGACATGTTTATCCACACTTGTCCCCACACCTTGCTCTTCCATGCCCCAACAGCACACCTTATGCAATGCAATATGGTGTTAAACAATACATTGTGCAAATCAGATCCACTAAGTCGGTTTATGTAATCTATCCCTAAGTAACTGATACTTAGAATTATGTCACTTTGTTGCTAATTTTTTAACGAAGTAGGGTCTATCATACCTTTCTGAAAACCTTTCATTATAGGTTTTACATTTTTCCAATTTTAAGTTATAAGTAGTTAAATAGATATATTAATTACTTGAATAAAACATGGATTTAAATTCCTTATAAATGTTGTTCGCGTACTTTTGGCCTATATGAATATCAGTGGGAAATTTCCCTCCCCTGGTAAAAGGAATGTGTCATGTCACCTGCTGTAGTTTTATGAACAATCATGAAGTGCAGATCCTTTACCAGCTTCAGGCTGAAATAAATAATGGGAAAGGGATGGTATTGTAAGGTGAGCACAAGCCATTGGGAAATGCAATGCTCTTGAGGGCATGAGTGAGAAGCTCAACAAGACAGGCTGAGCCTTCCAAGGTTGGTCAATTGAGTTCCCTGATTTAGGTACGAGTAACATCTGTTATTTACAGCATTTGGGCCCCTTTGCAAGCTAGGAGTATGAAGTGTTCTTGATCACAAAATCAAGACACATAAATGATGATAGATCTTCAATTTATTCCTCAGTAATGATTCCATCCAACAGCATCCCAGTACAAACAGTAACTCATTGGTTTCTCTTCAAAACTCAACAGAAAGCTGTGAGCTCATTGAATGACACAGTTAATGACATATACCACATTCTAATATTCTAACAGTGACATATTATGATTCCCTCAATCTCCACCATGTAGAGGAGGAGATAAAGAAGAGATGCAGAACATCACATACCTCCCTCCTTTACACAACAAAACAATGAACTTTTAACATAAAACCAACACAAAAAAATCCTATACATAATCAGCAAGATATGATGGTGCTTTATGCACCCTCAATAATCTACGACCTCCAAATTTCACTTTATCTCTAGGTAAATAATTGCTAGGATGTAAATGTTCCCTTTACAACAACAACCCAATTTAGGTTCCATATCCGATGATCTTTTGTTTTAATGGCATTGTTAAACACCTTGATGACCTTAATAGGTTTCATGAATTTTGAGGAAGACTTACCCATCAAACCTGGATGTTTTATCATGACAGTATCTCCTACCACCACTTTTGTTGTTTTCACACCTTTCTTAGAATCAAAATAATTTTCCTTTGCTTAGCTTTCTCTTCATCTTTCATCTGTACCATGTCATTGTCACATTTAGCTTCTTTACCTTTACTCAATTCATATTTATTAACCCATGCAGGTTCAACATCAGTATTAGGAAGTCTACCTCTAAACAATACAAAAGGTGTTTTTACAGTAGTAGAATGAGGCAATAATTTGTACTCTTCAACCATCTTTAATACCTTTAATACCTCACACTTCCAATCCACAAGCTGTGACTTAGCCAAAGCAATAGTTTCCTTAATAACTTTGTTAAATCTCTCTACCATTCCGTTGGCCTCAGGATGATAGAGATCACAAGTTGTATGTGTTATCCCTTTAGATAAAAGACATTGTTCCATTTGTTCAGAAACCAGTTGAACTCCGCTATCCGTCAAAATGGACTCCGGAATCCCTTCTCTTGAAAACAGATTTCTAAGACATTGAATAATGTGACTTGAATCAATATTTGTCAAAAAGAAAACTTCAGGCCAGTGTGAAAACATATCAATTATGACTAAGACATATATTTGTGAGTCCTTGTTATGTACTGGACCCAAGATATCCAGAGAGATGTCTTGCCACTGATTTGAAGGGCGTCTCCTTAACACCATTGGTTGCACACGTGTACTCTTACTCTTACTCTTGTCACTCAGAGTCCATGTTATACAATCATGCACCACCCGTTCAATAATTTATCAAAGGCCAACATTTTTTTTGTGAATTCAGATCCTTCCTTGTTACTGTTCCACCTCTTTTCCATAAGATTCATCACTTCTCTCAAAAGAGTGTCTTGAGACATTTCATCACACCACTTTTTCTCTGATATTATTTCTTGGACTACCACACAGACTCACTCATCAGGATCCTCCAAGTCTTCATCCTCAGAAGTACTTTAGGAGTCAGCCGTGACAACACATCAGTCACATTGTTGTCTGCCCCAGGTATGTACTTGATTTCAAAATGATATTCTTGCAAACCTATTATCCATTTAGTTATCCTCCCTGAAATAGCATCCATGCCTTTTTTTGTGAAAATTTCAATAAGGGGCTTGTGATCAGTTCTCACCTCAAAATCAACACCCCATAAAAACTTCTTCAATTTCTTAATTGCCCAGAATACCGCTAAAGACTCTCTCTCTACAACAGAACACCTGGTTTCCGGATCTTTGAGACTGCGAGACAAAAACATTATTGTTTCCAACCCTTCAGAACCTCGCTGTTGCAAGACCATCCCCAACCCCTTTTCACTACATCCGTAATTAGTATCAAATTTACTTTAGGATTAAAACTCCTAAGAGAAGGAGCGGTCATAAGCTTCTTATTAATGTCACAAAACTCTTTTTCACAATTTTCAGACCAATCAATATCTACACCTTTCCTTAACAGATATCTCATATTGTTGGCACAGTCCGTAAAATTCCTTACAAATTTAGCATAATATTCTACAACCCCTAGAAACTTCATGAGCTCATTCTTGTTTGTAGGAGAACACATGTCTTGAATAGTGTTAATCAACATAGATTTTGGTCTAACCCCTTCACTGGTGTTGTTGTGACCTAAATAATCAATTGAATTAGTCTTAAATTTGCATTCTTCAGCTTTAATGGTAAGATTATGATCACTCAATCTTTCCAGCACACTTTTCAACCTCTCATCATATTGACAATCATTATCACCCACTACCAGAATGTCATCTTGATATACACCTGCCAAACCATGAAGAACATTTTCCATGACCCTTTGGAAAACTGATGAGGCTGACACCAACCCAAATGGCATGCGTATGAACCTATATGTGCCAAAGGGCGTACTGAATGAAGTTAAATCATGACTTGATTCATCCCATTCTATTTGGTGATATGCTGAAGTTAAATCCACAGTACTGAAAACCTTAGCTCCACCCAACAGAACCAATAGTTCATTGATATTCGGCAAAGGATACTTGTCAACAACCACACATTTGTTTAATTGCCTCAAATCTATGCATAATCTCAGGTCTCCCTTTGATTTTTTTGTGCTGCCACCACTGGAGCCAACCATTCAGTTCCTTCTACTTTCTCTATTATTCCCCAATTTTTTCATTTCTCAATCTCTCTCTCCATGTCATCTCTCACTGATATGGAAACATTTCTTACTTTGCAGCATACGGGAATGGCACCCTTCTTAAGTATGATCTTATGTTTATAACCTTTGAGACAACCTAACGCTTCTTTGAATACATTTGGATGATTCCTTTTAAGATCAGAGACTAAATCTCCATTACTACTTTCAAGAATTGAACTCACATTATACCTCAATTGTATAGGAGGATCAGCATTAGGATCTAGGAAGACCCCTAAATCACCTTGATGTATCCAACTTATGATGCTGTCTCCCTTCTTGGAAACATAAACGTTTCCAGAGACAATCTATTTTTGTATTCTATGAGTCTTATAAAATATCCATGAACATCAATAGGTTCTCCACCGTATGCTAAAGGCCTTGTGTCAGGTTTTGAAAGTTTAACTTTGTCTTTCAACTTCTCCAGGAAGAACTTATTCGAAACAATGGTAATTTTTGTACCTGAGTCAAATAAGACTTTCATGCTAGCACCTTCAACCAAAATTTCATCACACGGAGAACTTTTCCTTTTATCACCACTTACCATTTGTACAATAATTTGACCACACTCATAATCATCAGAATGTGATCCTTCATTGTCCTCTTCATATATCTCAACTTCTTTGACTTTAGAAGTTGGTTTACTCTTGCATAAAGAAGTTAAATGACCTTTCTTCTTACATTTAAGACATGTTTGATTCAAAACTGGACACTTCTTACTGTTAACTAAGTGCCCACTACTTCCACACCTGAACCACTTGTAGTCATTAGACCTTTCCTTGATAAATGTATTGTCTTTTAAATTCTTTTCTTTAAGCGACGTACTTATCTTACTTTTGTTTTTCACTTCTTGAACTTTACATTCTTTCATCAAATCCTTCTTCAAGACTGCAACACATTTTATAGAATGTTCAATTCTCATGGCTACGCTTAGAACCTCATCCAAAGTGGGATCATCACGTAGCCACAACTCCTCTCGGACCTTTTCCATGTTGCAGCGAAACATGAATTGATCTCTTATTCGCTCATCTGTTAAATTATCGAATCTGCAAGAGGATACAAGCTTTCTTAAATAAGTTACATAGCTTTCCACAGTTTCTTCCTCACCTTGCATCCTCTTTGCAAACTTGTATTGTTCCAGGATAGAACTCACTTTAGGTAGGTAGTCTTTATCCAATTTCTTAATACATATCTCATAGTCATTACGACCATTTGCTTCCTCTGTAGATAATTCTGGTAAGTGGTCAAACACATCCTGACCCTCTGATCCTAAAAAATGCAAAAGCAATGAGGATCTCCTCTCTGTGCTGAGTGAAGGTACGCACACTCTGGCGTATCTCTCAAACACCACTTTCCACTTTTTCCATTGTATCGGGGGCACACCAGGACTGGTAAGAAAGAATAGAGCTGCAGTAACATTCTGCATGTTCAACTTTAGCAATGAGTACATATGTAAGCAAAACTATATATTTTTACTATAGCATTACATAGCCAAAAGGCATGTATAACAAAATTGCTTAACCAAAACTCTCTATAAAACACAATACAACTCATTAATTTTTGACATAATGTTGATTATCAGATAGGTATATTACTCGCAATGTAATTTATATATTTGTGCATATCAGCGTGTTATTTGTTGAGCGCATCAACGTAGCAAATGATGTAAACAGTCAACAAAATGAAGGAAAGGCTGTGCACATCAGCGTCATGAAACGTTTAGCGCTACAAAATGTGTGAAGAAAAGGCTGTGTACATCAGCGTTATTAACTTAGTGCCGCTTACTGTGCACGATTTGATGAAAAAATGCTTAGAAAATATCAAATATTTGAAGAAAGGCTGTGCGCCTCAGAGTTATTAGACGTTGTCCGCTGCTCATTGCGCATTAAATGCTGTGCGCATCAGCGCTCGTAGGAAAACTTGCTAACCCAGTTGCCGTAGCAGCAAAATGGCCACGGTGACGTATAACGTGGAGAAGCATGGCTCAGTGGTTAGAGGCGGCAGACCCGGAAGCTGAGATCAGCCGTGGACCAGGGTTCGATTCCCCGCCTCGGCGGGTCTCAGGCACAAAAATTCCACGGACTCGACAATTCTCGCTCCGGTGCCTACTCGACTCACGGGGTCACACTCTGCGACTCTGGGCAATAGCTTGCTTAATCTCCACTACGGCCCTTCGCGGCGGGATGCCTGGCTTTCACCTTGTGAATACCCTGCCGGGGTATCTCACAAGGGAATACCAGGACGGGTTCCCTAAGCAAGCGCCTTGAGACCCCTGGGTGATTTGTGCGCTATATAAATCGAAATACATTTACACATTTACATTTACATATGACGTTGTTGTACGGTGCATGAACTCACGCTCACTGAGGAAGGAATGAAGATTCTATGAGGAAACAATGACGAAGGGGTCCGTCAATCTGAAACTCTTGGGCCCACATGCATCAAGCATTTTTGTAGTCGCAAACGGTGCGATGACTTAAAATCGGCCGTTTGCGAATGCAAAAGTGCCTTTTGGGATGCATGAAGCAATTTTAGAATTCGTAACATTGTTGCGAGTTCTAAAATTGCGGGTGCTTTTAAGAAGTCGCAGATGTGCGATTTCTTAAAAGCAATGCATCATTACTTTCACAAGTGCAAAGTCGCAATTAGGGTGCCAAATTTACCGAGTGGTTGAACCACTGGGTAAATTTGGAAAAAGTGTTTAAAATGCTGCAAATGTTTTTTTTTCTACATTCATGTTTCACACACACATGTCCTTAGGACATGTGTGTGTGAAACATGATGCGAAAAATACATTTCAGGGGTGCATGGGGGGGTCCTTTGGACCCCCCCTGCACCCATGAAATATTCAAAGTGCCACTCGCAATTTGCTGATGCCTTCCCATTGACTCCTATTTGGCCCATAGGAATCAATAGGAATTGCGAAAATGCACTTAAGAATTCGGTATTCATTTGGGATTCGGTAAAAATCGCGATTTTTACCGAATCCCAAATGAATACCGAAAATAATGATGCATAGCATTTTGCACTTCTTAATTTGCGATTCCTTATTTTTCGCAAATTAGGAAGTGCAAAATGTAACAATGATGCATGTGGGCCTTGATGATTCTCCACCAGCGCGGGCAATAACAAGTAAGCGGTTTTGTTTTCTTTTAAAGAGAAACTCTTTTTCATGAAGGCTCAATAATAAATAGGATGGTTGAGCTTTCCTAATGAAAGTGACGGTTGACGTTACTTTCAAATGCTGCACTTACCTTTCACTGCAAAAGACGAGTTGCCTCAAAGTCTATTCAATGGTTAAACATTCATGAACTTTTGTCGATTTTTACTCTCAGACAGCGACAGTAACTTCATCATGTGTAAATTTTTTAAGAGCTACTGAGACAAGATCACATCACGTAGCTTAAATCACACGCAATTTGGAGCTTAGTTGTATGCAACTACAGTTCGAATAAAACAATCTTGCCAGTTTAAATTGAAACAATGTGAGAAAACTAGCCGAATTAAACGCTCCCGCCGGTGTAATCAAATCACAATTCAACCCAAATTCAGCCGCAGGTGCTATCAAAACACAATATCAAAACACTCCCGCTGGTGCAATTAAATCACAATTCAGCATAAATACAGCCGCAGGTGCTATCAATTGCAAAAACAACAGTTGATGGACAGAATGCAGAACAATGTCATACATTCACCCCAGTACAGAGATCTGGGCCTAAATCTATTGTTTTTTTGCTCACCACACCACCCCAGTTCAGACATGGGCATATGCAAATCAGCCTTTACCCCGTGCCTCATGGGAACAATCCAGCCCGAACTGCCAAGCCATGTCTTCCCTGGACTGGAATCAAGCATCCTAGGACCGGTTTCTGGCTATCAGCCGTCTTCAGCCAGGATAGCTTGACTCCAGTGGCGTGGAGAGCCCGGGACTCACGTCTGAGCATACCCTTCCCACTCGGGTGACAAATGCAAAAACAACAGTTGATGGACAGAATGCAGAACAATGTCATACATTCATCCCAGTACAGAGATCTGTGCCTAAATCCATTGTTTTTTTGCTCACCACACCACCCCAGTTCAAGCTATCCTGGCTGAAGACAGCTGATAGCCAGAAACCGGTCCTAGGATGCCTGATTCCGGTCCAGGGAATTTGAATCATGCTTTCATCCACTCCAAAGAAGAGTATAAAGAAACTCAGTTAAAATCTGTACTTAGTTTTTTAAATGACTTAATGTAAAGAAGGCTCGAATTTTTCAATTTCTTTATGAAAATTCTTGATATGCTTCACCAATCTTCTGTGTTGGGATCTTCAGAGACTGCCGACTACGCCAGTGAAGTGTTCTTGATCACAAAATCAGGGCACATAAATGATGATATATCAACATCCAAGTACAAACAGTAACTCATTGGTTTATCTTCAAAACTCAACAGAACACTGTGAGCTCAGTGAATGACACAGTAAATGACATGTACCACATTCTAATATTCTAACAGTGACATATTATGATTCCCTCAATCTCCACCATGTAGAGGAGGAGATAAAGAAGAGGGTGCACAGACATAATATCGACTCCACAATATCGAATGGACAAAATATCAAGTGTTAAATATCGTTTGGAGAAAATATCGACAGGACAGAATATCGACAGCCAAAATATCGTTTTAAAGGTAAGTGAAGTAATATCGACTGTAAATAATATCGAAAGTAAAAAATATTTTTTTTTATATAATATGTAAATATTTATAGTGTTTTTATGTTATAATATGTGTGAAAAGTGTCATTTTATGTTATAATTATTTTTAATTAATGATTTTTTTAAATTATTGTGTAATTGTATTCTGCAGCGGGTTGTGGGTTTATAGGGGAATAGGGTGGGAAGTAATTTAATTATAATTAATTAAATATGTAAATTTATTAATTGGTAGTAATAATTAATTAATTGGTAATGAAATATTATATGTTAATTATTTAAAATTTAATTGGTAATTAATTTAATTTAATTGATTAATTGCTAATTATGTAAATTAAAATAATGTATTTCCTGTAGCGGGTTGTGGGTTTATAGGGGAATAGGGTGGGAAGTAATTTAATTATTATTTATTAAATATGTAAATGTATTAATTGGTAGTAATATTTAATTAATTGGTAATTAAATAATATTTGTTAATTAATTAAAATGTAATTGGTAATTAATTTAATTTAATTGATTAATTGCTAATTATGTTAAATTAAAGGGGTATTTTTAGGGTTCAGGGTCAGTTTTTAGTTTTTGGGTAAAGGGGTATTTTTAGGGTTCAGGGTCAGTTTTTAGTTTTTGGGTAAAGGGGTATTTTAGGGTTCAGGGTCAGTTTTTAGTTTTTGGGTAAAGGGGTATTTTTAGGGTTCAGGGTCAGTTTTTAGTTTTTGGGTAAAGGGGTATTTTAAGGGTTCAGAGTCAGTTTTTAGTTTTTGGGTAAAGGGGTATTTTTAGGGTTCAGGGACAGTTTTTAGTTTTTGGGTAAAGGGGTATTTTAAGGGTTCAGGGTCAGTTTTTAGTTTTTGGGTAAAGGGGTATTTTTAGGGTTCAGGGTCAGTTTTTAGTTTTTGGGTAAAGGGGTATTTTTAGGGTTCAGGGTCAGTTTTTAGTTTTTGGGTAAAGGGGTATTTTAAGGGTTCAGGGTCAGTTTTTAGTTTTTGGGTAAAGGGGTATTTTTAGGGTTCAGGGTCAGTTTTTAGTTTTTGGGTAAAGGGGTATTTTTAGGGTTCAGTGTCAGTTTTGGGTTTTTGGGTAAAGGGTTTTTTTAGGGTTCAGGGTCAGTTTTGGGTTTTTGGGTAAAGGGTTTTTTTAGGGTTCAGGGTCAGTTTTGGGGTACAGGGGTACAGTGTAAAAATAAAGTAAAATTAAATTTACATTAATTTAATTTTATGAAATTAAATTAAATTATATTTAAATAATTTTAAATAATTTAAATTAAAAAAATTATTATATACTTACCAATACTTACATTGTAATGGTAGTGCTTTGTGAAAGTTGCGTTGTAACGTCATATATCCACTGTTGCACTCTTTGCAGTGGGAATAGTAATTTTTACTCTTTTGTATTTGTACGTTAATAATATTGGCTATTATTTAATTACATTTTGTTACTATATATATATATGTTTTAAGAAATATGATTAAAAAAATATTATTTTTTTACTTTCATTAATTATTTAATTATTAAAAGTTATTTTAAGTATTGTTAATTATATTTTAGTAATTAATTTTTTATATTAATGTAATTAAACATTGTTTTTATTAAAGTCGATATTTTTTACAACTATATTTTTGTACACAATATTTTGTACTCGATATTTTTGTACTTACCTGTTTGTACATACAAACTCGATATTTTGGTTGTAGATATTTTCTCGTCGATATTTTGGGTAGTCGATATTTTGGTAGTCGATATTATTTCAGTGATCCAAAGAAGAGATGCAGAACATCACAGAGTAACATTTAAATCCGTGAGCAAACAGGAGTGTGTGCAGGCATAGGAATTCCCAGTTGTGTGATAATTATCATACTCTGCGGTTTTCCCCTAACAGGTTTCTGGCATATCAAATCCGTTGAAATTATTAATGCGAATGGACGAAAAAAGGCAAAGCATATGGAATGGAATGCTTTAAATATGTATTCTGCATGTTATACTTCATTTCCAAGTGAAAACAGTTTTTTTAAATACCTTACCAGGCGGTAATCATGCCTACCAAGGGCCTGATTATGATTGCTCCAGTAAATTGCCACCCTTATACAAGCACTTTTGCCAGAAATGCAATTGTAAGTGGCCCGATGTTTATCACACATAATTACTGGGTGCCATAAAGTTTGCACCCCATTCAATTTCATCAGGTTGCTTTACCTCCCTGACTTTAATCGGTAAAAAGGCTTAGAAAATAATCTACCTCAAGTGTGGTAAATACCTCACCTTCCACCCAGACTATTGTAAATGAGCCATAGAAACGGTAGGTGTGATATTTAGAGCAACTATTATTAAAAACATGAAAAGAAATTGATGGCAAGTAAACACATCAACTCACTACACAAATAAAGCTGGTCACTGAAATACATTAATTAGGAAAACAAGGTGGAATGCCAGCATGCAGTTTCCAAGCAGCAGTGCTGTTTTTGTTAACGTGAATAGTAACATTGAAGAAACGTGTATACACATACCTAACAGTCCAGAGTTCTCTGTTTTAGTTTCTTTAGACTGGCTGGCTTCCAGTGCAGACCCAGGTACGTGTTGTATTATGAACAGAAATGGGATGCTATCCAAGAGCGGTCGTAGGAGCTGGAGAAATGTGGACTTTCAGGCAGGGCAGAGCAGCCAAAGTGGTACCACCAGCTGCAAGCACATCAAGCAGGGCCCCCCGGTATGTGCTGGAGCAGCGCCCTGACCTCTGTGCTGGCTGAATGCAGGAAGAGAACTTGGAGCCAGAAACCGTGCTTGCACAGAAAAGGAATATTTATCCAAGAAGTGCCTGGTGCACCCCTGCCAACTCCGATAAGCTGTAAATTAAGTATAATTGCGAAGGCATGACGAGAAGCAAGACTCACTCTTTCGTGCAGGTGGAAGATTTACATCGCGTTTTTTATGTTTTCTTGTACTGCCTGACCAAGAAAGAGACCACACGCGAACAGGAAGGTTTGGGGCCCATACAATCGGTCAGCTTTACTGAAATGTACAATCTTGAGAAAGTTAAACATACTGATGTAAGAGGAAGGCCCGTGGCTGGCAGTACGAACTGTGTATTTTAGACTGCGTTCCGCATAATTTCAGACTTTGCTTTTCAAGTCAGGGAAGAATAAGGTAAAACGGCTCCAACAGCCAATCTGCAAGCGATTTAATACTTTAATGGAAAAATGAAGCAAGACATTAAGTCATTTGACATCACACTTTCACTTAATGAACCAATACTTTTTTAAGATTGGAGAGTATTATGTGCTTGTTGGGGCCCCAGACGCCAAAAACAGAGGATCTCTGCTATGCACGAATCCGTCGCAGAGCATCACAATACAGTCTCTTGTCCAAATGTTGGCTTCTAAAACAGGACAAACAACTAAACAGTACATCTAGCCTCCTTTGTTGTGAGACTGTTCAGTTATCATCAAACTATGCAGCAAAAATAGCATATCTTCTGAAAGATGCCTGACAATTCAATGTCCCAATACACATCCTTTCCTACACAGGCTTCCAAGGCAACAGTTGGCTTAATCTAACCCAGCCGAGAAAAGCAGATCAAAGGAAGAGACATCACATTCTATCTCTTGGACAACCTAAACTCCCCTGACTAGGTCCGGGCGAAATTGAAATTATGCTGGTGTAATTCGTGCAATTATGGGAATTTGTCCTCATGCTTGTTCCACGAAATTCCAGAAATTACATCACTATGGTATGTCGCAGAATTACGCCTCCTTTAGTGGCAACATTATAGCTCAGCAATAGCACGAGTAATCAGAACACAGGTGAATGTTGTTCAAGGCACTTTAGTTTGGTGCTATATTTTACACAAAATGCATCGTTGTGCCAAAGGATGCATTTTTCACTTAAATATAGTGCTCAATGTTGGATTTGCATTTTGCATAACTAAGCATAATTTCGCTTAATTTACCTAAAATTTCACCCAATTACGCGACAACAAATTATGCAGATTTCACACACCCCTACTCTCGACTGTGATGGGGTCTCACACCTTTGAATCATCGTATCTTCTGTACAGTTAACTTTTGGACCAGACTCTCCTATCTCTCTCCAGTGGTCCCCTGGAGCACAAGGTCTCTGTAGTAAAAGGGCAGAGCCACTTAAAGATTCAACACACCGTGAAGAAAACCTTTTGGTAACACGGCTCACTAGGTGTGAATGCATTTGCAATTTGCCAATTTTAGCGACTTGCAATTTGCGAGTCACAAAAGTAAATATACTAATTTGTCTCTTTCACATGTTGCCATTCCCAATGGGGTCGCAAATGACCTGCCTCATCAATATTCATGAGGCAGGTTTCAATTTGCGACCCATTGGGAATGGTCAATAATATAGCTATGGTGGCCTGCTGGGGACACCAGACCCCCATGTCTGTTGTTGCTTTTTAAATAAAGCCCCCTTTTTTTCTGTAATGCAGCCCCTACCAGATTGAAAGTGGGCGACCGACCACCTACTTGAAGTAGGTGGTAAACTGCGATTGTTTGCAACCGCATTCCGGTCACAAAACAATCGTATATGCCCTTTCAACTAGCTATTAGGAAGAGACGCCCTTGGCACACCCTTCCTAATAGCGACTGGCAAACTCTATTTTGCTAGTCAGTAACAGTTTACAAACTCACTAAGTATGGTTGATATATGCTACACATCTTTTTAGCAGTTGCAAGCAGCCCTGATCACAGTTTGCAACTGCTAAAAACAGTTGTCACAATTGCAGTTAACCTGCAGTTAAAAGGGACTTGATGTAAATGGTGCACTAGGTGCAGTGGCACTGGGGCCAAAATCTCTGGGGACTCCACTAAACACAGATTATTGCTACATTTTACTACGAAACAGACAGTCACAAGTGCAGTTATCTAGCAGGCACTAGGGTCATGATTACATTACAATGGTGCAGCAGGTGCAGTGACACTGGGACCAAAAGCTCTAGGCACACCACTAAACACCTAATATTGCCATATGCTACTACTAAACAGGCAGTTACAAATGCAGTTATCGTACAGGCACTAGGGTCATGATTAGAATGGTGCAGCTGTAGTGACACCGGGGCTCAGAGCTCTAGGAACCCCTCGAAACACCAAATACTGCTATATTTTACTCCTAAACAAGCAGTCACAAGTGCAGTTACCTTGCAGGCAATAGGGTCATGCTTTGAATGGGGCAGCAGGTGCAGTGGCACCAGGCCCAAAAGTTGTCAGAACTCCTCTAAACACCTAATATTGCTATATTTTTTTAGTGAGCAGGCAGTCTCAATGCAGTTACCTTGCAGTTAAAAGTGGCTTGATTTCAATGGTGCAGCAGGTGCAGTGGCACCGATGCCTAGAGCTCTAAGGACCCCACAAAACACTGAATATTGCAACATTTGACTACTAAACTCATAGTTACAAGTGCAGTTATCTAGCCGGCACTAGGGTCATAATTGCAACGGTGCAACAGGTGCAGTGACACCAGGACCAAAGGCTCCGGGCACACCACTAAAGGCCGATTATTGCTATATTTTACAACTGAACAGGCAGTCACAAGTGCAGTTATCTTGCAGACACTGGGGTCATGATTTGAATGGTGCATCAGGTACAGTGGCACCGGGCCCAAAAGTTGTGGAACTTTTTTTCTTATTTTAAGACTGCACAGCGTTAATGTTTACCAGTACCTATCTTCCCCTGGCTGCATGTATTTAAAGCATGCTTGTTTAACACTGCTTCAGAGGGTGGACCGGTTAACTAACATTCACATCCTTTATGATATTTTTCCACTAATAAAATTGAATTTTTTTCTGTGTTATGTGTTTGTAACTAATAGAATTGTTTTTTTTCTTTGTCGTGTGTTTGTTGTTGGCACATTAAACTCGAACTGCTGCAGAGTCTTAGATTGTAAACACGGTCATGTGTCTGTTCTTAACATATTCCTTGAGTTTTGGGATTGCAGCCTCTTCCTTTTATTGGCCGGGAAGGGAGTCTTATATAGTTTCAAGAGCAGTGAATTTGAAAATACCAACTGCTGGGCATTGTTGTCACACTGCATCAAAGCCTGTCTTTGTGAGCAAGGGGTTTGATGACTGGATGAGATTTATGATGCTCTTCTTTTTTCAGAAGGTATCTATTATTTTGGAATACTTTTAAATCGAAAAAAACCCAGTTTTTTTCTTCTTTGGAGTGAGTTCTCCACTTTTTTAACACCAAACATTTAGCTTTGTAAGCAGGTAGGTAGTAAGACTGGCTTTTTTTTGGACTGGCCTTTACTGTGCAGATTGCATTTTTCTAGCACTAGAGCATGTTATATTGTTTACTGTATTTTCCGTTGGGTATATGAATAATCAATGTGGTAACTGAGCAATACTCTGTAAACTGACGCAGGAGTTATTGCCTTATAGTGAGAATTTTTAAGTTTATCTTTTCGTGGATGTAAAATGCATTCATATTTATTTGCATACTTTTATCGTGTTATATTTTAGCTTAATAATTTTAAAAGTGTTTGAGTTCTCCAAAGTAATTTAAACAGCCTCTTGTATTTTCATTGTTATATAATATAATATAAAGAACATCAACCGTACATTCTTAAAACAGGCAAACCCTTTGTCCAATTTAGCTCACGTTACGCCTGGTATTTTAGCTCAATAATTGCAACAAAAAAAAAGGTTTAAGATGTCCTAAGTAATTTAAACAGCCTTCTATATGTTCATTGTTATATAATATAAAGAACACCAGCAGCACCAACTGCACATTCTAAAAACAGGCAAAGTGCAGTTATCTAGCAGGTACTTGAGTCCTAATTTCAATGGTGCAGCAGGTTCAGTAGCACTGGGACTTATTATAACAAATGCCTTGGAAAAAAATGCAGTATTTGTTCCAACATGCAAACTTAAAAGTATATAGCACAATAATTGAAAATGTCACAGTGTACTGTTTAAATAAAGAAAAATTGTAGGCCATAAGTAACACTATGACCATGACAATGTAAGTGTGAATATTTACTATATTCTCATTATTGTTTCAGAGTTTATTTTCATGTATATGTTTTTTCGTATTAATAAAAAAATGTGTAGTGCAAAATAAAAAAAAATAATTTGTGAGAAAAATCTGTAATGAAAAAAAACTTGCTCATCTCAGTAAATAAATAAACTTACTTTCAGTGTGTTTCTTTTACTTATATTGCACAACTGGTAAAATACTCATTTAAAGATTTAAAGTTAAATTTTATTTGTTTATCTTAACAATGGACATTAACCAAACAACACCTTTTCATCTAGTTTTCGTAATCTTGTTTTTTCAGATTTGCAAAAACAGCACTTAGGCTGTACTTGCATGATTTTCCATCCACCCTTTACCTATTCTCCCCATAGCTGCACCACTTCCAAGCCTACTTGTCAGGTACATGTTTTTTATCTTTGTCCCCCACCATTTACCTAATCTCACCAATTTATAATACCACTAGTAGCAGCACAATATATTGCCTTTTTGTACAGAAGCAAGTAATAACACTTTAACAGACTTTCTGTAACTTATATTTTACAACTACTCTACAAGCTACAACTTACAATGAAAAAAAGCTTATTATTAATCACATAGGTGGAACCTAATGTATTTAGTAATGCTTGTTGGAATTTGCATTACAGTGGCCCCATGTCAGCTGTTGTGCAACCCAAACTTCTAGGCCACCTCTGAGCAATTAAGTGCATTGAATTTAGGATTAAAGTGTGGCAATACCTTGCCTTTATAGAGCAGTTTGGTGTTTGGAGCCAGGTAGTCTTGCTTACAGCTGGTGCTCCCTTGAGCAAAGCTGGAACTGCCTTTGCAGCTGTGACAGTCGCCACTCGAGCCCATTTGCATTTTGAAGGAGCATTGGGTTTCAGTTCTCTTTAAGTCTTGAATTTGATTCATGTTTTTAGGGAAAAGAGATCTGAGTAAAGTCTCTGCATTGAGTTTTAGTCAATTAGTTTATAATTATGGTATATTTTGATGCAATCGAGTCTCAATTGCATTATAATGTACCATCATCATAGCCATATGTTTGGGGGAGATACAAGATTTCTCTGCTTACATTGATTCACTCTGTATCTACACTGGAATATGGGCCTTATAGAGCCACCCACTTCCATGGGGTGACAAAATATGTAGTGATGGCAGCGAGCACCATAAAAGCGGTGACATGTCTCTATAGGCGCATGACACTAGAATCCCTATCCCCCATGACAGCCCTGAAGCTTAAATGGGAAACAGACATAGGGAGGGACATCCCAGATGGAGCATGGAGCTGGATTGTAGAGAGGGCCTGGAAAAGTACAAGAAACGCGAGATTTCAATTAGTGCACTTTCACATCCTCCACAGAGCATATCTAACACCAGCCCGTTTGCATAAATATTTCCCGAACCAGCCATCGTCCTGCCCACCGTGCGCAGTAGCTGAAGCGGATTTTAAACATATGTTGTGGGACTGCCCATCTCTTGGCCTCTTTTGGGAGGAGGTGACATCCTTGCTGATGGATATAACTGATAGGGACTTGCAACCCTCCATGGCACATTGTATCCTATATTGGTTTCCCCACACCTCAAAGAACAAAATCACTAGCAAATTTATTGATTTGGGGCTCCTATTGGCCCAAAGAACTGTAACCACCCATTGGAAAGCGAAAAAGGGTCCTAGTATAGATAAGTGGAAAGCAGAATTCCAAAAGTGGGCTGAGTGTGAGGAAATTATCCGTTTACAAATTGCAGGTAGAACGGGCAGTGAGAAGGCGTTGGAGAGGGCGAGAGCCTGGGAGAGGCTAGTCTTGAAACTTATGGCCCCTGAGGATGCAGCTGACGATGCCCTGGCGGATGGCCCGAGGCAACCACAGCTTAACAATCAGTCGATTTGAACACACTATACCTTATCTGCCCAGAGCTGCATTCGGCTCTTACGAGGGATGCTTGACCACATAGCACTTTGGTTGGTCCCGTTGCACAGAACACTCATGGCATTAGCCTCCAAGAGCAGTAATGAATGCTCCAAATGTGACACGCCTGGGGGGATGGTGAGGGAGGGGGGTGGTTGGGGGTAGTCGAGTTGGGGTTAGGGTTAGTTGGGTACAGACAGTAGAGCGGCACCCACACATGTACTGCTCCAGGACTGGAAGATCGATAAGGCCGCAGACAACGGAAAGAACTTGATTGCATAAGCAATCCTGGATGCTTACTAAGAAAACTGGGTTATGTTTCTGTACAAGATTGTATTGGCTCACAACTGTGCTGAATTTGCGTGTTTGCTGTAAAACAATACAAATTATGTTTAAAAAAAATGTAGTCACTCTAAATCTATTTTTGATATTAATATGATGAACTAGATATGTGCATCATCCCATAGAGATTATATACAAAATTGAAACGCCCCTCCTCCTCCCTCCCACCTTTATTATATTTAATGTATTTATGTAATTTGTTAGAATGGGGTCCAGATTTTCTACATTGTATAGCACTTATTATTCCAGAAGAGTTATTGTAGAGTTCTATGTCAGACAGCCCGCTGCTCGGTAACCCATGGTTAGTAGGATTTTTTTTGGGGGGGAGGGGGGAGGGCAGCACTCTGGTCCAGAACCCAGAGTTAGTAGTTTTTTGGGGGGCTATTATCTTTCTTCAATCTTTTATATCTTTTCATCACACACCACTGCAGTGAGGTTTTTGTCAATGAAATCATGATGGTGCCGTCTCCAGTATTAATGTTTATGCCAGTTTTCCTGGTAACATAAGGCCATCTCCACTATGGCTGGTAAAAGTGAAAGGTTCATGGGCGAATTGGTGAAGGGAAGGAAAACGTTGTGACACCCACCAAAGGTGAGTGAGTTGAGAGATGTGTAGTAAATGTACTTGCTGTACATGTGCAAAAGCTTAGCAGATGTGCATTTGCAGTTTATATATCTTTTCTTTTTCTCCACTAAAAATATATTTTTCCTCGAAAAAACCTATTTGCCCAAACTTTGAATGGGAAATACCGATTCGGTAATTACCGAATCGGTAAATACCGATTCCTGCCAGGGTGCAGGGGGTGTCACTTTGACACTCTCTAGCACCCCAAATACAGGCATGTGTGCCATGTGGCACACAGACATGCCCTAAGGGCATGTCTGTCTGT
Source organism: Lissotriton helveticus (assembly GCF_964261635.1). Classification (NCBI taxonomy): domain Eukaryota; kingdom Metazoa; phylum Chordata; class Amphibia; order Caudata; family Salamandridae; genus Lissotriton; species Lissotriton helveticus. The sequence goes on from NC_136061.1 coordinate 708,863,405, forward strand.
CACATGGCATAGGTGTGCATGCACACATGTGCAAGCACACCTGGATTCGGTATTTTACCACCCAATTGGATTGGGTGGTAAAATACCGAATCTGAAAGGCCTTTGGGACTCAGAAGAGTCCCACCTACATCTGGAAGTTACCGAATCGGTATTTTACCGATTCGGTAAATTTACCGAATCGGTATAATTGGCCCCTACATGCCAATTCCTAAATACCGGTCGGTAACGGCCGAAATCGGCCGTTACCGACCGGTATTTGGGCTCCTACATCTGGCCCTTAGTGCCCAATTTAATTTTTGGTGAACAGCCCGCTCTCTACCAGGGAGACAGTGTAAATTACTCCATCACACAGTTGGAGGTACCGCCTGCCAAAATATTAAATGTCCACTGACCCAGCATACATTTGACCGGAACCGGCATCACGGCAGATCCTGCCAGTGCATCGTAACTTTGCAGTTATGTTTGATGGAGCCGTCTGGCAATGTTACATTTTTTTTAATTTAAAAAAAAAACAACCCAAAGTGGGATTTCCTGTAAAAAAAAATAAACCAATGCCTTCCTTGTCATGGGAGTTTCCTCCCATTACGAGGGGGCATTAAGCACTTTTCAATGCCCCTTACCACCAGGCTTTTCCTGGCAATGACAGGGATATAAAAACATCTATACCTCTGCCTATATAAAATTAGGAGGGAGAACATATTACCAAATTCTGTTGGGCCTTCAGGGGTATTTGGCCGCCCTCATCAAACTATTGTTCATCTGAATTTAAATCCAGTGGTTGGATCACAGTCTTGGTGGAGGGGATACTCCATCACCGTTGCGACAGAGCTCACTCCCCGCCAAGGTATTAATCAGGCCCTAAATTCCCAGTTTCATCTGGAATAGGAATTAACTCTTAAAAAGTTTGTGAATGCCCTGAAATTGACAAGTTTCCAAGTGTTCACCATCTTTCCATGACATACCTGGTCTGAAATTGCACTCTCAGCTCATAAGAAGAGATGTACTACCATTTAAATGACACCAAACTTGTAACTTTGCATGTTAATCAATTTGCAAGTGTAGATTACCTATGTGCTCAGATGACCCATAGTATGTGTTATGAACGATTACATCTGAGTGTTAAGATTAATTATGCTACAGTACATTAGGTCCTATATTGTGAATTGTAATGAATCCCCAAATTGAGCAAACCTTGCATTTTGAAAGGTTAGCATAGAAAATTGCAAAATGCTCCCCCTATCATTCAACGAAGCCTTATTAGTCAAAGGAACATTGAGCAGCCAAGAGCACTCAATGCTCCCTACACAAGTGGAAACAGTAGATTCCACCATCAGAGTGAATCACATAAGAAACAGCAGAAGTACAACTAAATCTAATGAGCATTTAAAAACGGTGAATAAGCCAGTTCATTACCAGCGTGAATGATGACAGTGAAAATTAATAAAATATGCAAGGCAACATAAAATGGAAAATGGAGAATGAAGGAGAAGCCAATTCAATACCAGCCAAATTAACCCTCCTCCCCCAAACACAGACACACATACCATCCACACACACACATATGCACACATTCACACACACACACAGACACACACACACACACAACATACCAAACCTATTATTATGAGGACCGGCCTTTGACTGTGATGAAGTGTTTATTTACTATTCTAACTCCATGCGTGCTTTGATAGTATGGTACCTAAACACACTACAGGGGCCAGTCCTCCTGATGCATTGCTCCTAATCAAGATAGTGTTTGTTGGGTTCTGGTAAGGTTATGATGCCCGAGCCAGTCACCACCGCGTTTGTTATACATGCCCACAAACACATATAAAATATGATACACCCTTGTAAGTTTAGAGTGCAGCATAAATTATTTAAATTATACAGACACAATCAGGGAACCCTCAATTATTACCAGATTTCCCAGTCTTTAAATTGCATTTAAATAGCGTTTACTATCTTAATGAGATGTTTAGTAGTGGAAAGCGAGTTGCTGCTTTATAAGAAGCGCATTTACAACCCTAACTGAGGTTGTATCTTTCTCCCATGGCTTTATCACTCAACTTTATCTAAAGTAGAATACATTTTTCCTGGAAGCTCTAAATGTCAAGAGCTGTAGCTCTTTTCCTGACACCTCAGCCAAAAGTCCAGATTGAAGCAAACCTCCTGATTTTCACCATGCTGTCCAAATGACTCTCACTTGTAACTCTCCCCTTATCCCAACTCTGGGAAAAGTTAGGGCACAGCAGTAGGCACCCCCTTTCCTCTCCTCTGGTTAGCAAAAAACTAGCTCCCCTATGCCTGCAAATTGCTTTTAGAAGCAGAGATTAAAGGACGAGCTGAAGTCAATCACTCCACAGTCTACATCAGGTTAATTGAGAGGGATTAAGATTTATTACACACAGGCAACTTCTTCCGTATGCTATTGCAAGGAGGTGACATCTCCACTTCATAGTGGTTATCCAGTAATGATTAGTAACTTTTCATAAACCTATAAAAGTAAAGCTACCAATCATACCCTACCTAGCTATTGCAGTACTTGATTTACTTGCTAGAAAAAGCTATCCCAGAGATTAATATTAATCATCTAAGCCCACCTCCAAATCCACCCTTTCTAACCATGGACAGCATTTTCCCCTTCAAAGGAAAACATGTCCTCCTTAGTCACTACTTTCTTGGCCCCCTCACAGGGTTCTGCAGTTTGGATCCTTAGGCACATTTGTAGTTGGTGCCTTCCTACAGTGTATTTACTTTGGCAAGTGTTCAAAATGAAAGGAGGCCAGTCCTGTCTTTGGTTGATTCAGCAGTGGGAACTGTCCCTCTACCTTATACAGGTTTCTACAAAGTACATGATTGGGGTAGCTGAAAGTCTCAGATCTTTATACTCAAATTCCTTGTCCTTCTGATGGTCTTCTCACAGCAGGGATTGTGAGCAAAAAGCCCCAATCTCTGAGGCTGCTTTATCAGGCGGTAGCCAGCTCCGCACTCTGACTGAGGACGGACCTGCACAGTGTTTGTTTTCTTCAAAAAGCATCTGTCTGTTGAGTGTGGCACTTGTTTTTCAATTCCCCGTCAAATACCTTATCCCAGTCTATCATGGCTGTGTTGATTCTTGTATGCCACTGACTATCTCTTCTACTCTTCAACTTCAACCTAGCATACCATGTGCCACTAGTGCTCCAGTAGCTTTTTGTTTGTGTGAATTTCACCCATTGACGTCACTCACTTATGTCCCTGTTTTGGCTTATGTTTGCCTCAAGTCTTGAGCCATATTAACCTGAAGTATACCTTGGGCATTGACCAATTCCTCTTCCTCCCTGCTTGGAGTGTGTAGACATTTCGGATTCCTACTTCACCCATTATATTCTGGATTTACAATTCTCGACTAGGAGTTTGTTTTATGTCACTGATGTTTTCCTTCTATCAGTTACCTCTCTTGGAGACCCCTGTAACTACTTTGTGTATTCAGGAATTAAGGTAATATTGTGGCTGCAGGAAGGAGTCATCCTTACATTTGGCAAGTGAAGTGATAGATGAAGGCGCGTCCTTGCATCCAGCCATTCATATTCTGTGACACCAGCACCTCCCAAGTTCTAGCGGAGCATGGAATCATCACAGGTTTTACCTGCCTCAAAATGTACAACAGCTATGAATGAAGAATGAAGCATGGAGTCCTTAAAAAAACCTTGACTCTAGTGACCTTGTAGTAAATCCTGTAATGGTGCTATTTTCTGAAGCTTCAACAAGTAAAAAGAATTTCTGTATATCTCAGTGCTATATTTCGCCTTCTGACTAATTCAAAAGTCATCTGCTCCTTCAAAGGTGGGCCTCATTGGTTACCTTTCTGTAGATGCTGTGGTCTAAATTACTCTGTTAGTGTCCAGCTCGGACCACAGTCTGGATGATTACATTGCTTTCTTTTCTGTCTTTTGTAAGATGTTTGAAAGGCCTCACAGAAAATTCTTGGCAGAAGAATGCCTGTGTGACGTTCAACAGGGATAGTCTGATGTCTTATCTGACATCCCTTGTTTTTGTCCTCTAACATCTAAAACAATCTGAGTTGAAACTCAGATGACCCTATTTAGACAGAGGTAAAAAGAAGACATAAAATGCAAGTTGATGAGAAACACTCTTTCAGAATTGATTTAAATAGTTGTACTCATCAAACAAATGTCTACAAGAATGAATAACAATGTTCTTATGGATTGACAATCTCGGACTGGAAGTTTTGGCACTTTCGCACTGGGTAAGCATACACTATGGGTGCATGGAACAAACAAAGACTTAGCCCATATTTCGAAATTGGCAGGTGGATTATTCTGTCACAAATGTCATGGATATCCCGTCCACTGTATTTAAAGTGCATTTTATCCCATGGCACTTTTAACCACTTCGGTGCTCCTAACTGCCGAGAGCCGTCATGAGTAACAGTGGGGCTGTGCTCATGATGGCTTCCGGCCGTCATGACACCCACCCACGGGGAAGCGCTGGCGCTCCCCCCCTGGGACACCGATCTTGCTGCCTGTACCGGGGAAGGTATATGAAGCCCTTCCCCTGCCTCCCCCCGCCTCCCTGCCACGTCATCAATGACATCAGCGCGCAAGGCGCACTGACGTCATTGAGGCTTTCCCTTTGTTTCCCGATGCGCTGGAAGCCATTTGCTTCTAGCTCGTCGGGAAGTGAAGAGGTGAGTTTATCGTCGAGGAGGGTGGGGAGAATTTTTAAAAAGGCATCGGAAGAAAGAAAAGGGTTTTCCTTTTTTCCAATGTCTTTTTAAAAAGCATTCCTGTTACACGATCGAGCCCGGGGCGCGATCGTGAAGCAGGAATGCTTGTTTTTTTTTTTTAAGCCCAAATTGTGTTGGGGAGAAATTTATGTAGTTGGGTCTGCCCCCCTTGGGTGGGGCAGATCATTATTAATTTTTTTATGAAAAAGGTGTGTGTGCCCCGACTGGGCCACCAGAGATTTAATTTTTTTAATGCATTGTGTGTGTCGGGGAGCGGCCCGTTGGGCAAGGGTTTAGTTGGGTCTGCCCCCATTGGGGGCAGATCTGATTTTTTTTTTAAAACAAATAAGTAGGTGGATGCCCACTAGGCCAACAGGGATGTTTTTTTGTGTAAATCCCCTTTTGTGCTGGTGAGTAGTCCTTTAGGCAAGGGTCGCTCCTCTTGGGGGAACAATTTGTTTAGGGGGGTCTGCCCCCTGTGCCCACTAGGCTACCAGGGATTTTTATTTTATTAAATTATGTTTTTGGGGAGCGGCCCCTTAGGCCAGGTTCGCTCCCCTCTGGGGATCATTTATTTTGGCTGTTTCTTTTTGGGGAGCGGCCCCTTCGGCAAGGGCCGCTCCCCTTTGGGGAGCATTTATTTGGGCCATTTCTGACCTCTTGGAAGAGCAGATCAACCCAAATAAACAATACATTTTATGGTATGCCCACTAGGCCTCCAGGGATTGTTTTTGTGTTGTTGGGAGTGGCCTCTTGGGCAAGGGTCGCTCCCCTTTATCAGGTATTTATTGTGGTCGTTTCTGCCCCTTTGGGGGCAGATTGGCCATATGTTTTCAGGCCCATCTGTCCCCTAGGGGGGCAGAAGCCAGTAGACACCAGGGCTTTTTAAATGCTGGTGTTAGTGTGTGACCCCTTATTCTTTTAGGCCCACCTACCACCTTTGCTTGGCTGGTGGATAGTATGTGAACTAGTGCATTATTTGCATATGTGATTGAAATGTTTTATTTCTCCTTTTTACTCTGGTGTAAAGCTTTTGATTCCTGTTTGCGGTTTCGGCAGTGGTTGTTCTGCAGTGTTGCGTAGTTGCATTTTTTTGTAAGAAAAACTTTTTTGTTGTATTTACTCCAAATGAATATTATTGTCATGCATGCATGAATTTTTTTCTAAGTGGTGTCATAACGGCAGCATATTTAGTTAGTGTTTTGAGCATGAAATTCTTTGCGATGTGTTTTGCGTTCTCTTATGTGTTATTTTCTTTTCTTTTTATTTTTTAGTGGGCTATTGTTGATCCTTACTGTGTCTGTGCAGAGTAGCTGCTTCTGGCAAGTGAGTGGTATTGTTTTGGAGTTTGTAGGTCTTTATGATGAAGACGCATTTTGTCTATTATGTATTTTACAAAGTGTTTGTTGTTGTTGACTTGTTTAACAAGATACCTGTGTTAGTAAGGATTATGGCTAGCCGTAGAATGACTCCTCAGCAGGTTGTTGGTATGCTGCTTGAATCTTCCTCTGAGCAGGATTATGAGACTGACAGGGCGTCTGAGGGAGAGGAGGGAGGGGAAGATTCAGGCAGTAAGTTTTCTCTCCACATGGAATCATCAGATAATGTAGATACTCTCAGATGAAGGTACTTTCAGTGCGGATGAAGTGCCTGTTTTAGAGGGGGACACTGATGTGCCGATGATGCAGCAAGAGACGAGGTATTGCAGCCTCAGGCTGCAATACTTCCTACTGGAAGTGCTGGACTCTGGGTTGATCCAAACATTGTGCAGATGGTTGTTTATGGATGATGTATTTTTGGCTGAGATTGTTGAGCAGACTAATTTGTATGCTGAACAGTTTTTGTGGGACCACAGTGCCACACTTAAGCCCCATTCTAGAGCTACCCAGTGGACTCCCACAAATCTGGATGAGATAAAGAAGTATTTGGGTTTGACTTTTTTGATGGGCTTGATAAGGAAGCCGTCCATGGCTTCACATAGGTCTTCCAGTCCCTTGATGGCAACGGCCATATTTCCTGCGATTATGACCCGTGATAGGTATTTACTTTTGCTTCGGATGCTGCATTTTGTTGATAATACTTTGGCGTTGCCACAAGATCACCCTGACTGTGACCGTCTTTTTGAGATTTGGCCTGTTCGTGATCACTTTGTAGATCGATTTCAGAGATCTGTACTCCAGGGAAAGAAATATCTATTGATGAGTCTTTGGTCCTGTTCAAGGGCCATTTGGTTTTTAGGCAGCAAGAGGGCACGTCATGGAATTAAGCTGTATATGTTGTCTGAGAGTAGGACAGGATATGTTTTTAATTTCCGTGTGTACACTGGTAGGGATTCCACTATTGACCTCCCTGGTTGTCTGTGCACTTTTGGAGTTTCAGAGAACATTTTGTGGGATCTTGCTAGAGAACTGTTTAACAGAGGCCACTATTTGTACCTTGATAACTTCTACACTGCTGTGTAATTGTTTAAGGAATTGTTCAAAGTGTACACTCCACTCTAACCGTAAAGGTTATCCAAAAGAGCTTGTTTCCAAAAAACTTCAGAGGGGACAGTGCAGTTCCTTGCATAGTGATGAACTACTAGCTGTGAAATTCGTGGACAGGAGGGATGTGAACATGCTGACTACCATACATGCTGAGAGTACTTCACCTGTGGCTGTTTGGGGTCAGTTTGCTGAAGTACGCAAACCTGTGTGCATTTTAGACTATTATAAGCACATGGGTGGTGTAGATAGAGTAGATCAGAGGTTGGAACCTTACACTGCTATTCGTAAGGCGTACATTTGGTACAAAAAGTTGGCCATCCATCTCTTCAATTAAGCAACTTTCAGTGCTTTTGTTGTATACAAGGAGTAATCTCCTGAGTCAAAGTTGACTTTTGTTCAGTTTCAGCAGTCTGTGATAGGAAGCCTTGTTGTTGTGGAACAAGCAAGTGTTCCTAGAGTTGGAGTGGTGGAGGATGTTGCTAGATTGAAAGATCGCCACTTTCCTGATTTAATTACTCCCACGCCCAAAAAAACAATCCCTGTAAGAGATGTAGAGTCTGTTTGCGAAGAGGTGTGCGGAAGGAGAGTCGTATGCACTTTGGCGATTGTCCTTCTGATCCTGGGCTGTGTGTGCCCTCATGTTTCAGATTGTAGCACACTAAAAAGAGTTTTTGGGAACAACCGTGAGTCTAATAGTGTACTGCCTGGTCTGTATGGTTTGATATGGTTGTTCAGTTTCACGTTTGGTAATAGAATGATGTCTTTAGTTACTCCTGTTGTTTTTGTATTTATAGTTTGGTATCTAGTTGCAATTGGTTTGTGTTTTCTTTCTTGTTTAAAAATAAATTATGTCGGTGTGCGTGGACTGGCGGTTGGCTGGCGGTGTGCATGGACTGGTGCTTTGTTGGGTAATAAATCCATTAAGTTGGGTAATAAATCCTCCAACCCTCCTCAGAGCGACGCAAAGCAAACAGACCCCAGCTGCCACAAAACACAGGAAATGTTCTTGCACCTTTGTCCGTGTTTTGGCATGCCAAGGCAGAAGGAAGACGCAGTGTCACATCTTGGAACAAGCTTCTTCTGACCCTCATAGATAGTTACAGGAGAATATATAGGGCAGAAAGTGCAGTCATCAGTAAAATCATAAGATGTGGACAAGGCCAAATACGGTTGTTCATATACAAATAGAAGTGTCATGCAGGCCCAGGACATAGAGCAATATAAGGGCACAAGGGGCCAGAAAGCAAGTTTAAGCCAACCTGCAAGATTCAGAGGCTTTTCACAGCTGTTAACTCATGACTTGTCAAAGAGGGCACTACAGGTCATGGGGTCGGACTTTAATGGATTCGTAAAGGGAGGGGTGTTTAGGAGCACAGAGCCAGCAGTTTGGTCAGAGCTAGTTAGCTCAGTGGGTCTGAGATAGTGTGGAGGATAAACATGGGATTGATTCACTTATTTGGCTGATGCAAACATATAGATATATATTTTTCCTCACAATATCCCTCCTTTTTGATAGCAATCTTAAATACCATTGTAAGAAAAATATGAATAAATACATATGGTAGAAATATAAAGTATAGAAAAAGTACATATCTTTGACTAGTATTACACAGTATTTAAATAACATGCATACATTGGTGTAGACCCATCCAAGAGGTATTCATTTTTCAACATAGATAAAATTATATACTAATACTCAATGCATTTATATCATATATCTATAGCCATTAATTTAAATGTTTCTTTGTGTGCTTTCTCTACATCCTGTTGTATTTGGAGATATTTGTAGTCTAGCTCCTGCTCTGTAGGAGGTAGAATTTTAACTGTGGAAATTGAATGGATGCTTTTACTACACCATTGCTGTACCATGGAGCAGCAACACTGAAGACAACACTGAAATATAACTATTGTTAAAAAGATACCCAGTAGCACTAAAAGTGAGTGTTTTAACCATCCTGTTGGTAGCCGTGACCATAGCCAGGACCAGTCATCAGAATCTGTCATTTTCCCTGCTCCACGGAATATTTGAACTGCATTCTTAATTTGGGCCACATCACTTGCTATGTTTCCACTTTTGTTTAAAAAATAACAGCAAGAGGAATTTAATAAAAATGCACAGTCCTCCTTGTTGTAGTGTCAAGTGCAATTCGGTGTTGGATCGTCATGGCAGCTACTAAGTTAATTTCCATCTACAACTGTTGAAGTGCATCTCTTGTTGCATTTAATGCTACAGCTAGCTCAGCAGACATGATAACTAGGGCCAATTCTAAATCATATACCCCATATCCAGGGATAAATATACACATTAGTTCAAAGGATAGACCTTGTCTAGTTTCCAGAATAGGTGCATGTATATCTCTTTTATGTCTATGAGCAAAACTCCCCAAATTTAGTGGCTCATGGGCTGCAATGTATGGCACTACTGAAATGTTTGGTGTAAGATAAGAAATAGCACACATGCCTTCCCAGTGCCGGGGAAGCACCTTGTATGCTTAAGTGCCACAAGCAAAATATATTCCACCCTGTAACTGTGTGTCCAATGTGTGATATTTACTGAGAGGAAAGGCCTACCCCTTCTGGAAAAGTGTTTTGGAATTGATCACACCATTTGTAATCAATCCATGAAGAATTTATGAGTGTAACATTTGCCCATAGTGCCATGTGGAGAAGTGTGGCTCAATGGTTAGAGCGGCAGACCCTGATGCAGAGGTCTGGCCCGGGACCAGGGTTCAATTCCCGCCTCGGCGGGTCTTGGGCTCAATTTCCTCGGACCTGATCATTCTCGCCTTGGTGCCTAGTCTAATCATGGGTCCCACTCTGTGACTCTGGGCAATAGCTTGCTTAATCTCCACAACGGCCCCAACAGCGCTGGGGTGCCTGGCTTCACCTTGGGGGTGCCCAGGAGTGGACATTTCACAGGGAAAAGCAAGGAAGGGTTCCTCAGCGTTATTCGTACAAGTGCCGAGATGCCTCAGGGTAGTCGTGCGCTATACAAATACGTATTCATTTCATTTCATGTATGAGCAGCGAGCTGACCATAAGGGGAATTCTAATATTTTAGAAATCACATTTGGTGCCCTAGCATGCTTATTCTTTTGCTCAATAAATGGATCATATAGAAGACCATCAGGTGTTATTAATAGCGTCTCTCCTTCTACAGTGATGTTCCAGTAATGCAAAGTATCGTTCACTTGTTTTCCTCGTACCTTAGCTGTCCAGTTCCTACTTACTAACTGTCTGTCCTTTATGTTCCAATTCCCTGTGATATTATCAAATTCTAATATGTTAGGACACTGGCTACTTTTTAAATGTCCTAAGTATCGGGAAGCTGGGTTATATCCTGAAATATGATGCTTTAAACATACAGGAAATGCTTTTTCCTTGTCTTTGTATTCTACTTTAGGAGAAACTTGGTATTGGGCTTGAATATTTGGCAGTATGGTACAGCGTGGGTACCATCCAATCCTTCCTTCTCCACAATCCCAGGTTACATTGGATATGAGGCATCCTATTCCTTGGGCATAATTTTGAATGGCAAAACAACATAAGAGTACCTTAATAAAGAATAAATAAGAGGAGAGGTCAAAGTAATTATTAGACCACCACCATCACACAGAAGTGAATAACGACACAAAAAGGGTGTGTAGATATACTGCAAAGCATATTCAGTGAGGAAAAAAGAACCCTCAGGCACCCGCACTAGGCAGGTAGCCAGTCATCTTCATCGGGTTCCTGGTTTTTAGTACGTGAATAGTACTGAAAATGTAGTGCTAATTAAAATGAGTCATGACTACTCCCCCAACAAAATACTTTTTTAATATAAGGGGTAGTGCTAGCTCAATTAAAACCAAGTGAAAGGTCGGACATACAGAAGGTCGTGTAAATTTGAACCTAATGTCCTAGAAAGACCTTCTAACCTTCACACTTCTGCGTGATGGTGGTGGTCTAATAATTACTTTGACCTCTCCTCTTGTTTATTCTTTATTAAGGTACTCTTATGTTGTTTTGCAGTTGAATTCTCAGGATTGTGAGAGAAACCCATTTTACCCTTTCTCTTTTGTTGTTTAAACATAATTTTGTATGGGCACTGGTGTTTCATAAAGGCCAATTGGGTCACTGGGGTGTCTGAATAACTCCCTACAAATCCAGCAATTTTGAAGACCTAAAGCCTGGGCAACTTTCTCATGTACTGCAATGAGGGGATGGTCAGCAGGTTGTTGCAGTACAGGTAGCACACACATAATTAAGGTACTAAAAAATATTGTCAGCATAATGCAATGCATTTTCTGGACAGTGGTAAATGTCACTTTCAGAATTTAAATGTTGTTAGGGGGTGTCTTTCTGTCTCAGTTCCAGGGTACTTTCTGTAAGTGTCAATAATGAAAGTTCTTGTGGTGCGCTGTCATCTGCTTCTCCTCCTGGTCCGTAGTTGTCTTGTTCAGGGGCGGTTTCACGGACCTGTCCTGCGTGCTTCACTCAACAGCATCAATTGGTGTCACCGTTCCTGGGACACTTGATGATGGACCCTCAGCGTTGTTGTTAGGAAAGGTCTGGTCTGTCTCCCCCTTGTCCTGTGTTTTGCGCTGCTCCACTTGTGGCTGTTGCTCATCTGTTAAAGGTGCCTCTGCCTAAGGCGTTGTTGGTGCAGCCCTGCATCTTGTTCCGTGCAGCCCGCGGGACGTCCCTGCACCTTTAGTGATGTTCTGGTAACCAGGAGCACAACGTGGGGTCCAGTCAACCTAGAAGTAAGAGAAACATTTTTTATTTTTCTCACAAAGTCAAAGTTTCAAAGTTTTTTTTATTTTGTTTCGGTACTCTTTCGAGGACCACAAAATCATTAAAAAGAAAATACATATTACATTTGCATACAACTTAATACATTTTCAATGTTATTTTAAAAAATTTATAAATCTTATTACAAACATATTCGTTAGGTGGATTAGCACATGTGGAAATGAAATCCCTTGCGTTAGTGATCCTGCAGGACCGATATATTGGCTCTAGGCATGTTAACCTAGCTGTGACAACGACTTTATTTGGACATACAAAGAGCATGTGCTCTAAGTTCTGTTTACCCCCCGAACACAGGTTACATTGTGAGGAACTGTTTGGTTTCCAGGAGGAGGTAAAAGATAACAAAGGGAGAATACCCAGACGTAGCATCATGATCGTACGCCTTGCACCATGGGTAAGAGTGTATTCCAAATATGGCAATTTTGGCTTGTATTCTTGGGAGTCAGCATAAGTTTTGTACGTAGATAGTTTTGTACAATGTAAATGATCTAGCTCATAACTCAATTTTGGAGAAAATGTTTTTAAAAATAGTTTGAGTTGTGCGGGTGTCCAAGAAGATAACATTTCTGCACTAATTTTTGCTAAACAGAAAGCCTCTCCCAAGTTTTTCACAAATATAGAGTTGATGGTATCCTCACTAAAGATCTCAATTTTTAGCAAATGTCGTAGGGTACCCTCTTTGGAATGCAGAAGGTTATAGGCCCACCTAATGAGGCTTGCTATTGATATTGCAAATGCGCTGGTGATCGTACATTCCAGCCTTAGGGCCTGTACAGGTGTTGAGTTGGAAACTTTCAATAGCTTTTTTAGTATTTTCCCTTCATTTGTATCCATATAACTCCATTGTTTTAGGGGAATATGTTCTGAGGCGTAAGATAGAACCGGGGAAATTTTGGCTCTATAAATTTTTATTAGTGCTGAGAAATGCCTGCTTCCTGTCTTCCTATATAAGCGTGATATTGCACCAGCGTGTAGATCACATTTCCTTTTTAGATGGGTAATTTGCTTCCTGTTACTCATATTATACGAAAAGATTCTTCCAAGATAGATATATTCCTTTGTCTGTTCCAAGATCTCTCTTCCCAGTTTCCATTGGTACTTCACTTCTTTTTTCTTTTTTGTAAATGCAACTACTTTAGTTTTATTTATATTCGGAATTAAAAAATGATCTTTCGAGTAGTTGTGTAAAGTATCTAAGAGATTTTGAAGACCAAAGGGTGTCAGGTCGAACAAGACAATATCGTCCGCATAAAGTAGACAATGTATCCGTTGAGCTGCCATTTTCGGTGGAGTGCTTTGCCCTTGTTGTAAATGCGACGGTAGGTCGCTCAGGTAAAGGGAGAATAAAATCGGGGCCAAAAGGCACCCTTGCTTTAGGCCATTAGATGTATATATTATTTTTGACAGGCCCCTCTCACCCCCCATTTGGACACGGCACCAGGTATTACTATGTAAGTTCACGATTAATTGCAGTAAAGGCTCTGGGATACCCATTTTTCTCAGTTTCATCCATAATGTCGGCCTATCGACCCTATCGAACGCTGTTGAGTAGTCAATGAAGGCTGCATATATTGTTTGCGATTTCCCAGTTACGTATTTATCTAATAAAAATTGAAAGGTAGCTATATTATCCGTAACCGAATGGTTCGATCGGAACCCAGCTTGAAACATGGGAATTAATCCCATCGAAAATGCCCAAAGCTTCAACCGGTCAAGAATTTCAGCCGCAAAGATCTTTCCGCCAGCATCCATTAAGGCAATTTGTCTATAATTGCCAGCTATACTCCTTTTTCCTTTTTTATATATAGGAATTATTGTGCTTCCTTTCCACGAATTTGGAATGTTCCCAGAGTCGAATATGTAATTAAATAATGGCGCTAACATCTGACCCCATGCTTTTTGGTCTGCTTGATAAACCTTTATCGGGATCTGATCAGGACCGGATGCACCCGTACTTCTTGCCTTTTTGATATTCAAGGCAATTGACACTGCCGAGGCCCTGGAGAGTTTTATATCATTATTTTTCTTTTCTTGTTCAGTTACCTTTCTCGCCCATCCCTTCATGTTGGGTTTATACAGATCATTTAAAAATGTGCCCCAGTCTTCTTCTGAGACGGGGATTGCTTCAAGCTTCTTTTTAGTTCCCGTCATCTTAGCTATCAAAGACCAGTATTTTCGTTGATTGCATTGCCTTGCTGCTATTTGGATGTCAATCCAGTTGCGGTCCTGTTTCAACCTTTCCTGTCTAGCACATTGTCTACGAATTTGGTTCTTTAATTTATTTATTTCAGCTTTATATGTTGGCGTTTTACACAAGTACTGAGCCCGAATCATCCTGTTTAGCATTTTTACCGTTGGCTGATTGCAGTTTTTGTACTTGCTGACGCACTTTCTTTGTGCTGGTCTGTCCTGTTTTAATTTGCTTTGTATTGCGTATTTGAGTTCATTTAATACAATTTCATAATTCTTGATAAGATCTTCGGAGTAAATAATGGTTAACAATTGGGATTGTGTAATTAATACATTCAAATAGTCCAAATTTTCCGCCCCCCAAAAGATCCGACGCTGGACTGAATTTACTTCTATTTTGGGTTTACTGAATATTGGATCGTTCTGGAAAGTGGTTTGTGGCATCCAGAGTGTTGTTAAGCAAAGAAGGGCATGATCGCTTTCCTTATTAAATTTAACAGACAAGTCAGAAATTTGTTCTTTTAACTCATTCCCACATATGAAGTAATCTAAAATGGAGGAGACTCCATTTCCTTGTCTAGTGAATGAAGCTGGCTTATCTCCATTAATATTTCCATTTAGAATTGTCCCGTTTATACTTGGGAGGAATGATAATAACAGGCTTCCTCTTTTATCCGACTTCACTCCTTTTGGAAGTTGCGGGAGTGCTATTTCCAGTGATTCCTCCTTAAATAACGTTGACCATTTCTTTATTTCGCTATTTGATATTTTGGCGTTTAGGTCGCCCATCATGATATATGGTAGGTGATGTTGATCTTCGAGGATGTTGGATATAGTTTCTAAGAGATGATCGAATAAAGGGTCATGTTTTTTACTTGGTGGTGCATAGATGTTAAAAAGTAATATTTTCTTATAAGTGTCTGTTGGCTGTAATCTAAGTTGAACTTTGATACATTGTAGATTGAACGAATATGTATCAATACTTTCTTGTGACCAGCAATAGTCTTCTTTCAGTAGGATTGCCATGCCTCCTTTCGCGTGACCCCTTTTAGATTTTTTTGCTGGGTTTTCGTAGACGTAGTACCCTTTTTGCGTAAAGGAGGTGGTGGACCATGTTTCCTGCAAAGCAAGAATGTCTGGATTATCTTTTGTTGCACCTTTCATTTTATTGGTAGTTTTCCCGGCCATATTCCATAACGATATTTTCAGACCTTTGCTAAACCTGACGTTGTTGTAAATTGTCCATTTTGTTGCCGTTTAATACTTCTGGTAACCACGTCCAAGATAGTTGGTTATTCTCCTTTTCTTTTGGATTAATGTTCCGTGACCACACCGACCTTTCACCATGCATTACTTGTATTTTTAATTTGTCTTTACTCATGTTATTTGATGTGTGTTCATCCCTTTCTATGTTAAGTGTGTTTTCAGTATGGGGTTGTGTAGTTACTACTGCATTTTGTGAGTTGGTTTTGATTTCTGAGATTGAAATTACATCATAACCATGTTTTTGTAGAATTTCCTTTTCTCTGATGATTATTCCAGGGAGAACTGGAGAGAAGAATGACACTTGTGCGAATTTAGTATTTTCTTTTTTTGGAAAGCGTACTAGGTCTATTTCTCTACTTGTCAGAGAGTTCAAGGAAGGAATTTCTTGCAATAGATGGACTATTCTTCCTCGGTTGAGCGGGATATTGTCAGTTGGAAACAGTTCCTCGATTGTTAGGTGTTTTGATTGTTTTCTATCCCACTGCCAAGTAGTATGATCTTGTAGATTTTTTGTGTTATTAGTATTTTGCTCTAATGGTTTTCTTACTGTTAGCTGGCAATATTCTTCTGCGTTTGGATTCAAAGGCTTCGCCAGCGTAGTTATTTTAGTCGGTGGAGTGATCACCAAATTAGCAAAAATGTGTTTTTGAAATTTGAGTTTGTTCCCTTTTTTCTTATGAATTCTTCTCAAAGGTCGTCCTCGCTTTTTCTTTCCCGTATTTTCCTTCGCTTCTTTGTTTTTTACAATTTTTCCCGTCTGTTTGATTTCATGTTCTTTGATATCCTTCAACAAGTGTATATTATTTTCAGGGGATATCGTACCGTGACCATTCTCAATTTCTTTATTGGAAAAAATGGGATAATTTTTAATGCTATTTTCAGAGGTATATTCCTTTTCTTCACTGAAAAGCTTTTTCAGAGAGTAGATTGTGGGAATTTTTTCCTTTGATCGTAATTTCTTAAATTCAATCTCGTTTATTTTCGCATCTGATGTTTGCGTACTTACGCTTTGCATTTTTTGAGATCTTGATCTTTTTTTACAACCAGCTTCGGACTGTACCTGGTTGACCATTTCTGGTTTATCGGATGAGACTTTAGATGACTCTTTTTTCTTTTTTTCTTCCACCAAAAATTTGAGAATGCCTATTTGGACGTCCAGAGTGTCATCTGAATTGGCTAAGATTTGGCCGAGATATGTGAGAACTGATTCCAGAATGTCTTGAAGGGAAAAGAGTGCTTTGGACAGGGGTGGAACGGTAGCTGGTTGGGTTAAGTTAGGAAAATAGAGATCAGTGAGATTGGTTTGATTGGAGTACAATTTAGGTGATTTATCTGGGGAACTAGTGAGTGGCTGATTTATTCTTAACGGAGACACTAATTTCTGCTCTTCGATCTTCGTAGTGTTGTTTACAGAGACCTCGTTAGCTGATTCATTATCCTGCTGTCTAATTGGTGTTATTTGCGACATCTCTAGGATTGATTGACAATACTCTTCCGAGGGGAGAATTTTTGACAGATTTATCTCTGGATTTGATGATCCTTGATTATGATTACTTAGTTCAGAAAATAATTTTGACTGGTGTTCACAATCAATAATTGAAAAAATTTGTTTTTTTTCTTCTACCGAAGTTCGGAGAAATGGATGGTTTTTCTCGGAGAGAGTAGAAAAATATTTGGTTATTGCCGGTGTGTTTGAAATTTGACCAGGTTTCATAGATTTGTCGACAGATTTTCTAATAGCTGCATCGGTGCCCATACGTTTCATGTAGATTGTTCTTGAGCGCAATTTTTTCAAAGCCATCATTAGGGAGTATTGCGATCGAGTAAACAGGTGGACCTAATCTCCTGGTTTCGATGTTAGTGGGGTGGCCCGTCCCGTCCTCGATCGTCCCCGGACGGCCACAGACGGCCCGCCCTTTGCCCGGGCTTGGCCCCGCGCTTTGACCCGCGCGCGTCCCGCGTCGCGTGAGTATACTTGTTACTTTATATGCGTAGCCAGTGGGCGTGTCCGTGGGCGTGTCGCCTGGGGGAAGAGTCTCCAGCTGCCCCAGGCAGGGGTTGCTGGTCCTCGCAGTCCCCCGGGCTAGGTTCAGTTCTTGATTGTGCCCTCGCCTCAACCCTGGAGACTCCAGCTGGGAGCGAAGGTCAGAGCGTGCGGACAGCAGCTCCCGCTCACACCAGCGAGTCCCCGGGGAGGCAGCCACACGGAGCAAACAAAGCTTGGTGATTCCTTGCGTCTAACAACGCCGTAAGCAGCACGGATGGTCGGGTTCCCTCTCGCAGCACAGTAGTAGCAGCAGTCAGGTGAGTGGCGCCCGCGAAGCGGGTGTCACGAATTAAAATACTTAATTCGCCGGTGGGCGTGTCCGTGGGCGTGTCGCCTGGGGGAAGAGTCTCCAGCTGCCCCAGGCAGGGGTTGCTGGTCCTCGCAGTCCCCCGGGCTAGGTTCAGTTCTTGATTGTGCCCTCGCCTCAACCCTGGAGACTCCAGCTGGGAGCGAAGGTCAGAGCGTGCGGACAGCAGCTCCCGCTCACACCAGCGAGTCCCCGGGGAGGCAGCCACACGGAGCAAACAAAGCTTGGTGATTCCTTGCGTCTAACAACGCCGTAAGCAGCACGGATGGTCGGGTTCCCTCTCGCAGCACAGTAGTAGCAGTAGTAGTTTTTCTCACCATGACCATGTCGCCAGGTTTAAAAGGGTGTGTTTGTTCTAAGGAAGGATGGGGCAAAGCTTCCTTCACCTGGAGATGGTGATGCCTCAATACCACTGACAATTGTACAGCATAGTCAGAAATCTGCTCATCCGTCCACAGCAGTGCTGCTTGGGATGCTGTGAGAGGCAACCTCAACCCCACCGACATAAGCCACCCCATCAATAACTCACGGGGGCACAAGAGAGTTGTTCTAGATGGTGTTGCTCTTATGGCATGCAGCACTAAAGGCAGCGCATCTGGCCATTTCAGGCATGTTGCATCAGTTGTTTTGGCTAATTTATGTTTTATTGTGGGGTTCATTCTCTCCACCTGGCCTGGAATTTGTGGGTGGTAAGGAGCATGCAGTTTCCACTCTATTCCCAAACAGTCACACATCCTTTCCACAATGGCAGTAACAAATTCACCCCCTCTGTCACTGTTTATGCTCTGGGGGACCCCAAATTGGGGTATAATATCTTTCATCAAGTATCGCACAGCAGTTGCTGTATCATTCTTCCTAGTGGCAAACGCCTCCACCCATTTTGAAAATTGATCCACACATACCAGAAAATATTTGAATCCATTCACTGGGGGCATATAGGCGAACTCTATTTGAATGTTGGTAAAGGGACCCTCTGGTACTGGCAAGTGATCATGGGTAGCGAGGGACCGACCTTTAGCATGTTGGGCACAGACAAGACATTGGGAACCGAATTGTGCAGTGAACGCTGTTATCCCTGGTGCAAACCATTCTTGTCTAATCAAAGAATTCATCCCTCCTTGAGCCATGTGAGTGGGTCCATGGGCAAGCCTTGTAAGGGGCAGGAAGATACTGCTTGGGGCCACAGGCCTCCCATACTGGTGGACCCACAATTCCTCATCATTTGGCTCACATCCAGCATCAATCCACGCTCTTTCTTCCTGTGGTGGTGTAGACCATTGTGCTTCTTTCACATCAGCTAGCAACAATTGTCTCTGAATCAGCTGTATTTTTGTAATACTTTTTGCCATTGAAGGCACCATCTGTACTGGCTGTAACATACTCTTTTTTGCTGCTGTGTCAGCCATGGCGTTACCTCTGGCTATCTCAGTATTAGCTCCTGTATATGCCTCACATTTTATTACTGCTATTCTGTTGGGCAGTAGTATTGCCTGTAGCAAATTCTTTACTAAGGGGCCATTTTGAATGGGGCATCCTGCAGCTGTTATGAAATCACGATACTGCCACAGCTGGCCAAAATCGTGGACAACTCCAAAGGCATAACGTGAATCAGTGTAAATATTAACATCTTTCCCCTCAGCTAGGATGCATGCGCTTGTTACAGCATACAGCTCGGCTTGCTGGGCAGATGTGCCAGGTGGGAGGGCTGCACTTTCAACTATGGTGTCTACTGTTGTTAAAGAATATCCTGCTCTGTAATCAGTGTATGTTAGTCTGCTGGAGGAACCATCAGTGTACCACTCATAGTCAGTTTTTTCCAATGGTGTTTGCTGCAAATCTGGTCTGGGTGTGGTGCATGTCTCTACAACTTCAACACAGGGATGGTCAGGGGACTCATCTGAATCACCTAGTGGAGGTAATAATGTTGCCAAATTAACAGGTGGGCATCTTTTAATGGTGATATTGGTGTTAGACAACAGAGTGACCTTATAACCTGTTTGCTTGGCTGTCGAAAAATATTGTTTTGCTGCAGATGACAACAACAACTGTACCGAATGTGGCACATAAACAATATAAGGATAGTCCAACATAATGGGAGCCGTCCTCTCTACCATCACAGCTGCTGATGCCACTGCTCTCAAACAAGCTGGATGCCCAGTTACTGCTGCAGGCAAAGTCACAAAGTAGTATGCCACAGGTCTTTTGAGCCATGCTGCTGTGTGAGCACACCATTTGCAATGCCATTTTGCCCTGACACATAGAGATGGAAGGGCAGTTTGTAATCAGGCAGCCCCAGGGCTGGCGCAGTACACAAATACTCTTTCAGTTTCTAAAAACAGATTGCAAGTTCATTAGTCCATACAATGTTTTTGGGAGCATCTTGTAGTGTACATTGTCACAGGATGGCATATTCAGTAATCCACTGGCGGCAGTAGTTCATCATCCCCAGGAATGACAGCATTCCTTTCTTGGTGGACGGAGGCTGCTTGCCCTGAATCATTTTTATCCTGTCAGGTGATATGCGGCGTGTAACTTTGTATTCCACATAACCCAGGTAAGTCACCTCTTTTTGGCAGCACTGGAATTTTGACAATGAAGCTTTGTGTCCTCTCTCCTGGAGGTGATTCAGCAGCGCTACAGTGTCTATTTCACAGGCTTTAAGTGATGGAGATGCCATGAGTAGATCATCAGCGTACAGCAAGATGATGCTACCTCCTTCCAGGTGTCGGCTATCCAGGTCTCTCTTTACTGCCTGTGCATAGACCGTGGGGCTCTCAATATAGCCTTGTGCTAGTCTTCTGAAAGTAAATTGGGTATCTTTCACTGTGAAAGCAAAAAGGTACTCGCTCTCTGGATGGACTCTAATACTGAAAAACGCAGAGGAGAGATCAATGACTGAACAGTACTCTGCCTCTACAGGTATAGAAGATAATATAGTATTGGTGTCAGGCACAACAGGTGCTAAGGGAACCACAATGTTGTTTATCTGTCGTAAGTCCTGTATGAACCTATACTGCCCAGTATTGCCCTTGGGTAATGGAATGGTAGGACTATTACAGGGGCTGGATGTCTTTTTTATGATACCTTGTTGCAAGAGAGATTCAATCACGGGTTTTATTCCCTCCTCTGCCTGAGGTGACAGCCTGTACTGACGGACATAAGGTAATTCAGCATTCTCTTTAAGTGTAACTTTATGGGGAGGGCAATTTCAATAATCCTGCCTCATTTTTGTGTTTTGCCCAAACCTCTGAGTTTACTTGCTCTAGGACCTTGTTTTTACTCACCTGTAAAGCCATATTCCCTTCAAGTTTGTCAAAAACTGCAGTCCCGTCCTTTCTGTTCATACACAACGTTCAACACCACTCTTCTCCATCTCCTAACACAGACACAATTCCTAAAGGAAATGTAAAATCCTTAGTTCTAGGTAAGTCCTGAAGGCGTTTGACCATGGGGCCCAAATCCTTAGGGTAGTAACCTGGTGCTACAGCTATGGATACATGTGGGTCAGAATCTGGCACTTGAAGTAACCACATTTCGTGTGGTCCTAGTTTAATGCTCACTGCACACCCTTCTTTTCCTACATATAATGTGTGCTCAAGCAACTCCATTGTCCAGTGCAAATGTTTTTCTGCCCTGTAGGCGTACCATTCAGGCACTGCTCCTGTGAAAAATGCTGCAATACAGTGTATGGGCTCAGGTACTAATGTCAACTGCACTAAATGAGTGACCAATTCACTCTCCATGTCAGAGCTGTATTTAAACAGTTCTTGAAACATGTTTTCATAAAAATCTACATGTAATGGAGTCCATTGGCAATGTGTTGGAGAGAGAGACAAGGTGGGGGGTGTACATAACACAGTCCTCACTTAATTTGTAAGCAGTAAGTGCTCTATTAGCCAATTCTAACCTGTCCTCAGATACTTGTAAGTAAATCCCATTTTGTGAAAAATACAACATTGCATGCAATGTACAGAGGAGGTCTCTTCCCAGCAAATTTATGGGTGCATCTGGTGACAGCAGAAACTGATGGGTCGTTGTGAAGTCATCAACAGAAACTGGTAGGGGTTCTGACAATTCTTCATGCATCATCATTCCATTTACTGCTATAGTAGTGACTGTTTCACCACTACCAGGACCCAACTTGTTTCGTACTGCGGATAGGGTTGCACCACTGTCTATTAGGAAATCGATCTCTTTATCTCCTATCTCCTACCTTAATGTGAAACATGGGATTCTCCTCTGGTGTCTCAGATACCTTAATCATAAAGCAGTGGGCTCTGGTTGCTGCAGTATGTCCCATCTCTCTCTCCGTGTGTTCCTATGCTGATCCATGTTACTCCTGGAAAGGATTCCTCAGGGAGTGCTGGGTCTGCTTCAGGTCTCTGGGCATGGGTGGTGCAGATGGCTGGGTCTAATTTCTGTCAAACCTTTCATTCCTATTTCTATCATTTCTATTATACTGGTCACTTCTCTCATTCCAGTCCCTTCTACCTCTATTATTTCTACAATTGTGTCCCCAGTGCCCATACCTCTGGCAATTATAGCACCGATCCCTACTCTTGTGTCTCTTCTGGTATCCTTGTCCATTATCCTGTCTTTGCTGTGCCCCCTGATAATACATACCCTCTGGCTCCTCCTCTCTTTGTACTTGATGTAACATCATTCCTTTGTCATTTTTAGCGATGTCCTTCCTTACCTTAAAAATACCATCTCTTTCCATAGTTATGAGAAGCGTGCACAACTCGTGATATCCTTTGGTGGACCAATCAGGGTGGCGTAGTTTACAACTCCGGGCCACAGAAGCTAGCAATCCATTCATAATGGTTTGCATAGCCAATACCTTATAGGCCTCTGTGGTGCGCGGTACCCCTGCACTGTTATCCCATGCTTCATTGTACCTCAAGATGTAATCAGCCACTGACTCACCTGGCTCCTGCAACGTGGCAGTGATTTGAGAAAAATCACCATGTTTAACTGCTAGGCCATTAATTGTGTCCCTGATAGACTCTAACCAATTAATCAATCTATTTTCTGTGACATCCATATTATTAGTCAGTGTGGTCCAATCTCTTTCCTGTGGAATTTGGTACGCACTTTTTACTAAAGACCATCTGCTCCAAATTCCTCTTTTTAATAGCATTTCTACATCTCGAGGGCGGGGGGTATAGGCAATACATATTTGATGAAGCCATTCAGAATATTTTACACTGGCAGTCAGTGGGTCAGGCTCGTCCTTAGTCATTTGGGTTGCCTCCAAGGGGTTCCAAGGCTTTAGCACGGCTGTCCCCCCAACACTATTTTTGGTGCAGTTAGTTTAGTGTTCAATAGTATGTCATCAGTATATGAGTTCTCACCCTTTCCCTTTAGGGTCTGTGTTCGTGACCGTATATGTATCAGCCGTTCCCTCCTCTCTAGCTTATCCTGTAGTTTATTAATGGAGCATTGTATTTCCTCCCTATTAGTGTTCACTTCTTCTTGGAACTCATCTGTCTCTTTCCTCAGGTGTGTCAACTGCTCATGTTCCTCCTCATCGGTTCTCTCTTTTGCACTCAGCCCTAAATCATCCCACAGACCAAAAGTGGAAGGTTGGGCTGGGGATTCAAAAGCATGTAGCATGTCCCCTCCTAAGAACAAGTGTCCATTCAGGACTGGTGTTCTAAAACTGCCCTCTCTGGGGCTAGTTGGTATGTCAGGTACCCTAGTTAAATCACCTTCCAGGGATATGTGGAAATAAGGTACACGTGCTAAGCTTGGTTGTGAAGCCAGTGCTTGCTCAGGTGTGTTATGTCTTTCACACTGTATGTAGGGGCCTGAAAGTGATGGGTAAATTGAAGTTGCTGGAGGAGGGGATGAGAATTGAGGTGCAGGAGAAACAGACCCTGCAGACTGGATGTTTTGTCCCAATGTGTGGTGGCTGTTCTCATTGCTGGCTCTATCTGAGACCCAGAAATTAAATTCAGTATTTGCATCTACTCTCTGTCTTTTCCTTTCTTCCTCAGTAAGCAACACAATTTCCTCCTCAGTCAATGTGCTACTAGTTATTTGCTTATTGTCAGTTCCCTCCCCCAGTTTGACAAAAAGGCCTTGAGGCTTGGAGGCGATAAACAGTTTTTTCAACTTATTTATGTCAATATTTACTTGGTGGTGCGTCCAAATACCTAGCAGAGCAGCAGCCTGTAGTGGCATTTGGTATTTCTTTAACCCGGTCGGCTTCCATTGTTGAAAACCCACACTTTTGCCATAGTGACAACAAATGCTGTTCTGTTTGCACATAGTTACTTAATTCCAATAAACACTGGCTTTAAGATGTGGGCCAATCTTTTGCTAATTCTAGCTCTTTTTTAGTAGGCTTCTAGCACTCGCTATTCACCATTGCTATTGCAGAACAGTCTCTGTATTCAGTGGAGGCATTCCCCTGGCCTTTCTTTTTTGAAAAGAGAGCTTTATTTTTGCAATTGAAAGCCACTGCTGTAAACAATCTTTTACATAAAGTGAATCCCATGATGGGTCACCCTTTAAGTGTATACTTTCTGTCAAGCGTTCAATATCATCTATCTCAAGAGAACCAAATCTAGGCCATAGCCCTTCATTCCCTTTCTACGTCCATACTAGCGCGCAAAAAGGAGTTACATATCTAAATAATTTGTATCTTTTACAACCTGAGCTGCAGGGCTATCTACTGGTAATTTAAAATCCTTCTCTAATTACAGTTGTTTAAACAATTGTTATGTCTTTTTCACCATACGAGGCCTTACCACCTCCATAGTTCCTTTAGATGTACTGGTACCCATTGTGCCCTTCACTCACAATTTTTAAATCCTGAAAGATAAACAGATTTGTCTCCTGGAAGGAAAAATGTGTTACGATTTGGATAGAGAGACTTGAGAGAAAAAATATACAGTTGTGGAACCACATAAAACAATTTGACTTCTCTGATGCAATTTGTTTTGATATCACTTAAAAAAGCATTTCAAAGGAACATAGCGGGACAATACTTTTAGAGATCAACACATAAACATAATTAAATACAGTCATTGATCAATGCCAGAACAGTGCAAATTTGAAAATAATTTCCTTGTATCCTGCAGCCAGCCAATAGTCAATGCTTCCCACGCTACACTCTGGGAGGGTTGTTTTTATTTCTTCGTCCCTCTACTCTTGGGTCATAAATTATTCTCGTGCGTAGGCTCTACTGTCGCGTATGGGGTCCCGTAGACCCCTGTCGCATATCAACTCCAAGGTATGATACAGAGAAAGATTTAAATGATGATAAAAATGTCAATCACTGATGGAAAAGAATTCAATCAATGATGGAAAAAAAATCAGTCAGTCCCCTAGTTAGATTAGATGCCAGTTACTAACCCCTCTCTTTTTTCTTTTTTTTTAAAAAAAATACTATGTTCTAACTGAGCATTTGAAACTCCAGCAAGTTATTTTAGCTTTACAGCCTACTTACCAACTGGTGACATTACAGTCCTTTAATGCATCCCACATCTGACACCACTTCTGTTGGGTAATAAATCCATTGTTTGGCTAATGAATCCTCCAACCATCCTCAGAGCGATGCAAAGCTGCCACAAAACACAGGAAAGGTTCTTGCACCTTTGTCCGTTTATTGGCATGCCATCAATGCCAATATTGATGTTGCCTCTCTAGGTTTTGGGCCCTTGTCTGTCGCGGGTCCTAGACCCACCCACACAAGTGAGGCACCATTTTAGCAGAAGACCTGGGGTAACGCTGGGTGGGAGGACATTTTTTAATCCACGCAGATTCCAGAACTTTCCCACACAGAAACTTGAGAAAAAAGGGATTTCTTCAGCAAAATTTGAGGTTTGCAGGGGATTCTGGGTAGGGGAATGTTGGGGGACCCACGCTAGGCATACCTCGCTGGACTACCCAGGGTGTCTAGTTTTCAGAAATGTGTAGGTTTGGTAGGTTTTCCTAGATGGCTGCCGAGCCCAGGGCCAAAAACTCATGGGACCACCCCTTGCAAAACCACGTTGGTTTGTGATAGGTAATTTTGATGTAGCCTCAATAGGTTTTGGGCCCTTGCCTGTCGTGGGTCCTTGACACACCCACACAAGTGCGGCACCATTTTTCTCGGAAGACTTTGGGGAATGCGGGGTGCGTGGAAATTTGGGGATCCACACAGATTCAAGAACTTTCCACCACATAAATGTGGGGAAAATGTATTTGTTTGACAATGTTTTAGGTTTGCAAGGGATTCTGGGTAACAGGATCTGGTGAGAGGCAATCAAGTAACTCAAACCTGGATTCCCCAGGGTGTCTAGTTTTAAAAAATGTATAGGTTTGCTAGTTTTCCCTAGGTGCCGGCAGAGCTAGGATTCAAAAACTAAAGCTAGGCACTTTGCCAAAAAAAGGGTCATTTTTCACCACGAAATTGAAGTGTGTTCACATTGCGTTTTGCGCGTTTCCTGTCGCGGGCACCAGGCCGACCCACACAAGTGAGGTACTATTTTTCTCAGAAAACGTAGGGGAACGAGGGTGGGTGGAAATTTATGAATCCACACAGATTCCAGATCTTTCCACCACAGAAATGTGGGGAAAATGTGTTTTTATTACAATTGTTTAGGTTTGCAAGGGATTCTAGGTAACAGAACCTGGTTAGAGGCAGTCAAGTCATCCCATCCTGGATTTCCTTAGGTGTCACGTTTTCAAAAATGTATAGGGTTGCTAGGTTTCTATAGGTGCCTGTAGAGCTAGTGTTAAAAAACTACAGCTAGGCACTTTGCCAAAAAAGGGTAATTTTTCACTGTGAAATTGGGATGTGTCCACGTTGCGTTTTGTGTTATATCCTGTTGCGGGCACTAGGCCTACCCATGCAAGTGAAGTACCATTTTTCTCAGAAGACTTTGGGGAACGTGGGGTGGGTGGAATTTTATGGATCCATGCAAATTCCAAAACTTTCCGCCACAGAAATGTGAGAAAAATGTGTTTTTTGACAAAATGTTAGGTTTGCAAGGGATTCTGGGTAACAGAACCTGGTGAGAGGCAGTCAAATCACCGAATCCTAGATTTCCCTGGGTGTCTAGTTTTCATAAGTGTATAGGTTTGCTAGGTTACCCTAGGTGCCGGCAGAGCTAGGGTTAAAAATCTACAGCTAGGCACTTTGCAAAAAATTAGTAATTTTTCATTGTGAAAATGTGGGGTGTTAACGTTGGGTTTCGAGCCGTTTCCTGTCGTGGACCCTATGCCTACCCACACAAGTGTGGTACCATTTTTATATAGATTTAGGGTAATTCAGATTTGTAAAGCAACTGCTATTACCTATTGACTTTCAATGAATTTTTGCCTTCAAAATGACAGACATTGTGTAAAAAAGAAGTCATTTTGAAAAATGACCGATAATTCTCATGCTAGAATGAGTATACCCTATTTCAGAAATGTGCAAATATCTACTGTTTCTAAACTCTATATTTCGTTCCCATTTCAGAAATACATAGTGGTCTTTCATGCCGATTTTTCCATGTATACATTTTCTCACAATAATGGCTATATACCCGGTACATCAAAAAAAGCCATTGCAAATTGCTGCTCAGTTTTTGGCTCTGGGTTCGTCAGGTTCTTGATGAACATACAGGTCCTATATATCCCCACAACCATTAAGATCCAGCGGATGCAACAGTATTCTGATTTCAAACAGCTGTCATAATTAGAAGAAGGTACAGGTGAAAACGTTGACGCTAAAGGCTGTTTTTTTAAACTAATTTTCAATTATTTCCTATATTTAACTGTTAGTTTCTATAAAGAAACCTTGATGGATCTACACAAATGACCCCTTGCTGAATTCAAAATTGTATCTACTTTTCAGGATCCATTATTGCTTTCATACTCATTTCTACCATTAACTGGAAGGAGGTTGAAAGCACAAAAATTAGCAAAATTAGCAGAAAAATGCCAAAATTGTGTATAAAATGTTGGTTTTCTGACAAAAGTCTCTCATTCCCTAAAAGCTGGGAAAATGGTTATTTCACCCCCACAAACTCTTTTTTGATACCATTTGCAGGGAAAACCAAGACACTTTCATTGGAAGCCCTTTTTTCCAATTTTTTCCCCAAAAAACAAAATTGTGCTGTATTGTGGCTAATTTCTGGCACCCTTCCAGGGGAATCCACAAACCCCGGGTACCTTTAAAATCTACATGATGTTGGAAGAAAAGGACGCATATTTGGCGTGGATACCTTATGTGGTCAAAAAGTTACAGGGGCCTGAGTGCGCTCTACCCTAAATTACCAAAAAAAGGCTTAGCACATGGGGAGAAAAGGCCTAGCAGCAAAGGGGTTAATAAGGTGGATGGGATATCCATCACATTTGTGACAGAGTAACCCATACGCTAAACTCTAAATTAGGACTTTAATATGGTTAACACATTAACAAAGTAGTAGTAATGGCACTATTCTTTGTAATGCTTAGCAACTTCAAGTGGCGGAGTGACCCTACGCCAATGTTGATGAACCTGGTACAGTAATAACTAACTTCAGGTCGGTAGGAAACCTTGAAGTCAATAACAGGAAATGAATGAGCAAAAAAAGCCAAAACACAATCCACACCTTAAGTACGGCAAAGGGTCAGAAAGCTGATGCAACAGGGAACAAAAAACTAAAAGTGAGAGGCAATTTGTGACCACTTTTTGCGACCAGTCGTTTATACATCAAGCTTTTAGTTGAAGGATTTCACAGTGCTATCACAATGTAGGAAAATCATACATTTCCCATTTAGTGGGGTACCTAGGTTGTACTCAGTATTGTCCATGGCTGGATTGTGCCTTTTGTGCCAGACTGTTTAAAAGGAAGTATGGCAAGTAAAGGATTATAACAACCAGAATCATCATTATATCTATGTTGCGGACCAATCTCTTATTTCTAATCCAGTTCTGATGGTGCTTGGGACCTGATGTTATTGGCATACATCTGTAAATTGATGCTGAAGTGTTCTATCACCTCAAATAGTGGTCTCATATATGCAATAAAAAGAGTGGGAGACAGGAAGGGTCCATAGGGAACCCTACATTTCAGAATGCAGGAGGCTAAAGGAGGTAAATAAATATCACTTGCTGGGTGTGCTTGGAGAGAAATCCGAACAATCAGGACAGAGCACAGTCAGGTATGCCAATTCATGCTTTAGGACAGGTCATTAATATTTTGTTATTTACAATATTGAAGGTTCAACACAGATCCAGAAGAGCGAAACTCACCAGCTACTTCTTGTCCTTTCCTTTCAGGAGATGGTGTCTATTATTAAGAAGAGCTATATTTTTGCTGTGGGAAGGTCACAAGGTGGGTCAATAGCTACCAAAGACCTACCTGTCATTTTTATGCTATGTGTATTTGTAAAGTGCACTATCACTTATGAGGGTATCCTGCTGCTGAGCAGTTGAGTGTGCCTAGCCTAGCCCTGTCTATGATAGGTTACTTAATTGAAAAGCCAGGTCCACAGCTTCTTGCAGAATTTAAGACGAGAGAAGAATGGTCTGATACACTTTACGAGCGCTGTAAGGGAATGTCCGTCCCCCTGATCTGGATCTGTTTATGCGTTGGATGTGTGTAAGTAGGAGTCCCGTGGAGCACAGGTGTATGGGTGGTTGGTGGAAGGAGGTGCAGCAGGTTAAGTAAACAAGGCCTACGTTGTTCAGTACCTTGAATGTGTGTATAAGTAGTTTTGATTGAGTGTTTGTGTATCCAGAGCCAGTGGAGTTCCCAGAGGTGTGGTGTGATGTGAGTTCTGTGTGGGTTAGTGGAATTTTGTACTTGCACAAACCAATGTCCGTTTTCTGTTAATTTGCTGCAGATTGAAAAGGACACTCTTTCAATAAGGTCATGTGATTATACATATAAATCAATGATCCTGATTTGGGCAGTTTATTAATGTATTCCTCATTAGCTGAACATCCCAAGGTTTTACTTTTTCGTCTTTTGTTGTAAATTGACTGGCGCTCCATCGAAATATAAATAGGACTGAGTTCCCACACCTGGATTTCCTGAGTACGGGAACACCAGTTCTGATTTTACCAGCCAGAAAATCGGGCATATAAAACTACATTAGGTCCGGGCTGCATGCGCCGCCTGGTCTCAGCCTTTAGCCTCTGCCTGACCTCCTTCCATGGCTAAGGGATGATCAGAATGATCCCCCTGCCATCCAGGGCCAGACTGGGAACCTAAAAGCAGCCCTGGCAATTTTGTATGACCGGCCACCCGCCCACCCCCCCGGAGGAGGGGTGACGGATCGGGGTGCACGTGTGAAGCACTGATGCTTTTGTTACTAGGAGCCAATATTGCAATATTGCAGCAACGCTGCAAAACCAGCCCCCAGTAAAAAATAAACGGCCCCCACTTCTGCAAAACTGGCCCCCACACTTCCAGCCTTCCAGAAAACTGCCAGATGGCCGCTATGGTCAGTCCGACTCTGTTACCTGCCCACCACCACTGCTTTACCCTGACAGTCTCTCCACCCTTGCCTCTTGCCACCAACCCAGCACCAGCCCCTACACTTCCATTTACCCCCTTATCATAGCAGATGGTAACTGAAAGCATATTCGTCCGCAGCATGGGGACACTGAGGGGCAGATTTCACTTTTGTGGCGCAACGGCGGCGTAAACAATGCGCCATGTTGCGACTTATTTACAACATGACGCATCTAGGCAGATGCGTCACGTTGTAAAGCCCTGCGCCACTTGAAACCTGCGTCAGGTTTCATATGGGCGTTCTGTCGCAGGGTGGGCGTTCCCTCGTAGGAAAGCCCCGTAAAACTGACGCAGTGAAATCTACAAGATTTCACTGAGTCAGATTTACGATGCTGCTGTGTCAAATCCTTACGCCTGCTTGAAGCAGGCGTAAGGAGTGACGCACCACGTTATGTATGGGTGGCCCCTGTGCATTGCAGGAGTTGCGTCGCACTTGTGACACGACTCCAGCAATGCGCCACCCATACGCCACAAGATGCGTCACGCATCTGCCCTTCCTTGCACCATGGTGCGCCGCATTGTATATGCGGCGCATCTGTGGTGGCGCAAGGAGGGAATTGCGTGACGCATCAGTTCTGACGCATCTCTGCTGATTTGCAGAGATGCGCCAGAACTTGTAAATATGCCCCTGAATACGGATA
The DNA here is from genome assembly GCF_964261635.1 of Lissotriton helveticus. Lineage (NCBI taxonomy): Eukaryota > Metazoa > Chordata > Amphibia > Caudata > Salamandridae > Lissotriton > Lissotriton helveticus. Next base: position 708,894,347 of record NC_136061.1, read on the forward strand.
TTTTGGAATAGGTAAATTGGGGTCCATGTGTTATTCTTCATTCCTAGAACACATACTATAGCCAGACTGTGGGGATACTGACTGGTAAAGTTATTTCCAGCCACCCAATATCCCCGCATATAAACCCAGTCACCTTATATTCGGGGCCTCAGTATTGTCTAAAAACAAACTGAGAATATCTGTGCATACAATGCTATATAAATTAGCTGCCACTTACGGTTGTGCTCTATGGCATAGATACTGGCCTTTGAGGGGGTCTTAATCTTGGTGTTGTGTTAATATGGCAGTCATATCATGCACCTTTCACCTCCAATTAAAATATTCGCTTCATGGAACAGCATCAAGCAGTAAAAGCCAAAAGTTCGGCGTCCTTTTGGATTTGTTGTCTCAAAATGAAACTGGCAACCAAGCTCCATAATAGGCTGGGCACTTCTCTTGTAAAAATCACAGCATTCATGTCATAGTGTAAGACTGCCCAAAGTTCTCCCTCCCCCCACCTCCCCCGGGGGATGTGGGGATTCGTAACTCACTGTCTCAGATTGAAGCCTGCAAAGCGCTCGTTCAGGCAAATCTCAATGCAATATAGATGTGCACAAGTTTATCGTGAGTTGCAAAGAACCAACTAAAATAGGCGGGAAAAAAACCCACATAAGTGAGTAGGTGTAGGAAAAACAGAAAACTGTACAAACTATGGGTAGGTTAATAAATGAAAATTACACCAGTCTGTGCGTAAGTAATAAAAACTTCACTCTGTTCTAATTTATTCTAGCTAAGTATAACCAGTGAAATCCAGTAAACTTCATGTATTTTAATTTAGATAATGAAAAGAAGTTCGAATCCTGGGTATGTTTTCAATTTAATTTAAATATCTTCATTCAAAAAGAAGCATTTAATGTTATGTACCATAACGGAAATTATATTTAATTAATTCCATTGTATTTACTTTAATGGTTTATTTAATTAAGGGTTAGAGGTCATTATTTAAATAAAAATAATTTTAACTAAGGATTAGATTTAGGATTAAGGTATGGCTATGTATTTATTAAATTTATTTTAATTTTAATTGATTAATGGGTAAGGGTTCAATATTGACAAAATATGGTATTAGATCTTTATGGGCCAGGATTACTGATTATTTAAATTCATCTTAACATTTAAGGGTCAAAGTTTCAGGTATTTATTTGATTTCATTTTCATTAATTGAATTTACAGATATGGCTAATTATTTTTTTAACATATTTTCCTACACATTGATAAATTGTTAGGGTAGGCTTGGCATTAAGGTTAAATAACAAATTGAATTGGTGGAAGCAATTTGTAAATTAATTATGAATTAGGGAAGTGATACCTAATAAAAAATAGTTAATTTTATACAATGACATAAATATTTTTTTAAATATTTGATTTGAATAACTAATGGTGAGGGTTGATCTCAAAAGTACTAATTACAATCATGTTACTCTAATTTAAAATATCTAGTTGTAGGGTAAAGGTGGTCTGGTCGCTGAAGTATTAAATACACTGGACACCTACTTTAGAGATGTAGATACAGTCAAGGTGGTGACATCAATGTATTCGTAACTCAGTGCAGTGGATGGACATCCAGAGACAACAATACAATCAAGAGAAAAATTCAAGTCACAAATGGAAGTGCTTGAGTTGGTGAATGCTAATAGAGTAATTGATTTAACACCTTTATTTCAGGTACTGTTAATGTGGCAGGTTTGTATATCAATTTTCATCGAAAAAGGATACAACGTAAGAGTTAAAGGCTTCATGCTACATAAGCTACAACATATTGTTGTTATAATTATGTTATTATCTTGTGACGAATAATGGTCTATCATAGATGCTGGTATATCCTAACAGTCAACAATACCTTTGCCTGCAAAATGGCGGACAATATATCAGATGCAGTTATTCCATATGTTCATTTATGTCAGGGGCACTTCCTTGGTTCTTTGTCTCTTTGTCCCAATGTTTGTTATGATGTTCTTTTCTATACAAACCATTATGATATCCAAAGAGTCCCCCATTTTCTTTTTGATGCCTCGGTGTAAGATAATGCGTTTCAAAATAAGCCATCCAGAACTCTAGCCCTGAGTGGAAGCTCACCAGTTGCAGAAAATCACGTATTAAAACAAAGTTTGTTTTACGAGTAAATTAGATATGTAAATTTATCTTGATGATCATATCATTTAAAAGGTAACTTTATCTGGTGGATGGTATCCCTTCTGTCATTGAAATATAGCACCAGAAAGTACAAAGTACAGGGATGTGTGTGTGTGTGTATATGTGCTTGCATGTGCGTTCACATGCACTCCATGGAGACCAATCCACCAGTGTGTTTAGGTACTTTTGAGCATGTCTATAAAAAACTAAAAGCACAGTTATATTTTTGTCTCTATCAAGAGGTGCGTGGAGTTAGACTACTAAAGACACACTTCAATACGGTCAATGGCTGGTTCGGTTATATGGGTGTGTGTGCGCATATGCCTGTGTTTGTGCACACACGTGCCATTCCAATGACCTCATTTTTAAAGAACCTGTACCTGTGGTGAGTCTCTGTTTACTATAACATGCTGTTGCTGGCTCCGGTTATGCCACCTTCTGTGACCATACAGTAAACATAACCCCAAGCATTTCCTACATTTCCTGGTTGTGTAGTGTAACCTATTTCTTGTTTTTTTTTAAATTCATAACAGCCTTATATCTATTCTGTTAGAGTTGACATCTTTGGCGTGGTTTCCCCAGACTTTTTGCCTCTACCTCCAGTCTTTTTGATGATGTGCTGGATTTCGTTTTTGCTGGCGGATGTATTGGCAACTTTAGCACTGCTGATCAGTGTCGGTAAGCCCTAGTAAAGTGCACTGAGTGTGCCAGGGCCTGGAAATCAAATGCTACTAGTGGGCCTGCAGCACTGATTGTGCTACCCACATGAGTAGCCCTGGAAAGGTATCTCAGACCTGCCACTGCAGTGTCTGTGAACACTTTTTAACTGACATGTGGAACTGGCAAGTGCACCCACTTGCCAGGCCCTACCCTTCCCTTTTCTTACATGTAAGGCACCTATATGGTAATGGTAGGCCCAAGGTACCCATCTGGGCAGGGTACAGTGTATGTGAAAGGAAGGACATGAACTTGTGTGTGTGACATGTCCTGATAGTGAAATACTGTCAATTTCGTTTTTCACTATTGAAAGGCTACCTGTCCCAGAAGATAGAATAACATCTTACATGTATAACTTCCCATTGGGACAAAATAGAGAAATAAAGTTTAGGCTCTCTAAACTCAGAATTTAATAACACACCTTTTAGTAAGAAGTGTGTATTAATTATGTGTTAGAAAATGCCACTTTTTTCGATTGATTTACCTGGAAAAAACGTGCCGTTGCACAAAGTGCAGGTATAATCACAATGTCTCCGGAGTGATGATATTTCAGTGAAAATAATTGGATTTAACAATGGTATCAATGGCTTACTTGGAGTACCTGGATAAATTCAATAGGTCGTTGGACAAGTCCCACATTTTTTTGCAGTGTGACTGTAAGGAGCGTGAGGGAAGTGCTCCGTTTTGCATACCTTTGGAATATGCTGTGGTAGAGGTGATCCACAGTTACTGCTCGCACGCACTCACTAATAAGTTTCATAAGAATGTTTCTACTTAAGGGAAGGAGTGCACTCTCAATCATGTTCGTTTGGCTTTCGCATCACATCGCCTCAATGAGTCTGCACCCCATTGTTGCATCAAAGATTTAAAACTACGGAATACAGCAAATGAACTTATCACCTCGGAGGCAGCTACAATATGAAGTGGGGTTCATTTACCATCATGGAACATTTACAATGAACAGTCTAAGCTGAATCATGAACTTTTAAGTTTGGAGGTCGTTTTTGATTTTAATTTTACTTCATGTTTGGTTCCTCGATTATATGCATCATATTTCAGTCATTATTTTATTTTTTCTGAACATTTGAAATGGTTACTTAATATTAATTCACTGGATGATTTAGGATCGGTCATTTTCACAATGTGTAAGGAGGGAGATTTTTCATAAAATAGAGGGTGGGCATCATTAGCGAGCCAGTTTTTATATGACACATGCACTGTGGGAGTTGGAGTTTTCAGTGAGAGCATGGGATAATTGGGCACTAAGTTTTTGGCGCAAATTAGTTTCCGGGTTGGAGGGCAATCAAAGAACATCACGGTTATTTAAGAGTAGAAGGGTGCACACATTCATTAATTTGGGCCAATTCACAGGCATGGGAATGTTAATGGAGAAAGGGAAGGGGAGGCTACAGTTAGTGGTGTTCACAAGGTATTTGTTTTCAGAACAGAAAGGTGTATGAGAATGGGAGTAAGGGAGAAGTGGAAAAAGTGCCGTTGCACAAAGCCCAAACAGGCATGCAGTCGGTAATTGAAAAGTTTAATAAAAGTGCAGGTATAATCACACTATCTCCGGAGTGATGAAATGAAGAAAGATATTTCAGTGAAAATAATTGGATTTAACAATGATATCAATGGCTTACTTGGAGTACCGGGATAAATTCAAAAGGTCGTGGGACAAGTCACCCATTTTTTTGCAGTGCAACTGTAAGGAGCTGTCAAACAAGAAAAGAGTGTCCTATGGTATTAATAAGACCACACTAAGAAGCAAAGAAGACCGGCCTCACTTAGGTCAGTTAGGAAAGCCATCACTCACCACCTCGTGGTGACATGCTTCATCATCGGGCCCCACTAAAGAGGCCGAGTGCCTCTTTAGTGTGCTTCAACGTCAGATCTACTGCGGAGAGGGTTACGTGAGTTCAGGCGTGCAGGGAAAATAAATTAAATGGTGGTGAAAGAATTAAAAATGTCTATAGTGTGTCCAAAATATTTTTTTTATTGTTTGACCACTAGGACATATATTTAAAAATAAGTGTAGGAAAGTAGTCCACAATTAATTGTGTGGTTATTTCCAATATTAATTACTTGTCAGTCAACATTGTTTCTGCCTTAAAACGGTGTTAGTTACCAGGCATTCATCAGGACTGAAAAAGTGTACTAAACCCTGGCGGTATGAGCACGCTAAGGCCCACCCTTTGTAAAAACAGTTTCAATCGGGTCGGGGACAATCGATATTTGCCCGGCGGTATTGCCTCTGTGACCCTCTAGTTATTTAAATCAATGAAGAGGCAGGCGCTGGAGACTGGAAAGCAGGAAACAAGGTTTTTTATTCTCTCCGGAGGAGAACACAACGAAACGGACAGAAGGTATCGTTCTGAGGTGCTCTAACTGTATTTCTGAGGCCTGGCCTCTTATATCCACATTTATGACTTTATTGCAGATTACACATACATGTTTAAAGCTTTGATGTGCGGAAACGACATTCTCAGAACTCCCCTTTGGGCCCGTTCCCACACACATTTACAGTTAAAGTCCCCACCCTAGTCACAACAGGTGATGAGCATCGCGCAGCTGGATAATCCGCCGATTCACGGAATGTGGGGAGTCTGATCGGATCTCATGGGGTGGGGGGCTTTGATCAACCCGGGGATTCTTTGATGGGGGAAGCTTTCTATTGTACGGGGAGGGGCAAGGATGGTATCGGCAGAGCTGGGTGTCGGCTTGGGAACGGGGAGGACAAAACGGGCACACGGGGAAAAAGGGGGTTTGCATCTAAGGGCCGGAGATCATGAAAGGAAAGCAGGGAGGTGTCGCGCTGGGAACAGGATGAGGGCCGGGGGCAGAGCAGCGCCGAAGAGGGGTTTATGACTCAAGGCAGGTGCAAGCAGGGGGTGGTCAGCGTGCAGGCTTAGTGAAGGCAAAGGGCTATGTCAGGGGCCAGCGGCATGCAAAAGGGTTTGTTCTGATCGGGGCATCTTAAAATGGCGGGCGCGCACGACAAAAGTGTGGCATCAGGGGAAGAGGCAAGATGGCGCAGATAATGTTCACCAAAACGCACTAATTTTCCACAGTCCCTCCTTTAACATATTCAAGACATCTTGCTGGTTCATTTTCTACTCGGGTCTATTGTGGTGGGCATGAGAAAGAAACCGGTAGGAACCCTAAAAAAAGAGTTGTAAACAATACATTTTGAGGTTTCTAGTTTTTAGGAGGTGCACCTATTTGATAAACTTTGATAAATTTGTTCAGCAGGAAAGTCATAGGAATGAAATACAAAAAACGGCGAGCAGCAAGTACATATCATAACGTGAATTGGCAGGTTAATACATATTTCAGATTCGGTTTGGAGCAGGATCAATACAATGGCGGCTGGGAGAGAAATGAGGCAAAAAACGGTGATTGAGGATGTCAAATGTTCGAAGTTTACGAGTTCTCATTGTTCTTTGTGGTCTTTCGTTGGCGCTGTTGAGCACCGGCGGTGGAGCTACAAGTCCAGCTCTGTTCTAAGTTCTGCGTTGCAGGGCACGACCCTTTCCTCGCGTTTCTGGTCGGGAAGGTCCTTTTCGCCCTGTGTCCTTTGAGGTGATTGTCAGAAAGTTCCGATGGAAGAAGAGCGTTCAAAACAGTCCATAGGGTAGGTCAGAGGAAAAAAAAGGGGGATGGAGCAAGGCCAAATTAGGAACAAACTAGGGGAACGAGAGACTTCAAATAGGCGGGCGTGTGACGGAATTCAGAGAGCGGGGACTTGTCGACAGGCACTGGACGTCGAGCAGGGGCATCAGGTCGACCCTTTCTTTTCATGCTGTCGAAAACAGTGCCTCGTCCTGCAGCTCTTTTCAGTCGTGGTCTCGCCTTGGCTAATGTCGCAGGTGTCCCTTAGTCTGCAGTCAGGCCTCGTGCTCCCACATCCGGTCCTTCTCTCCTCCAACGGCAGTACCCTTAAACAAGTTTGAAAAGACAGTCTTTTAGAAAAATTTGCGGATGAAGATAATCAAAAAAGTCTATTTCTCTCCCAGCTCCAGGCAAAGAATGAAAATGTCCGTTATATTTAACGTTCACAACTGGCATATGAATGACCGGTGGCGGACCTGTTGGATTTACTATGACTTTCCTTCATAATCATTTATTACAGGCATGACAGTTCATCTGATGGTAACCCACCTTCGGGAGACAAATCTGGCAAAGATATGCCGTTCTCTAGAGTTTCACATTTACAAAAGGGTACAGTGAGTCGTCAACATGGTACTACACAGGTATTTTGCTGAGAGACGAACATGGCTAAACATTTCCTTTCTATCGGTGCATCCTGTTTTTCAACTACTGCGGGGTTCATTTTGACGATTTCTTTACCTTGGTCTAGTCTGTTAACCTTGTAAAACATCATTCTGGGTCCTACGTAACCTTTTACAGCCCGGTTACTTAACTAGGAAGGACAGGGGTTTTATGGGAAACAACCAGGGACATAGACAGGGGAGGTAACGGGGGTGATCGTTTTTCTGGTTTGGGTATTGCGACGTTTCGGGGAGGGGAGGGTCGCGTATTCTGAGGTCCTTGTTTTATACTATAGGAGCCGTTGACATGTAGTTCCCTCATTTCGGGCCAGATTAGGGAACCTCTGTCGTCTTACCTGTCCTTTCCCTTACGGCCCAACCTGGGTTCATTGACTTCTATCGGAAAAGGAGAGGTAATGACGCGGCCTCAGGGTGATTGTATTAAAGACAAGCGTTTGTGCAAATACTGACGGTATTTGAAGCCAATTAGGTGGTGTGCTAGGGGTGGCAATCTGCCAATTTCGGGGCTAACCACTCGGAAGAGTGGTAGTGCAAAAAAAAATAGAGAGAGAGAGTGAGAGAGAGAGAGAGAGAGAGAGAGAGAGAGAGAGAGAGAGAGAGGGAGAGAGGGAGAGAGAGAGAGAGGGAGAGAGAGAGAGAGAGAGAGAGAGAGAGAGAGAGAGTGCAACGGCAGGCTAAATAGTACACGTGCAACGGAGAGGGCGGCAGTGCATTCAAGAAAGGCTATTTAGTGCATTACACAGTAAAGGGTATTCACGAGTCCACGGTAGAATCTTGTAATCATGCAGTTTGAGCATTAGACAGGGTAGAGGGGACGTGCTTTGAGAAAAGGAAAGAAGAAAAAGGAGGTACCATTTTGTCGCACTTTCTCGCATTCTCGGTCCTTTGACCAGTTGGGTCAACGCCTCAGTCACACACACACACACATTCCCTCACAGTTTCGCATCATACGTAACGTGGGTTCATTCGTCCGGTCTGGTTTAAGGGTGGTCACTTTTTATCAGGTTGTGCTAATTTTTCGGGTTTGTTCGATACGTGAGTAGTTTGCAGGCGTGCTTAGACACCACCCTGCGGCGCTAGTCTGTTTCGTGTATTTAGACATGGCAAGGTCTCAGATCTTCGCCACACCTCGGCTGTAATTTCTGACGTAACCTGCAGAGGGAGGAAAAGAGGGGGGGGTGGGGGAGACAGCATTCGCGCGCATTCAAATACATGGATTCATAAGTCCTTTACTTACCTCTTACTCGTCTTTCCTCCTTGGGGCAGGGTCCCCGGGGATATGGTTTTCGGAGTCGGGGGGGGGTAGTGTGTTCATGTAGGGCGTGTGCGGGGAAACATAAAAAGGAAACCAGAGGGGCCTAGTGCGAGGTATCTAGTCAAAGGATATATCTCACTATCGGGATCCTTAAACCTCTTTCAACGCCGTGGCGTTCTAAAGTTCTTCGGTTCTTGGGTCCCTGCTACTTTGGAACGTTGTACTTTACAATATTTACATTATTTCATATCACCCTCCTTTTACAGTCCCTCATTTACACCATCCGTTTTACCCATCCTTGGAAGTCACGGTCTTCCTCTACGCGAGAGTTCATGAGTCAGTCGCGTACTTTTAAGTCGGAGTGTCGTGTTGTCGATCCGATCCGTCCTCCAGGGCTGGGCAACCATCTTCCTTTAACCTTAAAGAGAGAGCAGAGTAGGGTGCACAGAAAAAGAACTTTCCTACCCATCCCATATTGTTTTAAAATAAAGCATGCAATACCCGTCCATAGTTTCAAAGACTTTATTTTGCAAATTCATTTCAGCATATGGATTAGGAGGGTGTGGTCGTATTTGGTCGGTCGTGGCAATGGCTAAAGTGCGTACAGTGGGGGGGGTGTCGTTTGCAACAGTAAAAACATCGGAAAGTTTTACTCATTCATTTGTAAGAGACTAAAACGTCTATTAATTGGCTGGGGGTTCGGGGGCATATATTTTCATAATTTAGAAACATAATCATAACAGTTGTAATCAGATTTCCTATACGCATACCGTACGTATGCATCGTAAATGAGGTTTACATCAGTTATAAAAATATAATACATTGTATATTCGTAATCAACATTTGTAACGGGGATCTTTTCATACTGTTCGTCGAGTGAGCTCTCCTTGTCTTTTCTAGCCAAGTGTACAAAGGATCACAAAAATCTCAGAACATCAAGTTTATATTAGTGCGAAGGAACACCACGAGGTGTTCGTAAGTTCCGATTGATACCAGCGCCATTTTGGGCGGGGCCGGCACAGTCCGGAAGCAGCATCAGGGGGAAATGTTTCCATTACTGGCAGTTTGGACCAGAGTCCTTTTCGGCAGTTCTGGAATTCACGCTAACAGAAGGTGTGGCAATGTCATGTTTGTTTCGTTGGCGATCGAAGCAGCCGTCCCTTACCGGAAACCTGCAAAGGCCGAAGGCTCCGCCGGGGACCTTTGTATGATCTTCAAGGCTGCGGAGATGCTGTCGGAGATGGGGGCTCGTGCTCCATGGGACAAATGTTCGAGTTGTATGGCTGGCCAAAGTTACTCTAGTGGCCGGGGCCCGCCTTCCAGCGGATCCAGACGCCATTTTGAGGCCCTACAGGGGCCACTCTCGTCGAGTTTGCAAGAATGGAAGAGACCCTTCGGAGTGAAAGGAAGAGGTCCCTGTTTTGTGAGAGCGGGACGTTCAGCTGGGGTGCAGCTGTGATGCCCCCACCTGGGGGGGCGAGGGAGACTCGTTCACAACGTCTCCTTCTCCCGGTGCATTCCATGCCGCTCCTTTTCATCGCCCCGCATGAAGGCCTCTCCACATCCGGTGTTCCCCAAGTGCCACCATTGTACGTTCGGTGCTGCGCAAATACTGGGGTGCCACCATTGTGTGTTCGGTGCTGCGCAAGTACTGGGGTGCCACCATGGTGTGTCCGGTGCGGTGGAAGTATGGGCACCATCGCCTGACTGGGGGTGTTCGGCGCCGGGCTGGGGGCTGGGAAACCTCCTACCGGTGGAGGTGGGGGAGGCTCGTCCGCGTCGCCTCTCCCTCCCAGCCCAACTTGGACAAATTGTTGTGGAGGTACGTGCAGGACATCCCGCCGTCCAGGACTGCTGCGGCTGTGACGGAAGAGAAAAGGAAGAGGCGCCTCGCTCTCCTCTTGACATGTGGCGGGACTACCTTAGTCTTTCCAGGCCCGTTGCGGCCGGCCAAGGAGACATGTGGCGGGACTACCTGCAAATGCCCAGGCTGCGGGCTCCTGCCTCTCCTCCGGCTCCCCCATACGTTAAGATTTCCTGACCAAGAGTTGGCGGCGGGGCTCGCCTTATATGGGTTGCCGTTGGTTGGGCGTAGCCGTAACCCTGCCCTACTTTGGAAGGTTCCAGAATGGGGGGGGGGGGCGAATGTTCTGTTTGACTTTCATTTTCTACAGTTTATCGTTATTATTCCTTGTTTGTTGTGTTAAATTAAAAGTTCAAGTTTATTAATGGTCTACGGATTTTGTTTTATCATTTCTTTCTTTCCAGGTTGCTTTTATGCTAAGTTTCTGCTAACAGGGGTCGAGTAACACGGAAACACGTGTAGAGGGATGACGCAGATTTGTACATTACATACACACGAACTCAGACGGGGGACAGTACAAGTACGACATACAAAGACCCAAGACAAATATAAAAACAGTTATTGGTCATAATTATCTCTTTCCGTCTGTGAATTTTAAACGAGGCTGGGTTCCCGTCTTGACATTGCCCGACCTAGGAGAACTTGATCATGCCGCTGAGATTTTCCTGGCGAAATCTGTGCCATCGGGCATAATCAAACGTGGTAGTTCTGTCTGGTCTGTCTATGTAAGTCGGGTTCTTCTCTGTCTCGCGCCTTTTCTCGTACTGTCGGTCTGTCGTTCTTGTCGGCCCTTTGCCTTTACTCACGCTCAGTAGAGTCGGGCATTGGGCTTTCCAGTGTCCGACATACCTACAAAAAGCGCATTGGTCTGACCCTAAGTCTGGTCGTCCTTTGTATAGTGTCGGGGGATAAGTTGTGGGTAGCGGTGTCCTGGGGTTGTCCTGTCGGTATATTTCCCTACTTGGTTTATCCTCGTCTTTTCTCTGTCGTCTCGTAGCCTCTCTGCGCCACATACCGAGACTGTCGAGCATAATTGGCGTCGTCTTATTATTTCGAAGGGCTATTTCTAACGTTTCTATTTTATCAAGGTCAAAGGATCCTGCCAGTGGCCACTGTTTGTCTTGGCTATCTTCGGTATACCTGTGCCATAATTTATTATAAGCTATGGTGACTAACCCATAGTTTATGAACATGTCCTTATTAGGGGTGCCTTCTAGTGGAGCCATATGGTCCACCTCTAACACCCGGTCCGGGCTAAACAGGCTATTTATCAATGGGGAGAAGACAGACATGACGGCTCGTAACGAGGGACTAAAAAGTCAGCACTGCCTATCTTATCACTAGGTGCAAAGACTAGACAGAATATTTCTATTCTACGTTGTTTGCAGGTAGTGAATACCTCATGGATCCAAAAAAAACCAAAAGACCAACAAAATAACAATGGGGAGAATGAGTAGGACCGCAAAGATCTGCGTTACCTACCCTTTTCACTATCTGCAAAAAGGATGGTCTCTTCCCTGCTTGCAGACAGAGAATCTCCAGGAAACAATAGTTTGTGAACAACAGTTCAGTTTCAAGCAATTATTGAGTGGGGGAGAAAAAGAACAAGCACGGCTGCTACCCTACTTATCCTCCACTGCTTGCAAAGGGAGAGAGAGCCTGTTGCTTCTCCGTTTGCAGACAGTGAATCTCTAAATAAAAATAAACAAGGCAATACTAGTATTTTTGAACAATCAAGCAATCAAAACAAATTCTTTCGCAACTTGTCGTGGCAACACGACCTTACCCGGACCATGTGGACAGTTTCCTGTCTTCCGAATCCAGCGCCCGATCGTCCTCTTTTTCTCGTATTTCTCACGGCACTCCTGATGGTTCCCAGTCAGGACCGTAGATCACTCGAGAGAGGTCTGTTCGGAACTAGTGAAGTTCGGATGATCGGCTGCCAGACGAGGGTCTATTGGGCAAGAGCTCTCCCGATCGTTGCAGTCGTTCACTCTGTCGTCGGGACCTCTCCCACTGGATCCACGAGTCGCTGATGGGCCCCACGCTTGGGACGCCAATTGTAAAAACAGTTTCAATCGGGTCGGGGACAATCGATATTTGCCCGGCGGTATTGCCTCTGTGACCCTCTAGTTATTTAAATCAATGAAGAGGCAGGCGCTGGAGACTGGAAAGCAGGAAACAAGGTTTTTTATTCTCTCCGGAGGAGAACACAACGAAACGGACAGAAGGTATCGTTCTGAGGTGCTCTAACTGTATTTCTGAGGCCTGGCCTCTTATATCCACATTTATGACTTTATTGCAGATTACACATACATGTTTAAAGCTTTGATGTGCGGAAACGACATTCTCAGAACTCCCCTTTGGGCCCGTTCCCACACACATTTACAGTTAAAGTCCCCACCCTAGTCACAACAGGTGATGAGCATCGCGCAGCTGGATAATCCGCCGATTCACGGAATGTGGGGAGTCTGATCGGATCTCATGGGGTGGGGGGCTTTGATCAACCCGGGGATTCTTTGATGGGGGAAGCTTTCTATTGTACGGGAGGGGCAAGGATGGTATCGGCAGAGCTGGGTGTCGGCTTGGGAACGGGGAGGACAAAACGGGCACACGGGGAAAAAGGGGGTTTGCATCTAAGGGCCGGAGATCATGAAAGGAAAGCAGGGAGGTGTCGCGCTGGGAACAGGATGAGGGCCGGGGGCAGAGCAGCGCCGAAGAGGGGTTTATGACTCAAGGCAGGTGCAAGCAGGGGGTGGTCAGCGTGCAGGCTTAGTGAAGGCAAAGGGCTATGTCAGGGGCCAGCGGCATGCAAAAGGGTTTGTTCTGATCGGGGCATCTTAAAATGGCGGGCGCGCACGACAAAAGTGTGGCATCAGGGGAAGAGGCAAGATGGCGCAGATAATGTTCACCAAAACGCACTAATTTTCCACACCTTACCTAGGGACGTGAAATGTGAAAAGAAAGAAAAAAGTGCAAAAAGGAAGAGGGTTCTCTTCCGGATTGCTCCTGCATTAGGAGGCTGCACCTGTGGAGAAGAAAGGACAAAGACATACATATAGGACAAGACAAACGGTTAGTAGTTGGTCTTATTCGCATAGGTAAGTCCATGGTGCTCCATTTAGTGTGGGTGGACAGTGGGCGGCGCTTTAACAGTACATTTACCACCAGCCTCTGTCCCTGGGCTCAACATTGGGATGTGTCATGAACTACATGTGAAATAGTGAAATATAGTAGCTGTGGGTTAAAAGGGAAGCACGTGTTCCGAGTCGGGATCAATGGACCAAAGGTCTGTGATCCTGTTTCTAGAATAATGAAAGATAAAAATGTCTCACTTATATGGTATGTTCAAGATACGCCATGGGTCATGGGAGGGGGGTGGTAGCGTAGTTGGCACACCCTTAGTAAAGGAAAAAGACATAGACAAGTCAGAAAAAAGTAAAACGCTACTTAGCTTAGCGGAGGCGTCAGCAGTGTAAAATCCGCCAATCGCCAGATGATCACTTACGCCCTCGATGCCAGCCACCCTCTGTATACTTAAGGCACCCTCAAACTGGACCCCGACGATCAAGAGTGTGGCCGGAGGAGCCGTTTAATAGCAGTTCTGCCAGCGGCGTGTCTCATTTCCGGGGGGCAAACCGTTTGATTCGTGGGCGGAGTTCCCGGATAGTGAGCCAATAGGGAAATGAGACGTGTCATTACGGCTGAACTGACGTGCAGCCAGCGTCATAAGGAGGCCGAACCTGCGTGGAGAACCAAGCAATGCTATAGCAACGAAGGTCAGGTGGTATTGAAACGCTCGAAGACTAGAGCGCAAATGCATGATGTAAATACGAGGTTCAAAAGCGCGCTAGCTTTATTGGGCTAGATAGTGACAGCGCACAATGTAAAATGGCAATTACGACTGGCATGCCCAAGGGATAGGGTATTCCAAGAGGGGCGATCTATAAGTAATCTTCGTTAGTTCGTTGGTGTGGGAGATATGTACCACACCAGGGCTGGTCATAAAATCACGCGGCATTTGTCACGCATAATTACGATCTATATGCTTACAAACTAAGGATGTATAAGAAGTATTGTGATCAAAGCCTTTAGTGGACAGCATATATCGATGTGTAAGATTACAGTGTCCCCATCTAACTCAATATGTACGGTTAGCCTAAACGAGGGGGTACATTGGCATTGGCAGAATGAGCTTTATACCACTAACTAGGGAGTAGCGAGTGCCAATTGTGGTTGAAAAGCAAATATTGTAAAGAGTTATTTTAATACAGAATGCCACGGAATTTCGTCGTTCAGACCCGTGAGATTGGTTCTCAGTCTGCAAACCCACCTCTGTTCTTTTTCAAACAGTCGGTTGGTTATGTTACTACCAGTGTTTAGTTGTTCTATAACAGTCCACTGTATGTCATTGGTGGTATGATTGTTCTCAAGGAAGTGCCTGCTCATCCTCGTGGTGGTTTTTTTGCACCTGATGTTGCTCCTATGCTCACAGATCCTCTGCTTAACCTTCCTGCTCGTCATACCCACATAGCGAAGGTCACATGGGCAGGTGATGAGGTAGATGACATTGGGCGAGTTGCAATTGGTATGTCCTCTTTGCGTCCATGTTTTGCCATGTTCAAGTGTTAAGGACTTAGATGGTGTTGTCAGGTGGCAAACGCTGCAATTCGCACATGGAAAATGCCCCGTCACTCTTGGTAAGCCCCATGAGTCTGTCACGGATCGTTTCATTGCCGGTGCGATCTCCCGGGGGCGAGTATGGACCAATGCGTCTTTCAGACTGCGCCCTTTCTTAAATGAGAAAAGGGGTTTGTCCCAGGTCTTCTTGATACTTGATATTATCCTCCAATTTTTATTGATAGACTTTTTCATGGTGTTTGAGAGGCTGCTGTATGTAGTCACACAGGTCAATGGAATGTCCTCGGGGTTGTGGGCCTTGTCCTCCAAAAGGGCTTCTCGAGGTTGATTACGCGCTCTCTTTGTTCAGAGAAGATTGCGGGTAACCTCTAGTCTTCAGTTTCTCAGTTAAGCCAAGAGATTGTGTTTTGAAATCTTGTACATTTGTGCAGTTGCGCCTAATTCGTAGGTATTGACCACACGGTAGATTCTCCTTTAATGGACGTGGGTGAAAGCTCGTAAATTCGAGCAAATTGTTTTTAGCAGTTGGCTTGTAGTGAGTTTTGGTAGACAAACTAGTGCCACTGACGGTGATTGTCACGTCCAGGAAGACCGCTTCCGTTCTGCTAGCGGAAAAGGTAAATTTCAGATTTGGATCCAAAGTGTTGATCCATAACAAAAAAGCTGCCAGTTGTCATCACTACCCGTCCACACCATTAGGACGTCGTCGATGTAACGCTTCCATATTTGTATGGAAGGCGTGAAGAGACCATTAGGTGGTAGGATGTGCTTGGCCTCAAAATCCGCCACATACAATCCCGCTACACTAGGAGCAAAAGTACTCCCCATGGATGTACCAGTGCATTGTAAAAAGAGCTGCCCCTTGTATGAGAAAAAATTCTCTTTCAGCGCTAATGTAGCACATTCGATGATAAACTCTTTGGATGTCTGGTAGTTCCAGTCCACCGTTTCCAGTGCTCTCCCCAGGACTCTGATGGTATCGTCCTGGGTTATGCTTGTGTAAAGGCTCTCGATGTCTAGAGGTACAAGTGTAACTGAGTGCTCAGCAAAAGTAAGGTCTTGGAGGAGTTGGAGTAGACTCTTGGTATCTTTTAGGTAGTTCGGTGTATTTTGTACAATTGGTTTGAGGTAGTGATCACAAAATCGTGACAGGGGTTCTAATAGGGAGCCAATGCCAGAGACAATCGGTCGACCTGGGGGTGGCATCCTGTTTTTGTGTGTTTTGGGCAAGGTGTAAAAGTACGGGGTCACACTGTCACTGGTACTTAAGAAATCGGCCTCGTTCTTGGAAAGTTGCCCGTCATCCTCAGCTCTCCTAACTAGATTAGTAATTCGTGTCCAGAGTTCCACGGTCGGGTCTCTGCTTAAGGGCATGTAGTTCTTTCTGTCATCCAGAAGAACTTGGCAGGCTTTGTCGTAATCTGTTGTGTTTTGTATCACTAGGCCACCGCCCTTATCCGCTGGTTTGATAGTGATATCTGGGTCATTCTGTAGACTCTGTAGTGCCAGGTGTTCAGCAGGGCTGAAATTGCCAAATGTAGTGGGTTCCTGGCAGGTTTCCAAGTCCTGGAACACAGCCTGCTCAAAAGCAGTAATGGCTGCCGGGACTGTGTGGGGTGGTGGTGTGAAAGTAGAATCAAGCCTTAAGCCGGTATCTCCTTTGCGGGTTGCTTCGTTGGCATCTTCTCTACCTTCAAAGAATGATTTTAGCTTTAGTTTTTGGAAGAAATCTGCAAGCTCACAATGGAGCTTAAATTTGTCAGGGCGGGCTGTAGGGACGAATCCAAGGTCTTTTTCAAGGACCTTGGTTTCGGTCGTGGTCAGTGTCTTGTCCGATAAGTTCGTTATAAGGCTCATAGCCCGCTCGTTCCCGGTTTTGGGGTCTTGCTCCGTGTATGGTTGCCCACGGGATCGTCGTCTTCCCATGACACTTGGTTGGCTCCTCTCCTCTTCCCTCTTCCTCGCCGACCCCTCTCTAAAAAAGGCTGTTGGTATTGATTGGGGAAAGGGGTTGGTTGCATGAATGCTTGGTTCCATCCCATCATTGGAAAGGGAGGTTGTTGATTGTGCAGCTCCTCCCATCTGTGGGGGTATTGGCCATCTTTGTTGTTGATTGAAGTAACCTGGTCTCCCTCTGTTACTGCGATTACCTCTGTTGCCCCTTCTTTTGCCCTGATTGAAGGAGCCATTACTGGACCCGCTACTATTCGATGAGTCATCATCCGAAATGTCGGTGTTGTTAAGGTTCCTTGCCGGCGGGGTATAGGTAGCTGCTGAGTAGGTGTAGACCTTCTCAAATTCAAATTTCTTTAGGTCTTTCTGGAACTTTGTAACCTTTGATTGCATAAGGTTCTCCTTGTATTCGTTCAGCTCTTTGTTAATCTCATCAAGCTTTTTTTATAACCAGTGACTGTTGCTTTGAAATGGGACTTTGTCTCCTGAATTTCTACCATGAGTGCCTCAGAGAGCCTTTGGGGTGATGTGTCAGAGGAACTGCCGATGCACCATTTCGTGCAGTACTTACATGTCATGGGCAACGGTTCACACATTATACATTGGCTAGCACAAGCCCTACTATTGCACACGCAGCCCTCCACACAGCCACTCAGAGAGAAATGGGCGACCGACAGAGGAAAGGACTGGACTGACAAAGAATGGGCGATGATACTAGCTGGGCCGACTGACATCCCACGCAACCCCCGTTTCAAACTTATCCAATTCTACATTTTACACCGGGCCTACCTCACACCTGACAAGATAAACAGATACTTCTCTGCCACTGACACTGCCTGCCAAAGATGCTCTTTGACAGGGGCGGATCTCCTGCACATGCTCTGGGACTGCCCTGTCATACAGGCATACTGGGATGAGGTCACAACACTACTCACGCAGAGCACTAATGAACAAGTACCGAAGACGTGGGAAGCCTGTATTTTGGGGCTTTACAAGCGCACGAAGCTCAACAAGGCACAAACAAGATTCTGGGACATGGGCCTCATCACAGCTAAACGCTTACTCACCAAACATTGGAAAGCCAGCGCCCCCCCCACGCCTGACATTGGCACACATCCTTCATTAATTGGGCAAGGGCGGAAGGCACAGTGCTCCTCCGTGAGGAAACAGCTGGACTCTGAAAATTTCCCATCGCGCAGCTCTGGGGCGATCTCCTTGCATCCTTCCACCAAGCCTGTCAGGAGCAGGGAATAACTTGAGCAACCATATATAGCACCAACCTGCTTTCA
The DNA here is from genome assembly GCF_964261635.1 of Lissotriton helveticus. Taxonomy (NCBI): domain Eukaryota; kingdom Metazoa; phylum Chordata; class Amphibia; order Caudata; family Salamandridae; genus Lissotriton; species Lissotriton helveticus. The sequence goes on from NC_136061.1 coordinate 708,912,527, forward strand.
TGCACACGTTCTCACCCATTCGTGACACATGGCCCGCTGCAGTCGACAGATTGACATGCCTGACATACCACATGATATCTCCCACATGACAGTTCCAAACCATGTCTTTTTAGAGTGAAATCCCTCAGATAGCTATAATCTGAAGATATAACACGTACGTCCCCACCCGGACCTCCCCCATGCTTCAGAAGTCGCTCCGCCATGCCCCGCCCCAGGGTCGATGACCCTTCGCCGGAACTGATACCACCCCCTTGTCTAACATGCCATTGGACATGCATACACTTTCCCCTCTCTTCCCAATTTCTTTCATTATTGCGTTGATGCTTGTTACTGTTTATTAACCGGTCACGTTTTTCTGACCAAGTCCAATATTGTTACTAACGGAATCGGCCTACATGCCGTGACAAATCGCAGAATGCTATACACCTGTAGGCACATTACATCTTAGTTGCCACGGCAGGTCACAGTGCACCACGCACGTAGGATGCGGACCTTGCTCGGAATGACTGCCATCTGGCGCCAGGTGAATGCATCCTTAGACGTACCGCCACCTCTAGCATCCATATATGGACCGTGAACACTAGAGGGCTCAACCCACACTGGGCCAACAATCGCCTGGGACCCCGCTGAAACGGTCGCAACCTAATGTCGTCGACCACAAGCGCCTACTACCTTGTATTAGTGAGCTATACCACTGAACACCTGCCCACGACAAGATGGCATCGCAAACACAAAAACTTCAGGGTCTCTACTCTGAGTCCACACCTGACCTGGGAGCTATTGCCGCCTTTTGCTTGAATTGAAATGTGGACTTAACTTACAGCTCATATGATGCAGATGCTACTAATGTGAAGATATGTTTAAGCTGAGAAACATAAAACCCACACAAAAACCACAGGCCAGATAGCCATTATACAGCATGTTTAATGTTACATCCATGTTTTTCTTTCTTCTCTTGGACTACGCCGCCGGACCCCAGGGTTGCCGGCTGAATGGCTGTGTTAATGGCTTTCTTGAATATCCTTTATTTTTCTTCGAATAAGACCAACTACTAACTGTTTGTCTTGTCCTATATGTATGTCTTTGTCCTTTCTTCTCCACAGGTGCAGCCTCCTAATCCAGGAGCAATCCGGAAGAGAACCCTCTTTCCTTTTGCACTTTTTCCTTTCTTTTCACATTTCACGTCCCTAGGTAAGGGTGGGCCTTAGCGTGCTCATACCGCCAGGGTTTAGTACACTTTTTTAGTCCTGACGAATGCCTGGTAACTGACACCGTTTTAAGGCAGAAACATGTTGACTGACAAGTAATTAATATTGGAAATAACCACCCAATTAATTGTGGACTACTTTCCTACACTTACTTTTAAATATATGTCCTAGTGGTCAAACAATAAAAAAAAAAAATTGGGACACACTATAGACATTTTTAATTCTTTCACCACCATTTAATTTATTTTCACTGCACGCCTGAACTCACGTAACCCGCTCTGCAGTAGATCTGGCGTTGAAGCACACTAAAGAGGCACTCGTCCTCTTTAGTGGGGCCCGATGATGAAGCATGTCACCACCAGGTGGTGAGTGAGGGCTTTCCTAACTGACCTAAGTGAGGCCGGTCTTCTTTGCTCCTTAGTGTGGTCTTATTAATACCATAGGACACTCTCTTCTTGTTTGACAGACCTAACCGGGGAATAGGAGTGTTCCATAACTCTCCCTATCTCTCTTTTTGTTGGTATACAACTGTAAGGAGCGCAAGGGAAGTGCTCGGTTTTGCATACCTTTGGAATATGCTGTGGTGGAGGCGATCCACAGTTACTGCTCGCACGCACTCACTAATAAGTTTCATAAGAATGTTTCTATTTAAGGGAAGGAGTGCACTCTCAATCATGTTCGTTTGACTTTTCGAAAGTAGGCATTTTCTGTTTAACCATTCTGTGTGCCTCTGCCTGGTTGAAGAGTGACTGTCTGGTTTTAGAGTGACAGAGGCTGGAGATGTGCATTCACTGTATACAGCCACTGGGGGGGGCTTCCTAGATCACTTAGAGCTGAGCTGAATGGGGCTTGGCTGCATGTAGAGTAGTGGGAGGCAATTTCCTTGCACCTGAATGGGGCCTGTCTCCACCTTTTGATGTCATACTGCACCAGTGAGGACAGAACTGGTTTGGACTGGGCTCAGAGACCCTTGCACACAGAGAACAAAGACAAAATGGGATATGAATAGTAGACCTTAAACCCCGGAACTTTAGATCAGTTTTGGACTCAAAAGGAACCTTTGCCAAGGAGAAGACCTGAAAAGCTGTGAGGAGGAGTACTGCCGCTTTGCTGTGTGCTGTGTGGGGTTGGCCTGCAGTTGCTGTTTCTCCCAAGGAAAGGATAAAGAATGAACTTTGCTGTGAACCTGCTTGAAGAAGAATCTCCAAGGGCTTGTGTGTGCTGGCCTCCTGTTCTGACGTCTCATGGACACAAAGACTTCACCCCAAGCTCCCCTAAACTCTGCTACTGAGTTCTGACCTGCCAGGAGGTGCCAATTCCAGTTCTGAGCCTCTGGAGGTTGACCCTGCTGTTGGGAGCCGGGTGCAACCTGAAGAACTGAAGAAATCAATGCATCGCCCTTCGTTCAGCTGTTTTCCCCATGCAGCACCGATGTGCGAGAAGAATCTCCACGCATTGCAGAATGGAGACGATGCAGCACCTGTCGCGGCTGCAAGAACCAATGCATCATGGGATCACACCTGGAGAAGCTGACACAGCACCACTTGCCTCCGCTGCATCGATCGCCAATGCATCCCAGATTTCCACACATCATCCGCGGAACTGAACCGTCTTGGAGTCGACGCATTACTTCCCCCTACAGTCAGAATTTGAAGCATCACTTCTCCTGTGTGCAGCAGAACTGTCACATTGCCTCCCCAAGGACTCAGGAACTGATGCATCTCTTTGTTTCTTGATGCTTCCCTTCTGTGCTACTGTTTGGCCTTGTGAATTTTGACGCAACTATAGGCTACTTTGTGTAGAATCACGCACCCATAATTTTCTATGGACCCAGTTACTTGAAACCTTTGAAAAGTCATATTCTTATTACATGTTTGTTGGATTATTGCATTTTGGTCTTTTTTAGTTAAGATCAAGATAACCTGGTGTGGTGTCCATTTGTGGTGTCATCACTGTATTGCTGTGTGTTTTAAGTACAAATACATTACAAATTGACTTTAGGATGAATCAATCTGCTCATGCTAAGTTACCCAGGGTTTATCTAAAGTGTGTATACCCCTTACCCTGACTAGAAGCAAGGCTACCTATTTGTATAAAGGTACCTACCTCTGCCAACTAGAGACTCCATTTCTAAAATATTCCATTCTATAGCAAAGATTCCCAATAGAAGAACCAAAGGAAAAAGGCAGTTTAACCAAACTACTCAGAAATTGTCCCTTCAATCTTCAAGCAGTTGTTCAAGGAGCCACTGGAAAAAACACGTGACTCATAACATAACATACTCATGCAAGATATGTACATATTTATCCCATTGTACTGCGCCTCTTGTTTTGAAGACTTGAGAAAGAGTTCTATCGGCAAAACATTTATAGTTTTATTGCATTTGAATTCGGCTATAGTTCTTCTATTATTGGGAGGATCTACCCATCGGGTTCAAATAAACATACCTAAAGTAGTATTTAATAAAAAATCCATGAAACATATTTGTAAATGTATTTCATTATTTTCCGATTAAAGAACGAGTGCAATTTGTGAACATTTGAAGATGAATATGAAATCTGCACATTCATAAGTGAATGGAGTGCATTGTCTTTAGTAAACCCAAGCTCACATTTAGCTGTTTTTTTTCTGAAAATGGACACACTGAACATTTGTGTATTTTGTCCGTCACTTCCCAATTTTTTCTAAGAATTTCTCATTACTTAACACACAGGTCGTACTTCTACCTGTACAATTTCTTTATTGAATTTGCTCTTTGCCATTATAGCAATGAACTAAATTTGTTTTTGGACTCAGTGTGGTGCTTTGAAGTGAAAATATACATATTCATTTCTGCTTTTTCCTACATTACTGGGTGCACCTTTTTAGGGCTCGGACTCCTCCCCACTGAACGTGGGAGGAGTTAGAGAACTAATGTTAAAGAAGAAAAAAAAGAAGTATCTCCTAGGGCTTTGGCCGAGACAAATTCCACACATTCCTTAGCATGTTCTGTCATCTGGCCAGTGATTCGTCTTCGTTGTGTTGTCGTTTTAATAGGCTTGAAGTGATAGGGTAAATGTAGTTTTGTTCCGCCATTTTGGGCATATTTCGTTCGTGCTCGCGCAAAGAAGTACATTAATTATAATTAGGAGCTGTCAGGGTGGCCGTGTAATGCATTCCAGATGGTGTGCGCGCGTTCACCATCTAGCAGTGTGTTTGTCTGGCGCGCGTCCTCCTCACGTGCACACAGGCATAGACGCCGTGTGCGGCTCCTTCCTGCCGGCCCGGGGAGCTGCTCTGCCGCTCTCTGGCTCACCCCCCGTCTCCCCGCCTGATTTAGTCTGTAGTTTATGGGCACGTGCCAGGAGCAGTAGATGTGCTGCGGTGCTCTCTGCAGTTTATGGGGATGTGCAAGTGGCAGCAGCAGCGCCGCTGTGCTCCCGTATGGCCCCCGAGCCCATCCGCACTGGGTAATGGGCACGCGCAGGGCAGCGGCAGCAGAAGCACCGAACTGCGAGGCACTCTAGTCTGCACCGGTTTGCCAAGCTGAAATTGTAAAGCATCAAAATGCGAGGAGCGCCTGTGTAAACACAAAACAGCACACGGATCCAAGCTGTTCGTGATTTGCGCTGCCAAAACTCCATCAATCTTTAAGAAGGTGGGATACAAGGATTATGTATTCTTATAACACACTATTTCGAGCAGGAACACTCTTATCTTGCCAAAACACGGGCCAAAAGGAGTTCGCGGATTATGTCAAAAAGGGCCGGACATTTCTAGAGGGGATTACAAGGAAAAAATGCTTTAAGTCGGAGCACGTAAATATGCGTTATAGCAGCTCACACCGAGCACCTGTGAAAACTAATAACTACAACAAATCTTATCACTGAGAAACGCACCAGGCACTATAAACGGATGAAAACTATGGCTCAGATCAGCTAAAAAAACACCAAAGAAATAATGCAAAGCCCATTGGGTTGAGAGTGCTCCAGTTCCCCCCCCCTCCTCCCCCCTCAACCTCCATCCTCCCCCTCCCCCTCCCCCCCTCTCCTGTCACCTGGGGTAGGCCAAGCTGACCGGGCTGCGGCTGCATGAAACACAGAAAACTGGATATTTGCATAATGAACGAGACCAACTATGTTTCTAACGGTGGCGAGATGAAATGCTGATTATCATTAAAGTAGAGTTGGGAAAACTAAAAGACAGACAAAGACCAATAGCATTGACTGCAGATGCAGAACTGGAAAGCCGGACGAAGACCGGATGTAGGTGTTATCGACAAGGATCTTGCACAAGAACATCCCTTCTCCGCACTAGAACAAATATGCAGCGACGAACAAATAACCTGTGAGGTTTGGCGGGGAGAATCACTTTCAACAACAAATGGATAACCAAAATTTGAAAAGCCGGCTAGGCGAGACAATGAGATGGGAGACAATGCTGCAGAATGCAGTGCAGCATGACACAGCACAAGACATACAGTGAGCTACACTGCTGCCTAGGCTAGAACAAACTGTTACACAATGAATGTAGAGGTGACACGCTTCCTTCCAGCGCCTATTCATGGCACGGCAGAACGGACGCAAGCAGATCTAGGCACTTGTACGCAGCACATAAAGGACACAGGGCAATAACCCAGGCCCTGGGCCAGGGAGGGGATGTGCACCTGTGCACTTTAGTGCGGGTCAAATGGCAATGGAGGGCTCAGAGGTCATACAGGGCACTGCAGAGCAGAACACTACAAAACGTAGTTTGAATACAGTAGTTTGTAAGCACTAACACGCATAATGTACAGCAAGATGTCTCACTGAGTTAAACTCTTGCTGCGAACATCGGTTTTGATAGGAAGAACAAGCAAAGCCAACGTAAATGTCCATCCTTCCTATGTATGTAAACTGCGTACCAATTCATTGGTTAACTGTAACATCTTTTGTTGCAGCGCTTTCAAGTCGTAAGTGTTGTGAGATGTGAGATGTGAGTGCAGAGTAGTGTGTAGAGTAGTGAGTAGTGAGTAGAGAGTAGAGTAGTGAGTAGAGTAGTAGAGTAGTGAGTAGAGAGTAGAGTAGTGAGTAGTGAGTAGAGTAGTGAGTAGTGAGTGCAGAGTAGTGAGTAGGGTAGTGAGAAGTGAGTAGAGTAGTGAGTAGTGAGTGCAGAGTAGTGACTAGAGTAGTGAGTTGTGAGTGCAGAGTAGTGAGTAGAGTAGTGAGTAGAGTAGTGAGTAGTGAGTAGAGTAGTGAGTAGTGAATAGAGTAGTGAGGTGAGTAGTGAGTAGTGAGTGCAGAGTAGTGAGTAGTGAGTAGAGTAGTGAGGTGAGTAGAGTAGAGTAGAGTAGTGAGTAAAGTAGTGAGTGCAGAGTAGTGAGTAGTGAGAAGAGAGTAGTGAGTAGTGTAGTGAGGTGAGTAGTGAGTAGTGAGTGCAGAGTAGTGAGTAGAGTAGTGAGTTGAGTAGTTAGTAGTGAGTAGAGTAGTGAGTAGAGTAGTGAGGTGAGTAGAGTAGAGTAGTGAGTAAAGTAGTGAGTGCAGAGTAATGAGTAGTGAGTAGAGTAGTAAGTAGTGAGTAGAGTAGTGAGTGGAGAGTAGTGAGTAGTGAGTAGACTAGTGAGTAGAGTAGTCAGTAGAGTAGTGAGTAGAGTAGTGAGTAGTGAGTAGAGTAGTGAGTAGAGTAGTGAGTGCAGAGTAGTGACTAGAGTAGTGAGTGGAGTCCCTTACAAAGAACAGGAACAGCACAGAGATGCACAATGCAATCTTCTCATACTCACAGGCAGCAGCGGTGCAAGTTTCTCACACTCACAAGAAGGACATCACAGGCAGCAGCTGTGCAAGCTTCTTACACTCACAAGGAGACCACAGGCAGCTGAGGTGCAAGCTTCTCCCACTCACAAGAAGGACATCACAAGCAGCAGCGGTGCAAGCTTCTCATACTCACAAGATTGACATCACAGGCAGCAGCAGTGCAAGCTTCTTACACTCACAAGGAGGCCACAGGCAGCAGAGGTGCAAGCTTCTCACACTCGCAAGAACGACATCACAAGCAGCAGTGGTTCAAGCTTCCCTTACACACTCACAGCAGGTACTGTGCCAAGGCAGGAGCAGCAACAGAGCAAGAGTCCCTTACAAAGAACAGGCACAGCACAGAGATGCTCAATGCAATCTTTCTCATACTCACAGGCAGCAGCGGTTCAAGCTTCTCACACTCGCACGAAGGACATCACAGGCAGCAGCTGTGCAAGGTTCTTACACTCACAAGGAGACCACAGGCAGCTGAGGTGCAAGCTTCTCCCACTCACAAGGACATCACAAGCAGCAGTGGTGCAAGCTTCTCACACTCACAAGAACGACATCACAGGCAGCAGCAGTGCAATCTTCTTGCACTCACAAGGAGACCACAGGCAGCAGAGGTGCAAGCTCCTCACACTCACAAGAAGGACATCACAGGCAGTAACGGTGCAATATTCTCACACTCACAAGGAGATCACTGGCAGTACACACCACATGAACACACTCCATAACACATAGCAACAATACATTGGCATTTACAATGCCATTAGCTCAAACTCAAATAAATCCGAGCCCGATTGCATTTCTAATGCTTGTTGTTACTAGGTAAGGGAGTTATGGGCATCAATATGAGCCTGGGTGTACCTTTTTAGGTCTGACGTTTGTTAGCGCCCAAGAATCTTAAGAATCGGGTTTCAAATCAATCATCCAAAATTACATCCTGAGTACCCGAAACCTGTGGCACTTTGTCCGGTCGATTGACCTTTGCCACTATTTTCAAATGAAGCTAAAACAGATGTACATTCTTTCTTTGATATTTTTTTTCTCATTTTCTCTCACAACCTTTTCCTAAGCATTACAAAAATCAAATTGCAGAGGACGAGGCGGTGGCTCCATTTCCTACAATTTTCCCCTCAAATGATCTAGGATTCTGGTATCAAATGTCCCATATCTTGGATAAAACAAAGCACCCTCATTTTCCGTTATCCTGACCCGTTGTCAAAGCAAGAGGCATGAATTTATACAATGTTTGGCAGTTATAATGTATGCCAGAGTGCCCTCAGGAGGAGCCTCTTCACCTTTTCGAATAGGAATTGTAACATCCCCTCTTACCAATTTTCTAAAATTCTTTAAAAATTTCATGATGACAATTTAATTTCAAAATGTACTTCAAGCCAAATGTTTTGATTTTGTTCCGCACACTTCAAATTTGTTTCCCCAATCAAATGCCAACTATTATTTCCATACTATCCACTACCAAATCTAAAGACTATACTCAAATTGAAGAGTTCCAATCATAGTGTGGCACTGAAAATTCACTAACCAAAGGCAGCGTAAATGCACACCAACCATCCAATCCCACAGAAAAACACTATCACGTACAACCTCATTCCTGTCAGCAGTCATCCTCCTTCACTATTTCTTCTCGCATTCACACAGCCTCTTCAAATAACTTCTTAAACAACTTCTTGTTTCCTCTACTTACAGAAATGAAGTATGCCAACCATTAAAGAATTTGCTATAATCGCAAGGGAATTCTCTACCAGCGAAATATCATACAAATCAATGTAGTTTCCCCTGTTTGCACAATAAGGTTCCACAAGATTATTCAATCACAACAGCTTGTCCCTGTGTTATCAATGTAGTGATTGTCACTCACATCTAAAATCTCTGCAAACAAGTTTAATTTTATATTATCCCAGATCTTTCGACTTCAGCGAATATATATGCAGCGCAACGTCTTTTCTTAAACAAACTTCTCGATTCCTCTATCACTCACTCACCTAACTCAAAAGAAAATACACTCACAACCACAACATTTTCACCCTATTAAAACTCACACCTTCTAAGCCGCAACTGCCTTCAAATTCCGCTCTACCACACCGCCAAGATCTGGACACCAGAAACTGGAGTCAGGGATTATTTTAACGTAGCTTGGATATTATTTATATCTCAGTTTGGGGTGCAAATCATATCTCTGCTACCAGAAACTGTCAGCGCTAAACAATCTGAAAAATCGGGTCTTAAATCAATAGTCGAAATCTTGTGGCATTTTGTCAGACCGATCGACTTTTGCCACCATTTTCGAATGGAGGTAATCGGAAGTACAATACATGGATATCATCAGCTGTCGAGTTCTTATTTTTTTAGTCAATGACGAGAAATTAACGGAGTTTCTAAAACCTTTATTTTTCCTTTAAGGAGTTAGTATGGTTTTGTAATTTGTATTCATATTAGTCCAATTACAGAAATATCGAGAAAAAAAGTTGATTAATGACAGCATAAATCAAACAGAGTGTTCCATAAAGGAAATCAGTCCCTCCTCTTCCTAAGAGAATAACCTACCCTATAGAGATCCCATGAATAGTGTCTTCTGGAAAAGAAGAAGATTTTTGGAGCATAGATAAAGTCTTGAAATTCCCATTAAGGGTCGTTATGGAAACTCAACTAAGTTCCCCACAGCTGCATTAGCGACTGTAAAATAAATCAGAGCTAGAGGAATGAGCGTAGCAGTAGCATTGATCAAAAGGGTGGGGGTAAAAGTGAGTTAATTCATTGTCAGCAGTAGCTTTCACTAATGAGGACAGCATGCCTGAACCATCAGGTGTCATGCGAGGTAAAAGAGTCTTCTCTCCTCTCTCTCTAGGAGCACTCGATTATATTATGGAATGCACAGTAATTTAACGAAAATTAGTAGGTATACGTCACCCGTGGCCAACGTAAACCACTCATCAGATGGTGTCGTCGACATCTGTTTCTTTTTCTCCTGGTTCCCAAGGTAAACCTTTGTGCAAGTACATAGTTAACTACTGTTTCAATGTTTGGATACATTGGGGAAAGTTCTCATCCGAACCTTCATACCTATATTAGCTTTTTCGATGTCCTGTTGTGAAGACAAAGGGGAAAGTCAAAATGCAATGAAACAAATTTATGGACAATATCCTGGTGAAGCATACACAAAATATATCTAATTTATTATTTATTCTAACAGTCTATTCATTATGAATCCACATCAAAATTAATTGTTAAAGCAGGGTGAGCTAATGTGGTGTGATGAAGCAAAAGAACACAATCTTGAATTCAGCACATTCTATAGTAGGATGCTGGTGCTAGGCAAAACATTCTGAATAATACCGCTATTTAAAGAGTCAAAAGGAAATGGATTTGGCCTAGTTACAGATGCACATTGAAAATGATAGCCTACTACAAAGCAAATTTTTAAATGCATTTTAAATTGATTCATACTCATTTAAAACAGGCCCTTTTTTCCTATGTTTTATTTATTTATGCGAATTCTGTAGCAGAGGTTTAAATGCATTCTAAAGTAAAATTTGAATTCGTTTATGGGAGTCAAATTTGATTTTTAAAATGTATTTCTGACAGGTATAACATTTTTAGCTGTCTGCCAACTTCATGTTATGAACATTAATGAAATTGACAAAGATAAGCCCGCCACTTCAGCCATTTGGTTGTTTTGGTTCGGCCTCATTCTGCTATTGCTTATTGAGGATCAGCCCACGGAAATGTTTTCTATTCATAGGTTTCTATCAATATCATTGCTGCTTTAGGTGACATTTCAGTGCATGAAGTGTGTGTGAAGTGCCCATGCACTGCAATGAAAGCAGATTGTTATCATTCACTTATGCTAGCCTCTGAGCTTTGGCGCAATACTGCTTGTTGCACAAACCCAGCTCTAGCCACGTCCCACACTCGCCACAGGTTATAAGAAGGAACAAGTGGTTCTCTTGCCACCTGACATTCATCTTTGTGATGGGCACACGCACTCTATACTGTACCTGCACTTTCCAACACTTCTCTACTGAACATGCTCAGCCATCTTTGTTTTAGAGCTGTCCAGCAACCGATGGGCCAGCTACACGCGGGTCAACTACCTGAGCATCAGACGGACTAAAAGTGGGTGGCACCGTGAGCTATACGTGTGCCAAAAGAAGCAGAGTCATTGTACCATTGAAAGAGCTGTGACGAGAGCTACGCCACCCTGAAAGTACGCAATGTGGTAATATTGTTAGGGCCTTATTTATGAGGCCTTGCAACAGTTTTGCGCTTCCGTTCCATCATTGTGACGCCTCGGCGGGTTAAAACATGCCTCCTGTTGCACCCTATTTACAAAGTGATGCATCTAAGCAGATGGTTTACTACATTATACCTGTGTCGTATATTGTGAGGCAGATTTACGTTTCCTGGTGCATCCTTGCAAATCAGCAGGGATGCGCCAGGAAAGATGCGTGATGCAAGTTTACCCTGCGCCACCACAGATGCGCCGCATTTACAATGCAGCGCATCATGGCACAAGGATAAACAGATGCGTGTCGCATCTGCTGGCGTAGATTGGCATAGTGCTGGAGTTGTCTCCTATCCTCAACATGGTGCGTCACGCCTTATGCCTTCAAGCAGACGCAGGTTTTGACGCAGCGGCGTCGGAAAAGTGACTGAGTGAAATCTTGCCGATTTCACTCAGGCACTTTTCCGAGGCGTTCCTGCGACAGAACACCCACCCTGCGCCGGAACGCCCACATGAAATTTGTAAATAGGTTGCAACGTGGCGCATGGTTTACACCACCGCTGTGTCACAAAAGTGATGCAACGGCGGTGCAAATATGTCGCGCGGGGCTCGTAAATCTGCCCCAAAGTATGCAGGGTGGGCGTTCCCACGTAGGTAAGCCTCATTGAAGTGACGCAGTGAAATCTACCAGATTTCACTGCGCCACTTCTAGGGTGCAAATGCGTCAATATCTTATGCCTGCCTCACAGCAAGCGTAAGACTGATGCAGCCCCTTTCACATGTGGCTTGCCCCATGTGAAAGGACACATTGCTGGAGTTGCATCACATTTGTGACACACTCCAGCAATGCATCATTTTTGCATCATACAGATACGTCAGAAATACTGATGTATCTGTACCTCCATGCGACATGATGCGTCATACAGTAAATATGATGCATCAATCATGTCACAAGGAGGGCGCGCTGAGAAGTGAAGCATCGCTGATTTCACGCAGCGATGCATCACTTCTCGTAAATATGGCACTTAGGGGCACAACAGGAGGCATGTTTTACGCCACCAATGCGTCACAAAAAGGGATGCAACGGAAGTGCCAAACTGTCGCAAGGCCTCATAAATAAGGCCCTTAGTATATTTCAGGAGTCATTAAACAAATGAAGACTTCTGAACTAAATCACAAGAGCTGCATCGAAAAAAGTTTTGATACAAATTTTGCCACATTATCAAAAAATGTAATCTTTGTTTCGCTACACAAGAAAGGCATTTTTGTCCTGCAAAGCATACAAAAACAAATGGGCATGTGTGAAATTTGACATACTGAAATAATGCTGAAGTGGAACAAGAAAGAAAGTCGCTTTTTGCCATCCCTGTAGTCATCATCGAATGGAAACAATAGTTTGTGCATCTGGGAGGTTCGCTTTGTGTTGTGATGCTGTGATGTTTATTGGCAGGATATAGCCAGAACAGAAGAATACTTACACTTTGCCAGTGGGGAGTCACTGTTAATCACTTTAGCCTTGTGCATTGTGGTGATTCATTACACATAATGGCAATGAAATTGCGAATGCGAATGATGTAAAGGAGCAATATCCATTATTCACAAAGATGGCAGAGAAATGAAATCTTTCAGCAATGACTACTTTGCGTTGTGAAGATTGCTGATAAAGAGCCTGTTGAAAGCTTTATTAGCTTGCCTAGTAAATGCATAAAAACAAGCATTGGCAATGCCAATATATCTGGCTTATTTTATGCTAGCTTTGTGGTTTGGGTCAAAAGGTGTACAGACCGATGCTGTAATTAGTCATACTAATGCATGGGTACTCACAAACTTTCTCTTGGGGCCAAATATACAGTGTGGTTTGTGGCTGAGGGCCGCACCGGTGGAGGTGGGGACAGAGGGGGAGGGGGCGGGGCTAAAACGAAAAAATTGTGACCCTGAGGTTGTTCACAGGTCCCTGCAGCAGACGCCTTTGTCCACTGAGCAGCCAGACCCAGCATTCACACATCTCTCCCTCTGTCTCCATCCGTCTCCCTCTCTCTCTCTCTGGCTTCCTCTCTGTCTCCCTCTCTCTGTCTCCCTCTCTCTGTCTCCCTCTCTCTGTCTCCGTCTCTCTGTCTCCGTCCCTCTGACTCCGTCCCTCAGTCTCTCTCCGCTGTCTCTCTCTCTCCTCTGTCACCCTCCTCCCTCTGTTGCCCTACTCCCTCTGTCGCCCTCCTCCCTCTGTCACTCTCCTCCTTCTGTATCCCTCTCTGTCTCTGTCCCCCTCTGTCTCCCTCCCTCTGTCTCCCTTTCTCCCTCCCTCCCTTTCTCCCTCCCTCTCTGTCTCCCTCCCTCTCTGTCTCCCTCCCTCTCTGTCTCCCTCTCTGTCTCTCTCCCCCTCCCTCTGTCTCCCTTCCACTGTCTCCCTCCCTCTCTCCCTCCCTCTCTCCCTCTCTCTCTGTCTCCCTCCCTCCATCTGTCTACCTCCCTGTCTCCCTCCCTGTCTCACTCCCTCTGTCTCTCTCCCTCTGTCTCTCTTTCTTCCTCCCTCTGTCTCCCTCCCTCTGTATTCCTCCCTCTTTCTCCCTCCATCTCCCTCCCTCTGTCTCCCTCCCTGTCGCCCTATCTCTCCCTCCTTCTCCCTCCCTCTGTCTCCCTCCCTCTCTCCCTCCCTCTCTGCCTCCCTCTCTGCCTCCCTCTCTGGCTCTTCTCTCTCTATCTCCCTTCCTCTCCCTCCCTCTGTCATCCTCTGTCTCCCTCCCTCTGTCACCCTCTGTCTCCCTCCCTCCCTCTGTCTCCCCTGACTGCCTCTCTCTGTCTCCCTCTCTGTCTCCCTCTCTGTGTCACCCTATCCCTCCGTCCCTCACCCTCCCTCTGTCTCCCTCCCTCTCCCCCTCCCTCTCTGCCTCCCTCTCTGGCTCCTCTCTCTCTATCTCCCTTCCTCTCCCTCCCTCTGTCACCCTCTGTCTCCCTCCCTCTGTCAACCTCTGTCTCCCTCCCTCTCCCTCCCTCTGTCTCCCTCCCTGTCTCCCTCTGTCTCCCTCCCTCCATCTCCCTCCCTGTCTCCCTCTCCCTCCATCCCTCTACCTCTGTCTCCCTCCCTCTATGCCTCCCTCTCTGCCTCCCTCTCTCTGTCTCTCTCTGTCTCCCTTCCTCTACCTCCCTCTGTCTCCCTCCCTCCCTCTGTCACCCTCTGTCTCCCTCCCTCTCCCTCCCTCTGTCTTCCTCCCTCTGTCTCCCCCTGACTACCTCTCTCTGTCTCCCTCTCTGTCTCCCTCTCTCTGTCACCCTCTGTCTCCCTCCCTCTGTCAACCTCTGTCTCCCTCCCTCTCCCTCCCTCTCCCTCCCTCCCTCTCCTTCTCTCCCTCTTCCTCTGTCTCCCTCTCCCACCCCCTGTCACCCTCTGTCTCCCTCCCTCTGTCTCCCCTGACTGCCTCTCTGTCTCCCTCCCCCTGTCAACCTCTGTCTCCCTGTCTGTCTCCCTCCCTCTGTCAACCTCTGTCTCCCTCCTTCCCTCCCTCTCCCTCTCCCTCCCTCTCCCTTCCTCTGTCCCCCTCTGTCTCCCTCCCTCTCCCTCCTTCTGTCTCCCTCCCTCTGTCTCCCCCTGACTGCCTCTCTCGGTCTACCTCTTTGTCTCCCTCTCTGTCTCCCTCCCTCTGTCAACCTCTGTCTCCCTCCCTCCCTCTCTCGCCTTCCCTCCCTCTCCCTCTCCTTTTCCCTCCCTCTGTCATCTCACCCCGTGTGTGTGTCAGCCCTCATCCGGGCTGAGACAGCTTCCCGGGCACACACACAGCTGCACCCTAGTACTTTACAGGTCTTTAAAAGACCATTACATGTTAATGAAGCTTTGTTGTATTTCACCTCTTAGCGCCCCTGCATCTCCACTCTGACAATCACTGGAATCCCCCGGCCCCCACAGAGCAGAGTCTCTGAGAGTCCGGGCTGCTGCACACGGCAGTGTTTGCTGACACAATGTAATTTTTTTTAATTAAAACACAGGTACGATGTCTGCACGGTCCGCGGGCCACTAAGGAAGGCTTTCCGGGCTGCTAGCAGCCCGCGGGCCGTACTATGAGTACCCGTTTACTAATGCATTCACAAATGGCTCTCAAAATCTGACCCTATGTTTCTGGAGTCTGAAATTTAGCTTTTTCCAGCAGCTCGTTTGTTGTTTCATTTAGATTCCGGTTCCAAGTTGAAGTCTCCTGTTTACATCTTGCATCGACCCCTTATCTTTTCTTTTGACTTTTGTTTGCAGCGATTATTTAAAGTGTGATGTGATGTGGAGACGATTTTCTTCTGCGGGCTTTTTACTATTATTAGAAAGCGTAAAAGAAAACTAGTAGCTTTCGGGAGGCTTAGTATCACAGGGTGGTTCTATGACGCTGAGGCATGCATTGAGGGTCATCATGGCGGCTCTAGACTCTTCATCAGTGTCAGGGCTGGCGAGGCTCCACACACTAGGTGGCCACCCATTTGTCCCCTCTCCTGCATCAGCTATCAAGATGCGAGCCTCAGGTTTAGGGATGGCTAGGGCTGCAACTTGTTCCCTTCAGTGTTATGGCTATCGGCTGGAGGCATATGGCTCAGAATTGTGAATCATCTCACTGTAACATGGGTGGTCCTACAGGATTAAATTCCCAAGTGTATTTTCTGTATTTGGCTCTTAATAAAGAAATGCCTGCTTGTGAGAAATTGGGTTGGTGGTTGAGGGGAGTGAAACTCTACTCAAGCAACAGCCACAACCCTTGTCAGGGTGAACCAATAAAGGTCACTACAGTAAGCTATGCTTAACCCTGTGGTAGCTTGGCACAAAAGTAAAGAGGCCTAACTTAGAGGCAATATGTAAAGTATTACTGCAGCACTTAATTAGCAATAAAGTGAAAACACAACATAAGAAAAATCCCACACCAATTTAGATAAATAGAGTACATTTTAATGAATCATTTGGCGCCAAAACAACACAAATCTAATCAGTAGAACCATAGATATGAATGTTTAAAGTTCAAAGTTTAACATTTAAAGCGCCAATCACAGACATCTAGTTGCACAAGTCTAGGGTAAAGTTGAAAGTTATGGCCAATCGTGAAGGAGTGCATGTTCAAATATGCAAAGTTTCTGCTTAACTTCAGGCTTTGAAATATTTTAGAAGAAAAATTAATGAGAAGTTAAGGTTCAGCGGGGCAAGGCATCCAGCTGTGTCCAAGGAGGAGTCACCAGGGAGCCCCAGGACGAAGTTGCAGTGAAGATTTCTAAGTTCGGACTTAGCCTCTTTTTTGGAAGTTGAAAATCTCCAGCAGGGCAAAGCTGCAGACTGTAGCCAACGAGGCCTCTATGTGGCCTGATATCCCTTCTGTGAGGAGCAGCGGAACAAAATTTGCTGCTGCAGAGAAGAACGTAATATGAGCTTCTGCAAAGTAAGGCTAACTGGGAATGTACCATGGGTGGATCGGCCGAGCAGGTAGGTTCCATTCTCCTATTGGTTCTCAGAGTACCTTTTGGCAGAAAATGTTCTAAGTTGCAAGTTTTGGATTTGGTCTATCTGGGCACCTTTAACACTACATCCAGCAGTCTATGTCTGGAGGGGCACCACATGAAAGGTCAGAACCCACCTAGGCTGGTTCAAGATGGGTGGAGTCAGTGCTTAATTTGTAAAACAATGAGTGCCAGGGCTCTCGTCGGGAGGTACCCACAGCTTGCACCACCCATTGCCACTGTCAACGCCGCCAATGACAGAACCTTAATAACTACTAATGATCACACTTCTACAAGTGTGACATTTCAGACTGTTTGAGGTCCCCAAAGCTATAACAATGGCTTGGTGGCTGGTATTAGTTATTTTTTATGAATATTGAATTAATAAACAACTATTGTTCTTTTCATCTAATAACTGCACAAACAGCACCATCATGTGGCAGCTGACGTAAATGGTGGCGTTCAAAATTAAGTGCCGTACCGAGCACCGGAAATCCCTGGCTCAATTTAAACACTGGGTAGAGTCAAGGTCTCTTCAGTCCCCGAAACTTTGATCAGAAGGCCAAACAAATAGCCCTTGCGGTCACTCTGGAAGTCTTGGGTTCAAGCAGGAAAGCAGGTCTCAGGCAGCAGGGCAATCCTCTGGGGGCACAAGGCAGGTCTCCAGCAGCACGGCTGTCCTCTTGGTGCAGCAGGACAGTCCTCTGAAGTACACAATAGGCCACAGGCAGCAGGACAGTCCTCTGAGAGTCCTTCTGCAGATCCAGAAGTGAAGTGAAGAATGAGCCTGAAAGCCCCATTTTTACACCTCGTGCCCATTTTTGAATTGAAAGAAACATCTGGAGACCCCCCTGGACATTTCTGGAATTTCCTGCCTCCCTGTCCTGGCCCCAGTATGTCTGTAGGCACAATAAGCTAGTGATAAGTTTCTTGTGTGTGAGCTGAGGCAACTTCCTTGAAGTGCAAATAGGGCTGTGGGCAACTCCACCACCACATCCTGCCTTGGATGGCCCATCCTCCCAAATCCTAGTTTCTATTTTGTGGCTGTCTCAATCAATCAATAAGCATTTGTAGGACACATCACTGTCACATCTAGGGGTATCAGGGCATCTGTCGGAAAGCCAGGTCTTGAGGAAACAGCTGGAAGAGGGAAGAAATGAGCAGAAAAAGGCAAAATAGGGGGCACAAATACAAGCAAGCATAAAAGACAAAACATATGGCAGCAAAACTAGCAGAAAAGGCAAAACAGAGCAGAAGAGGGCAAAATATAGGGCAGAAAAATGGGCAGAAAAGACCAACCAGAGCAGAAAAGAGCAAAACAGAGGGCAGAAAAACAAGCTGAAAAGGCAAAACGGAGGGCAGAAAAATGAGCAGAATCAACAGATGGCAGGAGGTAGACAGGCAGCAGAGGGTAGTGGACCACAGGCGCACTATCGCAGGGGGAGCTGGTACAAGGACCTGTCTGGGAGTAATACACAAAGGCCAACTGCCAAATACAGCTAGTCATGTGACCAAGAAAAAGGGCTGTAGGCACCAAATGGTTAGGACAAGATTTCCTAAAAGTGGAATTTTCTGAATTGTAACTAAAAATCAAACTTTCCCATTAAAGAGGATTTTAAGTTACAATTCCTTACACACTAAACATGACATTTAAACCTGCTCCCAAACAAAAGTTACCATTTCTTAACTATAACAGGGAAACCAATGTTATCCTATGGGAGATGTTGGCCTCACAGTAGTGAAAAACTAATTTGTTAAAAGTATATGTCCCACTTTTTAAATACAACCCACCCTGCACAGTGGGCTGTTTACGGCCTGCCTTAGGGGTGACTTACGTGTGATACAAAGGGAGGTTTAGGCCTGGCAGGGGGATTATTTTGGCAAGTCAAATTGGCAGTTTGAAATTGCTCACAGGCTGCATTGACATGTCTGGAACATGTTTATGGGGCTATTTAAGTAGGTAGCACAATAAGTGCTGAATGCCCACTACTAGTATTTAATGTACCAGTCCTGGGTATCTGGAATACCATGTTATCAGGGACTATTACGTAAATTAAATATGCCAGTCAGGTGTAAGTTATAATTACCATGTGTTAGGGAGTGAGCAAAAGCATTTTAACACAGGCTAGCAGTGGTAAAGTGCACAGAGGCACAGAGGGAACAAAAACAAATTCAGCACAAATGGGAGGGAAGAAAGCAAAAGATTTGAGGGAAGACCATCAAAAGGCTGACAAGTGTACAAATGCTGTTTCATCCAGTACACTGAGTATTGCTGTAAATGTAATTATAAGTCTCTGGTATGTATAGATAATAGGATGTGCTCCCATTTAAGCTCGCAGAGCCGTTTGAAATGATATTTTCAACTTTAGTGGTTGTTTCACTTGCTTTTAACAATCTTAATTTAGTAGGAAGGTTGATCATTTTAAAAGAAACTTTGCTTGCCTCATACAATCTCACATTTTACTTCATAGATAGCAAAAATATATCTTCCTCAGAAAAGAATTAAAATAATATATATATCTTCTTTTAATACCCTCTATCTGAAAGTATGTCACAAATGCACAACTGTGTCCATAATATGAACTCCTGAAGTTCACTTTTTTAAGCATAGAATGTTACTGCATCCCTGTTACCGATGTGTCTACTGAGCAATGCTACACCAGGTGTAACTTGTGCACTGAAACAAATTCTTGCAACGATAATACATGGTTAAGTGTTTTTATTGAAAATAATAGTCAATGGATTCCCACATTTTTGGCTACATACCTGTGAAGAATGTCTCTGTGTTCTCGTTCTCCCTACGGTCTGGCTGAACCTTCAGTAACTTGGAGAGTTGGCAAACATTGATCATCCAGTGGGCCCCATTTCATATTCCTCATTCTCCACCCATTGGTGCTGTTTTATGTTGGGGCATGGCTTCGACATTCTCGGATGCTTCCCTGTAATTTCTTGAATCTTAGAGGAAAGAGCCGAGGAAAGGGCGCTGTATGCTATAAAGGAAAAGTAAAAGTAAGGAGTTATCTAGCAGCTGCATTCTAGATTCTCTGTTGCCTGTGAAGCAAGCAGTTGGTGGCTCCAAGGTTTCGTCCACTGGCATAATTGAGTCACACCAAGGCAATCTTGGTCTGTACGCCTTGAGGGAAATCTAGATAAGGGAAGATTCTGTAAAGGCATCACATCATGCACAACTTTCTTTCTGTATCTTAGTTTGCTTGTGACACAAGAGAAAATTTAAAGTCTATAATAATTTCCAAATTCTATACGTGGGTTGATGAGATTGGAGATGGACTGAGTTCATGTGGCCAGATGGTGGTGAAATAACATTTGCTTCTTTTTACACATGTATCACAGTTTTTGAGGAGTTTAGCTTTAGGTGGTTGGTTAATATTGAGTAATTTATGATGGCTTACAGGCATAGCCCAATAGTTCTAATTCAATATGTGATGGGGTTTCAAGATGTACATATCAGCAGGTTAGTTGCAGAAGCTGAGGTAGAAGAAGGCATTAAGTCAGGCAAATTATGATGCATATTTTAAAGTGCCATGGTAAATCCTTGAGGAACTGAAAATGTGGAGTGATGGACACTTAAGTGAAGAAAGAAAGGAAGTGATATGATGGTACATTTTTCTGAATTTTTTTGACCAGTCCAGGCACTAAAGACTTATTCAACATGCTAACCTGAGATAGAAAATACAATGGACTGCATCCCACTGAGCATTACTTGAGTGAGGTGTGTTCTAGGTAACAATCAGACCTGTGAGATTTCAGAGGTCATGTTAGTGGATTTCCAAACCTTCTCTCATCATGAATAGGCACACGTTTACTACGGGCTAAAGGAGAGCCCAGGACTCACTAGCAACGCTGTTTCTGCACTCAGCACCCAGCCAAGACCCGAGGACACAGGGGCTCGCCTCCCGCAGCCGCTCAGTACACTACAGGTGCAGCCGCCGAGTGGAGCGCGGGCCTGCTGGACTCCACTACCCAGCAGCCCTAGCGCCCGGATACCGCGCCAAGGGCGCATAAAGCACAGCGTTTGCCCCGGCAGAGCGGGGACGTTTACTACGGGCTAAAGGAGAGCCCAGGACTCACTAGCAACGCTGTTTCTGCACTCAGCACCCAGCCAAGACCCGAGGACACAGGGGCTCACCTCCCGCAGCCACTCAGTACACTACAGGTGCGGCCGCCGAGTGGAGCGCGGGCCTGCTGGACTCCACTACCCAGCAGCCCTAGCGCACGGATACCGCGCCAGGGGCGCATAAAGCACAGCGTTTTCCCCGGCAGAGCGGGGACGTTTACTACGGGCTAAAGGAGAGCCCAGGACTCACTAGCAACGCTGTTTCTGCACTCAGCACCCAGCCAAGACCCGAGGACACAGGGGCTCGCCTCCCGCAGCCGCTCAGTACACTACAGGTGCGGACGCCGAGTGGAGCGCGGGCCTGCTGGACTCCACTACCCAGCAGCCCTAGCGCCCGGATACCGCGCCAGGGGCGCATAAAGCACAGCGTTTGCCCCCGCGACGCGGTACAAGCCCGGGACAAGGGCGGGCCCTCTATGGCCCTCAGAGGCCAGAGGAGGCTAGGCTAGGCCACCCCTTTAACATCCATTAAGGAGTACTAAGGAAATATCACCTGCGGCACAAGATAGCATGGGCTGTTGACCTCTAGATCTGCCACCGACCCGCTCAGGAAGCCTGGAAAGAGGAGGGAATCTGTATGGAAAAGTCTAAACAGCCCTAATACTACCTCTAAACAGGAAGAGGAAAAAAACCGCTACTACATCTGGTATTGAAGTAAGATCATCTTGTATTTACTTTCCTTTTCCTTCTATTTCCTTGTGGGCACAAGATAAACTTTAATTGTAACACAATTATGTCTAAAAGAAATATTCCTGTGGCACCTGATACACCAAAGAACACTATGGACAATTACCTTGTTCAGGTGGTCAATAAGATAAATAGTGAACGAAGACAATCGCTGGGTCTATATCAGTCACCCATCCTCCCCTCTATGAGTCCCCCTGCAAGTCCACAAATAACCGATGCTACACAACAAGACCCTAGCATCGTTGCCCCTGAAACCGACTCCACAGGCAATGCAAGTATGGATATAAGTGGACCTAATGGGGCTGACATGGAGATACACACGGACACTGACGTGGACACACATATTGACATTGTGATGGAATAAGCACCGTCTGTAAAGCGGATGACTAGGGCAGTTAGAGCGTGTCGTAAAACGCAAAAAAATCGTGGGGGGGGGAGGGTCAGGGAAGAATAAAGCTACTCCATCACCAAAATCTAAAGGCAAATGTCGGGAGTATGAGGAGGAAAATACTAGGGAGTTACTGGACGAAGCTTTATTGTCTAAAATCTCAGAGCTGTTAGAGTTGAAAATTCAGACATTTATCAAGCCACTGATTAGTAAAATTGACAAACTTTCTGCAGTAATAAAAAAATTGGGAGGTATTCAAGACACATTAGTTGATGCGATAGGCATTGTTTCAAAGAGTGTTACAAAGCAGTATGATCGTCAAGAGACACATAATATGGGTGGGATAGTATCAGATGCACTTCCACTAGAGGCTATCCCCCCGGAGAACCCACAAATTGGTCCTATCATCCCTGAACCAGTGAAAGAGGTCCCAATAGACCCACCGCCTGTACCAGCTCCCTATAGCCTTGAGAAAGACTCGTCACAATTTGTATTAGAAGCTGCACCTTTGATGTTAGTACTAGCAAACGTACCTACCCTACCACCTGACCAAACAGAATCAGCATCATCACTAACAAGTAAGGCATTACATTGGCTGTCAAATAATATGAGGATGGCGCAGTGGGGAGAACAGCAGTTAGCTGATGAAGTTAAAATGGCAAGGAGGGTTACATGGATTGGGAATAATCTTAAAAAATGGAAGGGCGATTGTGTCGTGTTAAATTTCCATAACTCAGCCACACTTCCGAATATTTTGCCCAATATTCTTCCCCCACAATGAAGAAGTGGCACCATTATCCCCCTTACATTGGAATTTTTCTACAATGAGCTGAAAAAAGAACCCAAACAAAATGCCCTGAAGTCAGTTTGGATGGTAAGAAACAACAGATGGGGTGGGGGACCTATGGTAACTGATTCTAACATTGCCCTAGGCAATAGGGCTGGTGCATGGCTAGGTGACCACCAAAAAACGCCCTTTTTGACTACCCAAGGGCCAAATTGGAACTTGGTGAGTAGACGGGGCCCATATAATCATGTCAATATGTATGCGCCGACACGTAATGACAATTACGTTGGAGGATGGCTAGGTGACCAGCAGAACTTGCCATACCCTAATACCCCAGTGCCTAGATGGAATACAGCTATAAATGGATGGGGTTTTGGGGCTCCGTCCTACAATTATGGAATTAGCACCTCCAATAGGTTTGGGGCTTTGGCTGGTCTTAACGACTGTGATTGACTCAAGGGGGGGGGGTTTCCAACGAAGTAAGGGATGCCACTCCAAGGTATAACCCCGAAGTTGAGCCCAATCAAAATGCATTAGATTGTATGGCAGAATTGCCGCTCTACCATCCCACTAGACAAAATGCAGTGGCTCAAACATTGAATACTGATGTCCTCGAAAATACTAGACAACCCCAGGCACAGGCAAATCAAGAAATCCTAGAAATAGACAAAATATTTTGCTGGAACATTGCAGGGTTGAGAAAAAATCTGTCGGATCCAGCTTGGCACCAATATCTTGCCAGCGGGGACCTTATCCTGTTCCAAGAAACTTGGGGTTTAGAGAACTACTTTAAGGTTGATTATAGATCTTTTTTTATTCCTGCAATAAACACAAATGGGGGCAGACCTTCTGGCGGTTTAACAATATGGGTCAAAATTACAGGGGGTATAAGTTTTAAGCAAATAGACACAAACAATTCTGACCTTCTGATGATTGAACTAAAAAAAAACAAGGGTCAGACTACTTATGTGATTAATGTCTATAATAGACCACATCAAGCATGCAAAGAATCGCCAGTCATAACCCACTTAGGTAACATCATGGCAGGGCTAGATCAGAATGCAACGGTAATTATAGGTGGCGACTTTAATAGAAGTTTCGAGCCCATATTGGGTCTTGAAGACATCTATAAAGATGAGGACAGTGCTAACAATATACCCCTGGTCGACACGACTTACAAAGTAGCCTGCACTGTGAGTGCCCTGCAATTACTGAGCTTAACGTTTGAGCGTGGGCTGCGTGCATGTAATGGGCGTTTGCCTTCAGATTGCCCCAGTAAGCCAACATTCATTAGAGGTGTTTGTTCTAGTCATTTAGATTATTTTATAGTTTCCTTACACCTATGGCCTATGGTAGTGGATTTAAAAGTGGATGTCCGCATGGAGAGCGATCATTATCCTCTGATTTTATCTATTCAAAATTTGATTTCTAATCCTACCAATAAGAGAGCCAGATATAATTATCAATCACAAAACCCTCTAGAAGCAAATAATCGTAGGTCCCTAAAGTGGCCAGTAGTTTTAGGAAATGCAAATACTATTAGCCAGATCTACCACGTCTTCGTTAGACACATGTCCCCCTTGGTGGAGAATAGTAGTGCAAACTATAGCCCTTGTCTGTCAGAATCCCATGACCATCTAATTGGCCAGCTCAGTGAGATCTTGACTAGAGTGGTAAAAAGACCAAATGCCGCTCACAAATGTAAAAAAATGGGTAATTCCTGGTATAACCAGGAATGCCGGAGAGCCAAATTAGATTTAATTACTGCAGTTAGGGAAAATTCATCAGACAATGTTAAAATCAAAAGAGCCCAGTACAAAAGAAGTTTACTTTTGGCCAAAAAAGAATGGGACGAGAGGGTATGGTCTGACCTGCTAGATGCTTGTAAGCGCAAAGACCAGACCTCCTTCTGGAGCCTTATTGCTAGTGGCACCAAAGGGGCCACCGAAACCAAAGACAGATTTCTTGAGGAAGGTACTTGGGTTAGGCATTTCTCTCTACTATATGCTTGTGCCGACCCAGGTGATAATGATGACCAGGCCAATATGTACCTAGAGATGGCATTGCATGAACCCCCTCTTGTATTTACCTTGAATGAAACACTTTTAGCAATTAAAGCAGTTAAGCCAGGAAAGGCACCCGGTCCGGACAGAATACCAGGGGACCTCTGGAAGCACGAGAATTATATTTGGGCTCCCTACATTAATCTATTATCTAACGAAATTGCTAGGAGAGCTTCTGTCCCCGAAACTTGGAAGGGGGCAGAGATTGTAGCATTATTCAAAAAAGGTGATAGGTCGAATACCTCGCATTATCGTCCTATCAGCCTGATTGACGTGTTACAAAAAATCTTTGCCCGCCAACTTCTTAGCCGACTTGCCTCATGGATCGATGATCATTCTATTTTTACGAAGTACCAGGCTGGTTTTAGATCAAAAATAAGCACAGTGGACCAGGTTTTTAGATTTTTATGTTTAGTCTGGAAATACACTATCATAAGGAGCTCCCACATATATGTGGCTTTCGTCGACTCGAAAGCAGCCTTCGATATGGTTCCCAGGGCAGACCTATGGAAGACACTAAATAATATGGGCGTGCCCGGAAACATTCTACAGTTACTAATTAGACTGCATGAGAATAATTATGCACGAGTCAGATGGGTCCAAATGGGGAGCTAAGCGAGAAAATAAATATATCTAAAGGGGTTAGGCAAGGGTGCGTATTGGCACCTACCCTATTCTCCCTTTATGTCAACGATATTCCCGACACCCTTTTGGGCTGCGAGCATGACTCTCCCAAATTGTGTGGTGAAGCCGTTCCGGCACTGTTATTTGCAGACGACACGATTTTAATCTCTCAGACACCTAGAGGACTTCAGAATCTTTTAAATAAATTTAGCTTGTATTGTCATGACAGGAAATTGGAAATTAATTCCTCAAAAACAAAGGTCATGACAATCAATCCTCATAAAGGTTTTAACAAAGTTTTTAAAATAAATGATAAAATTATTGAAGAAGTCCATAATTTTAAATACCTTGGTATCATTTTAGATAGCAAAATAACATGGAAAACACAACTAGAAAATGCAAAACTGAGGTTGACTCAAAACCAGTTCCCAATTTAAAAAAAGCACAAGAATAGTCATTTTAAATCAGTTTCACCGGCCATTGAATTATTCAAATGTAAAGCACAATCATCTTCCCTTTATGGAGCGGACCTTTGGGGTTATGCATTGAAGGATACTTTCCTAGTTTGTGAGAATTCCTTCATTAGACAGCTCCTAGGTGTACCTGGTTCTACACCATTGACCCCCGTATTGTGGGACCTTAATTTCCGACGCACAGATGATTATGCTTCTCTTCGCCCGTTGCTTTACTGGGTCCGTCTGTGGTCTACAGAGGAGCTGGTAGACTACAGAGAAGCACTGCGAGAGATAATGGCTATAAAAAATATTACCTATCTGCCATGGTTAGTGTACGTCGAAAAATGGTTTGGAAAATTGGGCCTGAGTAATTTTTGGTCAGACCCAGACTCGCTAACTAATAGCTCAAAAAAACTTCTGAAACAAAGGTACTGGGAGTTAATAAGTGATTCAGTGTTAGCCAACCCCAATATAGGAACTCTGACCTTAACATTTTTTGAAGTAAAAATGAATATGCAATTGGAGCCTTTTATGGATGAAATCTACCCCCCGTTCGCTAAAAGTCTATATCTAAAATTCAGGTATGGCATTTTGCAAACGAGGGACAGGACAACCAAATGGCACTGCAACAAGGGTGCAAATAGGAATACTGATCCAGACCTATGTGAGCTTTGTGAAATGGGGTTGAAAGAGGATGAATCTCATGTAATATTTATATGTCCTGCATATTTTAACGCAAGGAAAAAATGGTTAAAGCCTATATGTAAAATGTTAGGCCTTCGCCACATTAGGGTCGGGCTCAGAATATTTAAGGGAGATACCTCTCAACCGATAGTGTTTAGTCTGAGCCGTTTTCTCTTATGTGTAGCCTTGATCAGAAAGAGAAAAGGTCTTAAAATCTAACTTTATTTACCCTTATACTGGATTATCGTTGGCTAGAACTGAATCTATAAGCTAAGTGCAGAGGTAAAATGAACTGGTATTGTTTACTACATGGTAAAGTGTTGCTTGTTTTTAGTGATCCTGGTGCATCTTTTATATGGAAAATATTTTATTGCTTTCCTTTTATATCTATTAAGTGATCCCGCTAGATGAGGCAAGCCGACTGTGATGAATTGTGTTCCAACTTAAAAATCTTCTGGGACATGTAAATACATATTTCATATTATTGCTACAAGAAACTACGTGCTGCTAACTGTACCCTAATTTAACTGTGACTTTGTACTTGCTTGTATTTTTTTTATATGTACTGTATCTTATAAGGTTTTTAACCGAATAAAGATTGAATTGAACTTGAACTTGAATAGGCACACTCAAGAACACTAGGAGAAAATTTATATATATTGCAGATTTATTAAAACCAAAATCTTATAATTGACACAATCCTATTTATATTTACAATGGTTATAATTCCTGTTGTGTGTAGTAGGATAAGATTTTGGTTTTAATAAATCGGCAATATATATTATTTTCTCCTAGTGTTCTTGAGTGTGCCTATTCATGATGAGACAAGGTTTGGAAATCCACTAACATGACCTCTGAAATCTCACAGGTCTGATTGTTACCTAGAACACACCTCACTCAAGTAATAGGCCTCTTTGGCACTATGTTTAGCTTAGCCTAGAGAAAGGAGGGGTGTTGGGATATTGATGTTAAGAAGCTTTATGGTAACATCATAATGTTACAATATTTTCTATTATTCTGCCTCATGACAAATATAATTGACACAATCCTTTTTATATTTACAATAGTTATAATTCCTGTTGTGTGTAGTAGGATATTTCTCATGAGGCAGAATAATAGAAAATATTGTGTTATCATAAAGCTTCTTAACATCAATATCCCAACACTAAACATAGTGCCAAAGAGGCCTATTTTGAGTTTCAGAGATGGTTCACACTTGGATACCTTTTTTAAAAAAAATTGAACCACTGTTCAGCAAAGAAACAGCAGCTGCTATTTCTTGAAAGGAAGTCAGAAGATAAGCCAAGTGACGGCTACATGTGCCTACCCCATAGCCTTCAGCAAGAAAAGAGGATTATGTCTCTGTAGGACCTTCAGTCTTGAATCCCTGGTACGAAGTTCCTCTCTATCTTCCAATGCTCTATTATAGTTTATACATTGTTGAACATTCTCAAAATAAACAATTAGTAGCAAAACTCTTCCAACCATCCACTTATTTACATTTTGTGAAATCTTGTTTATTATTTAATAACAGTCATCTGAAAGTCAATTCAAAAATGTACATAAAAACAATAATATATATAGATTTGATCTGAATTATCACGGTGCATTGAATAACATCTTTAATAAATATGCACTTATATTTGAAACATATACCTTTATTAAATCAACATATATAATTCAACGCCAATAATAATAATAATAAAGAGGTTGTAAAGCGCCTGGTTACACTGGCCAGTGTGTCCCCGCGCTGCGGCCAGAGAAAGCTACAGAGAAGTGTCGAAAAATAGTCCGGCAATAGCTCAAGGGTTCTATGTTCTATGCCTGGAAGAGTAGTGGTTTAAGTAAAAAATGGTTCTGTTGGGTAAGACCAATTACTTTGAAAGAAAGTCAGTAAATGCAAACAAGAGAGCTCTCTGATACAAGTCCGACACTAGAGAAATGAATGCTCTAAGACTTTAAGATTGTGTGATCAATTGATTATATTGTAAAGTTCAAACATTTAGTATCCGAATTGTACTCATTCATGGATAACATTCAATGCAAGTTGTGACTGTCAAAATGAAGTGCTTTTTCTGAAGGGTGCTCAGTGGATCACAAAATAAACAATGCAGTTGATTTCTTATGTACAAATATATACAAGTATTCGCATTGGCCAGATAATGATTCTAAACCAAGGATTCCTAATGTTCCTATCGGGATCCTGGTATTTCTGGGCCTATGGTGTTCGTCGACGTTTCGACCCTGTTGCCCCCCGGTTGGTGATCGCGGCGGGTCTTTATCAAGACAGGAGGGAGACAGTTTGGAGGCAGGCGGCCAGGTGAGTCTCAGCCTGAATCAATGGGTAGCTCAATGGCCAATCAATTCTTGTGAACAGAAGGACTGCTTTCAGGTAACAGAGGCGAGAGGAACTAAGCGCCTCCAAGCTGACAATTTGCAGCCGTTGGATTAGCCGCCGCGCCGCATAACTATAGCGTGATCATTACAAATATCCCGACTAAAGGACTTTGCGCCAATTTGGTCCAGGTGACTTACACGCACTTGGATCCCAGGGCTGTCGTGCCCTGTACACTTGTCTTGAGAAAGACCCGCCGCGACCTTAAACACTGGCGCCCTAAGGGTCGAAACGTCGACACTTTTTCATAGGCCTTACAATTCTAGAATTCTAACGAACTGAAAGAAACAAATAGGATTCTCGAAAATCACAGTAGCGGATGGACTTTATGAAATAACAACTTGTATATATTTGTATAGATTGTCTATATTGGAATTCATCATTATTGTATATATTTCTTTTGTCACGTGATCACTATTCACTATTGTCACTTGTTTGCACTTTAACTAATATATTGACAGTCCTTGTATTGATTGTATAATCCATTTTGAATGAATTGAATTTAGATAAATATATAACAAATACAACAAGTCATATACAGGTCTTCTTTTCATTTATTGTAAGAACCTGGTTACTTTTTGCTTTTGTCAGAGGGAGGTTTCTTCTTTTATTGCATGTAATAGCATTTGCAAATTATTTGTGTTGTCACCCGACATAACCACTTTATATTTAACCATTTATTACCCAGGTTCTGAGGGACACTGGGTTAACCCCGTTTTTCTTTCAAAAAGTCACCGGAAGTGACGTCACAACAGGAAGTGATGTCACGAAAGGTGACTTGCACTATCTGGCTCATTGCCTCCCCTCGCTCACCCCTTAGATGCGATTGCATCTGAGAAGTCAGCGCGTGAGCAGTGTGCTGTGAGCTCCGAGCTTCTCATCCCAGACATGCCAAAGAGTGAAGTCCAGCTGTCTGGCAGGGGGGATGGCGTCCCCCCGGTAAAATAAGTAAGGGGACACCGTCCACCCACGTGGTACCCCGACTCGAGCCCTGGTCCAGGACTTGGGGGGCACCTCTTAAGGATCTGGTCTCACTTCAGCAGAGGCCAGCAGCAGTGCTCAAGCAGCTCCTGTAGGTGCTGGTCAGGTGGCCTCTAGAAGCTTGTTGTATCCCTTTAGCTCAAACAGGAAGTCAGCCAACTTACCCTTGCAAAAACTTCTTGCAAGCATGGATTTAAGACAAGCACATCCAATCTTCCTTCTTACTCCTTCAGACGGTAGTGTAGTCCTTCTTCTGAATGTTCCACAGGTCCAGGAGTGTTCTTCTGAGAGATTCTGTTCTAGGGGTGTCATTGTCATACCCAGTGTCAACTTGTGAGGGGGGTGCCTACATGTTTATGGTAACAAAGGGCAGGCACACCTAGGTGTGAGCTGCATTTTTCAGTGGCAGGCAGCCTTAGTAGTCAGGAAGGGATTAGGCACAGCCCTCAGGATACCTGTTAGAATTGCAGGAAGGGCTGAGTACAACCTCCCAGGAAATCCTTCTCATGAGAGGAACACCCTGCCCCACACCCAATGCCCTATGTCTGAAAGAAATACGCAAAACATCACAGGCGAGCCATTCACAGTCATGTGCCCAGTAGGCAAATTTGGTTTTGGTAGAAAAAGACCAGTGTCGTTTTCAGAATAGTAAGTTAAAATCCAAATGTACCATTAAGTAGAAGTTTTCACTAATTAAGTGTAATAAGGTAACCCAGTGTTAGTTTGTGAGAGAGAAAGAATAGCTACAGTAAAACATAACCTCAGGAGTTTTTTACTGGGAGTATATGTAAAACATAAATACACTAGTCCTACTTTTTAAATATCATGCAACCTGCCATTTGAGCCTGTAGGGCCGATGTTAGGAGTGAAAATGAATTATTAAAAAGAAAGATTTAGGCTTGGCAAAAAGGTTTAATCGAGGTTTTGAAAACTGCACCCAGAGGCTGCAGGGGCAGGCCTAAGGCATGTTTTATAGCACTACTATAGTTGGTGGCATAATGAATGCTGCAGTCCACTAGTAGGATTCAATTTACAGGTCTTAGGTGCATGTAGTACCATGTACATTAATTATTCCAATGAAGTATAGACCAACTTTACGATTTTTAGAAGGGAGAGCACAAGACCATTACAACGGGTTAGCAGAGGTAAAGTGTGCAGAGTCCTAAAGGCCAACAAAAACTGGTTCAGCAAAACTCTGGGGTGACCCTCCAGAAAGGGCCCAGTCTAATGGTCATAATTTATTTTCATTCCCAGCCTGTGAAATATGTCAAACTAATCTTTGCAATTGATGGTGTTTTGAGATGTTTAAAGGACGGAAAGCTAAAGCATGTTGTCTGTTGCACTGCCTTGACTAAAAATATAATTTCTCTGGAAATCATGCATGCCCTAAACAGGATCTCAGTGCCCTTAATTTGCCGAAATGTAGTACCTCATACACATTTTCATTTATACTTACTTTCCAATATGCATAACCATGCTCTTCAAATGAATCAATCAACTGTGTAGAATAAATGAACCTATGATTTGTGATTAGCATATTTTTCAATGTTTCTGGATCTTAGAAATAATAAGAATCTGATGGATCACA
Organism: Lissotriton helveticus; assembly: GCF_964261635.1. NCBI lineage: Eukaryota > Metazoa > Chordata > Amphibia > Caudata > Salamandridae > Lissotriton > Lissotriton helveticus. Next base: position 708,943,975 of record NC_136061.1, read on the forward strand.
TCAGTCATGATCATTAACCTTTCTGGAAATTTTTAGGACTATTAAAGGGCGGGGTCTGACTGTGTGTAATTATATATTTCTGCAGGGTTTTTCCATGCATTAATGTAATGATGTCCATAATTATAAAAACAAAACAGCGCCTGATGATTTTTAGGGACCCTTATTGTTGAATGAGGTACATGAACTTAAATTACTCATTAATTGTTTAACAGCAGTTATGTCCCATGAATATGCAAAAGGGCCATGAATTATAATGTAATCAAGGGTTATTTTCAAATACGTAGAAATTTGATTCCTTTCTGTCAGGTGTGACTGCCAATGCAGCCAATCCTGTTGGTATTCCTCTATCGAGCTAGTATTCCTAATGCATATGCTCTACACCTTCGTTGGGTGCAGTGGGCTGCTTTTCTACTTTGCACTCAGAAAGGTTTGCAAAATACTCAGCAAACTCCAAATATACTATCCATAGAAGAGTATAAAAGTATGTTCTACATGGATGGCTGTGTACAGCCTGCAATTGGCACTTAACAGAAGTATTCCGTGGCTTGAGAAAGGAGTATCTGAAGATGATGACTTCAAGGAATACCAACAGGGTTGGCTGCATCGACAGTCACACCAGCAATTGATAGTGGGCAGTGGTATTGATTCTGACGCCCACTGCCAAATGGTTACCCTTGAACCCTTCTCCATGTGGATGTGGACTTGCCATTAACCTGGATACTGCCCATGAACTGTACCACAATTCAAGAGGGCAAATTGATCACAACCCATCCTGCTTATACTTACCACAAAAGTGAGTGCTTACTGCTTTAATGTTGAATTATTGATAACGCTCTACTAAACAATGGTCTTGGACGTCCACCTTAGACTCCACAATTAAATGATCCTTGTAATTGGTAGATAATGCATACCTGAACCCACCACGTACATCCATTGCTCTGGTCCCCAAAATATTCATCCTGAAGACATCCCGCTATCGACAGAGGGTTGAAATGTTGTCGACTACATACAGAGGATAGTCCACAACACTAGAATATTCTCTAGAACACAAGATTTAACTAACAAAAAACGCAACGGACATACTTTAATTCCAGTAACCAATTCCTTTTAAAACTGTCACTTTACTGTACTCACTTGTTGGTTATGGTCTCTCCACTGGGGTCACATTAGTCACAATCTCTCTCGTATAAATATATATATGTAAATATTGTCAATACACAGCATAATGGTAATTTTTGGATAATTGTTTATGCTGTTGTAAATTAAAAAAGCATTCCCTTCGGCTGAAGGGAGTGTTGAATAAGTAAATTGGTTGGGCTGGTTCTCTCCAGACATATGTGATTAAACTAATCATTTTTGCTTAAATCATTGCAAGATAATTGAAACTTGCCGAAAACGAAAATTGTTTTGACTGAAATGAGTTCCTTGTGAACATTGTACTTAAGCTGATTAAATCTATATCACTCATTAAAAATATGCCTATCCTCAATCTCCAGTATAAAATACACAGGAACGCTTTCCTTGGTAATAGTGTAAGAGTATTTGGAGAGGAAACCATCAGGAGGCTTTTATCCTTTCAATTATTGTATTGCTAGTAAACTGTATGCATTCATCTCAATTTGAGATCGAGTTACAGCAACTACCTGAAAGGTTTGCACCAGTGCCTTTGCAGCCATGTCTGCTGTACAGTTCCCTTTAGAGTGAATTCTTTCAGCTTTATGGGCCATGGTGTGCTATACATGGACCAAAGGAAGCGTGTCCTGTACAACGGATACCTTCCGCCAGAGTTGGTCACTTTTTATTAACTATCCTTTTGAATCTCTGACTTGTTTTATGCACCAGAGTGGTAAATCTACATTGTGGCCTTGTACACAAAATGCTGAATTTGATGCAATTAATGTAGGAACTGATGGATCAGAATTCTGATTGGCAAACAATAGATCATGTGTTTCTGCTAGCTGCGGCTGGAGTCACCCAGACGTTTAGTGTGTATGTGTACCAGCTTGAAGCCGTCATCTTCAGACACTCCTTGCGCAAGCCACAGAATACTTCTTTTAAGTGCCAATTGCAGGCTGTCCACAGCCATCCTTGTAGAACATACTTTTATACTCATCTATGGATAGTATATTTGGAGTTTGCTGAGTATTTTGCAACCTTTCCGAGTGCAAAGTGTTGAGCCATTTAGAAAAGCAGCCCACTGCACCCAATGAAGGAGTAGAGCATATGCATTAGGACTACTAGCTTTTGGTGCTGCTGCAAGTGAAGGTATGGGAAAAAATATAAGGAATTGCTTTTCCCATGCAAAAAACACTCCTTCAGTATAGCTGTCTGTACTGTACTTCACCGGAAGCCAATACAGCTTCTTAAGAGCAGCGCCAATTGACACTCTTTTGTAAGTTCAGTAAAAGATGTGCTGGAGAGTTCTGCATTCTCTGTGTACAGCACTTTGCTTCTGGCTTTAAAGGATTCTGACCCTGGACCTGGAGTTCAGTACATGTGGAACAGGTTCTTTGTCCCACCCCAACTGGTTCCGATACAATGCATTAGCCTGCTTTAGAGCCCATTCATGTGCATATGTGTTCCTCTAAGTTCTTTAGGTAATAATGAGGAAAACACTTGCATTAAAACCCCCTCACTGTTAGGTGCATCCTTATAAAAACAGGAGGCCAGTCATTCTCTGCGCGGATAATGTCAAAAGCATCCGACAAATGAAACCAGGATATAGCTTTACTTTTGCACTATAAATTTTCTTCGATCTGCATTTGTACATTATAAATCCTGATGGAAAGATTTATGTCTCCATTGTGTGTCTCAATGGGTGTATATACTCTGTAGTTGGAGTCACCACCACATGCTCCTTGAGAGTCTGGAGAACGTTTGTCACTTTTGTTGCACTGTCCTGAAGAGCTACTGTCCAAGTCTCATTCTACAGAAGGCATGTTTCTGTACTAATCTGGGTATCTTTTTCTTCTTATAATTTGAATTTGAGTTCAGACCTTTTTTTTTCTTCTTTATACTAACCTCAGCTTCATGGGCTGGCTTACTTTTCTATTGAACTATTTTGTTCTTTCTGAGATATTCAGTCCGTCCTTTTACTGTCCCCAGTTACCCGCAAAGAACGGAAACAATAGTTGTCAGAATACGGATCTAGTTTTTTATTTTTATCATGGTCCCTCAAATTATATTCACCCCTACTGGATTCCTATGTTGCAGAGGCTCGAGTTCTGTTTTTTTCTCTTACTTTCTGCATTTTCTTTGGCTCTGGTGCATCTTTTTCTTTACCGAAGCTTTGAGTTGTGGCTTTGAGGTTTGAGAAGCTAAAATACCACAGTCCACAGAGGTGTACATATCTGAAATAATTCTAGGAAGCTATAATTTGTGATTTTTTAAAAGGAACCCCTATGCACTGCCAAAAATGTAGCGTCTCCTTGAACATTCCTAAGAACTATTATGGATATTGTTACAAAATTCCCTATTGATTTAACTCCTAAATCCAAAGCTGGTGTAGATCCTTGCTCATTCTGTATTTGTTTTGACACCTCCGGTAAAACCTCTAATGAGGGTGTTCCATGTGTAGAGTTATATATACTCACAAAGATTGCTCCCCATGTAGTACACTCTTCTATGGGTGATACCATACAAACTGGAACACACACAGTCAACATCCTCTGTTTATACTGGGATGCTGTGTGAGAATAGAGTGCTTCTAGGTAGTTCGTTTTATGAGCTATCAAAAATTAAATCTCATCTTACTTCGTGAGTGCTTTGCTCTAGATAGCATTAATAGTCTGTGGGCTAATAGATTGCACCACGAGATGCACTTGTGCAAGGCGAGGAACAAATGCTCCTGCAGCAGTTGATTGTAAAACAAACTGTTGAAAATGGCAATTGATAGCCTTTAACTGATTTAATAAATGTCTTCCTTCTGGAACTGTCAGATTTACTGAGTCACTAGATGGTGTATACCCAGCTAATATGGTCCAGGCAGTCCCTTCATTACTCAAGGGACCCATTCTAACATTTTGAACTATATGGGGTGGTTGTCCACCAAACCATGCTTGATGGTCTTGGTATTTTATTGGGACTTCTAAGTTGAGACAGAGTTCATAAGTAGCAGGTTTTGCAGCAGCTCCATATGTATGAACATATTCCTTTATTGGGATCGACTGCATCAAATTCTACATGAGTAAAATATTTCAAAATGGTACACAGCATGTGCATTTACAACAAATGTTACTTAAACCCTAGAGGTAGGAAAACCACTAGTCAAGAGCTGTTGTGTGCTCGGTTCCCTAAAATGTACTCCTATTATAAAAGGTTGATGCACCATTAGAAACAGTTTCAAACCTGAGATTGAAAACGGAAATAAAAAATGTGAAATAACCTTTTATAAGTCAAGCGTCGGACAAAACCACAGTAGAGAGGAAGCACCTATCTGATCAGAAGGAGTAAATCAATGTTACAACAGATGTCTCTGCTATTAGTAACAATGGTAAAATATTGAGCGTGTCAACCAAAAGTACTCAAAGATCATGCCCACATTTATGGATGCCAATGTTACTTTTTCTAGTTTTCTTTCCCGAACCTATGGTACTAAGGGCTTAGTAAATATGCCATCCTGAGACAGAAAACCTGGTGCACTGGAACCATCCTGCAACACCCTAAGCATTACTTAAATAAGGTGCTTTCTAGGTAGACATCAGCCCTGTGAGATTTCGAAGACATAGTGTACTCGAGCAGCCCTGTGGCAGAGGGCTTGCTCGTGGGGGGCACTTGACATTTATTTTAAAACTTACCTGCTTCCTCTGCTGACTGCAAGCAGCCCTGCTCCTTCTCAGTCCCGCTGACTACGAGCGGTGGACGCCTATCTCTTTTTAAAAAACCCTTCCCAACCCGCCCTGTTGGCTCCGCCCACCCTCGTCATCAGCCTATTTAGGCTCCGCCCCTTTTTTGCCGAGTGTACTCGAGCAGCCCTGTGGCAGAGGGCTTGCTCGTGGGGGGCACTTGACATTTATTTTAAAACTTACCTGCTTCCTCTGATGACTGCAAGCAGCCCTGCTCCTTCTCAGTCCCGCTGACTACGAGCGGTGGACGCCTATCTCTTTTTAAAAAACCCTTCCCAACCCGCCCTGCTGGCTCCGCCCACCCTCGCCATCAGCCTATTTAGGCTCCGCCCCTTTTTTTGCCGAGTGTACTCGAGCAGCCCTGTGGCAAAGGGCTTGCTCGTGGGGGGCACTTGATATTTATTTTAAAACTTACCTGCTTCCTCTGCTGACTGCAAGCAGCCCTGCTCCTTCTCAGTCCCGCTGACTACGAGCGGTGGACGCCTATCTCTTTTTAAAAAAACCTTCCCAACCCGCCCTGCTGGCTCCGCCCACCCTCGTCATCAGCCTATTTAGGCTCCGCCCCTTTTTTGCCGAGTGTACTCGAGCAGCCCTGTGGCAGAGGGCTTGCTCGTGGGGGGCACTTGACATTTATTTTAAAACTTACCTGCTTCCTCTGCTGACTGCAAGCAGCCCTGCTCCTTCTCAGTCCCGCTGACTACGAGCGGTGGACGCCTATCTCTTTTTAAAAAACCCTTCCCAACCCGCCCTGCTGGCTCCGCCCACCCTCGTCATCAGCCTATTTAGGCTCCGCCCCTTTTTTTGCCGAGTGTACTCGAGCAGCCCTGTGGCAGAGGGCTTGCTCGTGGGGGGCACTTGACATTTATTTTAAAACTTACCTGCTTCCTCTGCTGACTGCAAGCAGCCCTGCTCCTTCTCAGTCCCGCTGACTACGAGCGGTGGACGCCTATCTCTTTTTAAAAAACCCTTCCCAACCCGCCCTGCTGGCTCCGCCCACCCTCGTCATCAGCCTATTTAGGCTCTGCCCCTTTTTTTGCTGAGTCTACTCGAGCAGCCCTGTGGCAGAGGGCTTGCTCGTGGGGGGCACTTGACATTTATTTTAAAACTTACCTGCTTCCTCTGCTGACTGCAAGCAGCCCTGCTCCTTCTCAGTCCCGCTGACTACGAGCGGTGGACGCCTATCTCTTTTTTAAAAACCCTTCCCAACCCGCCCTGCTGGCTCCGCCCACCCTCGTCATCAGCCTATTTTAACGTCCCCCATGCGTCAGCGCAGCGGATGAGCGCAGCGGGCGCGACGGAGGCGCGCCGGAGTTGCGCCAGAGTTAAGCCCGTCTGCGCCCGTCCGCGGCCGGACGGGCCCAGGGGCCAGGGACGCTGCCTCTGCCATCTCTTATTCCCGCTCCACTCTAATGAGTCTACAAACCATTGCTTGCCCTCTACCTCCCGAGACCTGGACCAGGATCTCCTTATTGGGGATCCCACGTCACTCTTCCCCTTTGCTGGGGCCGTCGTCATCTTCCACCCTTCCTGTCCCTGCCGAGTCGCAGCTCCGGGTATTATACCTCAACACTCGCTCCATGGTCAGGCATCAAGCCGATATTTTCCATCTTCTTATGACAGAGAAGCCAGATGTCCTTTTACTATCTGAGACCTGGCTCACTGACGACTCCCTCCCCGACATCCTTGTTGCACTACCTCCTGACTACTTTCTGCTGAATACCAACCGACCTGGAGGCCGCTCCGGTGGAGGGGTGGCAGCGGTAATACGGAAGAATCTTAAGATCATTGCCTCGGCCAATATGACCCTCCCCGATGTGGATAACCTGGTCCTCCGTCTTGGGACCGAGGTAGGCGCTGTCACCCTTATGGTACTTTACCGTCCCCCCCACCCCATGCCTTCCTTCCCCTCCTCCTTTATTGAACAGTTAACCAATCTTGCCACCTCTTCCCCCCGTACTATCATTGTCGGGGATTTCAATTACTGGTTCCAGAATGAGGATGCCGGCCCCCATGCCACCGAACTGTTCGAGGCCCTCTCGAGCTTGGATTTTACACAACTAGTCAGGTCTGCCACTCATAGCGGTGGCCATATCCTCGACCACATCTGGGTTCACGGGGTCAAGTCCTCCTGCCCATTCATAACACCTTGTGTGTGGTCCGATCACTTCTTAATTGACACCACCTTTTCGGCCGTTGGCCAGATCAGGACCCCACTGCAGGAGGGCGGTACCGCACGCAAGTGGAGAGCCGCCGACTCCTCCAAATTCTTATCTCATCTCTCTCTCACCCGTCCCTTGTTCCCCACAGACTCAAGCACTGACGAGCTTCAGGGGCAAGTTTCTGACTGGCTCACTATAGCCAGCGATACTTTCGCACCTTTAACCAAGTTTCCCCGATCCCGACACTGTCATTCCCATAAATGGTTTACCCCTCACCTTAAGACTTTGCAGTTAGAACTCCGCCGACTCGAGCGCAGGTGGAGGAGAGACTACTGCTTATTTTTATCCCCCGAAACAATAACCAAAACTGATGTAATCTTTGTCAGGAACACTTTTATGCTGTCCAGGTGCATGACACGGGAGGAAAATGAATACAAGAAAAGCAGTGTGAGACAGTATGCCTTAACCAAAACCTGTTTATATATGGAACCCTACCTGTCCTGGCCCATGTCTGGTTATGACCGTTTTTTATTAACAAGGTTCCGATTTAACATGTTCCATTTTTTATTAGCTGTACCAAGTGGAGCGCATAGAGGACAAGTGCTGCCAGCTTGCGGCTGCGACAATAAGTCTCCGCAAGACCTGGCACACTTTTTATTTTTCTGTCAGTTTTATACACTCCCCCGTAACCTGTTTTTAAAACCTTTACTTAAGCACCTGAATTTTGTACAATTCAGACCTGCACTGTGTCACCTTCAAATGCTAAATAGTGAACGTACCATGTTTACATGTAGTTTCCTAAAACTTGCAGTTAAACATAGAAAAAGCATGGAAGGGTAATTAACTCTGCTGCTGATTGTACTCCCACTTTTAATGTATTTTATCCTTTTTAACTATATTACTGTGTAGATGCTTGTGAATATCTAGTTGTACTTCTATTCTCCCCATTTCATTATTACTGTATGGATTAACTTTTATGAAATGTTCTTTTATGATTGTTATATGCAAACAATCGAATAAAGATATTCTATTCTATTCTACTGCTTACCTAGCAGAAGTGCATATGTGGCTGCGCGGAACGAGTATAAAACAGCCATTTCCGCCGCCAAAAAAGCTTATGCCTCAGACAAAATTTTATCTGCCCCCTGCAAGTCTAAGGAGATTTTTAAAATCCTCAACGAATTTACCTCCGATCCTAGGACACTTCCGACTCAGGCCCCCACACAAGAATCATGTAACGCGCTGAGCACTTTCTTTGTCCAAAAAATTGCCTCGATCAAAGATACCATTCCGACTATCCCCCCTGGCGCCGGCCCCGCTTCTCCCCCCCATAATGCTCTTTCTTTTACACTTTTCCCTCCCTTAGACCCTACCGCTTTGGCCACACTGGCCACCCGCGTTAAATCTGGATCCCCAGACGACTGTTGTCCCCCCACCATATTACGAAATATCTGCCACTCTTTACCTGATTGTATCCTTCCCCTGCTGAATTCTTCTCTGTCGTCCGGTACGGTACCCCGCTCCTTCAAGGAGGCCGTGTTGGTGCCTCTACTGAAGAAGCCTGGGGCTGATCCCGCCGTCCCGGCGAATTACCGCCCCATCTCTCTCCTGCCTTTTTTCTCCAAAATTTTGGAAGCCCATGTCACCACCTGCCTCTCACAGTTTATTGAGAACTCCACCTTTCTTGAGACTAACCAGGCCGGCTTCAGACCCGGCCACTCTACGGAGACTGTCATCTTGGCTGTGCTGGATGCCCTGAGAGACGGTGCTGACAAGGGTACCCCCCAGGCCCTGGTTTTATTAGATCTGTCGGCTGCCTTCGACACGGTGGACCACAACATCCTTCTCCACCGTGTCGAGCAAGCTGGTATCTAGGGCCTGGCGTTGGCATGGGTCAAATCCTTCCTGACCGGGAGGTCTCAGACCCTTAGCCTGGGCACTTTTAGAGCTCCTCGGGAGCACTTGCCCTGCGGGGTCCCTCAGGGCTCCTCTCTGTCCCCCCTTCTTTTCAATCTTTATCTTCGACCCCTTCTCTTTTCCTTGAGGCAGTGGGACGTCACCGTTTTCAATTACGCGGACGACCTGCAACTCATCTTCCCTCTTGATTCCCCCTCTGCTATTCCCAACTTTCAGGCAGTTATGTCCCACATCCTATCGTGGATGTGCCAAAATCAGCTTAAGCTGAATCCCGGAAAGACGGAGCTTCTTCTCCCTGGCAAGAGCTCTACCCCCTGGGGTCCGCATTTTTGGCCGGCAGAACTTGGCCTTCCCCCCACCCCTGTGGCCTCGGTAAAAAGCTTAGGGATCACTATTGACCCCGGTCTCTCCCTCGGGCCCCAGGTGGGGACAGTTGTCTCCTCCTGCATGTTCCAGCTGCGCAGGATCAGGAAGGTGGCTTATCTACTCACTCCTGAAGCTCTCCTGCAAGTAATCATGGCCCTTGTCCTCTCCCGCTTAGATTTTTCGAATGCTATCTATCATGGTCTGCCCAAAACATCTCTCTGCAGACTACAATTCGTTCAGAATCAAGCGGCGAGATTGGCCTTTGGGATTCCGAAATGGCAATCCGCCAAACCCCTCCTTCTAAAACTGCACTGACTCACGTCCTCTCGAGGGCAGCCTTTAAGATCGGCTGCCTCACCTTTAAATCCTTATCTGGTTCCTGTCCTGTTTTTTTGAAATCTCTCATCAGGACCTACAGCCCCTCTCGGAACCTGAGATCCTCTCATCTGCACCTCTTACTCACTCCCCCTGTCAAACTCTGCAGTCCGGAGGCCGGAGATTTGCATTTCTGGCCCCCAAACTCTGGAATTCCTTCCCCCTCTCTCTTAAAACCTCCAATTCCCTTACCCTCTTCCGTAAATCCCTAAAAACTTGGCTCTTCCCTCAATCTGGCTAAACCCTCCCAGTCCCCCAGTTGTCTGCCAGCGCCAGGAAACCCATGGTGTCAGCGCGCTTTATAAATTCCCCTTACAATACAATTACAATACAATAGTGGAGTTGGGAAAGGGGCATTCTAAGGCATCAGTAGCATTAAATGGCTGTTTTTCCAAATTTGCAAACTCATTCCCCTTTCCACCGTTTCCATCCTGGAAATATTCACATTTTTACTCCAGCCAAGGCACCCATAAATCCCTTCCAGGGTGATAAGGAAATGGATCACCTCTAGATTGGATGGGGTATGGAGTAAAGGCTTTCTAACATGGAAAGATATTTTCCTTATGCAAAAAGAAAAAAATGCTTTTGCACAGAGGATTCTATTCTACCTGTGCAGAGATCTCTGCTACGTAGAACTCTGCACGGCAGAAATTGGGTCTCTCTAGCAACATCACATGACCTTCCCATGAATACACATGGAAACATGCAGATAGCAGACATTACCATGTGTATTCCTGTTAATAAGTGTGCATCGTAAAAAGTAAATCTAAATTCGATTGTAGCTGTAAATCTATGAGTGTTGGTTTATTACTGACTTTTGAATTTTGACTTTAGTTTACTTTTGAGTTTGGATCTATTGTGAACCAGTGAGATTTGCTTGTTGCACATAAATTCCTTCATTGAAAAGTTGAAATTGGGTCAGCCAATTAAAGTCAGTAGAATGCAGTCCATGACTTCAAATATATGAATGCTCTCAAATCTCTCTCAAGACACGCAGCTCATTTAAAGTTCTGACAACATGTAAAGTAGGAACTGCTGGAGGAAGAGAGAAGCAGAGGAAAGGAGAAGGAAGAGTAGGGAAGGGTTGGCTTTACTGGCACATTCATACATAGATAGCATCACTGACCTTCGAGTCGAAATACAACTCACAGTCATGCTGGTACTGCATGCTTTTGTGCAATGTTCCTGTGGAAACGCTGCTAGACATTGGTGCTTTTATCACTAAATTTTAAATGTTTGCTTACTGAAGTATTCAGGTTACTACATAATTCCGCTATTTTTACAGTGCTATTTGTGAACACTGTTATATTTACCATTCAGTATTACTCATAATTTATGATGAGTCTGGCAACGCAACATACTGGGCCCATCAATTTTAAAAGTAATGCAGAAATACTGTAAGCCTACACAGGTTCTTTCCTCCTCCTGCTGCCAGGACTTCCGTTACTCAAAGTAGCTGACATTTCTAGGTACAAATGTGCTGAGAATGCGGAAGAACCTAGGGAATCAAAATTTGTGACACATCCTAGGCACAGGTTATTTCCCATTTCCTAGTTGAGCATCAGGCTTGAACTCTTCCTGTCCCGGAGTTACCAAAAGGGTTGGTACAGTAACTATAGGGGCGGGAATTACCAGTGCTCCAGACCCAAAGTGCCAATGCACAGTTTGATGTTAGCCCTCCACAGTATTTCTGCTTAAATAACCCTTGAGTAAAACAGTCAAAGCCTAAAATCTCATGGTGCTCTTATGCAAATTCTTATGAAGCTTACACAGTACGAGAACCAATCCGGATATACATCAATTGCCCCAAGAGATATCGAAGAGTTTTGCTTGTTTTATTTGTTAGCTGATCTATATTTTATCACAAATGAAAAATTCATGATATTAACTAGGTTACTTGCTATTTTGCAGAGGGTAAATACTAGTCTTGGTGTTTAATGCTCAGTTACATAATGTATTCCTTAACTTAATCGCTAGCGTTAATCAGTTGTGACCAGACTCTTTGGTCGCCTTGATGACATTTTATGTCATCAATCTTCCAAAGTATGAATCTAGAAGTATAAAACGTTCCATCACATGTGTGAATACTTACCATTTGCAGAACAACATGAACCGAGTTCAGGGCTGATAAATTAATGCAACTCTAGGCAGATGCTTTAAAGAGCTAGCACACGAAGCCATACTAAGGTGCCAAATTGCAGCACATGTTGCAAAATTATGTTGTTGCCAGGGCAGGAGTGCTCAAACGGTAAACTGTAATTTTGTTTCTGATTTGTTAATTCCTTGCAACGGAGGTGACTGTGTTTCTTCAAAACACATGTGGTAGTAAACAAGAAAAGAAGATTTGGCAATATGGCAAGCAAAATTATGGCTGGTCCACTAGGCTTTATGGTTCTGATAGCATATTCCAAAATATAAAAAGATGGCAACGGAATGCCAAACGCAGTTTAGCTGGCAATTGAAGAAGAAAAAACTTCAAACGCCACAAGAGGAGGCTGAGCTTGGAAGTAAGTAACCCCAAAGCAGTTAGAAGCATCTCAAGTGTCTTAACAAAATACAACGTAAATAGGAAATAGTAGCTTTTTTCTACTTCTATCCTAAATCAGAAATGAACGTTTGCTAAATTTATGTTGGACAATCTTTCGTGGAAATAACTAATATATCAGTGATGTGCTTTATTAATGGTATTAAACTCAAATCTCCAAAACTGCAGTTCGCCCTAAAATAACATTCCACTTTTTCCTTACAAACTTTGAAATATAAACTTTTGCTTACCCTGGTTTCATTGCTACAAGTGCATATTTTAAAATATTCAGCAATGCATTCATCCCTCTTCTGTGCATTGCACATGCATTTTTTAATCAAAAAATTATTTTCAAGGGCAAAATGCCACCATTATAAGGTACTGAAGTACTCAGTTCTGGGCGACGTGCACAGCGCTCAGGGTCAGTGACTGTACTGCATTTACACTCTATTGTAGTAAATCTCGTCTGAGAAAACTATTACCATTTCATGCACAGAGTTGTGTAATATTTATGTAAAGCAGAGAAATAACTCTGGGTAGATCCTATTATGAGTGAGGTATATTTCAAGTGAAAGGTGACTCTGTCAGTCAATTTGGAAGCCAATGGCTATATACGTAAGAGGGTTCAGAGCCCGATTTACACAAGTGCCCAACTGTATCGTCATAGTGCATCAGCACACTTGCTGACAATGGTAGTATCTCAGTTATTAAAATATTGCAGCAGAGAGGCACAGAGGAATGCATAAACCAAGCGCTGTTTGACTGTGCCTAGAGTGTTCATCTGATCGAGGAGCCCTGGAAAGTGGGTACACTTCCAAAATGCACCTCACTCTTATGGTCTGCCATGCACCAGTTTTGTAGTCAGGGTGAGTGGTGCCTCTGCATATGTACAGCATCACCTCCCTTTTGAAAGGGGCCAGGGACCCTCTATAGGGCAAGGGGGGGCAATCTATGACTGCACCCCCAGATCGAGTAATCCTTAGAGAGTTTGTGGGTCCTTTGTGCTTCTGATCAAGGGGTGTTCAGAGGGTACATTACATTTATTTATCTATTTATTTGTTTTTTTGGGTGGAGTTTTATATAGCGCAAACTAGACCCGATACATCGGGTATCAGAGCACTTTACATAGCAAAGTGTTGTTACACAAGGACACATTCATTTTTCTTAGGCACAGGGAGATTAAGTGATTTGCCCAGAATCACAGGATGTTGAGTGTCGTAGCCGAGACTCAAACCCAGTTCCCCAGCTTCCACGTTGACGACTCTAGCCGTAAGGATACATCCTCTCATCATTCACTTCCATGGTGTTCCTCTGGATCCTCTTTACCGATGGTCATGCTTTGATCATGTCAGCCTATGCACAAACAGCAGGACTCAGTGAAGTGGCCCAATGATTAAGAAAGGAACTAAGGGCCATATGTAGGTGGCCCAATACCGGTCGGTAAGGGTGAAATTCGTTAAATTTCACAGTTACCGACCGGTATTTAGGCATTTGAGATGCAGGGAGGATTTGGTATTAAGGAATCGGTAAATACCGATTCCTTATGGCCTTGAATTTAAGGAATCGGTAATGTATGTGCGCCACATGTGCAAACATGCACATTTCAGGGGTGCCAGAGGGTGTCCTTTGGACACCCTGACACCCTTGAAATACCTCCAACGATTACCAAATCGGTAATACCAATTCGGTAATACCGATTTTCTTCGCATTCATTGCTATGGGCCTCCAAGCCCATAGGAATGAATGGGTAGGTGATTTGCGCTTGCGTTTGCGCAACACACACACACAGCAGCAAAACACTAGGCACACCACAAAAAGGGACTCCACACATGGTTATATATATAAAAATAGCCCTTGTATTACAATAAACACATTAGATCATAATCACACAGATACACTGTGCCAACTGGCACTGAGCAGTATTTCAGGGGATTATATACACTTGACAGGGCCACGTGGGCAACTGTCAGAATCAACACTTAGTAGAAATAGCTCTTAGAATAACTGTAGCACAAAATAACAATTGTAGAACACAACCAGTAACCACTGGTAAAAGGTAGGTACACACTACTCAATACTAATCACCATAGGCATACATCACGCAGGGACACATAACCTCACTAGTATAAACTATACTAGGCAAAACAACCTCCTAAGCATGAAAACACAGTTAGAGGTATCACAGGCATAAAGGCATTGCACATTACACCTAAATCACCTTAGGCAATTATTATCACAACCACAGTAGGCAATCACCTTGCGCCAAAATCACATAGGATACTGACCCCAGGCCAACTGGCCTTCCATGGGGCTCAAAATGTCCTTAGTCCAGCATGTCCGGGCTGGATGCGCATGCAGCGAAAGTAACAAGGGAAAAGAGCAGCCTAAACGTGGCAGCTGCCCACTAATTGCTGGGCAGCTGTGTAATCCCAAAGAACATGTCCCCTAGAATGAAATGCCTAAATGGTGCAGCTGCCCACTACTTGCTGGGCCGCTGTAAAGTAGAAATGTGGCATGGACCTTCACTGGCCCTTGGAACAGAAATGCGCCAAACGTTGGAGCCCTCTAGGCTCTGAAAACATGTGCCTAGGAGCACGCTGGCTCCTGAAATAACTGTGCACCAACTAGAGAAAGAAGTGGCCTGGCCCCCCCAAGTGTTGCGACTGCCGGTGCCCTCGCAGGGCAGCTGAGGTGATGATGCCAACAAACAAGCATTGGCACTACCTTGCCTCTGGGCCCTCACTTTGGGACTTATCTGATAACTTGCCCCCTGATAGAGCCACGCACAGGCTCTAGGAGTAACCAAATTTGCCCCGTGTTGCAGCGGCCCGCAACTACGGTGCCGCTGTGAGCTTCCAGTCAAAAACAAATGGCACAGGTAGGCAGGGGCCCCACTCGGGGGATCGTGAGACCCAAATGCGTGCCCTAATGGTAGAGTGGCTCGCCCTCTGGCGAGCCCGCTTAGCAGAGGTGCCACCAAAGCAGGCAGTAGGGGCAGGAGGGGGGCGGGCACCGGCAATGTGCCCCTTCAAGCTCCCCTCCCCTTTGCACCCGAGCCCTACTCACTGGGCTCTCCTGTTCTTCCTCTGTCTGGAGCCTCTCTTCCTTTTTCGGGTGCCACCACGGGGGGAATGGACGCGATGTCCCAGGGTCCGACGCGGCTTCCCTCACTGCCGGAAGGCCGACATCCTGCTGGGCGGCTCCCACCACGACTGCCGTACTTCCCGGGCTGATCCTGGTGGCCGGGCAAAGCCGGATCTCCGCATGGCGTCCTGGCCAATACCTCACTTCACCCGGCCCCCTCCTGGGGACCGGGGTTTCGTTATGGAAACCGTGAGGCTCCTGGTCACTTCCGCCTCGTCATGTGGCCCCGCCCACAAACAGGCAGGGCCGCCAGCTTCAGCATCACGTTGGCAGTGGCCCGGCAACGTTGGTGCAACCTCGGGGCTGCGGCAGTAATAATTTCCATGGCAAAGATGCCGGTTGGAAGATAGCAATGCAGGATGGCATCCGCTCAAAAATACTCCCCAGGCAGCACAGAAATGCAGGGTGGGCACCCGCTCGCAAAATGAGCATACAGCGGGGTGGGCACCCGCTGTGTGAATTCCCAGGCAGCAGCAAATGCACAACAGGAGCGCTCTTTCTCTTGGCAACACAATAAAGCGCTCCTCTAAAAAAGAAGATTTAGCGCTTCCCCAAGGTGAAAAATAAAGTGCTCTCCACACAATAAAGATATAGCGCTCCCCATGAGCGGGAGTACCCAGTTCCAGGGAAAGTCTTTCAGGATGCAGGGGGGGCAAAGGCTGGGCCCAGGGGCCAGCTCACAGGGTCCTCCAGCAGGGAGGCAGTCCCCAGTGGTGGTTCTTCTGGCGCCCAGCAGCAGCAGGCCCCACTCAAGTTAGGTAAAAGAGAGAACCCTTTTTCATGGGGTCACAGCCTCTTTTTTTGTCAAAATAATTTTTATTGAATTTTTTTGTCAGAGAGAAAAAAAAAAAAAAAAAGAAATCAGACTCAAGGCACAATCCGCCAATATGCCCTCACAGGGGTAACCATGAATCAAAGCTTGCCGCTCATATCCACCGGCACAGACTTGCGCACGTCCCTCACATGTCCCACTATACCCCAGCCCTTTCTGTGGCTAGAAGTACCAGGAGTGCAATCGCGAGGGGCCGAGATGCAGTGACCGTGTCTGATGCGGGACATGAGCTCCCGGGGCGGTGTACCTGCACAGGTGTCACAGCATTGCTCGAATCTCGTAAGACCCGTCCTCCGATCAAATGTCAGTGTGGGCCATCTGCAAGGGGACCCCCGTGGGGCCCCCAGACTCCAAGCTATGTAGTGCATCAGGAGTCAACCAAGTAACATGAAAGAAGCCCCAACTCCCCCCCTCCCCCCCAACACCCGCTACCCTCCCCTCCCACCCTCCCCAGTGTTGGTGATGCAAAATAATAGGATCTCAACTACAGAGTAACCTCAAATTTGGAACAAGTGCATGGCCCTAACCGTGGGTGGGCAGACTGCGGAAGGCAAACCCTTCGAAAGGAAGGTAACAAGGGGACCCCATCGGAATGCAAAGTTCTTAAAGTCTTCTCGGGATATATCTGACATGCGCTCCAAACTCAACAGGTGCCACAGGCGAGAGTGCCAGAGGGACATAGCCGGTGCCACCTTCTGCTTCCAAGCTGCTGCAATAGCTAGTTTAGCAGCTCCCAGGCAGAGCCACATAATTCTCTTGTCGTCCCTGGTCTGATGTTCCAGTAAGGGGTCCCTAATGCCCAGTAAGGCCTCAGTCATAGAGATCGGGATGGGGTATCCCAGGATGGTCTTAATTTGTGCCAGGATCTCTTCCCAGAAGGGCCGAATGGAAGGGCAGTCCCACCAGATGTGTTGGAAGTCCCCCAGGAGGCCACAACCCCTCCAGCATCGATCAGAAGTGCCGGGGAAGATTTTAGCCAGCTTAGATGGGTATAAGTACCAGTCTGACATTACTTTCAAATGGGCTTCCCTAAGTGCCGTGGAACGGTTGAATTTAAAGATGTCGGACCATAGGTGAGTCCAATCCGCCTCGGAAATGTCGCGCTGGGCCATCCCCTCCCACCAAGCCATGTATCGCGGGCGTGGCGCTACTTCTGTGGACAGAAGGAGCTTGTATATGGCCGAAATAGCCCCCTTCATGGATTTTGTTTTGATGAGAAGTGCTTCAAATGCAGTGAGCGGCCTGGTGGCACCCTCTCTAACCCGTGGGTCAAGAGCCCAGTGTAACAGCTGTGTGTGGTGGAACCTCTCCTGGCCTCTCACTCCGTAGTCTCTCATGCAATTCTCGAATGTAAGAGGGTCATCGTTATGGAATAGGTGTGTCAATGCGAGGCAACTCCCCTCCCTCCAAGCGTTAAAGGGTCCCTCTAGAAGCGCCGGTGGGAAAAGGGAGGAGAAGTGTATGGGGGTGAATGGTGATGGGAAAGATGTCCACCCCTCCCGTGACGCCACTGAGTCCCATACCTTAAGGGTAGTGCGAGTCGGGGTACTTAGATATGCGTTGAGGGGCCTGTCCTTTTTCTCTCGCCATATTAGGTCCCATATCGTACGACCCGCTACGCTACGATCCATATGGAGCCAGTGCTTCTCTGATTCCTTCTGGGACCATTCAATCAGGATACGTAGCTGGGCCGCCTTATAGTAGAGCTTAAGGTCAGGGAGACCAGCTCCCCCTTCTCTTAGTGGCCGCCTAAGCATGGAGAAAGCGAATCGAGCCCGCCCCCCCTGCCAAACAAAGCGCAGGACCATAGATTTCGCTCGCTTGAAGAAGTCCTCTCCTAGTTCTATGGGGAGGGCCTGAAATAGATATAGCAGCTTAGGGAGTAGTGTCATCTTAACCGCATGTATGCGTCCCAGCCAGGAGAGAAAGAGCGGCTTCCATCTTGTCAGGTCCGCTTGGATGCGGGAGAGCAGAGGGGGAAAGTTAGCTGTATATAGTTTCTCCAAGGACGGTGTTAGTTGCACCCCCAGGTACGATATGGAAGAGGTCGCCCACGCAAAAGGCGTTAAGGATCGGAGTCGCACGGAGTCCGCGTGAGAGAGGGTCAGATTAAGGATTTGGGACTTAGTTAGGTTAATCTTAAAGCCCGCCGCTCTCTCAAAGGAGTTAAGTACTTCCTGCAATAGTGGGAGTGAAGCCGCTGGGTTAGCCAAAGAGAGGAGGACATCGTCCGCAAAGAGGGAGATCTTATGGGACTCCCCGGTGAATGGCAGACCCTCGATCCCCCGGTGTTCCCTTATCGCTATGGCTATGAGAGCAAACAGCAGGGGGGACAGGGGGCAACCCTGTCTGGTCCCCCTGGAGTGGCAAAATGAGGCAGACTGAACCCCGTTTACGGAGACCTTAGACGTTGGATGTCTATAAATGGCCTGAAGCATTCGTATGAATGTGGGAGAAAAGCCAAACGCCTCCAGTGTGGTCCACAGGAAGTCCCAATCCACGCGATCGAATGCCTTCTCGGCGTCTAGGCCGACCAGGATCGCCGGGATATGTAACTTGTTGGCTTTCTCGATCAGGTGGACGATGCGTCGGGTATTATCATGCGTTTGGCGTCCCTGTATGAAGCCAGACTGGTCTGGATGAATAATGCGCGGCATAAGTCCAGCCATGCGCTTGGCCAGTATGGAGGAGTAGAGTTTTGCGTCGATGTTCAGGAGGGCTATGGGCCGATAGGAGGAGCAGCAAGTGGCGTCCTTACCTGGTTTGGGTAGCACCGAGATTACTGCTTCCGCCATTGAGGCAGGAGCGCCACCCTCCGAGGCCATCGTATTAAAGAGTCGAACAAGATGGGGACCAACGTCCGCCAAGAATGTCTTATAAAAGACTGTGGTATACCCGTCTACACCGGGTGCCTTATGAGGTTTTAATGTCCTAACGTCTAATTGCACCTCCTCCAGGGTAATAGGCGCAACTAGGGTCGCATTCCACTCCTGGGATATCTGGGGAAGCGGTAGGTCCCTAAGGAAGGCCCGTTGGCGGGTCGGGGAAAGGGCGTCCGCCGTGTACAGCGCCCCGTAGAAGGCTCCAAAGAGTCCCGCCTTGTCTTCATCTTTATGTAGTAGCTGCCCCGTCTTGTCCTGAATACCCCCAATGTATTCCCTCTCTCTCTTGTCCTTCCGTTGTCTTGCTAGATGTTTCCCCACTTTGTTGCCCTGGGTGTAGGAGAGGTTGCGCAGTTTGAGTAGGGTGAATTCTGCCCTGTTATTATATATGGCTCGCAGTTTGCCCCTGAGTGCTGTTAGAGCGCGAAGTGTCTGCCTAGTGGGTGTAAGTTTGTGAAGTCGTTCAGTGGCCTCTAGTTCCCCCTCCAAGCTTTCCCTTTCCTTCGCCCTCTGTTTGTTTAGAGCCTAGTTAAGCGCTATGCATTTGCCACGTAACACCGCCTTGAAGGCGTCCCAAGTATTGAACTCAGACGTCTCTTCTGGGCTGTTCAGGGAGAAGAATTCCCTGATAGCGTTCCTTAGCTGTGTAACCGTGTCCCTATCCCTCGTCAAAGCCTCAGGGAAGTACCAGCGGGCCGGTCGAGGAGCCCGACCCAACCACGAGAGACAGATTGTATACATACCGTGGTCAGAGACGGAGATGGGCAAAATCTTGGCATCCTGGAGGACACCCTGCAGGGACTGACTCATAAAGATGTAATCCAGCCGTGAATACGACCTATGCACATGTGAGTAGAAGGAATAATCGCATGTGTGGGGGTATAAAGTGCGCCAAGTGTCCAAGAGGCCCATATCCCCCATTTGTGTCTGGATGGACTCAGGAAAGGTACCCATGTCGGAACGACGTGTGTGTGTGCTATCAAGTGTGGGGTGCCAGACCAGGTTAAAATCCCCCAAAAGAAATAGAGGACCCTCCGCAAAGTCGGCTACCCGCCCCAGCAGTGAAGTCAGGAAAGCTTTTTGCCCAGTATTGGGGGCATAAATCGCCACAAGGGTGCATAACCTCCCCCTCAGGTGGCCCTTAAGCATCAGCCATCTCCCCTCCCTATCTCCGAGTGAGTCAGTGGGTTGGAATTGGGCCCTGGAGCTGAAAGCAAGAGCTACCCCTTTCTGCTTAGTGGAGGACGAGGCCTTATAAATGAGGGGGTAATTTTTGTGTTTAAGAAGGTGGTCCTCAGTTTTCAGTAGATGTGTTTCCTGCAGAGCCACTATATCTATATGATGGTCCAGAATGTACTTCCAGACCTTTTGTCGTTTCTGTGGCGAATTAAGGCCTTTGACATTCCAGGTTCCTATAGTCAGCGGCATGGTAGAGCAATACCTGGTCTTCCCGCTATAGAGGCCAGTCCCCGCTTCAAGCTGCCCCGCGATGGATTCTCATCACTCTGTCCCTCCCGTGGCTGCAACCCGTTGCCTGCAGCGATGACTAGACTCCCTTCCTCCCCTATCGCAGTGCGAAAAACCAGCCTTCCCAACTCCCTCCCCGCAGCCCACCCCCCTCCCCACAAGGATCCCACTGTGAGAGGTAAAACATTGTGTACAACACTCCCCCCTCCCTCCCCAAGAACTCCCCCCAGAAACAACAAAAAAGAACCACGGAGCAGAAAGCCCCAACTTGTAGTCATTGTCCCAGGCCTATGAAAAGTTAGTCCAGGCCCGCAGAACAGGAAAGAGTGGGCGGGTTGTGTGGCAGTGGCGGCTCGACGGCTCGAGACCCCCCCGCCCCGTCCCCAAATCGCCCCGCCATACTTAGCTGAACATGACCTTCAGTCCAGGCAATCACGAGTCAGCGCCAGTGTCCTTGGAAACCTCCTGGATCGCAGCTGCCTTTTCCTGTGCCATCGTTTCAGGATTCGGTTTGAGGTGTTTCCTGGAAGGGCGTCCTCTGCGCACTTTTTGCCAGCCGTCGCTGGTTGCACCCTGGGACCTGGACAGGGCCCCCGAGGTCTGCATCGCCCCCTTCTCGACTTGCTGAGCTTCTTCGAGAGGAAGGCCCAGGAGGGCACAAGTGTCCTGTAGGGATCGCATCTGGTGGAGGACCCCATTCCACCTAAAGATCAATCGGAAGGGATGACCCCATGAGTATTGAACCCCCTCCTTGCGCAGGAAAGTGGTGGCCATTCTGAAGGACCGTCGTTTTTGTAGGGTGATAGCGGAAAGGTCCTGAAAGAGTTCTACTTCAAGGCCCTTAAATTGAAGGGGTTGTTTAAGGCGTGCTGCTTTTAGAATGCGTTCCTTAAGGGGGAAATCCGGCAGAAAGGCCAAAATGTCCGGCGGGGGGCCACGAGCTCGCCGAGCCGGACCCACCCGGTGGGCCCTATCGATGCGTATTTCAAAGTCCTCCTCTTCGTCGAGCACTGTGCGGAACAGGGCCTGTAGATACCCCGTCATATCTTCCCCTTCTGCTGTCGGTGGAACATTGCGGATCCGGATGTTGTTCCGTCTCGAGCGGTTCTCGAGGTCCTCTGTGTGGGCCTGAAGCTCTGTCTGTTGGTCGTTGAGCCGGATAATTTACTGTCTCAGGTGTTCCACTTCCTCGCTTCTGGCCTGGCCTTCAAGTTCAGCAGAGGCCACCCTCTCCCCGAGGTCGTCGACATCACGTCGCAGTTCTTTGTAATCCCCCGCCATTTCCTGTCTGAGGGCTTGAATATCTTCTTTAAGGGAGGTGAAGAGGGTCTCCATGAACGCCTTGGTCGCCGGGGCCTCCTTCTCGTCGTGATCTTTCCCCTTGGCAGGGGGTGCCTGAGTCTGCTTGTCAGGGCTTTTGTCGTTCTTGGCGGGACCCTTGGCCATCATGTCGGGTATGGTGCGGTTCCCTTTGCGATTGGAGGACGTCATCTTGTCTCCGTCGATGTTGCCCAACCAGGCGCACCGCGCAGATCCGGCCGAGGGGCTGCACCCACTTCCCGCTCACGGGCCTCCTGTCTCTCGCTTGGGGCCCCCTGCAGTGCCGAGGAGACCAAGCACCCCCTCAATGGCCGCTCCTCGCCGGGGTCCCCACCAATATCTTCCGCTCCCCTGGCCACGAGCTATGGGCCCTCCCGGCCTCCCCGGTCCGTTACAGCTCCTTATCTTCGGGTGGCGCCTCTCCGTATACTCCGCAGTCCCCGGAACACCTCCGGCGCAGTCGCCCAACCCGGCCAAGAAGCCCCTCCTGTCGGCCTTAGGTCTGCTCCACCTCCCGCGTGGCCCTTCCAGCTACAGCTCGGTCCCCAGGCGTTGGGGGGCTCGAGAATCGTGCCCTGTGGTCAGCCCAGCACTTGCCTGCAGTCACATCCGTCGTGTCCCCGCCGCTCAGGCCCAAGCCGGGACCTCGCGCACCGCTCCCAGCCGCCTCCTCAGCGGGGCCCCCGGTGCCACAATCGGGGGCCCGTGGACGCGGGGGAGGGCTGTGTCCACCTCTTCTCCGCGAGGGCTCCCACGCGGTTCCTCCGTGCCTCGGCCGGCCTCTGCCCGCTCCGCCGCCTCGGCTGCCTCTTCGCTATCTGCCCCTCCGGCGCTGCAGCCCAAACCGGCCAAGAAGCCTCTCCTGTAGGCCACAGATCTGCTTCCCCTCCCGCGTGGTCCTGCCAGCTACAGCCCGGCCCCCAGGCGCCGGGGGGCTCGAGATCGTGCCTGATAGTCAGCCCAGCCCGGGCATGCAGTCACCTCGGTCGTGTCCCCGCAGCACAGGCCCAAGCCGGGACCTCGCGTACCGCTCCCAGCCGCCGACGTAGGGACCCTCGTCTGCCGGCCGCTTCCTGGGGGCTCCGCAGCCGATCAGCAGTAGCCGCTCCTTCTGGACCCGCACCACAGTCGGGGGGGCCCTCGGTGCCGCAAACGGGGGCTCACAGACGCGGGGAAGGGTCGCTTTCACCTCTGCTCTCACGCGGTTCCTCCGCGCGCCGCCCGGCCTCTGCACTCTCCGCCGCCTCGGCCGCCTCTTTGCTGTCTGTCGGGCGGTCGCGGGTTTCTCAGCTGCTCCCGGGGTGCCCAGGAAGCCTCCCGGCACCGCTGCCAGCAAAACCAGGGGAATGGGTCGCTTATAAGGGCGATTCGGGGATCGAGGACAGGGAGCCTCCGGAGATCGCGTCTAGCTAAGCCGCCATCTTAGCCACGCCCCCCACAGCCTCTTTTTATACACATTTTTCCTTTGTCTCCTAGCACAAGGTGAAGGGAAAACCAGATGCAACTGGTTTTGGAGCACTTTGTTGAGCTCAGCCCCTCTCCCTATTCACAGGGACGGCTAGGGACATCAGACGCACCACAGGTGGGTGAAGCTAGCATTGTAGAGTGAAGGCCCAGCCCTATTCAGGTCCCAGGTGCACTCCTCCCTGCCATCAACATGCAGATCTCCCCATTCACCACCGGACAGACCCATCCTGACTCCTGGAGCCAGGCACACCAGCCAGCTCAAGCCAATCACAAGCCAGACAGTCAATTCACATTCACTGCACAGACATGACAACTTCTAGAAGTGGCACTTCTACACTAGACACATTAAATCTCCGCACGCCGTCGCGCAGCATTTTAATCTCACGAGTTCGCACATACCAAACTCGCCCCTGTACTCCCCACACATCAGGAACTACCATGGACACACATATTCCCCAAGCATTCCTATGGGAGGGCAGACCAATCTCACCACACGCACTCAGACTGCGCACGCACTTTACACTGGGACACAGTGTTAAAGTGCGCAGAAGCCAAAAACAGCCTTCAAACGAGGCGCATATTCCTTCGGGCAATAGCAACATTGAGTTCTCCGTGCGTAATAGTAAGTGGTGTCACGTGCAGGACAGACAGATAGGGGATCAATTGCCCTGAAGGGACTTTTAATGAACCCCTAACTATAAAGCAAGGAGATGTGGCTTAGCGGCTGTAGCCAATTACTTTTCAATCTACCATGAAGGTACCATGAAATCCCTTGATATGCATGGAGGAGATGTGTTTTAGCGGCTAGAGCTGCCTACTTTTTAAATTGTATTTGTGTAATTCCCACTTGATGTACACATCTCAGTTGCTCCTAAACTAGATTAGATCCATATAAATGCCAATACACACATACCCCTGCAATTTTGATGATATTTGCCCCTCCTCGTTCAGATCAATTTTGAATGTGTTACCCATTTTCTGCTATTTCAAGCCGGCATGATGCAAACAATACTGAATTATACTTTAGCAGCAGGACATGCAAAACATCTGCAAGATGGAGTTTCCTGGCATCCATCAGCCAAATACTACAATAAGCATTGAAAAAGCTATTTGTTTTAGCAGTTGGCTCTAGATTTTTTTTCTCTTGAAACAACAATATTTTCTGTGGATTTCAGTGCTCAATCAACCTTCTCCTTCCAGTTAAAGACGGATGTAAGATTGAGAAGAGGTGAAGTTAAAAAAGGAGAGAAACAGGGAGGAAAAACGGAAAAAAGAGCAGTGAGATCTCATCTTTCAACTTCCTTGAGGTATTGCACCCACTTACCCCATCTTCACCCATCTTGCTGTGGGTGCAATTTAAACTGTCTTTTATGCAGTGTCTCATGTGCTGTAAATAATAACTATTTCCCAATTATGGTGTTCAGTTTTAAAACCCTTCAACTCCATGGGTGTTCTTGCACTCTCTCACCCCTTCTTCACCCACTCTGCTGGGCATGGTGGACAGCTGAACCTGTCTTTTACGCAGCGCTTCATGCACTTGGCATAGCAGAAGTAAATACAATGAAATATGCACCTGAATTACTGTTTATCCACTGGGTTCTAAAAGTATCTATTGAAATATAGGGCTGGGAAGTCAAATAAAATCGTAATAAAAAAATTGGGAGTTTAACGCGAAAATTGGGATCCGTCCCCCAAGCCACTGCAAAAGGTTCAGAAGTATGCAAAGTGCAAATAAATGAGAGAAATGGTTGAGAAGGTAGGCACATAGAGTGGTAGAAAGAGAGTCCTGTACACTTTGTCAGGAGGCACCTTGGAAGGTTGGGATCCCTCGGCAATACCCCACTTTGCCCAGGCCAAACGTCTCTGCTTGCAGGAACACAGTCCTCACTACAGTGGAAAACAGCCGGTGTGGGAGGATTGGTTCAACAGGGTCTCCCTACAGGGGGCCCCTTCCTCGGAGCAACAGTTGCCAACCCCTGTTACTGGCACCCTCTTGTATGGGTCAAAATAGCATCCAGGCTTCACTGAAAGAAAGAGGAAAATGTAGTGCATAGATTAAAAAAAAACATAAAACATATTCAGATGTTACTGTTTTGGACTACGGAAGGCTGTTTTGGGATAGAGACCGGAAAAATTAGAACTTCCTTCCGACTCGTGTGGGTTTATGGAAATGTGCGCAGAGTCAAGGGCAGCAGCAGTATTAAAAAGACAGTGTCCATGTTTCAGAGAAAGGCAGTTCTAAAATGAACATAGGGCCTCCTTTATATATTTTTGGCATAGGGCAGCGCTGCAAGCCTTCCTGCGGCGCTACTCTACATGAAAAGAAAGGGCAGGAATGCACCATTTCTATGAGATACAGCACTTTCCTTTTTTACTGGGCTGGTGTACAAATGATAGCCTAGTGCCAACACAGGCAGGTGCAAGGGTTCCTGCGTTGAAATCAGGTTGTTTTCATGCAGGAAGGGGTAATTTCCTTCACAAAAACAGCTGTTATGCCACCTCTGGGGAGGTGTAAACTTTTGTTGCTTTCCCAGGTTTACTGATACCACCACTGGGTTGGGGCTAATTACAGTAAGACCAAGCCTCAATAAACTACACAACAGAACAACTGCCAGTACTGCTAATTTACTTCTGCCTTTGGTCTGGAAAGACACATTAAATATCTACATATAACACATAGTTGACATTTGCACCTCATAACAACATCATATTACCTAAAACATTCTATTCTTTATCATTCTCTCATTCTCTCATGTTCTCCATCGCACTCTCTTACATTCACCACTCAACCTACCCACACATTCCAAGTCTTGATTTCAAAAGAAAAAACTTTGCATTGGTATTTACAGAAAACAGCGCGATGCAAAAGGGGATGATGAACGGAGCGTTTGAGCAAATCAAACACTCACCCCCAGTCAACTGATCTGGGTTTAATCCATCACCATTCTTTAGCTCACTCAGCCACCCCAGTTCAGACATGGCCATATGCAAATCAGTCTGACCCTGTGCCTCATGGGAACAGTCCAGCCTGAACTGCCAAGCCATGTCTTCCCTGGACCGGAAACAAGCATCCTGGGACCGGTTTCGGATTCATAATCCTCATCAGCCAGGCTATCTTGAATCCAGTGGCCAAGTGAGCAAGGGACTCACGTCTGATCATACCCTGCCAACTTAGGTCGAACAAAGCGATACAAAAGGGGATGATGGACGGAGCGTTTGAGCAAATCAAACACTCACCCCCAGTCAATTGATCTGGGTTTAATCCATCACCATTCTTTAGCTCACTCAGCCACCTCAGTTCAGACATGGCCATATGCAAATCAGTCTGACCCTGTGCCTCATGGGAACAGTCCAGCCCGAACTGCCAAGCCCTGTCTTCCCTGGACCGGAATCAAGCATCCTGGGACCGGTTTCGGGTTCATAATCCTCATCAGCCAGGCTATCTTGTTTCCAGTGGCCAAGAGAGCAAGGGACTCCCGTCTGAGCATACCCTGCCAACATGGCTTGGCAGTTCGGGCTGGACTGTTCCCATGAGGCACAGGGTCAGACTGATTTGCATATGGCCATGTCTGAACTGGGGTGGCGGAGTGAGGTAAAGAACGGTGATGGATTAAACCCAGATCAGTTGACTGGGGGTGAGTGTTTGTATTGTCAACGCTCCGTCCATCACCACCTTTGGTTTTTCTCCAGTTACAGAAAACAGCCATGGGAAGCAATATAACAGGCCATCAAACAATTTTTTCCCAATTATACGTCATTGAAAATTCCTATAGCTGAAAGAAGAACTGGTCTATTGTGGAAAAGTAACTTTTGCCATGTTCTGTGTCCCTACGCCTCATCCATCATATGTTATGTGTGCATGACCAATATGCATATGTTATTCCCCATGTCCGATTAATGACGCAATTCCAGTTGTGTCCACCTCTAGTATGTTAGTTTCCAGTCCTCGTGAATACTACGAATATCAGGCCTATGTAAAGTAATGTTGCCACGTTTCCCTGTGTGCACGTTATTCCATTATAAAGTCCCCGTTTCCAGGCCTCAAAAGGGCCCGGACATCAGATTCAGCTCCTGTCTCCTGAAAGCCTCGCAGAGGAGCGATACAGCCCCCACCTGTATCCTCGACCCTTCACTTACTTCCTGCCTCGCAGTGCCCGGTGCAGCTTGGCTCTGCCTCTGAGTCTGCCAAAAGTATGTTATAGTTCCAGTTATCAGTTCAGTCCTCCTCTTCTGCATTCCTAAGCTACTGAACTGCATCAATAGTTTCCGTCATTGTCTAGCCTTCTCGGCTCCACGTTAGAGAAATACTGTATTTAATGGTCATTTAGTATTCTTCATCACGCACTACATGTAGAATAATGCATGGTCCAGTCTTAGAATCAAGTTAGCTTTTCCCCTCATGACTTCTAGTTTATATCAACATGTTCCCTAAACATCAGATACCAGATAGGGTTTAGGTACATGTCGCTCCGACCCTCCAGACTCTAGTCTCTGCTCCTAACACAGAGTTCATAGCCCCCAGCTTCTCCTAGTAACACGTCATTGCTAGTTTTCGCGCACCATTAGGTTAGAGGTCCCGGCTCCTTAGGTAGCCCCCTCCTATGTTTCCGCCCATTCATGACATATTCTGTTACGTTTGCATCACATGTCTATGTATACGCCCAGTTACACCTCTTTTTACTGTTATCTTTCGCGACTGCTACGCGTCATGCCTTTCTGCTCCACCCACTGCTACGCCTACTGCAATATAATGCTATGTGTTCGCGCTATGTATATATGCCTGTGTTTTGTTATTGAATGTTAGCGCGCTCATCCCAGACCTAGCCCCAGCAGCTGCTGGGCCTCTTTTCCCCTGCTGGGCCCCAGTTGTCCTGCTGGGCCCTGTCACTCTGTTCCTATGCAGGTTGTCCTGATCCTGTCCTTATGCTGTAATAAACCTGCGGAAACTCCTACTACCTCGAATCTTGACTCTTATTTATTGAGCTATCTGTTATGCTATAAGTCTAGTCAAAAATAGGGTATTATTTATTTATTTACCACATAATGGCGCCCGAACAGGGACTTGCCCTTTCCCCACGCGTCGGTGAAGCCACGCCGACCCCCTGACCCTCTGCAGTCGTGACGGAACTCTTCTGCGCAGTGGCAGATATTTCTGCTCAAGTATCCCTCAGGCCCACGGAGGAGACGGAGGAGGCGGTCCAGCATCCGAACGAGACGGTGGAGGAACGCGGCGAGTCCCGACCAGAGCCCAAGCCGAGAGTCCAAGGTCCGAGGTATCCGGAGGCCCACCTGTAACTGAAGTCCGAAGTCCGAAGTTCGTCGTCCGTCGTCCAGTCCAGTCCGAGGCCTTCCGTTCCGTGCTGCCCGGTGAGTACCATTGCTGGGGTAGTATCTAGACAGGACCAATTTAAATTGACTCCTGGTCCGTGGGTTGGTGGTGCCCAGACTCACAAACGAAGTGTTCACCTAGGTGGATACGGGTCCTGATGCGTCCCTTTATGGGACCGGTATGTTCCGTACTGTTACAGCAGTGCATCCAGTAACTCTAGTCTGTTCCGTTCTCGAGAAAATCCGTTCCGTAGTCCTGACAACATATCATACAGGTACGGACTTTCTGCTTGGCTGCAGCTCGTAAATGCTTGTTGAACCAAATGTACTGGATACTGTCTAACATAGCTTTTTCTCCTAAATGTGCTGGACTATGTGCGGTATTGATAATGACTTGAACCATAGAGTCGGGGAGAAACCATGTGGCTCTACCCTTCGTTAACCATCCTTGATCTGTCTGGACCCCTCCTTGTTCAGACCATTTCTTGATTTCAGAGGGAGTAGCATGTAACTGGATATCTATGACATCTTGTGTAGGGTCCTTAACTGTCATGCAGGTAGTCAGATCTGGAGTATGTGTCTGATTAACTGGAATGTCTGGAGTCTGTGCTGTAAGCTTGGCTGTGCGATCTGCTAGATCGTTACCTTGGGAAATAATGTCAGTAACTTTCGTATGTGCTTTGCATTTCATGATAGCAATGGATGTCGGTAAATGTATGGCATCTAACAGGGCTTGAATAAGGAGACCATGCTGAATCTTGGTTCCATGAGAAGTCATGAAACCTCTCTCCTGCCAGAGCACTCCGAAGTCGTGCACAACTCCGAATGCGTAACGTGAATCTGTGTAAACATTAACTTTCAGGTTCTTGGCATGTATACAGGCTTGTGTCAGAGCGACTAGCTCTGCTGCTTGAGCGGACAAGGTATCAATACGGTGTGTTTCAATAACTTCAGTGTCAGTAGTCACTGCATACGCGGCGACTAGTTCTCCTGTATTAGTTCTCATACATGAACCATCCACATAAAGTGTCAGGTCGGGATCTGGTAACGGAATGTCTGTCAGGTCTTGTCTTGGCTTCGTCGTAATGTTAACTACTTCCACACAGTCATGTGGGTCTGGATTTTCATTAACTGCTGGTAACAGTGTAGCAGGATTCAGGACGTTGCAGCGTCTAATTTCTATGTGTGGCTGGAACAGTGTCAATTCATAACCTGTTAAACGTGCAATTGTCAAGTGCTGAGTTTGTGTTCGGTTTAAAAGAACTTCTACTGAATGTGGGACTTGTACTGTCAGGGAATGTCCTAAAACTATGGAATCACTTTGTCTGATAGCTAGTGCTGTGGTTGCAACTGACTTGAGGCACGCAGGCAACGCCTGGGCGACTGGATCTAATGTGCTCGAAAAATAAGCACAGGGCTTGTATTGTCCTGCTTGATCTTGTGTGAGAACAGATAATGCTGTACCTTCGCGTTCATTAACAAAAAGTGTAAAAGGCTTACTGTAGTTCGGTGTAGCTAGAACTGGAGCTTGACATAAGGCTTTCTTTAACTCGTTAAAACTAAGTGTATGGTCAGATGTCCAAGGGAGGACAGTCGATACGGCTGCCTCCTGTGTCGTTAACTGTATCAGTGGCTTGGCTAGAAATGCATACTGGGGAATCCATTGTCTACAATAAGAAGTAAGGCCGATAAAAGCACGTACCTCCTTCTGGGTTCTGGGCTGGGGAAGACTCGCTATTAACTGGATACGGTCGGGTGTCAACTGCCTACCCCTCTTGGACAGCAAGTGTCCTAAGTATACCACTTGCTGGACACAGAATTGAAGCTTCGAAGGTGACACCTTGTGCCCCATCTCGGCTAGAAAATACAAAACTGTAAGGGATGCTCGCTCGCAAGCACGTTCAGAACGGGCTGTGATCAGTAGATCATCGACATACTGGAGCAGGGCAGTGTCAGTTGGCATGTGAATGTTGTCTAGTTGTCTCTTAAGTGCTTGACTATAAATACTAGGACTTTCTGTGAAACCTTGAGGAGCGCGTGTAAACATATAGCTCCTTCCATTTAAACAAAATCCGAAAAGAAACTGGCTGTCTGGATGAATTGGAACACTGAAAAATGCATTCTTGAGGTCTATGACAGTGAAAAACATGGCTTCGGAATCAATGGCTGTTAACAGGGAAGAAATATCTGGGACAACTGGGTACTGAGGAATAATAAATTTATTAAGCTCTCGTAAATCAATCACTAATCGATATACTGGGGGTGCATTCGGATCAGTACGTTTCATGACTGGAATGATCGGAGAATTACATACATTGGAGTCAGTTTCTACAACTACTCCTTGAGCCATGAGCTCGTCAATAATTTTGGATAAGGCTGCTACAGCCTCAGGTGGCAATCTGTACTGTCTGATTCGGGGTAACACTACACCTGGTTTGAGAGTCACACGATGGGGTGTGATTTGCATGTAACCTACATCAGTTGGACCTTGCGCCCATAAATGCTGCGGAACATTAGACAATCTTGAATCAAAATCTCGTAATACATAGTGACCCTTAAAGTCACGTAGGAACAGACGTATTCCCTCTGGGGAACAGCAAATAACTGCACCTAACTCTTTCAGTGTCTTAATGCCTAACAGATTTTCTGGACATGACTTAGTAAGTAACAGATCAGTAGTACGGGACAATGGACCTACTTCTAGAGTGACTGGCTTTGATATCTCGTTAACTATTGGTTTTCCTGAAAATCCAAGGGAAACATTTCTTGAGCCTGAGAGCGGAGCCCCTGGAACTTCGGCATGACTAATTGTGGTCCTACTTGCCCCTGTATCGATCAAAAACTTTCTGTCTTTCCCTAATACTTGACTGTGAACATAGGGACCTTCTTGATCTACAGGTATCTCGATGAGAGGCAAGCCTACCTCCCTCTCTAGGCTGTTTCATGAATATGGCTGGTACTCTGGATACTCTGTCTGTGCATACTGGTACATCTGCGATGTAACGTGCTGTGTTGCAGCAATAGGCTGCGGTGCGGGAACTGTCTGTTGTGCATTCTGTGACTGAGGAATCTGTGAAACTTGTTCTTGTCTAGGCGGACGTGGTCTTTCTTTAGTCTTACCAGTAGCTATATTATGTTTCAGAACTGCACACTCGTTTATAAAATGACCTGGCTGTTTACAATAATTGCAGTTCCCTTTAACGGGAGCTGCAGGATGACTGGCTTGATTCGGACCCCTCTTCTGACTGTCTTGAGGAACAGATTGTGCAACTAGCACTTTCATTTTTGTGTCTTTCATACGTTTTCTCTCGTGTTCTTGCTCCTCTCTGATTCTATTCTGGTGATACTGGAGCATCTGGAGCATCTGGGACGGAGTATTTGCTTGCCAGGTGCTTTCGACTTTCAAAACTCGATTTTTAATTTGTGGACTTGAATTCTCGACTAATTTGGTAACGAAAAGGTGAGGGTATGACTCACTACTTGTCTTGAGACCACTGTTGATACTGAAACATTTCTCAAATCTAGAATAAAAATCACTAATATCTTCATCTTGTTTCTGTTTACAGGCTGAGATTGCATCCCAGTCTTCTTTCCTAGTTGTCAATAATCTGGGTAAAACTTGAATCAATAATTCTGGTAATTCTTTACATTTATCTCCAAGACCGGTACCTGGTACTCGTGCCTTGTCTTCAGCTTCTAGAGCTGCCCAATCGATCTTTTTCTCTCCCACCTCCCATTCTTTTTCCTTTAACTTTTCATACACCCCTGCGGGTAACAGGACCTTTAACATTTTAATGATATCTGGGTAAGTGTATTCTCCCATACGGAGCATGTCTTTTAATTCTCTATGGAACCCTGCTGGATCTTTGTCATGACAGGGAATTAATTTCTTCATTTCAAGAAGTTCCATCTTTGAAATCGGAGTGTATACGAACACTCGTTGCATTACGCCACCCGCCCCTTGGACTGGGTGGACTTCTCGTAACGGATTCTGTCTGTCTATGTAAAATGATTTACTTTCTGGGGGTGAGACATGAACAAAATGCGGATTCAGGAACGTTCTATATTTGTGGCGCTGTTCTAGAATGACACTAATTAAATCGGTACCTAGACCTCTCCATCTATACTGGAGTAACTCGTTCAGGATATCGTGTAACGGACCTGGATCAGAATGTTGACCCTCATACAGAGTAATGAGGTGCTGGATCATATACATACCCACCAGTCGTTGCTCGGCTGGGGGCAGTTTCAGGAACATTTGTGCCACTATTTCGTCTGGAAAAGTGGTAGAATCAGTAATCCATCGGACTGCTGATCGGACTAGTTCTTGTTCATGCATAGTACTTAATTCGCTATAACCGATTCGTGATTTCAGAATGTGATCGGTAGCTTGAAATACTTGTTCTAGAGAACCTTGTTCTGGTGCTTGATGATGAAAAATAGACTTGTGTTCTAGGCGTAAATGGCGATCTGGAAATCTAGATTTTCCTACATACGCTATTCTGGCGGAATTCTCGTCTTCCTCTTCAGGATCAGAGATACTTTCTTTCTCGCTTACTTGTGCTGCTTTACGTTGTTCGTGTAGTTCTGTGTCCGTAGTTATGGTTCTGTACACATAGGTCATAGTGAATGTACTACTGTTATCAAGTATAGTGACAGTGGGAAATCTATTTTCAAAGCTTCACGTCATTCTTATTTTATTTGTGGTCAAACTGCATATGTCCGTCTGCCCCTCGATTGGGAGGGACCTGTTACATTGCTTTCCTACTGCCACCTGTTTTCCTAGCCCCATCTGATTATCACAGAAACACACATCTAGTACACATTAGACATAGAAGGGAGTCCCCAATTGTCGATTATACTGAAACTACTCTAGAACAGTATACAGATTTCAATAAAGGTTTCTTCTTCTTTGTAGGACCTGTCCAGAATAGTAAACTGATCCGTAGGTTAACAAGAACCCTTGAAGCTGTAGTAAATGAGACTGCTTCTGCTCTAGGTAACCTAACTGAAGAACAATCTGCTATGAGATTTGTCGTTTTGCAAAATCGTCTCGTCCTTGACGTCATACTGGCCGATAGGGGCGGAGCCTGTAGAGTCATCGGATCTAGTTGCTGCATTTTCATTCCAAATAACGCGCCGTCTGTTTATTCAGCTATAACCAGACTCCATAAAATTGCCCATCTGTTACATCAAGATCCAGGCACCTGGACATGGTCCGGTTGGTTCTGGAATATAATTTCCGCATGGGGATGGAAAGTCCTGTCCTTTCTAAGTATAGCAGTAGCGATCATATTCAGCTGCTGCCTCTGTATACAATGTGGCCCTGCGATTTGCAGCATGTGTGCTACCTCTTGTATTCCTAGTCCCAAGCCCCGTTCTAAATCCCGTTCCAGGATAATTCGAGACGAGCAAATGGTACTGTATGAAATGATAGATGGTATCATGAAAATTGATGTTTCCTGATGGAAACGTAGTGACAAGGAGGGAATGTGGAAAAGTAACTTTTGCCATGTTCTGTGTCCCTACGCCTCATCCATCATATGTTATGTGTGCATGACCAATATGCATATGTTATTCCCCATGTCCGATTAATGACGCAATTCCAGTTGTGTCCACCTCTAGTATGTTAGTTTCCAGTCCTCGTGAATACTACGAATATCAGGCCTATGTAAAGTAATGTTGCCACGTTTCCCTGTGTGCACGTTATTCCATTATAAAGTCCCCGTTTCCAGGCCTCAAAAGGGCCCGGACATCAGATTCAGCTCCTGTCTCCTGAAAGCCTCGCAGAGGAGCGATACAGCCCCCACCTGTATCCTCGACCCTTCACTTACTTCCTGCCTCGCAGTGCCCGGTGCAGCTTGGCTCTGCCTCTGAGTCTGCCAAAAGTATGTTATAGTTCCAGTTATCAGTTCAGTCCTCCTCTTCTGCATTCCTAAGCTACTGAACTGCATCAATAGTTTCCGTCATTGTCTAGCCTTCTCGGCTCCACGTTAGAGAAATACTGTATTTAATGGTCATTTAGTATTCTTCATCACGCACTACATGTAGAATAATGCATGGTCCAGTCTTAGAATCAAGTTAGCTTTTCCCCTCATGACTTCTAGTTTATATCAACATGTTCCCTAAACATCAGATACCAGATAGGGTTTAGGTACATGTCGCTCCGACCCTCCAGACTCTAGTCTCTGCTCCTAACACAGAGTTCATAGCCCCCAGCTTCTCCTAGTAACACGTCATTGCTAGTTTTCGCGCACCATTAGGTTAGAGGTCCCGGCTCCTTAGGTAGCCCCCTCCTATGTTTCCGCCCATTCATGACATATTCTGTTACGTTTGCATCACATGTCTATGTATACGCCCAGTTACACCTCTTTTTACTGTTATCTTTCGCGACTGCTACGCGTCATGCCTTTCTGCTCCACCCACTGCTACGCCTACTGCAATATAATGCTATGTGTTCGCGCTATGTATATATGCCTGTGTTTTGTTATTGAATGTTAGCGCGCTCATCCCAGACCTAGCCCCAGCAGCTGCTGGGCCTCTTTTCCCCTGCTGGGCCCCAGTTGTCCTGCTGGGCCCTGTCACTCTGTTCCTATGCAGGTTGTCCTGATCCTGTCCTTATGCTGTAATAAACCTGCGGAAACTCCTACTACCTCGAATCTTGACTCTTATTTATTGAGCTATCTGTTATGCTATAAGTCTAGTCAAAAATAGGGTATTATTTATTTATTTACCACACTATGGTAATATGATGTTATAAGGTGCCAATGTCAACTATGTGTTATAATTGTATAAAATGTGTAGATTTTGATATGTAAAAAATTGAATAAAAAGAAAAAGATTCATTCTAGACAGAAAGAGAAGTCTAAGAAACATATTGTTGGATATTTAATGTGTCTTTCCAGACCAAAGGCAGAAGTAAATTAGCAGTACTGGCAGTTGTTCTGTTCTGTAGTTCCCAGGTTTACAGCATGTTGTACATTTGGGAATGTGTCAAATGGCATGGATGTTACGTGGGCACACCCATCGTAATGCCCATGGCACACCTCCCTATCGCAGTATGAGGCAATGCAGCATCTTGCACGGCATTGCCTCACACCACATTTTCGAGGCCATGAAAAGCCATGCAGGGTGGCTTTGTAGATATGGCTCTGCTGTGTGCGCTACCAGAGCATCATTAAAAGTGAAGTTTCAGAAGCACACAGGGCTTGTAAATGAGCCCCTTAGTATTTAAGTTGGAGACAGTAGCACTGCCTGTCTTGTGTGTGAGGACTCACCCACACGTGGTTAAGACTGCAACCAGGAAGACCTGGGGACCTATTAGCATGGCGGTCAGAAAACCACCCCGACCGCCATGCAAGCGGAAAACAACCGCCTGCCAGTACCGTGGATAAACTGGCGGGCAAATAAGGAACAACCACCAAAAAACTCAGACCGCGGCAGAATGGGACAACTCAACTCAACTCAAATATCTTAATTCGGTTATATTGCACAAATAACCATAAAAGTACATTAAATTCACATCATAATAAGAAGAATAAAAATACTATGCAAATGTATCCAAATTCATACAAATTCATAGAATAGGTTAATTACAGTTTAAACAGTGATTGATTTCCGTGAAATACATCTTTTTTAAGAAATGCAGAGACAGATGCCACAGTAAATATATTGTCAAGCTTCTGTATTGCTAAAAAGGCAGGTCGGCATTGTCTAAGGTTCATATACATTAATATGGGCATTATCCACCTTTTTCTCTGAGTTGAATAAAATTTACAAAAAAATAAAATATGGATGTCAGATTGACTGGACAAATCGTCACAGGGACATTTAATAATCCTAGTTGACCAGTCATTCACATTTGGGAAACTTAGTAACCTAAACAAAATACCAAATCTAAAAAGGATGATCAGAAACCTTTCAAAATCTCTCATCTGCAATGTTAAATAAGGTTGGATAACATTCGCGGTCATTATCAATTGATGAGAAATCACTGATATTTTTTTGTCATCTCCACTATATCCCTATGATCCATGAGGTAAGTTATACATAACTTTTTCAGCTCTTTCCTCGGGATCTGGGTCATCAACACGGGATCCTCATAATAATCTAAATGGCCAATATTTACAAGGATGGTCTTAATGTACTGTAGCCACCTCATCTTTAGGGCACAATCAAGATTTTTCGCATCGCCCAAAATGAAGCGGTTAAAAGAACACTCGGTTGCACCTTAATGATGTCTTCCATGTAAGGAAGACCGAGTTCGACATGGCAATTATGTGTGGACACAGTATCTGGTACTGATAATAAATATCTAAGAAAATTATTTTCAGTGACCTGCAAGGTTGACACATTTGAATCCCTCCAGATTCCCGCGCCATATGTGGCTATCGCCACACAACTTGCTTTATAAATACATAGGAGTTCTTTAACAGGCTTCTTCCCCATTTTTTTGCTAAATGATTTCAGGGCCATTATGGATTTGGAGAACCGCAGTCTCCTACTTTTTACTGTGTTACCCCATTGACCAGAACAATCAAACAAAATACCCAAATAGGGAAAAGTTTGAGTAAAATCTAGCGGTTTGGGGTCAATAAACATGGTTTTCTTTATCTTATTTGTACGTAAACCACAGTTCATACAGAAGGTTTTAGTACAGTTGACTTTCAAATCCAAATTGGTCATAAAAGTGGTAAACAAAGTAATCATTTTCTGCATTGCTAATGGGGTCCTAGCCATCAATACTGCATCGTCAGCATAAATTAAAGCTGGAATTGGACGATTTAACGCCAATGGCATATCTTCGCATTCTTGCAGTAAAGTTTTTTCTAAATCATTGATGTAGATGGTAAATAAAAATGGGGCAAGGACACATCCTTGCCGCACACCCCTAGCAATACTAAATGTCCTAGTAAATTCGCCATTCTTTCCAAATCCAATAGAAGCCCTGGCACCATTATACCGGTCTCCAAGAAAGTGAATAATATTATCCGACACCCCCAAACGCTCTAAAATTAACCACAGCTTACTGTGGGTAACACAATCAAAGGCGGATGTTAGATCTACAAAAGTTAAAAACATCCTACCTCCCTTGGCTTTGGTATATTTCTCTAGGAGTATATATAGATTAAGGCACTGATCTACAGCGCCTATACCTTCCCTAAAGCCATATTGGAGGTCGCTAATTATCTTACGTTTCTCTGCCCATGAATGTAACCTATTAAGGATAACTCTGCCAATAAATTTGACTGTCGAGTCTAACAATAATATAGGGTACGCGCAACTAGTCATATCGCCCTTTTTAAATATAGGAACTATAATAGACTTGTACCATGTCTGTACCAGTCCAGCTGAACACGAGGCATTAAAAAGTAGAGTTAGCAGTGGCACCCATAAGGTCATGTTATTCTTGAAAATGTCCACCGGGACACCATCAGGGCCCGGTGCCTTTCCCCCTAGGCTTAATTTAATACTCGAAATTACCTCCTCTAGAGTGAAATTCAAGATCATATTGCTTTTTGCTGGAATAATCGTGCCCTGCTCTACTGTCTCATCAGGCTCTTCCTCTGTCGGAGTGGGCATTCTATAAAGTGTTTCAAAATGTCTCACCCATTCAGCTTCTGAAATGGCAATCTCAATCCTTGCCCTAGAGTTATCCCTAAAGAATGGTGCATTTACTGCCTTCCAGAAGGCTGTCATGTCTCGGGATTGAGAAGCTTCACATAACTCTTACCACTCTTCCCTCTTCAGTACCTCCTTTCTCCTTCTTTGAGCCACTTTATATGCTTTGCGGAGTTCCCTTATCAGATACTGATTCCTATCAGTGGTACACAAGGCACATTTGAGGTTCGAATAGGCCTTAGTGCATGTTGTGTTAAACCAATTAGATCTATTTCGTTTAGGGTTTCTTAATTCTACCCAAAGACTGGCCTTTATTTGTGTGGTTATTACCTTAGAGTTATTAATTATGTCAGTGTTCTCAGCTGCCTCACCCAAACAAACATTAAAACTCGCTTCACAGTCCTAATCAATTTACATAGGAAGTCTTCGGGGATTACCTTGGACCATTTCAGTGCATCTCCTTTTTGTTTTGATAATGCTATATTGCTAGGATAGCACCTAGATATGTTTTCATAGTCAGGGTCAGAGTATGGACTTAAAATTTCTACCCTAATGGGGAGATGGTCACTTAGAGGGTTTTCTAACTTTTTATAGTTTAAAACATTTTCTCTGAAACATGAGGAAATCATAATGAAATCAATTGTGGAAAATACCCCTCTGCCGTTTAAAGTTGGGGAAAATGGTATCTCCGGTTGACACATCTTGTTAGCGAACCCCAAATCACTAGTAAAAAAAAATTAATTCAGAAGGTCCCCAGTTACAGTGTGTTCAAAGTGTGTTAAATTTGTATCTTTATCCAACATCAGACCGCAAGTCCCCTTTTCTCCCCTTTTACACGGTGGACAGTTAAAATCACCCCCCCCCCACACACACAACGACAGTCTCTTTACTTTCATTACTTAGCAAACTGTAAAAATCAGTTCTCAGGGTTTTCAAAACTACAGGGATGTCTTCAGAGGGAACATTATTATAAAAATTCACAATCATCAAACAGAGTTTAGTGTTTATATGTATCCCTACCATATGGTAAAAACAATTATTGCGGATAATCTCAATTTTTTTGCATTTAAAAAGGTTGGATACATAAGTGCAAAGCCCACCTTTGGCCCTGCCTCGTAATGAGCCTATAGCTGGTGTGAAAATAGTTTTAAAACCGCTCATGTGGTGCGCTTCAACCACCCATGTCTCTAGTAAACAGACAATATGGTATTCAAAGATAAGTTTGACCCAGTTCTGGTTATCTAACTTGGCTCTCAGACAGGCAATATTCCAACACATGATAGACCAAGTACCCCTATTCAACTTAGCAGTGCTGTTACAAGTGCCGTTACAAGTGATCCCAACATCCTCAATATTGGCAAGATTATGCTCTTTGTTCAATCCGGTATCCCTACTTTCTGGTTCAGGTACTATATCAGGGGATACTAAGTCCTTAACAAAACTATTTGAATAAGATTGCTGAATCAAATCTGATGTTACATAGTTTCCCGTTGCCATTTCATGAAGTCGGATTTCAGAGGGTTTGGCATCAAGATTTTCCAATATTGGTAAATCTACGCTCCCAAGCCCCGATAAAGATTCAAAGCAGTTACTTGTTGGAACATTAAACTGATTTTCCAGTGAGAAAATGGGGCCACCTCGCTGTAAATTGTAGTATAAAGGGCCCCTAAAAGTGTTAGATGAGGAGGGATAGAAGTAGCTTAGATCAAAGGAACAGATACCTCCCACATTTCTATTATTGTAAAAGCCACTTATATACTGTACCACACGTGGATCTCTAAAATTAACGATGATACAGTCCCCATCCATGTCCTTTAATCTATGGCCCACCCAGCTTACTCTGCGAACATGTAAAATTTCCCTGTGTAGGTCCGGTCTAAGTGTTCTGTTTCTACTTAACCAAAACATTACCTTATTTTTTAGTTATTGATATGTTTCTAATTCATCATGTTTCAGCTCCGGAACACCTGCTAAAACAACTACATATTGGAATGAGTCAGGGGGAAGTTCTAGTCTTTGACGACTACCATGTCCTATATCTCTATGTGATGATGTTTTATCGGACATGGTAGTTTGCGTCGTCCTTACGTTCTCAGCACTCCTTTCATTCCTAACTCCCTGTCCCTCTAACCGGCCCCCCTTTTCCTTCAATCTATCAGTTAGTATTCCCTCACATTCGTGCATGGCATTAACTAGCCGAAGTGATTCATTAATTAGTGTTCCTGAAGTCTCAGAGGGTCTAATTGGTTGTTTAACAGGGAGTGTAGTTATTATTCTCGGTTGAGTGGAATCAGACTCAACTAGTTTACCAAAAAGGGCCGAGTTGGCCAAAGTTGCTTGTTCAAGTTCCCCTAGCTTTTCATTAATTCTTTTTGATCTTTCTATTAGTGGGAGGATTAATGATTTCACCAGATGTTCGATTTTTTCTAACAAACCCTCTATATTTTTAGCCTCCATTGTTAGTGACTCCGCTGTACTTGCACGAGGTGTTTCGAGTGGGGGTTCAGTATTCTGCGTTTTTCTGCTATTATTATTTATGCTCTGAACCAGTTTTACCGCTGCCTTAGGTGCTGTGACTTTGGTCTTTTTAGCACATCCACCCTTTTGTAAGTTCCCTCCTTGTTTCCTCTAAGCATTAGGGCCCACAACCACTGAACGATCAGATAGATTGGAGTCAATGTTGTGGTTCTTCGTTAATTGCGTAAATACACAAGCACCACTATTAATCGTAGTGTGGACTAATGAGGAGTCAGCATTTACAACAATAGTACTAGTGTCCAATATAAATGATTGATCATGTAGATGCTGGGTTCGGACATCGCCCTGCAAATCGGTTAAAACCTCTTGGTCTGGGGATGGTGCTAAGGCTATATCACCAAGTGAAGATTGCCTCAAATACATGGGATCAAGGGACAAACGGCGTTCAGTTATAGCGATTTCATGTTCCAGGACCGAAGCGGCCCTGGTGATGAACGCATCTAATGTTCCAGTTACCCCTCCTCCCCTCCATGGGTTTGTTGACATTTTCCCTTTCCCGTTTTTTACTGCCATCTATCTCGACAAGTAACCACAAGTATACAGAATTTTGGAACTAATTAGACAAGTTACGGGGTCAAATACTTTAGCAATGTTGAAAAACCATAAAGTCTTACAGTAATAGCAACATTTGAGGGATGGCCCAGTCCAGTCTCCTCCTGTCTCAGACGGGCTCAGACGGGCCAGCACTTGGCCCGGGCTTCGCCCGGCGCTTGCCCTCACGCATCCTGCGTGCGTCCCGGGGGCCAGAAATAAGATGCTAATTAAATACACTTATAGGTGGGCCTGGCGGTGTAGCCGGTCGTGGCCCCGCTGACTTCTGGGGAGCGTGGTTCTCCCGAGTTTGTGTGCACCTCTGCTGCCTCAAAAGCGCTGCTTCTGCCACCAGGAATGCGAGCGTTTCCCGCGAAGCGGGAAACACGAGAGGTATTTCTGCACCTGTGGGTGGGCGTGGCGTTGTAGCCGGTCGTAGCCCCGCTGACTTCTGGGGAGCGTGGTTCTCCCGAGTTCGTGTGCCCCTCTGCTGTCTCAAAGCACTGCTTCTGAAACCAGGAGTGCGAGCGTTTCCCGCTTCGTGGGAAACACGAGAGGTATTTTTGCACCTGTGGGTGGGCGTGGCGGTGTAGCCGGTCGTGGCCCCGCTGACTTCTGGTGGGATATCGTGGTTCTGCTGAGTTCGTGTGCCCCTCTGCTGCATCAAAGCGCTTCTTCTGCCACCAGGAATGCGAGCGAATGGGACAAGAAAAAACGCCCGTAGAGGGCGGAGATGGCTAAATTCCGTCCGCGGCGGTCAGAATTGCGGCGGAAAAACACCAACCCGCCGCAAGTACAGCGGAGAGACCGCATGGAAAATGATGATATCCCCGATGGTCCAATGGTTCGTTCCGCTGATTCCGACACCGTGGTCGCTAACAGTGATGAATTAGAGAACCGCCGGAAGAGCTGCAGCATAGCCACCGCTGTGGACGTACCGCGACAAATATGGCAGCCAAATAAAAAAACCACAATGAGGCCATAAAGTGCACACAGCAAACTAGCCATGCCCCTACAAAACACAAAACACACCACAATGACACAACCACATGGCAAAAAGAGAAATACAAATCCCAGGACATCCCACACAACACACCCGACAGCACACCCCCATTTGGAGTATAACACCAACCTCTTCCCTGACCAGAATCCCTTGCAATACGCTAGAAGTGAAGGGACACACCACACAGCTGAAAGGAGAGGCAAAGGACACATCACTAGCCACAACACACACAGCACCACCACCACTTCCACACCTGCACTACTAACCCCCTGCAAGGTACAAACCATACACATCACCACCACACCCACCACCACTTCCCTGTACCCACATCCACTTTGCACACTCACACCATGGCACATAACATGCCCAAATTCACAGAGAGTGAGTTGACAGTCATGGTAGATGAGATAGTCAGAGTGGAACTACAACTTTTCCAGTGGGTTCTGACCCACAGGTGCCCTAGAACTGACTGCAGAGGACAACACCAGTAACCTGCAGAGCCAGTCTCCCCCCTGGAATTTCAACTCTCGGATGGTGACTCCCAGGATGCATTGCACGAGGAGCTCGAAGCCTGCCCATCTGGTGTTCCAGGGCACAACAGGTCCCAGGACCCCATCATCACCCCCACCACATCAGCAGCAATAACAACGTCCCTGCATACCCCTGCTATTACGGCTGGTGCCTCCTCCACCACCATCACCACTACCGGAGCTGCCTGCAACACTCTCCCTGTCCCACAGGATGACCGCCCCACCCCACCAACTGAGGAGGGCAGGGAGAGGATGCGGGTGCTGACAGTGGAGAAGCATGAGGTCCATGGCAGCAGGGCAGGTGGGAGGGCCAGTGTCACACACAGACGAGCAGAGCCTGGGACCCAATCCCTGGAGCACATACAAAGAGTCCTTGAGCTTATAAACAGTACCAGGAATGAACGGTCCGGTCAGAAGAAGACTCCTGTGCACTCCTCCTGCTGATGAGGTCCATGGACACCTGCATGGGGCAAATCGTGGACATCTTGGGCCAGCTACTGGCCGTTCTAAGGACAGGCCTGCACCCCAAACAATACCTCCCTCTCCCACTGGTGATACGCAGGATGACATTTCAGCATCCTCCCCTGTGGCCACAGAGAGGGGTGAGTCCTCAGACACCACTAGCGCCCCAGCAGAGGCCCCACCTGTCAAGAGGCGAAGGGGCCATCCAAGTAAAACCCTGGAAGTACCTGTTGGCAAATCACCTGCTAAATGCCAGTCACGTAGCCAGCCATGATGGCAACCCTCTTCCCCACTGCATTGACTTTTTGGACTGTCCTTGCCCACACTGCTTTGCGAGTGGCATCTGTCTGTTAGACTGGGTCGCCACATCCATGTGGTGACTACTCGATTATCTCATGTACCACAACTGTCAGCTCACTGTCTCACCAATCACCTTATTGTAAATATTCACCCCCTGTCACATATCCCCATTGTAAATAAACACACCTTACACACACACATGTCGTTGTGTCAGCTCCATGTTTATTCCAGGATGTACGGTCTTCACCATAATTACAATGTACTATGAGCTTGGATTGTATGTAAACAAGAAGAGGTTGAAGGCACCTAGGCACAGAACAACATTCACTAGTCTGGGTGTAGCATCGCAGACATCACACAATACTTCACCACAAGAGAACACCACATGCACACATCACAATGGGCAACAAGTGTCAACATACACAAGCTGTAGATGCTCCTAAATGAGCTGTAACATAAACATAGTCACTCACCACCGAGACCACAACCGGCTGCTGTCACAAATCCCACATACACCTTTACAACAACAGCAACACCTGCAGTCAATGGGTATGTTGTACATTGTCACCCACCTTCAAGTGAAGTAGCGGGTGATGAGCTGTTGACACAGGTCAACACCTTCCTCCTCTCCACTGTCCTCATCACTGGACACGGGTCGGTTTGCAGGTGGGTGTCTTGGGTCCTCATCATCATCCAGGTTCAGGGAAATCTCCTTGCGAATGGCTAGGTTATGGAGCATGCAGCATACCACAACAATCTGACACACTTTCCCAGGTGAGAACATCAGTGCACCTCTGGTCTTGTTCAGGCAGCGGAAATGTGACTTCAGCAAACCAAAAGTACGCTCTACCACACAACGTGTCCTCCGATGGGCATCATGGTAGAGGACATCAGCTGGT
This sequence comes from Lissotriton helveticus, assembly GCF_964261635.1. Lineage (NCBI taxonomy): Eukaryota > Metazoa > Chordata > Amphibia > Caudata > Salamandridae > Lissotriton > Lissotriton helveticus. The sequence continues at coordinate 708,988,484 of NC_136061.1, forward strand.
GTCCTGGGATTCAGCATTGGGCTCAGCAACCAGGGACGGTTGGGATATGCAGAGCCACCTAGGTGTGACAAACACAAATAAACATTGCTATGTTGCTGAGGCAGAGGACAGTAGGTCACGCACCTAGCACGCCATATGACTAGGCATACTCACCTACAATCGATGCATGGTCGGAAAGCAGATTAGCCATCAGATGGGGTACAATGCTGTTATGCAGGATGTAGGAGTCATGGGCTGAGCCTGGGAATTTGGCAGACACGTGTGATCATATCTGTCTGCACACCACTTGCACATTTATGAAGTTTACGATTCCTGTAGATGTGCTCACATGTCTGTGGTGGCAAAAGCCCAACATGGGTGCAATCAATGGCGCCAACTACATGGGGGATGTGTCCGAGGCAATAGAAATCTCCCTTCACAGCTGCCAATTCAGGCCCCCTCAGGAAATGGATATATCTGTCCTTGTAGATCATCATGGCGGACAGTACATCACGCAGCACCATGCTGAGCATAGATTGTGACATGCCACCTACGCTGGACACTGGAAAGAACCAGTGGCGAAGAAATGCAGGGCCGCCATCACCTTATACGTTGGGGTGAAAGGTGTTGGATATGTCGTGCATGGCTGCAGGTGGGACTCCAACGTATCACAAAGCATTTTTAGGGTGGCTTTATCCAGATGGCATTTCCGGATGATTGTCTCATCCTCCACGTCTTCCAGCAATGTCAAATGACAAAGCAGATTTGGTCTTCTCCTAGGTTATATGAAAGTGGACACATGCCAATGCAATACATCATGAGATGGGCACAGCATCTCACTTTCTGGATGACACAACGCCAACAATGACCAACATAAACATTGAGTTACAGACCAGCTTACATGTAGGAACACCTTCAGCTACACAAATGGTACACTTGACAACTTACACAAAGCAAGTACCTCAAACACCACCTCAGTCAATGTGATTGCACATAGGGAGATGGTCACATTTACCATGGGCACGCCTGGGAGTATAGAATCCAGCATATATGTAACAAATGAACCCCACTGTCTCATACCTAGCTGCTGTACCTGACACACCTTCATGCGTCATTTTAACCTGGCACACATCAACAACACAATGACCACAGTCTGAGCAGAAATGATGATTGTGTGCATGACCAGACCTAAGTGGACATGCAAATAATAAAATCATTCTTTGAGACAAACATTGCTGTGATTGTCACTGCACCTCAACACATTGACATGGGTACACATTGTATAGTCCACAACAACACTGTCCTGTGTACAGGACCATCAATATCACAAGTGAAATGTGAGGGAGTACATGCCAATCTCCTAAATCACATATCACATACATGGCATGGGTAGTCACCAGTGGAGTAAATGGAACATTGGCATTGTGTGCACAATGATTTGCCATTGACCAAGTGGCCACTGTGTACTGTTTATGTCTGCCAGATGGCCATTGTGATTGTATGGCACCCAAATCTCCATGGCTCAGTGGGGCCTGGCCCCGGTGGTGTGTCACCACCAATCCCCAATACATAGGTGCGACAGTGATAGCCATATACACATGCCCAAATGGCGATTGGACTGCTCCACCACCCTCATTGCGGTGCCTCATGTGATTGTATGGCATCCAAATCATGATATCTACCACCTGGCCCGAGCGGTGTGTCACCACCAATCCCCAATACACAAGTGCAGTTGTGATAGCCATGTACACATGCCCAAATGGCGGTTGGAATGATCTGCCACCCAAATCGCAGTGCCTCATTTGATTGTATGGCACCCAAATCGTGGTAGCAACCACCTGGCCCCAGCGGTGTGTCACCACTAATCCCCAATACACAAGTGCGGTAGTGATAGCCATGTACGCATGCCCAAATGACAGTTGGCATTCTCCGCAATGCAAATCGCAGTGCCTCATGTGATTATATGGCACCCAAATCATGGTAGCTACCGCTTGGCCCCAGCGGTGTGTCTCACCAAACCCCAAAACACAAGTGCAGTAGTGATAGCCATATACACATGCCCAAATGGAGGTTGGCATGCTCCACCCCCCAAATCGAGGTGCCTCATGTGATTGCCTGGCACCCAAATCGCGGTAGCTACCGCCTGGCCCCAGCGGTGTGTCACCACCAATCCCCAATACACAAGTGCGGTAGTGACAGCCATATACATATGCCCAAATGGCGGTTGGCATGTTCCGCCACCCAATCGCGGTGCCTCATGTGATTGTATGGCACCCAAATCACGGTAGCTACCGTCTGGCCCCAGCGGTGTATCACCACCAGTCCCCAATACACAAGTGCGTTAGTGATAGCCATATACACATGCCCAAATGGTGGTTGGCATGCTCCACCATCCAAATTGCGTGCCTCGTGTGATTATATGGCACCCAAATCGTAGTATGTCCTTACGGCCAATGGAAGACTCAATCGCGAAGGCATGATGCAACTTACAAATCGCGGTAGGCGTGCTCCGCCACCGCAGAGCTGGTCATTGGATGTAACTGAAAGACGCACCATCGATGTAGCTCCCGCCTGGCCCCTGCGGTGTGTCACCGCCATGGAGTATGCCCTTTCAGCCAATGGGAACCTTAATCGTGGTAGCATGATGCAATTTTGAGAATCGCGGTTGGCGTGCTCCGCCACCGCGGAAGCGGTCATTGGATGCATTTGAAAAAGGCTGAGCTGAAACACAAATTGCAGCAGCTTAGAACCACTGAAATGACCCCAGGGGGCTATATATGTGTGGGAATGAGCCCCACATTTCCACAGCTCACAGGGACTGCTGCCAGAGACCCCTCATCTGCTGCTGCCTCCAGGGACTGCTGCCAGAGACCCCTCATCTGCTGCTGCCTACAGGCACGGCTGTCAGGTACCTCTCAACACCCAATTCCTCGGCTTCTGTCTCATGTCCACAGTGATGGCAAGGACAGAGAAGATCTGTGCCAGCACATTCACAAGTGAGGATATGGAGGTCCTGGTGGATGAGGTGCTCGCACGGTACCCAAGGCTATATGGTGCCCCAAATGTTGTGGTAAGTCATCAACAGTTGGGGGGGTTCAGGGGGGCACACATGTAGTTTGACTGATGCAGTATGTGCCTGAGAGTGTGAGGTTGAGTCATGCACTGCCTAACATGCTGTCTCCAGGGGGTAGGTGTGTGTACACTATGCCACAAGTTTCCCTGCCTGCACATGTATGTGTGAGTGACCTGTGTTGCCATGTCAGTCATACAGTGACGCCGCAAGTTGTTCATGTAGGAGTGAGGACAGTGATTGCTTGGCTGAATGGCTGTGTGTGCCCCTGTTGTCCATCTCAGTGTGAGCCCACCTGGCCTGCACAGTCCCCGCCCAGAAAGACAAGGACACACCACTTCACTTACAGAGTATTAAATCTGTATTTATTCTTTGCACTCGAGCTATGAGCCATCTCAGAACTGTAGATTGCACACAACCAGGCTTGTGAAAATGATTTTGTAGATGTGAGATCATGTCCCTCAATTCAACATCCATGACACAGTTATCTATTCACAGGGCAGGGACATTGAGTGCTTCGCAGTCTTCGACACAAAGAGTCTAACGCCAGACACATGTTGATATATGATGTATGTCTTGCTCAACCTCAAAAATGGACAGGAGATGTCGGCAGCCTGCACAGGGGTTTCAGTGCTGGCATCCTGCATTTGTGTGAGATGTGCAAGGCCTGTGTTCCCCCTTACACCTGCATGCATTTACATGAGCTTTTCCAATGCAGATGTACCATGTGAGAAGTATCCTTGTCTCTGTTAGACATATCTGTTGATGTGGGATGAGTTTGTATCATGCTACTGTACTGTGAGATGTGGGGTACATAACACGGTGTCACTGATTATTTCCCCCTCTTGTCTCCCATGCCTGCAGCTCAAGGCACACCAGCGTAAGGCCGTGTGGAGGGCCATTGCCACCAAGGTGCGGGCTCTGGGTGCCTCAAACCGGAATGTCTGACAAAATATCGAAAGACAAAAAATCGAGGTACAAAAATATCAGAGCATAATATCGATGTCAAAATATTGTTTTTAAAAAAATATGTAACATAAATTAAATAATACTTAAAAATATAATAAACATAGTTAGAAATAGTTTATAATATTTAAAATTAATAAGTAATATACAGAATTTAATAAAAAAAATTAGTAATCATATACAAATAATATATAATATATATACTTACTTAATAATCTGTTTTAATATTTATTTTAATAAGTTATAAATAATTAAAAATATTATAAATTACAAATTCATCTATACACATAAAGGGCCCGATTCCGATTCGGTAAAATCCCTTACAAATAGCCGTACGGATCATATTTCCCATACAAATCGTACCCGTAAACGTTCTCATACATACGAGGAAGTACGATTCATATCCAAAGCAGATCTCAGTACGAATCATACTAAACATCGTACGACAAAAAAATACATGCAAATTGTAACCGGAACACGCAGTACGCGACGTCCGTACGTACATAAGCAGCAGTTTCCGGCCCAGCAAGTATGATTCGTCTCTGCGACAGTCCGTACTACACTTTTTCTACGGGAGCTCAAAACGTCCGTAAAAGTTCAACCCAAACCGTACCCCGGTACGCGACATACACGCCATGAACCCCATCGTCCGTGTCATCCCAGTCCTGTACGCCTACGACCTGGTGCACACAAACGGACGACGGCGCATACGGTGAGAACAACGTACCGCAACAACTGAAGTGTACCTGTACGGTGCTTCTTACATGCTCGCGTATGGCACAATTGCAATAGTGATACGATGCGCACACACGCCAGGAATGTCGGGGTACGGTGCGTTTCACGTGCTCGTGTATGGCACCATTACAATAGTGATACGAGGCACACACACGCCAAGAATGTAGGGGTACAGTGCTTATCACGCACTCGCGTATGGCACCCTTACAATAGTGATACGATGTGCACACACCCCAGGAATGTTGGGGTACGGTGCGTTTCACACGCTCGCGTATGGCACCATTACAATAGTGATACGAGGCGCACAAACGGCAGGGATGTAGGGGTACGGTTCGCACAAGGATGTCTATCAAGTACTTTTCTTTGCATACTTTCATGTGCAGGCCTTAGGTGTGGCAGCCTATGATATAGCACAGGGCATCTAATCTTGTTGACCTGTCGAAACATGTCATGTGTGATGGGGCACTATGTGGCACACATCACCTTGACACTTGTCCCATGTGTATCATTAGGCAGATTTTGTCATGCACAGCAACACTGGGATGGCGCAGTCATCACTACCGGCACCTGTCTCCTGATGCCAGGGACTGGGGCACTTTGTCAACTGACATGTCACGCTCAGCATGACCCTATGTGACTATGTCAGGTGTGTGTCATGTGTTAAATTGAGCTTGCTGTTTTGTTCCGTAAACTGCATCTGCTGTTTTGCGTCTTACATGGGTCTGTGTTGAGATGGGAATGGTTTCACATCTACGCACACCATGCCACATGTGGATTCCCACGGCTGTTGGGTCTGTGTGCATCAGACATAATATTTCCCCAGGCATACATGTCTGCGTCGTGACAATGGCTGTGTTGTTTTGTTGTCACGTGTACACCTTAGTCGCAATGTGTTTGATATGTACATTTGACATTCCATGTGACCTGTGTGTATGCCTTGCAGTCATCTGTCTGGATGGGATGACAACCTTCCACTGCAGGTATGGTGACGTGTGTCACTCCGGTGATATCTCAGGCTGTTCACTCAGACCGGCCCAGCAGCTCATTTTAGGGCATGTCATGTTGATTTGTCAATCAACAGGTGTATCTGACTTTTCGTAGGAGTGCCAGCAAGCTGGCATATGTGTCCTGGATGTATTGCACACGCCAGTCTCCATAGTGACCTGATGACTAGTAGCAGTTTTGCATGTGCTATGTACATTGCCATTGATGTTGGCTGACTATCAATCTCCATTATTCCCAAATATGTACTGCAGGGCATATACCAAGGCCATTCCCAGACTTGGCTACCATGAGGGAACGTGCCTGCATCCGACATTACAGATTCACTCAACAGTTGATTCAGCAGTTGACGAACAAGCTGGCACCACATCTCCAACCGCAACACAGGTATCCTACTGCGCTGACCCCAAGATAAAGGTGAAGGCAGCCCTACATTTTTTTGCTACAGGTACGTTTCAATTAACCATAGCTGATGTTGGTGGAATGTCACAGACGATGTTCAGTCGTGTCCTGTGTGATGTTTTGGCAGCCATGTTGGAGCACATTGATGAATTCATCAAATTTCCTACTCCTGAAGAGTTGAGAGATGTCAAGGGTGATTTCTATGCCCTGGGAGGGATACCACATGTCATTGGGTCCATTGATGGGACACATGTGGCTTTGGTGCCACCACAGGCACAGGAGCAGTCTTACCGCAACCGTAAACATTACCATTCATTAAATGCCCTTGTGGTGTGTCTTGATAACATGCTGATTTCCCACGTTGTGCATGTTTTCCAAGATCGGCACACAATGCATTAATCATGAGGCGTAGCAGGGTGCCACAAATGATGCTGCAGCTGTGCAAAGAGCAGGCATGTCTTGTTGGTGGGTAAATTCTGTTTTTCCTGTGTGTTTCAGTATCTATTGCTCTTACAGCATCTCCTGACCCACTTATTTACATGATGTATCTATGTAGGTGACTCGAGATATCCCAACATGCCATGGCTAAGGACTCCTCTCCTCAACCCAAGAACAGCTGCAGATCAGCGGTACAATAATGCACACGGGCAGACCAGGTGAGTGATTGAAAGGACGTTTGGCCTCCTGAAGAGCCGATTCCGGTGCCTCGATAAGACCGGCGGATCCCTCCCATATGCACCGGACAAGGTCTGTAAGATCTTCATCGTGTGCTGCATGCTGCACAACATGGCAGTTGAGAAGGCAGTGCCACTCATCCTGGATCCTGAGGAGCAGGAACATCCACCTGTTGAGGATCAAGGGCTTGGCCACGATGCAAGTGATGAGGAGGAGGAGGATGATATCCGTAGTCAGCTCATACGCAACTTCTTCTCATAATTGTGAGTCACTGGGAATGAGTGAGCAAGCTTGTAGCATTGGGTGGCATGTGTTGCAATGTGTGTGTCCAGCTGACTGTATGCAGAGTGACTTTGATGTGTGTTCTGATGTGTCACACGAGTGCTGATGTCATGCCACACAGTAATGCGCAATGACTTTACTTGAAATTTGCATGTGTCCTACATTGTTCCTGTTTCTCAACTGCCCATGTCTTTTGCAAAGAGTTTTAACGGTGACCTCTTGTGTGTATGTCCTTCCTAGGTTGCTGTGCCTGTTGTCTCCTCGTGTCATCTTTGTCCTCATGCTATTCCTCATGATGATTGCAATGTGGGCTGCATCAGCGTTCCATGCACTGACATGTGTAAATGTCAGTTCGGGTAAGAGATCCAAACACGCTTTTTGGTGTTGGTTTGGTTTAGGAATGTGCGGGAACTGTTTCTGTGCATGTTGTAGTACCATGCATACATGTCTCATCACCATGAATCAAGTTACATGTTGCACCATGACATGACAGTCACCCTTCTTGACAGTCATCTGTAGTGGGGTGTGGACTCTGGTGAAGGCATCAATGTGTGTAAACCTTGCCCCTGACACATTGCGGATGCCAGGGGTTGACATTGTGTCTGACATCACAACAATAGACTCTATGGGGAATTGCAGCCTCTCTGTGTGCAGCAGGATGTGTTTGGCTCATCCACTTAATCTTGAGTGCCAGTACATTTGGATTTCCAACAACCATGTTGTGAAGGTGGGGGCCAGCATATGTCCTACATGTTCTGTCAACTGTCTTGTGAGTCTGTTCATATGGATGCATTGCCCTTTGTGCCAGTATGTCGTGTCACTGTCACGTCGCTTCCTCAGGGCCGGTGGAGAACACTGCTTTCCATGCCTTCTCGGTAAGTGGATGAGAAATTAAATTTGCCTTGAATCCAAGAACGTGGTGCTGATGACGCCACAACGTTGGGCTGTAGCAAATGTAAACACTTCCGTGGCACCAGTTGGGTGCCATTAATTCCAGGATCCTCTTGTGGCGTGCTGCATATCCTGGTCACGGTGGGGTGCTTTTGCGCCATCGCTCATCATTACTCTCTGTTAAGTTCCGGCCCAGCAGCTTGTTCTGTTTGGCATTTCAAAGCCAGGTTGGACGAGCCGATGACTGGCTCTTGCGGGGCTTCCTTGTGTTTACCTAATTCCCTCTCTCATTGGACACTGCGGAAGGGATGTATGACGTTAAAACGCATACTTTTACATCGCATGCCTTTACAACGCGGTTTTTACATCGCATACCATTACAACGCATAGCGCTTTTGGGTGTTGGATAGTGAATAGTTTAATTTACTATTCCAACTCCAGTCCCCGTGGACACTAGGGAAGGTTATTGGATAGTAAATTAACCTATTCCCTATCTTATAGCGCCCCCCAGCGCAATGCGTTGTAATAGTTTGCGTTGTAATGACCGCGTTGTAATGGTAGTGCGTTGTAAAAGTTTCGTTGTAAGTGATGTTTCCCCTGTGGAGGATGTGTAATTTCCCTTCTTGACCCTCACTGATTCCCTGGGGTAACTACGGATTGTTGGCTTTGTGTGAGACACGCAGCAGCGCATTTAAATTTCTGTTTGTTCATACACTGTTATTTTCTGGATTACCGCATGGCTTTAATTGCCTTGAAGCAGCCTGCACAGTGTTATACCCCCTTCATATCGCTGCAATACTCTGCTACCTTTTATGTGTCTTCTGTGACCCCTGTGCTAATTGCACAATCCTTGGAACAGAATCATAATATTGGCCATTTCTTTTGCAACTCGTACAACATAATCTTTGGTATGTTATGGTGTTTCATCACCTTTACATGTGCTATGAATTCATGTAGATTGTTCATCTCTGTTTTTACAGCACAGGCTTGTAGAGCTCGTCCTGAAGTAAGCTCAAATTGCCCAGTTACGTGGCTGTTAAGACTTTTTTGGGTATGTTGATAACTGCTGGATAAATACATGGAAATGTATGGCACAGCCTTCTTTTTAAGTGTGTATTAATGTCCTTGTTCGATCCTCAGATCTAGTAGCACTTTCATTACTGTGATCCCAACTAGGATACAGTGGCTGTTGTTTTCCTTTACAGGTGTTGCTGTTACAGTATAGGTCCTGAGGTATTCTGTGATTCAGTGACAAGAAGTGTTGAATCCTTATGCTTGTTTACCTTTGTTTCAGATCTCCCTCTCTGCTGTTCCCTTCCTTTCCTTCCCTCGCCTGATCACCCTTTTGAGTCTGTCATTTCTACTCAGACCAAGGGGCTATAGGGCGATGGACCACTTTGAGCATCGCACGTTTCTGAGGATTCAAGGCCCTGACAGTCACAGGCAGTCCTGTGCACATTGTTTCACCAGCAGTACAGGTAGACTCATTACACAACTGTTATTTTCTGCAGAGCAATGGCACTGGCCATGGACATTCACTCATGCAGCATGGCCTCAACACATACTTGATCCGTTTGTGTAGTAAATATGTTCACCACAGTACAATGTGCCTCATCTCTGTCACCGCAGATGTTCACTGATTCCTGCTGCTGCCTCCCCTGCGGCACCGCCCCACCAAGTGCCATGATTCTGTAGCACACACGCCTCCCAGATGCTCCTCCCTCCACCCATTCTTAATGCAGGCAGCAGCTTGTCTGTGCCACTGTGGCGTCACCTCCGTGCCAAAGGCAGGACCGTCAGCGCCCGCCAGCACCTGCAACGTGCACAGTGCAAGACCCTCTGGTCCTTGCATGACCCACGTAACACAACAGACTCATGCTCCAGCCACCCTCCAAGCAATGAACACCAGACAATCAACCACCTGCAAACTGGCAACCCCTAAGCGCACACACCAGCACGACATTGGACTCTGTTACCTCCTCAACACAACAGCCCCACACATCGCCTTCATTACAGTAACCTGGTTGAACGCATACCACCCTGTTGATGTACACCATCCACTCCGGCTCTCCATCTGGACCCTTCGCACACAACATCTCAATCACAGCATACCTCATCCTTGAAGTCCACCTCCGGCACATCATAAATGTCTCCTTTTTGTATGCCACATCCCATGGGAGCGGGAGGCATGCAGAGACCCAGGCCGTTCTTTAACAACGGATGGCAGTACCGCAGGATTACCTGGAACATCACCCTGCTTCCCTACCCGGCAAATGTCATCAAGAAGATAGTCAACGAGCAACTGACCAACTCCCTCCAAGCAAACACCTCCAGGCAACCCACTCCAGTCCATCTTCTACAGAAATCACACCACTGCAACCGCCCTTATTGCCACCACCAACAACATCTTGGACCCTGCTCAACAATGGTGAGACCACCACCCTCACCCCCTCGACCTCTCAACGGCATTCTACACCATGTGCTACAACACTGTCATATCGCACATCTCCAACGCTGTAATCCAGAGGAGGGCCCAGGATTAAATCGCCAAGTACCTCACCAGCAAGGCCCAGGGAGTCCGCCTCCCCCCTTCAGCACGTAGTACACCTGGGTCATCAGGCCCATGCCCCATGGCTCATCTCTCAGCGTGACAATCTTCAATGTCTCCATGACCCCACTCTCCACCATCACATGCGCACACAACCTCATCATCATGTCCTATGCCATTGACACCCAGTTGCTCCTCACCAAAGACCCAGCCACTCCCAGATCCATCCATCAAGAAGGCATGAGGTCCGTTGACAAATGGATAAACATCAGCCACCTGAGGCTGGACTTGGACAAGACTGAGGTCATCATCTGAGGATTGTCCCCTTACGGCTGAGACAAGTCCTTGTGTCACACCGGCCTGGGCAGCGTACCAGCACACAGTGGCCACGCACGCAAGCAGGTGTTCATCGTACACTCCTCGCTCACAATAACCATGCAACTCAACACCATCTCTACCTCATGCTGCAACTCCCTCCGCATGCTGCAAATGATCCTCAGATAGATCCACTCCTAGGCAAGACAGACAGTCACCCAGGTCCACGACACCAGTCGGGTCAACTACCGCAACGCCTTCTACGCAGGAACAACAGCCAGACACACATACAGGGTGCATCCGCACACCTCGTCCTCAACATCCCCTGCCACAGCCACATGACCGTCCACCTGAGATACCTACAATAGGCCCACTGTCAACTGCAGGATCACCTTCAGAATCCTCAGCCACACTCAGGAGGTACTCCACAACCCCAGCCCCTAAGACAAACATGGACGTCTCCCATCCAACAGCCCATTACCCCAACTCTGTCCAGCCAACCTCGCCCTGGGCACCATTCATCACATCCACAGTACATCTGCATGCAGGAGATAGTTCTCCCACCTCACCAAACAGACCTGGTCCTCCCTCCCTGGGCACCTCCACATGACCCATGACCTCCACGCCTTCATGAAACTCTTCCAAGCCTGTCTGTCCGAGCAGTATGGCAAGCCCCCCCCCCCCCTCAGTAGCTTGAAACCATCACGGGTGAGTATTGCGCTCCATGTATGTATTTGATGATACATTGTGACCTATGTGTGTCCTCGACTGGACTCAGATCCCGGTGTATGGATGGCTTGAGTTTGTTCCACACTCAGGCATACTTTGACACATCCCCACACGTATGTTGTTGACTCATGCTAAATGACTGCAACATCAATTTTACTTGTGATTGTTTTGCTTATTTGTCTGTCTTGTGCGTGAATCGTGAGTAAGTGATAGGTGCTGTACAAAAATGCCGGGAATCCAAAGTTCACAGAGGGAGATGTGATGCCTTGCAGTTGGAGTCAACAGAGTCCAGACCACAGTGCTTGGCATCATTGTTCAGACTGCAACCAGCAAGTCCATGTGGCAGAGTAGGACAGTTAATGAGGTGATGCTGTTGCACACAAAGTCCAGGTGCCAGACCAGGTGACCTGGGAGATATGCATGGCCCGCTGCCTCCCACTGTCTTTTCCGTGGATGACCCACCTTCATTGGGGGACCCTCATATGCAGGCCTTGACGATGCATTGGGATGCTCCGTCGGGCGATTCCTCCTCCTCCTCCCTCCCTGTGCCTGGTGGCGGTCTTCGCCTAGAAGTGTCTTGCCTGGTGACACAGGGAGGGTGCTGCATGTTGTCGGCGATCGGACGGAGTGAATGGCTTATGTCCCTTTGCACCACCAGGAGCTCAGCCAGTCTTGACTCCATCCTTCCTTGGTGTTCTTGTTGACTGGAGTGTTGCTTGGCCTGCAGGTTTTTGATCTCTGTGAGGGTTCCCACTACCTGTCTGATCTCCCTGGTGTCCAGCCGGTATGCCTCCATGATGTTGCGTGGTTCATGCATACCGGGCCCTACAGCTGGCTGCTCAGGTTCTCGCCTCCCCCTGCCGCCACTCCCACCACCCCTGCCCACACGAGCCTGGCCTGCCGTTGTTGGCACATTGGGTCGACGGGACCCCTGAGAGATGGCAGTGGTGGTGTTGTCTGCCACCTCCTGGGTGACCGGCAAACCTTGTCCCTCATTGTCAGACTGGCTCAGTTGTTCACTGTGGGCAGGGCTCCGAGATGTCTGCTGGGATGTGGCAGGAATGGTGGTGGTGGTTGGCGCAGATGTTCCTGTTCCAGGTGCTGCACGGGTATGGCCACCAGAGGTGCCAGGTTGGTCGGGGTCATCCGTGGAGTGGTGAGAGGCGTCGCTGTCGGTGGGATCAGGGTCCTGCGTAGCCTGGGACTGTGATTCATCTCCCCCATTGTTGGGGGTAGATTCCACACGTTGCCCAGTGGGTGTGAGAGACAGACAATGTTAATGTCATTTAATGCAACATCCATTTTTCATACACATTGTAGTTGCCACTGTTCCACCTGGTAGTTGTCTACGCTTTGGATTGTCCTCAATGTTCACTTGTGGATGGGTATGTTGTGGGGTCAGATTGATCTGTGCTCCGGAGTCATTGACATGTGGGGGCATATTTACAATAACTGGCACAGCCCTACATATCAGCAGGGATTCGCCAGTCATTGTGCACCACAGCTATGCCAGCATGGATGCAACACATTTACAATTCGGAGCACCATGGTGGAAAAACGGCACAGCTGCGTCACGCATCTGTGCCGTAGAAGTGGCGCATTGCTGGAGTTGCGTCACCAGTGCAACGCAGCTCCAGCAATACTCTGTGTGGCCCTGTCTGCACAAGGCTGCGTCAATCCTTTTGCCTGCTTCAAGCATGCGCAGGGTTTTGACGCAGCATGTGCTTAAAAGTGACTGAGTGAAATCTTGTCGATTTCACATAGCCACATTTGGGAGGCGTTGCTGCGCCGTAACGCCCACCCACCCCCACCCCTGCACCAGAACACCTACTTCTGGCGCAGGGCTTTAGAACGTGACACATCTCCCAGATGCGTCACCTTGTAAATACCCAGCACCATTGCGCCACTTTAGTGCTGTTGCAGCGTCACAAAGGTGATGCAACGGCGGCGTGAAAGAAGCGCAAAGGGATTGTGAATCTGCACCGTGCATTTTTTGCTTGGATGCTTCAGCAGATCTGTATTGGTTTTGTTGTGTTACATGACCATTGTGACAGTGGGCCACTCCATTGCCTGTCCCAGGATGATATGTTTGTGTAAGGGGTGTGTGTGACAGGCCGTGATGGTAGGTGGAGTCTGAGTTGGCACTGGGCCTCCCTCGTGGTGTGGCGGTCCCCCCATGGAGCATGCTGCCATGACAGTGGTTGTGAGTTCCTGTCCAATATATCTGACCTTGTTGTCCTGGTGTTTGTGTTTGCACTGGTCACAGGAGGGCCTTGTGCTGCCTACACCAGGGCCCAGTGTCAGCTATCTTGTCAGTACTTTCCCACTCCCTGTGCATTGAGCATGGTGCATGGGTGTGTACTTGGTCCATAAGGGATGAGGGCAATTGGGCATGGGCGTCCACAGAAATGTTTATAGGGGTGGGCACATTTTTAACTTCATCACCATCCCCCTTGCAGCCTTCTCCCCACTGCCTTGCACCTTTCTCGCTCTCCCCCTTACACCCTTCTCGCCCTCCCCTTTGCACCCTTCTCCGCCTCCCCCTTGTACCCTGCTCCACCTCCGCCTTGCACCCTTCTCTACCTTGTACTCTTCTCCACTCCGCCTTGCATCCTTCTCCCCTCTACCTTGCACCCTTCTCCACTCCGCCTTGCACCCTGCTCTACCTCCGCTTTGCACCCTTCTCCCCTCTGCCTTGCATCCTTCTCCCCTCTGCCTTGCACCCTTCTAACCTCTGCCTTGCACCCTTCTCTACCTTGCACCCTTCTCGCCCTCTGCCTTGCACACTTCTCGCCCACCCCCTTGCACCCTTCACACCCAATGGAGGGGGCTGCCACCGGGAACAATGGAACCATTTCAAGAACATGATGGACTAGGGCCGACCCTGACTGGGCTCACACCAGACGCACTGGCGATCCCCTTGCCGCCCCCCTGCGGACACCAATGCAATTGGGTCTGATTCTGAGTCCCACAATGCATTTTGTGACACCCACCCTCCCAGCATACCGGACGTCCATTTTGGGGCCGGTGCTTCCTGTAGCATGGGACATAGCATGGCCTTGCTTTCTCAATGGGGCACACACATGTTAGTAGCATTATCATTGTTTTTGGATGTAGTTGTGGGCGGTGGGCGCTTGGGGGTTGGTGCGGGCATTATTTGTACTTGAGGTGTGGATGCCATTACCCCCATGTTACATGAGTTGTTTGTGTACTCACCAGGCTCTACGACTCCTTCAATTCCATGTACTCCCACCGGTGGTAGCAGGGTCATCACCTTCTCCTCCTGTGATGTATTCCTATGGGAACTGTATCATTATTCCTGTTTCTGACCCTTGTCCGGTTAATAAGTCAATAGTGACCATACAACGGCACAGAAACCCGTTTTCTGATTAGGTCATAGCGCATGCTACCACGTTAGGCAAGCACTATTCCCCCAGCCCCCATAGAAAGCATACCGAGTTCTCAAAACAAATCAAACCTCCAGCAACCTGGGAAATCCCCCGCAGCTATTGTTTTGATTTAACCAAGAACTCCAGTAAAGAATGTACGAACGACCAGTTCTTATGACATCCTTATTGACGTATTTATGTCCATCCTTACGTCAATCTCGGCACCTTTCAGGTATAAATATTACCGACATTGCCCTAAGCAAACACACGGTGGTGACGAGATTGGAGCAGCGATACTTGCCGAGGAGCCCAGCAGATGCAGGAAGCCCACGGACGCTGCCCCTCCCTTTTGACGCGCTGAGAGAGAGATGCTGCCTTTTCTCTTGCCGAGAAATCCAGCCCCGGCGTTTCCAGCCGCCCTTGCGGGCAACTGGGATATCGAGTCCTGAGATTGAGATACCAGCCCTCCAGCCTTCTAAATCCCAGGTACTGAACTGAATAACCCCTCACAGAGAATTCTTGAATCAGATCCTTGGCAAAGCAAACTTAACTTAAACTGCTACTTATCTACTCCCGCCCACGTATTAGGCTTAGGTCAGGTACACCGGGGTAGACATAGCTAGAAGCACCAGTTGAGTACGATTAGTCAATGTATATATGTATATAACTTTTATCCATTTTAAGTATCATATGGCAAAGAAACCATATCAATGCTTTTACAGTATTATTTTATAATTCTGTTTTTACTGTATGCACTTTACTTAACTATAAGTATTGCAATAATAGCGATTCATTTCTCTTGTATGAGAAAAGAGACTGATCAATAAATAACACCTTTTTATTGAACACGCCCGTCTCTTCCTTTTCTCTACAATCTGGTGAAACTAAGAATGCACGTACTGACTGAGTAAAATAAGTTGTCTTTTGTTTTCACACGACTCTAGAGATATACTCTTGATTAGGGGAGAGCAAAGTTGTCATGTTCTATGGTTGTCAGAAACTAAATCCCTTCTTGTCTATCCAGGGAGGTTAAACTCCTCCTTGCCTATTCGAGAAAGTTTCTAGTGAACTCTGAGCTAGCTGGCACACATAACTTTAAGTCTAATATCGTCAGTAGAAGACCTAGTTAACCACAGTCCTACGTCTATACTATTGAAGATATTATTCCAATGCGCAGAGCCTATTGGGATAATAGGAACTACACTACATGGCGCCCAACGTATTTGGATAGGCGATAAATCTAACGTAGGACATTAGAGTAACTCAGTCGTGCTTTTTCACACAGACCCCTTTTTCCCATAATACTCCAAAGACGTCTGGAGTGGGTGAAAGGTTAAATCCGCCAAACTTCGTAGGAGGAGACTCCTATGTATGGTTCTTGGTTTATTCAACGTTGAAGGATACACTGTTCCAAAATATTGTGCATCTAATCTTTGTTTCCATAGAAACATGATCTGCAAATAAACAAAATAACCTTCCTGACGGTAAAATGTCAGACAGTGAAGAAGGAAGGGAGACAGCTAGAATAGCAGCTCAACTCATAGCAGATTACACAAGTCTCGTACAGCAAGACCCGGAGGCAATACTCATCCCGGTCAACATACGAAAAACTATAACCTTAAAACTTATAGAAAATGGACTAACACCGAGAGATGGTACAGTCATATTCGTAATTGAGGCACACGAATATCGGCAGACAGAGGTATTCTACTCATTGATAAACTTTCCAGCAGCAAACGCTGTAACAAAAGAGTTCCACTATTATAAGATAGAGGAACCACCGGATATCTACACTCCTTTCGAGGAAGTGGAGATATCACTCAAATACCAAGAGCACCTGCTCTGGTTTAATGGCGCCCTAAAACATAATGATCACATCACCAGGCTCGGTCCACTAGGTAGACCAGGAGCAACGTGGCCGGTCCTAGCTGGATACACACCACATCCAGACATTGAAGAAATGTCTGCACCAGATCTTTTAGCACAGCTAAAACAACTAATTAAAATACATAGACAATTAGTCCAATATGTAATGCGGACTTCAACAGTCCAACCAGCTATTAAAATTCCACAGCTGACCCCTCGTCAGGGGAACACAAACAAAATTACACCACAGAACATACAGTCCTGTCTAGGTAAAGTACCCGCAAAACGGGAACAAATTCTATTCTGGTTAGCACAAAAAATCACTCAAATAGAGGCGGTATTTCCAGATACCACTCCTGTTGAGAAACACAGGATTCTGACTATCTGTCTTCCAATGGGAATCGCACCACATGTGGAGGACTGTGACACTTGGGGTACAGTCTTTGCTTCCGTTTACACAAAAACACATGGTGTTCCATCCATGTCAGTAATACCAGATGTGCTAAAACAAATTCAAGATGAATACGGTCCAGAACCTGCTTTAACTCTTGGTATGAAATTACTAAAAGACTTCAAGCAGGTCTCGGCAATATTACTAGCCAATATAAAGGGAGAAGCAGCAAATGTGGCGATCCGCCAGAGGTTGAAAGAGACAGATATAGCAGACCAACCATTTGAAATTGCCAGAATCATAGCAAAATCCTATGAAGAACTAGGAAGAGATAGTTTGGGTGGAATACCTGTGAAACCCCAACTAATTGAAAATCCTGAAAAGATATTTATTAAAAATAATCTAAACACTCAAAAAAAGAGCTGGGATGGAAATAAACAATCCACCCCTAAAGAAAAAAGATTCCAAACCAGAGGAAGGTCTCCTCGGCGGAGAGAAAGATCTCCGGACCAAGGACGCAAGTCTCCCCAAAGGGAGCCCTCTGTGAAAAAATACAACCTTAGAAATTGGGATAATATAAAGAAACCTGACAGATATCAAGATATTGATACACGTCCCTCTCAATCTTTTCAGACTTCCTCGCAGAAATCGGAAAGAAGAGGACGATCAGAACACAGGGAAGAGCACGTCAAGTCCAAATACAAGGAACCTGCTCATCAAAATAAAAAATTACAATTTCCAAAGAAGAAGGTAGCCAGTATTAAAGTAATCAACCATGCCGAGAATACTGAGGACACAGCTGAAAAACGGAGAATGGGCTCAGACAATGCTAGACAGCGCAGCAGAAGTGAGCATAGCTCGCAAGATCCTGATGAATCATCTGGAGACAGTGGACACGAATGAATACATTCAAGTAGAAACTGCAGATACCAGAGTTAGCAAACCTCATAAAATATATGAAATAACATTACGTATAGAGGGGGATAAGACTAGGAAAATAAGGGGTCTATTTTGGGATAATCTCTCCAAGGGCTATGACATCCTTTTAGCTGAAAAAGACTGGCCACCAGAGTTTGTCAGGGAGTGCCCTCATGGCGAAGAAATAATTATGCCTGCCTTCTCTAATAATATTCCAATACATAAAAAGTATACACTTGCAAGAAAGTGGGCAGTAGCCCAAGCTCCTGCATTATATAAAAATCATGTGGGATGGGATGAGGACTCTCCTCCTCACAAAATCCAGTTAAAATCACAACCTACTGCACAGAGGCAGTACCCAATTAAGCAAGAAGCTAAAAAACAGGTAAAAGAGATCCTAGATCAACTTGAATACCAGGGGGTGATTGAAAATTGCACCTCACAAATGAAGTTCAAGTTCAAGTTCAAGTTCGGCATTTGTATAGCGCCTCATATACCCAGGGGGTCTCAAGGCGCTTGAGGAGGAGGGGGAGGGGGTAAAATATAATCTATTATATGTCGAATATCCAAGTTTTCAGTTGTTTTCTGAATGAGAGGTGGTTCTGAGTGAGGCGGAGATGGGTGGGGAGAGAGTTCCAGGTTTTGGCCGCTAGGTAGGAGAAGGATCTTCCTCCCATTGTTGATCTGTGGATGTGTGGGATTGCGGCGAGGGCTTGAGTGGATGATCGCAGTTGGCGGGAGGGTTTGTAAAAGGACAGACGCGTGTTGAGGCATTCGGGCCCTAGGTCGTAGAGGGCTTTGTGTGCGTGGGTAAGGAGGCGAAATGTTATTCTCTTGTTGACGGGGAGCCAGTGGAGGTCTTTCAGGTGTCCGGAGATGTGAGCTCGGCGGGGGAGGTCTAGTATGAGTCTGGCTGAGGCGTTTTGAATGCGTTGGAGTTTCTTTTGTAGTTTGGTCGTTGTTCTGGCGTAGAGGGTGTTTCCGTAGTCCAGTTGGCTGGTAACCAGTGCGTGGGTGACCGTTTTTCTTGTTTCGGTGGGGATCCAATGGAAGATTTTTTTGAGCATGCGTAGTATGTTGAAGCATGATGAGGAGACGGCGTTGACTTGTCTGGTCATTGAGAGGGAGGAGTCCAGGATGAAGCCCAGGTTGCGTGCGTGGTCCGTTGGTTTGGGTGCATTTTCCAGGGCCGGTGGCCACCACGTGTCGTCCCAGGCGGAGGGGGATGAGCCTAAGATGAGGACTTCTGTTTTGTCCGAGTTCAGTTTTAGCCGGCTGTCCTTCATCCATTCGGCTACTTCTTTCATCCCTTCGTGGAGGTTGGTTTTGGCAGTGTTTGGGTCATTGGTGAGGGAAAGGATCAGCTGGGTGTCATCTGCGTAGGAGATGATGTTGAGGTTGTGTTGGCGTGCGATGGAGGCGAGGGGACTCATGTATACGTTGAAGAGGGTGGGGCTGAGCGATGATCCTTGTGGAACGCCGCAGATTACTTCGGTGGCCTCTGATCTAAAAGGGGGGAGGCGGACTCTCTGGGTTCTTCTGGCGAGGAACGAGATGATCCAGTCCAGTGCTTTTCCTTGTATTCCGACGTTGCTTAGGCGTTGAGTAAGAGTGTTATGGCAGACAGTGTCGAAGGCTGCGGAGAGGTCGAGTAGGATGAGGGCGACAGTTTCTCTGTTGTCCAGTAGTGTTCGAATGTCGTCTGTTGCTGCGATGAGGGCGGTCTCGGTGCTGTGTTTGGCTCGGAAGCCAGATTGTGAGGGGTCGAGGGATTTGTTGGATTCGAGGAAGGCGGCGAGCTGACTGTTGACGGCTTTCTCGATGACTTTGGCAGGGAAAGGGAGGAGCGAGATGGGGCGGTAGTTCTTGAGTTCAGTGGGGTCAGCTGTGGGTTTCTTCAGGAGGGCGCTGAGTTCGGCGTGTTTCCAGCTTTCCGGGAAGGTAGCGGAGTTGAGGGAGCAGTTGATGACATCTCGGAGATGGGGTGCGATAATGGAGTCTGCTTTGTTGAAAATGTGGTGGGGACATGGGTAAGTTGGTGATCCTGAGTGGATGGAGTTCATCAGGCGGATGGTCTCTTCAGTGGAGATTGGGTCCCAGGCGCAGAGGTTGTTAGAGGGGTGTTTAAGTTCGGAGGTGGGTGGGGTGGACTGGGTTCCGGCTTTGTTTGCGAAGCTGTTTGTATGTCTGCTATTTTGTTGTGGAAGAATGAGGCTAAGGAGTCGCAGAGGTCTTGTGAAGGGGTGAAGTCGTTCGTGCCGGCGGTAGGGTTGGTGAATTCTTTGACGATGTTGAATAGTTCCTTGCTGTTTTGGGCGTTGTTGTCGAGTCGGTCTTTGAGTGCAGATTTCTTGGTGGATCGAATCAGTTGGTGGTGTTTGCGGATAGCGTTCTTGAAGGCTGCCTGGTTGTCGGTGGTTCGGTCTTTTCTCCAGGCTTTCTCGAGGGAGATAATTTACAACAAGGGGTGGTGATGGACAGAGTCTCTGAATTAAGCAGAGTACTCTCACCCAGTCAAGAGATCAGGGCTAGATCCAACACCGTTTTTTAGCTCATTGCACCATCCCAGTTTCAGAACCTGGCTGTATGCAAATTAGTCTGTCCCTGGCCCAGTGCATCATGGGAACAGGGCAGACCAGACTACAAAAGCCAATTCTTACACTGGGAAGGAAACAAGCTTCCGGGGACCGGTTTCTGCCATTTCAGGCGTCTTCGGCCCGGCTTGCTTGAATCCTGATGGTGCAATGAGCAAGGGACTCACATCTGAGTATACCCTTCCACGCTTAGGGTGGACAAAATAATTTACAACAAGGGGTGGTGATGGACAGAGTCTCTGAATTAAGCAGAGTACTCTCACCCAGTCAAGAGATCAGGGCTAGATCCAACACCGTTTTTTAGCTCATTGCACCATCCCAGTTTCAGAACCTGGCTGTATGCAAATTAGTCTGTCCCTGGCCCAGTGCATCATGGGAACAGGGCAGACCAGACTACAAAAGCCAATTCTTACACTGGGAAGGAAACAAGCTTCCGGGGACCGGTTTCTGCCATTTCAGGCGTCTTCGGCCCGGCTTGCTTGAATCCTGATGGTGCAATGAGCAAGGGACTCACATCTGAGTATACCCTTCCACGCTTAGGGTGGACAAAATAATTTACAACAAGGGGTGGTGATGGACAGAGTCTCTGAATTAAGCAGAGTACTCTCACCCAGTCAAGAGATCAGGGCTAGATCCAACACCGTTTTTTAGCTCATTGCACCATCCCAGTTTCAGAACCTGGCTGTATGCAAATTAGTCTGTCCCTGGCCCAGTGCATCATGGGAACAGGGCAGACCAGACTACAAAAGCCAATTCTTACACTGGGAAGGAAACAAGCTTCCGGGGACCGGTTTCTGCCATTTCAGGCGTCTTCGGCCCGGCTTGCTTGAATCCTGATGGTGCAATGAGCAAGGGACTCACATCTGAGTATACCCTTCCACGCTTAGGGTGGACAAAATAATTTACAACAAGGGGTGGTGATGGACAGAGTCTCTGAATTAAGCAGAGTACTCTCACCCAGTCAAGAGATCAGGGCTAGATCCAACACCGTTTTTTAGCTCATTGCACCATCCCAGTTTCAGAACGTGGCTGTATGCAAATTAGTCTGTCCCTGGCCCAGTGCATCATGGGAACAGGGCAGACCAGACTACAAAAGCCAATTCTTACACTGGGAAGGAAACAAGCTTCCGGGGACCGGTTTCTGCCATTTCAGGCGTCTTCGGCCCGGCTTGCTTGAATCCTGATGGTGCAATGAGCAAGGGACTCACATCTGAGTATACCCTTCCACGCTTAGGGTGGACAAAATAATTTACAACAAGGGGTGGTGATGGACAGAGTCTCTGAATTAAGCAGAGTACTCTCACCCAGTCAAGAGATCAGGGCTAGATCCAACACCGTTTTTTAGCTCATTGCACCATCCCAGTTTCAGAACCTGGCTGTATGCAAATTAGTCTGTCCCTGGCCCAGTGCATCATGGGAACAGGGCAGACCAGACTACAAAAGCCAATTCTTACACTGGGAAGGAAACAAGCTTCCGGGGACCGGTTTCTGCCATTTCAGGCGTCTTCGGCCCGGCTTGCTTGAATCCTGATGGTGCAATGAGCAAGGGACTCACATCTGAGTATACCCTTCCACGCTTAGGGTGGACAAAATAATTTACAACAAGGGGTGGTGATGGACAGAGTCTCTGAATTAAGCAGAGTACTCTCACCCAGTCAAGAGATCAGGGCTAGATCCAACACAGTTTTTTAGCTCATTGCACCATCCCAGTTTCAGAACCTGGCTGTATGCAAATTAGTCTGTCCCTGGCCCAGTGCATCATGGGAACAGGGCAGACCAGACTACAAAAGCCAATTCTTACACTGGGAAGGAAACAAGCTTCCGGGGACCGGTTTCTGCCATTTCAGGCGTCTTCGGCCCGGCTTGCTTGAATCCTGATGGTGCAATGAGCAAGGGACTCACATCTGAGTATACCCTTCCACGCTTAGGGTGGACAAAATAATTTACAACAAGGGGTGGTGATGGACAGAGTCTCTGAATTAAGCAGAGTACTCTCACCCAGTCAAGAGATCAGGGCTAGATCCAACACCGTTTTTTAGCTCATTGCACCATCCCAGTTTCAGAACCTGGCTGTATGCAAATTAGTCTGTCCCTGGCCCAGTGCATCATGGGAACAGGGCAGACCAGACTACAAAAGCCAATTCTTACACTGGGAAGGAAACAAGCTTCCGGGGACCGGTTTCTGCCATTTCAGGCGTCTTCGGCCCGGCTTGCTTGAATCCTGATGGTGCAATGAGCAAGGGACTCACATCTGAGTATACCCTTCCACGCTTAGGGTGGACAAAATAATTTACAACAAGGGGTGGTGATGGACAGAGTCTCTGAATTAAGCAGAGTACTCTCACCCAGTCAAGAGATCAGGGCTAGATCCAACACCGTTTTTTAGCTCATTGCACCATCCCAGTTTCAGAACCTGGCTGTATGCAAATTAGTCTGTCCCTGGCCCAGTGCATCATGGGAACAGGGCAGACCAGACTACAAAAGCCAATTCTTACACTGGGAAGGAAACAAGCTTCCGGGGACCGGTTTCTGCCATTTCAGGCGTCTTCGGCCCGGCTTGCTTGAATCCTGATGGTGCAATGAGCAAGGGACTCACATCTGAGTATACCCTTCCACGCTTAGGGTGGACAAAATAATTTACAACAAGGGGTGGTGATGGACAGAGTCTCTGAATTAAGCAGAGTACTCTCACCCAGTCAAGAGATCAGGGCTAGATCCAACACCGTTTTTTAGCTCATTGCACCATCCCAGTTTCAGAACCTGGCTGTATGCAAATTAGTCTGTCCCTGGCCCAGTGCATCATGGGAACAGGGCAGACCAGACTACAAAAGCCAATTCTTACACTGGGAAGGAAACAAGCTTCCGGGGACCGGTTTCTGCCATTTCAGGCGTCTTCGGCCCGGCTTGCTTGAATCCTGATGGTGCAATGAGCAAGGGACTCACATCTGAGTATACCCTTCCACGCTTAGGGTGGACAAAATAATTTACAACAAGGGGTGGTGATGGACAGAGTCTCTGAATTAAGCAGAGTACTCTCACCCAGTCAAGAGATCAGGGCTAGATCCAACACCGTTTTTTAGCTCATTGCACCATCCCAGTTTCAGAACCTGGCTGTATGCAAATTAGTCTGTCCCTGGCCCAGTGCATCATGGGAACAGGGCAGACCAGACTACAAAAGCCAATTCTTACACTGGGAAGGAAACAAGCTTCCGGGGACCGGTTTCTGCCATTTCAGGCGTCTTCGGCCCGGCTTGCTTGAATCCTGATGGTGCAATGAGCAAGGGACTCACATCTGAGTATACCCTTCCACGCTTAGGGTGGACAAAATAATTTACAACAAGGGATGGTGATGGACAGAGTCTCTGAATTAAGCAGAGTACTCTCACCCAGTCAAGAGATCAGGGCTAGATCCAACACCGTTTTTTAGCTCATTGCACCATCCCAGTTTCAGAACCTGGCTGTATGCAAATTAGTCTGTCCCTGGCCCAGTGCATCATGGGAACAGGGCAGACCAGACTACAAAAGCCAATTCTTACACTGGGAAGGAAACAAGCTTCCGGGGACCGGTTTCTGCCATTTCAGGCGTCTTCGGCCCGGCTTGCTTGAATCCTGATGGTGCAATGAGCAAGGGACTCACATCTGAGTATACCCTTCCACGCTTAGGGTGGACAAAATAATTTACAACAAGGGGTGGTGATGGACAGAGTCTCTGAATTAAGCAGAGTACTCTCACCCAGTCAAGAGATCAGGGCTAGATCCAACACCGTTTTTTAGCTCATTGCACCATCCCAGTTTCAGAACCTGGCTGTATGCAAATTAGTCTGTCCCTGGCCCAGTGCATCATGGGAACAGGGCAGACCAGACTACAAAAGCCAATTCTTACACTGGGAAGGAAACAAGCTTCCGGGGACCGGTTTCTGCCATTTCAGGCGTCTTCGGCCCGGCTTGCTTGAATCCTGATGGTGCAATGAGCAAGGGACTCACATCTGAGTATACCCTTCCACGCTTAGGGTGGACAAAATAATTTACAACAAGGGGTGGTGATGGACAGAGTCTCTGAATTAAGCAGAGTACTCTCACCCAGTCAAGAGATCAGGGCTAGATCCAACACCGTTTTTTAGCTCATTGCACCATCCCAGTTTCAGAACCTGGCTGTATGCAAATTAGTCTTTCCCCGGCCCAGTGCATCATGGGAACAGGGCAGACCAGACTACAAAAGCCAATTCTTACACTGGGAAGGAAACAAGCTTCCGGGGACCGGTTTCTGCCATTTCAGGCGTCTTCGGCCCGGCTTGCTTGAATCCTGATGGTGCAATGAGCAAGGGACTCACATCTGAGTATACCCTTCCACGCTTAGGGTGGACAAAATAATTTACAACAAGGGATGGTGATGGACAGAGTCTCTGAATTAAGCAGAGTACTCTCACCCAGTCAAGAGATCAGGGCTAGATCCAACACCGTTTTTTAGCTCATTGCACCATCCCAGTTTCAGAACCTGGCTGTATGCAAATTAGTCTGTCCCTGGCCCAGTGCATCATGGGAACAGGGCAGACCAGACTACAAAAGCCAATTCTTACACTGGGAAGGAAACAAGCTTCCGGGGACCGGTTTCTGCCATTTCAGGCGTCTTCGGCCCGGCTTGCTTGAATCCTGATGGTGCAATGAGCAAGGGACTCACATCTGAGTATACCCTTCCACGCTTAGGGTGGACAAAATAATTTACAACAAGGGGTGGTGATGGACAGAGTCTCTGAATTAAGCAGAGTACTCTCACCCAGTCAAGAGATCAGGGCTAGATCCAACACCGTTTTTTAGCTCATTGCACCATCCCAGTTTCAGAACCTGGCTGTATGCAAATTAGTCTGTCCCTGGCCCAGTGCATCATGGGAACAGGGCAGACCAGACTACAAAAGCCAATTCTTACACTGGGAAGGAAACAAGCTTCCAGGGACCGGTTTCTGCCATTTCAGGCGTCTTCGGCCCGGCTTGCTTGAATCCTGATGGTGCAATGAGCAAGGGACTCACATCTGAGTATACCCTTCCACGCTTAGGGTGGACAAAATAATTTACAACAAGGGGTGGTGATGGACAGAGTCTCTGAATTAAGCAGAGTACTCTCACCCAGTCAAGAGATCAGGGCTAGATCCAACACCGTTTTTTAGCTAATTGCACCATCCCAGTTTCAGAACCTGGCTGTATGCAAATTAGTCTGTCCCTGGCCCAGTGCATCATGGGAACAGGGCAGACCAGACTACAAAAGCCAATTCTTACACTGGGAAGGAAACAAGCTTCCGGAGACCGGTTTCTGCCATTTCAGGCGTCTTCGGCCCGGCTTGCTTGAATCCTGATGGTGCAATGAGCAAGGGACTCACATCTGAGTATACCCTTCCACGCTTAGGGTGGACAAAATAATTTACAACAAGGGGTGGTGATGGACAGAGTCTCTGAATTAAGCAGAGTACTCTCACCCAGTCAAGAGATCAGGGCTAGATCCAACACCGTTTTTTAGCTCATTGCACCATCCCAGTTTCAGAACCTGGCTGTATGCAAATTAGTCTGTCCCTGGCCCAGTGCATCATGGGAACAGGGCAGACCAGACTACAAAAGCCAATTCTTACACTGGGAAGGAAACAAGCTTCCGGGGACCGGTTTCTGCCATTTCAGGCGTCTTCGGCCCGGCTTGCTTGAATCCTGATGGTGCAATGAGCAAGGGACTCACATCTGAGTATACCCTTCCACGCTTAGGGTGGACAAAATAATTTACAACAAGGGGTGGTGATGGACAGAGTCTCTGAATTAAGCAGAGTACTCTCACCCAGTCAAGAGATCAGGGCTAGATCCAACACCGTTTTTTAGCTCATTGCACCATCCCAGTTTCAGAACCTGGCTGTATGCAAATTAGTCTGTCCCTGGCCCAGTGCATCATGGGAACAGGGCAGACCAGACTACAAAAGCCAATTCTTACACTGGGAAGGAAACAAGCTTCCGGGGACCGGTTTCTGCCATTTCAGGCGTCTTCGGCCCGGCTTGCTTGAATCCTGATGGTGCAATGAGCAAGGGACTCACATCTGAGTATACCCTTCCACGCTTAGGGTGGACAAAATAATTTACAACAAAGGGTGGTGATGGACAGAGTCTCTGAATTAAGCAGAGTACTCTCACCCAGTCAAGAGATCAGGGCTAGATCCAACACCGTTTTTTAGCTCATTGCACCATCCCAGATTCAGAACCTGGCTGTATGCAAATTAGTCTGTCCCTGGCCCAGTGCATCATGGGAACAGGGCAGACCAGACTACAAAAGCCAATTCTTACACTGGGAAGGAAACAAGCTTCCGGGGACCGGTTTCTGCCATTTCAGGCGTCTTCGGCCCGGCTTGCTTGAATCCTGGTGGTGCAATGAGCAAGGGACTCACATCTGAGTATACCCTTCCACGCTTAGGGTGGACAAAATAATTTACAACAAGGGGTGGTGATGGACAAAGTCTCTGAATTATGCAGAGTAGTCTCACCCAGTCAAGAGATCAGGGCTAGATCCAACACCGTTTTTTAGCTCATTGCACCATCCCAGTTTCAGAACCTGGCTGTATGCAAATTAGTCTGTCCCTGGCCCAGTGCATCATGGGAACAGGGCAGACCAGACTACAAAAGCCAATTCTTACACTGGGAAGGAAACAAGCTTCCGGGGACCGGTTTCTGCCATTTCAGGCGTCTTCGGCCCGGCTTGCTTGAATCCTGGTGGTGCAATGAGCAAGGGACTCACATCTGAGTATACCCTTCCACGCTTAGGGTGGACAAAATAATTTACAACAAGGGGTGGTGATGGACAAAGTCTCTGAATTATGCAGAGTAGTCTCACCCAGTCAAGAGATCAGGGCTAGATCCAACACCGTTTTTTAGCTCATTGCACCATCCCAGTTTCAGAACCTGGCTGTATGCAAATTAGTCTGTCCCTGGCCCAGTGCATCATGGGAACAGGGCAGACCAGACTACAAAAGCCAATTCTTACACTGGGAAGGAAACAAGCTTCCGGGGACCGGTTTCTGCCATTTCAGGCGTCTTCGGCCCGGCTTGCTTGAATCCTGATGGTGCAATGAGCAAGGGACTCACATCTGAGTATACCCTTCCACGCTTAGGGTGGACAAAATAATTTACAACAAGGGGTGGTGATGGACAGAGTCTCTGAATTAAGCAGAGTACTCTCACCCAGTCAAGAGATCAGGGCTAGATCCAACACCGTTTTTTAGCTCATTGCACCATCCCAGTTTCAGAACCTGGCTGTATGCAAATTAGTCTGTCCCTGGCCCAGTGCATCATGGGAACAGGGCAGACCAGACTACAAAAGCCAATTCTTACACTGGGAAGGAAACAAGCTTCCGGGGACCGGTTTCTGCCATTTCAGGCGTCTTCGGCCCGGCTTGCTTGAATCCTGATGGTGCAATGAGCAAGGGACTCACATCTGAGTATACCCTTCCACGCTTAGGGTGGACAAAATAATTTACAACAAGGGGTGGTGATGGACAGAGTCTCTGAATTAAGCAGAGTACTCTCACCCAGTCAAGAGATCAGGGCTAGATCCAACACCGTTTTTTAGCTCATTGCACCATCCCAGTTTCAGAACCTGGCTGTATGCAAATTAGTCTGTCCCTGACCCAGTGCATCATGGGAACAGGGCAGACCAGACTACAAAAGCCAATTCTTACACTGGGAAGGAAACAAGCTTCCGGGGACCGGTTTCTGCCATTTCAGGCGTCTTCGGCCCGGCTTGCTTGAATCCTGATGGTGCAATGAGCAAGGGACTCACATCTGAGTATACCCTTCCACGCTTAGGGTGGACAAAATAATTTACAACAAGGGGTGGTGATGGACAGAGTCTCTGAATTAAGCAGAGTACTCTCACCCAGTCAAGAGATCAGGGCTAGATCCAACACCGTTTTTTAGCTCATTGCACCATCCCAGTTTCAGAACCTGGCTGTATGCAAATTAGTCTGTCCCTGGCCCAGTGCATCATGGGAACAGGGCAGACCAGACTACAAAAGCCAATTCTTACACTGGGAAGGAAACAAGCTTCCGGGGACCGGTTTCTGCCATTTCAGGCGTCTTCGGCCCGGCTTGCTTGAATCCTGATGGTGCAATGAGCAAGGGACTCACATCTGAGTATACCCTTCCACGCTTAGGGTGGACAAAATAATTTACAACAAGGGGTGGTGATGGACAGAGTCTCTGAATTAAGCAGAGTACTCTCACCCAGTCAAGAGATCAGGGCTAGATCCAACACCGTTTTTTAGCTCATTGCACCATCCCAGTTTCAGAACCTGGCTGTATGCAAATTAGTCTGTCCCTGACCCAGTGCATCATGGGAACAGGGCAGACCAGACTACAAAAGCCAATTCTTACACTGGGAAGGAAACAAGCTTCCGGGGACCGGTTTCTGCCATTTCAGGCGTCTTCGGCCCGGCTTGCTTGAATCCTGATGGTGCAATGAGCAAGGGACTCACATCTGAGTATACCCTTCCACGCTTAGGGTGGACAAAATAATTTACAACAAGGGGTGGTGATGGACAGAGTCTCTGAATTAAGCAGAGTACTCTCACCCAGTCAAGAGATCAGGGCTAGATCCAACACCGTTTTTTAGCTCATTGCACCATCCCAGTTTCAGAACCTGGCTGTATGCAAATTAGTCTGTCCCTGGCCCAGTGCATCATGGGAACAGGGCAGACCAGACTACAAAAGCCAATTCTTACACTGGGAAGGAAACAAGCTTCCGGGGACCGGTTTCTGCCATTTCAGGCGTCTTCGGCCCGGCTTGCTTGAATCCTGATGGTGCAATGAGCAAGGGACTCACATCTGAGTATACCCTTCCACGCTTAGGGTGGACAAAATAATTTACAACAAGGGGTGGTGATGGACAGAGTCTCTGAATTAAGCAGAGTACTCTCACCCAGTCAAGAGATCAGGGCTAGATCCAACACCGTTTTTTAGCTCATTGCACCATCCCAGTTTCAGAACCTGGCTGTATGCAAATTAGTCTGTCCCTGGCCCAGTGCATCATGGGAACAGGGCAGACCAGACTACAAAAGGCAATTCTTACACTGGGAAGGAAACAAGCTTCCGGGGACCGGTTTCTGCCATTTCAGGCGTCTTCGGCCCGGCTTGCTTGAATCCTGATGGTGCAATGAGCAAGGGACTCACATCTGAGTATACCCTTCCACGCTTAGGGTGGACAAAATAATTTACAACAAGGGGTGGTATGGACAGAGTCTCTGAATTAAGCAGAGTACTCTCACCCAGTCAAGAGATCAGGGCTAGATCCAACACCGTTTTTTAGCTCATTGCACCATCCCAGTTTCAGAACCTGGCTGTATGCAAATTAGTCTGTCCCTGGCCCAGTGCATCATGGGAACAGGGCAGACCAGACTACAAAAGCCAATTCTTACACTGGGAAGGAAACAAGCTTCCGGGGACCGGTTTCTGCCATTTCAGGCGTCTTCGGCCCGGCTTGCTTGAATCCTGATGGTGCAATGAGCAAGGGACTCACATCTGAGTATACCCTTCCACGCTTAGGGTGGACAAAATAATTTACAACAAGGGGTGGTGATGGACAGAGTCTCTGAATTAAGCAGAGTACTCTCACCCAGTCAAGAGATCAGGGCTAGATCCAACACCGTTTTTTAGCTCATTGCACCATCCCAGTTTCAGAACCTGGCTGTATGCAAATTAGTCTGTCCCTGGCCCAGTGCATCATGGGAACAGGGCAGACCAGACTACAAAAACCAATTCTTACACTGGGAAGGAAACAAGCTTCCGGGGACCGGTTTCTGCCATTTCAGGCGTCTTCGGCCCGGCTTGCTTGAATCCTGATGGTGCAATGAGCAAGGGACTCACATCTGAGTATACCCTTCCACGCTTAGGGTGGACAAAATAATTTACAACAAGGGGTGGTGATGGACAGAGTCTCTGAATTAAGCAGAGTACTCTCACCCAGTCAAGAGATCAGGGCTAGATCCAACACCGTTTTTTAGCTCATTGCACCATCCCAGTTTCAGAACCTGGCTGTATGCAAATTAGTCTGTCCCTGGCCCAGTGCATCATGGGAACAGGGCAGACCAGACTACAAAAGCCAATTCTTACACTGGGAAGGAAACAAGCTTCCGGGGACCGGTTTCTGCCATTTCAGGCGTCTTCGGCCCGGCTTGCTTGAATCCTGATGGTGCAATGAGCAAGGGACTCACATCTGAGTATACCCTTCCACGCTTAGGGTGGACAAAATAATTTACAACAAGGGGTGGTATGGACAGAGTCTCTGAATTAAGCAGAGTACTCTCACCCAGTCAAGAGATCAGGGCTAGATCCAACACCGTTTTTTAGCTCATTGCACCATCCCAGTTTCAGAACCTGGCTGTATGCAAATTAGTCTGTCCCTGGCCCAGTGCATCATGGGAACAGGGCAGACCAGACTACAAAAGCCAATTCTTACACTGGGAAGGAAACAAGCTTCCGGGGACCGGTTTCTGCCATTTCAGGCGTCTTCGGCCCGGCTTGCTTGAATCCTGATGGTGCAATGAGCAAGGGACTCACATCTGAGTATACCCTTCCACGCTTAGGGTGGACAAAATAATTTACAACAAGGGGTGGTGATGGACAGAGTCTCTGAATTAAGCAGAGTACTCTCACCCAGTCAAGAGATCAGGGCTAGATCCAACACCGTTTTTTAGCTCATTGCACCATCCCAGTTTCAGAACCTGGCTGTATGCAAATTAGTCTGTCCCTGGCCCAGTGCATCATGGGAACAGGGCAGACCAGACTACAAAAACCAATTCTTACACTGGGAAGGGAACAAGCTTCCGGGGACCGGTTTCTGCCATTTCAGGCGTCTTCGGCCCGGCTTGCTTGAATCCTGATGGTGCAATGAGCAAGGGACTCACATCTGAGTATACCCTTCCACGCTTAGGGTGGACAAAATAATTTACAACAAGGGGTGGTGATGGACAGAGTCTCTGAATTAAGCAGAGTACTCTCACCCAGTCAAGAGATCAGGGCTAGATCCAACACCGTTTTTTAGCTCATTGCACCACCCCAGTTTCAGAACCTGGCTGTATGCAAATTAGTCTGTCCCTGGCCCAGTGCATCATGGGAACAGGGCAGACCAGACTACAAAAGCCAATTCTTACACTGGGAAGGAAACAAGCTTCCGGGGCCACTATAGGTGTGGCAGGGTATACTCAGACATGAGTCCCTTTCTCACTGCTCCATCAGGATTCAAGCAAGCCGGGCCGAAGAGGCTGAAATGCCAGAAACCGGTCCCCGGTAGCTTGTCTCCTTTCTGGTGAAGAATTGGCTTGGTAGTTTGGTCTGCCCTGTTCCCATGATGCACTGGGCCAGGGACAGACTAATTTGCATATAGCCAGGTTCTGAGCTGGGATGGGGCAGTGAGATAAATAACGGTGATGGATCAAGCCCTGATCTTTGGACTGGGTAAGAGTGGTCTGCTTAATTCAGACACTCTGTTCATCACCACCCCCTTTTTCTGTATCGTTTTTGGCCACTATAGGTGTGGCAGGGTATACTCAGACATGAGTCCCTTTCTCACTGCTCCATCAGGATTCAAGCAAGCCGGGCCGAAGAGGCTGAAATGCCAGAAACCGGTCCCCGGTAGCTTGTCTCCTTTCTGGTGAAGAATTGGCTTGGTAGTTTGTTCTGCCCTGTTCCCATGATGCACTGGGCCAGGGACAGACTAATTTGCATATAGCCAGGTTCTGAGCTGGGATGGGGCAGTGAGATAAATAACGGTGATGGATCAAGCCCTGATCTTTGGACTGGGTAAGAGTGGTCTGCTTAATTCAGACACTCTGTTCATCACCACCCCCTTTTCTGTATCGTTTTTGGCCACTATAGGTGTGGCAGGGTATACTCAGACATGAGTCCCTTTCTCACTGCTCCATCAGGATTCAAGCAAGCCGGGCCGAAGAGGCTGAAATGCCAGAAACCGGTCCCCGGTAGCTTGTCTCCTTTCTGGTGAAGAATTGGCTTGGTAGTTTGGTCTGCCCTGTTCCCATGATGCACTGGGCCAGGGACAGACTAATTTGCATATAGCCAGGTTCTGAGCTGGGATGGGGCAGTGAGATAAATAACGGTGATGGATCAAGCCCTGATCTTTGGACTGGGTAAGAGTGGTCTGCTTAATTCAGACACTCTGTTCATCACCACCCCCTTTTCTGTATCGTTTTTGGCCACTATAGGTGTGGCAGGGTATACTCAGACATGAGTCCCTTTCTCACTGCTCCATCAGGATTCAAGCAAGCCGGGCCGAAGAGGCTGAAATGCCAGAAACCGGTCCCCGGTAGCTTGTCTCCTTTCTGGTGAAGAATTGGCTTGGTAGTTTGGTCTGCCCTGTTCCCATGATGCACTGGGCCAGGGACAGACTAATTTGCATATAGCCAGGTTCTGAGCTGGGATGGGGCAGTGAGATAAATAACGGTGATGGATCAAGCCCTGATCTTTGGACTGGGTAAGAGTGGTCTGCTTAATTCAGACACTCTGTTCATCACCACCCCCTTTTCTGTATCGTTTTTGGCCACTATAGGTGTGGCAGGGTATACTCAGACATGAGTCCCTTTCTCACTGCTCCATCAGGATTCAAGAAAGCCGGGCCGAAGAGGCTGAAATGCCAGAAACCGGTCCCCGGTAGCTTGTCTCCTTTCTGGTGAAGAATTGGCTTGGTAGTTTGGT
This sequence comes from Lissotriton helveticus, assembly GCF_964261635.1. NCBI lineage: Eukaryota > Metazoa > Chordata > Amphibia > Caudata > Salamandridae > Lissotriton > Lissotriton helveticus. The sequence continues at coordinate 709,021,962 of NC_136061.1, forward strand.
TTGCCCTGTTCCCATGATGCACTGGGCCAGGGACAGACTAATTTGCATATAGCCAGGTTCTGAGCTGGGATGGGGCAGTGAGATAAATAACGGTGATGGATCAAGCCCTGATCTTTGGACTGGGTAAGAGTGGTCTGCTTAATTCAGACACTCTGTTCATCACCACCCCCTTTTCTGTATCGTTTTTGGCCACTATAGGTGTGGCAGGGTATACTCAGACATGAGTCCCTTTCTCACTGCTCCATCAGGATTCAAGCAAGCCGGGCCGAAGAGGCTGAAATGCCAGAAACCGGTCCCCGGTAGCTTGTCTCCTTTCTGGTGAAGAATTGGCTTAGTAGTTTGGTCTGCCCTGTTCCCATGATGCACTGGGCCAGGGACAGACTAATTTGCATATAGCCAGGTTCTGAGCTGGGATGGGGCAGTGAGATAAATAACGGTGATGGATCAAGCCCTGATCTTTGGACTGGGTAAGAGTGGTCTGCTTAATTCAGACACTCTGTTCATCACCACCCCCTTTTCTGTATCGTTTTTGGCCACTATAGGTGTGGCAGGGTATACTCAGACATGAGTCCCTTTCTCACTGCTCCATCAGGATTCAAGCAAGCCGGGCCGAAGAGGCTGAAATGCCAGAAACCGGTCCCCGGTAGCTTGTCTCCTTTCTGGTGAAGAATTGGCTTGGTAGTTTGGTCTGCCCTGTTCCCATGATGCACTGGGCCAGGGACAGACTAATTTGCATATAGCCAGGTTCTGAGCTGGGATGGGGCAGTGAGATAAATAACGGTGATGGATCAAGCCCTGATCTTTGGACTGGGTAAGAGTGGTCTGCTTAATTCAGACACTCTGTTCATCACCACCCCCTTTTCTGTATCGTTTTTGGCCACTATAGGTGTGGCAGGGTATACTCAGACATGAGTCCCTTTCTCACTGCTCCATCAGGATTCAAGCAAGCCGGGCCGAAGAGGCTGAAATGCCAGAAACCGGTCCCCGGTAGCTTGTCTCCTTTCTGGTGAAGAATTGGCTTGGTAGTTTGGTCTGCCCTGTTCCCATGATGCACTGGGCCAGGGACAGACTAATTTGCATATAGCCAGGTTCTGAGCTGGGATGGGGCAGTGAGATAAATAACGGTGATGGATCAAGCCCTGATCTTTGGACTGGGTAAGAGTGGTCTGCTTAATTCAGACACTCTGTTCATCACCACCCCCTTTTCTGTATCGTTTTTGGCCACTATAGGTGTGGCAGGGTATACTCAGACATGAGTCCCTTTCTCACTGCTCCATCAGGATTCAAGCAAGCCGGGCCGAAGAGACTGAAATGCCAGAAACCGGTCCCCGGTAGCTTGTCTCCTTTCTGGTGAAGAATTGGCTTGGTAGTTTGTTCTGCCCTGTTCCCATGATGCACTGGGCCAGGGACAGACTAATTTGCATATAGCCAGGTTCTGAGCTGGGATGGGGCAGTGAGATAAATAACGGTGATGGATCAAGCCCTGATCTTTGGACTGGGTAAGAGTGGTCTGCTTAATTCAGACACTCTGTTCATCACCACCCCCTTTTCTGTATCGTTTTTGGCCACTATAGGTGTGGCAGGGTATACTCAGACATGAGTCCCTTTCTCACTGCTCCATCAGGATTCAAGCAAGCCGGGCCGAAGAGGCTGAAATGCCAGAAACCGGTCCCCGGTAGCTTGTCTCCTTTCTGGTGAAGAATTGGCTTGGTAGTTTGGTCTGCCCTGTTCCCATGATGCACTGGGCCAGGGACAGACTAATTTGCATATAGCCAGGTTCTGAGCTGGGATGGGGCAGTGAGATAAATAACGGTGATGGATCAAGCCCTGATCTTTGGACTGGGTAAGAGTGGTCTGCTTAATTCAGACACTCTGTTCATCACCACCCCCTTTTCTGTATCGTTTTTGGCCACTATAGGTGTGGCAGGGTATACTCAGACATGAGTCCCTTTCTCACTGCTCCATCAGGATTCAAGCAAGCCGGGCCGAAGAGGCTGAAATGCCAGAAACCGGTCCCCGGTAGCTTGTCTCCTTTCTGGTGAAGAATTGGCTTGGTAGTTTGGTCTGCCCTGTTCCCATGATGCACTGGGCCAGGGACAGACTAATTTGCATATAGCCAGGTTCTGAGCTGGGATGGGGCAGTGAGATAAATAACGGTGATGGATCAAGCCCTGATCTTTGGACTGGGTAAGAGTGGTCTGCTTAATTCAGACACTCTGTTCATCACCACCCCCTTTTCTGTATCGTTTTTGGCCACTATAGGTGTGGCAGGGTATACTCAGACATGAGTCCCTTTCTCACTGCTCCATCAGGATTCAAGCAAGCCGGGCCGAAGAGGCTGAAATGCCAGAAACCGGTCCCCGGTAGCTTGTCTCCTTTCTGGTGAAGAATTGGCTTGGTAGTTTGGTCTGCCCTGTTCCCATGATGCACTGGGCCAGGGACAGACTAATTTGCATATAGCCAGGTTCTGAGCTGGGATGGGGCAGTGAGATAAATAACGGTGATGGATCAAGCCCTGATCTTTGGACTGGGTAAGAGTGGTCTGCTTAATTCAGACACTCTGTTCATCACCACCCCCTTTTCTGTATCGTTTTTGGCCACTATAGGTGTGGCAGGGTATACTCAGACATGAGTCCCTTTCTCACTGCTCCATCAGGATTCAAGCAAGCCGGGCCGAAGAGGCTGAAATGCCAGAAACCGGTCCCCGGTAGCTTGTCTCCTTTCTGGTGAAGAATTGGCTTGGTAGTTTGGTCTGCCCTGTTCCCATGATGCACTGGGCCAGGGACAGACTAATTTGCATATAGCCAGGTTCTGAGCTGGGATGGGGCAGTGAGATAAATAACGGTGATGGATCAAGCCCTGATCTTTGGACTGGGTAAGAGTGGTCTGCTTAATTCAGACACTCTGTTCATCACCACCCCCTTTTCTGTATCGTTTTTGGCCACTATAGGTGTGGCAGGGTATACTCAGACATGAGTCCCTTTCTCACTGCTCCATCAGGATTCAAGCAAGCCGGGCCGAAGAGGCTGAAATGCCAGAAACCGGTCCCCGGTAGCTTGTCTCCTTTCTGGTGAAGAATTGGCTTGGTAGTTTGGTCTGCCCTGTTCCCATGATGCACTGGGCCAGGGACAGACTAATTTGCATATAGCCAGGTTCTGAGCTGGGATGGGGCAGTGAGATAAATAACGGTGATGGATCAAGCCCTGATCTTTGGACTGGGTAAGAGTGGTCTGCTTAATTCAGACACTCTGTTCATCACCACCCCCTTTTCTGTATCGTTTTTGGCCACTATAGGTGTGGCAGGGTATACTCAGACATGAGTCCCTTTCTCACTGCTCCATCAGGATTCAAGCAAGCCGGGCCGAAGAGGCTGAAATGCCAGAAACCGGTCCCCGGTAGCTTGTCTCCTTTCTGGTGAAGAATTGTCTTGGTAGTTTGGTCTGCCCTGTTCCCATGATGCACTGGGCCAGGGACAGACTAATTTGCATATAGCCAGGTTCTGAGCTGGGATGGGGCAGTGAGATAAATAACGGTGATGGATCAAGCCCTGATCTTTGGACTGGGTAAGAGTGGTCTGCTTAATTCAGACACTCTGTTCATCACCACCCCCTTTTCTGTATCGTTTTTGGCCACTATAGGTGTGGCAGGGTATACTCAGACATGAGTCCCTTTCTCACTGCTCCATCAGGATTCAAGCAAGCCGGGCCGAAGAGGCTGAAATGCCAGAAACCGGTCCCCGGTAGCTTGTCTCCTTTCTGGTGAAGAATTGGCTTGGTAGTTTGGTCTGCCCTGTTCCCATGATGCACTGGGCCAGGGACAGACTAATTTGCATATAGCCAGGTTCTGAGCTGGGATGGGGCAGTGAGATAAATAACGGTGATGGACCAAGCCCTGATCTTTGGACTGGGTAAGAGTGGTCTGCTTAATTCAGACACTCTGTTCATCACCACCCCCTTTTCTGTATCGTTTTTGGCCACTATAGGTGTGGCAGGGTATACTCAGACATGAGTCCCTTTCTCACTGCTCCATCAGGATTCAAGCAAGCCGGGCCGAAGAGGCTGAAATGCCAGAAACCGGTCCCCGGTAGCTTGTCTCCTTTCTGGTGAAGAATTGGCTTGGTAGTTTGGTCTGCCCTGTTCCCATGATGCACTGGGCCAGGGACAGACTAATTTGCATATAGCCAGGTTCTGAGCTGGGATGGGGCAGTGAGATAAATAACGGTGATGGATCAAGCCCTGATCTTTGGACTGGGTAAGAGTGGTCTGCTTAATTCAGACACTCTGTTCATCACCACCCCCTTTTCTGTATCGTTTTTGGCCACTATAGGTGTGGCAGGGTATACTCAGACATGAGTCCCTTTCTCACTGCTCCATCAGGATTCAAGCAAGCCGGGCCGAAGAGGCTGAAATGCCAGAAACCGGTCCCCGGTAGCTTGTCTCCTTTCTGGTGAAGAATTGGCTCGGTAGTTTGGTCTGCCCTGTTCCCATGATGCACTGGGCCAGGGACAGACTAATTTGCATATAGCCAGGTTCTGAGCTGGGATGGGGCAGTGAGATAAATAACGGTGATGGATCAAGCCCTGATCTTTGGACTGGGTAAGAGTGGTCTGCTTAATTCAGACACTCTGTTCATCACCACCCCCTTTTCTGTATCGTTTTTGGCCACTATAGGTGTGGCAGGGTATACTCAGACATGAGTCCCTTTCTCACTGCTCCATCAGGATTCAAGCAAGCCGGGCCGAAGAGGCTGAAATGCCAGAAACCGGTCCCCGGTAGCTTGTCTCCTTTCTGGTGAAGAATTGGCTTGGTAGTTTGGTCTGCCCTGTTCCCATGATGCACTGGGCCAGGGACAGACTAATTTGCATATAGCCAGGTTCTGAGCTGGGATGGGGCAGTGAGATAAATAACGGTGATGGATCAAGCCCTGATCTTTGGACTGGGTAAGAGTGGTCTGCTTAATTCAGACACTCTGTTCATCACCACCCCCTTTTCTGTATCGTTTTTGGCCACTATAGGTGTGGCAGGGTATACTCAGACATGAGTCCCTTTCTCACTGCTCCATCAGGATTCAAGCAAGCCGGGCCGAAGAGGCTGAAATGCCAGAAACCGGTCCCCGGTAGCTTGTCTCCTTTCTGGTGAAGAATTGGCTTGGTAGTTTGGTCTGCCCTGTTCCCATGATGCACTGGGCCAGGGACAGACTAATTTGCATATAGCCAGGTTCTGAGCTGGGATGGGGCAGTGAGATAAATAACGGTGATGGATCAAGCCCTGATCTTTGGACTGGGTAAGAGTGGTCTGCTTAATTCAGACACTCTGTTCATCACCACCCCCTTTTCTGTATCGTTTTTGGCCACTATAGGTGTGGCAGGGTATACTCAGACATGAGTCCCTTTCTCACTGCTCCATCAGGATTCAAGCAAGCCGGGCCGAAGAGACTGAAATGCCAGAAACCGGTCCCCGGTAGCTTGTCTCCTTTCTGGTGAAGAATTGGCTTGGTAGTTTGTTCTGCCCTGTTCCCATGATGCACTGGGCCAGGGACAGACTAATTTGCATATAGCCAGGTTCTGAGCTGGGATGGGGCAGTGAGATAAATAACGGTGATGGATCAAGCCCTGATCTTTGGACTGGGTAAGAGTGGTCTGCTTAATTCAGACACTCTGTTCATCACCACCCCCTTTTCTGTATCGTTTTTGGCCACTATAGGTGTGGCAGGGTATACTCAGACATGAGTCCCTTTCTCACTGCTCCATCAGGATTCAAGCAAGCCGGGCCGAAGAGGCTGAAATGCCAGAAACCGGTCCCCGGTAGCTTGTCTCCTTTCTGGTGAAGAATTGGCTTGGTAGTTTGGTCTGCCCTGTTCCCATGATGCACTGGGCCAGGGACAGACTAATTTGCATATAGCCAGGTTCTGAGCTGGGATGGGGCAGTGAGATAAATAACGGTGATGGATCAAGCCCTGATCTTTGGACTGGGTAAGAGTGGTCTGCTTAATTCAGACACTCTGTTCATCACCACCCCCTTTTCTGTATCGTTTTTGGCCACTATAGGTGTGGCAGGGTATACTCAGACATGAGTCCCTTTCTCACTGCTCCATCAGGATTCAAGCAAGCCGGGCCGAAGAGGCTGAAATGCCAGAAACCGGTTCCCGGTAGCTTGTCTCCTTTCTGGTGAAGAATTGGCTTGGTAGTTTGGTCTGCCCTGTTCCCATGATGCACTGGGCCAGGGACAGACTAATTTGCATATAGCCAGGTTCTGAGCTGGGATGGGGCAGTGAGATAAATAACGGTGATGGATCAAGCCCTGATCTTTGGACTGGGTAAGAGTGGTCTGCTTAATTCAGACACTCTGTTCATCACCACCCCCTTTTCTGTATCGTTTTTGGCCACTATAGGTGTGGCAGGGTATACTCAGACATGAGTCCCTTTCTCACTGCTCCATCAGGATTCAAGCAAGCCGGGCCGAAGAGGCTGAAATGCCAGAAACCGGTCCCCGGTAGCTTGTCTCCTTTCTGGTGAAGAATTGGCTTGGTAGTTTGGTCTGCCCTGTTCCCATGATGCACTGGGCCAGGGACAGACTAATTTGCATATAGCCAGGTTCTGAGCTGGGATGGGGCAGTGAGATAAATAACGGTGATGGATCAAGCCCTGATCTTTGGACTGGGTAAGAGTGGTCTGCTTAATTCAGACACTCTGTTCATCACCACCCCCTTTTCTGTATCGTTTTTGGCCACTATAGGTGTGGCAGGGTATACTCAGACATGAGTCCCTTTCTCACTGCTCCATCAGGATTCAAGCAAGCCGGGCCGAAGAGGCTGAAATGCCAGAAACCGGTCCCCGGTAGCTTGTCTCCTTTCTGGTGAAGAATTGGCTTGGTAGTTTGGTCTGCCCTGTTCCCATGATGCACTGGGCCAGGGACAGACTAATTTGCATATAGCCAGGTTCTGAGCTGGGATGGGGCAGTGAGATAAATAACGGTGATGGATCAAGCCCTGATCTTTGGACTGGGTAAGAGTGGTCTGCTTAATTCAGACACTCTGTTCATCACCACCCCCTTTTCTGTATCGTTTTTGGCCACTATAGGTGTGGCAGGGTATACTCAGACATGAGTCCCTTTCTCACTGCTCCATCAGGATTCAAGCAAGCCGGGCCGAAGAGGCTGAAATGCCAGAAACCGGTCCCCGGTAGCTTGTCTCCTTTCTGGTGAAGAATTGGCTTGGTAGTTTGGTCTGCCCTGTTCCCATGATGCACTGGGCCAGGGACAGACTAATTTGCATATAGCCAGGTTCTGAGCTGGGATGGGGCAGTGAGATAAATAACGGTGATGGATCAAGCCCTGATCTTTGGACTGGGTAAGAGTGGTCTGCTTAATTCAGACACTCTGTTCATCACCACCCCCTTTTCTGTATCGTTTTTGGCCACTATAGGTGTGGCAGGGTATACTCAGACATGAGTCCCTTTCTCACTGCTCCATCAGGATTCAAGCAAGCCGGGCCGAAGAGGCTGAAATGCCAGAAACCGGTCCCCGGTAGCTTGTCTCCTTTCTGGTGAAGAATTGTCTTGGTAGTTTGGTCTGCCCTGTTCCCATGATGCACTGGGCCAGGGACAGACTAATTTGCATATAGCCAGGTTCTGAGCTGGGATGGGGCAGTGAGATAAATAACGGTGATGGATCAAGCCCTGATCTTTGGACTGGGTAAGAGTGGTCTGCTTAATTCAGACACTCTGTTCATCACCACCCCCTTTTCTGTATCGTTTTTGGCCACTATAGGTGTGGCAGGGTATACTCAGACATGAGTCCCTTTCTCACTGCTCCATCAGGATTCAAGCAAGCCGGGCCGAAGAGGCTGAAATGCCAGAAACCGGTCCCCGGTAGCTTGTCTCCTTTCTGGTGAAGAATTGGCTTGGTAGTTTGGTCTGCCCTGTTCCCATGATGCACTGGGCCAGGGACAGACTAATTTGCATATAGCCAGGTTCTGAGCTGGGATGGGGCAGTGAGATAAATAACGGTGATGGACCAAGCCCTGATCTTTGGACTGGGTAAGAGTGGTCTGCTTAATTCAGACACTCTGTTCATCACCACCCCCTTTTCTGTATCGTTTTTGGCCACTATAGGTGTGGCAGGGTATACTCAGACATGAGTCCCTTTCTCACTGCTCCATCAGGATTCAAGCAAGCCGGGCCGAAGAGGCTGAAATGCCAGAAACCGGTCCCCGGTAGCTTGTCTCCTTTCTGGTGAAGAATTGGCTTGGTAGTTTGGTCTGCCCTGTTCCCATGATGCACTGGGCCAGGGACAGACTAATTTGCATATAGCCAGGTTCTGAGCTGGGATGGGGCAGTGAGATAAATAACGGTGATGGATCAAGCCCTGATCTTTGGACTGGGTAAGAGTGGTCTGCTTAATTCAGACACTCTGTTCATCACCACCCCCTTTTCTGTATCGTTTTTGGCCACTATAGGTGTGGCAGGGTATACTCAGACATGAGTCCCTTTCTCACTGCTCCATCAGGATTCAAGCAAGCCGGGCCGAAGAGGCTGAAATGCCAGAAACCGGTCCCCGGTAGCTTGTCTCCTTTCTGGTGAAGAATTGGCTCGGTAGTTTGGTCTGCCCTGTTCCCATGATGCACTGGGCCAGGGACAGACTAATTTGCATATAGCCAGGTTCTGAGCTGGGATGGGGCAGTGAGATAAATAACGGTGATGGATCAAGCCCTGATCTTTGGACTGGGTAAGAGTGGTCTGCTTAATTCAGACACTCTGTTCATCACCACCCCCTTTTCTGTATCGTTTTTGGCCACTATAGGTGTGGCAGGGTATACTCAGACATGAGTCCCTTTCTCACTGCTCCATCAGGATTCAAGCAAGCCGGGCCGAAGAGGCTGAAATGCCAGAAACCGGTCCCCGGTAGCTTGTCTCCTTTCTGGTGAAGAATTGGCTTGGTAGTTTGGTCTGCCCTGTTCCCATGATGCACTGGGCCAGGGACAGACTAATTTGCATATAGCCAGGTTCTGAGCTGGGATGGGGCAGTGAGATAAATAACGGTGATGGATCAAGCCCTGATCTTTGGACTGGGTAAGAGTGGTCTGCTTAATTCAGACACTCTGTTCATCACCACCCCCTTTTCTGTATCGTTTTTGGCCACTATAGGTGTGGCAGGGTATACTCAGACATGAGTCCCTTTCTCACTGCTCCATCAGGATTCAAGCAAGCCGGGCCGAAGAGGCTGAAATGCCAGAAACCGGTCCCCGGTAGCTTGTCTCCTTTCTGGTGAAGAATTGGCTTGGTAGTTTGGTCTGCCCTGTTCCCATGATGCACTGGGCCAGGGACAGACTAATTTGCATATAGCCAGGTTCTGAGCTGGGATGGGGCAGTGAGATAAATAACGGTGATGGATCAAGCCCTGATCTTTGGACTGGGTAAGAGTGGTCTGCTTAATTCAGACACTCTGTTCATCACCACCCCCTTTTCTGTATCGTTTTTGGCCACTATAGGTGTGGCAGGGTATACTCAGACATGAGTCCCTTTCTCACTGCTCCATCAGGATTCAAGCAAGCCGGGCCGAAGAGGCTGAAATGCCAGAAACCGGTCCCCGGTAGCTTGTCTCCTTTCTGGTGAAGAATTGGCTTGGTAGTTTGGTCTGCCCTGTTCCCATGATGCACTGGGCCAGGGACAGACTAATTTGCATATAGCCAGGTTCTGAGCTGGGATGGGGCAGTGAGATAAATAACGGTGATGGATCAAGCCCTGATCTTTGGACTGGGTAAGAGTGGTCTGCTTAATTCAGACACTCTGTTCATCACCACCCCCTTTTCTGTATCGTTTTTGGCCACTATAGGTGTGGCAGGGTATACTCAGACATGAGTCCCTTTCTCACTGCTCCATCAGGATTCAAGCAAGCCGGGCCGAAGAGGCTGAAATGCCAGAAACCGGTCCCCGGTAGCTTGTCTCCTTTCTGGTGAAGAATTGGCTTGGTAGTTTGGTCTGCCCTGTTCCCATGATGCACTGGGCCAGGGACAGACTAATTTGCATATAGCCAGGTTCTGAGCTGGGATGGGGCAGTGAGATAAATAACGGTGATGGACCAAGCCCTGATCTTTGGACTGGGTAAGAGTGGTCTGCTTAATTCAGACACTCTGTTCATCACCACCCCCTTTTCTGTATCGTTTTTGGCCACTATAGGTGTGGCAGGGTATACTCAGACATGAGTCCCTTTCTCACTGCTCCATCAGGATTCAAGCAAGCCGGGCCGAAGAGGCTGAAATGCCAGAAACCGGTCCCCGGTAGCTTGTCTCCTTTCTGGTGAAGAATTGGCTTGGTAGTTTGGTCTGCCCTGTTCCCATGATGCACTGGGCCAGGGACAGACTAATTTGCATATAGCCAGGTTCTGAGCTGGGATGGGGCAGTGAGATAAATAACGGTGATGGATCAAGCCCTGATCTTTGGACTGGGTAAGAGTGGTCTGCTTAATTCAGACACTCTGTTCATCACCACCCCCTTTTCTGTATCGTTTTTGGCCACTATAGGTGTGGCAGGGTATACTCAGACATGAGTCCCTTTCTCACTGCTCCATCAGGATTCAAGCAAGCCGGGCCGAAGAGGCTGAAATGCCAGAAACCGGTCCCCGGTAGCTTGTCTCCTTTCTGGTGAAGAATTGGCTTGGTAGTTTGGTCTGCCCTGTTCCCATGATGCACTGGGCCAGGGACAGACTAATTTGCATATAGCCAGGTTCTGAGCTGGGATGGGGCAGTGAGATAAATAACGGTGATGGATCAAGCCCTGATCTTTGGACTGGGTAAGAGTGGTCTGCTTAATTCAGACACTCTGTTCATCACCACCCCCTTTTCTGTATCGTTTTTGGCCACTATAGGTGTGGCAGGGTATACTCAGACATGAGTCCCTTTCTCACTGCTCCATCAGGATTCAAGCAAGCCGGGCCGAAGAGGCTGAAATGCCAGAAACCGGTCCCCGGTAGCTTGTCTCCTTTCTGGTGAAGAATTGGCTTGGTAGTTTGGTCTGCCCTGTTCCCATGATGCACTGGGCCAGGGACAGACTAATTTGCATATAGCCAGGTTCTGAGCTGGGATGGGGCAGTGAGATAAATAACGGTGATGGATCAAGCCCTGATCTTTGGACTGGGTAAGAGTGGTCTGCTTAATTCAGACACTCTGTTCATCACCACCCCCTTTTCTGTATCGTTTTTGGCCACTATAGGTGTGGCAGGGTATACTCAGACATGAGTCCCTTTCTCACTGCTCCATCAGGATTCAAGCAAGCCGGGCCGAAGAGGCTAAAATGCCAGAAACCGGTCCCCGGTAGCTTGTCTCCTTTCTGGTGAAGAATTGGCTTGGTAGTTTGGTCTGCCCTGTTCCCATGATGCACTGGGCCAGGGACAGACTAATTTGCATATAGCCAGGTTCTGAGCTGGGATGGGGCAGTGAGATAAATAACGGTGATGGATCAAGCCCTGATCTTTGGACTGGGTAAGAGTGGTCTGCTTAATTCAGACACTCTGTTCATCACCACCCCCTTTTCTGTATCGTTTTTGGCCACTATAGGTGTGGCAGGGTATACTCAGACATGAGTCCCTTTCTCACTGCTCCATCAGGATTCAAGCAAGCCGGGCCGAAGAGGCTGAAATGCCAGAAACCGGTCCCCGGTAGCTTGTCTCCTTTCTGGTGAAGAATTGGCTTGGTAGTTTGGTCTGCCCTGTTCCCATGATGCACTGGGCCAGGGACAGACTAATTTGCATATAGCCAGGTTCTGAGCTGGGATGGGGCAGTGAGATAAATAACGGTGATGGATCAAGCCCTGATCTTTGGACTGGGTAAGAGTGGTCTGCTTAATTCAGACACTTTGTTCATCACCACCCCCTTTTCTGTATCGTTTTTGGCCACTATAGGTGTGGCAGGGTATACTCAGACATGAGTCCCTTTCTCACTGCTCCATCAGGATTCAAGCAAGCCGGGCCGAAGAGGCTGAAATGCCAGAAACCGGTCCACGGTAGCTTGTCTCCTTTCTGGTGAAGAATTGGCTTGGTAGTTTGGTCTGCCCTGTTCCCATGATGCACTGGGCCAGGGACAGACTAATTTGCATATAGCCAGGTTCTGAGCTGGGATGGGGCAGTGAGATAAATAACGGTGATGGATCAAGCCCTGATCTTTGGACTGGGTAAGAGTGGTCTGCTTAATTCAGACACTCTGTTCATCACCACCCCCTTTTCTGTATCGTTTTTGGCCACTATAGGTGTGGCAGGGTATACTCAGACATGAGTCCCTTCTCACTGCTCCATCAGGATTCAAGCAAGCCGGGCCGAAGAGGCTGAAATGCCAGAAACCGGTCCCCGGTAGCTTGTCTCCTTTCTGGTGAAGAATTGGCTTGGTAGTTTGGTCTGCCCTGTTCCCATGATGCACTGGGCCAGGGACAGACTAATTTGCATATAGCCAGGTTCTGAGCTGGGATGGGGCAGTGAGATAAATAACGGTGATGGATCAAGCCCTGATCTTTGGACTGGGTAAGAGTGGTCTGCTTAATTCAGACACTCTGTTCATCACCACCCCCTTTTCTGTATCGTTTTTGGCCACTATAGGTGTGGCAGGGTATACTCAGACATGAGTCCCTTTCTCACTGCTCCATCAGGATTAAGGGTGGGCGTCCGAATCGGCTACGCCCACGGAGTAGGCGTAGTGTTGCCTTCTACGCATTTTGCGTAGACAGCGTAGCCGGCAACACTACGCCCACTCCGTGAGCGTAGCCGAGTCGGCCGCCACCCGCCTCCCTCCCGCCCTCCACTAGATACTTTATTTAAGCATTTGCACGGATAAAAACAACTTAAAAGCACTTACCTTGTCCGGGGCTCATCCGGGTCTTCATCTTTGAATAGCGTCCTTTGCCTGGATACCAATGCGCATGCGCGGGCGGCCGCGCATGCGCATTTCTCGGGAGAAATGCGCATGCGCGGGCGCCCGCGCATGCGCATTGGTATCCAGGCAAAGGACGCTATTCAAAGATGAAGACCCGGACGAGCCCCGGACAAGGTAAGTGCTTTTAAGTTGTTTTAATCCGTGTAAATGCTTAAATAAAGTATGTAGGGGAGAGCGGGAGGGAGGTGCGTAGTGGGGCTACGCGGAGTGAGGGAGTGGGCGTAGCTTCTCGCCCTCTCCGCGCAGCTCCGCGGAGCCCCACTACGCCCCACTACGCCCAGGGTTAATCAGGATTCAAGCAAGCCGTGCCGAAGAGGCTGAAATGCCAGAAACCGGTGCCCGGTAGCTTGTCTCCTTTCTGGTGAAGAATTGGCTTGGTAGTTTGGTCTGCCCTGTTCCCATGATGCACTGGGCCAGGGACAGACTAATTTGCATATAGCCAGGTTCTGAGCTGGGATGGGGCAGTGAGATAAATAACGGTGATGGATCAAGCCCTGATCTTTGGACTGGGTAAGAGTGGTCTGCTTAATTCAGACACTCTGTTCATCACCACCCCCTTTTCTGTATCGTTTTTGGCCACTATAGGTGTGGCAGGGTATACTCAGACATGAGTCCCTTTCTCACTGCTCCATCAGGATTCAAGCAAGCCGGGCCGAAGAGGCTGAAATGCCAGAAACCGGTCCCCGGTAGCTTGTCTCCTTTCTGGTGAAGAATTGGCTTGGTAGTTTGGTCTGCCCTGTTCCCATGATGCACTGGGCCAGGGACAGACTAATTTGCATATAGCCAGGTTCTGAGCTGGGATGGGGCAGTGAGATAAATAACGGTGATGGATCAAGCCCTGATCTTTGGACTGGGTAAGAGTGGTCTGCTTAATTCAGACACTTTGTTCATCACCACCCCCTTTTCTGTATCGTTTTTGGCCACTATAGGTGTGGCAGGGTATACTCAGACATGAGTCCCTTTCTCACTGCTCCATCAGGATTCAAGCAAGCCGGGCCGAAGAGGCTGAAATGCCAGAAACCGGTCCCCGGTAGCTTGTCTCCTTTCTGGTGAAGAATTGGCTTGGTAGTTTGGTCTGCCCTGTTCCCATGATGCACTGGGCCAGGGACAGACTAATTTGCATATAGCCAGGTTCTGAGCTGGGATGGGGCAGTGAGATAAATAACGGTGATGGATCAAGCCCTGATCTTTGGACTGGGTAAGAGTGGTCTGCTTAATTCAGACACTCTGTTCATCACCACCCCCTTTTCTGTATCGTTTTTGGCCACTATAGGTGTGGCAGGGTATACTCAGACATGAGTCCCTTTCTCACTGCTCCATCAGGATTCAAGCAAGCCGGGCCGAAGAGGCTGAAATGCCAGAAACCGGTCCCCGGTAGCTTGTCTCCTTTCTGGTGAAGAATTGGCTTGGTAGTTTGGTCTGCCCTGTTCCCATGATGCACTGGGCCAGGGACAGACTAATTTGCATATAGCCAGGTTCTGAGCTGGGATGGGGCAGTGAGATAAATAACGGTGATGGATCAAGCCCTGATCTTTGGACTGGGTAAGAGTGGTCTGCTTAATTCAGACACTCTGTTCATCACCACCCCCTTTTCTGTATCGTTTTTGGCCACTATAGGTGTGGCAGGGTATACTCAGACATGAGTCCCTTTCTCACTGCTCCATCAGGATTCAAGCAAGCCGGGCCGAAGAGGCTGAAATGCCAGAAACCGGTCCCCGGTAGCTTGTCTCCTTTCTGGTGAAGAATTGGCTTGGTAGTTTGGTCTGCACTGTTCCCATGATGCACTGGGCCAGGGACAGACTAATTTGCATATAGCCAGGTTCTGAGCTGGGATGGGGCAGTGAGATAAATAACGGTGATGGATCAAGCCCTGATCTTTGGACTGGGTAAGAGTGGTCTGCTTAATTCAGACACTCTGTTCATCACCACCCCCTTTTCTGTATCTTTTTGGCCACTATAGGTGTGGCAGGGTATACTCAGACATGAGTCCCTTTCTCACTGCTCCATCAGGATTCAAGCAAGCCGGGCCGAAGAGGCTGAAATGCCAGAAACCGGTCCCCGGTAGCTTGTCTCCTTTCTGGTGAAGAATTGGCTTGGTAGTTTGGTCTGCCCTGTTCCCATGATGCACTGGGCCAGGGACAGACTAATTTGCATATAGCCAGGTTCTGAGCTGGGATGGGGCAGTGAGATAAATAACGGTGATGGATCAAGCCCTGATCTTTGGACTGGGTAAGAGTGGTCTGCTTAATTCAGACACTCTGTTCATCACCACCCCCTTTTCTGTATCGTTTTTGGCCACTATAGGTGTGGCAGGGTATACTCAGACATGAGTCCCTTTCTCACTGCTCCATCAGGATTCAAGCAAGCCGGGCCGAAGAGGCTGAAATGCCAGAAACCGGTCCCCGGTAGCTTGTCTCCTTTCTGGTGAAGAATTGGCTTGGTAGTTTGGTCTGCCCTGTTCCCATGATGCACTGGGCCAGGGACAGACTAATTTGCATATAGCCAGGTTCTGAGCTGGGATGGGGCAGTGAGATAAATAACGGTGATGGATCAAGCCCTGATCTTTGGACTGGGTAAGAGTGGTCTGCTTAATTCAGACACTCTGTTCATCACCACCCCCTTTTCTGTATCGTTTTTGGCCACTATAGGTGTGGCAGGGTATACTCAGACATGAGTCCCTTTCTCACTGCTCCATCAGGATTCAAGCAAGCCGGGCTGAAGAGGCTGAAATGCCAGAAACCGGTCCCCGGTAGCTTGTCTCCTTTCTGGTGAAGAATTGGCTTGGTAGTTTGGTCTGCCCTGTTCCCATGATGCACTGGGCCAGGGACAGACTAATTTGCATATAGCCAGGTTCTGAGCTGGGATGGGGCAGTGAGATAAATAACGGTGATGGATCAAGCCCTGATCTTTGGACTGGGTAAGAGTGGTCTGCTTAATTCAGACACTCTGTTCATCACCACCCCCTTTTCTGTATCGTTTTTGGCCACTATAGGTGTGGCAGGGTATACTCAGACATGAGTCCCTTTCTCACTGCTCCATCAGGATTCAAGCAAGCCGGGCCGAAGAGGCTGAAATGCCAGAAACCGGTCCCCGGTAGCTTGTCTCCTTTCTGGTGAAGAATTGGCTTGGTAGTTTGGTCTGCCCTGTTCCCATGATGCACTGGGCCAGGGACAGACTAATTTGCATATAGCCAGGTTCTGAGCTGGGATGGGGCAGTGAGATAAATAACGGTGATGGATCAAGCCCTGATCTTTGGACTGGGTAAGAGTGGTCTGCTTAATTCAGACACTCTGTTCATCACCACCCCCTTTTCTGTATCGTTTTTGGCCACTATAGGTGTGGCAGGGTATACTCAGACATGAGTCCCTTTCTCACTGCTCCATCAGGATTCAAGCAAGCCGGGCCGAAGAGGCTGAAATGCCAGAAACCGGTCCCCGGTAGCTTGTCTCCTTTCTGGTGAAGAATTGGCTTGGTAGTTTGGTCTGCCCTGTTCCCATGATGCACTGGGCCAGGGACAGACTAATTTGCATATAGCCAGGTTCTGAGCTGGGATGGGGCAGTGAGATAAATAACGGTGATGGATCAAGCCCTGATCTTTGGACTGGGTAAGAGTGGTCTGCTTAATTCAGACACTCTGTTCATCACCACCCCCTTTTCTGTATCGTTTTTGGCCACTATAGGTGTGGCAGGGTATACTCAGACATGAGTCCCTTCCTCACTGCTCCATCAGGATTCAAGCAAGCCGGGCCGAAGAGGCTGAAATGCCAGAAACCGGTCCCTGGTAGCTTGTCTCCTTTCTGGTGAAGAATTGGCTTGGTAGTTTGGTCTGCCCTGTTCCCATGATGCACTGGGCCAGGGACAGACTAATTTGCATATAGCCAGGTTCTGAGCTGGGATGGGGCAGTGAGATAAATAACGGTGATGGATCAAGCCCTGATCTTTGGACTGGGTAAGAGTGGTCTG